>NC_139395.1:149722500-150972500 GCF_054392235.1 Sus scrofa
ACAACAACAGCAACAATATCTACAACACATAGAACATTTAAACTATGTGCCAAGTATTGTTCTAAATATTTTGCTTGCATTCACATTTCATATTCTTAACTCTAGGAGGAAGTTACTATTGCTGTTCTCTCATTTTCTAGATCAGGTACTTGATAGCACAGAGAAGTTAGGTAACTAAGGTTGCAAAGCCACTAAGTGGGAGAGATAAGATTCAAACTCAGGAGGATTTAGTCAAATCACAGGGCTAACCTCTAGGTCCTAATAAGATTTTATCCCCATCATGTAGCTTTATTTTACTTTTTCCTTTCCCACCAATGTCATGTTGGCCCAGGACCTTCTTCTCATTCATTGCCATTTTCTTGCCCATCTTGACTTTAACTCATGTCTTCCTGGAGTCTTTCCAACCATAGTTATCTCACAGCTGATGAACTTTAGTGCAACCCAGGACCTCCTTTAGAGGCTCCTGAAAGGACTTACTGTCTAAACTCAGTGTCCGAGGTAGGAGAGACTAGGCCACTCATTAGTTTTAGCTTTATTAAGTAGCTTTATTGAAGTATAATTGATATACAAAAAATCTGCTCATATTTATGTCTACTATTTGATGAGTTTGGACATATGCAAACCCTAGTTGGTACTATCACCACTGTCAGGACAATGGACATCCAAAACCTCCCAGAGTTTCCTTTTGTGTATGTTTCTTTCTTTTTTTCTTTTGAAGTCAGAACACTTAACATGAGATTTGACAGGAAAACAAATTTTGAAGTGCACAATACCATATCGTTAACTATAGCACTATGTTGTAAGCAGATACCTAGAACTTATTTTTCTTGCATAACTGAAACTTTATACCCACTGAATAACAATTCCCCATTTTTCCTTCCCCCCTTCCTAGCCTCTAGTAACCAGTATTGTATTCGCCACTTCTATGAGTTTGAGGTTTTTTGTGGTGATGGAACAGTTTTATATCCTGGTTTTTGTGGTCACACAAATCGACACATGGAATAAAATTGCACACACACAAACACACACGTGTTTTAAAAAATGGTAAAAATTAAGTTCTGTAGTCTAGTTAACATAATGGATCATTGTCAATTTCCTGGATTTGATTATTTTGCTAAAACTTTGTAAGATGTTGCCATTGGGGGAAGCTGGGTGAAGGGTAAATGGGACTCTTTGTACTATTTTTGGAATTTCTTCTTGAATCTTTAATTATTTCAAAATACAAATAAAAAGAGGAAAGGAAAGTAGGCTGAATGCCTAGGACTGGGGTTCAGGGAGGTGAGCAAGAGGAGTATGAAGGAGGCAAACGGGCTGAGAAATATTTCTGGAAGTTTAGCTTAGCAAAGGCTTAAACTTGCTTCTCATCATCACTTCTCCTGTCACTACCTCCTCAGTGCTCTTTATTCTGCCCATGTTAAAGAGCTGTTTCTCTATTGCTTCTTCTTCTTTTTTTCTTTTTTTTTTTGTCTTTTTGCCATTTCTAAGGCCGCTTCTGCAGCATATGGAGGGTCCCATGCTAGGGGTCTAATCGGAGCTGTAGCTGCCAGCCTATACCAGAGCCACAGCAATGTAGGATCTGAGCCGCGTCTGCAACCTACACCACAGCTCACAGCAACACCGGATCCTTAACCCACTGAGCAAGGCCAGGGATGGAACCTGCAACCTCATGGTTCCTAGTCGGATTCGTTAACCACTGAGCCACGACGGGAACTCCTCTGTTGCTTCTTAGTTATAGTGCTGAGCAGAGAACTAGATCTATTCCTGATGATAAACCAATCAATCTCAGCCCATTGGGTGTAATCTCCAGGCCTTCAATCCTTTTCAGTTATTAGTTTTTCTCTTACCTAATATTCAGAGTCTGCTTCTTTGCTGCCAGAGGTGTTTTTTAACATCTGAATTTGATGCCACTGCAGATGCTAGAAGTTGCCAGAAGGCTGTCCTCCAGATAACTCTTGCTCTAGCTTGTATCAATGTCTTGTTGCAATTAGCATTCAGAATATGCACTGTCACCTTATTAAAATTTATATTTTTTAATGGAGAAAGCACATGCAGAGTTGACTGTGGAGCTGTGGTTTATCTTTGTTCTTCTTAGTTACCTGTGTCTAAATTAAGCTGAACCTGTGGGCCACTGCTATTTCTAAACAGGCATAACGATTTACTAAGGTTAATGCCTGGGGAACATTAACCTTGCAGACACTAATCTAATTCAGTGCCTTCACAAGTGCATAATGCAGGAGTTTGGAGTTTCGCCAAAAAGCCCTCTATTCAAATGAAGATTCAGTTGGCAAGGGGTGGGAAGGTGGGTGTGGACAAGGGAAGGAGAACACCAGAATCGGCTTTATAGATATTTTAATGCTTTTCCTTTCTCTCTCCCTTTAGAGGTTATGTCTAGGTATTGCAGAGAGCCGCTAAATAAATCTTCAGACTATTATGAAGAAATCTTAATGAAGGTGTTTCATTCTAAGGTAAGTTCCTATGCTCATAATCACTCAACTTTCATCAAGTATCTTTTTATGTTACATGGCTGACCTTGTGCTAGGGTGCGGACACAAAGATGAGTAATTGTAAACCATTGCACAAGCACCTCAGGGCTCCCAACAAATGTTAGTCGAATGAAGGCACCGTTAAGGAGGTCACATTTTGGATAAGGTCACTTAAAGGGCCTCCAAAGATTGAGACATAACCGTGCAATCCCAGCTCTACACAGACCATTACAAAGTCTTTGCCATATAGACCGAGAAGGTTTGGGTCCCAGGTGAGGCGGGTGTTCAAACCATGTAAGACTGCACAACAGGGTCCAGGGCCGGATGTCTGGATCTCTCTCTATGCTCACACCCTGCATATGTTTGCAGTCACTAACAGGGCTTGCTAGTTTCAAGGGTGCAGGGCTGCCGCTCCTGGAAAAGGTGGCATTTGGGGTGGTAGAGGCCAACGACTGGAAGTTGCGGGGGGAGAAGGCTATAGAAGAAAGGAGAATCGGAAAGGCAAAAAAATTCTCGCAGATAACCTTTCACCTAGGTCCCCGCTCCTTCCCTTGCCCACGGCCTGAAATGCACCCGACCCCCGAGTCCTCCACTTCTCAGGGCACAGATTAAGGCTGAAGGCGGACCCCATCTCAAAGACATTATTTCCTCAGTTCTGATCTTTTTCGAACTGCTCTTCACCCAAGCCAAGCCCGGGGGAACCCGCGGCTCAGGGCCAGCTTCCCGGACCACGCCGGGCTGGTGACACGCAGGCGCCAGAATTGAAGCCACGCTGGGTCTCTCCAGCTTGGTCCTGGTCCCACGAAGGGCGGGCGCCCCAGCGCGCTTCCCGTGTGCGGGGTTTCCCACAATGCACCGCGCCGGCAGTGGCGGCGACCGCGGCGGCGCTCTAGGCCGGGCATGTCTGCGTCTCTACTGCTCTGGGAGGAGGAAGAGAAGGAGGAAGAGGAGGAGGAGGAGGGGGAGGAAGAGGAGAAAGGCGCAGGGGTGGGAGCTGTTGCCGAAGCTGCCACAGCAAAAGTTCACCCCCCTCCCCCCTTCCCCTCCTCTCAAGGCCCCTAGAGAGGTTGAAGCTGCCGCCGCCTGCAGTCGGTGACCGCGCGACTCGGCGCCTGCCCGCGGTAAAGCGCTCGGCCTGGCAGGCCTGGGCCCGGGGGAGGGCGGGGGAGGGGGAGGGGGCGGCGCGCGGGGGGAGCGCGCGGCGGTAACGGCCTGACCCCGGGGGGAGCGAGCCGTGGCGAGGCTGGGGGTGGCCGGGGGACCGGCCGAGGCGGAGGGAAACGCAGGCGCTGGCCGGGGGACGGGAGGAGGCAGGGCGCGGATGGTGGGTTGGGGGGTTGAGAAAGGATAATGACGGGGGTGGCTGAAGCGAGAAGGCGGCCTCCGGGGCCGGAGGGGGGTGTCAGAGGTAGGGAAGGAGGTGGGATGATTGCACTGGGTGGCCGGAGGGTGCTGGGTGTGGGTGTGAAAAGCCTAGGGAGACACCAGGTCTCTTGTCCACCGAGCCTGGTGCAGTGCTTTATGCACCGCAGGCCTCAGTCACTGTTGCTGCCTGAATGTGTTCTTTGGGAGAAGGGAAGGGCAGGGGTTGGAGAAGAGGGACTCCTTGCAGGAAACGTAGTGGAAGCGTGCACTGAGAGAGAGGCCGGAGGGAAAGATGCCGGGTAGGTGGAGGAATGCAGGGGGTGGCTGTGGAGGAGTCTTGAGGATTTGGGGGGTGTTCATTGTGCAGATACATTAGGTATTTCGTTATGGAAAGAACTGAAGCGTTTCCAAGGAAAGGAAAGAAGGGGTTTAACGAGTTTCCCTGAATAGAAAGGGTCGGTTTGAAGCAAGAGGGAGTGCTAAATACTAGAGAATATGAAGAGAATGCCTGATAGAAGAGACAGATGTAGCAGAATTAATAAATGTTGGCCCAAGGACTAAAGAGTTATTCCAGATGGGCCAGAATGGCCTAGTTCCGAACCTGTTTGGGCTCTTCTGTAGATGACATCTGGTAAGTGTGGGTACCCGGCAAGTGGTTGGGGTCACTGAGAATTAGACTTTAGTCTGTGGTTTGGTTTGAGACCTCCACCAGTGAATGTAACAATCTCTAATGCAGACCTAAAGAACATGCCCACCCTGCAGGGATTCTCTAGGCCATGAAGTTGAGATTTTAGCAAATTTGAAATATCACTTACCAGAAGCTGGGTGAACACTGTACTGGCAGATGCTGGAATGGAAATTACTTGACTTGGCGGTTTTCTTCTTCACTGCCCAGCTTATCTGGTCCAAGAGAACTGTTGCCATATTATTCAGCTTGGGTTGCAGTACACAGGGTTATAATTAATGGTGGGCAGAGTCCATGCATGGTGGCCCTTCTTTGGAGACTCCATTTGTAGCTCAAATTAGTCTAATTGACTGGATTGGTTCCATAACTCGGCTGGTGAGAGATTTTTGCCATTCACAGCTCCTGAATGTATACTCTCATTGAGGCATGGTGGTATTGAAGAAAAATGCAGCAGCCTACAAAGTGTGGGCCTGCAGAATGGAGGATTAGGATATCTGTTTGGGTCATAAGTTGCAAGGTCAGGACTGGTTGTCTTGAGATCTAGGGGAACCTGAAGAGACTGGATGATTCTAGAGCCACGTTAGAGGGAGTACTCGCATTTATTTCCATATCAGGACATGTACCCAGGCAATTGGATTTGCTGAGCTCACATCAGACCAGATTTCCAAGAGGGAACTTTGGGCTAGAACCATACCCTTAAAATTTACCTGAAGATTATTTGCCTTTTGTTATTAAGAAAGACTGTATACACATTGCATTGTAATGTTAATTCAGCTGAGGAGTTGGTAGTATGAAGAGACTTGTGATGGAAATGAAGGGGAGGGATTAAAGGGGTAGATTGGAAAGAAATTTGGGAGAGGTGTGGGAAAATTTAGTCTTCCATTCATTTTGCAAATAACTCTGAAGGAGGATGATAATTTAGCATTTGACTGGAAGAGGGGCTTTTATTAAAATTTTGACTTCTAGAAATAATTCAGAATTATTTTTATTTTATTTGCTTATTTAGCTATTTAGGTCTGCACCCGAGACATATGGAGGTTCCCAGGCTAGGGGTCGAATTGGAACTACAGCTGCCAACCTACACCACAGCTGCAGCAACGAAGGATCCGAGCCATGTTTGTGACCTACACCAAAACTCAGGGCAGCGCTGGATCCTTAACCCACTGAGCGAGGCCAGGGATCGAACCCGCAACCGCATGGTTTCTAGTCTAGTTTGTTTCTGCCGCGCCATGATAGGAACCCAAGAATTATTTTTAAAAGATTCGGAAAACTTTCTGTCAATACCTTCAGAGATCTTGTTCTTTTTAAGGGCTTCAATATATTACATAGTAGGATGTGCCAATTTTTATTGTCATTTTAGTATGAGAAAGTTTGTTTTCCTTACCCTCACTGGTACTGGGTATTATCAGTTCTTTAATTTTTGTAAGTTTAATGGATGTGAAGTATGTCATTAATGTTTTTCTCTCCTTAAGTTATATGAAATCATGTGTACATTATTTAAAAAAATTGTCCTGAGGGAGCTTATAGTGAAAAGCAATAACCCCTGTCTCACCTGTCTATTGCAGTCCTACTGTCCAGAGATCTAAGCATTAATTTGTGTACTTCTTATCATGCTTTTCTCTAGATCTCCAAGTAATATGCATGCAATATTTTTTCTTGATAGATCAAAATGACATTGAAAAGGACTTCTAACTATGAGTGGAAAGGATTGATGTCGCTAACATTATCCACTTTCTCCTCCTTTGTGTACTTTGGTAGTAATTATTTTAGCTTTTTAAATTAGATGTTTTTATATCTTTGATATTCTTTTTTTTTTTTTGTCTTTTTTTGTCTTTTTTTTGTTGTTGTTGTTGTTGTTGTTGTTGCTATTTCTTGGGCCGCTCCCGCGGCATATGGAGGTTCCCAGGCTAGGGGTCGAATCAGAGCTGTAGCCACCGGCCCACGCCAGAGCCACAGCAACGCGGGATCCGAGCCGCGTCTGCAACCTACACCACAGCTCACGGCAACGCCAGATCTCTAACCCACTGAGCAAGGGCAGGGACCGAACCCGCAACGTCATGGTTCCTAGTCAGATTCGTTAACCACTGCGCCACAACGGGAACTCCTGATATTCTTAAATAAAAAACATTTTAAATTAGACTGGAAAAAGTGGGTGAGATGATTAAGGGAAATTTGATGGATGGACCTATAGGAAAGACTAGATTGTAGGAAACTGCATCTTTGCAGCCTAAGGGCTGCTGGTTAGATAGAAGGAGTTGCTTGGCAGTGTTCATCTTGGAGTTAATTACCAGGTCAACTGCAGAATTCCTTGACAGTCTTCTGGAGAGTTTCAGTGTAGAGAATCTGAGAAATGGATTAAAATGATCCTTAATTGTTCTTTCAGGCTTCTGTGGCAATTTTTGTTTTTTAAGGAAAGAATAGATTTGGTGTATTATGTGTTTCTACTTTGTGAGGGAGGGAAGGAGGGATGGGAAATGTGATAAGAGGGAGAGAATGAGGGACAGGGTATGGTGGAGATGATAACTTTGTCAGAGGCTAAAGAAAAGGTAAAGAATTCTGAGGACATTTGGATATAGTGATTGTGAAGAAGATTTAAATTACAGTGGCGAGACAGATTTGTGGTAGTTTTAAATTATCATTTTTAAATCACTAATATATTGGGAATATAGTGGGGAAAGGTACACTGCTCATATATTATGATAGATTCATCAAATAATGGTCTTTGAAATTTGGTATGAGGCACAACATCCCTGAGTCAGTGTGACAGATATTGGGAGTACAGAACGGAAGATCTTGTTTCCCTTTTCCAAAGTCTTGTTTAAATAACCCCAGCTTTTAAGAATCTTTCTTACTTTGAATGAGAACAGCATTCATGTCTTGATTATATACTACTAAGTCTTGTATTTGTTTTATGGGAATTATTTTCTCTTTGTTTTACAAGTAATAGCTAGATTGTAACCTGCTCTAGAGCTGAGACTTTCTTTAATCTCTAGGAAAACTCATAACAGCTTGATTCCTAAGTACTTAAAAAATACTTGTTGAATGACTGATAGAAAGTAATGTTCACTGATAGTACTGATGGTAGTGGGACTCTGAGAAATTGCTGAGCACTATGGGGATATTGTAGACAGAATTGTATATGTGAGTGTATATTTGAGATAGTCAAGGACAAAGGGATATCTGACTGGCGAAGGCCTCTAGATTTAAGGGAAGTTGACAGAGTGGATTAGAATGGAACCATAACAATCCTGCAAAAACATCTAATCTGAGGCTGGTTTATTCTGAGTAAATCTGGTCTGGAGCTGAAGGCTGGTTTAATTTGGATTTTCTTACCTCAGGCCTAAATGACTGCTTAGAGATCTTTAGCTGCTTTAAGAATCTGTCTGATTTAATTCATTTTTAGGATAATAAAAAATCATTAGATGAAGTTTCTTCCCTCAAGGGATGTATGGTATTACATTCTTTTTAGGGGGAGAAAAACAGTTGTGCAGCAATTCCATAACAGTGTAAAATTTCAGAAAATTGAGTTTTATCTTCTTTCCCACAATTCCCTGGCTTACCCACAGTTATCCATTCTTTCCTAAAATTCCCTGTCCCTTCCACTATTCTTTTTCCTCCCAGAATCCCCATCTCTCCTACAATTCCACATGTATCTCGAAAGTCCCTATCTCTCCAGCCACTCTTTCACAAAATGACCCACTCTTTCTCCAAATTTTCTGATACATTCCATAGTTCTCCCTCCCACAATTATTTCTCTCCCACATTCCTCCCATTTCTCCAGCAATCTTCCGTTATTTCCCATAATCCTTAGTTCTTTCAGAAGATTGATTTTTTAAAACTACTATCAAAAGTATACCTCCAAATGAGAATTTTTGTGTTTTGACAGTCGCTTTCAGTGGTAGTGTTCAGAACTTTTGGGGAGCACCTTTTCTCATTTATTGTGTGTGCACATTCTGCGCAGTATATTTATTTATTAAGTACCTATTGTGTACTTTTGGGGAAGGGATTCTATACAGGTGAGGAAAATACGGTCCTTATCCTCCAGGAGTTCACAGTCCCTCTAGGACTGTAATAATACAAGGCTTGATATTCTGAATGGTCTCATTGGTGACAAATTGTTTGAGTTTGAAAGACTTGATTTTTAGCAATGTTGAAGATCTGTCATTGTCAAGTAGAGTGAATAAAGAATAGTTTTGGTTTAAATTCAATTAGTTGCAGAAATGGGGATGATTTTCTTGGTTGACTTTTCTCATTTTTTAAAAAAAGTTATAGTTGATTTACAACGTTGTGCTAATTTCTGCTGTACAGCAAAGTGACCCAGTCATATATATATATATATATATATACATACATTCCCTTTCTTATGTTATTTTCTATCATGATCTTTCCTAAGAGGTTACATAAAATTTTCTGTCCTGTACAATAGAACCTTAATTGTTTATACAATCTAAATGTAATAGTTTGCATCTATTGTCTTGGTTGACTTACTAACTAACTTTGCAGAACACTCCCAAAGAAGGATTTGGAAATATTTTGAGCAGTGGCCATAGCTTCACATGTAGTTAGTTAGGTATTAGTTAACCTAATTTTGGTTAAGTGCATCAGATGGTTAGATGGATGGAGTGGAATAAATGAGTAAGGTAGTAGCCTCCCTAGGTAACTTTTAAAGAAGACCACTCTGATTTTAATATGTAAGTAAATTCTGGCTATGTTTGTTAACAGTTCATTACCGTTAACGAGATAGTTTAAGTTCACAAATGAGTTTTACAGACAGTAAGTGCTATGGGAGTTCAGAGAATGGAGAAACAAGTATTGGTTAAGGTTTGGGGAAAGGATTTAAGTGTACCATACTTTAGCTAGACATTTGAAAGGATTCCTTAGGGATCTCAGGAGAGGAGCTAAATTGCTCCAAATTCTCCTGCAGCCCTAGAATGAACCTAGAGTCTGGATCTATTTTTGTCTGAATGCTTTCTGCCTATTTCATTTTAGCTACTCCTACTGGTTCATTCCTTTTCAAATTCACCTTTGCTGGGTAGATTTTGAGCCCCCTGGAGCAGCTGGGGGGGCGGGGAATGTCTGTTTCCATCTATGTTTAGTGTTAACTTTTCATTTTTCCTTTTTTGAGCCTGTACCCCACAGATGACTTGGTCTCTGTTAGTGAAGAGTATGAGTCAACTTGGCTCTGTTATCCCGGCATTTTTCTGCATGCTTTTCTCAAAACTGCTTTCTGAATTACAGAATAGAACAGACAAGAGAATTGAGGGCATATCTCCATGCTTCTTGAATAAATGAATGAATGAGAAAGTATTTGAAATAATTTATCTAAACAGTCTGTGTGTTTTATTTCAATTTATCCATAACCTGCCTTTTTGTACAAAGGATTTAATGTACACCATAAATGAATTGAGATAATTGAAATCTAGTTAAAGAGAAGATGAAAGAAATATCTATGTAAAGAATATTCTTTAAGACCTATCATGGATGTTAGAGAACTAGGAATAAAATGGAAGATAAGCAGATGGAGAAGGAAAGGTGTTATTTGATAGAAAGTATGATTCTGAAAGAAGAAAGAGGTTTTTGATGGGTTATGCTTACAGGAAAGCAAGAGAAGATTGAAGTTAAAGAGGATTGTTTGAAATGGTTAATTTCAGGAGGAAAATGGTAAGACTCCTTGAAGGATGAGCGTTTCAGAAGTTTGGAATGTAATAGAAATTATATATGGTGTTGATTTATAACTGAGGCTACAGAAAATAATGGTGAGTCAACAGATAATGCACATTTTTTTTCTTTTCCTTTTTTTTTTTTTTTTTTTTTTTTTGCTGTTTAGGGCCACACTTGTGGCATATGGAAATTCCCAGGCTAGGGGTCAAATGGAGCTGCAGCTGGTGGCCTACGCCACAGCCACAGCAAGGCCAGATCCGAGCTGCGTCTGTGCCGGATCTTTAACCCTCTGAGTGAGGCCAGGGAGCAAACCTGCATCCTTATGGACACTAGTTGGGTTCTTAACCGCTGAAGCACAATGGGAATTCCCACGTTTTTTTTTTTTTTTATGGCTGCACCTGCGGCAAATGGAATTGCGAAGGCTAGGGGTTGAATGGGCGCTGGAGCTGCCTTCCCACACCACAGCCACAGTGCAGGATCTGAGCCACATCTGTGACCTGTGCCATAGCTCTTGGCAGTGCCCGATCCTTAACCCACTGAGCGAGGCCAGGTGTCAAATCCCCATCTTCATGGATACTAGTTGGGTTCTTAACCTGCTGATCCACAATGGGAACACCAGATAATGCACATTTGTTGTATGCAAAAACATTATTAGATGTAATCAGGAATAAATTCTTTAGGATTTATATTCTAATGGGGGGCTGGACTTGAACACAAATAATTACACTATGATTACAAATGTATGAAAAGAAAAATACTGATTGTTACTGAAGGAAAAAAACATTTGACTAGGGCAAAACCTAGGACTTCATTTAGTGGCATGGAATTGGCATTTTAGCTAGGGATGGATAGGATTCTCACTGACAGAAATGACTAAAAAGAACATTTCAACCTGAGGGATTAGCAAAAGCAAAGGCCTGGAGGTGAGAAGCAAAGGAGATGTGAGGAATAATGAGTTGATTTTAATTTTTTTTTTTTTTAACTCTGATCTACAGTAAGGAATACATGTTTCATCTTCACCTAATACATGCATGTATGAGTATTTGCATGTATGTATAAAACAAAAAGTTTCAATGACAATAATTGTCCTTATGTTGGGTGCACTCGATGTTTTACGCTGGCTGAAAAGAAAAAAAAAGATGGCTGTCATTCATTTAACTGATTTCATGACAAACTAAATAACTGATCACAAACTGTAGTTTGAAATACAGAGGGAGTTCATGAATAAGGCATAGTATGATATAAGGTAGGAAGAATCTCACTTGGGGCTGGGTTGATAAAGAATGGCCTTGAAAGCTAAGCGAGGTAGTTTGTATTTGATATGACAGAGTGTTGTGCTTAAGTAAACACACAGAAGCTGTGTTTTAGACTTGGCCCTTCTGTTTACCCGCACTGTGTTTATGGTGAGAATCCCTTCCTTTCTGAGACTCAGTTTTCTCATCAGGAAATTGATAATCATTATACCTCTGGCAAGGGTTGCTGTGGAGGATTTGAAGATTAAAGTATGTTAATATAGGGTTAACGCATGCTGACATATATCATTAATGTAGAGCTATTGAACTTTTTTGAGTCGAGGGCTGAATCAGGGACTATATATTAGATACTTTAATCTGACAATAGCTATATCATACAGAATTGATTTAAGGCAGTGTGGTGGTAAAAAGTGGAGGTGAGAAGCCCAGTTAGGAGGCAGGGGAGAAACTAAGAAGGGCTTTGAATTAGTTTGATAGCAGGAGGATTAGAAATGAGGTGAGATGTGATTGGATGACGAGAGGGGAAGATGACTAGAAAACTAGAGTTGGGGAAAGTTTCAAAAGGCAGCAGCTGAAATTGGATTACATCTTTGGGTAGTTTGGTGAAGTATATTAGAGTAGATAGTTAAAGTTTCTTGCATGTAGTAGGTCCTCAGTTTGTTGAATGATTAAATTTGTAAGGTGGAGGAACCAGTTGTAAGTGGAGACAGTGATAGAAGGTTTTGAGAAGAAGGGGTTAGATTGGAGGGTACTTTTGATGGTCTACCAGAATTTATTCATTCAGGGAATATTTTTACATACTTACTGTGTACAGGGTTCTATGGTAGGCAGTGTGAAGGATATGTATTTATATATGACACAGTTCATATTTTTTGGGAGTTTTTTCCCAGGGACAAAATGTGTACAGATGTACTATAGTAGGTTCAACTTTGTGGAGGAATTAACATATAGCTTAGAACTTGAAGGATAAATAGGGTTATAGTAGGCATGATGGTGAGTGTTGGCATTCCAAGAAGAGGGAGTGATAGAGTGACAGTGAGAAACATTCTGGGTATGTTGAGAGGTGGTCTAGATGAGCTAGAATTTAGGGTTCCTGTTGATGAATGGAGGAAAATAAAGCTGTAAAGAGAACAAAACATGTGCAAATCCAGACCAGACTGTTTTTTGAATATTTATTTGTTGAGAAATAACTTATATAGAGGGCTTAAGTCTTAAGAATACAGATTTTTTTTAAGTTTACGTTTATGTCAATGTAAATATATAGAACATTTTCAGCATCCCAGAAGGTTCCTTCATGTGTCGCCTCCTAGTTGATGACTCCTTCAACCAAAAGTAACTACTATTCTGACCTCTATTGCACAGAGTAGTTTTGTGTGTATTTTTTTTTGGCCATACCCATGGCATGCACTCCTGGGCCAGGGATTGAACCTGTGCCACAGCAGTGATAACGCTGGATCCTTAACTGCTGGGCCACCAGGAGACTCGAGTTTTGTGTTGTTTTTTAATTTTATATTAGTAGAATCATGTTTCTGTGTTTGATTTCCTGTGCTCACCATATGTCTGTGAGATTTCATCCATGATGCATACAGCAATAGGTAATTTCTTTTTATTGCTTTGTGGGATTCAGTTTGTGAATATACCACAGTGTGTTTTTCCATTCCATGATTGTTGGAAAATTGAGAAGTATTTATTTTTTGGAAGTTAAGGAGTTTTAACGAGTCAATATGTAGTGGAGAACTGTTGAGGATTTTTGAGTGGTAATGCTAATTTGATGACCCTGTTTTGTTTGTTTCTCTGTTTTTTTGCAATGAGGAGAACCTAGTAACCAGAAGACAGAAGGCTATGACAGAGGTGTGAAGTATTTAGAATCTAAATTGGGATGGTAGTGGTAGGAATAAAAGGAAAGGAATTGGTGTAAGAAGTATTTCAAGGAAAGAATTGAAGGGTTTGATGGCAAATGGGCTTTTGGGAAACTATGAATTAAAAGAGAAAAAGAAAAGTTAAGGGAAACTCCTGGGTACTGTGAGAATGGTGGTGCTTAGAAGAAATTATTGAATCAGTTAGCAGAACCATTTTGATGGGGAAGAATGACTACTTTGGTTTTAAGCCACATAGACCAGTGTGTGAGGCACCAATGAAGTATCCAAGGGAAGTTATCTAGTTAGAGTTAAAAATACCGGGTTCATCTGAGGAAAGAGTTCCAGTAGAAATTTGGGAATACATACATAGAGTTGATAATTGAAGCTACTACTTCTGGATTTGGTAGGGTGCTGATGGCTATGAAATTATTTGGACTAATGATTGAGGTGCTAATTGAAGCAATAATTGAAGAATTTAGTTTAAAAGAAATAACTATATATTTAATTCCTCAGGAATTAAAGTAGATTGTAGCAGAAGGTTTTGCTTTAAAGATTATTTTTGGGAGTTGGGTAAAGATAACCATATGTATGAGGGTAGAAAATGTAGAGGCAGTGGTAAGGGATGAGACCTTGAGGGGGAGAGAATCAGAGATAGCTCCACGACAGAACTTGGGAAAATACCCACTATTTATAGGGCTAAGAAGAGGATTGGTCGTCACTGAACACAGAAGAAGCAACCAGAGAGACCAGAGTAGAACAATGTTACAGTGATGTAAATCAAAGGAGGTGGTCCAAGTGTCATTGCCAAACAAAGGACACGAAGTTGGGTGGTGGGTCATAGGATTTGGTACATGGGATTGTTTTTTCGTCTTCAAGAGAGCAATTCAGAGACCAGAGTGCATGGGGTTGAAGGACTGAGTGGGTTGGAAGAATATGGACACATCAACTATAGGAATTGTATTAAGAAATTCATTTTAAATTTTGAGGGAATTTTAAGGAAGAGATTGAGTATTTGATAGCATTAAGGATTTAAATATGAACATGATTTGGATTAGTCAATGAGATGGAGAGTTGTATTTAGAATAAGTCAGTTGCAGAAGATTTCATAGATTTCCTGGTGTGTGGATGTGGAAAAAATAGATGGCTAAGATTGTCTCTCCTTAGGGAGATGCATGGTGGATATAATGGGAGATCATGATATTTCAGTCAGGGTGCTATTAAAATGGCTGCTGGACATATTAAAATTGTGTAGGGAGATAAGAGAAGCCAGAAGATGAAGAGCTGGTGTAGACCTAGAAAATAAAGTAGTTGTGATTTAAAAAAAAAAAAGTCTCTGAAGTTTCAATCCTAGTGGTACAGTACTTCCAATTGATAACCTGTTTTCACTATATACGTTTGGGTGGCTCAAGTGCAGATGAAGGTTTTAGGATTTGAAGAAGGTCAGGATGGAGAAAGTTCTTAAACACCTCACACACTGAGAATAATGGCTGAATATGGGACAAAGTAGAATTGAAGTCTTTGGGGAGGGAGCATGAGAGAGATTCTGGAGCTTGGTAGATGTTGCAGATGGAATGGTTTAAATGAGAATTGTGAACTGCACAGGGATGTTTTCGTGATATGAGAACAGGGGGAGTGGCCTTGGGGAGTAGGGAGTAGTTGGTGCTTTTATCAAGCTGAAGGAATAGGAGAATGGATAGCTAAAGTCCTGAGAGAAGCAAGTTGTCCAGGAAAAAGCCAAGCTTGAGGTAAGATGAAGAGGCATCCAGACAAGAGATGATAGTGATCTGAATTGTTGTGGCATGGGGTTGGAGGTAAATGATGGGTTTGTTCTTTCACCAGTTCTTTAAATTTTTTATAAATAAATTTTACTTGCAAAATCATAACCATTTATGTAGAATATACTGAGATAAATTCAGCTGAGAGTTATTTGTGGATTAGAAATGAGACAAAAAAAAAATGGTGAGGTGGAGATGTACTAATATGAAAGGCAAAAGACGTGTTGTAGTTTGTTGACCATAGAATATGGGCAGGCTGATAGGAGCTAGTAAATGGTAAAAATGAATGAGGAGGTTGGAGTTGACCTGAATAGGAATAAGAGTAAGATGAGGAGGAGAGTGAGTAGCTTCTAGTGGAGAAAACATGGAGAAAAAATAATGCTACCTAGGAAAGTAGATGCCAGGACCCTATTTCTTTTCTGTGCTCGTAAGGACAGTCTCTGCTACCTATGAGGTTATTGTAAAGGTGAGAGTACCTCATTCATAACTTTTTACAAAAATAGCATTAATGATAGAGCCATTGAGCTCTTTGATCTCTACTTGATTTTGAGTGCCTCAAAAATCACATCAGGAGTTCCCGTCGTGGCGCAGTGGTTAACGAATCCAACTAGGAACCATGAGGTTGCAGGTTCGATCCCTGGCCTTGCTCAGTGGGTTAAGGATCTGGAGTTGCCGTGAGCTGTGGTGTAGGTTGCAGATGCGGCTTGGTTCCCGAGTTGCTGTGGCTCTGGTGTAGGCTGGTGGCTACAGCTCCGATTCGACCCCTAGCCTGGGAACCTCCATATGCTGCACGAGCGGCCCTAGAAAAGGCAAAAAGACAAACAAACAAACATCAAAAATCACATCAGACTTTGTAAAAATTTTATAGTGATAATTTGTGTATGTAAAGAGGTTCAAGTTAAAAGTGGAAAGAATGGGGCGGATAGTAGGAAGGAGGTGTCCTAAAGGATCTAAAATGGCTTCTGTAGTTTTTTCTTTCTTGCCTGCGATTTTTATTTATTTGTTCTTTGTTTTTTTAGGGCCGCACCTGGGGCATATGAAAGTTCCCAGGCTAGGGGTTGAATCAGAGCTACAGCTGGCAGCCTACACCACAGCAATGCCAGGTCCAAGCCGTGCCTGCGACCTACACCACAGCTCATGGCAACGCTGGATCCTTAACCCACTGAGCAAGGCCAGGGATCAAACCCGCACATGTGATTTTATATCATATATTTCTTAGTGTTCTTATCTCATTTATTGCCTATACATAGGTGACTTCCAGGTGGATGGTTCTAAATATGCTTTCTTTTCTTATTTCTAGCTGTTTATCATTTGTTGACTATTTCTTGCCAATTCCAAAACCAAAATATAGCTAAAACTGAACCATTGCTTTTTTTATTTTGTTTTAAATTTGAATTATAACCTCAGGGCTTGAAAGTTCATTCTCTTCCATCGATGGTATTTAAGACCTAGACTAGGCCTCTTTAGTTTGTGTCTCTACTCTCAAACTTTTGCTTGTCCAGTTATCAGTAGTATTGATTTTTGTTAGATGTTGTCTTCTGTCAGCTTTTCCCTGTACTAGCAAAGACTTGACTCTCAAGCGCTTACGTAGCTGTACAGTTTGATATTCTTTACTGTGCCTTGCTGTGGTCCCATCACCTGACATTTTAAAACCATGAAAGGAAAAGTGCTTTATGCTTCAGATTTTCATATTTGCATTATGTTCTTCTTCACAGGATTAACTCTTTCAGCCTCTGAGCAAAGAATACTTTCTGACCCTCCCGGGTTTTTGATGTTCCTTCATGTTTCAGAGAAAGCATATTTTGTGACAACGAGAAAAATATGACAAAGCACAAAATGTATAGTTTTGGTGTTCCGTTCTAGTGCAGCTTTGCTTCAGAATTAGTTCCAGAATCTAGCCCTAGATCATTCATCATTTTTTTTTCTCCTTCTATATTTAGTCAGTTATGAGATTTAATAATGAAGGACCTGTGGAGACCACTCAGAGCTTTGAAGGCCTAAGAGGGCCCATTGATGTCATTTTGCTCAACTCACAACTGCTGTAATCTGCCTGATTTGGTCTAGAGTTGTCTCCAGTATTTGCCCTAGATATAGTTGAGCCTTGGCAGTCGGGGGTATATTCTGAGTATTTGAGTGGGTTGTGTGAATTAGACTAATGATGGATATTCTAAGGACGGTGTTAGGAATGATTATAGTAGAAGTGGAGACAGTATGTTTTAAGTGATTTATTAATTTAACATAGATAAATTACTTCACAAGTAGGGATTGGATGCCTAAAAATCATGGTTGGCATGTTTTCCTTGTAAATTTGAGAAGAGCTAATATTTAAGGGATTAGAATGAAATACATACTTGATGTTTTGCAGGGTCCCTTATATACTTTGAACACATACACACCAGCATGTATGGATACATATAATGGTAGAGACAATGTGTTAATTTGATTATGTAATTAGACTCTTTAGGGAAATGGGTGTGGTAGTCTTAAGTTATGAGTGATTGAAATGAACTGGTAGAGAATATTTGGAAAAATCATTGTTAAATTATTGGGGGGTATGTTTAGGAATTGAATTTTTCAGCAATTGTGGTGGCCTCCCTGGAATAGGTTCACAAAATTTGAAGGCGATTTGGGGTTAATTTGTATGTTGGAGAGTGTTAGCTTTGAGACAATGAGGGACCAGACAAAAACCGCAGTGTTTGGGAAAGTTATTTATGAATTGATTTGGGTGTTGATAAAAATTACAGAAGTTAGCTGGGGAGAGTTTTTGTATAAGTAAATGGGAGATGTAATGAAGAGGTTTATGAGGAAGCTTGTTACTATTAGAAATAAATTTCAAAAGGGTAAAATTGGAAAGGCGGTTTAGGGAAGATTATTCTTTCAGGAAAATGCAGCTCTTAGGTTGAAAACAAGGAAGGCAAGGGAAAACAAATGAGTAAGATGTGGAGAAGTAAGAGGAAGAGGAAAGATTAAAGAGGTTACTGAAAGAGATTTCTCATTGTAAGGAGTGTTGAGTGTCTTGTTGGATACTACTTTTGAGAGTAGTAGGGAAGGGGCTTAAACATCCCACGGTGTGTAGGGAGGGGGAATTTAACTAAGAATAATTAAGTATAGTCGTTTCATTTCTTAAGAAATCCGGGAGGTAGGGAGCCCTCCTGGTGGGAGCCCAGGCCCGCCCGGGCGATTCTGCCGGCCCTCGGCTCGGCGGCGGGCGGAGCTGCTCGGGTGGCGGGCCCAGTGCTGCCACAGCAGGCAGCGAGCGCGGCGGAGCGGAGCAGAGCCGAGCCGAGCGCCGCCGAGATCCGCGTACCCACGGGTCCTCGGGGGGCGCTGCAGTGAGTGGGCAGGCCCCCGGCGGCGCGGTGGCGGCGGGGGGAGGGGCTTCCCCGAGCGCCCGGGCAAACCTCCGCACGCGGCTCGCACGGCTTCCTTTTGTTGTGTGTACGTGTGTGAGTGTGCGCGCGCGTGCGTGAGTCGCCCGTGTGCGGGGAGGCGGCGAGGAGTGCCGAGAGGCCGGGGTTTTTCCTGCCGGGGTGTTGGCGCGCCCGGGCCTCGGCCGGCGGTGGGGCCTTCCAGACACCCGTCTTCCGGGTCGGGGCCCTCGGCGGCGCAGTCTGGGCCCCTTCCCCCAGCGAGATGGCAAACTTTGTGAGTGGCTTTCGGCGGCTAACAAGTGTCTGCCTGACAGCGGGGGCCGACGAACGTTAATAGACACTGTGTTTTCCGTCTTAACGCTGTTTTTTTTCAAATCTTATATTGGACTGTGTTGTGTTTACAGTTTTATGGTGTGCGAAAAGGTCAGACGGGTAACTTAGTCTGCTAGACAGTTTTGTTTTGTTTTTTTTTTAAACTGGATCAAGAGCAAAAAAAAAAAAAAAAAGTACGCTCGTATCCCTACATTGGTTGCGTTACTAAAACCTGCATGTTTAGTAGTAAGAATAGTCCTAAAGCCTTTCCAGAATTAGGCTATAGGGCAAGCACCAGACTCTGAAGCATTTTTACAGTGCCAGGAAAGAACTCCTTGTGTAGTAGACTAAAAGCTAGATAGAGTTAGGAAATGCAAAAGTTAAAGCCCTTCCCAAGACATCGAATTAAAAACTGCTTTTTTTGTTTTACATAGTTATAATTTGTGTCGCTTTCATATAGAATTTTGCACAATCGGGCATGATGTGATCGAAGAAAGAGCATTTCTTGTTAACTTTATATAGAGCGATGGTAAAGGCACCACACAGTTTTGAAATTTCAAGTATGTTAAATGTTGCTATAAATAAAATCCTATTCAGATTTTTAGATTTAAGGAATCTAAAAATACGTTTGCAGTTGTCCTTTGGGTGCAGGAGGAAGTTCTGGGTTTCTCAGTACTTGTTTCTGTGCAGATTTTCAGTATTGTCAGCCTGATATGTGTGTAGAACCTTAAGATTACGGGTCTGTTTGCAGCTGGGAATAGACTCTGGGTCTCTTATTCCCAGTCTGGTGACCTATCCAAGAATAGACTAAGGAAACTGGGTATTTGTCTGTTTGGTGGAAAATATGGCTGACTTGATTTTTATAGTTAGTATTTAAAGAGCCAAAAAGTGATTGTGTGAACGTTTAATCTCAGTTGTAACATTTAGATGTGTGTGGTTTCTCCATATGAATGTCTTTGGCCTTTATTTAAATACATTAAGGACTTGAGGATGTTCCTCAGTGTTACTTTTCACATTTGTAGCACATTTACATTTGATTAAAACAGATAGATGCTATTGTATTTAATTGTGGGTGGATGTATTTTTTTGTGTTGGTATTTTTGGTGGTTAAAGAATAGTTGGTAATTTGAGAATGTGGAACCTCCTCACAAGTGCTAGGGAGAAGAGGAATTATGTTAACTTCTTTAATTTCTGATTTAAAAAAACCTCTGTCTTTATTGAAAGTACATATAAAGGTACAAATACCTGTGTATTTTCTTCTCAGTTTAATGTACTGCTATTCTTCTGTGCATATTACTACATTAGCCTCAATTTTTGTTCATTCCTAGCCTTTTTTAGGCCTTTTCTCCTGTGTCACAAAACAGTCTGTTTTCTTCCTTCTTCCCATTTCCAAAGAACCCTGAACATTTTAATCTAATAAAATGATTCTCCACTAGAGGTGATCTTGGCAATGTCTGGAGATATTTTTGGTTGTCACACTGAGGGGGCAGGGTGGGGGTGGGGTGTCTTGGTATCTAGTTGGTATCTAATTGGTAGGTACTAAGCATTCTTCAATGCATGATAGCCCCCCTCGACAAAGAATTAATCCTGTGCAAAATGTCAGTAGTCTTAATGTTGAGACGCCCTGATTTACTATATTGAGAATAATATTCTACCTGTGAAAGTTACTTATAATGTGATTGGCATCTCTTTATCACATCTGTTTTAAATCTTTTCTTGAAGTTGTGATTGGAATGATCGTGCCTCAAAAGTTATGAAGTATAATATATTTTAGAGCATTAGTACATAGGATTTTGGAGCTGGAAGATAAACAAGTATAACAGTACCTAGGTAAGGAAACAGGGTTTCAGAGAGATTGTGACTTACCAAAGATCCCACAGATAATGCAGAACTCAGGTCTCTTGTTATTTCTGTTAAATAAGTAATTTTAATTTACTTATTTAATTTAAATTAATTAAAATCATTGTTGAGGAAAATGGTATTTTTTAATCATTTTTGCTTGATAAATTTAAATAGCTAAAGTAAAAATTGCTTCTTGAGAATTTTAGTATGCAGTGAATTATTGTTTTTCAGATTCACGTGTTGAATTCTTTAGCATGGTTTTGTAACCACTGTAAACTTCTCCAGCATCTACTTTTTAAAAAAAAGTTTGAAGAACTGAAAAAGACTACTTACAATTGAAAAATGAAACAATTTGAAATTAATCATGACACTGTAGACAACATTGCAGATGCAAACCCAACTGGAATTGTTAAAATGTTTTAGGGTGTCTTGACCTTAGACATCTATTTTGTGAAGATTACTATAATGGTCAGTTATTGTGGGGATTGTAAATCTGTTCCAGCAACATCCTTGTGGTTAATTTTAGAAAAAGATATTGGAACTTTAGGTATTTAGATGAAATGTTTTCAAATTCATTGTATTGTCAGGGGAAGAAGAAATCAGTGGAATTCTTTTTAAGTTAATTTTTTTTTTGTAGTGCTTTTTTTTAAAAATGAGAAAAATAGGAGTTCCCTGGTGGCCTAGTGGGTTAAGAATCCAGTGCTATAGAATATTTACAAGAAAAAAAGAGATCCTTCAAGACCTAAAAAAAAGGGTTCGTGGACTTGGCACCAAAAGCATGTTCTATAAAAGAAAATAAACCAAACTTCATCAAAATCAAAAACATGTGCCCTGTGAAAAGATCTTAAGAAGATGTAGCTTATCCTAGCTAAAGACTGAGAGAAAATATCTGCAAACCATGTATCTGACAAAGATCTTATATCTAGACTACATGAACTCTCAAAATTCAACAGAAAAAATACTAATATTCTGATTAAAAAATGAGAGAAAGACACAAATAGACAACAAATAAGTACATACAAAGATGTTTAATGCCATTAGCCATTAGGGAATGGAAATTAAAACTACAATAAGATATCATTACAAACCTATTAAAACAGCTAAAATAAAAAACAGAAATAATAGCAAATGGGAAGGATGCAGAAAAAGATCTCTCATAAACTGCTGATAGGAATGTAATAGGGTACACCACACTGAAAAAAGTTTGAAAGTTTCTAATAAAACTAAACATGTCCTTGCCATTCAATCCAGGAAGCTCACCTTTGGGCATTAATCTCAGAGAACTTTACATAAAATCCTATACATAAATGTTTGCATTATTTCTGTTTTTTATTTTAGCTGTTTAAAAAATAGCTTTTGTATGTGGTCTATTTATACTTAGACTATCTGCATTTAAGGTAATTATTGACATATATATATATATATATTAGCACTTAGCCTACCATTTTTTTTTTTTTTTGTCTTTTTGCTATTTCTTGGGCCGCTCCTGCGGCATATGGAGGTTCCCAGGCTAGGGGTTGAATCGGAGCTGTGGCCGCCAGCCTACGCCAGAGCCACAGCAACGCAGGATCTGAGCCGCGTCTGCAACCTCTACCACAGCTCACGGCAACGCCGGATCCTTAACCCACTGAGCAAGGGCAGGGACCGAACCTACAACCTCATGGTTCCTAGTCAGATTCGTTAACCACTGCGCCACGACGGGAACTCCTTTTTTTTTTTTTTTTTTTTTTTTTTTTTTTGGGAGTTGGACCTTTTGGAAGGTTGTTAGGTCATATGGTGGGAAGCTGTCATAAATGGGATTAGTGCTGTTACAAAAGAGCCCCCGCCCCCACCCGACAGCTCACTTAGCCCTTCTCTGCCATGTAAGAATACAAAGAGAAGTCTGCCACTTGGAAGAGGGCTTTCATCTGACCATACTAACACCCTGATCTTGGGCTTCCAACTGCAGAACTGAGAGAAATACATTTCTGTTGTTTATAAGCCACCCATTCCTTTGGTATTTTGTTATAGCAGCCTGAATGAATGTTATAGCATTCCTGAAGAGTAGTCTTACTGAGTGTAGTGTTCTTAGTTGGCAGGTTTTTTTCTTTTCTTTTTTCTAGTATTCAAAAAGTATTCTGCCACTTTTTTTTGGCTCTATGGTTGAGATGAGAAATCTGGTGTCATTTCTGTTGTTGTTCTATTACAGATAATAAGTTGTTTTTGTCTGGCCACCTTCAGAGTTTTTGTTTGTTTTTAGTTTTTGAACATTGAATTTGTATGTATCCTGGTGTAAATTTCTTTGTGTTTTCCCTGTTTTGGGTTTGCTCAGTTTTTTGGATCTGTAGGTTTGTATTTGCCACATTCGAGAAGTTTTTAGCCGTCATTTCTTCGATTACTGTTTTAGTCCTTTCTCTTTCTGGAACGCTAGTGATGTGAGTGCTGGATCTTTTGTTATTGCCTCACAGTTTTCCTAAGATTTGGTTAGTTTTTTTTTTTTTTTTTTTTTTTTTTTTTTTTTTTTTTTAATCAGTCTTTTTTTCTCTATTTTTCAGATTGGGTGAATTCTATTTTTCTCTCCTCGCATTAGTGATTCTCTTACCTATCATCTCCATGTTTGTATTGAGCCTGTCCAGCAAGTTAAAGTTTTCTTTTTACAGCAGCACCTGTAGCATATGGAAGTTCCAAGGCTGGGGTGAAATTGGATCTGCAGCTGCTGGCCTATGCCATAGCCCCAGCAACACCCAGATCCGAGTCATGTTAGCGACCTCCTCTGCAACTTGCTGCAATGCCAGATCCTTAATCCACTGAGCAAGGTCAGGGAATGAACCTGCATCGTTATGGACATATGTTGGGTTCTTAACCCAGTGAGCCACAATGGGAACTCCTAAGTTTTCTGTTAACAGTATTTTTTAGTTCTGTGATTTCATTTCAATTCTTCTTCTTTTTTTGTCTTTTTAGGGTCACGCCCTCAGCATATAGAAGTTCTCAGGCTACTGGTCAAATCGGAGCTGTAACCACTGGCATACACAGCAATGCCAGATCTGAGCCTTGTCTGTGACCTATACCTCAGCTCATGGCAACGCCAGATCCTTAACCCACTGAGCAAGGCCAGGGATTGAACCTGCATCCTCATGGATGCTAGTCAGATTTGTTTCCATGGAGCCACAGTGGGAACCCCACCCTTTTTTTAAATATCCATTTTTTGCTGAGGTTTTCCGTATTTTCACTTGTTTCAGATAATATATAATTGGTGCTGAAATATTTTATTATGTTGCTTTAAAATCCTTTTCAAATAATTCTAAGTTGTGATTCATCTCTATATTGGCCTTGGTTGATTGTCTTCTCTTAATAATGTTGTGATTTTCTTGTGTCCTATGTTATATATTATGTTGGGAGGTTCTGGGCTCTATTTATAGTTTTTATCTTAGCCTGCAGTCACTTTATTTCAGTTTAGCATACAGATCTTGGCCCACTTTTGTAGGCTTTGGTTCCAATAGCAATTGAATTGTCGTAGCCTTTGCAGTTGGCTTGGTTTATCTGATGCTACTGGGACTCCCGCTGGTCCTTGCTGGTGCTGCCTGAGAGAAGAGAAGGCATTTCGTCCTAGCAGGCTTCCCGTGTCTCTAGATGGGAGAAGACTGTAGTGGAATCCTCCTACTGGTACCCACTTCAAGATCCCAATTCTTCCCTGTCTTCATGTGGGGAAGGAAGAGTTGCTTCTCCTGATATTTGTTGTTTTTGTTGTTGACTGGGCTTCCAGTTGATGTCTTTTGCTTGATATTGCAGAGAGATTCTTGTTTATATTTGAAGGAGGAGTGTGAACTATCTGGTCTATCTTCTGTTGCTTAATTTGTGGTTGGGAAGTACCGGTCTAGGTTGCCTTTTGTTGGGTGTGGGGACCTAATACACTCTGCTGCTTTTCTGTTTCTCTAGCCCTGGGGTCCCAAACTGGTTGCTGCCTTCTCAGGAGTTTTCTTTTGGTTGTCTCTTGTGGTACTTCTGTGGTTTATACTTGTGTTTAGTGAAGAGAGTCAGGGAGAAACAAATTTATACTATCTTATCTAGACTAGAAGTTTAGGTTCTTTAATTTTTATGAACCTGCACCATCTCCAGTCTGGTTATTTCAGCTTTGAACATAATGGTTTTTGGCCACATGCTTTGTGAACTTTTAAGCACTATGTAAATGTTTGCTTCAGTTATAAACCACAGTGTTACACACCTAGGAAGTTTTGGGAAGCTCATTCATAACCAGTACAAGAGAGTGCCAGGAAATAGATGCATGCTATTTTACTAGACATCTTGTTAGGTAGTTAATTAAAATGAAATTGTAGGAGTTCCTCTTGTGGCTCAGTGTGTTAAGAACCTGACTAGTATCCCTGAGGATGTGGGTTTGATCCCTGGCCTTCCTCAGTAGGTTAATGATAAGGATCTGGTGTCACCATAAGCTGCTTTGTTGATTGCAGGTGAAGTGTGGACCTGGCGTGGGAACTTCCATTTGCCACTGGTGTGGCCCTAAAAATAAATAAATAAATAAATAAAAAGAAGAAAAAAGAGATTGTGAATTCTGGGTGTTTTCTTCAATGAAGTGTTTATTTAATGATTATTTGTATTTAAGATGTTTGATAATAGTCTTTTAATATTAATAAACATTAAAAAACAACACTGAAAATCTTGTATTATGCAGCCAGTTTAATATATTTCTAATTCACGGGTTGAAAAGGAAAGATAAGATAAAATGTCCTCTTTTACATTCCCTAGTTTTCTAATTGAGGATAAATTGGCCCCAAATGAGAAAATGTCCATTCTATATTAGTAGCAACTTAGGAGTTTTTTTTTTTTTAAATCAACTGCTACTATTTTTTTTTTTTTAAACTAACATTTCCTAAATTGTCTAAACTTAATATAGTGACTGCAGTTATAGAGAAATCACTGGGCTACTTTGCAGCCACTTCTTGAGGAATTCTCTGATTAACTCTGATGGCAAATCTCAGATGCCTAATCAGATTAAAAGCCATTTCTTTTAGGTGTGGGCACACCTCTACATTGTGTCTTATGTTTTAGACAGAGGAGATAAGAATGACTGACTCTTGGAGTTCCCTGGTGGTTTGGCGGGTTAAGGATCCAACATTGTCACTGTTGCAGCTCAGGTCATTGCTCTGACATGGGTTTGATCTCTGGCCTGGGAACTTCTTCATGCCATGGGCATGACCAAAATAATAATGATGAAAAAAAGAATGACTGACTCTGGTATTGAATAAGATAAAATTGTTAAAGGATGAGCTGGCTTTTTAATGGACCATTTACATGCTTTTAAATGAGAGCATTTAATTATATTTCACATTAGAAGTAATAATTTAATTCCCTCTTGTTTTTGGTTTTTAATAATTTTAACATGTTTTTGTTTATAAAGAATGGACACTTAAAAAAATCAAATTTAAATAAACTTTAATTTTTAAATGGATAGTCCTATAGTCTTCTAAGGTTCCCTTAGGTATAATTTTTTTTTTTTTGTCTTTTTGTCTTTTTTGTTGTTGTTGTTGTTGTTGTTGCTATTTCTTGGGCCGCTTCCACGGCATATGGAGGTTCCCAGGCTAGGGGTCGAATCGGAGCTGTAGCCACTGGTCTACGCCAGAGCCACAGCAACGCGGGATCCGAGCCGCGTCTGCAACCTACACCACAGCTCACGGCAATGCCGGATCGTTAACCCACTGAGCAAGGGCAGGGACCGAACCCCCAACCTCATGGTTCCTAGTCGGATTCGTTAACCACTGCGCCACGACGGGAACTCCCCTTAGGTATAATTTTTGTGTTATAAAAATCAGATGAATTTTTTTGCTTATTTACATACTGATTGTTATTGTAGGTAGCATTTTCTTTTTTTCCTTTTTTTAAAATTATATTCGATTCACAGTGTTGTGCAAATTTCTGCTGTGTAGCACAGTAACTCAGTTAATACATCTGTATACATTCCTTTTTATATTCTTTTCCATCATGGTCTGTCCCAGGAGATCGGATATAGTTCCCTCTGCTATATAGTAGATAGCATTTAAAAATTTTTTTCTTTTGGCTATGCCCATGGTATGTGGAAGTTCCTGGGCCAAGGATTGAACCCACACTATAGCAGTGACCCAGGCCACTGCAGTGACAATACCCGTTCCTTAACCCACGGTGCCAGAAGAGAACTCCATTGGATAGCATTTTAATTTCGAATTTTATGTTCATTGATCTTTACTTGAAAGATTTTTTTTTTTGACTCACAGAATATTGTTGAGAGTAATATATGTATTTTAACATGGGATTGACCTTTCCTGTTGTGATACGTTAAAGTAGACATTTAATTGGAGGCACAGGATCTAGTTCAAGTCTTTGCCTTGACACTTAGGTGTTGTGTAACCTTGGGTACTTAACCTCTTGAACCTCAGTTTCATCATCTATAAAATAGAGACAAACAATAATACTTGCCCAGGTAATTGTAAGGGATGGCAGGTAGGGGGCGTGTCACATGAAATGTGACACGTGAAAGCTCTTTGTAAACTGAAGTACTTGTAACATCTTTGAGGAGATTGTTTGAAAATTTGCCTGAATGATCTTGATCATCATCAGTGCAGTATATTTTATGATTACTTACAAAATTGATAGTGTAGTCAGTAAAAGTTTATGTAAAAATAAAGCAGCTTTTCCTTTAGTGGTTTACTACTTTTTTTTTTTTTCTTTGCTATTTTAGGGCCACACCTGTGTCATATGGAGGTTCCCAGGCTAGGGGTCAAATCAGAGCTACAGCTCCCGGCCACAGCCACAGCCACAGCAACTTGGGATCTGAGCTGTGTCTGTGACTTACACCATAGCTGACGACAATGCCAGATCCTTAACCCACTGAACAAGGCCGGGGATCGAACCCACATCCTCATGGGGTACTGGTCAGTTCATTATCTGCTGAGCCATGAAGGGAACTCCAAGTGGCTTACTACTCTTAAAAACTAATTTCTCTTAGTGGATTTGGGAAAGGATTATTACATGGTTGCTTGATAGTTTATTGTCCCCACTGTGATAGGATTAGCTTTTGGGATGTGTCCTTCTCAACAGGTGATTTGGACTTAAAAGAGTAGGTCTGTCTTTTTAATGGTTTATAGTCTCAGGATTTTCTAAAAATCCCTACTGTTGTGTTTTCTAGCGTGGGTGGAGAGTTGGTTTCTTATTTGACAAATGTTTACTAGTTAGGTGATTTGAAAAGGTCAAGGACAGGCCAACATTTTCAGTTGGTGGCTTTATTTTTTTCTCTTTAGCCAATTTCTGTTTTTTAAGAATTTATTTGATTACCCTTTTGAAGGATTTTCTTTCTTAATGAAGTGCATTAACTACGTTAATTGTGAAATTCATAAGATTTTGGCTTAATTTTTGGTAAAAGTAGAAACAGAAGATGGTTCTAGGAAGATCTGGCTAGGGCTGGTTGGTTTGAATTTTGGGGCTGTTGTACCTTCTTAGGATATATCTTCTTCTAGGTGGAACAGGGAACAGGTATACTCTGAGACCGTCATTCAAATAGAGTTCTTTTTTTCTTTTTTGTCTTTTTAGAGCCGCAGCCTCGGCATATGGAGGTTCCCAGGCTAGGGGTTGAATTGGAGCTACAGCTGGCGGCCTACCCCACAGCAACAGCCACACCAGATCTGAACTGTGTCTGTGACCTACCCCACAGCTCATGGCAGTGCTGGATCCTTAACCCACTGAGTTAGACCAGGGGTTGAATCTGAAACCTCATGGTTCCTAGTTGGATTGTTTCTACTGCACCATGGCAGGAACTCCCAAATAGAGTTCTAACAGCTTTAATTTTCCAAGCAGGTAGTGTAAATTAAAAGAACACATATGTCTGTGCTTTGTTCCTATATAGAAATTGTAACCATGTTCTTAGAAATCACTCGCCTGGAACAGACTTTCTTCTTTTTTTTTTTTTCAAACATTCAGAAAGCATCATTAAATCACGAAAGTAAAAACTAAGTAGAACTTGACTAATTTAAAATATAATCTAGTTAAAAAATGCTAGAGGACTTTAAGGATTTTTCCTTTCAAATTGTAAGTGATGGCTTGGGTGGTAGTGGTGAGAAGGAAGAGGGGATATAGCACAATAGATTGTAGAGGGTGTTGTAGACCATTTTAAAGACTTTGCTTCTACCACTTACTGGTTTTATAACCTTTGGTAAGTTACTTAACCCTACCATTTTTTCTTCTGTAAAATGTGGTTAATATTAGCAGGTTTGTTTGGATTAAGTGAGTTAATAGCTGCAAAGATCTAGGGACACCAGAGGGCAAAGTCCAAAGCATATAGTATTCATTGTATTCGTAAATGTGGAATCAACATTAAAAGCTCACCTCTTTTCTTTTGGAAAGGTAGCAGAGGGAGAATTGATTGATCCTTGCTTTGATTTTTTTTTTACTGTAATAAATTGCTTAAACTTCAATTATAGCACTTAACACATTTCATTATCATCATAGACGTTATTTGTTGTATGTTTACTTAACCATCCTAGCTAAATTTTGAACTCCGTTGGTCAGAGACCATGGTATTTTATGCATGTCTTAGGAATCTTATATGTTGTATGTACATGTCAGGTGGTCAAAAATATTGATCCAGTTAATGAAAAAAATATTTGGCCTAATTAATGAATCACACCCACCTGCTGGTAGATACATTGAAATACTGCCAGTCAATCAGAACTAATTAATGGAAGGATAGTAGCTAATGGTCCTTGCAAAGTAGTTCATTTATTTTTCTGTCTTATTTTTATTTTTTGCTTTTTTTTATGGTTGTTCCTGTGGCATATGGAAGTTCCCAGGCTAGGGGTTGAATTGGAGCTACAGCTGCAGGCCTACACCACAGCCACAGCCACAGCAACACAGCATCTGAGCCGAATCCTCGACCTACACCACAGCTCACAGCAATGCCGGCTCCCTAGCCCACTGAGCGAGACTAGGGATTGAACCTGTGTCCTCATGGATTCTGGTTGGGTTCATTATGGCTGAGCCATGATGGGAACCCCTATTTTTCTTTCTTATTATGTATTTTATCTTATTTTGATTATACAAGTGATTATAATTAGAGAATAATTAGCAAAATCTGAACTCAGGAATTGCTAAGGGGTTCTCTTAATTCACTGACTTCTGAAGTAGGGGAAGTGAGGGTAGGGAAAGAGGAAGATTTTACCTGGTTGGGTGGTTGTCCATCTAGTTTTATACCTTTCTTTTTCTACTTACAGCGTCTTGGTTTCCAGCCTGATAGGATCTTTTCTTTTCCCCATTCTTGAAGGAGAGGAGTAAGAGGGATAGAGATTTGGAGGGAGAAATGAAATTGATAGATGATGCTAAATGAGTTAGCGTTCCAGAGATAGAGACTATGTGGTAGGTGAATTTGGGGAAATGATGGGGTTCCACTGTAGATGGAGATTGTGATGAGAAAGAGATTCCAGAATTTCTGTTTATAGATTTAGACTTTGAGGTTATATTATTGTGTGCATGTGGGGGATGTGTGTAAGTGGGAGTGAGGCATGTTTCCTTTTCCTTCTTGCTTCGCTATTTATTTTTGTTTCCTTCTAACATGTCTAGTTATAGTCTTTGATGTATGACAGCCTTAATTTAGGGCTTTCAATAAAAAGTGATGCAAGAAAGTGAGTGAGCTTTTTGTGAAAATGTTTTCAACAGAATATTGACATTTCAAAAACATTTGACCAGCTGTATATATTGTCATTATTATGTGATGTCGTATGTAATAATATCTTGATTGAGGACCAGATATATCCAGTCAACTTTAAAAGACTCAATAATGTAATAATAAAATTTATAATTTGAAGGCATTTTTATTTCCCATATATAGACTTTTCTCTTCAGCTTTATTCCTGTGAACTGTTAGAGAGTCTAAATTTGAATACAGTAAAGAATGTGGATTAGTGAGTGGCAGTGTAGTACGGCAATAGTTTTGCTTTACTTTACCTGTATTATCTTTTTGATACTAATGCTGTAGAAATATGTATTTGAAGGTAGTTTCATGTTATTGAGAGGAATGGCATATATCTGCTTTTGAAATCTTGGAGACAGAACTATGAGGCAGGCAATTAAGAGCTTAATAGAAATAAATTATTTTAAAATAGATTTTTTGTTCATAACTAGGTTTAGCAGCAAAGCTACTGCCTGGCTAAGGACTAGAAAATGCTGAATTATCAGAAAGGCTATAGTTTTTGTAATCCCTTGATAAAATTATGGAAACACAGCTTCAAAATAATATACTTGGTTATTTTCTAAAGATTTAAGTTTCTCCGCTTGTTCTGCTTTTACATTTATAGGTTTTATTGATTTGTAGGATATTTACTAAACCCTAAAAATGGCTCTTACAAAAAACGCTTCATTATTTCTGAAAAAAATATTTGGCCTCTTTGTTTCTAGTAATATTTCAGCTTTCAGTCTTCATTACCCCCATTTCATATACCAGGAAAAAAGATCCCAGTTGAGAGAAGAAAATTATGTGTATCCAATGTCTATGCAATACCAACACAGAATGTTAATTTTCTGTACTAGTCTCTGCTGAAAGGTTAAGTATAGCATGACATTTAAATCTGTGGGAGCTCCTGCTGTGGCACAGCAGGATCGTAGGCATCTTGGGAGTGCTGGGATGCAGGTTCGATCCCCGGCCCTTGCACAGTGGGTTAAGGATCCAATGTTGTTGCAGCTGCAGCTTAGGTCTCAACTGCGGCTTGGAACTGATCCCTAACCTGGGAGCTTGATTTGCCACAGGGTGGCCAAAAATGAAAAAAAGCAGAAAATGGTAAAAATATCTGTGGACCATCTTAACCTTGTTTTCCAGTCTGTGGGTCACCTGCCTGGCGGGTGTGGGATTGCTTATATGTCGAAAGGACCCTTCCTACTGTCTCAGCATGGCGTCGTCTTTGTCTTTGGGTGTAGGATATTTTTTGGTAGTTTCTAGTATGTTTTCTTGATAGTTGTTCAGCAGTTAGTTTGGTGTTTTCATGAGAGAAGGTAAGTTTAAGTCCTACTCTGCCGTCTTGTCCCCAGTCCTCAATTCATTTTTAATATTATTGAGTGTTAATTAATATTACGTTTGCCTTGGAAATCTTAAATACTTAATATTTTTATGTGTTCAAAAACTATTTTCTTAATATATTAGACTTTTGAGTTGAGAAAAATGTTACTGTGGGATTTCATCAGGAAATAGTACTATTTGAGTGATTCAGAATATCAGCATATGCTTTTAATGAAATACATTTTGTGTCCTCCTTCCTATTTTAATGTAAGATAATTCTAGCTTATTGCTGTGATTTTAAAGAAATCCTAATCCTCAGCCAGAAGTTAAATTTGAAAAAGTCCAGTTAGTGTCTGGGTCATTTCTTATATTCACGATATCACTTAACACTGATGGGTCATTACAGTTGAACTAAAAGTTAGTTGTTACTGATTTTATTTAATCCAACGGTATCTACCATAGAAAGAATTTTGTCAGCACATTCAGATAAATAATTTACTTGACTTTAAGAATATATCTAATCATGATTTTTTTGGGGTGATAACCTGTATTTCTGTACTTTTATAGGATAGAGGGAGGAGACAACAGCTTGGAAATTCAACCAAGTGATCAGGCGGGATGGGTGTTTGCCTGACATATTTTATAGAGGTAATCCAACACTGTTTTGCTCAGTCTTTAATTTTTACCTGTGATAGATGCCCATCTGCTTGAATGTGAACACAAGTACCACACCTGTTTGGGAGTACCTGCATTTCCTGGACAATCCCTTTTTCTTTTATACTTGCTTATATATGGCATGAATATTACATGTACATGGCATAGTATTACTGTATACAAATAAGAACAGTTGTACATTGAAAAGAATTAATATTATTCATTCTGTAAGATGAAGACTATAATCTTCTATCACTTATTAGTAAGATTACTTTCATAACTCTTTTTTAGCCCAAATTCCCTTATTTTAGGAAGAGCCGTATCTTCTCCTGTTTTGTTGGGCTATGTTGGTACATATATTAGACCTGTGCTTTTATTTTTCAAAGTGAAAGAAAAATATTTAACAGTTTTCAGGGTATTTACATATCTGCTAGTGGCACGTATTCTCATGTCAGTTATTAATGATCGTAGAAATTCTAAAGATTCTCATAAAGTTTATTTGTTTTAAGAATTCTTTTAAGTTCCCTTCATGGCTCAGCAGTTAATGAGCCTGACTAGGAACCGTGAGGTTACAGGTTCGATCCCTGGCCTCACTCAGTGGGTTAAGGCTCCAGTGTTGCTATGAGGTGTGAGGTAGGCCGCATACGTGGTTTGGATCTGGCATTGCTGTGGCTGTGGTGTAGGCCAGCAGCTGTAGCTCAGATTCCACCCCTAACCCAAGAACTTCCATATGCTGCGGGTACATCCCTAAAAACCAAAAGAACTCTTTTAAAGTGAGGTTGTGAAAATATTAGCAGTTTTAGTGACCATATTTTTAGTTTTCCTTTAACATTTCTCCCTTCTTACCCAGGTTTATAGAGGTAATCCAACAGTAGAAAATATTATAATGTTAAAAAAAAAAGGCTTTCTTCATTCCCATTCACTGTTAACATTTGTATGTGTGTATGTTTGTGTGTATCCTATCAGACAGTTTCCATATACTTGCAGACATTTATATGTATACCTGTATTTACACACATGAGATCACACTGTGCATATTGTTTAGCAACATGTCTTATTTGTTAACTTCCATATCTTTGCATTATATATTCCATCTTATTTCAATCTGTATAGTATTCCAATATCTGGATTTATAGTTATTTTCTTAGCCTCCTACTTACGGATATTTAGTAGGTTTTTTTGCAGTAATAAATGGGAATGTAGAGAATATTCTTGGATGCATCTTTGCACATATTTAAAAATATATTTTCAGTATAAGTTCTTAAGGAAAAAATTGTTGGATCAAAGAGTGTGCACATTTAATAATTGGTGGTTGAATTGCTTAACTAAAAAATTGCCCCAATATCAATAGTCTGAGAAAATGGAAATCTCTTCTTTGGTAATTCTTGGTATTGTCAGACTTTTTAATATTTGTTAGTTTTTTGTTGTTTAGTATTGCTTTTCAGAATTTATTATGAGTTTGAGCCTTTTCCCCCCCGTTATTATTGATAGTTTGTGTATTTTCGTGATCTCTTTGGTCGTATTTTAGGCACATTGTTTTCACTCAGTTTTTGCTTATCTTTTGATTTTGTTTTTGCCTGTAGACATTTTAATTTCATGTGGTTGAATTTGGTGATCTTTTTATTCATGGCCAGGAGTGGGGACTTTGCTGTGTAAGGTTTAAAAGGTCTTCACCATTGATTGTTGGACTCAGTTTTTCCTCTACTTTATAACATCCCTGAATGACATGAGTTGCTGGCTTGTCATGGTTTGGCCTTATTTTTCTAAGTGACATAAAATAGTTTTGTATCTTTTTTTTCTTTTTACTGCCATACCTGTGGCATATAGAAGTTCCTGGACTAGGGGTTGAGTTCTTAACCTGCTGAGCCACAATGGGAACTCCAAAATAGTGTATCTTATGATTCGTAGTTTTAGATTCAGTGAACTATATAGTACTTGAAGAAAAAGTTATACAGGTTTTCTATTAATTTTTATGGCTTAAATTGTTTAAAATCTTGACTTATTTTGAATGTATTTAGTATAAGCAAATGTGGAGATCAGCTTTACTTTCTTCCAGATGGCTAACCACTTGTCCCCATTCCAGTTATTGAATGATGCATTTCTTTTGTACATATTTGAAATGCCACATTTATCATATACTAAATTTCCATTTTTGGGGGGAGGGTAGGGTCCTGTTTCTGAAATCACTTCTGTTCAGTTCATCTGTTGCTTGTTTTTTGTAGTGACAGTATTAAGATAATTCAATAAAGGAATATTATAAAATCAATTATACATAAATTTTTTTCAATACAAATAAGAGAATTAGGACTAATAAAGGAAGAAGAGGTATACATTCACAATAGCAACTGAAAAGATAAAATGCTTTGGAGAAATCTACTTGAAAAAAATTTAAAAACTACTGAGGGGTAAGAAAGAAAATCTGATTCAATTCAGATTTTTGATAGGAAGATACAATAGAAAGCTGTCATTTCACTGTAGAAATACAATTGATTTTTGTTTATTGCTCTAATAATATCTTGTGACCTTGCTAACTTGTTAGCTTTTTTTGTGGATTCATTGGGAGATAGGTACATATGAGATTTTATCACTAGAGAATAAAGACAGTTTTATTTCTTTTCTGATCTGGATGCCTTTACTTGATTGATCGCTTTTGCCTGCTTTATTTTACTAGCTAGAACCTTTAGTACAGCGTTGAATAGAAGAGGTGAAGACAGACACCCTGATTTTTAGGTGGAAAGCATTCAGTCTTTAAGTATGTGGTTAGTTGGTTTTAGTAGATAACCTTTTTATCAGTTTGAGGAAGTTCTCTTCGACTCTTAGTTTGTCGAGCATTTTTATCATGAGTGGATGTTGAATTTTGTCAACTGCTTTCTTCTAGGGAGAGCTCCCTTGTGGCACAGTGGGTTAAGGATCTGGCATTGTCACTGCAGTGGCTCAGGTTGCTGCTGTGGCATAGGTTTGATCCTGGCCTAGGAACTTTCACATGCTGTGGGTGCAACTAAGAAAGAAAGGAAAAAAAAAAGGTTTCTGCTGTGTTTATTTTATTTTTGGCTGCATGCTCAGCATGTGGAAGTTCCTGGGGCAAGGATCAAACCCCCATGACAGTGACCCAAGCCATAGCAGTGACAAACTGAATCCTTAACCTGCTGAACCACCAGAGAGCTAGCTTCTCGTCTCTGCTTATTGAGATAACTATGTGGTATATATTTATTTATTTATATGGCTGCATCTGTGGCATATGTAAGTTTCCAGGCAAGGGATTGAATCTGAACCATACCTGTGACCTGTACTGCTGCAGTTAGATTCTTTTTTTTTTTTTTTTTTTTTTTTTTGCTATATTTTTGGGCCGCTCCCGCGGCATATGGAGGTTCCCAGGCTAGGGGTCGAATCGGAGCTGTAGCCACCGGTCTACGCCAGAGCCACAGCAACGCGGGATCCGAGCCGCGTCTGCAACCTACACCACAGCTCACGGCAATGCCGGATCGTTAACCCACTGAGCAAGGGCAGGGACCGAACCTACAACCTCATGGTTCCTAGTCGGATTCGTTAACCGCTGCGCCCCGACGGGAACTCCTGCAGTTAGATTCTTAACTCACTGTGCCATAGCAGGAACTCCTTTTTTAATTTTTTAAAAATTTTGGAAGTTCCCATCATGGCTCAGTGGAAACAAATCCAATTAGGAACCATGAGGTTTCGGGTTTGATCCCTGGCCTTGCTCGGTAGATTAAGGATCCCGACATTGCCATGAGCTGTGGTGTAGGTCGCAGACATGGCTCAGATCTGGTATTGCTGTGGCTGTGGTGTAGGCCAGCAGCTATAGCTTCGATTAGACCCCTAGCCTGGGAACCTCCATATGCTGCAAGTGTGGCCCTAAAAAGACAAAGGACAAAAAAAAATTTTTTTTATTAGAGTATAGTTGATTTACAATGTTTTAATAGTTTTAAGTGTTCAGCAGAGTGAATCAGTTATATATATCACATTTGTTCTCTCAACGTTGTGTATTACATTAGTTGATTTTCAGATGTTTAATCGTCTTTACTTTCATGGAGTAAATATTACTTGGTCTTAGTGTATATACAGGCATTTTTCATGTCACTAGATTCAGTTTGCTAATATTTTATAAGGACTTTTATGTTTATGAGAGATGTTGGAGTGTAGTTTTCTTTTTTTTTTTTTTTTTTTTTTTGTCTTTTTACCTTTTCTAGGGCAGCTCCTTCGGCATTTGGAGGTTCCCAGTCTAATCGGAGCTGTAGCCACCGACCTATGCCAGAGCCACAGCAACTCGGGATTGGAGCCGAGTCTGCAGCCTACACCACAGCTCACGGCAACGCCCCTGGTCCCCAACCCACTGAGCAAGGCCAGGGATCGAACCTGCAACCTCATGGTTCCTAGTTGGTTTTGTTAACCTCTGTGCCACAATGGGAACTCCTGGAGTGTAGTTTTCATTGATGTTTTTATATCAAAGAAACACTGGCTTCAGAGATTGGGTTGCAAAATGTGCCCTCTTTCTCTGTTTTTTGTTTTTGTTTTTTGGTCTTTTTAGGGCTGCACCTGCGGCATATGGAGGTTCTCAGGGTAGGGGTTGAATCAGAGCTTCAGTTGCTGGCCTACCAGTCACAGCAGTGCAGGATCTGAGCCGCACCTGCAACGTACACCACAGCTCACAGCAATGCCAGATCCTTAACCCACTGAGCAAGGCCAGGGATTGAACCCACAACTTCATGGTTCTTAGTCGGATTCGTTTCTGCTGTGCCACAATGGGAACTCCCGTCTTTCTCTATTTTGTGAAGGAGTTTGTGAAGGATTAGTATTTCTTAAATATTTGATAGAATTCATCATCGAAGCCATTTCTTTGTGGGAAGATTTTTGAATGCTAATTCAGTTTGTTTTATTCAGATTTTTATGTTCTCTCTTTAATCTATTTATGTGTCAGTAATAGTGTCTTTTTAGGCATTTTATAAAAGTTGTTTAGTTTTTTGGCACATATTTGTTTATAATATTACTTCCCTTATAATTTTAATTTTGTGAGGTCAGTGGTAATATCTCTTCTTTCATTCCTCATTTTGGTAAATGTATTTTTTCTCTTTGTTGTTGATAATTCTACCTAAAAGTTTATAAATTTTGTTGATCTTTTTTTTTTTTCTTTTTAGGGCCGCACCTGCGGCATTGTTGATCTTATTTAAAGAACCAAGTTTTTCTCTTTTTTTGTGCTTTGTATTTCATTAATTTATGCTCTTATTTTTAATATTTCTTTTCTTGAGCTTACTTTGCAGTTTAGTTTGCATTTTTCTGGTTTATTAAAGTGGAGGCCTAAGTCATTTATTTGAGACTTTTCCAAGTATATGCAAAAAGTTACACAGTTCTTTCTAAGCACTGCTTTGTCTGCATCCTGTCAATTTTGACATTTGTTTTTGTTTTCATTCAGTTAAAAATATTCTTTAACTTCTCTTTTAATTTCTTTTTTGATCTGTATATTATTTAGAATTGTGAAGTATAATTTTCAAACACTTGAGAATTTTTCAATTTCTCATTTAGTTGATATCAATAAAATTCCTTAATGATTGGAGAATGTACTTTGTATGACTTGAGTCCTTTTAAATTTGAGTCTTATTTGATGGCGTAGCGTTTGATCTGTCCTGGAGAGCGTTTCATATGTACCTGAAAACAATATGTTTTCTCTTGTTTGCTGAAGTTTTCTGTATGTCAACTAGGTCTAGTTGGTTTAAAGTGTGGTTCAAGTTTACTCTATCTTCGTTAATTTTTTGTACAGTCGTTATTTAGAGTGGGATATTGAAATCTCCAACTGTAATTGTTGAATTTTCTATTTTTTTCAATAATGTTGATTCTTGCTTCATTATTTTAGGGTTCATAATTGTTATATCTTTCTAATTTATTGACTATCATGAAATATCTTTCTTCCTCTCCAGTAATATTCATCTTAAAGTCTATTTTGTCTAATATTAATATAACCACCTGAGCCCTCTCATGGTTCTCTTTCCATAGTATAATCTTTCCCCCCATCTTTTTTGCTTTCAATCTAGAATGTAAAGTGTGTTTGTTGTTGACAGCACATAGTTGAGTATTGTTTTTTTTTTTTTTTTTTTGTCCATTCTGACAGTCTCTGCCTGTCCATTGGGCTTTTGAGACATTCACATTTAATTATGGACATGGTTGGAATTAATTTGCCATTTTACCTTTTTATATATGTCTCATGGTTTTTGTTTCTCTGTGGTTCCTTAGCTGCCTTCTTTTGTGTTAAATATATTTTAGTGTGCCATATTAATTACTCTGTTGATTTCTTTTCTAAATATAATTCAAGATATTTTCTTTGTGGTTGTTACTAGTGTTTATATTATGCATTTGAATAGACTGTTGACTAGTAACACTAAGTCAGTATCAGTAAAATACAGAGCCTTTGCTCCAGTATAGCTCCATTTTCTCCTTCTCTATTGTGCTGCTATTGTTGTATGTATATTAGTTTATATATTTTATAAACCCAGCAATTCAATGTTATAGTCATTGCATTAAACATGTCTTTTAAAGATGTTAAGAGAAAAATGAGAAAGATATATAGTCTTTTAGTTTAACCCACACATTTGCAGTTTCTGGTGGTGGTCTTTTCTGCCTGTGTATTTAAGTCTGGTGTCATTTCCTTTCAACTTGATGGAATTCCTGTAGTATTTTTTGTATGGCACATCTGCAAAAAATTCTCTTAGTCTTTGTTCATCCGTGACTGTGTTTACTATATGTTTGTTTTTGAAGGGTAATTTTGCTGCCTTCTTGGTTGACAGCTTTTTTTTTCTTTCAGCATTTTGAGAATGTGATCCCATTGTCTTCTGGCCTCTGTTATTTCTTTCTTTTTTTTTTTTTTTTTGTCTTTTTGCTATTTCTTGGGCCGCTCCTGCGGCATATGAGGTTCCCAGGCTAGGGGTCCAATCGGAGCTGTAGCTACTGGCCTACGCCAGAGCCACAGCAATGCGGGATCCTAGCTGCATCTGCAACCTACACCACAGCTCACGGCAACGCCGGATCGTTAACCCACTGAGCAAGGGCAGGAATCGAACCCGCAACCTCATGGTTCCTGGTCGGATTCGTTAACCACTGCGCCACGACGGGAACTCCCTCTGTTATTTCTGATTGAAAGTCAGCTGGTAATTGTGTTGGTTCCCTGTGCACACTGAGTAATTTTTCTCTTTATGTTTGCATGATTTTTCTCCTTGTTTTTGGTTTTGACAGTTTCACTGTGATGTGTTTGGTTGTGTCTCTTTGTAATTATTCTCCTTAATCTTCTAAGACCCATAGTTTTGATTTCTTCTTTAAAAAAGTCAAATTTGGGAGGTTTTTGGCTGGTGTTTTATTAAAAAAATTTTTTTTTCTTAACCATTTCTCTCCTCTCCTCTGGGACTCCAGAAACTTTGGTAAGTTGATCTCTGAAGCTCTATTCAATTTTTTTCCTCTCTGATCTTCAGATTGGATAGTTTCTCCTGATGTATCTTCAAGGTCATTGATTTTCTTTTGCCATCTTGACTCTTGCAGTGAATTATTTTTGTTTTGGTTATTGTACTCTTCAACTAAAGAATTTCCATGTGGTTCCTTTATGTAATTTCTGTACTTATATTGAGAATCTCTTATTTGTTGATTGTTTTCATAATTAAAAAAAATTTAAAGGTGGGTCCTTCTACCTCTTTTAACATATCTATAATGTTTTGAAATCTTTGCCTAAAGCAACACCTGGGGATACTGAAAAACTGTGGTGATTGCTGTCTTCCATTCATGTGGGTCTCATTTTTCTTTTTCCTTTTGTGTATCTTTAATTTACTGTTGAAAACCTGGCATTTTAGATAACATTTGAGCAACCTCAGATTGTGACTCCCTCTTCCCTGCTTGCTCACGTTATTGTTACTGTTATCATTTCACTATTATTTATATATGATATAGTCCTATTGAAAAAAATTTATATTTTGAACAAAAGTTTCTCTGCCAAAATAGACATACATCAGTATCCAGGAAAATTCTGAATTGAAGGAATATTGAGGGGTGAATAGCACCGTCAGAATTTAAACTTTTAAAAAATAACGGATACAGTGTTGAAATTTTTAAAAAAGTGAATTATTGTTATTCTGAAGTACAAAGATGGACTTATTATTGGTATGTTTTGGGTGAGAAGGAGTGTTCTTCTTGCCGTTGCACCATTGTAAAAACTGATATAAAATTGTAGCATGTGTCATATATCATCTGGTCTCCAAGCTTTCTGTGGAGGAGTATATATAAACTGTTGTTGAGAGATAGGATTATAATATTTTTTAAAAATGTCTATTTTAAAAACCATAAACTCTTTAATCTGTTACTATGCTCAGAAATATTCACTGTCAGGAAGATTACTTCCTATATGTACCTTATGTTCTTCCTTTTAATTTTTTTTGGTGTCTAGTACAAAATGATTATTCTCATCTTTTTGTCAGCTTTTCCAGTCAAAGATGACATTGATGATCATATTTCTGTAGGTATTTAATACAGTTTTACAACTGCAGTCCTTTCTATTGTGAATACACATGCATTCTGTACAGGACTAGTTCTATTTGTTATTTATAAAGCCTAGAAATGTGTTTGTTTCTCTCTTCACTTCAGAGCCTTTTACAAAGCATATATGAACAGTGTTATTAAGTGATTTTTTTAATCATTGTTTTCTCTTTTGTAAGCATTTAGGTGTGTAACGTTCTGAATTTCCTCCAACATCCTTTATCTCTGAAAGTGTAGACTCCAGATCTAGGCAAATTATTCTTTACAAGGTCAGGGTTATTTCACAGTTACCACTTACTACATTTTCCCAGTTTTAGATTTAAAAACAAGTCATTGCACTGGTTATTCAGGCATAGTTTACTATTTACAAAGAGTAACCACTTAGTTATGTATACCAGTTTGTCCATATTGTAGCCATACAGTATTTTTTCTCTCCATAAGTAATGTGTGTGTTGTGTGTGTTGTTATTTTTTGTAGGAATTGGATGGCGTAAGTGATTAAGGTGGTATTGAGGGTCTCTGAAGCCTACGAAAGGTAGAAACTCAACCATGATTTCTTTTTCAACTCTACAGCATCCCCTTCCTTGAAGTCTTCATTTTTACCTTAGTCTCAGGTAACTTCAATACTTAGCATGAATAAGTAAATTTTTTCAAATAGGAAACCATTTTTTGTCTGCTAGAATTTCATGTTGAGTTTGTATGATACTTTCTTAATTTTTCAGTATTTATATCTGAAAGAACCTTGGGATTTAATATTTTTCTTGAGAAAACAGTGTTAAGAGAAAATTGATGAGGAATATAGTTTTGGGCTTTAAGTTTAGCACAGAGAAATGTGTATACCTCATTATGTAATTTTAAGTGACATTTAAGTGGGAAGGTATTTCCTTCTTTAACCTTTTTCTCAGCAGGTCTGTTGGACTTATAACCTGCTTGTCATCAACACATACATACTCACATTATATTTTCTGGAATTTCCGGGGAAACTATTTTTATGTGTGGGAGAATGAGACCAGTTAATCACATTTAATGGTGGTTGGTATATAATTTTTTACATGTGAAAGAACTTACCAGTTACTGTACATTTGTACATGTTTGCTTGCCTGTGCTGATACAAGGAAGCAATTATGTAGATAATTTAATAATCATTTATATTAAGTATATTGGTTAAGATTTAGGCTTGTTTACTGTGACACATGCTTAAAAAGGTGTGTAAATGATCTCAAGATTAAAGACTCTAGAATTATCATGACCTAGGCTTCTTTGTCTTGCTTTGTTATTCTTTCTTCTTTTTTTAGCTTTTTAGGGCTGCACTTGGGGCATATGGAAGTTTCCAGGCTAGGGGTCATATTGGAGCTATAGCTGCTGGCCTACGCCACAGCCACAGCCACACCAGATCTGAGCCTTGTCTGTGACCTATACCACAGCTCATGGTAACGCCAGGTCCTTAACCCACTGAGCTAGGCCAGGATTGAGTCCACATCCTGTTGGAGGATAGTCAGGTTTGTTAACCGCTGAGCCATGACGGGAACTCAAGGGAAAACATTTTCTTTTTCTCTAAGGGAAGTTGTGTATACCATTTCTACTCATATGCCAGTGGCTCTTGTCACTTCACCACAACCAGCTGCAAGGGAGGCTGGATGGAAAATGAGTCTAACCTAAGTCATCGTGTGTTTCACTTAGTATTTTCTTATTGGGCAAGAAGGAGAGAACAATCTGGGGCAGCTGGTTGTAACATTAGGTTTTGTGTCAGATTTACTTTCTGTTTATCTAATTGGATTAATATTAAAATAATTTTATTGTCTAAGACATATTAACTCTTGGCTTGTGACAGTACTTTGGGAATTGTGCTTATTTGAGTTCTGAGACAGTTTTAGTTTTGTGACTGTTCATCATAGTTCTGTGATTAAGTACTGCTGGTCTTGATATTGTAAAATGGAATAAGGTCTTAAAATTAACTTGAGATAGTTCCTCATTTTGTTTCACTGCGAAGTGGTTTATTTAATGTTTTAAATCCTTAGGGCAAGGGTGAGGGCTTTGAGGAGGACCTTTTTAATTACACATAAAACTAAGTAATGTGCAACTGGTTCCTTCTAACTAAAAAGTCTGTTATTGTTAGTTCCCATTGGGGTTCAGTGAGTTAAGAATCACACTAGTATCCATGAAGATGTGGGTTTGCTCCCTGGCCTTGCTTAGTGGGTCGGGTCTTTGGTGTTGCCACAAGCCATGGTGTAGGTCACAGATGTGGCTTGGATCTGGTGTTGCTGCGGCTGCTCTGCTGCAGGTGTGGCCCCAAAAAGAAACAAACAAAAAAGAGCAAGAAAAAAAAAATGTCTGTCATTCTAAATGTTTAGATCTCATCAGAACAACTTATTCCCAAAGACATTGTATACTTCATACTTTTTTTTTTAGCTGAAAAATGCTTCAGTATAGTGACATCTTATAATTCTTGTCCTGTTGTAAATACTGTATTTTGAAACAGGTATCAAATATGTTTTTATTAGAGATGTTGTTAGAAGGTTTGAAACTAGTTGTCAGTTTTTATTCATATTTTATGTCAACATCAACGTATGTTAACCTTGGTACCTTTTTTTTGAGACTTGAGATAATTAGTTTTGATAAATTTGTATACTTGTATTCAGTATGTATTTTATACCTATTGATTTAACTTTAGTACTAATGGTTATAAGACATGATAGGTGTTTTTGGCATTTAAGGCAATTAATGCATTTTTAGTTCTATTGTACTTCATAGATAGGGTTTGTCCTGTTAAGTAAGAATACTTATCTACTGTTTAAAATATAAAATGTTGTATTAAATAGTTACTTAACACTTTACTATTTTGGAATGAATCTTGGTTACTATATTGTACATATTAAAAATTACTTAGGTGTTTAATGTTTGTTCATAATGTGCAGGAAAGTTTAAGACATATTTTTAATGTTTCTTTTATTACACAAGACTAGAAAATTCATAGTTTCCTAGGGGAATAAGTATTTTTAATATTAATGTTTGGAATGTGGGTATTGACATGAAATGTAATGGATGAAACTGCTAGATCTAGCAGAATGTAGGGTTCTGTTTTGCTTGGACTTTACACCCTTTTCCCTTTCCCTCTTCTTTTCTTTTCTTTTATCTTTTTAGGGTCTCACCCGAGGCATATGGAGGTTCCCAGGCTAGGGGTCCAATCAGAGCTGTAACTGCTGGCCTACACCACAGCCATAGCAACATGGATCTGAGCTGCGTCTGACCTACACCACAGCTCACAACAGCGCCAGATCCTTAACCCACTGAGCGAGGCCAGGGATTGAACCTTCCGTCCTCATGGATGCTAGTCGGGCTCGTTAACCACTGAGCCACAATGGGAACTCCTCCCTCTTCTTTTAAAGATAACTTATAATTCTCTTGTGGCACAGTGGGTTATGGACCTAATGTTGTCACTGCAGCAGCTTTGGTCTCTAATTGTGTGCAGGTTTGATCCCTGGCCCAGGAACTTCCATATGCTGAGGGCATAGCCAAATGGAAAAAAGGAAAAACATTTCTCAAACAGCTGCCATAAATTTGATGTTTTACTTTTTTTTTTCTTCTTTTTAGAGCTGTACCCCTGGCATATGGAAGTTCCAGGCTAGGGGTCGAACTGGAGCTATAGCTGCTGGCCATAGCCACAGCAACAGGGGATCTGAGCCGCATCTGCAATCTGTACCACAGCTCACGGCAGTGCTGATCCTTAACCCACTGAGCAAGGCCAGGGATTGGACCCGCATCCTCATGGATACTAGTTGGATTCATTTCTGCTGCACCACGACGGGAACTCCCAGATGTTTTACTGTTTCTTAATTCCATTTCTAAAAACCAATTTCTGCTTGTTGTATTATTTTAGAAGATTGTGATGAGTATTTGGGATGGTGAATATGCTTAGATACTGCTTTATTGAGGGGGCCACCAAGTATATAGAGATGCCTATTAACTTTGGTTTAAATTATTTATTTATTTTTGGGTGGGGCATGCCTGTGGCATGTGGAAGTTCCCAGGCCAGGGGTAGAACCTGCGCCACAGCTGTAACTAAAGCCACAGCAGTGACAATGTTGGATTCTTTTTTTTTTTTTTTTTTGTCTTTTTGCCATTTCTTGGGCCACTCCCATGGCATATGGAGGTTCCCAGACTGGGGGTCTAATGGGAGCTGTAACCACCAGCCTACGCCAGAGCCACAGCAACGCGGGATCCTAGCCACATCTGCAACCTACACCACAGCTCATGGCCACACCGGATCTTTAACCCACTGAGCAAGGGCAGTGATTGAACCTGCAACCTCATGGTTCCTAGTCGGATTTTTTAACCACTGTGCCACGACAGGAACTCCGAATGTTGGATTTTTAACCCTCTTAGCCACAGGGAAGTCCTTGGCTTAAATATTTATAGATTATTTTTCTTTTGTTGAAAAATGATCACAGGTTTTTGTTGAGTTGTCATATTGTAAAAAGTGATTTAAGTCTTAAGTTGTCTTATTAAACATCTTTTATTTTTGCTAGCAATAATAAGAAAGGCCAGTTAGTCTCGTCATTACTATAAATGATGCTCTTATTAGGCTGTTTCAAATAGTATCAATTTAAAAATCATTGAAGCCATAGTTTACAAGATAGCATTGTAGATACAAAATGGTAATTATACAAAGGTATATCTGAAGGGGTGTTTGAATGTAGAATATGCCTAGAGAAGAGGTAGATTTTGTTTCTAAATTAGAGATGAAACAGTTTTTGTTTAGATCAAAACTATGCTATGGAAGGATGAGAGGGAATAATAGTAGAAAGATTCTTAGGAATGCCAAATGGTGAATTTTTAAATCCATGTTGATTATGTGGTTTTTTTTTATAGTTTCTTTGTAGAACCAATTTGATCTTGAAGCTGATTAATATTTGTATTTCTAGTGCTGATATTTATAAAGTGTAATTTCTCAATGACTCCTACATAAGGTTAGACGTGTTAATGTCAGGGAGTTCCTGTCGTGGCGCAGTGGTTAACAAATCCGACTAGGAACCATGAGGTTGCGGGTTCGGTCCCTGCCCTTACTCAGTGGGTTGACAATCCGGTGTTGCCGTTAGCTGTGGTGTGGGTCGCAGACGCGGCTCGGATCCCGTGTTGCTGTGGCTCTGGCATAGGCCAGGGGCTACAGCTCCAATTTGACCCTTAGCCTGGGACCTCCATGTGCCTCGGGAGCAGCCCAAGAAATAGCTGAAAAGACAAAAAAAAAAAAAAAAAAGAAGTGTTAATGTCTAAATTCATGTAATTGGCATCCTCCAGACAGTAAGGAGTTTGGTAAAAATGATTTGGATCAGGAGGAGTTTGTGAAATTCAGTTTTTCTTTTTTATCTGTTTCAAAATAGGTTCCCAGATCTGAGTATTTCTCTTTTCCCTACAAGTGAAGTTTCCTTATAGATTGAATGGGTCCTGGTTCAAGGCAGGTTATTATTGATTTGGGGAATATTTTGAGCTGGATATTATTCTTTTTCTAGAAAAGAATGATGTTTAGGTTCCTAAGCTTGCCCACTATAATTGTTTTGACTCATTTAGTTGAAGTTCTAATGCAGAACTTCATTAAATAATGCATTTAATGAATGTTGATGAAAATAATATTGTAGCCAAACTCAATAAATAGAAACAGAAAGGCAGTATCTTTGAGTGAGAAATATTTCTTTAATGCTTAAGTGCAGATTTAATTAAAGGTAGATGAGGTGGAAGATGGCTATTCATGTACGTTCTGAAGGGGAAGCTAGGTGCTTTCAAGAATTTTAGAGGATTATGGCATGTCTTCAAATCTCCTTTCATTATAAAATTTACAGCCCTCTTTTCTTTGATACATGTGTAACTTTAGCATAGCTCCTACATTTATCAGTCATATTTAGGATTATTTTTTGATTTTCCAGTGAAAATAGGAAAATAAAGGAAGGGGAGGCAGAGAGATTTTCCTAAAGTAACTTGGTAAAGGTTTGAAGAAAGAATGGAAGGATTAAGAGAGTATATGTAAATATTAAAAAAAAAAGAGAAATTCACTGAGGTGTGAGTAATAGGTAGAAGTAGAAAACAGGAATTGTGGAACGTGTCCATTCCTGAAGGAGAAGAAGGATTCTGTGTCACACAAAATTCTCCCATGGTAGCCATGAGATAGGAGTAGTTGGCCAAGGAGAGTTAGATTGCTTTGCCAAGCCAAGCAGTACTGACAGGGTGGCCTCAGCAGGTAGACGAGGAGTGTGAGTTCACAGGGTTCTTAGTGTCCAGGGCCTTTTTAGGACCAGAGGTATGGCAGAAAGTCTGTTTTCAAATCCAGTTTACCTCCCAGCTGTGACTTTGGGTAAACTCGAGTTTCTTTGTTTTCTAAATGGGATTACTGTTACTGTTTTGAGTGTTACTGTAATTATTAAGTGAAATGACTTAACAACAATGTGCCCAGCAGTGTCTTATATCTGGTAGATTCTCAACACATGTCAAGTGTCTTTTTTCCTCTGGGTTATGAGAATCTCTGACTTTTATAATATAGATTCAAACCTATTAATCAATTTGGAAAAATACTCTCTTCATTAATTGTATAGATTTCCCATTAAGAAACTCAGCATTTTAAGTGCCTTGTATATAGTTGACTAAAAATGAGTAGTAATGCCCAACTTGTTCATATATTATGTATGGTTCTGTTAACTTTGTACTTTGAAAATAAGCCCAAACAGTCCCCCAGCTTAGAAAATAATTGTTTCAAATGTTTATGGTAAAAGCCCAGGTGTTTAACTCCTTATTAAAATCCCTAACTTAAAGCTTATTTACTCTTTCAACTTATACAAATCCCTGAAGCTTAGTTTCTAATTGCTTGCACACAGTTGATTAGAAACTTTAAATTAGAAGGTGACAACAAGAAGAGAAAACTGTCTCTTCTGGAAGACAGGAGAAAGTGATGGCTGATAATTTTTATTCTCTTTAAGTGCAGCATTGTCATTAGGCTTAAATGACTAGGGATTACTTAATCCTTTAACCGAGCTGAACCAAATATTTTGCAGTATAAAAGGCCGATGGGGGTGTATGTGAGAGAGGGGGAATTGAAGGGACCAGGATGCTGAATTGTCATCCTCTGAGTATTCCTGTTACTGTACTTTCCAGCTTCTCTGGCAGAGGGATGGGGATGAGGGAAGAATCCAATTTGGAAGCAGGGAAAGAATGCAGAATTTGAAGTAATCTGCTAAAGGGAGATTTTGGAGAAATTTTCCTGAGGTGGGCCCCTTCCTTTCTTCTTCTCTCTAAGTTATAGTTTTTAGCAGTCTTTGTTCTGGGTAACTTGAAATTCTGGAAGGAGTACCGTCCTACCTTTAGCTGAATTAGTTCTAGAACATTATTGTTCATTTTTTCTTGGCTCTTACCAGCTCTGACACTTTATACCCTTTGTTAGCTGCCCAAGCCTCCTTCACTTACAAAATAATGGGTCATTGCAAGGAGCTATGGGTGGCTTATTGCTTATTATACCACGTGGTACTTCTTTATTCTCAATTTGACAGAAACTTCTGGGAATGCAAATTAATTGTTTCTTTTTTTCTTCCAGAGCAGCCTTACATGTAAGGGATGTGACTTAAAAGAGACATTCTTTCTTTCTTTCTCTCTCCTGTATAATATTCCTAACTCTTTATTTTCTGTTCATTGTGTAGACATTTGGGTCAGTAAGCAGTTGGCTTTTTGAAAATTTAGCAGGAAGAGACATTTAAATATTTACATCTTAGTATGTATTGATTATATCATTCCTTTTTTTTTTTTTTTTTTTTTTTTTGTCTTTTTGCCTTTTCTAGGGCTGTTCCCTCAGCATATGGAGGTTCCCAGGCTAGGGGTCTAAAGGGAGCTGTAACCACCGGCCTACGCCAGAGCCCCAGCACTGCGGATCTGAGCCGCGTCTGCGACCTACACCACAGCTCATGGCAACGCCAGATCCTTAACCCACTGAGCAAGGCCAGGGAACGAACCTACAACCTCATGGTTCCTAGTCGGATTCCTTAACCACTGCGCCACGACGGGAACTCCTCATTGCCTTTTTTTATACTCAGCTCATCCTCCCTGAAAATACTGGAATTAGAGAAGGGAAGTAGCTCATGTTCATTTTTGAGTGTGGGACCTTTTGTCATATTTGGGTTTTTGAATGTGCAGTGAAGCACTTGTGAGAGCTTTGACTGAGACCATGCAACAGTTAGAAGGGGAAAAGTTAGTGTTTATAAGAGAGCTTCAAGGACAATAAAAAACATGTTTTTCTTTATCATTTTTCTTAGGGTAGCTTTGTCTTTTTCTCTTTTACTGTAGGCTTAGTGAAATTAACTTCTTGTTTGAGAACCTTGTTTGATTTCCTATTCAGCTTACTCTGCCCAGCCACTGATTGAGGTTGTGATACAAGTATGGCTCACTTACTTATGTATGAAATATTCTTCTTTATTTTTTTCACTTAATATATATCTTGGAGAACTTTTCATCCACTTCATATAGTCATCTCATTCCTTTTAATGGCTGTGTCTGTTCTGTTTTATTGTTGAATCATAATTAATTTAATAAGTCTATTAGTGATGCTGAAGTTGTTTCTAGTCTTTCTCCATTAAAAGGTTTCACCAGATACCCTTGGTTACTTTTTATGAATAAGCTCGTTTCATAGGATTCTATGTACACCTAGCAGAGAGGCTGTTGGGTCAACAGTACTTAACAGTTTCCATTTTGGTAGACTTTTCCAAAGCTCACTTTAAAACCTTGTCAGAGCAGTGTTCGTTGATACTGAAATCTGTGTTGATAACTTATTTTCTGATATTTCAGGGAAATTGTTTGAAACAGTTTCTAGATTAGCCAGTAATTTGAAATATATGGTTAAATTTGGAGTATAGGAATAAGAAACCACGTGTAAAAAAGGAAAAGAGATTTATTTATCTGTGTATTCGACCTGTTTTCAAGAAAATTTTTAGAAAGATCAAGTTTGCCTTCCATTTTCAGTATTTCCACTTCCCTTTCCTTTTACTGCCTCTTTATTGAGATGTTCCAAGTCTTTGACTCAGGCACTTTTCTGAAAACCTGCTTTCTACCCCCGCCCCCACCAGATATTCTCTGTCTCCGGAGTACTTTGTGTTCCTTAGTACTTACTCTTTCAGCCTGATGTTAGATATTAGGTTTTTAAAAATTATATTTTTGTTTGTTTCAAAAAGCATATTATACATTAACATTGTATTATAGGAATATATTTTTAAATAGTATGCATATATTAAAATATACTAATTTAAAAAATTTATGAGGTACATGATCAGTAACAGTGGAGATGGGGACCACTGCTGGAGGGGAATGTAGGCCTTGCATTGGGTTATTACTAAGTCAACTTCATTTTTGCTAATTTTAAAAAAACTTAAATTCTGTCCTAGGTCAGTTTCTGTAATATCTTTTATTAACGTCTTCTTTTAATTACTACTACTTCTACTTTTCCCATATTCTTTAAAAGCTTCCTAGGTTTTTTGTTCAATTTTTTTTTTAATGATATATGTGGCAGTAGCAGATGTCACAGTAATAGAGAATTACAATAAAGGGTGGCTTTGTAAGTATTTAAACCCCTTTTAAGTTAGGGTCTTTCCAAATGCTTTAGGAAAACAGTTAATAGATTAGAAGAATATAATTGATTTGATAAGGATTTTCAAAGAAATAAGCAAATTTTAACCCTAAGAGACTTTTCACTTAGTTGTAGCATAGCTATTCTCTAAGAAATGTGATAGAATATTTGAAAAGGACAGTTATTTGATGATATACTTTAAATGTCCTTTACTAAAGATTTTGAAGAGAAATCAGATTCTTGTTCCTTTGTTCAGTATGTATTCTATTCTAGGCTTATGGTGCTACTTGGTACCAGGGAAAACAAGGTTAGCAAGTATGAATTATATTTTTATTTTGTTTACTTTGCTGTTTATATGAGCTGGGTTTTTTTTTTTTTTTTTTTTTTGTGACTTTTTTTTAGGGCCACACCTGCGTGGCATATGCAGGCTCCCAGCCTAGGGGTCAAATTGGAGCTATAGCTGCTGGCCTGTGCCACAGCCACAGCCACGCCAGATCCAAGCCGTGTCTGCAACCTACACCACAGCTCATGGCAACGCCGGATCCTAGACTCACTGAGTGAGGCCAGGGATTGAACTGTCATCCTCATGGATACTAGTAGGGTTTGTAAACCGCTGAGCCACAGTGGGAACTCCCTATATTTTTTGAGCTGTACATTTAAGTAAAGTTTTCTCCCTAGATGATAACCTTAGTAAATGAAAGAGAATTTAGATTTCAGTAATATATTTGTTTTTAACTGATCATTTATTTTACTTCTGAAAGCTATGATCAAGTAGTAACCATTATCTATCTGATTGATCTGGAAAAGAGGTGACTAAACTGAAACATAGTTAATGCATTTACTAATTGTGGGCCCTTCATGTGTGTGTGTGTGTGTGTGTGTGTTAAAAAAAACTGTACCAGTGCTTTGACATTCTTTGAGATGAAGTTTCTTTGGTTTTCATTATTGTTATGCTAATTCCTTAAGTAACACAGTAGAATATGAATTGATACCAACCATAGTTAATAATGCCTATTTTTTTCAATAATTAATGGAGAAAATAATGTAATTATTTAATAGTGTCTAGTTCTTATGACCTCTTAAATTTATGTAATCGTGTGCAACTACTTAATGTATTAGCAACAAAAATACTGCTTTTTTCATTTTAACAAATTTTAAAAGTATTTGTAAAAAAATTTTTTATTATATTTTTTATAAAGTTTTCAAATTATAAATGTAGACATGAAAAAAGCTGGCAGTTTCACCACCCAGTAGTATTAGTATTGTTAGCATTTTCGATAACTTGTGTCCATTCAAACAAATATATGTACACATAGATTTCCATTAATATGTTGGGGTAGTTCCCCAAAATTTTCAAATATTTTTCAGGAATATTTTTTACTGTATGGATTTTTTCTTTTAATCAGTCTTGACATTTTACATTCATTTAAAATTTTTTTTTTGTAGAATGATCCTCACAACCAAATTTTATAGCATTTCTATCCCAAACCCCCCATGCACCCCCCCACCCCCCAACCTGTCTCATTTGAAAACCATATGTTTTTCGAAGTCTGTGAGTCAGTATCTGTTCTGCAGAGAAGTTCATTGTGTCCTTTTTTTATGTTCTGCATGTAAAGTGATAGCATTTGATGTTGGTGTCTTACCATCTGACTGACCTCACTTAACACGATAATTTTTAGGTCCATCCATGTTGCTGCAAATGTCATTATTTCTTTCCTTTTACTGGTTGAGTAATATTCCATTGTGTATATGTAGCACATCTTCTTGATCCACTCCTCTGTTGATGGACATTTAATTTGTTTGCATGTCTCGGCTATTGTATATAGTGCTGCAGTGAACATTGAAGACATGTATCTTTTCCAGTCATGGTTTTCTCTGGATAGATGCCCAGGAGTGGGATTGCTTGATCAAATGGTAATTCTATTTTTAGTTTTCTGAGGAATCTCCATACTGTTTTCCACAGTGGTTGCACCAATTTACACTGTTGGTGGTAATGTACATTGGTGCTGTGGAAGATTGTATAGATTTTTTAAGATTCCTACTGACTTTTATATTTTATTGGGGGATAATAACTGGTGGAAATTTGCGCATATCACAGTTACACATCTTAAAACTTAAAAAGTTGAGCACACCTGTGCAATCAGCATTCAACTCAAGAAAAAACATTGTCAGCTCCCACTTCCCCTTTACCTGTCTCCTGTCACCAGCCCTGTCACCAAAGGGTAGCCGTTTTTCTGATTTTGTTTTTAAGAAAAAGTTTATTGAGATAAAATTCACATATTTTCAGTATATTATTCAGTGATTTTTAGTAAATTTACTGAGAGGTGCAGCCATCACTATAGTCTAGTTTTAAAATGTATGTATGAATATAACTTAACCAGTTTCTTTTTGTTGAATGCATGGTGTAAAGGTAGTTTTTCACTGTTGAAACACCACTGTAGTGATTTTCCATGTATATCTTTATATGCAGTTGTGATTTCATCAGGATAGGTTCCTAAAAGGTGTAAATTGCCAGTTCAGACAATATGTGCATGTTTATGGCTTTTGCATAGTACCAAATTGTCTTTCAAAGTAGTTGATATACTCCCACTGTCAATAGATGAGTATCTTTTTTCTCCTGCCATCTCAACCTTGGATATACTTTGTAAGAGTTTGGTAGATAAACTGTTTTAATATTCATTTTTTAAATTACTACTGTAAAAGAATATTATTTTATATATTTAGTGACTGTTTCTGCTTTTTCTTTATGATTTACCTGAGAGTGTTCTGTTTATTTCTTTGTTGTTGCTTTTTGGCTGCACCTGCGGAATGTGGAAGTTCCCAGGTCAGGGACTGAACCCTTGCTACAACAGTGACGTTGTGCCAGATCCTTAACCTGCTGTGCCACAAGGGAACTCCTCAGTTTGTTTCTTAATGTATCTTTGTATTTTTTTTTTTAAGACATTTAATATATTAAAGGATATGGATCCTCTGGTGTTACAAGTATTTTCCCCCAATTTGCTTTATATCAAGCTCTTTTTTTTTTTTATAACGAAATAGATTAGGATTTTGTGCCTTAATGTCAAAATGAAAATTTGTATTTTACTCTGTCAGCCTTTGGAAACTTATCTTGGTAATTTTAAAATTGGAGGCAATAATAAATTACATGAATAAAAACACTTCTATTAAAATGTGCACCTTTCATAATTTGAAATTTTAAAAATTCAAGTAGACATTTAAAACTAATTTATTATGCTTTGTTGCCAAACTTGGTCTTTCTAGGCAGTTATACTTAAGCATGAACATTGACGACAAACTGGAAGGATTGTTTCTTAAATGTGGCGGCATAGACGAAATGCAGTCTTCCAGGGCAATGGTTGTAATGGGTGGAGTGTCTGGCCAGTCTACCGTGTCTGGGGAACTGCAGGAGTCGGTGCTTCAAGATCGGAGTATGCCTCACCAGGAGATCCTTGCTGCAGATGAAGTGTTACAAGAAAGTGAAATGAGACAACAGGATATGATATCACATGATGAACTCATGGTCCATGAGGAGACAGTGAAAAATGATGAAGAGCAGATGGAAACACATGAAAGACTTCCTCAAGGACTACAGTATGCACTTAATGTTCCTGTAAGTAATTTCTTTATAAGATTTTAAACTTACAGTTAGAAACATAATTAATTTTGTATTAGGTAATACTACAAGTCATTGAAGAAATTTCAGAAAATGTTTAAAGGCTAAATTTAAATAGTTAAAATGGGTGTTCTTAAATAGATATAGTAAATATTGACAAAAATCATAATTGAAAAAGAAAAAATAAGTTCTTGTATTACATGCATTATAGAAACTTGTCTTTTCTGGATAACATTTATCATGATTACTGTGTTTCAAATTTAAAGTGCTTAATTTTAAATGATAACTTTGTTTTAGTAACTTTTGGATTTCTCCTTAAAAATGAGTAGAAAGATTAATCTTGAACATAAGTAGAAAAAGATCATACACTTGAGAATTTTTCCTTCAAATTCTGTAACTGTTGGCAAGTCCTGCCTTTATTTTTTTCATTGTCTTTTAAAATTAATATCAGCCTGTTAGTCTTTCTTGTTTACCCTACATGTCATAGTTCATCACCTAAGGTACTCTTTTATAGGCACCCATAACTTTTTTTTTTTCAATTTAAATGAACATTTATTGAGCCCATATTAAATGAGACTGCGTTAAGAGATTGAGATGCTCCTCTTCTGTCTGTGTACAGTTTCTGCCACTTTATCCTCAAGTGGGTACATCCTACGTGTTGGAATCTTTTGCAGTTATTCGAGCTCCTATGATGGAATGGTAGACTTGTTCCAAGGCACAGAATCTTTTTAGAAAGTTGTTGTTAGCAGAGTGATGGCCACAGTTAATGGATAACTGCTTCATTTTCTAAAAATACCCTCCAAACCAAAAACACTGAGCTGGACTTGTTGCCTACCATGAAGTTGCTAGTCTCATTTGGTGCTTTAGTCACAGGCCCTTTGGAATAAGCAGCAGTGACATCTTCATAATCTTAACTCCAAAAGTTTTCTGTGTGAAGTGAATTGTAATCACCTTAGCCTCAGTAAATTCTTCCCCAGAGCTGAGGGTGTTTAATTCCACATTAATAGGTAATGTGAAAGTCTCTGTGTTCTGCATTTTCAGTGAGGTCTTGGTCACTGGTTAAGTCTAGTAGGTTGGTGGTTGGTTCTAGGTCAGTGATGAATTCTAGGAGTAGTGTGGGGTAAGCCAGGGCAAACCAGGCAGAGGAGCAGGGCCTTCCTGAACATGATGCTGATGCAGGCGAGGAGGGTGGGAGGCTCAAGAAGGTGAGGAGGCGGAGTGTTTTCTTACCCTCTTGGATTTTTATTTTTACCTGATGACCAGCAAAACTACAACTGAAATGTAATCCTCGTCTGTCTTTAATATGATGTAAACCTAGATCCTTTCAGTACTTCTAATATACGGTGCCTTTTCTTTTGCTTTAGGACCTTCATATATCCTACTTAGAATATTCCTCTCAGTCATAACCCCTCTCTCTTTTAAACCTAGTTAGTGCTTTATCATCCTCAGCCTGCCACTTCTGTCCAGTCTAGGTTGAGTCCCTGCAATAGGGCCTTACGCACCCTGTACACCTCTGATGAATTGGCTCTCATGGCTCTATGAGAGCATGAATTTTGCTTATTTTCCATTGTGTCCTAGGTGTTGGCACATGGTGTGAATGAATGCATAGCTGCTTCTGTGTTCTTTTTCTTTCTTTTTTTAAAGTTTTATTGAAATATGGTTGATTTACAGTGTTGTGATAATTTTTGACCTATAACAAAGTGATTCAGTTGTACATGTACACACATTCATTTTCTTTCAGATTCTTTTCCCACATAGATTATCAGGTAGAGCTGTCTGGGCTATACAGCAGGTTCTGATTGTGTTGTAATACATATATATGCTCACCAACTTTTTACTGCAACCTGGTCAATTGCAGTAGCCTTTTTTTTTTTTAAGCTGGTTGATTGATGTTATAGAGTACATTAATTTTTCAAAGTTACATCAGCCTTGCATACCTGGAATGAATCCCACTTGGTTGTGGTGTATAAAACTTTTAAAAACATTGTTTGATTCAGTTTTTTGAGGATATTTTACATTTATGTTTATGGTCTAGTTTTATTCTCTTGTACTATCTTGGTCTGGTTTTAGTGTTAGAGTAATTTCTGGTCATAGAATGAGTTAAGAATATTCCCTCTGCTTTGGTCTTCTGGAAGAGATTGTAGATAATTGGTATAATTTCTTCCTTAAATGTTTGTGGAATTCACCAGTGGATGCATAGGGCCTGGTACTTTCTTTTTTGGAAGGTTATTAATTACTGATTCAATTTCTTTAATAGAGACCTAATCACATTGTTTCTTTTTCTGTGCGTATTAGCAGATGGTGTCTTCTGAGGAATTGGTGCAGTTCATCTAGGTTGTCAAATTTGTGGGCATAAAGTTGTTAATAGTATTCCTTTGTTATCCTTTTGAAGTCCATAGCATCTCTAGTGATGTGTCCCTGCTTTCATTTCTGATATTAGTAATTTGTCTTCTCTTTTTTCTCTTAGTTTGGCTAGAGGCTTGCTGCCTTTTTTTTTTTTTAATTTTTTTAATAGTTTTTAAGCATACAGTATTACATGCAGTATGAGCATACAGTTAAATGTACTCACATTGATGGGCCATAGATCTCTAGAACTGTTTCATCTTGCAAAACTGGATCTCTTTACTCACTGAACAGTTTCCCATTTTCACCTCCCCTGAGTAGAGTCTTATTAATTTTATAGAGAACTAGCTTTTGATTTTTTTCTCTTGATTTCCAGTTTTCAATTTCATTGATTTCTGCTCTTTTTGCTTTTTTAAGCCACACCTGCGGCATGTGGAAATTCCTGGCCCACAGATAGAGCTGTGCCACAGTAGTAACAACGCCAGATCCTTAACCTCACTGAGCCACAAGGGAACTCCTCTGCTCTAATTTTTATAATTTTTCTCTCTGTTATTTTGGATTTAATATGCCTTTTTCTCCCTGTATTTTTCAAAGGCAGAAGGTTAGATGATTGATTTTAGATCTTTTCTAACATATAGATATATATAAACGTACTTTAGTACTTAATGATATAAATTTCTCTCTAAGCACTGATTTCACTATGTCCTACAACTTTTGATAAGTTGTATTTTAATTTTAATTTTGTTCAATTTATCTTGTAATTCTCTTGAGATTTCTTCTTTGATTCATGTGTTATTTGTAAGTATGTTGTTTAATCTCCAAGTATTTTGCAACTTTCCAGCTATTTTTCTGTTGTTTTCTTCAGGTTTAATTCCTGGTTTGAGAGTGAATATTATATGATCTTCTATTCTTTTACAGTGGTGAAGTTGTGTTTTAAGGCCCTGCATGTGGGCTGTCTTGGTGAATGCTTCTTGTGAGCTTGAGAAGAATTAATGTTTTACTGTTGGATAAAGTAGTCAATTAATTGCAGTAGTCTTCTTGTTAGACTGACTATAGCCTGAGCCTTGTCCATTCTGTATTTCAGATCATTTCTAAAGTGATCTTGCCACATGGAGATTTATACTTGTTACTTCCCTATCAAAACTTCTTCAGAGGTTTTTTGTTGCCAAACAGCTGAAGTGTACTCTTTTGCTTGGGCTGAAAGAGCCTTTGAGTCATGTCTCATCTTATCCAAAGCCTATGTAGAGTAGTTCAAGCCCCTCTCCCCACTTCATACTTTTAGCACATCAGGTTGCTCTAGTTACCCAGGTCCAATTTGATTTTTTTCTTTACTTCTGTACATGTTGTATGTAGCAGTAATATTCTTTGTTTGGCAGTCTACTATTATTCAGCTTCTCAGAACTTTTCTCCTGTGTAATTTTTCATTAGAGTAACTAACTTTTCATTTCTTTGCTTGTAAGACCATGTGGTCTCTTTTCTTGTCCTGTATTTTAACGTGTGTTCTCAATAACTGGACCGTAGTAGGTAATCCAGTATTTTTTGAGTGAAAAAAAATTTTTTTAATTGAGAAAAAGTTTAAAGTAGAATGCTGTCATATCCCAAGTTTATAGCTCAGAGTTTTGACAACTACATAAAATTGTATAACCCATAATGCATCAGGATATGGAATACTTCCATCCTAGAAAGTTTATGTTTCTTCTTGGTCCGTCCCTTCCACAAAATTTTTTTTTCCCCCCATCATGGATTAGTATTGTCCCTTGAGTATGTGAATGGAATTGTGTAACTCTTGTGTCAGCTTCTTTTGCTCAGCTTAGTGTTTTTGCAGTTTTTCACATTGGTTGAGTGTATCAGTAAGTAGTTTATTCCTTTTCATTATTGATTAACATTCTGTTGTTTTATTACCCTAAAATTTGTTTTTATTTCCTCTCTTGTGGCTATTATCTCTCATTTTCAATCATTAGGAATAGAGCTGCTATTAACATTCTTGTACAAGTCTTTTTTGTTTTGTTTTGTTAGTTTTTTGTCCATTTAGGGCTGCATCTGCGACATACGGAGGTTCCCAGGCAAGGGGTTGAATCTGAGCTGTGGCTTGCCGGCCTACACCACAGCCACAGCAGCATGGGATGTGAGCTGCTTCTGCAACCTGTATACCACAGCTCACTACAACACCGGATCCTTAACCAACTGAGCAAGGCCAGGGGTCAAACCTGCGTCCTCATGGATACTAGTCAGGTTCGTTAGCCACTGAGCCATAAAGGGAACTCCCATTTTGTACAAGTCTTTTCGTTTATTTTTGGTACATTTTTATAGAAGTCAAACTATTTCTGTTCTGTTTTCATTTTGTTTGATCTGGTGTCTGGATCAGTATTACTCTTGATTTTTTTTATAAAAAATCTTGAGATCAGGTAGTTAAGTCCTTTGATTTTTGTTAACTTTTTGCAAGATTGCTGTGACTTTTCTAATTTGTTTGTATTTTCATATAAAATGTAGAATCAGCCTTTCAGTTTCTATAAAATGATCTAGCTGGGTTTTAATTAGGATTGCATTGATTATATATTGACTTGATGAAAATCAACGTCTAAATAGTCTTCCAGTCCACAGTTATGATATATTGCTGTGTTCATTTAGCTTTTCTTTAATTTCTTTTAACAGTGTTCTGTAGTTTTCAGTGTAGTTACTGGACATGTAACTTAAGTATTTCATGTTTCAGATGTAATTGTAAATGTGTTATAAAAAAATCTCATTGTTTAATTGTTCATGCTAGTATGTAGAAATGCACATGATTCTTTTTATATTGGCCATGTGCCTGTGGCTTTGTTATATGTTCTTATTAGTTCTAGTAGTTATTTTATAGATTCAATAGGTTTACTCACAGTCATATTGTCCATACATTTTACATCTTCCTTTCCAATCTATATGTTTTTTACTTCTTTTTTCTTCTTTATTGTTTTGACTAGGCCTCCAGTACAATGTTGAATAGAAGTGGTAAGAGTAGGCATCTTCACTTTCTGATCTCTGCATTCAGTTTTTCACCATTAAGAATTGTTTTAGCTACAGATTTTTCATAGATGACTTTTATTATTAGGTAGAAGAAATTTTTTTTTTTTTTTTTTTGGTCTTTTTTCTAGGGCCACTCCCACGGCATACGGAGGTTCCCAGGCTAGGGGTCTAATTGGAGCTGTAGCTGCCAGCCTACACCACAGCCACAGCAACGTGGGATCCGAGCTGCGTCTGCGACCTACACCACAGCTCACGGCAACGCCGGATCATCGGCCCACTGAGCAAGGCCAGGGATCGAACCCGCAACCTCATGGTTCCTAGTCGGATTTGTTAACCACTGCGCCACGACGGGAACTCCAAAATACTTTTTTTTTTTGTCTTTTTGCCATTTCTTGGGCCTCTCCTGTGGCATATGGAGGCTCCCAGGCTAGGGGTCTAATAGAAGCTGTAGCTGCCGGCCTATGCCAGAGCCACAGCAACATAGGTGGAAAAAATTTTTTGTCTAGTTTGTTGAGATTTTTTTAAAAAACTAAATGGATGTATAACTTCTTCAAATATTTTCTGTGTCTATTAAATGATCATTTGATTCCCCCTTCCCGATTTCTTAATGCAGTGAATTTATTGATTGATTTCTTTTCTTTTTTTTAGCTTTTTAGGGCTGCACCCTTGGCACACGGAGGTTCCCAGGCTATGGTTCGAATCAGAGCTATAGCTGCTGGCCTACGCTACAGCCACAGGATCTGAGCTGCATCTATGACCTACACTACAGCTCATGCCAACACTGGATCCTTAATCCCTAAGCAAGGCCAGGGATTGAACCTGCATCCTCATGGATGCTGGTCAGATTCATTAACTGCTGAGTCATGACAGGAGTTCCTATTGATTGCTTTTTCAAATGTTAAACCAACCTTGCATTCCTGGGATAAACCATACTTGGTAATGATATGTCATCCTTTTTATATGTTGCTGGGTTCAGTTTACAGATTTTTAAAAGAATTTTTATGTGTATGTTTATGAGGAATATTAGTTTTCTTTTCTTGCTGTCTTGTTTTAGATATGTTGGCCTCATTAAAAATGAGATAGGAATTCATTCCTTCTCTATTTTCTGAAAGAGTTTCTGTAAGATGGGTATTATTTCTATTATACATATTTGATAGACTTCACCAATAAAGCTAATTTGGGGCTGAGTTTTTTTTTTTTTTAAACATAGTATCATTTATTGCTAGTATCATTTAGTAATAAATGAATTTTCCCAACACTTTTCAGTCCATTTTTTTTTATTATAGTTGATTTACAGTGTTCTATCAATTTCTGCTGCACAGCAAAGTGGCCCAGTTGTACTTACATATCATACATATACTTTTTTTTTTCTTTTGTCTTTTGTCTTTTTAGCGCGGAAATTGTGGCATATGGTGGTTCCCAGGCTAGGGGTCGAATCAGAGCTGAAGCTGCCAGCCTATGCCACGGCCACAGCAAGGCAAGATCCGAGCTGCGTTTGCGACCTACACCACAGCTCACAGCATCGCCGGATCATTAACTCACTGAGCAAGGCCAGGGATTGAACCCATACCCTTGTGAATGTTAGTTGGGTTTGCTAACCACTGAGCCACTATGGGAACTCCCTGTGTATACATTCTTTTTCTCATATTATCTCCCATCATGTTCCATCACAAGTGATTGGATATAGTTCCCTGTGCTATATCTAGAGTAGGACCTCATTGCTAATCCACTCCAAATGCAGTAGTTTGTGTCTGCTAACCCCAAACTTACCATCCATCCCACTCCCTCCCTCTCCCCCCCCGGGTTCCCCCCAGGCAGCCATATCCATGAGTTTGTTTCTTTTCTGTGGATAGGTTCATTTCTGCCATATTTTAGAGTCCACATATAAGTGAAATCATATGGTATTTGTCTTTCTCTTTCTGACTTACTTCACTTAGTATGAGAATCTCTAGTTCCATCCATGTTGCTGCAGATGGCATTATTTTGTTCTTTTTTATGGCTGAGTAACTGAGTTTTCTTTGTGGGATTGAATCAGAGCTGCAGCTGCAGCCTACACTATAGCCATGGCAACTACAGATCTGAGTTGCCTCTGTGACCTACACCACAGTTCACAGCAACTCCGGATCCTTAACCTACTCAGCAAGGCCAGTGATCGAACCTGCATCCTCAGGGATACTAGTCAGATTCTTAATCCATTGCGCCACAATGGGAACTCCCTAAAAAAAATTTTTTTTCTTCCGTCTTTTTAGGGCTACACCCATGGCATATGGAGGTTCCCAGGCTAGGGGTCGAATCAGAGTTGTAGTTGCCAGCCACAGCCACAGCAATGCAGGATCCGAGCTTTATCTGTGACTTACACCACAGCTATGGCAATGCCAGATCCTTAACCCACTGAGTGAGGCGAGGGATCAATCCTACAACCTCACAGTTTCTAGTTGGATTCATTTCTGCTGTGCCATGATGGGAACTCTTAAAAATTTTTTTCTTGATTCAGTTTTGATAAATTATGTTTTTCGAGAAATTTGCCCATTTCTTCATTTTTTAATTTAACAAAATTGTTTTTATTTCCTCAATTCTTTTATTGTCTAAGGATCTGTAATAATTTCTTCTTTCTCATTCCTAAGAGTGCTAATTTATGTTTTTCTTGATTTATCTGGGTAGAGATTTATTGGTTTTATTGGTCTCTTCAAAGAATCAAATTTTGAGTGAGATCCTGCTGTATAGCACAGGGAACTATATCTAGTCACTTGTGGTAGTTTATAATGGAGGATAATGTTCAAAAAACAATGTGTGTGTGTGTGTGTGTGTGTGTGTATATGTATATGTATGACTGGGTCACTGATGTATAGCAGAAATTGACAGGACATTGCAAATCAACTATAATGGAAAAAATAATCTAAAAAAAGAATCGAGTTTTGGTTTTATTGGTTTTCACTATTGTTCATTTTAACTTTCATCTTTACTCTCAGTTATTTCTTTCTTTCTGCTTAGTTTATTTATTTATATATGTATTTTTGCTTTTTAGGGCTGTACCTGTGGCATGTGGAAGTTTCCAGGCAGGGGTTGAATTGGAGCTGCAGCTGAAAGCCTATGCCATAGCCACAGCATTGCTGGATCCTATTCATGTCTGAGCTAGGCCACAGCTTATGGCAACACCAGATCCTTAACCCACTGAGCAAGGCCAGGGATTGAACCCAAATCCTCATGGATACTAGTCGGGTTCTCAACCCACTGAGCCATGATAGGAAGACCCTAATTTGCTCTTCTTTTCTAAGCTTTTTATAGTAGATTGTTTAGACCTTTCTTTGTTTTTTTGGGTTTTTTGTTTGTTTTTGGTAAACATTTGAATCTCTAAACTTTTCTTCCTTTGTGATTTATTTTGGAACAATGAATTATAAATGTTTTGCTTAATTTCTGAATATTTTGAAGTTTTCCAGATATCTTTTTGTCAGTGATATTTAATCATTATAGTCAGGGAATGTGCACGTATGATTTCAGTCCTTTTAAATTTATGGAGATGTGGAGCTCTTTTGTGCTGCAGCAGGTTGCAGATTTGGTGTTGTTACTGCAGTGGCATGAGTTGCTGCTATAGCGTGGGTTTAACCCCTGGCCTGGAAGGTGGACATGCCATGGGTGTGGCCAAAAAAAAGAAATTAAAAAGAAAATAAGAGTTCCTATTATGGTTTAGCAGGTTAATAACCCGACTACTATCCATGAAGATGCAGATTTGATCCCTGGCCTTGCTCAGTGGGTTACAGGATCAGTGTTGCCATGAGCTGAGGTGTCGGTCAGAGACACAGCTCAGATCTGGCATTGCTGTGGTATAAGCCAGCAGCTACAGCTCCAATTCAACTCCTAGCCCAGGATGCGGCCCTTAAAAAAAAAAAAAAAAAATTGTTGAGTTCCCTTCGTGGCCCAGTGGTTAAGGAACCTGACTAGGATACATGAGGATGTGGGTTCAGTCCTTGGCCTTGCTCAGTGGGTTAAGGATCTGGGGTTGCCGAGAGCTATAGTATAGGTCGTAGATATGGCTTGGATCCTTTGTTGCAGTGGCTGTGGTGTAGGCTGGCAGCTGCAGCTGCAATTCGACCCCTGGCCTGGGAACCTCCATATGCTGCAGGTGTGGCCCTAAAAAGCAAAAGACAAATGAATAAAAAATTATTGAGACTTGTTTTAAGACCTACCACCTGATTAGTTGGTGAATGTTCTATATTCACTTGAAAAGAATGTTAAGTCTGGCTGTTTGGTGGGTTATTTGGTAAATGTCAGTTAGATCAAGTTGAGTAGTTGAGGGAGTTCCCGTCGTGGCGCAGTGGTTAACGAATCCGACTAGGAACCATGAGGTTGTGGGTTCGGTCCCTGCCCTTGCTCAGTGGGTTAACGATCCGGCGTTGCCGTGAGCTGTGGGTGTAGGTTGCAGACGCGGCTCGGATCCTGCGTTGCTGTGGCTCTGGCGTAGGCGGGTGGCTACAGCTCCGATTCGACCCCTAGCCTGGGAACCTCCATATGCCCCGGGAGCGGCCCAAGAAATAGCAACAACAAAAAAGACAAAAGACAAAAAAAAAAAAGTTGAGTAGTTGTGTTCTTCACCTCTTTATATCCTTACTGATATACTTGTTCCCTAGCAGTTAAAGTTTGTTTGCAGAAAGATCCAGTTCAGAAATATATGTTGCATTAATTGTCACGTCTTTATTTTTCTTTAATCTGGGTTAGTTCCTCATTTAAATTTTTTTTGATCATTGTTGAAAATTACAGACATTTATTTTGTAGAATGTTGTTCAGTTCAGGTTTATTTGATTTTTTCCTCTTAGGAAGATTTAAGTTATTTTGTTATCATATTTAAGTTATCATCTTTGGCAAGTGTATTGCAGAAAAATGATGGTGTGTTCGCTTCCCATTGCTTTCTAACAGGTGACACCTGGTTTTTATTTGTCCCTTTCTGTTGCTATTTCGCTTTCACTAATTACTTATGGTGATGTTTACTGGGTTTTACCAGTGTAAAATTAATCTTACTCATCACAGTTTTAAATTTGTTCATTTATTTATTTGTATCAGTTTGGATTTAGGAGTTTTACTCACTGGGTTAAAATCTTCTGCTGTGATTATTTTAATGCTTGGTTTAAGATTTGGCCAGTCACTTCAAGCTGACTTCTGTGTTCTTTGACATATCCTTTCAATCTTTGAGCACTTCCTTGCCTCCGGTTACAAGATGTTTTAGCTTTATCTTACATTTTTACTGCCTCTTCCCTGGAATCAACCATTCCTTTAAAGAGCCTGAGTTCATTTTAAATGGAGAATGGTATTTAGAAGCTATTGGCCTCTAAGTGTGCTACTTATTACTCTTGGGGTATAGCTGCTCCTAGGACTGTCAGTGGACAAAGCCAGAGAATATATGTATGTATATAGTTATATACATTTGTACGTATATATGTATATACATTTATATCTTTATTTATCTGTTTATCAATACTGAAAGCCATGAGTTCACTCTGATACCTGCAATTATAGTCTGTTACCACAGAGTACATTTTAGTTTTATCCCTTCCATATTTTATGACTCCTTTCTCAAATAGTGAGAAATCTGAAATAGTGAGAAATCTGACTTCTCTTATCATTAATAATAAGGATAAGGGTAATAAATATATATTTACCTACTTTATCAGGCCCTCCCTTTCCCTCCCTTCTCTGCTCCCATGTATAACCATTTTTCCTTCAACTCTCCTGCCGCTTCCCCCAATGCCCTCCTTACCTGGCTCCTATACTCCATGGCAGTGCATGCTACTACTCCTTGTCTCCTGCACAGATGACTTCCTTCCCTGGTGTGTGCTTTGACAACTCAGTACACACTGTGCTGGTCCCCATTCGCTCTTGATCACATCATCACAGCGATTAGTTCTGACATCTTGCTCCAGGCTGCTCTTCTGTCACAACATAGACCCTTCTTTATGTTGCTTGGGCCTAGACACCTCATGTTGAGCTTCACCCCCCCCCCCCCGCCCTTTTTTTGGGCTGCGTTTCCAGCAGAAATTCCTGGATCAGGGATCCAACCCACACCACAGTTGTAACCAGAGCCACAGCAGTGACAATACTGGCAATACTAGATCCTTAACCCACTGAGCCACGAGCTAACTCTCTGAGCTGCCCATTTATGTGGATATCTTCCTACTCTGCTTACACTCTGACATCTTGCTTTGGGCAGCCCTCCCATGCAAAAGCGTCCTCTTCATCCTCTCTGGGAACTGACACTTTGTTCTGCTCCAGATTCTGGAAGGCCTTAGGAGAGAATGGTTCATGGAGAGTAAGTAGGTAAAGAAGAGCAGGAAGGGGAAGGGACAAAATTTATCCTTTTCAGTTTTTTGTTAAACTTAATTTTGAAATTATATAGATTCATAGCAAGTTGCAAAAATAGTGGAGAGAGGTCTCATGTCTCCTTCACCTAGTTTCTCTCCAGTGGTTACATTTTATATAACTATAGTACAGAAATCTCACAACCAGGAAGTTGACTTTGCTACAGCATGTCCGTTATTGTGTACTTTATCATACATGTAGTTGTGTGTAACTGCCCTGACAATCAGGATACAGAACTAATCAGTCATAACAAAGCTCTCCCTGGTGTTACCCCTCTATAGTCACACCTCTTCTTGTTCTGCCCACTATTCCTAAGTCCTGGTTATTCTAATTTGTTTTCCATCTCTAAAAGTTTGTCATTTTGAGAATGTTTTGTCAGTGGAATCATACAGTATGTGATCTTTTGAGATAGTCTTTTTTCACTTAACAGTCACTTAACTAAGGCCCTTGAGAACCATCTGGGTTGTTGTATATATCAATACTTTGTTCTTTTTTAGAAAATTTATTTATCTTTACTTATAGAGTAGTATTCCATGGTCTGGTTTTATCACAGTTTAAACATTCATTTATTGAGGGACGTTTTAGTTGTTTCCATGTTTTGGCTATTACAAATAAAGGTGCTGTGAACATTCATGTGTAGATTTTTGTGTGAACATTGGTGTACATACCTCCAGGGCACTCCATCATATTCCTGCCACTGAATATAATCACACCTAACATTTTGGTGTATGTGCTTCAGTGCTTTTTTGTTATGAGTTCCATGCACAAGATCATGTTGCTTTTTATCTGCTCTTTTCATTTACCAGCTATTTTGAACTTTTCTAAACTTCTTATTCTTCTAGTACTTCTTAAATGTCTGCTTTATATTCCAAATTTTGGATAATCCAAAATTGAGTCCTGTTACTTCTAATAGATAATGATAAATTTGCGTCTATTCTGAGAATGAATCAATGAAAAGTCATCTCATACTGTGTGCTTGATGGCCAGAATTTAGGATTTGTGTAACATTGCTTTATAGACATGAGGAATGATATCCTTTACTTGTCACTTATGCATTCCTGCTAAGGCAAAGTGGTGAAGGGCAGGTCTTGGGATCTTGAGTATACATATTTGAGTTAAAGAGAGGGCATTGATGTAGAACAGTATGATCCCAAGTCCCCCAGAGTGTGAAAACTTAATTTTCAAGGCCTTTCATCTTTTCTAGATTGTTCTGTAAAAATCTTTTAAGAATAGGATTGAAGGGAGTTCCTGTGTGGCTCAGTGGGTTAAGGATCCAGTGTTGTCACTGCAGGGGCTTAGGTCGCTGCTGTGGTACAGATTCAGACCTTGGCCTGAGAGCCTCCATATGCCACAGGCATAGCCAAAAAAAGAGAGATTTTGAACATATTAATGTTTTTTTACTTTTATTTTCTCATTCACTTGGAAGTCACAAAGACTTCTATTTCATGTTAACTTTTTTTGTTAATTCAAAGCAAAAAGTTGAATTTTGTGGTTTTTCTTTTGTTTTTTGGCCATGCACATGGCATGCAGTTCCTGGGCCAAGGATTGAACCCACACCACAGGGGTGAGGATGCCAGGTCCACCAGGGAACTGGTGGACCAGTTTTATGTTTCCTTGAATTGTAAACTCCCTATTGTTTTGTGACATTTGAAGTAAGAATTTATCATTTGTGATAACTGCAAGTTTTTAGGATTTATCTTGACTGCTTAATCTAAGTCATTCACCCAAACTCAACTCAGTGGCTCTTCATTTTCAACAGCAATCTGCAGGTCAACTTTTGAATGTCTGTAGTTTGCTCACTAGAACTTTATTTTCTAACATGTTAAAAATTTGAGTGAAAATAACCTAAAACTAATATTTCAGGTTTTTAGTTGTAGTAGCCCCATTTTACATGCTCAGTAGCCACATGCACGTTTAGTGCCTTATGTATTAGACAGGTGGATAAAGTATTTTCATCATTTCAGGGAGTTTTACTGGTTGGTACTATGTTAGAAAGCCGCTTAACTCACAAACTAAATTTATTTCAGAAATTTGGGGGAAAAGTATTTGGTTTATACTTTTAATTCTTCTTCTTCTTTTTTTTTTTTTTTTTTTTTTTTTTTGGTCCACCTTGCACCATGTGGAGTTCCCGGGCCAGGAATTAGATCTGAGCCACAGTTTCAACTTAACGCTGCAGCTGTGACAATGCTGAATACTTTAACCCACTGTGCAGGGCTGGGGATTGAACCTGCATCCTGGTGCTGCACAGATGCCGACGGTCCTCTTGCCCAGCAAGAACTCCCCTTTTAATTCTTATACCCATAGAAGAGGAGTTGAGAACTTTATGGTATATATTTTTCTAATTTGATATCAGGTATGTTGAAGAGTAAAAGACATGTTTATATTGACGAAATGTAGCAAATTGTCATTCATGATGATATATGCCATGGTTGTTTTCTAGAAAGCTATTGGTTTACACCTGAAAGAAAGGGTTTTTTATAAATTAGGAGCTATGAAAAATTGTATTCTAGTCAGATAGTGATATAATAAAGTATGAAGTGTTTTAGGTATTTATAGCTCTTGAAAAAAATTTACTGTAGCATTTTTAGCATTTTTGTAGTCATGGATTTCTGTGGTGTAAAACAGCATGAACAAAACCATAAATTTTGGATTTATAATTATTTTGTTTAGTGGCTTAGGAAAGTCAAAATGCATTTGGCTATTGCTCTAAGATCTCTCTTTTATTTTTATCATTTTAAATTGGCTGCACCTGGGGCATATAGACGTTCCTGGGCTAGGGACTAAATCTGAGCCATAGCTGCAACCTGTGCTGCAGCTGCGGCAGTGCCGGATCCTTGAACACACTGTGTCACCCAGGGATCAAACCTGAGCCTCCATAGCAACCCGAGCCTCTGCAGTTGGATTTTAACCCACTGTGCCACAGCGGGAACTCCCTGTTTTTAGCTTTAAAATTTCCTTAACTCTTATCATTTGTTAAAAGAGGATTGTGTAGATATTTCCCCAAATACCTCTTGCTCCAGTCAATGAAAATCTAATATACTGATCATAGGAATTTGAGTACTTGTCTTGTGATGAGTGACTTTTCCTTTCTTATTTTTTAAAAAGGAATAGTTTTACCCATGTCAGTGATTTTAAGATACTTACTATTTTGCCACATATTTTATACTGGATTACATTTATTGGTAACAGATGATCTTTCACAGTCATCCTAGAAGGTGACGTATCTGTTTGGGTCTTTTTATTTGCTTAAGTAGTCAGTGATAGGATATGTTTCTTCCTCTCTTTTGGGATTATTCCCAATTTTGTTATTCCTATTACATTGTGTACTTTTCAACAAAGTCATGTATTAGTTGTATTCAGTTCTTATTACCATTGTATTTCTTTTAAAGTTCATTTGAAGGATTCAGAAGTAGTTTTATGTTTATTGACTATTGGCTCCTTGTCTTTTGAAGTGCCTGCATTGGTTTCTGTTTGGGCTATATGCTTCCCCCACCCCCTTCACATTCTTTTTATTTTCAGCACACTCCTCAGATATTTAAAAAAAAAAAAGATTTATTAATCGAGCTCATTTAAAGAGGATAGATGGTAATTTACATTGCTTTTTTTTTTTTTTTTCCCCTTTTTGGCCACCCTGCAGCATGTGTCGTCCCCAGGCGAGGGATCAAATCCGTGCTACAATTGTGACCTAAACCACAACTGTGGCAATGCTCCATCCTTAACCCACTGTGCGGGGCTTAGTGCTCCCAAGACTCCACTGATCCCATTGCACCACAGCGGGAATGCCAGTTTTTTTTTTTTTTTTAAACAAGATTTTGCTTGCTAATATGGCTGTTAGAAAATGTCCTATTTGATGGGAATCTGAGCTGGAAACATGGACTAGTCTTATTTTATAGTTTTTCCTGGTGAGAGTCGTATTATTGCTTATTGTTATTTATTTCAACTCACCTGGTAAATAGGTTAATAAAAGTATCTCTACTAGTATGTTGTTTTAGGGAGCTAAGCCAGAGTGGTCTATTTTTTAGTATCCTCCAGTGCTTTTGAAATTGTTTGATTCAGTTTTTCTTTTCCCCTTAGGTGGACATAAATTGTTAATAGATGATTTCTTTGTAGATACTTTAATAACAGAGCCAGTCGCCTAACATTTTTCATATGGTTGTGTCTGATCTTTGATGTCTAATTGATCTGGAATTGTGAGACAGTGGTACTGAATGAGGGTTACGCTCTTACTTAGATCAATAGTGCTCAACTGGAAAATCATTATGAACGGTGCTATGATAGGGTCAGTCTAGCTATATCAGTCTTGGAGATGTCTACTTTGATTTTTCCATAATTATATGATGACGTGTATTATAAAAGGTTTTACATAGTCATTGTAAAAAATTAAAGTAGTACAGAAGAGGGAGTTCATGTTGTGGCTCAATGAAACAAACCTCCTAGTATCCATGAGGATGTGGGTTCGATCCCTGGCCTCGCTCAGTGGGTCAGGGATCTGGCGTTGCCGCGAGCTGTGGTGTAGGTTGCAGACATGGCTTGAATCCTGCGTTGCTGTGGCAGCTATAGCTCCGATTCGAACCCTAGCCTGGGAGCTTCCTTATGTTGTGAGTGTAGCCCTAAAAAGACAAAAAAAAAAAAAAAAGTATAGAAGAGAACAAAGAAATAAAAGATCCTTGTTTCCAGCACTTGGCTACTCTGATTCCAAAGAGATAACTAGTAATACTGGTGTCCTGGGAATTTTTAATTTACAAACATATAGAGTATGTGTGTGTACTTATTCTATATAATATGTTTTGTGTATATCTATCTTGGGAAATATACATTTTGTTTAACATAAATTGGATGTTATTTTTGCATGCTTTTGAAATCTCTGTTATTCATTTAACAGCATCATGTGGAAATTTCCACGTTATTGCATATAAGGCTTGCTTATTTATTTTAATGAATGATTAAATGATGTGCTTTATTTAACTACTCTCCTGTTGATGGTTATTTATGTTATTACTAGATTTGTTTGGATGAAATGATTATGAAAGCATCATGCTTGTATATGTAGATACAAACATGTTTCTTGTATCTATATATTTGTAAAGCTTTTTCTCTAAGTGTATGTCTTTTTATTGAAATACAACATTCATACAGAAAATGGACAAATTGATGAATTTCCTCAGAACTGAACATCCTTGTGTAACTACTACCCAGATTAAGACGTAGAACGTTATTAGTGTCCCAGAGGCCCTCCCCTTCTTGTGTCCGTCTTAGTCACAACCCTCCTCCAATTCCTGAAGATAGCCACTACCCAAACACTTTTATCATGGTCAGTTAGCTTTACCTGACTTGAATTCAGTATAAGTAGAATCATGTATTATATACTCTCATGTCAGATTTCTTTTACGTTGCTTATGAGCTGTATCCATGTTGTAGCATGCAGTAGTTTTTTATTCTCATTTCTCCGTAATTGTCAGTTGTGTGAATAGATAAAAATTTATTCATTCTAGTATAATCGTTTAGATTGTTTCAAGATATTGGCTGTTCTGTAAAGTGCTGCTGTGAATATTCTTAGATGTGTCTTTTGGTGCATATGCATACTCATTTTTGTTGGTTATATACTTAGGACTGGATTTGCTGAGTGTGCATATGTTCAGCTTTAGGAGATGCTGTCAGAAGTTTTCCAAGTCATTTTGCCAGTTTATACTAAATTGCTCCCTATCCTTGATATTTGGTGTTGTCAGTACTTTAATTTTAGTCATGTTGGTAGTTGAGTAGTAGTATTGTAGTGTGATTTTTAGGTTGCTTTTCACTGATAACTAATGAAATTGAGTGCCTTCCTGTTTACTGACAATTTGGATATTATTTTTCTGTAAGGTGCATTTTTATCTTTTGCCTATTTTTCTGTTAGGCTGTTTCTTTTACAGATTTGTAGTAGCTCTTTCTTTGTTGGGTGTGTGTGTGTGTGTGTGTGTGTGTGTGTGTGTGTGTGAATTATCTTTTCCACTCTTCCACTCTGATTTGCCTTTTTACTCCTTTGATGAAAGGAAGTCAGTGTTTATGAAATTCAATTTAGAAGTCTTTTCCTTTGGCATTTCATGTATCCTGTTCAAAAATTCTTTGCCTACCCCAAGGTCATGAAGATACTTTCCTTTGTTAACTTCTAGAAGCTTTATGGTTTTCCTCTCCCATTTAGATTAACAATCCATTTGGAATTGATTTTTGCTGATGTTATGAGATAGGGATCAAGATTTATTTGATGGCTTTTTATATCTGTTTACCCGTAGAAATTTTTTCAGTTTCACTTTGCAGGCTTAAGGTTTTAATTTTTTGAATAAATTAGTATATTAAGATAATAGCAAACAGATTTTTCTTTGATTAATATTAGGGATTACAAAGTAACACATACTTGTTGAGAGAATATAAAAATGTAAGAACTATAAAGAATAAAAATTGCTGTAATCGTACTATTCTAGGATAATCAGTAACATTTTGTTAGTATTTTAGTGTTTTTTTGTTTGTTTTTCTGAGTATGTATTTGCGTGTTTGTATAAAATTTGCTGCATATGTTATGTGTTTGTATAAAATTTTAAATATATATATCTATTATTTAACCTAAACCATGAGCATTTCACTGTGTCGTTAATATTACTCCAAAGTAAGATTTCTGATTACTGTATGTCATATAGATGTTTTGTAATTTATCTATTTCTTACTGGGTATTAGACTGTTCGCCCTTTGTTTACTGTCATAAATAATGTTGTGATGTTATATGTGGACATTGTTGTCATGTGAGATTATTTCTTCAGTATAGATTTCTTAAGGCTCTTGATATATATTGGCCAATTTATAGTCCACAAATGTCGATCAGTTTATTCTCTCTCTAGTAATTAGTATGAGATTCCCAACTTAGTATCTCTTTATAAATGATCTAGAGTAAGAAATGTGAACTATAATTTCTAGACTTGTATATGATGTTGAGAAAAAAGAAAAGCAACTGGACTTGATTTAGGGTTGGGAGTGGAGAAGAAAATTAAAAGATGTCTTTAGAAAGGAGACTAGGCTATATTATAGCGTATTGAAAGGTAGAAAAAAGGAATGGCAAGGAATTTAGAAGGAGGTTCTGATAGGAAAAAAGATTTATTATTAGCAATATTGAGTTTTGGATAATAAGATGTCAAAGTGGAGATATTTCATAGAAATTGGTAACCCTTTTTTCGAAGCAATTACACATTTGCAGTTGTATAATAATAATTAATAACCACAAATATTTGTTTAGAACTCAAAGCCCTCAGGCTTCTTTTTATGTAACTCATTCGATACTCGATTTTTCATTTGTTTAAAGTTTTACTGAAGTATAGTTGATTTACAATGTTGCGATAGTTTCGGCTTTACAACCAAGTGCTTCACTTATACGTATACACACATCCATATTTTTTCAGATTCTTTTCCCATATACATCATCACAGAATATTGGGTAGAGCTCCCTGTGCGACAGCAGGTCCCTGTTGACCAGTCATTCCATACATCACAGTGTGCATATGCTTGTTTGATATTCTGATGTGTGTAAGCTGGATATACTGCTACCATTAATTAACAGATCAGGAAATGATTGTGATAATGAATGGCATCAAGAATCTATTCTTTACTGTAGTTGATATTTTATGTTTAGACTCTCTTAACTCCACAGAAATTCTGTGGAATATTCCCTCCATTTACAGGTGAAGAAAGTTCCAAATGATTAAGTTTTAGTGTTTATCTTAGCACTGCTAGTGTTACTCTTTTAAATTAGATTGTTTCTTTTAACTCCCAACCTATGCTTTTTTTCCCCCCATACTATTTTTAGAAGCCAAGTTTACCTGATAATAATCAGAAGAAATGGAATTAAAACTCGTCTCATGTGTCATCTGAATATTGTTGACATTTTGTCCACTTCGTTTTTTTTTCACTTTATTTTTTTTTTCACTTTATTTTAAAAATTATTTTCTTTCTCTAGAACCACTAGAAATTCTTTCCATATTCTGGTGGCAACCAAACTGTAGTTTATATAAGGAAAAATGAAATATATTTGAGTAAAAATCATTTTAAAATAAGTTTGAATAATTTAGATTTAGTAAAAAGCAGTTCTAGTAGTGGCAATAACACTGGACTAAGAGATATAAAATCTTGGTTAAGTCCTAATGTTGAAATCTAATAGGTTTGGTAAGACATATACCTCCCTGAAATTTTAGTTTCCTTATTGGTAACACAAAGGTAAAATAATTCATGTATTATAAAAATTAGGATCTCAGTTGTTGGATTTGGAAGACTTGGGTTTAAATTTTGGTTTCCCTTTTTAATGGGATTTTAGACACATAACCTATCTAGACCTTAAGCTTTCTTATTTTTAAAATGGTCTTATTTTTCTTATTTTTTTTTCTTATTTTTTTTCTTATTTTTTTATTTTTTTTTATTTTTTTTCTTATTTTTTTTTCTTCTTAAAATAAAATTTTTTTTTCTTATTTTTTTTTCTTATTTTTAAAATAGTCTTACTGTAGGAGTAAATGCAATAGATGATGCAGGATAGAGATTGTATGTCCCCCTCCCCAACCATTGTATTTTTAGCACCTAGGACATTGGCTGGCACATAGTAAATGTTAGGTACATCTTAGTTACTATGTTGAGGAGGAGCAATCACCAAATTGTAGAAGACCATATAAATGCTAATTTAAAAAAAATTGAAGTGTCATGTATTTACAGTATTGTGTTTCTAATGTGCAGCAAAGGGATTCAGGTATATATACACACATTTCTTTTCCATTATGATATATTATGGATTATTGAATATAGTTCCTGTGCTATACAGTAGGACCTTGATGTTTATTTTGTATCTGGTAGTTTGCATCTGCTAATACCAAACTCCTAATTTATCCTTCCCCTACGCTGTTTCCCCTTTGGTAACCGTAAGTTTGTATTCTATATCTGAGTCTGTTTCTATTGTGCGAATTAGTTCATTTCTGTCTTATTTTATATATATAAGATAGTTGATTTACAATGCTGTGCCCATTTCTCTGCTGTACAGCAAAGAGATCCTGTCATGTATACATGTATACATACATACATGCATATATATATATATATATATTCATTTTCTCATCTTCCATCATGGTCTATTCCAAGAGATTGGATATAGTTTCCTATACTATACAGTAGGAGGTCATTGCTTATCCATTCTAAATGTAATAGTTTGCATCTACTAACCCCAAACTCCCAGTCCATCCCACTCTTTCCTCCTGCCCCTTTGCCAACCACAAATCTGTTCTCTATGTTTGTGAGTCTTTTTCTCTTCTGTAGGTAGGGTCATTTGTGCCATATTTTAGATTCCACATATAAGTTATATCATACACTATTTGTCTTTCTCTTTCTGACCTACTTCACTTAGTATGAGACCCTATAGTTGCGTCCATGTTGCTGCCAATGGCCTTATTTTGTTCTCTTTTATGGCTGAGTAGTATTCCATTATATGTGTGCCACATAATCCATTCATCTGTCAGTGGACATTTAAGTGGTTTCCATGTCTTGGCTGTTGTAAATAGTGCTGGTATGAACATTAAGGAGCATGTTTCTTTTCAAATTATAGTTTTTCCTGGATATACGCTTAGGAGTGAAATTGATGGATCTTATGGCAATTCTATTTTTAGTTTTTTAAGGAACTTCCAAACTTTTCCATAGTGGCTGCACCAATTTACATTCCCATCACAATGTAGGAGGGTTCCCTTTTCTTCATACCCACTCCAGCATAAATGCTAAGTATTTTTAAAAACAGCTTTATTGAGGTATACTTGATATGCAAAAAACCCCTGCATATGTTTAATGTATACAGTTTGATAAGTTTGGGATGCCAAGTATTTTTTTTTTCATTTTTTTTATTACTCAAATGAATTTATCACATCTGTAGTTGTATAATGATCATAATCTGATTTCACAGGATTTCCATCCCACCCAAGTATTTTTGTAGTAAGAAAAATTACAGAATAGTTTTTAAATTTTTTTTTTTTTTTGGTCTTTTCTAGGGCCACACATGTGGCATATGGAGATTCCCAGGCTAGGGGTCTAATTGGAGCTGTAGCCTCCTGCCTACACCACAGCTCACGGCAATGCTGGATCCTTAACCCACTGAGCAAGGGCAGGGATGGAACCCGCAACCTCAGGGTTCCTAGTCAGATTTGTTAACCACTATGTCACGACGGGAACTCCGAAATAATTTTAGATTTATAAAAAATTGCAGAAATGGTAATGAATTCACATAAGCTTATCACCCAGCTTTCTCTAGTATCAGCACTTACATGCAGTTATCAAAACCAGAAAGTTATGTTGGTAAAATACTACTAATACTGTTAGTACAGATCTTGATTGAATTTCATTTATTTTTCCTCTAGTGTCCCTTTTTTATTCCCGGATTCAATTCAGTATCCTACATGGCATTTCGTTGTAATCTTTTTGAGTTTTCTACATTTCCTTATCTTTCTGTCTGTCCTTATCTTTTATGACCTGATACTTGAAGAATATTAGTCAGTTATTTTGTAGAATGTCTCTTAGTCTGCCTGGTATTTCTCATGATTAGGTTGAACTTTTGCTTTTTTTTTTGACAAATCCCACAGAAGTGATGTTGAATTCTTCTCAGCACATCATATCAGAGAGTACACAATTTGGATATGTTTTACTACTGGTGACATTATAGTCTCAATCTTTTGTTCAGTGCCTCTTGTTTTTTTCTTTTGTAATTGATGAATATCTTGGAGAAAATACTTTGGTTAAATATCTTATTTTTGCTCAAATTTCTGTGTACCGATTTTAGCATCCATTGGCGGATCCTGCCAGCTGTATTTATTAATGTGGTGTTTGCCTAAATGTGAACTTATATTTTCCTGATTACTTCTCTGTTTATGTTAGTTTTAGTTGTCCCCCCCCATTTAAAAAAATATTTCAGTGTATATCAGAATGGACATTTGTCTTGTTTTATGTTTTAATTGAGTATTGCCATTTATTTTGTTGCTCCCATTATTTGAGCCTTGCCCATTTAGGAGCTCTTTCAGACAGGCTCTTGTGTCCTTGTGACATGCTCATCTGTTTTCCAGCACTCTAGCTTCTGGTACCGCAAGATGTTGAGGGTTATCTTTTAGTTTTCTCTGCTCAGCTTTGGAATCAGTCATTTCTCCAAGGAGTTCCAATTCCTTTTACTTGGATAATGGTATTTAGAGACTAAGCCTTGAATGCTAAGTTTGTTGGATGTCATTGCTTCTTAGTGATTTCAGCTGCAGAGCTGGGAAATATATGTGTGTCTGCTGACACACATGCACACACGCTGATTGCTTTATTTTGGCCACATCCAGGCATCGGTATTGAAGGAGGCTGAATGGAGAAGAGGGAGGGAATGCAAAATATAGTTGAGATGTATCTAGATCAGTGGTTATCAGAATTTCTAGTCCTGGCACCCCTTTACTCTTAAAAATATTGAGGCCTCATAAACAGCTCTTTCTTCTGTTGGCTATGTGTATCAGTAGTTACCATTTTAGAAATTAAAACTGAGAAACTTAGAAAAACAGCGATTTCTCAAAAAAAGAGAAATTAAAATTTTTATTTATTTATTTTTGTTTTATTTTATTTGCTTTTTAGGGCCGCACCTGCAGCATATGGCGGTTCCCAGGCTAGGGGTCGAATCGGAGCTACAGCTGCTGGCCTACACCACAGCCACAGCCATGCTAGATCCGAGCCTAGGCTGCGACCTACACCACAGCTCACAGTAACACCGGATCCTTAACCCACTGAACAAGGCCAGGGATTGAACTCGCAACCTCCTATTTGGATGCACCACAATGGGAACTCCTTTTTCTTTTTTTTTTTTTTTTTTCCTATTTTCTAAAGTAAAAATTTTTGTGAGAATTTTTTTTACAATTTTACGGTTGTCTTGCTTATTTTAAGATAACTGGATTCTCATATTTGCTAATACATTTAGTCTGTGGTAATATCACATTAGTTCACTTCTTGAAAATGCTACAAATATACTATAGGAGGAGAATGAAAAAAAAAAAAAGCAGGATTATAATGAAAGTATTTTTGATCTCATTGACCACACTGAGAACTACTTGTTAGAGATTTACTGAAAATCTTACAAAATAAAGGTGCATATGTAATAGAAGGATGTATCCAGAAGAACTTCCATGAGGAACTTGGAAGAACTTCAATCATGATGCTATAGAAGTTAAAAGAGTGGGATTTCTAGGTGGAATAGGTAGAATGGTGGTGGTCAGCACTGTTTCAGGTTAAGATAACTTGATCACTTTTTCAACCTCATCTTACAGTTATCGATAAGATACTGATATACCAACCAAAATGCAAATTTATAATGAGAAATATTATAGAGGAGTAGATTAGAATGTTTATTGTGAACTATGGGTCCTTGAATCTTTTCAAAAATCAAAAGATAGTTATGGACTTTCTGAAATCCTGACAAATGTAGCTCCTTTCAGAATCTTGCATGCAGTCATGGGTCAGGCAGAGGGAGGATTATCATTCATGATTCACACAAAAGCTTGTCTATCAATGGGCTGCTTTTCCTCCCTGCCTCATTCTGTAGCTTGGTGAGTTTGGAATTAGAAATCCTCCTATTGACTGGTTATATCTAATTTGTTTTTTCCAAAACCATCCTGGAAATAAACACACAAACATTCTTCGTGTTAAATTTCTCTTTTTCTGGATTCCATGAGTATTCTCAGACTTTGCTAACATTTTTTAGACAGTATATTTGCAGTACAGTGAATTGTTTTACATCTTTCTTTTTACATGTGACACTTATACTGTGGTCACCTTGATTCACTTTGTTTCCTAGGCAATATTTCCTTCTAGTGATCGTTAAATACATCCTTTTTATATCACTATTTTTTATTTTTACTCTCAGAGTAACCGTTTCTCTAAATTGGGGGCCATTACTTTGTATGCTCACAGCAGATTATTTTGAAAAGTTGAGTCATAAGAAGGAAGTTATTGGAAACGCTTTGGTCCATGAAAATTTATTTTATAGGGTAAATTGAAATGTGCTTTTCGGCAGAGAAGGAGTAGTTGGTGAAGTAAGGGAGATTATTTTAGAGAGCCAGTGAAGCTGTAGTGCCTTATAGATGGTTAGGAATGGAATCAGTACAGAGTATAGAGGAAGGCGCAGAGACACTTTATTTTTTCTCAAACAGGGTGGGAAGATAAATGAGAATACCTTAAAGTGAAATTAAAATTGAAAGGAACATATGGCTCCAGAAATGGATAGATAGTAAGGACAGGTACTTCTGCCAAGTGACCTATGTCTTTGCTGTAAAGTAGATCTTGTAGAATCTTGAAAACTGAGCTGGAGAGAGTATAATTGATAATCATGGGCAACAGGGAGCTATTGTAAATTCCTCACTAGGGAAATGACAAGAAAACAGTTTTTATTAATTTATTTGTGGTAGGATAATGCCCCAAAGCATCAAGGTTGATAAAGTTATTGAAATGAAATGGATATGGATGTAGGATGTTGAGAATGAAGAGAAGGAGGAATCCAGAATAATTATAGAGTCACTTTCTTATTGGGAGGGGAGTAGACCACGGTTTGTAAATCACATGAAATACTCATCATACACTATATCTGGCAACATTATTTTAGGTAAATTTACATTTTTTACATCACTTATTAACATTATTGAGTCTGGAAGAAAATAATTGAGAAGAGTAGCAGGTTTGGAGGATATATAGGGGGTATGAATGGTTAAAACTGCAGCTCTGATGAAGTCTCTTGCTTCATCATGAAACTTTTCGCTGTTATTTCAGATCTCATTAATTTCTCCATTTGGTTCTTGTCATTTATTCCCTGTACCATTCATTTAGGTTGAACCTGATATGTGCCACTTTATTAGTTTCTTGTTGATGGTTTTTTTTTTTTTTTTTTTTTTTAAGGCTTAAAATTTCCCACCTGCGTTTTAGGGCTTTGGAAAATAGACCATTTTATGTATGTATGCATGTATACATACCTGTGGCATGCAGAAGTTCCTGGGCCAGGAATCCAACCCAAGCCACAGCAGTGACAACACCAAATCCTTAACTGCTAGGCCATTGGGACATTCTGAGACCTTATATTTAGAATATGTCTTCAGTATCTAGTATTTTGCTCTGTACATTATTAGAATTTCAGTAAATTTAAAGCTTTCATTGTGTTATTTTAGACTTACTAGATTTAACATGATATTATTTTAGACTTACTAGATTTAATCACAGGCACTTAATAGCTGTTGAATGAGTAAATTAATGAAAGCTGTTATGGGACATACCAAAGCAGAATATCTTACTTTTAGATACCAAGATAAAATGCAAGTACATGAAATAGTTAAATATAAAAGTAGGATAGTTTGTTTATTTTGGGGGCAGGCATGAAATAAGTCTTGAAAAAGAGTCATTCTAGATTCTGGGTGTGAGTTACTAGTGAATAGACTCAAGTAAAAGATTTCTTTCAATATAGAGAAGCCTCTTTATGTTAATATTGGGAGAATAAAGAGAGTGAGCGATCAAAAATGAGGAAAGCCTCAGAGTAGTGAAGAACTAGCAAGAAAGAACCAGCTTGGGCAGTGGCAAGGGATGAGGAAGTATGGGTTGTACCTCCTGAAAGGATGTTGGGGAAGAAATCAGATGACTATAGAAAGTAGATGTGACGTGGGAGTTATGTGTGATGTCTTCCCCAAGTCTCAAAGTGGGGGGCCTGGAGAGAACTTTGATCAGTGGATGAGCAGGGGTCTTAAGAGTTTCAGGTGGAGAAATGTCTGGGTTAAGTCACATCTTGTAAAGGACAGTATGAATAGGGTGACTGACATAATTGATGGTGTTTCTGGTTTGTTAGTGAGAAAAGCCTTGAAATTCAGACCCTCAGGCATAGCAGGAGGTTGCACATAAGACTAGATGAAGCGATGGGGAAGAAACAGAGGTTTTGTTTTTATTTTTTAAAAATCTGACATATCCCAGCCTGTTGATTTTCTTGATGTTCTAATGAATATGTTTCAAAAATCCAGCTAACCAGGCTTTTCGTATATTCCACATCTGCAGATGCTTGCTTTGATTAATTATACTTTGGTTTATTTTAGGTGAAAAGCAACACTGAGAACTTGATTTTCTTTTACAGATAGTTCTCAAGCAAAGAGTAGGCAACTTACGGATGAATTTTTGTCTCTTTTACTGAATGTAAGAAGTTTTCATTTTTTAAAAAATAAGTTATCATAGTCTTCCTTGGGCCAAAGAAGATTCATATTCCAAAACTTTTTGCAACTCATTCTTTCTAGCTGCATTGTCATTTTCATACCCATCTCTTTATGTTTGTGGATTTGCCAGCTTCTTTTCTGAGCACCTTTGGTTGGACTGTATATTTTAGTGTGTGGTTATATTATATGTAGAGATTACTTTATTCCCATTTATGAGTGATAAGCCTATTGGAATATTCTAAAAATCTAGCTTACTGTGTGCCTGTTGGCATTCATAGTGCTTTGATCCATTGATACTTCTAAGTTTGAGTCTGCTTTCAGCTTTTATAATATTAAAAGTGTGCCTTGTTTTTGTGAATGCTGGTACCAATATGATTACTTTCCATATATGTGGAAATAGCTAAAAGCATTAGATGCATGTATTAATCTTTTTCACTGTACAAAGACTCTTCCTTGGTTTGTGAATAGCTGCTAATTGCAGAACTTATTTGTGAATCTGTTGTATGCTCTTGCTTGACACTTTTGTTAAAAAAAGTTCTCTTATTGCTGTGTGCTATATATTGTAATTTATAAGCTGACAAAAATGTTGGAACTACATTTTGGTGACCCTGCAAAATAGGGCAGAGCAGTTCAACAGCTGCTTAGTCTATTGTCATTTCTCCCAGTCTAAATCATTGTATTTCAGTAAACATCACTTCACAGATAGTAATATGTCTGTTCTGAAGCCTTGTTGGAGGTGACTGTACCATTCTTTTTATTTTTTATTTTATTTTATTTTATTTGTCTTTTTGCCTTTTTCTAGGGCCGCACCTGTGGCATGTGGAGGTTCCCAGTCTAGGGGTCTAATCAGATATGTAGCCACCAGTCTACGCCAGAGCCACAGCAAAGTGGGATCCAAGCCAAGTCTGCAACGCACACCACAGCTCACGGCAACGCCAGATCCTTAACCCACTGAGTGAGGCCAGGGATTGAACCTGCAGCCTCATGGTTCCTAGTTGGATTTGTTAAACACTGAGCCATGATGTGAACTCCCATACCATTCTATTTTATGTTTCAAATAATGATACCAAAAGACACCACAAGAATTGTCACTAGTACTATTCTGTAACCTGATAGAATTGTTAGCTAAATAATCATTTACAGTCATTTTTTTTTCAATGCCCAGATTCTCCTTGACTTGCATTTCACACACTGTCCACATTTCAGGAATTTATAAAAACTTCCAATTCTTTTTTTTTGTGAGGGGGGGTCTTCTGTTAGGGCTGCATCCATGGCATATGAAGTTCTAGGTGTTGAATTGGAGCTGTAGCCATTGGCCTACACCACAGCCATAGCATCTGAGCTCAAGCTGCATCTGTGACATATTCTGCAGCTTGTGACAACGCCAATCCTTAACCCACTGAGTGAGGCCAGGAATCGAACCTGCATCCTCATGGATACTAGTTGGGTTCTTAACCCGCTGAGCCACAGTGGGAGCTCAGGACTTCCAGTTCTTTATTTTTTCAGTCTGAAATCCCTGGCTTATGTTGCATTCTGCTCATGAACCCCTCTACACAGCTCTGTTTTCCAGCTTTATGCTATTGATTGTGTAAACCTTTTTTTAGGTGTATTTTTTGAAAATGTAGCCATTAGCACATTGTACTTCCTAGACTATTATCAGGATTTTTTAAAAAGCTTATAAACAGCAGAAATTTATTTCTCATGATTCTGGAGACTGGAAATCTGTGATCAGGATGCCAGTATGGTTTGGTGAAGTCCTCTTACAGACTTCTTACTGTGTACTCACATGGTGGAAGGGTCAAGGATTTTTAATGTAATTCATAGCTTGTTGAGTTGAAAGTTTGTTAGGGTTTTTTTTTGTTTGTTTTTGTTTTTGTTTTTTGGTCTTTTTAGGGCTGTACGCATGGCATATGAAAGTTTCCAGGGTAGGGGTCAAATGGGAGTTGTACCTGCTGGCCTACACCAAAGCCACAGCAATGCCAAATCTGAGTTGCATCTGTGACCTACACCACAACTCATGGCAATGCCAGATCCTTAACCCACTGAGCAAGGCCATGGATCGAACCTGTGTCCTCATGGATACTAGTCATATTCGTTACCACTGAGCTACAATAGGAACCCCCAAAGTTTCTTAGTTTTAAGGTACTAAAATTGGTTTCATTTTAAGAATAGATTGAAAATGTAGCAGTGAGGAGTGGATGACTGTGCACCATTAGTTCTGATGAGAATTGATACTGCTGTTAGTGTTCATAGAACCTTGGTATATTTTTATTAGAACATGCATCTCTTCACATCTGTGAGGTCTAAAATAATGTTGACATCTTAACATTTCTTACAGTATTTCTATGTATTCTATAGTTAGAATCATGTCTTGTACATAGCAGTGACCTAAAACCATGTGCATTTTTGTAAATACATTTGGTGATGATTTGTTGTAGAGGCCAGGAAAATACTGGCGAAGATATTGCTAAAAATATTGAACTTAAATATAATTCAGTTTCACTATTTATCTTTCCTTTCTTTTGATGAGATTATCTTTTAGAATTTTATTTTTGTGATACATATAAATTGAGAGAAATGCCATCATGAAATACAAGTACTCTTTTTATCCCCCAATATTTTATTGATTTTTGGAATTTAACTTTTGTGTGTCTCTTTAACATCAGTTTCCTTAAATTGAGTGAAATTATGTCCTTGCTTCTACTTTATTCTGCTTAGGTCTTACCTTTTCCCAGAACATCTTTAATCGTTTTTCCTTAGAAGGTAATTTTTGGTACAATCTTAGTTTATTCCCTCAATTTATGTACTGTTGAGTTTTTTCAATTACCTATTAATGAATTCTCCAACACACTGTTTGCTTGCATAAACACGTACGTAATCATTCTGGAAGCACCTTTATGTAGATTTAGCAGAGGATTAAGCATAAAAGGGCTTTTTGTCACAGTGGAATTTTTGTTTATTTCTAAAATTGGCTTTTTTTCCTTAACAGATAAGTGTAAAGCAGGAAATTACTTTTACTGATGTATCCGAGCAACTGATGAGAGACAAAAAGCAAATCAGAGAGCCAGCAGACTTACAGAAAAAAAAGAAACGGAAACAGCGTTCTCCTGCAAAAGTAAGACTATTTTAAGATGTTGGTCCCTAACCTGTTAATCCCATACTATTGATTAATCTTAGAAGTAGGAACCTGGCAGGACTATAAGTAGACATAAAAGTCTTGGGTGGCTCAGTAAAGTTGGAATGTTGCTTCAGCTTCACCAAAAGGAACGGAGGGATGCATGCCTGCATGGAGGTGGTGGGCCATTGCTTTAACTTTTTCCACTTCTCTTTCATCATGTCTTTTTTTAAAAACCAACTTTTCTTACCCCATATCTCTCTTTTCTTTAAAAACTAACAGATAGTATGCAGTGCCCTTGCTTCTCATTCGTGTTAGTTTTACCTATTTTAAGATTATGGTTTCAGGAAAATTCATTACCAATTACTTATCAGGAAAAGGTTGTGGGATACCTGTGCTAGAATAGAGTGTAAGCTCCACAGGGGCCAGGACTTCCTTTTATTCACAGCTGTATCTCAGGGAGCCTGAAATAGTAGGCATAATAGACTCTCAGTAAATACTATGCGTGAATGAATGGTTTAGCAAACAAACAAGCGACCCATAAATACTTTGAGGAATTGCTTGCTTTTTTTTCTCTTCAGTACAGTAGTAATTGACTGTGTAGCATTTTGGTACTCCTAGGAAGTCTCTGAACTCTGTATTGTATAATTTACATCTTTATAGTTATTTTTCATTTTTTGTTTTCGCCCCTCAGATAGTGAATAAGGCTTTTTTAAAAGATCGTATTGTAACATGACCTTTTTATTTTGAGAGCTACTTATTTTTGCATTTGTGAATTTTTTTTTTTTTTTTTTTTTTGGTCTCTCTGTCTTTTTCGGGCCGCACCTGTGGCACATGGAGGTTCCCAGGCCAGGGGTCCAATCAGAGCCGTAGCTGTCAGCCTGTGCCATAGCCACAGCAGCGCTGGATGCTTAACCCACTGAGTGAGGCCAGGGATCGAAGGTGCAACCTCATGATTCCTAGTCCAGATTCGTTTCCACTGTGCCACAACGGGAACTGCGCATTTGTGATTTAAATCATCATCATCATCATCATTTGTATATTTTGTATACTTTTGGACCCAGTGGTATGCTGAGCCCAGTTTGTGTTGGCTTGCCAAAGCTGATTGCTAAGTATTCAGGAATTTTGCAAGCTGATACTAAAACCATTGTAGCTTAAATTTAGCCATGGTGAGAATATTTACACCATGAAAATCAGCAACCCAACCCTCTGACTTCTTAAACTGTCATTAAACATTTACTAACATACCACTGCTTTGGGGATGTATAAGCATGGTACTACAGAAAATTCTGAAAAATAGAGAGACTAAAATAACCCATAGTCCTATTTCCTAGAGATAAATACCCTTAATTTTCTGGCATGCTCCCTTTCTGTCTTCAGATTTGTATAGATAGATTGAATTTACTGATTTGTAACTTAAAGTGTGTGTAAGTTACTTTTAAAGTTATTAAAGATTTTTATAAAGATTTTATTAGCTGCATAATGTGTTACTGTTTGATATATCACAAATTCAATGATTGCTGTGTTGTTGGCAAGTTGTTTTCTCTTTGCCTTCATTTTAAATCATGCTGCAATTGAAGTATTTGTGTATTGGATCTTCATGCAGTACTAAATCAAAAGACGTGAACTTTTTAAAAGGTTTCTTTAAAAAATGGTTTCTTGATAATGTTACTCCTTCCAGAAATGTTATATCAGTTACCTTGCTATCTGCAGTGGATCTAAGGTGTGTTTCTCTGTACTCTCACCAGCTTTCAGTATGAAACTTAGCTTTTTTTTTTTTTTGTAGCTTAAAATGGGTGTCTCATTATAGTTTATACTTTAATTTCTTTGGTTATTGGTCATACTAAAACTTTTTTTTCATAATTACTGGCATTTCGCATTTTGTGCAGTCCCTTTATCCCTCTGCCCCTGCCACTTCCTTTTCACTTTCTTGGGATTAATGCTTTTCTCAGTGAATATGATACTTTTAAAAAAACTTACATTAATGAATAAACCAAGTTCTTTGTATATAGAACAATACCAGTTTTTGAAGAAAAAAATAATTTCTAAAATTGTGGTAGTGATTGTTTTACTTTGGATTCACTGCTGATCTATGGGGACTCTATTTCAAATGTTTAAAAACAACATAATGTATGAAAATTATATGTTTTCCTTGGTATTTTATTGCTGTGTTTTTCTCATACTATTCTTGAGTATAATGTATTCCGAAATTCTGACTAAAACTTAGATTATTATCTTCTAATAGGATGCTATTAGAAACTTTTATATGTTCTAGAAGTTTCTGAATACAGATCAGATTTGTATAGTGTTTAAGCCATTTTTGCTTGTCTAATTTGAGATACTTAAACTCATTTATGATGTATTATCTTAAAATATTTCTAAGGGTATTATTTAAGTATATATACATCTGTATAGTTGCTAGATAAAATATTTGGCCTGTTCTAAGTGTATTGTGTATAAGAAAATGTTTTGGGACAGTCTTTTGGGGAAATTCTTAGGAAGGTGAAATGACTAGAAATAATATGGTCAACAGAGGTCTGAGAATAACAATTAATTTTAAAATTGTTCTGACCTTTACATGTAACAAGACAGAAAGTGGTTGTGTTCTCTTTTTAACACTGGTCTTGCAGTGTCCAGATGAGTAGTTTGTGTCTGGAGTCTTAGAACTTTGAACATGTGTTTCAAAAAGTCACACTGCAGATTTTTTTTTTTTTCAAGAATTTATTTATTTATTTATTTATTTATTTATTTTGTCTTTTTGCTATTTCTTTGGGCCGCTCCTGCGGCGTATGGAGGTTCCCAGGCTAGGGGTCGAATCGGAGCTGTAGCCACTGGCCTACGCCAGAGCCACAGCAACCGAGGGATCCGAGCCGCGTCTGCAACCTACACCACAGCTCACGGCAACACCGGACCCTTAACCCACTGAGCAAGGGCAGGGACCGAACCCACAACCTCATGGTTCCTAGTCGGATTCGTTAACCACTGCGCCACGACGGGAACTCCCAGATTTTTCATTAAAATAACTTCCCCTTTTGTATGAAGAGAAGGAAAAGCTTATTTCATTACATTTCTCAAATAATTGTCATGTTTTCTGCTTAGAGGATTTCTTTCTCCCCAACACCCTTCCCAAATCTTGGATTTCTGCCATTATGAATATTTTGAGTATGTGTCACCATCGAATCATTTTAGTTGGGGGGTCTGTATAGGAAACATTAACTAAAGTTGTCTTACGGACTTTTAGTAAAAATATTAGAGCTTACACATCCATATGGCTCCCTTCAGGATAGCTTTGTGGTGGGAAATATGGTCCTGTTATGTCATTTGGCTGCTGTGGATTTTAAGCAAAAATTACTTCCTGAGCCTTTATTATATGGCAAAGCTTAGTCATCTTAAGGTAGATTTGATACTTCAGAGTTGCCAAAATACATTTGGCAGCATGTCTGAAGAAGAGGGTAGTCAAGCTTGGGGGTGTTATCTAGGTCAAGTTATTTGATATTGTCATGGAATAAGGTGTTTTATGAAAGCAGACTTTCTACATAATAAAAACTTGTCCCTTTTAAATGCTTAAATTTAATTTTATTTTAAAAAATTAATTTAAGAAATTAAGTTAATTTATGAAATTAATTAATTTTATTTCCACTTTGTTGGAAATCTTTATATGTTGTTTTCTTTTAAACCAGCATATTTGAACATAAATTCAGCTTTAAATGTTTTGGGGTAAACATTTAAAAAATATATGTATCATAGGGAAGCCTTCTGGGAAGACTGATATGTTAGGAGTTTTTTCCTCTCACCCTGAAAACTCCTAACTGCTCGACTTGAAGGGTTTTCTGACTGCTTATAATTGCTTTACTGTCTGGTTCCTTAATGACGTGCTGTTCATTTTTACATTGCTGTACCTATGTGGCCACTTTACATCACCTCCATTGTCTCTCTGAATTTATTTTTGTTTTGTTGTGCATTAGAACTACTGAGAACTAAAGTTGTTAGAAATGTATGGAAATTCTTAAGCAGACTTAATTCAGTCTCAGTGCATTCATGTCAGTGAGTGGTTCATCTAGCTCTGTATTAGGTGGCCCATAGGGCTTTTCCAGTTTTAAACACCCAAGCCCTATCCCCGGAGATTCTCATTTAAGAGATTTCCATTTATACTAAAAGAGTTCAAGCTGGTTGTACATTTAGCGTGAGAATCTCAAGTCTTGATAAATGAAGTATTACCATCTGACTTTGCTATTGACTTGTTATGTGAGTTAGGATATAATGTTTTCCACCAGAGAAGGATTTTATGAGGATTATTGAATTATTAACATTAATGATGTCTAAGAATCCTTTTCAATAAAATATAGCAATAGTGTCGTCTTCTTTTTTTTTTTGTCCTTTTTTTAGGGCTGCACCAGTGGCATATGGAGGTTCCTAGGCTAGGGGTCCAGTCGGAGCAACAGCTGCTGGCCTACACCACAGCCATGGCCACAGCAACTCGGGATCCAAGCCACGTCTGTGACCTACACCACAGCTCATGGCAACGCCATATCCTTAACCCACTGAGCCAGGCCAGGGATCGAACCCACTTCCTCATGGATGCTAGTCGGGTTTGTTAAACACTGAGCCATGAAGGGAACTCCATAACAATAGTATCTTAATCCAGTATTATATGTATTTTATAGCTCTTTTTTAATTCCTTAGCAATTGAATGAGATAAGAGCAGAGTGTTTTGTTTTGTTTTGTTTTTTGTCTTTTTGCCATTTCTTGGGCCGCTCCCGCGGCATATGGAGTTTCCCAGGCTAGGGGTCGAATCAGAGCTGTAGCTGCTGGCCTACACCACAGCCACAGCAACGCCGGATCCTTAACCCACTGAGCAAGGCCAGGGATTGAACCCACAACGTCGTGGTTTCTAGTCGGATTCATTAACCACTGAGCCACGTCGGGAACTCCATTGTTTTGTTTTGGTTTTTTAATGGCCACACCTGAGGCATATGAAAGTTCCCAGTCCAGGGATTGAATCTGAGCCACGTCTATGACCTATACCATCACTGTGGCAACCCTGGAGCCTTTTTTAACCCACTGTGCCAGGCTGGAAATTGAACCCTCGCCTCAGCAGTGACCCAAGCCACTGAAGAGACAAGGCTGAATCTTTAATCTGCCTTGCCAAGGTGTAAACTCCTCAGAGTACTTTTTAATTATGAATTTCTCCTTAATTCTGAAGCTCTATCTCTCTCCTTTCTCATTCTTTCAGCAAATAATTTGAGTGCCTGTTATGTCCCAGGATCTCTTATCAGGTGTTGAAGAAATGAACTGGGTTTGTTAAAACACTGTAGGTCTGAGTAGAAATTGATTATTCAAAGTTATGTTGAACTCAGGAAGGAAGAGTTATAGTCCACAAATCAAATAGATTATGAATTACAAAGAGAATTCTTTACTAGCAATTTATCATACATCATTGATTCTCAGAAAAGATTTCTGATTGTTAGTATCAAAAAGATTCTAAATTGAATGAATTAAAATGAGGAAAATTTAATTAAAAGGAGAGAAATAAATATACTAGCTATTTATTGTACTTTCTCCTACACATTATCTTGATTGTGGAAGGAGTAGTTTTAAGATGTGTAACTGATTTTAAGACTGAGGATGGAAATGTGGACTAGTACTTAAGAGGAAAATGAAGAAAATTAATTAGTTAAAAGCATTAACATTTTATTTATCTAATTTTCCCAGGAATTATGTATTCTAGGTAAATAATTTTTCCACAGAACCAAATTCTAAATTTAAAAAACATTTGGGGAGTTCCTATTATGCCTCAGCAGGTTAAGAACCCAACTAAGTATCCATGAGGATTCAGGTTCAGTCCCTGGTCTCGCTTGGTGGGTTAAGGATCTGGTGTTGGCTGCAAGCTGCAGTGTAGGTCGTAAATATGGCTCAGATCCTGTATAGCTGTGGCTGTGGCTGGCAGCTGCAGCTCCAAATCAAGCCTTAGCCTGGGAACTTCCATATGCCACAGGTGTGGCCCTAAAAAGAAAAAAAAAATTTGGACATAAATCTTTCTTTAAAAAGTATCATACTTTGCCTAATATTTCGGAAGTATGAAGGGAATAACTTTCTGAAGTTTTAGGGTTTTTATTCTGAAAATCTTACTTGTGTCATGTTGTATATACCATGCTTCTAATACTGTGAATGTCATGTACTAGCACAGGCAAAAGCTTGCCATTTAACAATGAAATTTGGTAATATGTAAAATAGCAAGTACTGAGCGGCGGTGAAAATGCATAATGAAAGAAAGTGAGGGAGTTCCCCTCGTGGCACCATCGTTAACGAATCTGACTAGGAACCATGAGGTTGCGATCCCTGCCCTTGCTCAGTGGGTTAACGATCCCGCGTTGCCCTGAGCTGTGGTATAGGTTGCAGATGCGGCTCAGATCCTGGGTTGCTGTGGCTCTGGCGTAGGCTGGCAGCCACAGCTCCGATTCGACCCCTAGCCTGGGAACCTCTGTATGCCACAGGAGCGGCCCAAGAAATGGCAAAAAAGACCAAAAAAAAAAAAGAAAGTGACAGTGTGAGGGTAGGATCTTAGCAATAACTCTGATGGTCAAAACGTTGAAGTGGTTATTCCTCTGGGCTACTTTGTTATTTTGTTGTATGTTTTTGGAGTTGCACTGTTCTTCCATTTTTAATTAGATTGGAGAGTAAAGGGAATTTTGGAAGACCTCACTCCCCACCCTCAGTTGCAGTTAAACAACTCATGTGGGGAATTTAAACTATTGCCTCAATTATTTTTTGAGTTTTAGTGGGTTAGAAGTTGATCTGGATTGATGTAAGAATGTATGATAAGGAGTTCCCTAGTGGCCTTATAGTTAAGGATTTGGCCTTGTCGCTGCTGTGGCTCTCGTTCAGTCTCTGGCCCGGGAACTTCCGCATGCTGCAGGTGTGGCAAAGAGGAAAGAATGTATAAAATCTGTAATTATAGTTTAAAATATGCTTGAATAAATTCAATAGTATGTAATATACTACTGAAGTATAGTATAGAATGGTGAAAATGACTGCTGCCATTTAAGAGAGCATAACTTTCCCACTGAGCGGTGTCAGGTTTCAATTATTTAGTGGCAGTGACCCTTGAGGAGTCAAAAATCTCTGAATTGAATAGGCAGAGCTCACTGCTTTGTTGGATAAAAACTGATGCATTATTTAATATAGCCATCATACTGCTATAGCATCGTACAGCTATATATATTTATATATATGTAACTAGTTGGAAACAGATTTGGCTTGGAACAAAAAGATATGTCTGCTAATGGACTGTGAGATTGGAAAGCAGATTAGTTGAAGAGTTCCATTTGGTATTGAAATTTTTACTGAAAAATTCTGTTTTAAACTTGTGAAACAGTTGAGAAAAAAACCCAAATATGTTGAATACTGTTTAGATGATTACTAATTTGTTCACTCTTGATAAAGCCTGATTACTTGACCATTATAATGGATCACATTTCTCCAAATGTAGCAGTAGTCATATGGAGATATTATGGCAGGCACCTTAGGTTTTAAACTTTGAAATTTCAGATTGCTCAGTTGTAGTCATGTTCATATGTTGAAGAGAAAAAGAAAAGGAAAAATATTTTATGGTACTAGTAGCAAGTAAGACTGGTAATCTCTAGTGTAGATCACATTTTTCTAAAAGATCTGGAAAATGTATGAACAGGGAAAAAAGCCAGATCTATACCAAGGAAGATAATTGTACCTGTATTAATGAGCCATTTTTGTTCAACCAAGGGACTTTTATCTTTGCATACCCATTTCACTGTGGTACAACCTGGTGAATTCGAAAAATTGAAAAGTGCCACTTTTTGCAGAAGTTTTTACAAAGAATAAGGTGTCAGGCGGTGAGGTTGTTTGGTATGGGTAGTAGCCAGCCACGTCAGTAGACATTTATAGTCTCGGTATGTTTTAGATATCGCTTTGGATACTGGGGTTACAGTAGTTAATAAAACAGGCAAAATCAGTTGGTTATATTTAAAACAGATTACAAATTGCAAGAGCAACAGGTGCTCTTCTGAGGTAAGATAATTTTATTGTTTTTTTATACAAAGATGTGTGTTACCCTGGCCTAAGAAAAAAGAAAAATTGTGTATAAGATGTCTAATAATTTGATTTTTCTGTCTTTGAACTTATAAATATGCTAGATTTTTTTAGCCTGCTTTTTCACAAGTCAGTGTTTGTAGTTTTATCCATAAACTCCACCTGGAATTAAGGCTTGACTCCACAGTGAAAGGCAACATTGCCTTCAGTGCCAGAAAACAATGACCTAGAACTCCTTAACTCTGCATAAAAGGACTTTGAACAGTCAGGGATTACATCCGTTTCACATTAAGTAACTTGGGCCAGATTTGTTCCCTTACAAAGCCTTTCCTTGCAGTTGCTATGCCACAGAAAGCTCTTGAACTGCCATGTTTTTTGGCACTTGGATCTTACTTGTTGATATATGTGAAAAAATACCTGGTGCTATCTTGTTTTTACGCTGTTTTGTATAAAATGCTTAACATCTTTTTGTTACTTGTTTTATGTTAGAAATATTTTGAATCATGTTTTTAAATTTGTGTGTTTTAATTTTGTTTTGCACAGTGTTAATTTGAATATTATTTTGTGACTAGGAGAGGTTGAAAAAATTTTACACTGACTGGCCAGAGATGAAACTTTCCTTTCTCATTGACTCTCTTCAGGAAGCTGTGACACCCACTTGCATTCTCCTGCCAAATATTTCCCTCTGTGACTTTGGTGCATAAACTTTGAAGCATTGTTGACCATGTTGGCATTTTGCCCAGAACCCACATGCTTTGTATAATTTGCATAATAATTACCATTGATTTACATACAGTATAGGCTGAATTGTCTTCCTGAAATTCAAAGTAAAAAGGGGGGGGGATTTTTTTTTTTAATTAACCCCTTTTTCCAAGTTTTGAGAAGCAGATCATAGCTGCGTATTTACAGGCCTTAATCAATTTCCACGGGCATTTGTATATCTTAAGATGTTTCCAAGATTTCTCTACCCTGTGTGGAACACAGGTTCTTGGCTCCCACTCTCTATGCCTCCACCTTCAATATTGTTTCCCAACTCTTCCTGACCTTACCTTCTAGTTTTCTTTACTTCTTAACCTCACATCATATTCTGTCATCTTTCTTCTCTCCTCAATAGTGAAAAAAAAAGGGATCATTTGTTATTTTCACTTTGCCACATGTCTGATGAGAGAGGCAGTTTAATCTTGCATGTTGAGCAAGTGGTTGGTAAATTGGAATATATGAAGCCCAAAGGTGAGCTTCTCTCTGGCACTGTCCATGTGTGTCCAAGATATTCTCAGCCTTAGGAAATGTAGGAAGATAAGGTTGCTATCTGTCACCTGTCTTCCTTCCCCATACCCATTCTAATTTATTTTGCTTCACAATAATTAGTAGTCTAGAGTAACCTTAGAGGTCCTAAACTGAACCAGATTTCAGAGTCTATTCTAGAATGACTTGAAAACTTAGTTTTCTCTTTTTCTTCTTTAAGAAAAAGGAAAGTGTAATAGGTAAGCATTTTATATGGTTCAGAAAAGTTTTTTAAATATGTACAGTGTAATGTCTTCCTCCTACCATTATCTCCTATCTGCCACTTTCCCCAGCCATCACAGCCAGTGTTATATACATTTTATATATATCCTTCTCAAATAATTTTAATGCATGTGCACACAAATATATATTCCTGTGTGTATTGTCTTGTATACAACATTAGCAAAATTATATACTAGATCCTAAACCTTGCTTTTTTAACTTAATCCTGGAGCTCTTTCTATGTAGTGTATACAGAGCTTTCTCATTTTATTTTATACAAACACATAATACTAAATTGTATTCATTTTCCATGACTTATTTAACCACTCCTATATACTGAGTGATATTTATACCATGTCTAAAATATAAGACTTTTGTCTAACGTATGTAATAATTTGAAATTGAAAATAAAGCTGTACTCACCCTAGCAGAAAACACTTAAGGACTCTATTGGATATCAGCTTTACAGAGGAGGCTAGAGTGCTGAGATCTTACTTAACCAGCTTCCAAGGTTTTATTAATGATTTTTACCCAGTCTGAGTCACACTGTACTTTCTAAAAATTAATAACATTATTCTAATAGCTTTCTCAAGATTATTTAGGAAAAAATATTTCATAATCTCTGGTGTCCATTGTTTGCATTAAAAAAGACATCTTTTTATAAATTAGTATTACGTTTTAAAATTTTCTTTCTTTTGTTTTGCCTTTTTTTTTTTTTTAAACCAGATCCTTACAATAAATGAGGATGGATCACTTGGTTTGAAAACCCCTAAATCTCACGTTTGTGAGCACTGCAATGCTGCCTTTAGAACGAACTATCACTTACAGAGACATGTCTTCATTCATACAGGTATTTCTTGAATTAAAGTGGGCTTTTGGCCATTAAAATTATTATCTTTGCTATTTTCATTTTGTGTAATGTCATTCATTCCTAAGACTACAGTGAACATGGCATTTCAAATCAGAGATTTCATAGGCCAGGAAACCAGGAAAAACTTTAAATGAGAAGACAGTTAAAATGGATGTGCAGAATTAATTAGTCTTAACTGGACTCTTATTTGGCTTAATGTGTTCTTTTTAACTAGAGAAACAGTTGAAGAATGAACTATTAAAAGTCTGTCAACATTTATCTTTCTGTGCAAGATGTCCAGATGGAGTTTGAAATACAAATTTGGGAATCAAATATAAAAAATTAAAGACATGAAGTTGTGGAGAGCAGCACTAAAAACTGGTCACAGCTCTTTGGGGAAATGTGCTAGACATGTACATTGAGTTGAAGGATGGGGAAGTGGCAGTAACAAGGTTGATTGGATAAACTGGGAAAATACAGTATCCTGGAAGCCAGAAGAAGAGTTAATTCATCTATAGCACAACCTTCTAAGCGATAGAGAGGAGAGAACTGAGAAAAAAACAAAACAAAACAAAAAAACCCCTTAGTATAAACAGCAGGAAGCTAGCTCACCAGTAGCCTTTAAGAGAGCAGAGTATAAGGGTTAAAGCACAAGTGGGTGATGAAGAACTTGAGGCATAAGATAGACTACTCTTTTTAAGAAGGTGTGGTGAAAAGCAGGGAGGGAGAATAATAAGCGTGTTAGGATTTCTGGAAAGATTCTTTGCTTAGAGCAGACCAAAGAATATTTTCCTTGAAAGGAAAGGCTCTTACAGAGAGGGAACATTTGAAGAGACAGGGTTATTTTTTTAAAGGGGATATTCAGAAAGTTCTGAAGGCTCTGGAAAACATAAGTTAAAGGGCATAAAAGTAGTGGTTAGCCAGAGAGAACAAGGTGGGTGGATCTTCCTCTGAATAAAAAGGAGGAAGAGATGTTTAAGACACACTTGGTAACCTGTAGAGTCCTTTCTAGCCTTGCAATTTTTAAAATTCGATTTTAAATTGTCTTATGTATTTCCTTTTTTTTTTTCCTCTTGAAGGATATAGATCAGATTTAATCTCTCTTCCTTTTGTATGGTTGTGAGAACGTGAACTTTTAAATCTTGGGGAAAAATGATGAGAGGAAATAAAGTTCTGTTAAGTTAATAAATAGTATAAAAAATTGTATGGGTAATTTGGAGTTTTCCAGAATTTAGGCCTCTAAGATTTCTCTTTCCTCAGAAATAGTAACTATAAACTGTGTTTTATCCGGTGACTAATTTGTGGATGTGAAATTATTTTAAGGTGAAAAACCATTTCAATGTAGTCAATGTGACATGCGTTTCATACAGAAGTACCTGCTACAGAGACATGAGAAGATTCATACTGGTGAGTGTTGCCACCCTTACTAGGGTCGTTAAAATTACCATTTCAAATATAGGGAAGAACTTTTAATAAGTAGCAACTGCTTGTTGCCACTTTCATCAGCTTTGTTTCTTAAGAGTATTTATCACGGCTCATCTTTTTTTTCTTCCTTCAGTAAATCACTGTTAACTGTAAAATTTGGCTTAATGTTTAAGCCTAATAAATTACTTTGAAATAGAGTTTCATAATAACTTAAAACATGTTTAAAGTGACAAAAGGAAAGAAGTTTTGTGAATCCTTTGATGTTTAACAAATTTAGAGTAGGTAAAATGATCATTTGCAATGATTAGTTAAGGAGAGAGAAGCAAAATCACTGAGCCCTAAAATAGCTATACCACTTTTTTCCTCCTTTCTGTTTCATGTATATAGCTTACTATATCAAGAGAGTTATGATCTTATACATTGGAAATTTCCAATTTTTTTCATTCAAGTTGTTAAGAATTTAGAAACAAATATTTTGTAAGATCACTATAAAGGAATCCATACCTGAAAGAGTTGAGCCTCATTTTAGAGCAAACATTTATTTGCATTTAATCTTTTTTTTTTTTTTTTTTTTTTTTTTTTTTTTTTTTTGTCTTTTGTCTGTTGTCTTTTCAGGGCTGCACCCGTGGCATATGAAGGTTCCCAGGCTAGGGGTCGAATCGGAGCTACAGCTGCCAGCCACAGCCACAGCCACAGCAACACCAGATCTGAGCCGCGTCTGCGACCTACACCACAGCTCATGGCAATGCCGGATCCTTAACCCACTGAGCAAGGGCAGGGATCAAACGCTCAACCTCATGGTTCCTAGTCGGATTCGTTTCCACTGCGCCATGACGGGAACTCCTCTTCTTCTTTTTTTTTTTTTTTTCTTTTTTTTTTTTGACAAAGGTAAAACCAGGTTTATATGTAACCTTGATTTAGTAAACTGCCAGCTTTCGACCTTTGACATCTCTAAGCATGATGAAAAGTGTTTTTTTGGAATTATTTCCAGTGTTTTGCATTTTTGTGACGGAATAAAAAGCAGAATTGGTAAATTTGTATCACTTTGGTTCTCATGTTTAAATAGATTTGAAAATGGTGATAATATATGAGTATTGAAAATAATGTTAAAGTTTGTCATATTTCTCCATATCAAGTAGTTAGGCAAGTACCTGCCCAGTGTTGTTGTTTAGAGGTGTTCTCATGGCACCTGTAGTACCTGTGAAAGCGGGGAGAGTTTCTCATACAAAAGAAGCAAACTTTTTCTGCTTAATAACTTTCCTTCCCTTTCTTTGCCCCTAACAATCAAGCATGAATGTGGCTGGTATCCTGAATTAAACTTCAGCTATGTACACATCTGTATGCTTTGATGTTCTACTTCTCAAAGATCATTATGCACACTACCTATTTCACTTTTTTTTTTTTTTTTTTTTTTGGTCTTTTTGCCTTTTCTAGGACCACTCCTGAGGCATATAGAGGTTCCCAGGCTAGGCGTCGAATTGGAGCTGTAGCCACCGGCCTACACCAGAGCCACAGCAACCCGGGATCTGAGCCACATCTGTGACCTACACCACAGCTCACAGCAACGCCAGATCCTTAACCCACTGAGCAAGGCCAGGGATCAGACCTGCAACCTCATGGTTCCTAGTCAGATTCGTGAACCACTGCACCACGGTGGCAACTCCCCTATTTCACTTTCTTAAGTAAACATTTATTTATCATTCCCAGATGGAAAAGAGTATACAAGGCAGTTTGGGAGAAAGAACAACTTTATTCATTTTATGTGTCTTTTAGCTAAATTTGAATTTTATGCAATAGTAAAACCAAATCAGATAATGATAAATGAAAGTGGTTAAATAGTTTTGTATGTTTTTAATACCTACTAGATTTTTTATGATTTCTTCATTCAACAGAAATGAAGTACTGTTACTAAACTGGCAGTATTTTTTTAGGTACCAGAAGTACGGAGATAATACAGGGCACTTTGCTTGGAGTTTACATTCTAATGGGAGAGACACACATATAAACAAGCTCAGTGTAATAAGTGTTGTAGAGTTTTATGCAAAATGCTGTTGTGCCCTGGGTAAGAGCCAGATGTGCTATCTTTTGAAGATTACATAGTAAAGACAACAAAAAACTGTGGGAGGCTTCACTGAGAGAAAGACAGTATCTGAGTCTGAAAATAAATTTTAAAACAATACTTACTTTTATACACTCTGCTGTTTTCAATTCTGTTCTAGTAGTAATTTTTTTTTTTTTTTACAGTGCTGGTCACAATTTTGTAAGAAAAATAATTTAGTTCAGAAAAATAATTGTGCTAGACCATAAGGTATCTTGGATTTCAACAGGTTAGTTTGGGTAGTTAATGTTAATTGAGAATTTACTAACACCAGATATTGTGCTGAATGTTTTGTTAAATGTCTCATTTAGTCCTCACACTAATCTTGAGAGGAAGGAGATGCTATCATCCCCAGTTTTTAGGTGAAGAAGCAGTAGGAAGCACATAGAAGTTAACAGACGTTCCCAAAGTTCTAGTATATATTTCTAGACATAATCTAGTTTATGATGGAGCCAAGATTCAAGCTCAGGTCTCTGTATCTCCAGAGCACACATGTGAAATCACTGACTATGCAGAATGGGACTAGAAGCAGAACATGTCTTTTGGCCTTTTGAAGTTTTTCTTGCTCTAACACTAAGCCAGTTGTGGCTTTGTCTTCTTGTGGGTTTAGTAATATCTAAAAGGGGTAGAAGCAGAGGCTGAAGTTCTTATGTTTATAGAGAAGATAAGGAATTGAGAGGAATCAGGGCAAACCAGTCACTGTGATACCTTAACAGAGAGAAGTGTCCTTTGAAGAGAGACTCAGTTGTGCTTCAGGGTCCCCATATACCTCACAGCTCCCCACCCCCCACCCCAGATAATTCTGATATGATAATAGGAAATTTTCCTTCCTTTTTCTCTCCTTTTTCTTTTTAGGGCCGCACCTGTGACATATGGAAGTTTCCAGGCTAGGGGTAAAGTTAGAGCTGCAGCTAAGGCTATGCCACAGCCATGGCAGTGCCGGATCCGAGCCACATCTGCAGTGGCAATGCCAGATCCTTAATCCACTAAACAAGGCCAGGGATCAAACCCACATCCTCACGGATACTTAACCTGCTGAGCCACAATGGGAACTCCTGGATTTTCCTTTTTTACTTAATTGTTCTTGATTCTTTTTAAAGACTTATGTTTAACTGGCTTTTATTTTTGGAGGGGAATAGTGCCCTAAGATTTGCCCATATCAGGGCCTTTTCTCTCTTAGAAGAATGCATGGAAGTAGTTACAGCACTAAAAAAGCTTTTGCATATGTTCATCCAGTCTTGAATTGTCAAAAAGGTAATGAGTCTCCTATCACCTGAACCTTAAAGGTTTTGTGGTGAGAACTACCAGTTCCTACAGGCTCTGTTTTCCTTATTGCCTCCTTCATCCTTTTGGGTCTCATTATACTGTTACCTCCAGTCTCACACCTCCCAAACCTCTTTTCTGTTCCATTTGCAACAAGGTTAAAAATCATTACCTGCTTGGCTGCTCTTGTTACCAATAAAGAAATCTTCCGTGGCTTTTAAAAGTCAGGAACCTAGCTTGATTGGGTATTAAAATAGAAAAATTTACAACTCAGCCTGGGCAGGTTATTTCTTAATTGTTTGCCAAATTTGGGCTAACCTGTGAAATATCATTTTAGGGGCGAGTACTGAGGCTGATCCCTGAAATTCTGGTTAAAGCTTTATTCCTTTAGCCTAAGACAATGAAACTGTCAAAATGCAGATATCCTTAGGACTGCTATTTTTGGCAGTTACGGGAATTTACATCTTTTGTCAATGTATTGTAGATCCTTTCTTAGACTGTATTTGGGGGTATGGAAGATAAGGTGAGGACCTGAAGCCAAGGTTGAAAATAGCAGTCCTAATTGACCATTCTGATTAGGCGCAGAATTACTGTTAAGGTGCACGCCAAGGTAAACATCTGTCATAGCGATGTACTGTGTGATCAGGTGTCTTCCCTTTTCCTGTGCACTTTCTAATGCATATATAGAGTAAATTAAGAATGATGTATCTCCACTTGTATTTTCTAGTCACCTTGTTGCCATTTTACTCTAAGGATACATCTAAAGAAATGCCAGTATTATTGCCATGGGGAGGGTGTGTGGGTTTGAGGAGTAAAGGACTTTACAGTTTTCAGTGTTTCATTTTAATTTTACATTAATTTTCTGAATGCCTTTAAATAGCCACAGAATGCTTATGCAAATATCCCGTTATAGCAAATTATATTTTTTTATAGTAAGTTACATTTTTTTTATAGTTTGGTAGTTTTCATAATCTTATTTTATTAGTAAAAATGTTATGAAATCATTTCTCTGTATAGGGAAGTTTTTATAAAATGAATTTCCTCCCCAAAGTAAAGGGGAAAGACAAACCACATCATTCAGAGTTATGCATAATCATTAGATTTCTTTTCCCACAAAGTTCTTTTTTAAAGCTTTAATTTAGTTCTTGAATATATACAATTCAGTAGATACAACTGTAGCAAGAAACACTGGCAAATCTGTCTTCTAAGTTAGCCTTCTTCATGCCTGAAAACATGTGTTGATCTTTTCTTCTTGACTCTGGCTTTTATTCACAACCATGTTAAGTAGCTAAATAACAGCATTATTTTTTTTTTTAAAACCAGTTGGGCTAGTGGGATGGAGTCAGCGAATATGTTGATTCACCCTTGACTAAATTTGTCCAGCACTTTGTATTTCCTTCAGTATGGTTCAGTTGTTAACAAAGTTGGTTTTCCTCTTATTATTTTGAAGCCTTAACTTAGAGTTTATTAGCTATAATAGAGAAGTCTTATTAAAAGAAAATGTTACAGATATAGTTACACTCTTATTTGTGAAGAAGAAAGAACTGAATACTGTTTGGGCCACTGAAAATGTTGCTTGCTTAAGTGCTCCTGGCATTGTGATTACTGAAACCAGACAGTACTGGCGTGAACAGAGCTTGCCAAGAAAGATTAAGCAGGAAAGTACGGATTGCTGTGACTGACATTCTCTGGTTTAACAAAGCTTTCAGAAACTAGATTATTTTTTTTCTCTGCATAACTGTTAATAATTCACATTAAAAGATACGATAACACAAAACACATGTAAAAAGCTATGTAACAAAACACGTCAGAAAAGAAAAATTATACACACAAACACATACACACATACATACATATAAACTGTACATAGCTTTTTAAAGGTATTTTGTTTTGGAGGGATAGAAGTTATCTAGAAAATCAACTCCCTTTAAACACCATACCTTAGAACTGAAATACAAAGAACCAGAGGCTTTGTAATGAAAGCTGCATAATTTTCAATTAATTGTATGTACTTTGTGTGTTTCCCCCTCTCTCAAACCCATATAAAAAATGTTCTTTGTTTATAGTATCTATAGTTTAAAAAAATGTTTTTTATTTGTTTTGAACATGTCTCTAACAAATTGGGAATCTCTTAAAGTAGTCTCATTTATATGTAATTACTGAATGAAATGTAAATTACATGACTCATAATTTGAAAATACTATACAAGTAGTACAGACAACCTGTGCTTTAGGAGTTCAGAAGAAAGAAGACCAGTGAAGATTCACACTAGTAGCCCAGTGAGATTTAGTTCATGTGTTACATGGGAGTCAGGTGTCATCACAGGAACTATGAAGCAGAAGCATGGTGGGAGCCAGGACCAGGAAAACAATCTGGGATGTACTGAAGTTGGGAATCTTTGGGGAAGGACAGTAGACTGATACATAGATAATCAATTCAGAAACACACAGAGCAGCCAGTTAAAAATCTGGCAGACAAGAAGCTGTTAGGACCACTACAGATACTGGACAATAGGACAAGCAGTGTATCAGATATTAGTTTAAAAGAGCCAAAAGGAGGCAGGTACTTCAAGATAGTATTAAAAAGCTAGAAATTCCTATAAGTCATCGTTATCATAAACCTAATACTACTGTCAAATAGATTTGTCGAGTACATATTCTCTGCCAAGCACTGTACTAGACCGTGTGTAAATTATCATCACACAGTCCTGAGATTATTATTATTCACAGTCCTGAGACTATTATTCCTTCGTTTTTTTTTTGTAAACAGAGAAGAAAACTGAGGGTCAGAATGATTAAGTAATCCATCCCAGTGTACAATAGCTGGTTAATGACATAGTTTAGGTCTTCACAGTTCATGCCCTTAACCACTGTGCTATTGAAAGAGTAGACCAAGCACTAAGAAAACTTTGAGTTGACAGAAACTTTTGGGTTTAAGTGTGGAGATTTTTATTTTGTTTGAATAAGAGCAGAGCCACTCCTAGAACTGTCCTTAAGGCTTGCAGACAGTTGAGTGTGCCTCTGTAAGAGGAAGTCTGTGAATGTAGGAGTAAGAGCACATTCCACCTGTCATGGCGTGAACAAAGGTGGACAAACAGCATGTCAGTAACCATACTGAGTAGAGCAGAAAGGGTTTGGTAGAGTGGGAATGAGGAGAGAAGACTATATAAAGCTTGATTTTAGAATTATTTTGTCAAGCCTGGATGCCACACGAAGGGCTGTGTTACTCTGAACTATTTGTAAAACTATAGTTTTTAATCATTAGATAAAGGGAAGGGGCATGGAGTCTGAGCAGCTGAAACTCTAGAGTCTCAAGAACCTCTGTCTTTCTTCCTATAGAAAAAATGCCTCTGTTATTAAGATAGTTTTTAACCTGAGAATTGGGGGGAAATGGATAATGGACCCATGGGAATCCGGAACAAAAGATACATTTTTGAATGTTAGAATTCAGTGGCAAATGCAAGGGTTTCCCCTTATGTAGCAGCCATGGACGTAAATATTAAGAACTGTCCAGGAGATACTTGAGGGGCTATTATTAAGGAGATGAGATACTAAATAAGCAAGGTTGGAAAAGAGAATGAATGATGGTTATAGGGAAGGGTAGAGACTGCCTGCCAAAGGTATTGCCTGCTGTTCTGTGTAATCACTGAGACTTCTGGATTATTATTTAGTAAGAGAATTTGCTTGGTGGCTAACTAATGTTGCCTAGGCTTTTTATGATTTTAAAAAGAAAAAGATTACAGCCAAGAAATAGACAACTGTAACAGACTTTTTTAGCAGATTAGTAGCTTGTTGGGTCATTTCGCTCCTTATATTTCATGATTTATTTTCTATTTCTAAGATACTACATTTGCATTGTTTTTGTTTTGGATGACGTTCTTTTTTTTTCTTTTTTTGGCCACCCTGCATCATATGGAATTCCTGGGCCAGGGATAGGATCTGAGCTGCAGTTTCAGCCTACACCACAACTGCCACAATGCTGGGTCCTTTAACCCACTGTACCAGGCCAGGCCAGCCCAGGGATTGAGGGATTGAACCTAAGTCCTGGCCCCGCAGAGACGCTGCTGATCCCATTGCGCCACAGGGGGAGCTCCTCGATGACAATTCCTTTTTGTTTTGTTTTGTTTTGGATTTTGTCTTTTTAGGGCTGCATCCATGACACATGGAGGTTTCCAGGCGAGGGGTCTAAACGGAGCTGTTACCACTGGCCTATTCCTGAGCCAGAGCAACACCAGATCCGAGCCGAGTCTGCGACCTACACCATAGCTCACAGCAACGCCGGATCCTTAACCCACTGAGCGAGGCCAGGGATCGAACCTGCAACCTTCGTTTCTGCTGCACCAAGATGGGAACTCCTCGATGACAATTTCTGAGTCGTAAATATGTCCCTGAATATTATGTATAAACTTAAAGTTCATAGTAAATCATTAACTGTGATGAGTTGAGAGTTAAAGCTACTGCTTCTGTAAGTCCCAGTTTATTTACTCAGTAGTGTTTGGGTTTAGATTAATTAATTAGCTATTAAGACCTTTTTTCCACTTCAGGAAAGTCATCTGTGAGACCAATCCCAGTCTTTCTTTTTCTCCATCATTGAAAGAATTGTTTTTATAATTCTGCTATCATATTTGAGCAAAGTGTTAAGGGCCTGAACATATGAACAAGAGATTAAGACTAGAAATTGAATGAAATGGATATGAAAGACATTTCAAAGGAAGAATAAATGTAGGTGAGATTTAATAACAGTTTAAACAGTAAGAACTGAAGGAGCAAAACTACTATAGGGTAGTGATTTTAAAGCTTTTATTGTGGAACTCTGGTTTTCAAATGAAATCCTATATGGAGCATCATCAGTAGTCAATTAAAAAGGCAGATGATTTCACGTGCTTTCCTTGGCTCTTGATAAGTTGACAGATGTTACCAATACCACTTAGTTGTTACTTATTCAAGGAGAAAATGCCAAGTTGGAAGTGACTGCAGAATTAGCCTCTGTGAAACAACTATAGAGAAAAATATTTTCAAAATAGAATTATATATACTTTAAATGGTTGACTGATATGAAAACTGAATATCCCAACTTACCCTACTATATAGCAGTTTAATATCTTAAAATTGGCAAAACTTTATTGGAAGTTTTTTGTTTTTTTTTTTTTTTTGGTTTTTTTTTTTTTTTTTTTGTCTTTTTGCTATTTCTTGGGCCGCTCCTGCGGCATATGAGGTTCCCAGGCTAGGGGTCGAATCGGAGCTGTAGCCACCAGCCTACACCAGAGCCACAGCAACATGGGATCCGAGCCGAGTCTGCAACCTACACCACAGCTCACGGCAACGCCGGATCATTAACCCACTGAGCAAGGGCAGGGACCGAACCCGCAACCTCATGGTTCCTAGTCGGATTCGTTAACCACTGCGCCACGATGGGAACTCCTGGAAGTTTTTTAATGTAGAGCCAAGGTTAAATTTTTTCTGAATGAGAACAACCACTATTATTGAATACTGAAGAATGACTTTGGAAAATTAGCTTTTGCTGAAGACTTGAAAATGTTTCTTTTTCAAGTAATTAATCTGCAGTGTAATAACTAAAAAGGCAAATATCAAGAATTCTGTAGGTACTCTCCAAGGGATGAATAACCTTTTCTTTATATTTTCATGGATTGATATCGCTGCATATCTTTGTGACAAAACAATTTCAAAGATGTAGTATTTATAAAATCTCCTTGCAGGTTAGTGTTAGCAGATAAACATTTGCATTTGACTTTGATGCCAAGGAATACTAACTTCGAATCCTAATTCAGCAAAATACTATCTCCTATAAAAAATAATTCCAGTCTTCTCATTAGTATGTTTATGGTGAAAATTTGTATTCTATTTTCATCATTATCATTATGGCTTGAATTTCACCAATAAAAATTTTGTGGAAGTTTTTTTTCTCTCTGTTATATGAATATACAGTATCCTTGATTTTTCTTCTCTGCTCACAAAGCTTAATATATTTATTATTTGGCCCTTTTAGAAACAGTTTGCCAATCCCTGTCAAAATTTATTCTTTGAATGTCCCGTTCAGTCGTAGATTCTGCTTTGTTGGTGATCTTGTCCTTCTTTCTCCCTCACTCTTGGTCGTATCTTAGACTAGTGGTTACTAAACTTCAGTCTCTTCATGATTTCAGTTTCTCATTTTCCCAGCGCTGCTTCCTGCTCTTGCCTTTTAGTACTTAGGTTTCAACAATCTCTTAGAGTACAGTGATCTACCTTCTTTTCACTATCCCTAGTTTTGCTCATCTTTTCCATTACTTTCCTTGCCCAGTGAAAATTCTGTCATCGCTTATCATAATCACTCCCTTGCTTTCAGTCATACCTTTTGCTCTCTCTTTTACGTAGTACTCACTACAACTTTGGAAAGTTTTTTTAAGTTTTAATAGAAACTTAAAACTTTATTTTTTCTTACGATTTTATTGAGATATAATTGACTATAAGCTTAAAGTGTAAAGCATAATGACAAATCATGAAAAGATTACAATAAGTTTAGTGAACATCCATCATCTTAACATAGATATAAAATAAAATAAAAAGAAAAAAAAATTTTCCTTGTGAGGAGAACTTTTAGGATTTACTCTTAACAGCTTTCATATGTAACATATAGCAGTGTTAATTATATCACTCATATTGTACAGTATGTCCCTAGTACTTGTAACTAACTAGGAAGTTGCACCTTTTGACCATCATCATCATACAGACATACATTATTGACTATATTCCTACACAGTATATTTCTACACCTGTGACGCATTTATTTTGTAAGTGCAAGTTTGTACTTCTTAATTTCCTTCAGTATTTTTACACATGCCCAATCCTCCTGCCCTCTGGCAGCCTCCTGTTTGTTCTCTGTATCTGTGACTCCGTTTCTCTTGTTTGTATTTGTTCATTTGTTTTGTTTTTTAGATTCCACATGTAAGTGAAATCATACAGTATTTGTTTTTTTCTGACATAATTCTCTTTGGCAGGATTTCTTTTTTTTTTTTGAATGGCTAAGTAATATTCCATTGTAACTATATACCAAATCTTCCTTATTTAGAAGTCTGTGAATGGCACTTAGGTTGCTTCTCTATCTTGGCTATTGTGATTAATGCTGTGGTGATTACAGGGTTGTATTTATCTTTTCAAATTATTAGTGTTTTCATTTCCTTTGGAAAGTTACCCAAAAGTGGAATTGCTGGATTGTATGGTAGTTTTATTTTTAGTTTTGAGGAACCTTTTGTACTCTTTTCCCTAGTGGCTACACCAGTTTACATTCTCGCCAACAGTGCAGAAAGGTCCCCCCCCCCCTTTTTTTGGTCTTTTTGTCTTTTCTAGGGCCGCTCCGGCGGCATATGGAGGTTCCCAGGCTAGGGGTCTAATTGGAGCTGTAGCCACAGGCCTACACCAGAGCCACAGCAACACGGGATCTGAGCCACGTCTGTGACCTACATACACCACAGCTCACGGCAACGCCAGATCCTTAACCCACTGAGCGAGGCCAGGGATTGAACCCACAACCTCATGGTTCCTAGTCAGATTCCTTAACCACTGTGCCACGACAGGAACTCCTAAAGATTCCCTTTTTGTCACATTCTCACCCGTGCTTTTTATTTCTTGTCCTTTTGGTAATAGCCATTATCAAAAGGCTCTGAGTGAGGTGATATCTCTTTGTGATTTTGATTTGCATTTCCCAGATGATTAGTGATTTTAGGTTATCTTTTCATGTCCCTATTGGCCGTCTCTGTCTTCTTTGGAAAAAGTGTCTATTCAAGACTTATGGGAGGTCCCATTGTGGCTCAGTTGGTAGTGAACCCAACCACTGTCCATGAGGTTGCGGGTTCGATCCCTGGCCTCACTCAGTGGGTGAAGGATCCAGCATCGTGGTGAATTGCAGTGTAGGTCACAGACGAGGCTTGGATCTGGCATTGCTGTGGCTGTGGTGTAAGCCGGCAGCTCTAGCTCCGATTTGCCCCTAGCCTGGGAACTTCCATGTACCATAGATGCGGCCCCAAAAAGGACAAAAAAAAAAGTGCCCATTTTAAAACCTTTTTCTCTTTTTTGGGATGTAGAGTTATGTGAGTTCTTTGTATATTTTGGATATTAACTTCTTATCAGATATGTTGTGTGTAAGTATCTCCTGTTTAGCAGGTGGCCTTTTCATTTTGTTGATTATTTCCTTTGCTGTACAGGGCTTTTTAATTTGATGTAGTCCCATTTGGGAAGTTTAACACTTTACATCTCTAGGATAAAACAAGAAGCTATGCTTAATTACAGTTGCTTTACGTTTTAAGTGGGACCTTAATGCGTACCAGAATTTATGCCTTTCCTTAGTCTATTCTACCACTTATCTGGATGGGGCCCATATTTCAGCCCATGGACCAGTTCTACTGGTACTGTTCCTGTAATTAAAATCTTATTGGAACATAGCTATACTCACTCCTTTATGCAATGGCTATGGCTCTTTCTCCCTAAAATAGCAGAGTTGAGAAATTGTAACAGAGATTGTATGATCCTCACAATTTAACGTATTTACTATCTGATCTTTGACAGTTAAAGCTTGCCAACCTTTCTCCCAAACAAATATTTATTACTTTCTTTCTGTAAGTTTCCAATGTTTCCTCCTACCTTCTCACTTTCACCTGTTTACTTGCTTCCTGTTTCACTGAGAAAATCAAAATAATCAAAGAGAACTTTAATGAATTTTTAGTATCATGCCTATTCATCTATTAGTTGGAAAGTTTTGATATTTTGGAGAAAGATGGGCTAATATTGATTTATTCTATTTTGCAAAATACCTCAGGATTTTCTAGTTGTTTTGTATAGATATGCATATAGTTTAAAATTTTCACTTTTTTTCCTTTTAAGGGAAATATGTTTTTTTGACTTCAGACCTTTTCATTGTTTTAACATAGGGCATAATTTACATATAATAAGCTTTACCAGTTATAGTGTACATACTATGTATGCATATACTATATATATAAAAGTATAAACATACGCATTTGTGCAACCCAAAACCATAATCAAAATATAGAAGAGTTTTGTCATTTCCCCAAATTACCCATTATTTTTTCCGTTTTTGGCCACACCTGCTACATATGGAAGTTCCTGGGCCAGGAATAGAATCTCAGCTGCAGCTGTGAATTATGCCAGCTGTGACAACGCCTGATCCTTAACCCACTGCACCGGGCTGGGTATTGAATCCATGGCAGCACAGAGACAATGCCAGATCCTTAACCTGCTGTGCCCAGTGGAAACTCCTACCCTGTATTTTTTAAGGTCAGCCCCTCCGCTACCCCCATCCTGTAGCAAGCGCTGATATGTTTTTCTGTCTCTCTAGTTTTGCCTCTTCCAGAATGTCGTATAAATTGAATCAAATGGTATGTAGCCTTTTGAGTCTGGCTTCTTCCACTCATCCTAGTGCATTTGAGAGTCATCTCTGTTGTTGATGCATAAGTAATTTTTTTGTTATTGATCAAGGTTCTATTGTATGGATATATCACAGGCGGTGCATCCATTCCCCAGTTGAGGTATATTTGGGTTGTTACCAATGTTTGATGTTTAAGAAAAAATTTTCTATAAACATGTGTTATAAAAATTTGCATACAGCATTTTTGTAAATATATTTTCATGACATTTGGGGAACTACCTAGGAGTAGAATTGCTGGGTCATATGGTAAGTGAATGTTTAATTTTATACGAAACCACCAAACTTTTTTCCAAAGTGATTGTACCATTTTTGCATTCCCATCATAATTTATGAGAGTTCCATTTGATCTGCATCATCAGCTGCACTTGGCAATGCCACATTTCTTTATTTTAGCCATTTTTTTGGTCTTTTTATTTTATTTTTTTGTGACGTACCTGTGGCATATGGAAGTTCCCAGGCTAGTGGTTGAATGAGAGCTGTAGCCACTGGCCTACACCACAGCCACAGCAATGCCAGATCCGAGCTGTGCCTACAACATACACCACAGCTCACGGCAACACTGGATCCTTAACCCACTGATTGAGGCCAGCAGTGGAACCTGTGTCCTCATGGATGCTAGTCAGATTCGTTTCTGCTGAGCCGTGATGGAAACTCCTTTCTTTGTCTTTTTAGGGCCACACCTGCAGCATATGGAGGTTCCCAAGCTAGGGGTCAAATCGGAGCTGCAGCTGCCGGCCTACAGCACAGTCATACGATGTGGGATCCAAGCCATGTCTGTGACCTTCACCACAGCTTATGGCAACCTTGGATCTCATGGCCACAGAGTGAGGCCAGGGATTGAACCCACCACGTCCTCATGGATACTAGTTGGGCTCATTACCACTGAGCTGCAATAGGAACTCCCTATTTTAGCCATTCTAATAGGTATGTACTAATACCTCGATATGGTTTCAATTTTCATTTCCCTAAGGACAAACATGTTGAACATCTTTTCATGTGCTTATTTGCTTTCTGCATGTACATATACAAATTTTGATGGGATGTGTGTGAAGTGTCTCTTCAGTTCTTTTGCCCATTTAAAAAAAGCAGATTTCTTTACTGTTTTCTTACTGTTGAGTTTTGAATATTCTTTACATGTTTATTTATATATTGGCAGTGTGATTTGTGTTTTTTTTCCACCATAGAGTTGTTTTTCAGATTGATAGAAAAGTATTGTTTTCTTAAAACCAATATACCTCTTGGTATTTTCCAAGATAATGTCACATTTAGTTTTATTTTTAAATACAATATTAACATAATATTTTTAACTAGAGTGCAAAATGAGTAAAATGGGTAATTTACAGTAATGCGTTTTCTGAAATATGCAGAACTATCCAAAAACAAAAATTTGCCAAAAATATTGCACTTGAGCATAAGTTTTATTATATATTTCAAAAAACAGTATGAATTATTTTTTTATATTCAGTAGATATAAAGTATTCTTGCATAACATCTATTATCAAAAAAACTGGTTAAGCTGTAAATTTCACATAAGTCAGTGTTTAGTACCAAACTGAAGCACTGAAAGAATTTAGTATAACTTACATCATGTGGAAAATAAATTACCTTTTAAAAATATCTTTAGCTTGTGCCTTTTATTGATTTTAATTATGTATTATAATTTATCAGATTCCTTCTTTGCTTGCAACAGTTAAAATGTTCTTAATCACATCATATGTTAAATTAATGGTGCTTTCTCAATAAGCAAAGACCCTCATTCATATTGAGTAATCTGAAAGTACATAATGAAATTCATATAGACCTGATAATATCAGAGAAAATAGGTTATGTAAAAATTTAGAGCTACTGTTGTAAATGTGTATCATTCTTGGTACTAAGTTTTTCTTTATTTTAAAAACTTCTGTCTTTTTTTTTTTTTTTTGGGGGGGCTGCAACTGTGGCATCATTCTTGGTATTAAGTTTTAAAGTGCTAAGGCAGTTTGCTTGTCACTGGTGATTTTTAAGAGTAGGCAGGAAATGGGCAAGAGAAAAAGCATTTCTTCTTTTAAAAAGCCAGTGTTTTGGTATAAAATAACCCAGCCTCAAGTTGGCTTAATCCATCGGGAGATACGGGTTATCAACTCCCACACTATGTGCTCAGAAAAAGAGTGAACCCTCTTGAATAGAAGATAGCATCATCCAGAGCCTGTAGATTTTTTTTTTAATACACACTGTTTTTTGCATTTAGTCAAAAATTACAGTGCATACTAAGTGATTGGTTGGACTCACAGAAAGGCAAGAGAAAAAAAATAATAAAAAACAATCTCTTGGGCAATCTAGATAATTAGAGTTATCAGAGAAGGGCTTTAAAATTTAAACTGTGACTAATATGTTTATGAAAATAATAGAAAAGACAGGAAAGATATGAAAAGATGGAGAATTTTACCAAAGAATTCTAAAATGAAAAATATGGTAGTTGATATAGAGAACATAACATATAGGTTTAGTGGACTAATAGAGGTGGTAAAAGAGAAAGTTAGTGGAATAAAAGACATCAGTAGACAATATCACAGGGAGAAAATATAGAAAAAAGATTTGCGGGACATAACCTTTCTTAGATGGTATATAGAAAGTGTTAGTCATAATAGAAAAAATAAATTGGATTGCATTAACATTAAGACCTTTTGTTCATTAGAGACATCATTAAGAAAGTGAAATCTGAGTCTCATAATTATGTACATAATTCCTACTAATCTATTAAGAAAAACACAAGCTAATAGAAAAGAGTGTAGAATGCTTGAACAGATACTTAAATACACACCAAAGAGGGATACCCAGATGATCAGAAAACATAATGCAAGGGTACTCAACTTCATTAGCCATCAGGAAAATTACTTAAGGTTGCAGTCTCATACCACTTGGACACACTCCACAATGGCTAAAATGAGAAATACAGGTAGTACAAAATGCAGTAGCCCCTCTGAATTTGCCATTCTGCATCTGTGGATTCAGCCAACCACAAATCAGAAATACTGCATGATCTGTGGTTGATTCAGTTTTGGCACCCACAGATTATATTCTATGCCAGGGGATTTCTAGATCTAAGTGACTACTTGGTTACTGGATGTTAAAGGAATGACTGTCCTTGAAAGGATGTGGAGCAATTGGAACTCTATACAAGTTCCAGTTATACTGGTGGTTGTGTCAGATTGGCATATCCATTTTAGTAAACACTATCTACCAAGGCTGCACATACACAAACTCTGTGATCTTTCATTACACTCCTAGTTTCTTATATAGTATACATATATTCACCAAAAGACATGTATCAGAATGTTAAAGTGGCATTATTATGAATAGCCCAAAGCTAGGAACAATGCAGAGTGCCATCAGGAGTTGGAAGAATAAATTGTAGTACATTCATATGATGGAATACTAAACATAACATTGTAGATAAATCTAAATGTGTAACATTGAATGAAAGAAGCCAGAGATAAAAGAATACATACTGTATGACCTCATTCATGTGAATTTCATAGGTAAGGTAAAATGAATGATTTCTTGAAAATCAGTGTAGTAATTAATTACTAATGGAGAAAGTGTAGAAGGGCTTCTGCAGTGCTCATAACTCATAAAGAAGTGTGTTAGTTGGAACTACCAAAAATCAGATAAATATGTCAAGTCATAGTGAGCTAGTTTATGCATACAGCTTATGTCTTTATCAGTTTCTTGGATATCATTTGCCCCAGTAATTACCAATGTATTTTAGTAAGAATGCTTACATATAAGCAGCTCATTGTGTGCAGTGTCGAAGTTACCAGAGAGAAACACTGCAGTGGGGGAAATGTGTGGTCTCACCAATAGCCATTACAATTAAAACTCCAGACTCCTTGGGTATTGGAAAATTCCAACACCAATGAGTGCTCGGTGATATTGTTTCTTCTTCACCATGTTATTGCTTTCCTGAATTGTAAACAGTAGTTAACGAAATTCTTGGTATTTTTCAGGTAAGCTTTTCCTGTTAATCTTAAAATCACTCAAGTGCTGTATAGACTATCTTTGTTTTCCAGCAGAGGGGCTCTGGTCCTTAAGGAAAAAACAAGAAATGGATTTGCTCCTAAAGAAATTTCATTTAAGATTTTCATGTTTCTTAAGGAAATATGTATCAGTTATTTTATTTTCCATTCAAGAGACATAGCAAAATTGGGAAAAATACAGAGCACATTATCTCTGCTACTTTTTAACATAATATTTGAGAATAGTAGTCAGCAAAATTAGGCAAGAGAAAAATGTTACAGGTAAAACAACCTATTTTTGCAAACAATATTATTGTAAACTTGGAAAACACATGAAAGTCAACTGAAGAATGACCGCAGCCCTGCAAATTCATTAAAATTGCAGAAAACCATATTCTTTGTACGTGTATGCACATATGGTAGAAGATAAAAATGAAAGAAAACACTCTTTTTAAAAAAATATTGACAACTAGAATTGTGGAAAATTCCATATTAAGAAATTATTAAAATATTATTGAGGACACAAAACAAAACTATCTCCCCACCCCCCTTTTTTTTCAGTGAGAAGAGTCAGCATCATAAAGTATATCAATTTTCTGTAAGTTAACATAAAAATTTCAGGCAACTCCCCCAGATACTAGCCAAGCTAATTCAGAAGTGATTTGGAAAGTGGACAAACAAGACAAACCAGAGAAAAACAAAAGAAGAGCAATTAGGGGGATTGGTCCTCCTAGATGGTAAAGTATATTATAAAGTCTTAATAATTAAAACATGTTGGTTTTGCTTATTAATAGTCCAAAGAATAGAAGATCTAGAAATAGACCCATGGAACTTATTAGTATTAGTATATGATAATGATTAAAAATGTGATCAAGAAAAGCTGAATCTTGCAGTAAATGATGTTGGAAAAACAGAGTTTTATCTATAAGCTCACATTCTACCTCAGGATGAACTCCAGATGTATCAGATTTAATGTAAAGGATGAAACTATATATGTGTCGTTAAAAATATGGACAAATTTTTATATGGGAAACTTCTTTCTAAATAATACTCAATTAAAACACCTAGTAGCCAAACAACTCTACTCCCACTATTTAAAAATAGAAAAGAAGACCAGGAAGAAGTCTCAGAACGCATACAGACAAGTGACCACGTCTCTTTAATAAAGCTCTTACAAATCGTTAAAGAAAAAGACCAACAACCTAGTAAAAAAAAAAAAAAAAATAGGTGAAAGATATGTGGATGCAGTTCATAGAAAATGACATAAAAGATGATCAACCTCATACTGAAATACTGTTTTTTTCACATGTTAGATTTGCTATCTTTATGAAGTGTAACAATGTAGTAGTATATGGCAATTTTATTGGAAAACAGCTACTGATACATGGTCGGTGGGATACAGATTAACATCTGTGGAGACCAATTTGGCAGTGTGTTTCAAAATCACAAATAGATTTATTATTTGATCAGGAATTGTGTTCTTGAGATTCTATCCTATGGATGTATCTGCAAATGTATGAATTAATGTATTGACAAGGTATCTATTACAGCATTATTTATAATAAAAATTGTTTGGAAATAATGAGGGAATGGTTAAATAAATTTTATGTTTATCCACCAGGGAAAGATATCAGCTGTCAGAACAAATGAGATAAAACTTTTTCTGCTAAGATTTCCAGGCTGCTGAATTTCGAAAAAAAGAAAGATGCAGGACACTGAGAGGAAAAAATTAAAAAGGGAATATGTGCTTGTTTTTGCTTTTGCTTGTGTCAAGAAACCCTGGAAGGAACATCCACGTGAATGTAGTCACCTATGGAGGACAAAGATAGGAGAAAATTTTTTTCCTATATACATCTCTATATTGTTTTGATTTCTTTGGAACCTAATTTTAAGTATGTAATCCAAACCATAAACAAACAAGGAGTCTTAAATGACAAAACTTAAAGAGATTTTCAGAGGGTAAACCCTCATGCCATTTCTTTTTTTTTTTTTTTTTTTACCCAATGAATTTTATTACATTTATAGTTGTACAATGATTATCAAAAACCAATTTTATAGCATTTCCATCCCCAACCTCCAGCTCATCTCCTCACCCCCAAACCTGTCTCCTTTGGAAACCATAAGTTTTTCAAATCTGAGTCAGTATCTGTTCTGCAAAGAAGTTCATTGTGTCCTTTTTTTAGATTCCACACATAAGTGATGGCATATGATGTTGGTGTCTCACTGTCTGACTAACTTCACTTAGCATGATAATTTCTAGGTCCATCCATGTTGGTTGCAAATGCCGTTATTTCTTTCCTTTTAATGGCTGAGTAATATGCCATTGTGTGTATGTAAAAAGTATTGTTTCTGTAGTGGCTAGTTTAAAAGGAGAGAGAGAAGAGAGAACAATAAGAGAGGGAGAAAAAGATATGAAGAAAGATGGTAGAGTAAAAAAGGGGGGGCAATAAATACTAAAGGAGGACAAAAGACAAAGGATTACACATAAGGTAACAGAAGTGATTAATCAAAAAATAAATGACAGTAGAAGATGAATTTGTGTTTACATCATCTCTGGCTTACTTAGCCATCATAATTGTTCTTTTTAAGGGGGGTATGAAAGTTGTTTTTTGCTTTGTTTTTTATTATTATTTATTTATTTATTTATTGTCTTTGTTTTTGTTTTTTAGCAGCAAAGGAACATTTGTACAAGTTACTTTTAAGGCATTATTGTTCCTTTTCTCTATTTAAGTAGATTTGTTGCTTCTAGTTAAATAAGCTGTAAATTCTTGATCATCTACTAGTATGTAGCAAATAACTTAAATATGATTTTTTCCAGTTAATTAACTTGACTTTAATCGCTAGTCCTGGAGGGCAGAAGTAATTTCTAGTTCACTTTGCATGGCGTCAGTTGTGTTAACATGCAGTATTAAAATTACAACTTTAGGGAGTTCCCACTGTGGCTCAGTAGTAATGAACCTGACTAGTGTTCATGAGGATGCGGGTTTGATTCCTGGCCTCACTCAGTGGGTTAAGATTACAGTGTTGCCTTGAGCTGTGGTGTAGGTCACAGATGCAGCACAGATCCCTTGTTGCTGTGGCTATGATATATAGGCTGACAGCTGTAGCTCTGATTTGACCCCTAGCCTGGGAACTACCATATGCTGCAGGTGCAGCCCTAAAAAGTAAAAAAAAATAAAAAAAATAAAAAAATACAACTTTATTGACATATAATTCACAGTACTAAAAACCCCACCCTTTAGAGGTTTATAGTGTATTCCCAGAATCGTACAACTGTCACCACAATCTAGTATTTAGAACAACTTTCATCATTCTCAAGTCCCGTACCTATTCCTCCCAGCTCTAGGCAATCTTTAATCTACTTTCTGTCTCTCTGGATTTTCCTGTTTTGGACATTTTATATGACTCATATGAATGGAATCATACAGGAGGTGGTTCCTTTATTTATTTATTTATTTTTTTGGTCTAGCTCCTTTCACTTAGTATAATGTTGTAAAGGTCCATTCATGTTGTAGCATGTACTTCTCTTTTTTATAGCTGAGTAACATTTCATGTATGAATATACCATATTTTGTCTATTCATTTATCAGTTGAGGGAAGTTGGGTTTTCACTTTGGGGCCATTATGAATAATACTGTTACGAATATTTATTTTTTGTTTGGATTTCCATACTTAAAAGAGTATATGCTTTGGAGTGGAATTGTCCAGTCACATGGTAACTCTCTTAAACATTTTAAGGATCTACAAAATTGTTTTCTGAAGCAACTACACCATTTTACAATCTTACCACCCAAGTATGTGGGTTTCAGTTTTTTTGCACTGGTTACTGTCTTTTTTTTTTTTTTTTTTTTTTTTTTTTTTTTTTTTTTAATTTTAACCATCTTAGTGGATGTGAAGTGGTAACTCGTATTGATTTGCATTTCCTAAGTGAGTAATGATATTGAACATCTTTTCATGATCATCTTTTATTGGCTGTTTGTGTATGTTCTTTGGAGAAATGTCCACTCAAATCCATTGCCTGTTTTTAAATTTGATTATTTGTCTTTTTTCTATTGAGTCGTGAGAGTTTTTTTTAATGTACTGGAAACACATCCCTTTCAGGTATGATTTTTAATGTACTGGATACACATCCCTTTTCAGACATGATTAGCAAATATTTCATCCTATTCCATGGATTGTCTTTTCACTTTTTAAAATAAACCATAACTTGAAGTTTATCGTTTTAATCATTTTCAAGCAAACAGTTTAGTGACTTGAAGTACATTTACAACGTTGTGTAACAGTATTGTACACAAACAAAACCTATAGCCACTAAGTAGTAACTCCCCTTTCCTCTCTCCATCAGTCCCTGGTTACCTCTATTCTACTTTCTGTCCCTCTGGTTACCTACTCTAGATAACTCATATGAATAGAATCACTCAGTATTTGTCCTTTTTGTGTCTGGCTTCTTTCACTTGGCATAGTTTCTTCAAGGTTCATTCATGTTGTATCAGAATTTTATTCCTTTTTATGTCTGAATTATATTCCACTGTCTGTATATATCACATTTTGTTTATCCATTCCACACTTGGGTTGCTCTATCTTTTTGAATGTTGTGAATAATGCTGCTCTGAGCAACTGGTATGCAAATCTCAGAGTGACCCCCTGTTTTCAAGACCTTGAGGTATATACCTAGGAGTAGAACTGTTGTCTTGTATGGTAATTCTGTGTTTAACATTTTGAAGAATTGCTAAACTATTTCCCACAGCAGCTGCTACAGCATTTGGTCATTTCACTTTCTTGATAGTGTCCTCTGAAGCACATAAGTTTTTAATTTTTTCTTTTTTTTTTTTTTAACTCTTTTTAGGGCTGCACTCGCGCGGCACATAGAAGTTCCCAGGCTAGGGGTCTAATTGGAGCTGTAGCCGCTGGCCTACACCACAGCCACAGCAAAGTGGGATCCGAGCCGTGTTTGCTACCTGCACCACAGCTCACGGCAATGCTGGATCCTTGACCTACTGAGCAAGGCCAGGGGTGGGACCCGCAACCTTGTAGTTCCTAGTCGGATTTGCTTCCGCTGCACCACGACGGGAACTCCAAAAGTTTTTAATTTTGATGAGGCATGTTTTATTTTTTGTTTGGCTGCTTGTGCTTTTGTAGTATATCTAAGAAATCATTGCCTCATCCCAAATCAAGTTTTATTCCTGTGTTTTCTTCCAAGAGTTTTATAGTTTTAGTTTTCATAGGCCTATGATCCATTTCGAGTTAATTTCTGTATACACGTGGGGTTGGGGTCCACCTCCATTCTTTTCCACATGTGTATCACATTTTCCCAGTATCAGTGCTGAAAGACTATATTCTTTCCACATTGAAATGTCTTGGCACTTACGTTGAAAGTCAGTTGACTGTAAGTGTAAAGGTTTATTTCTGGACTCTCAATTCTATTCCTTGATGTATATGTCTATCCTGATGCCATTACCACACTATCTTACTTAATACTGTAGCTTGCTAAGTTATGAAGTTGGGAAGTCTGAGTCTTCCTACTTAGTTTTTATTTTTCAAAATTGTTTTAGCTGTTCTGGATCCTTTGTATCTCCATATGAATTTTAGGACCAGGTTGTCAGCTTCTGCTTTGAGCAATGGGTGTATTACCATTATTACCAGTATTGAAGTCTTCCAGTTCATGAATAGCATGCAGAATTAATTGACTTTTAATCAGATTCACTAATTTTCTCTTTTTATCCTTTCTCACTTTTAAAAAATGACTTTAACTTCTATTAATGAGTTCTAACATTGACATCTTTATTTCAAAATATGTACCTATTCTTTTAAAAATAATACGTGTACCCTCCCTCCCTTTTCATCCTAGTTCCTCTGGGATCTTGTTCTTTTGCTTATTCACCATAATATTCCATTTCACCGTTAGTTCAGTATTCATATTCAGTTTCTCTTCTTCACTGGCTCTTTCTTTGCCTTTAAATAAATCCATCTCCCCATCCTTAACAATACTTAATCTTGAGCGGATTGCTTCCTGTTACTTCTTATTGCTTTTCTTTTATTTCTTTCACTTCCAGACTTGCTCAGTAAGTGGTCTTCTCTCCCAGTTTTCATTGCTTCATTAGTTATTCACTCATTAGCCCCTTGGACAAGTACCTTAACTTTTCTGGACTTTCTTTTTTGTAAAATAGGTAAATTGGTTTAGATTAGTTGTGTTAGGTTCTCATTCTAACCTCCAACCCCTTGGAGTTTTTACTCAGAATTTTGGGTGGCAAGCTTAGATTTGCCACCAACATCAGCTTTTGGGGCCCTCTTTGGAAACCTCCCCCCCGGCTCCCCCGCCGCTGCCACCCAAGTGCCCAGTTTGAAAGCTAGTTGCAGAGTCCCTTCAGCCCTACAATTTGGTAACTTCATAGCAGTTGCAGAAGTTGCATTCCTGAAAGTTTCAAATAACTTGTTGCCAAATTAAATTCTCTTCTTAGGTACCATTTCTCCTGTATATTTTATTTTATCTAAACTCCTATTTGCTGTTATTATCTCCTATATTTTCTTTCCTTGACTTTAATTACATACACATAAGCTCTTTAAGGCCTACTCAGCTTAGATTCTAACACTTCCAAGAAGCTTTCCCAAATCATGCCAGCTCATAATAACATTTTTGCCCACTAATAATCCATTGTAATAATCATGTATGTCATTCTTGTGGTACTTAAAAATTGCCCAAAGTATTTTGAGCTACACAAAGATCATTTAGGCTCAGATTCTGACCTAAAGAAATGTAATCTAGTAAGAGAATAGAGTTTTGTGAAATAATTACTGAGATGAAAGTAATGAGTGTCACAGGAGAGGTACAGCTGAAGTTCTGTGGGAAGTTAAAGAAGATCAGGATACCTTTCCTCTGGGAGAATAGGGCACAGTAGCACATGGGAGATGGGTTGGGCCTTAGGGGAATGTAGTTACCTGAACACAGAGATGGGCATTCCTGACAGAAGGAGCAGTGTGACTCAAGGCAGAAGAAGTAGGAAGGCTTGAGGTGGTAGGTTCTTTAATTTGGCTGGAGGAGAAAGTTAAGAGAACTAGTGGGATATAAAGATGTAAAGGTAAACCAGAGCTGGATATAGTTTTGTTAGTTGTTTCTTTATAATATTTGTATCTTGTTTTCCCAGCTATGTGATAAACTCTTTGAAGACAAGTGATATGTCTGATCACTGGATAGAGGAGAAATATTCAGTAAAATTTTGTTGAATATATGAAAAGCAGAAACAGTAGTTTCCCAGACAAGCATTATTCAAGATAACTTCTGTCGCACCCTTCGGTTTACTTAGTCGTGGCTTTATCAGTAAAAACTCTTTTAGATCTTCATAGTACTGGTTTCTTAAAGCTAAGAAGTCTTTATGTGATTTTTTTTTTTAAATTGGGGAATAGAATGGGGGTTGTGTGTCCATATTAATAGCACTCAATTCATTGGACCCAAAAGGGCATGAAAAATGTAGGTTCAAGTTGAGCAAAAGAGAATCAATATAAACAAAGCTTACTTTTAAAACTTAATTTCTAGGAGTTCCTGTTGTGGCTTGGTGGATTAAGGACCCGATATTGTCTCTGAGGATGTGGGTTCTATCCCTGACCTTGCTTAGTGGGTTCAGGGTCCATTGTTGCCACAAGCTGCTGCATAGGTCACAGATGTGGCTTGGATCTGATGTTGCCGTAGTTGTGGTGTAGGCCTCACTTGAAGCCTCGATTCAACCCCTAGTCCAGGAACTTCCATATGCTGCAGGTGTGGCCCTAAAAAGACAAAAAAACAGAGTTGGGGAAAGTTCAGAGCTATTTTAAAGATTCTTGTGATGGAGTAATGCATTATTTTATAATATTTTGTTTTAAACTTTCTGTATTATGTATTAGGTGAAAAACCATTTCGCTGTGATGAATGTGGTATGAGATTCATTCAAAAATATCATATGGAAAGGCATAAGAGAACTCATAGTGGAGAAAAACCTTACCAGTGTGAATACTGTTTACAGGTAAGAGATGGTTTGTTTTTTTTAAAATCACTTTATGGAGGTATGATTGACATTGAAAGTCTGTCTGAAATTAAATTATAAAATAACTCTAATAAATTAGAAAATGTTACTATTTGAAGAACTTTCTAATTACTGTGGTTGATTAGATCCATAATATTCAGTTGGCTCTGTAAATTAATTTGTAATTGCTTGTATTACTACACTTATATCTATCTATATATTAATTGCTTTTTTTCTTTTCTTTTCTTGGTTCACCAAAACACAAACTAAAACAAAAAATTCACTTCCAAACTTTGAATGCAACAGTATTTTTCCAGAACGGATCGTGTATTGAAACATAAACGTATGTGCCATGAAAATCATGACAAAAAACTAAACAGATGTGCCATCAAAGGTGGCCTTCTGACATCCGAGGAAGATTCTGGCTTTTCTACGTCACCAAAAGATAATTCACTGCCAAAAAAGAAAAGGCAGAAAACTGAGAAAAAATCGTCTGGGATGGATAAAGAAAGTTCTTTGGACAAATCTGACCTGAAGAAAGACAAAAATGATTACTTGCCTCTTTACTCCTCAAGTACTAAAGTAAAAGACGAGTATATGGTAGCAGAGTATGCTGTTGAAATGCCACATTCTTCGGTTGGGGGCTCGCATTTGGAAGATGCATCAGGAGAAATACATCCCCCTAAGTTGGTTCTCAAAAAAATTAATAGTAAGAGAAGTCTGAAACAGCCACTGGAGCAAAATCAAACAATTTCGCCTTTATCCACATATGAAGAGAGCAAAGTTTCAAAGTATGCTTTTGAACTTGTGGACAAACAAGCTTTACTGGACTCAGAAGGCAATGCTGACATTGACCAGGTTGACAATTTGCAAGAGGGGCCCAGTAAACCTGTGCACAGCAGCACTAATTATGATGATGCCATGCAATTTCTGAAGAAGAAGCGATACCTTCAAGCAGCAAGTAACAACAGTAGGGAGTATGCGCTGAATGTGGGTACCATAGCTTCTCAGCCTTCTGTGACACAGGCAGCTGTGGCAAGTGTCATTGATGAGAGTACCACAGCATCCATATTAGATTCACAGGCACTGAATGTGGAGATAAAGAGTAATCACGACAAAAATGTTATTCCAGATGAGGTACTGCAGACTCTGTTGGATCATTATTCCCATAAAGCTAATGGACAGCATGAGATATCATTCAGTGTTGCAGACACTGAGGTGACTTCTAGCATATCAATAAATTCTTCAGAAGTACCTGAGGTCACCCAGTCGGAGAATGTTGGATCAAGCTCCCAAGCATCCTCATCAGATAAAGCCAACATGTTGCAGGAATACTCAAAGTTTCTGCAGCAGGCTTTGGACAGAACTAGCCAAAATGATGCCTATTTGAATAGCCCGAGCCTTAACTTTGTGACTGATAACCAGACCCTTCCAAATCAGCCAGCATTCTCTTCCATAGACAAGCAAGTCTATGCAGCCATGCCCATCAATAGCTTTCGATCAGGAATGAATTCTCCACTAAGAACAACTCCGGATAAGTCCCACTTTGGACTAATAGTTGGTGATTCACAGCACTCATTTCCCTTTTCAGGTGATGAGACAAACCATGCTTCTGCCACATCAACACAGGACTTTTTGGATCAAGTGACTTCTCAGAAGAAAGCTGAGGCTCAGCCTGTCCACCAAGCTTACCAAATGAGCTCTTTTGAACAGCCCTTCCGTGCTCCATATCATGGATCCAGAGCTGGAATAGCTACTCAGTTTAGCACTGCCAATGGACAGGTGAACCTTCGGGGACCAGGGACAAGTGCTGAATTTCCAGAATTTCCCTTGGTGAATGTAAATGATAATAGAGCTGGGATGACATCCTCACCTGATGCCACAACTGGCCAGACTTTTGGCTAAAAAAATTGTGTAAATAATACTGGCACTTTAGAACAGATTAAGCAAGAGTGGGGTTACTTTGTGTAAAATGGAGTGCTGTACAGATTTAAGAGCAATGCGTTATAACAAGTTAAGCTGATGTGAATAGCAAGATAATCCAATAACTGCATTTTGTTTGGTTAGTCAGCATTCTTTGAACTGCCTTACATGTTGTCACCTTTATAGAAGCAATGCATTACTTGTTTTAGATCAGAAACTTGCTATTCCACCCACACCAAGTTTAAAAGGAAAAAAAAAAAAAAAAGACTTTCGCACAATTGTTTCCTAACTGATAACATTGTACATTCTTAGGAGATTAGTAATTGTGTGAAATTTACTCATACTGTTTCTGAGTTTTTCAGTGTAGTCATGGCACTTCAGCAGGGAATCTGAGTATACTTTACAGATAGCGTGAACTTAAAAGTTTAAATGTCAAGAGATTATGGCTTAAATAAATTAGTGTGTCCTATGGGGGGGAAAAAAGAAACCAAGAAACCACCTTTTAAAAAAAATAATATGCCATATACCCTTGATTTTCATTTTGCATTATATTGACTTTTTTTTGAGGAAAAAAGTAATAAAAACCTGATAGTCTAAGACTCCACTATTTAAAAGCCTAATTACTTTTAAGATATGCATACTTTCAAAACTGTTACCAAAATACGTAGCTGTTGAAGCATTCACTTCTCTACGGAAGTATGCGTATTGGTGTCAGTTTCTTTGTACAGTTGTACCTAGATATTTTTTATGATTTTTCATGTGCAGGTATCAAGGTTTTGAAGTTTAGTAAAAAGATATTCTGTAGATTACATTCCCAAGAACATAATGCTTACACAAAATGTATATTCCACGTTTTAAAGCTTAATTGTATTTTACTTTACATATACACTTCAGTTAACATAGAGCACTTAGAATCTATTTGGTATTTTTGATTTCTCAAAGTAAAAAATAATTAGATTTTTAGGTTTGATATGGTTGTGTCATAATCATCTCATAATTGAAACTTTTAATTTTTGGCAATAAAAGGAAATTGAATACCTTTGGAACTGTAAAACCTGGTTTAATCCTTCTCTTTCTAGAATCTTGATAGATTGGATAATTAAGCAGTATCCAGAGAAACTAAAGAAATGGGCATTTTAATTGCTTATTTTATCTTAAGTTACTTTTTAATGAACACTGCTCATTACAATTTTACAAACCAAAAGTGTTTACTAATTCTAGTAACTACAATTTTCTTTTTCAGCTAGATGAGTGATCGGAAACTTTTTGTTGCATTTCAAAATCTAAATAAACTACAGACTTTATCCTTATACCATGAATGTTTTTTTTTTAATACTTTGTCTTAATACAGCATGGTACAATAAATAGTGCTTTTATAGATATACATATTATATATATACTTTTCTAAAGAATGATGATTTGAGTTACACATTGGACAATTTTAATTTTTGGAAAATAACAGTAGTTATATTAATTTTATTATCCTCTTTAATTTGTTCCAACTTTTTGGTTTTTTTATTTTAAATCTCCACCATCTATCTTTGTCACAGTGCACCTACTGATATAGTACCAGAGATAACCTAAAATAAATACCCTTGGAAGATGAAACTTTATTGTTAATTTCCATTTTAACTTTTCTATTGGCCTTCTAGATCTGCAGTCTTTGTTTCAGAATAGAATGTTATACATTTAAATTATTTTTTCTTTAATTTAATGTTACCCAAGACTGTTCTCATAAAGAAAGAGAACAAAGAAATATTCACCCTTACCATCTTTTACATTTATTTTGAATATATCGGTGTTTTATGATAAGGAATATAAATTATGTTTCATGTGGTTTCCTCTATACTTTGGTTATTAAACTTTGCTTGAAATACTGATTTTCCCATTTGACAGCTTTTTTTTTGCTGCCAAATTTTTCAAGAATTTTAGACTTCTTTGAAGTAGATATTTAAGTTCTGCCATTACGGACTCTTTAAGAATAGTGTGTCTTGTCACACATCACAACCTCAAGAAGGCTTCATTCAGGCGAGATGTTAACGGTGGAACTGCGCTCTCTTTAGGTGGGCATTTGTGTTTTTCTCATACTACTATTGGATGATAGTAGGCGTTTATTTCCTGAGTTTTGAGGGTTTGTAAGCCTGATCAGAATTTCTGCTCTGTTGAGAACTTTGTGCAGAAGAAAGGTTTTTTTTGTTTGTGTTACCATCACCAGCGCAGTTTTTAGAATGTGGCTCTGCTGCAAGCAGAAGTTCCGGTGTTGCATTCCTGTGTTCAACACATTTCTTTACATCTACATAATGGCAGACTTTTCTACCACATTATAAGCATTTTTGAGATAAATGATACTTCGGCATAATTCTGACTTACCACTTAAGCATAGTCACTGCTCTCTTACTGTGAAATTCTACATGCCTACCAGAGTTACCTTGTATTATCATTATATGATAAACATCTCAGCATTTTGAGTTTCCCTACTTTGGTTCAGAAAATTACTTAATTTCTATCTGGGCATTAAGAGAGAAAGCAAGTAGCCTTTTGTGCTGCTTTAAATCAGAATATTGAGGATATAAGATACCTTTTGCAATTTTTTTTTTTTCCTTTCTCTCGGTGAAGAAAACAGGCTCTTGTGCCCTTAAGTTTAGTGAAACATGGGTGAGGTGTGCTTTCTTAGGACCTGTCCTCATGTTTGAAGATTGGAAAGAGATCATATTAGATGAAGTAATTAATGACTCCTAAACATCTTCAAAAGTGTGTGCTTTACTGCACACGTTTCATTTGGTTCAGAATATTTGAAGTGGCTCTTAAATGTTTTGGATCTACTTGCAGGTTTTCTAGTTGGTACCATAGAAATCCATCCTTTTAGCTCTGGCTGAGGACTGTCAGTGGTGGGGTAATTTTCTCGTTTTGAGAGGCAAAAGAGGCTTTATGCTCAGGGTAGGCTTTCATTTCCACAGACCAGAGAAACTTGCAAAGTGCCAGCTAGGTTAGATCTTTTGCCACTTCTTTCATTTTATTAATTTGGGTTTTTAAAAGGGCTGTTTAAAAAAAAAAAAAAGCCGGGAAACTTTAAAAGTAGGCATTACTGTAAAACTACATTTCTTAGAACATTTTAAACTAGAACTTGTTTTTTTCACAGTATATTTACTTGAAGAAGCACTATTATAATCAATGAGAAACTTTTTGACTCTGCAATTTAATTTAAACTTTTTCCGTTTCAAATTGCTTTATTTCAGGGAAATAATTTTCCAGTTGTTTTTGCTATATTCTGCAAATAAAAACCATGTTTCCTTTTTTCACTTAAACTTTGGTAGGAAACAAACTAAAGCAGACAAACATTTCTTGTTGTGTTTGTTGCTTTCTTTAATCCAATGGATAAAAAAGTAAAACCCTGTAAACATTATTTTATTTTTTTATGCAATACCATGCTGTAAATATGGTTCATCAAATAAGGATGTACCTATGATTGAATCTTTAATTCTGCACAGTTAGAGTTTATATATAAACGTGTCTTGACAATCAAGGACTTTTATGTGAGTCTTCCTTTATGATGTTTATTAATGTTATGCATTCCATTTGTTTTGAAGTGAGTACCAATGTGCTAATTTGTATTGTCTGAAAGTATGTAATGTTTTTACAGCTTGTTTTTAAGAATCTGTAAATATGTACAAACAAATCACAGTACTGCTTTATGTTAGAAGGCATATGATGTTGTACTGTATGTAAGCAATAATACATAGCAGTGCTAACTTTACAAGTAGCATCAGGAAAGTTCTAAAAACATTTCAGAGTTATTATCTTTATTTCATTTAATAATGATTATCTTTAATCAGTTTTTATAAGCAAATTCCATTGTTCCTCCTATTGGAACGTAACACTGTTTACACAGCATAATTGAAGTTGCAGGGGAGACAGGCTAAATCTGACTTCATCTGTACTCACTTTCACTAAGCATTGAATGGCCTTACCACTCTTCTGCAAGATGGAGGAAGACCGCAAAACTTAGTGCCCATCACACTGAAGGAAGGGGGTGTGTTTTTTTTTCCTGCTTCTGTACTGCTATCTAACTTTGTGGTTTGCTTTGAATTTTAATATTTGTTTCTGTTTTAGATTCAAGCCCATAAGTTTTGAGGTGACTTCAGCTCCATTGTGAAATAGTTCTCTTCATAGTTCATAGCTACATTTCAATAATTCTCAACTTTCTACTTTGATTTTTAGATACTTATTTTTCAACCTTGATTTCTCAGCTGATCAGATGAATTTATTCAACTTCAATACAAAGAAAGACAAACCTATTGTAGTTTGAATTGAGTAGATATTATACTGTACAGAACAGCTAACTATTTGAACACACACATCACTGCTTTAGAAATAAAACCGCCAATTTATAAATGTATATGACCTACATTTTATAGGAAAAATGTTTTTAAATGCTAGTCATTTATATAATGTGCTTTGAAGGATTTGCTAGTCCCACTTCTGTCACTTTTTAGTACACTGGTATCTTTTATATGTAATGTATGCTTTTTATTATTGTAGCAAAGCATTTCAGTAGAAAGAATTTTGCAACAATATGGGGGAAATTTTTCATTGTTGGATTTGAATTATACTGGATTTTATCTGTGTAGTCTTACTTGTCTTTATTTTAATGCTGTCTGGAAGGGAACTTGGTATCCAAATAAAGCAGGTAACCTCATTTTACTTCAAGGGCATACTGTGTAGTGCTGAATTTAATCTGGAAATCTGATGATTTTGAAAAGGAAAACAAGTTTATAAAAATTGTACAGAAGAAATTAAATGTGTAATGGAAATCCTGATGGTGGAGCACGTTGAATTTTCTGATATATAATGTTATTTTCCTGGGATCCCCTATGCCTTCTTTGTATTTCAACTAATAAAAAAAAAACCCTGTCATCGAAACTGGTAGGATAATAGAATATTCTGATTATACAGTATTACTTTTTCCTATCCTATTTTCTGACCTTTCTCAATCACTGTAAATTTTATTTTCTATTTCCTATTGCTAATTAAACATGTACATAATATAGACACTGTTGTATAGAACTGAATGAATTGGGTTGCTATGCTTGAATGGGTAACTAAGAAATAGAGATACTGAGAATTTCTAAAATGCCAAAACAGATTTACAGGAGAAAAGGGGCATCATGTGTCCCAGGAAGGTCACAGCCGATGTTTCTTCAGCCCTCTGGAAAATCAGTGTGAAAGAGCTGCAAACTCAGTATCTGACACAAGTGGGTCTTTCCTTCCCCATCTCCCCTCCAAATATACGAGCACTAAATTTCAAAGTCTACTCAGGTGAAAATTGCTTTGCAATGAAACTTATCACATTGAAATTTTCACTGTTAAAAGATATTTGTGATATTTTTAAATACAAACTCACATCAGTAGTCAGCAGCCTGGCAATTGAAATTCGGTAAGTCAATATATTTTAAACTACATTTTGCCCTCCAAATAGGATTGTTTTTAAACAATTGGGAGGACTTTTTGTTGTTGTGTAAATGCATTTTTTATTGTCATTGTAAAAATAAAATTTTGCTTGATCCCATATTATGCCATTAATGAATTGCTGAGCCTTTATAATACAATGAAAGCTTGTTTCATGTGTAATCATGGAACACAGAAATGTTCTTTAAACTGACCTATTCATTAAGAGGGTTAATGACTTTCACAGCTTCTGGCACTATTGTCATACAGTTAACCTTGCCATTTGGAGTTTATAATACCATTTAATGTATTGTGATACTAAAGGAAGTTGTTTTATTTTTAATTGAATTATTAGACTAATTTATATTTGCAAATTCTGCATTTTAAATGTGGACACTGGCTGTTTGAAAAATAAAATACAGAATACAGTTTTATGAATAATTTCCTAGCTGAATTTTTCACAGTATTCTTAATCAAATAACTAATGGTGAATATTTTAAAAGCGTGGTAAGATTAATATTAAAAGGAGGAAAAAGGATGTTTGTATGGAATTAGCAGTTTGTTAAAACAGAAGTTGGGTAACAATTAGTAAGGCCTTTACTATAGCTTTGTATAGAATGTTATTGATTAGGTAGATCTAAAATGTAGGAGTCAAATATTACTGCCATCCACTATTTAGACTTGAAATGTGTTTTAACACAGAGCTAAGGATATATGTGATCTTTTTTCTTTATAGATTTAGTTAAGATTTCTTTAAGGTTTAGTTAACCTATCACTATATGTGGGATTTTTGTTTCCATTAGTGAAAATGTGTTTTCATCCATTTGTCTCTGCCAGCCCCCCCTCCCTATTTTGTGACCATTATAAGAAAGCTTTCTGCGGTCTGGATCCTTGGGATAAATGGAAACTAATTGGCTTTTGCAGAGGTTAATTCTAGGACCCTGACTTTATTAGGATGGTGCTTTAACCAATTATGTGTAGTAATACCACCCATAGTCTATTAATCCATTTCCTAGATTGGAGTTTTTCTTGAAAGGTGAGGAATGGTAGGGAAGAAGGGTGGTGAGACAATTCTACCTGATAGTTCTCCCACCTTCTGAAGATTACAAGGAAAAATTGAAGCCACTTGAATTGATGTTATGTTACTAAGTCTTATTTTGACAGTTATCATGCACAAAAGGCACATGAAGATCTCTATGACTGTATGTTTGGATAGAGTTAAAAAAATTTTTTTCGTAGTGCTGGCAATTCCCCCTCTCCTCACTTTGATGAACCTGATATAGCATTGGAATAAATTATATATTCCTTTGATGGATAAAGAGTCAATGGAGTGGAAGAGTTTTAAGTGAACTAAAGGTAAATTTTGACTCATAGTTTTGTCATTTTCAAATGGCTTCAAAAGGACATTTATAGTAAAACATGTTACAAACACACTCATGCAGATGTATATACATAGGAAAGAGCTGAGATGTGAAATGTGATGCTACAAATGAGAATGACATTTTCAAAGTGGTGTTCAAACTACTGGGACAACTCAAGTTTAGAAATGGACTTGAATTATAGAGAACATTTGAGCCTTTGCGTATTTACCCATTTATATAGACGAGCTTTTTTTTTTTTTTTTTTTTTTTTGTCGTTTTGCCTTTGCTAGGGCCGCTCCTGCGGCATATGGAGGTTCCCAGGCTAGGGGTCTAATCGGAGCTGTAGCTGCCAGCCTACGCCAGAGCCATAGCAACGTGGCATCCAAGCCGCGTCTGCAACCTACACCACAGCTCACAGCAATGCCGGATCGTTAACCCACTGAGCAAGGCCAGGGATCGAATCCGAAACCTCATGATTCCTAGTCGGATTCATTAACCACTGAGCCACGACGGGAACTCCCAGATGAGCTTTTAATGTTGTAACTTTCTTAATTTTCCCTAGCTTTTCCCATTCTTAATAAGATTCTGAAACTATGATACCTGTGTCAAGGTGGCGAAGAGGGCCAAAGAATGTTTTATCTGTGATAGTAATTGTGTTTGCTGTTGATTTGAATCCTTACTTGTGGGGGCATAATATTCAGCATTGATCACATGCTTAGTAACAGCATTGTGCTAGCTGCAAATAAGAGATGGTTGAGACTACTACCATCTTTATTTGAGCATCTGCAAGGTAAAATGGTATCAATTGCTGGATACAGTATTGTATTTTAGATTATTAAAGCAAATACTCAGTGTTATGTGTTGGGTGCTGTGCTGAGTAATTCATATGTCATTCCTCAACAAATGGGTAAGTAGTAGTGTTTGTAATTTTAAGATAGTTTTCTAGACAATTTTAGAAAATTGGTTACAGAAGATAGAAAATATATACAGACAAATACAGTGGAAGTAGAGAACATTGTTAAAAATCGCCCCCTAATTAAGTAACTCATGAATAGGATTCAGACCTGAGCTGTGAAAATGAGGTGTAAGTAGGCTTTGTTCAGAAGGAATCAACCTGTTACAGAAATGGGAAATTAATTTCCTGTAGGGATTCATGAACCTGAGGGTAAAAATGCACTAGAGGACCACCTATGCCTCTTTGGATGTCGGAAATGGATGCTGGAGGGTTCTTTCCTGGAAGTAGGGGAACCAGTGCTTTTAGTCATTGGAGCACTGTCTTCATGGAACAGTATTGATACTCTTTTAAATCCAGTGAAATGACACTCCTGGTCGGTATTGCCAGACCGTGAGTATCACACTCTTCATGTCAGGTAACTTCCACTAGCCCCTAATTATCTGATGTCCTCTTTTCCTTAACTGTGTCCTTCAAGGTGTTGAGGCCACTGTAAAATTTACCTTTCACCTTCCAATTTGTTTCTTTATGGGAACTCCAGCACTGTTGTGTAACTTTTCTCAATGAATGTATGAGGGTTAAGACTGGTTGCTAGAGCATGAAATTAAATGTTAGAGGACACAACGAGTAAAGGCATTCAGAACAACTCAGGACTCCAGCCTCGTCCTATGAAGTTTCTGGAGTTGGCCCTCATGATTTGAGAGCAGATGAAGGCAGTCAAAGGAGGCATAAGCAGCACTGCATGGGACAGCTTTAAGCTGTGTGCAGTTTTGCTGAGGATGACTGTGAAACAGCAGGGGCATAGTTTGGTAATACTCCACATGGGCGGATAAGGAGCAGTGAAATGAGCAAGGGACTTAAGACTTTCAAGTTCTGGCTCTACCTGGATCTATCGGTATAGCATTGTACAAGTCTCAGTTTTTTCATCTGTAAAATGGGCATAATAAAAATTCCTATGAGAATTGTGACTATCAAATCATTTGAGTTAAGTAGTAAATTATAAAGGCACAAATATTTCCTAGTTCAGGTTTTAGAAGTGGCACGAAGGCAATATAGAGCAGAGTTGGACAAGTGTTGGAGGCTTCATTTCATGTAAAGCAACACATAAATGAATTCCTGACTTGCTGACAATACCGTCTTTGAAAAAATCAAAAAGAAGATAGGAGAGGATCTCTCTGTCTGGATTCAATTGACCAGCAAGGAATAATTAGGTGGAAGGACGGATGTTTTGGTAAGTTTAGGATTACATTATCAGAGAGTTTGGAAGGGATAGGACGTTCTGGAGAATGCTATATATTGCTGTGAAAGAAACACAGTAGGTTTGCAGAGGGGGGATAAAGGCAGAAACATCATCCTACAAAAGCAAGAATATACTGAACTTTTTCATCCCAAGGTATTAGTTAATTGTGAACAGAGACCTGACTGCCCATGAGGCAAAAGCAAAGCCGTGGACAGTGAGGGTGGAGCTTCCCCAGGCAGGAGGAAGGGACGCATGTCTGAGTGGGTGTGGTGGGCCTGCTAGCTCACCTTTATTTATTTCTCTTTCACCCGCTCTCTTTATCCTCTGCTAGCTCCTTTGTTTTCCTCCTTCTTAATGGCTGTTTGGTATGTGCGGTGACAGGTATGTATCAACCAGAAACAGCTGACTGATGGAATGTGGTACCTAGCCTTTCATACAAGTTAGGTTCATTTATCTTAAGTGCTTCCTAGTATTAATATTTCAGGAGAACCAAAAGCTAATGGTCCTTCAGGAAAATGTTGTGGGTCTCCTAGATTAGTTTATGGGCTCCTTGAAGGCATTTTGTTCACAGATCTGTAGAATCATGCCTCGTATATAAGCAGATACATGAGTGAAGGAGTGAACAACATTATGGGGTAAAAGAGGCATTAGTAGTGAAGGTATTAGAAATGGTGGTGGAGATTTGATAGCATTAAGATGATGCTTACCCTCATGTAGAAACCGGCTAGAGTATGTGGCCAGGACCACAGGCCTCTGGAGCCATTTTCTCCTTGGCTCTTTACAACCCTTAGGCAGCAGAGAGATGTGACTATCTCAATGTGGGAGAAGAGTAAAGAACAGGACAGCCAGGACTTCATCAAGAGCCCCTGGGTCCTAGCCCTTTCCTCACCACAATAGCATAGGAGCAAGGGAAGAGCAAAAGAGAACTATGTCCACATGTGTGGCCAATGACCTTACTCACTGCTGGATGTGGCTCAATAAATGTTCTATCATCTGATCAACCAGATTGGCAACTCATGGAGGCAGACTTGTGACTATTTCTCAAATCCTTTTGAACCCTCCCCCTTTACCACTGCCACAGCCCAAGCCACCCTCAAGTCTTGCCCAGACTCCTGAAAGTTTTTGCACAATGAGTCTTGATGGCCTCCAGTGCTTTCTCCAGATAACAAGCATGCATGAAACCTTCAGAAGTGTCTCAGCTGCTAAGCTCCTTACCTTGACCACACATCAGGTTGTCTGCTGCCCCGAGCCACAGCCTCCCCCATGGTGACCCTCTCATCTTCTGCTCTTTCCCTACTCAACTGCTTTCACCCTCTCATATTTGGTCATGACCCCTTCTGCCACAAAACAGTTTTCTCTGTTAACCTCCCAACCCTGAGTCCAGCCCCAGCCTCACTTTCTCAGGAAAACTTATCCTGTTCTACCTGATCAGGTTACAAGTATCCTCCCCCACAGCCATTTCAGAGTCTTGGATCAATCACCCTGTACATTTTTTTTTTCCTAGAATGGAATTTGGGTGTTTGTTTGTTTGTTTGTCTTTTTGGGGCCACACCCATAACATATGGAAGTTCCCAGGCTAGGGGTCCAATCGGAGCTGTAGCCGCCAGCCTATACCACAGCCACAGCAATGCAGGATCCAAGCCACATCTGCAACCTACGCCACAGCTCATGGCAATGCCAGATCTTTAACCCACTGAGCCAGGCCAGGGATCAAACCTGCGTCCTTATGGATGCTAGTCAGATTTGATTCCGCTGAACCACGACGGGAACTCCAAGTGTGGGAATTTGATTTCCAGCCCATCCAGAGCCATCTAGCTCCCCATTTTGTATCAGTGTTAGGCATAGTGTTGGGTGATCAACACATGTCTGGTGAATATGGTTGAAAGAGGCCATCCAGGCCCTGTGAGTTACATTTGAGGGTGCACAGAGAGCTCGCAGGTGGTATAGATGAAGTACTGCCAGGGAGTTTGAGGCTCTCTGGACAGCAGCTGTGGTATCAGAAAACTGGCCATGCGAATTTCAAAATGGGAGGAAAGAAAGTGGATTTGAAAACACCAGATGGCTGAGTTTGATTTCAATTCCTAGCAAATTCTAGATTGTTCATAACAACTCTGCCAGGTAGGTTTGACAAGTCTTATCATTAACTCTGCTGCAAAGGGGGACACTGAGGATCAGACACATGAAAGACCTTGGACAAGGTCACATAGTGGAAATGAAGATCTAAGACTCAAATTTATTATTATTATTATTATTATTATTATTATTATTATTTGTCTTTTTAAGGCCGTACCCCCGGCATATGGAGGTTCCCGCGCTAGGGGTCGAATTGGAGCTGTACCTGCTGGCCTACACCAGCTGCCACAGCAACACTGGATCCGAGCCTCATCTGTGACCTATCCGATCATGGCAATGCTGGATCCTTAACCCACAAGCAAGGCCAGGGATCAAACCCGTGTTCTCATGGATGCTAGTCTGGTTCGCTAACCACTGAGCCATGATGGGAAATCCTAAGACTCAAATTGAGACCTGACTTTTCTTCTCGAGACTCTTGAAGGTCTGTCATGGGCTCTTCCATATATGATATTTCAGCAAAGGCTGAGTGCTAATCACGCTGTTGTCACAGTTCAGTAGGGACGCTGCTGTCATCTGTAAAATAAACTGGACCCTGTTCAGTTTTCTGCATCCTGTGTTTTCTCATGGTCTCACCAGGTCCTGGCTCACGCCAGAGGCCAGGTGGCTGATAGAGGGAGAATGCCTTTCTCCTGTCTGAGGGCAAACCCCTAGAGTCAACAAATAGCTTAGATCCTGGAGGAGAAACCTGTTCAACAGGAGCTGGGGACACCTGACAACAGGACAGTGGTGGCTCCTCCCTCTCCATTCAGCCCAACTAGAGAATCCAGAGAAAGACCAGTCTTCCTGGGGTCATGTCCCTTCCTCTCAGGGAAGGGAGGGCTCTCAGGCTGTGTGAGGGGCTAGTGCCTCAGTCAGATTTGCATCTCCTGAGGGACCCCCTTCCAACTCCCAGTAACATCTGACAGTCCTTCTGACAGACTTCCTTTTTGCATCTGAGGGTCTTGGGAATGCAATCGAAACTTCAGGAAGAAGGAACATCTTTTTCTGTCTTATCTCTTCACCTGGATTAGAGAAGCTGTGTAGGGGAGAAAGCCTGCTATTAGAACTAAACCTGGTTTAGGTTCAAATCCTGACTCCACCCTCAGAGCCAGCAAACTTTTCGGAGTGTATACAGAATATCTCTGATTTTTTAGGTAGCAGGCAAGCCCTAGGGAGGTGCATCATAATGACCAAGAAAAGAAAAAATTATGTATATATAGTAAGTTACCTGTGTTCTCTGAGTGACATATTTCACTCCTTCTTCTTGTCCTTGAAGATTATACCTGGAGTAAGACACCACTGTGGACAGGATGTATGCTCTCTCTCTTGTGTATTTTCTTTCCCTTCCTTCCTTCCTTCCTTCCTTCCTTCCTTCCTTCCTTCCTTCCTTCCTTCCTTCCTTCCTTCCTTCCTTCATTCCTTCCTCTCTTTTTAGGGCCACACTCATGGCATGTGGAAGTTCCCAGGCTAGGGGTTAAACAGAGCTATAGCCATCAGCCTACACCACAGCCACAGCTATGGGATCTCAGCCACATCTGTGACCTACACCACAGCTCACCAGCATCCACTGAGTGAGGCCAGGGATCACGACATGGATACTAGCCAGGTTCATTACCACCGAGCCATGATGAGAACTCTGTTTCTCTCAGGTATATTAGAGGAGGGGAAAAAAACAAACCCCCACGCCACCCACAAACAGTGGAAACAATTGAGCTAGAAATTCCATAGTTTTCAACCTTGGCTGTACCTTAGAATCACTTGAGGAGTTTAAAGAAAATATTGATGCCCAGGCCCCAGCCCAGACTTGAGTATTTTCTGAAACCACACCTAGGTGACTATAAGTACAGCCTGGGGAGAAGACCATCAGACTAGCTGACCCACCTTTTGTGGCTTTTATTATTCTGCTTCTAGGGCATAGGCTGTGAGATATGTTTTTGTAATTATACATATTTATATTTCAATTTGATATTTTCACATTTCTGTTTTGGCTGATTTTGTCCAAGCTCTGATCCCTCCCTCCCCAGGGTTCAGATTTTCTGACAAATGAGGTCATTTTCCAAGACAGGGTTTCTTCTCCAGCCTTTACACAGAAGGCAATCCTTAGCACTGGCCACTGAAAAGGAATGATATGAAGGATCTTCTGTCTGCAGCTGTGCAGGGTAAGACCCACAGAGCAACAACTTCACTATTATGGGCTTCAGTTGGAGGTATTTCCTGAATAGAAAAAAAGGTGAGTTTAAGAATAACGTTATGATTTTTTTAAATATAATGTACTACATTAACAGTAAACTCAACTTGAAATGAATAAAAATACTGCGAAAGGAAACAAGATATTTTTTATCTTGGTGAGGTGCATTATGTATTTGCTATCTATTGCTGAATAACAAATCACTCCAAATATAGTGGCTTAGAACAATCATGATTTGGGAGTTTCAGCTCTAGTGCAACGGGATCAGCAGCATCTCGGCAGTGCCAGGACACAGGTCCAATCCTGGGCCAGGCATAGTGGGTTAAAGGAACCAGTGTTGCCACAGCTGTGGCACAGGTGACAAGTGCAGCTCTGATCTGATGCCTGGCCCAGGAACTCCATATGCTGTGGGCTGGCCAAAACAAACTCAATAATGATGTGGAATTCTCTAGTGGCCTAGTAGTTAAAGGACTGAGCATTGCCACTGCTATGCCTCAGACTCAATCCCTGGTCCAGGAACTTCTACATGCTGTGGATGCAGCCAAAATACTACCACCACCACCACTACTACTACTGCTACTGCTGCTGCTGCTGCTACTAATTTATTATCTCTCATGGTTTCTATGGTCAGGAATTTAGACAGAGCACAGTAAGGGCAGCTTAGCTTTACTCTGCAGTGTCTGGGACCCAGCTGGAAAAATCTAAGGCTGGGACCTTGAAACATCATTTGAAGGCTTGTTTCACTCCTGTGTCTGGCAGTTGATGCTGGCTATTGGTGGGAACATGTGGCTTCCTCATGTGGCCTGGGCTTCCTCATAACATGGTGGCTGAATTCCCAGGGTAAGTGCTCTGTGAGCAAGGAAGCCAGATGGACTTCCAGTTGCCTTTGTGATCTAATCTAGGAAGTCAAGTGGTGGCACTTCTTCCATTTCTCCTATTGGCTGAGGCACTTACAAAGGTCCATTCAGGCTCAGGGGGAGGGAACATAGACTCCCATCTCTTTTTGAAGGAATGTCAATGTCATATTGCAGGAAGAGCATATGGGATGGAATATGTTAGTTGCACTTATCTTTGGAAAATGCAATCTGCCCACATTGTTTGTCTTTTAATTTTCTTACTCATTTTTTTCAGATTCCAAAAATAACATGTGCTCATTGTAAGAAAAAAAAATTCAATAAAAATCCAGAATTTGTACACCAAACTGGATTTCCTCGCCCACTTTACTATCTCAATCCCTCTCCCTAGAGATAACCACTCTTAACAGATTGATGTGCATTTTTCCTACTATATGCACTATTTAAAAAAATTAACTATACACATTATTCCACAACTTGTTTTTACTCATTACTATGTGATAAACAGTTCCACATTAGTATATATAAAAAAACCTAATTCTTTCTAATGCTAGTTGTCGTAGTATAGTGGTACCATGACTTATTTAATCAGTCTTCTATTGGTGGACATTTAAGGTGTTAAATTAAAAAAAAAAACTATTGCAAATTAATGATTCAATGAACCTCCTTATACTGGGTCATACTAGGTATCTTAAAAATGGAATTGTTCTGTTCAAAGAGTATATAGGATACTACTTCTCAATGCAAATAGGAGGTTTTTTTTTTACATTTTGTATCTTTTTTATTGTTACATTTCGTATCATTATTATAAGATAAATTTACACTAGGCAGGATACACTTTTTTCTTTGCAAATGGACAAGTTTCCCTAGCCTTAAAATGAAGAAAAGAAACGTTTGTTCTTAGGTGAAGACGATGCTTATAAGCTTCAAAGGGAACTTTCCATTTATTTAGAAAATGATGAGTGACAGGAAGTAGGTGGTTATGAACAGAGGGGGTGGATTTCCTTTAATGTTTTTAGCTCCGGCTGATATGGACTTGAATGTGGATTCTTCAAAGTTCACATTGACATTTTGAGGGAGGTGTATCAGAAGGTGTTAGCAAACAGGAAACCAACTTGAGGCAAAAAAAAAAACAAAAAAAAACAAAAAAAACAAAAATCCCAAAGTGTTATGTGTGACCCAAAGTGAATAATGAAGGCGCTACTCTCCGTACAGATGTGATATATGGATATACAGTGGATTCCAATAATACGCCCACCTATCATCCATCCTTTGTTCACAGGTGGCTAATCTGTAAGTTATCTTCTTACAGAGATGGGTTATTAAACACTTCTTTGCTGGGAATGAAGTTCTGACACATGCCACAACACAGATGAACTTTGAGGACACGATGCTAAGTGAAATAAGCCATATGTAAAAAGGACAAATATTGTCTGATTTCACTTATATGAAGTATCTTGAAGAAGCACATTCATAGAGACAGAAAGTAGGTTAGAGGTTACCACTTGCTGGGAGTAGAGGGGAGTGGGGAGTTACTGCTTTAGTGGGTACAGAGTCTCTGTTTAGGATGATGAAAAAGTTTTGGAAATAGCAATAATGGTGGCATAACCTGATGGATATAATTAATGCCACTGAACTATACACTTAAAAATAGTTTAAATGGCACATTTTATATCTATTTCCAGCCCCACCCCCCACCAAAAAGACCAAAAAATCTTTTGCTGAAACAGGAGAGATTGGGGCTCTGTCAGTGTTCTCATGGGTTTGCCTTCCCTTTTGTTTTTAAAAGAACAACCTCTATTTTTAGGGATTTTCACACAAAGGCTCATGTGGGCGTGGGAAGTACTCCCAGCTGCCCTCCTGTTTCTCAGAAGCCCACATGGAGGCCTAGCAAGTTATTTCAGGCTTAGGAAATATGCCAGATTGGAAATAGAGATAATTTGATCTCTCTGTATGTTAATGTCTTTTTTTTCCGGCAAGCTGAAGCCCTGGAAACCCTACTTCATGCCCCACTCCTCCAAGCCGGCTCTGGGAATTGCTGAAGGTGACCAGGGTAGTGCCTCCCACCCCGCAGCATGCAGGAGGGCACTTCCTTGGCAAAAGAATTACACTGCTGCGAGTCTGAGGGTCCCCTGGTTGCGTGGCCGCTGCACTTAGGGATCCTTGGAGCGCAGTCTCAGTCTCTTGTTCAGATGCTTCTGCACCTGCCCAGGGGGTGCGCACCCGTGGGAGCCGCGGGCTCCCCCGCTTCCCAGATTTTCTCACTCCTGCGTGCAGTGTTACTGCGCAGGTCCTTAGAAGGAGCTGCAGTGAGTTAGGCTCGCGTTCTATCCTCCCAGTCCCAGGGTTGGGCACCTCAGTGAGGTGCGGTGAACGAGTCGTCCGTCGGAGGCGGTGGTAGCAGCGGCTGTTTAAGTCTGAGAATTGGCAGATCCTCCCCTGATTCGGGGCCCCCCGCCAGTCCCTACCCCTGTTAAGACTGCGGTCCCCTTCTGGGAGCCCTTCTGGGCGGCGTGGGCTGTGCGGGTACCACCCTTGGGGAGGGGAAGTGTCTGCAGCCCACTCCCTCTCTACCTGGATCCGAGACTCCCGGCGGGGCGGCCGGAGCCCGGGCGGAACGCCTCGTCAGCGGGCCAGCTGGGCTCCGCGCAGCCGACACCTGGTCAGCCACGTGGCGGCGGGGCGGGGACGGGGCGGGCCCAGCGCTAGGAACTGGCGTCCCGGGAACAGGTGAGGGCAGACGCCAAGCGGCGGGCGGGCGCGTGGGTGGGTGGGGAGTGTGCAGGGGGCGTCTCAGGGCGGCTTCTCTTCCCGGGGAGCTCTGTTCCGTACTCGGCGGCGGGCCGGCCTGAGTCACCTTCGCCCACTCCCTGCTCAGGTAGACCCCCCCCCCCCCCGCCTTCCCCTGGGACACGAGCTTCTCCGCCGGGGCCAGGGGTTCCTGAGAGCTTGGTACTGTGGGTCACAGGATGGAGGGGACGTGCGCTGCGCTGTGTGGGGTTCACGTTAGTGGGGGCGCCAGAGGGACGCGGGTTCCAGCCCTGACCCAGACGCGAGGGGTCAGGGCTCTGGCTCCGGAATGGGTCTCAGTAAGTCTCCAGGTCCTTTCACCACCTGCAGCTAGTTCCACTGAGCCTGTCCGGGACGGAGAGGAGTGGAAAACTGTCCTCAAAGGCTTGGCAGCTAGGCAGTTGGCTCTGACTCCCATATTGAAGGAGCTCAGAGAAAAAGAGAGAGAAGTGTGGGGGGCGGGTGCTGTGGCTTTAAAAGAACAGCAAAGTTTGAGCTCTGGGAGGTTCTGAAGGATGAGTGGCATCTATTTGGGTACCCAAGAGGGAAGGGGATGTTTCCAGATGAAGCAGAACAATGGCCTTTCCTCAGCCAGGGCCTTGTCTGGTTGAGAGGAAGGATGGGTGATAAGGGCTGAGGAGGGAGGAGCCAGCCTGACCGATGGTGTGCTTACCTTCCAGAGGACTCACTGCACCCAGACCACCAGGACCCCCGTTTCCAGGAGAAGGGCCCAGATGTCTCAAGTGCAGGAACTCTTCCACGAAGCAGCCCAGCAGGTAGGCCTGGGTGGTGTGGGGGTCTGTGAGCAAAGGGTCACCAGACAGGAAGCTGACTGGAAGCATTACAGTGCACCGATTTCATTCATTCATTCATTCATGTCTTTTGTCTTTTTAAGGCTGTACCGGTGGCATATGGAGGTTCCCAGGTTAGGGGTCGAATCGGAGCCATAGCTGCCGGCCTACAGCACAGCCACAGCAATGCCAGATCTGAGCCGCGTCTGTGACCTACATCACAGCTCACAGCAACGCCAGATCCTTAACCCACTGAGTAAGGCCAGGGATTGAACCCGTATCCTCATGGATACTAGTCGGGCTCGTCAACCACTGAGCCACGATGGAAACTTATACAGTGGGCTATTTTAAAAGTAATGATCTCAGAAGTTTATTTTGGTATTCCAGTTTAATCAAGAAAATATTACAGCCAATTCCTAACCGTCTATGTGCTAAAAATCATCTTTGGTATTTGTAGTGGATTTAAATCCTGGTCACTCCCCACCCTTCTTCCACCCCACCCCACCCATGGAGGCTTTCCATGAACAAGAGTGAGGATTTGGATAATCTGAACTTTTTTTTTTTTAACTCAATGAATTTTATTAAATTTATAGTTGTACAACCATCATCACAACCTAATTTTACAACATTTCCATCCCAAGCCGCCAGCCCATCCCTCCCCTCCCCATAGTGAATCAAACCAATGTAAGTAGGTGAACTTATTTCTGAAAAAGTCATATATGCTAAAACCAAATAGATTTCTGGATTCCCTGATATCTGCAGGCTTTGTTTTTTCTTTTTTTATCCTCTCACTGTTGATCATTTGTTATAATAAATATTCAGTTCAGGTATGGAGTTGAAGTGGCTTTCCCCAGAAATAGAGAGTTACACCCTTAAAAACAAACCAACCAACCTTACTTAGGTGTTTATCAAGAAGCTGCTTACACCCAGGGTCTTTGCTGTATAATGATCATTCAACCTTGAAGTTTTCACTGTCCCTTGGATTTCTCTCATCTTTGTAGAAAGGGGCAGGAAGGATTTCTGGCATTATAACTGGGGGAGTGAGCCCCCCAAAAGGGGAGAGAATCAACTCATGGCCTCACACAATAGCAGGAGAGCAGGATCCAAAACCCACGGGTCCTGAGACAAAAGCCAGAGGCTGGCAAGGCAGATAGGGCTCAGGACTGAAGGGGAAATCCAGACTGACTAGTTACCCTTTCTTCAAGTGCAAGGATACACATGAAAATGCAGCATGATGGCTGGCAGTTGCTGTGTGCTCAGCAAGAGGTACTGCTTCCCTTTGCTCTGGCCAGCCTGGAGCTGAATCCTGCAGCCAGTACTGAGCTTCTTACACCTACCTGGGAAGTATTCAAACTGCTTAGAAATGAGTGACTGGAGACTCGGAATAGCTTTTCAAAGATATTTCAGAATGCTTGCCCAGAGCTGTTTGCTCCTGGGTGAAAAGGCAATGTTTTTAGTGTGGTTGAGGACCCTTAGAGAAACCTTAATTTAGTTTCATTTGATATTTTATTTAGCTTGACCAGTCTCTCATCATACTTGCCATGCATTTTCTTTGGCTGTGCAAGACTGTACATGTTTATGCACCTAACATATGTTTATAGAAAACTTCCTAAGTAACAAGTCCCATGTTAAGCATGAAAAAATGGAAAACATGAGGCCTTTGTCTCCAGGGGTTCCGAAAAGAAAGCCCTTGGTTCACTCTGTGAGAGGGATCTGTTAAGGCTCAGCTGTGATCTTCTCTTCTCTGTTTAAAACCTTCAGTGGTTCCCCAGGTCCCCTACCCAGAGCTGAAACTCCTTAGCCTAGGCCCTGACCCAGCCTAGGTTTCGAGCTTGGTCCCTTGCGTCTTACTCTTTGTACTCCACCTTCCAGCCAAAGGTCCCTGTTCTCCTGGCTCTGTGCTTGTTGTATCCTTCCCTTATGCTGGTCTTTGCTGATATCTCTCCCTCAGCTGCTTTGTCACTGGAACCCTCCAAGCACCCAAGGCAGTGCCTGGCATTTAAGTGGTCAGTAAATGGTCGCTGACTAACCGAATGAACAAGCAACAGAGAACCACAGTGCAAGTTAAACTGCCATGCGTGCCCTAAGAGAGGGTTCTCTGCGTCTCCTCCCTCTCCCTCCGTCTTGGACCATCGAGGGCTAAGGCAGTATTCAATGTCAAGGCCTTTGGTGTTCATTTCTAGACATCTTTGAAATCCATCCCTTTTCTCCTGACTCCCTGGCACTGTCTTGTCCAACATATCATTTCTCGACTGGATTATGCATCCCTTCCTAACTTCTTTCTCCACATCTCTCTAAAGTGATCCTTTTGTGAAGCACAAATCTGTGCATTTGACTCCTCTGCTGAAGGCTTTCCAATGGCTTCTTACTGCCTTCAGAATTCAGGTCAAACTTCCTTACCTTGGCCTCCCCCACCCCCATCATCCGACTGGCTTCCCCTGCTCTGGCAGCAAGCCTGTCACTGCACTTGCCACGTGGCATTGAAGCGAGCTCCTTCTTTCTGGCTGGCCCTCCAGGAGTTTCCCACGAACTCTTCTCTCCCTTTGCTCCAGGCCTGGAAGTTAGGAATTGTCCTAAGAGCTTTGAGACCCGAAGAACACGGTACTAAGAAGTCCGTGCCCAGTGGGAGGACAGGCCGGAGGTGATACTCCAAACGCTTGGGTTCATGTCTGCTCTTTTCTTGGGAAGTAGCTCTTAGGAGATGTGGGAAGAGTGGGGGTGCTCGTGAGTCAGGGTGAAGAGGGGGAATGAATGGATTCCTGGTTTGAGTTTGCTCGCCTCAGGACCAGATGGGGTAGCTCTGTGTGTGTTTGTTGGTCAGGAACAAGGGGGTCCACTGAGGTGAGGCTGTAGATCTGAGGGTGAATGGTGCTGCCTGGGTTCTCGGCTCTAACTCTTTGTGACTTGGGACAAGTTTCTTAGTCTGGCTAAGTCTTTGTATTCTTGCCTATAAAATGACTACGATGGTAGAACCTACCCTAGAGAATCACGAAGATTACCAGAGCTAATTCATGTAAATATTTGGTATAGTGCTCAGTTCATAGTCAGCATTCTGTAAATGTTGGCTGATAATAAAACTAAGGAGGGGAGCATGTTTTTGGTCCATCAAGCAGTGATATGAATGATTAGAGGGTTCAGTTGGCAAATAAAAGTATGACTCAGCCCAGTGAGGTCAGGTGGAAGACCTGAGTGATTCCCTTGCCCAAAACACTCTGCAAGGTGGACAGTCTTTTGAGGAAGATGGGCTGCTTTCTAGGCCTAGATGGGTCTGCAGTGGTTTGGCAATGTGCATGTGTGTGTGTAGGTGTTTGAGGACCTGCTGAACCTGTGGAGTTCCAGGAGCCTCTGTGCCCAGGCACTTCATTGATATGCAGTGTGGTTTAATGGTGGACTTGAACCTGGGGACCTGAGTTCCAAACTCTGATAGTGCTGGTAGACATGCTGAGTCCTTGGACAACTGTGAGATGGGGTAAGCATACCTGATTTTCAGGGTTCTTATGCCGAATGCTGAAGGATCTGGCCCAGTGCCTGTCACACGGTGAGCGCTAAATACAGTGCATTTTCAGTGATTGGATAAAGCAGATTTCACACTAAAACCCCATCGAGTCAGCTCTTTGTGAAACATGGGGCTGGAAAGCTAAGGAGCAGCTGGTGCCAGAGGGAGAGGAATGGAAGACTAATGACCTTTGATTCTGTGCTTGTCTCCATCAATCACTGGACAGAGAAGACTGGGACAGACCTGGGTGTCAGGAAGAAGAAGCTGGCAGGAGAAATCAGGCAGCCAGAGACAGGGAAAGGTGGCTAATAGACATTGGCGCGAGGTCTGAAGTACGGCAGGATCCAGCATGCCCAGCTGGGAGATGGCGTGAGGAGTCAGCCTAGCTCACTAGGTATTTATTGAGTGCCTGCTTGCCAGGGTCTCCCGCTAGTGCTGGGGACACTAAAACAGAAATCTCCTAATCACTATGGAGTAAGAGATGCCTCCAGCTCATCTGGTAGGCTGTCTTCCTTCTCTCAGGGTTGGATGGTCTCCAGAGGGACTTAAAGAGAAGCTGTGTCATGCCGTGGCCTGAGAACAGGTCACCAGAAGCCAGTTAGCTAGTGCAAGTAACTCATGTGCTGCCTTCTTTATCCAGCCTGGGACTTGAGCTCCAGCAGGAGTGGGTCTGTGAGGACCCTTTTCTAGGAAATCTATGGGGTAAAGTCCGGCTGGCCCGAGCTAATCACCCTAGAGGAAGACCCGACACAGACCCAGGGAATAAGTGCCCACCAGAACGTGGCATTGGGCCCACGTGTGAACCAGGGTGTGAGCCACCTCTGACCCTCTACCCAGACCAACACTGCCAGACTCCCTGCCCTGCCTTTCTCCTCTCTGTCCTCCCCTTATCTCTTCCTGTCGCCTCTGGCCAGTGGCTTACCTAGGTTAGCTTGGCAAGGTAAGAGTGAGAAAGAGTCTGGTCGGGTTGTGTGTGTCTGGTGAACAGGGTGGTGGTACCAGCAAGAGAGGCAGAAAGAAGCAAATATGTTACGAAACAGGGTGGGGTGGTAGGGCAGGGTTGAGTCCTTAGAGATCCTCTGTTCTAGTATCCTTTGCTTAGCTTGTCAAAAAATAATCCCAGAATGAGTTCCTTGGTGGCCTAGAGGGATCCAGCATTGTTACTGCCGTGGTGCAGTTTTGAGCCCTGGCCCAGGGACTTCCACAGAAAGAAAAAATAAAGTGTTGGTTATCCCTGGGAAGATCAGTCTCTCCCTTGGCAAGTAACATTTTTAAGATATCATAGGTCATAAGATAGAGAAAGGAAAAAAAAAAAACATGATTAAATCATTCTGTCTAGCTATAAATGAACATACTAGATGAATTTAAAATTTCTTACTGGAGTTCCTGGCATGGCCCAGCGGAAACGAATCTGAATAGGAACCGTGAGGTTGCTGGTTCGATCCCTGGCCTCACTCATTGGGTTAAGGATCCAGCATTGCTGTGAGCTGTGGTGTAGGCCGGCAGCCATAGCTCCGATTGAACCCCTAGCCTGGGAGCCTCCATATGCCGAGGGTGCAGCCCTAAAAAGCAAAAAGAAAATAAAAATAAAAAAATTTCTGGGAGTTCCCGTCGTGGTGCAGTGGTTAACGAATCCGACTAGGAACCATGAGGTCGCGGGTTCGGTCCCTGCCCTTGCTCAGTGGGTTAACGACGATCCGGCGTTGCCGTGAGCTGTGGTGTAGGTTGCAGACGCGGCTCGGATCCCGCGTTGCTGTGGCTCTGGCGTAGGCCGGTGGCTACAGCTCCGATTCAACCCCTAGCCTGGGAACCTCCATATGCCGCGGAAGTGGCCCAAGAGATAGCAACAACAACAAAAAGACAAAAAAAAAAAAAAAAAATTTCTTACTGCCTGAGGGTACATTTCATCTATGGCCAGATGTAGAAAAATATGCAGTCCTTTCTCTAATTAAATAGTTTGGGCTTTGCAAGGAGAAACCTAGATGCTGTGTTAATGACTCTGAAGCACTTTTCTTGTAATTTGAGGAAGGAGCCACTAGGCGGTGCTTAGACTCTGGTTGGCCTGATTGAATAACCCTGCTTCCTAAAGAAGTGGATAACTGAATTTTAACTTATTTTCCTAGTCATTTAGTACTTTCTCTAACCAGAATATATCTCTTCAGGATAATAGTTTAAACACTAGATATATCTGTATTCATAGAACAATATCAAATAATTGTAAGATTTAAAGAACTATACATACTTGTATATAATTCAGTATCTCTTTTTGCTCCTTAATCATTATCAAGTATAATGTAATCTAATTCTTAAAATTTCTCTTTCTTTCCTTCTGAGTTTAACACTTATGGTCAAAAGACTGGTGGTTGTAGAGATGGTGGTAGGCTTCAGCAGCTTGGCCTGGACAGTCTTCAGAGGCAGTACCTTTTCTGGCTTGGATGTCTAAATTGGGCTTGTTGTCATCACCACTTCTCAGAAGAAACATTTCCTTTGTTTTCATTTTGGTGTGTGAATGTTTTCTTCTTTACATGAACAGGCATAAAGAAAGAAAAATAGTGGAGTAAAAACCACTGATCTGTGTAAAAAATTAATGACATTCTTTTCCCAATCTGCAGATAGCTTGTAAGTCACCTCCATAGTTCCTGTCAGCAGGATTTAGGTGCTTACCAATGAACTTGAAGCCAGGGTGGCCCAGCAACCCTCATTTCACCAAAAATAGTTATGTCCATTCCAGGTGATAAATTTGCTCTAAAGTGAATCTCAGTGTTCATAAAACTTAGAGATCTGTGACTCATTTTAAGTAATGTTCCCTTTTTATTTTAGGCAATTACCAGTTTAAAAAAAAAACAAAACACCCCATTGGAGTTCCTGCCATGGCACAAAGGGATCCTTGGAAGTCCTAGGACGGAGGTTCGATCCCTGGCCTGGCACAGTGGCTTAAGGATCCAGCATTGCTGCAGCTGCAGCTTGGGTTGCAACTGCTGCTCGGATCTGATCCCTGCCCCAGGAACGCCATATGTCACAGCACAGCAAAAAAAAGAGAAAGAGAAAGAAAAGAAAAGAAACCCAACCCACCTAGCAAAAGCAAATTCTAACTAAAAAAAGATACACAGATTTTACAGAGAGTCATTAATTTTACCAAAGGTTTAAGTAGCCTGCTCAACCAATACATTTAAAGTGTAGCTCAAATCACAGGCATCTTTTAGTGAATCCAGTCACTGCATTATATGAAGTCGAGTTAATAAATTGTTAACTTGAGGTCAGCATTTCATTTTTCAAATATTTCTAATAATGTGATAAATTTTTCTTCAGATAAAAAATGTTAGTATTTTTATTGTAGAAGAACCATATGCACGCATTAAATTTTTTTTTTAAGGAAGAAAATAATATAAAATTAAAAGCTTTCTTTCTTTCTTTACCACATTTCCCCAGAGACAGTCACTAATAGCTTCTGGTTTTTGTTTTCTCTAGTGGTTATCATTATAGCTTTAAATAATTTATTTATTCCTCGACTTCTTGACAAAGTTATCAATTTATTACCAGTTTACTTGTTGCTTCCTGAAAGGAGAAAAGGGGATATTGGCACATTTACTCTTTCTTCCATTTCTCTCATCCTATTTCTAATTGTTTGTCAGTTGGATTATTATTTTTTACATTGTCAAGGTTTATAAAATGTATATATTTTTCTGTCGTAACGAACATCAACATGCTTCTTAGAGTGGGTTATAAAATTTATAAATCTGTAAAAGCATTTACAATAGTAAGATATAGAGGATGTGTTTGACTGAATAACCAAGTGATGTTAGTAGACTCATGGAGGAGAAAACACAAACCTATGTCATTAAAGCTGTGCTGCTTCTGAGCAATATGGTCTTATTATCATTATTTCCCCCCCAAGTTTCCTTTAGTTCTTCTGGTTCATGTGCAGTTGCTGCTGTTTCTTATACACCATGTCACCTTTTTGGGGGAGTGTGATTCTCTTATCTTTGGGTGACAGAAATTTTTTTCATATATGTTTCAGTGGCAGTAAATTGCTCTTCGTAATCATAGAAATAGGGGAGGCCAAACTGTTTTCGTTTATGTCACAACCAACATTTTACACCAGATTGGATGCAGAAGTAGGTATGAGAACCCAGCTGTCTTCTCTCAAGCCAGGCACTAAAATGGTTTGCAAAATGTATTATAAGGCCTTTCTTTTCACTAAATGTTTTTGTTTGGGAAAGTAGTTATTTTTCATGCAACTATGTGACTCATTTTAACAGGTAATGGGCTTATTATTGTTATGTTTAAATGATTAATAAGGAGTTCCTGTTGTGGCTCAGCGAGTTAAGGACCCGACATTGTTTCTGTGAGGATGTGGGGCCTATCCCTGGCCTTGCGCAGGGGGTTAAGGATCTGGCATTGCTACAAGCTGTGGCATAGGTCACAGATGCGGCTCAGATCCGGTGTTGCTGTGGCTGTGGTGTAGGCCACAGCTGCACCTCCCCTGGCCTGGGAACTTCCATATGCCACAGGGACAGCTGTAAAAAGAAAAAAAAAAAAAAAAAAGATTAATAAATATTTTGAAATATCTCCCTTTAAACTTCTAATATGCTAAATATTGATAGTTATAACGCATATAAACAAAAGCTCTTTAGGGTCCTCAGTAATTTTTAAAAATCTAAAGAGGCCTGGATATCAAAAAGTTTGAGAATGGCTGCTCTAGGTATTAAATATACATTTAAAAATTTTCACAGTTTATTTAGAGTTCATATTGTATACCTCAATGTAAAATGTAGGAACTTGGCAATCACAAAGGCCTCTTTACCAACCCAGCCCTCCAGGCTTTTCTGCTAGATGTGCCATATGTGTTACTTCCGTTTACATGATAAAGCCTCCAAGATAACGTTAGGGCCAGTGATTGAGGCAGCCTCTGTCCGCTCCCAGCATTCACAGGCTCTGAACCTGGAACTTCTCAGGTCCTTCCCTGATGGTAGCCCTTGTTATTTTCCCTTTCTAGTTATATCTATAATGTCATGCTTAAAAAAATAAACAAAAACCAGAGTTCCCTCGTGGCTCAACTGGTTAAGAACCCGACTAGTGTCCATGAGGATGCGGGTTTGATCCCTGGCCTCGCTCAGTGCATTAAACAATTCTGTGTTGCTGTGGCTGTAGTGTAGGCCACTGGCGACGACTCCACTTCAGCCCCTAGCCTGGGAAGCTCCATATGCTGAGGGTGCAGCCCTAAAAAGACCAACCAGCAAACAAACCCCAGCACATCCTTTCTGTCATGGTCACGGTTATTTGGAAGGTAGGAAAGTGCATTTTCCTGTCTTATGTCAGTTTCTAAAGCACATTTTCTTCATTCATTTATTGACTCAACTAACACATTTAGGAAGTTTCTGTTCATGTTGGGCACTAGGGGTATAAGAGTGAACAAACTGTTTTTTATTTGTCTGGACTTCTTTTTTCTTTTGCATTTTAGGGCTACACCCATGGCATATGGAAGTTCCCAGGCTAGGGGTCGAATCGGATCTGCTGGCCTACACCACAGCCATAACAATGCAGGATCCGAGCTGCATCTGTGACCTACACCACAGCACATGGCAACGCTGGATCTTTAACCCGCTGAGCAAAGCCAGGGATCAAACCCGCATGCTCATGGATACTAGTCAGCTTCATTATTGCTGAGCCACAGTGGGAATTTGCCTTTTAAAAAATAAAAACTGGAGTTCCCTTGCAGCGCAGTAGGCTAAGGATTTGGTGTTGTCATTAAAGTGGCTTGGGCCAGGAACTTCCCCATGCTGTGGGTATGGCCAAAAAAATTGCTTTTATTGAAGCCATTACTTATTTAGTTTTGAAATTTTGACAACATTTCACACTCATAGAAACTTGCTGTAGTACAAAGAACCCCATACACTCTTTAAAAAACATTATTTAGTTGAAGTATAGTTGATTTACAATGTTGTGTTAATTTCTGGTGTACAGCATAGTCATTCTGTTATACATACACACACACGTGTTCTTTTTCATGTTCGTTTCCATTATGGTTTATTACATGAGACTGAATAGAGTTCTCTGTGCTGTGCGGTAGGACCTTGTTGGTTATCCATCCTGTTTGTAATAGTTTGCCTCTGCTAATCCCGAACTCCCACTCCTTCCCTTCTTCACCCCCCTTGGCAACCACAAATCTGGAGAACCTCACACACTCTTGATTCAGATTTATTGGTTTTTAACATTTTGTTCTTTTGCGTTGTTATTTTTATTTATTTTTTTATTTTTTTACCCCCCAGGGCCACACTTGAGGCACATGGAAGTTCCCAGGCCAGGGGTCCAATTGAAGGTACAGCTGCCGGCCTATATCACAGCCACAGCAACACCAGATCCGAGCCGCGTCCATGACCCACACCACAGCTCATGGCAACGCCAGATCCTCACCCCACTGAACAAGGCCAGGGATCGAACCCTCAACCTCATGGTTCCTAGTCGGATCCGCCTCCACTGTGCCATGACAGGAACTCCTGCTTTGTTATTTTTGTGTGTGCTCTCTCTCTCTAAATATATATATACATATACCTACACACATTTCTATTCCATATACATAATACATATTATATTCTACAATGTATATACTTTCCCAAATCATTGGAAAGTAGTTTGTAGACATCATGTCCCCTTATCCATAAATATTTCAGTGTCTCTTTCCTAAGAACAGGACTTTGCTTTTACCCAACCACAGTACATTTATGAAGATCAAGACGTTTAACTGATAGACCCTATTATCTAATCTACAGTTTTACATTCCACTTTTGCCATTTATCCTGCTAATATCCTATAGCTTTTTCCCTGGCCCAGGATCGAATCCAGGGTCACTCAGTGTATTTAGTCATCACGCCTCTTTGGTCTCCTTTAATCTGGAACAGTTCCTTAGCCTTTTTTTATCTTTCATGACCTTGACATTTTTTTGCAAAAACATAGGCCAGTTATTTTGTAGAATGTTCCTCAGTTTGGGACATGATCCCTTATGATTAGATTCAGGTTTTGCAGTTTTGGCAGAAACCCTTAGAGTGATATTGTGTTTCTTTCCAGACACGATATCAGGAGGTACAGGGTTTCCGCTTGTCTCATCACTGGTAATGTTAACTTTGGTGTTACTTATTTAAGGTGGTGTCCACTAGGTTAATCCACTCTAAAGTTTACTAATTTTCACTTCATATTTAATAAATAATTTGTTGGGGATACTTTGAGACTCTGGAAATATGCTGATCCTCATCGGTCTTTTACCCATGAGCTTTTGGCTCCATTGATGATTCTTGGCAAAAGCAGTTACTTCTGTGATGGTTGCTCAAATGGTGATTTTTCTTTTCTTTTTTATTTTTTTGTCTTTTCCTAGGGCCCCATCCGGGGCATATGGAGGTTCCCAGGCTAGGGGTCGAATCGGAGCTGTAGCCGCCAGCCTACACCACAGCCACAGCAATGCCAGATCCAAACTGCATCTGCAACCTACACCACAGCTCATGGCAATGCCGGATCCTTAATCCACTGAGCGAGGCCAGGGATCAAACCCGCAACCTCATGGTTCCTAGTCAGATTGGTTAACCACTGAACCACGATGGGAACTCCAAAATGGTGATTTTTTTTCTGACACCATCGCTCCGTCTACATGTTTTAGTTGGTCTTCTATAAAGAAGGATTTTTCTTCCTTCCTCTTATTTAAATTTGTTCATTTGCTTATGTCTGTATGGACTCAGATTCTTATTTTTTTCCATGAGCATTCTATTGCTATTATTACTGACTTTGATGCTCAGATTGTTACAGATTTGGCCAGGGGGTGCCCCTTCAAGTTGGCTTCTATGTCCTTATAATACATCTTCATCATTTTGGGGAGCACTTACTTACTTTTTGGCACAAAGTGTTCTTGGCTCATTTTGTACTTTTTCTGTCCCAGACCTGAATCAGCCATTTCTCCAAAGCGCTCTGGCTCCTTAAAGTCAGAAATGGTATTTAGGGACCAACATCTGAGTGCCAGGTATGTTCATTGCTACTGGGGTACCCTGACTCATAAACCCTTTTAGTGGACACAGAGAAGGAATGTATATATTTACCTAGCTCTGAATCTTTCTCTATATAATAAAAACTATAAATTCAAACTGATACCTCTAATTTTATCACCCTAGGGTTCATTCTTCTATTCTCTTTCCTTAGTTGTAACTGCCTTCTCCAACAGTAAGAAACTTGGTTCCCATTCACTATATTTACTGATTTGCTAATTCATGTAAAATAGATTCAGAAGTGCTAGTTCCTTCCCCTGCAGAAAAACAAACTTTCTATCTAGAATTTAGATTAGTTTGTAGTTATTTATTTTTAGACTGAGAGCACATGGTCAAAGTGTTTTGTTCAAAAGGTATTCTGGGAGTTCCTGTTGTGGCTCAGTGGTAACGAACCGGACTAGTAGCCAGGAGGGACATGGGTTCAAGCCCTGGCCTTGCTCAGTGGGTTAAAGATCTGACATTGTCATGAGCTGTGGTGTAGGACACAGACAAAGCCCAGATCCTGCATGCTGTGGCTGTGGGGTAGGCTGGCAGCTGTAGCTCTGATTTGACCCATATCCTAGGAACCTCTATATGCAGCAGATGCAGCTCTAAAAAGAAAAAAAAATTAAAAAAGTTATTCTCATTTTTTCCCACTTTCATTGTTGTCATGTTACTTGTTAGAAATACAGTTAGGTTAATTTGTTTCTCTTTGTAGATTTAAAATTTTCTTTGTCATCCTGTTGATTAGATTTGATTTTGTTTGAGTTTGAGTATGTAAAACATTAATGTGATTCCAAAAGTCAAAAGTACTCAGTACATTAGAATTCTTACACAGGTATATTGTTTGATCCACTGAAGACCCAGATGAATAAATCTTTTTGCTGGTGGTTGTTAGCTGGTTTGCCTGTTACTAGGGGAAGGCATTAGGGTTTGCGTTTCCCTTCCTGGTTGTTAAGATAGTCTTTCTTTCTTTCTTTTCTTTTTCTTTCTTTTTTTTTTTTTTGGTCTTTTTAGGGCCACACCGTGGCATATGGAAGTTCCCAGACTAGGTGTCAAATCGAGCTGTAGCTGCCAGCCTACATCACAGCCACAGTAACAGCAGATCCAAGTTGCATCTGTGACCTACACCACAGCTCACAGCAATGCCAGATCCTTAACCCACTGAGCGAGGCCAGGGATCAAACTCACGTCCTCATGGATACTAGTCAGATTCGTTTCTGTTGAGCCACGACGGGAACTCCCCCAGGTATACTTTCTAATGGCAGCCCAAGTCCTGCAGGAGAGGCTCTGTTGCTTTGCCAAGGAAGCAGAAAGGGAAGAGAAAGCTCTTGTTTAGGTGGCCATGGCATTGCTGCTGTGGGAGTTTGTGATCTGTGGGGTGGTGTCAGGTGTCCAGAGCACTGTGTCTTTGGGCTCTGCATTCTGAGCCCAGAAGTGGCTACTTTGTGGGGATGAGTTGCCGTGTGGTTCTGGCAGGCAGAACTCCATCAGGGATTCCCATCAGCATCAACGTTTTCACGGCAGCTGAGGGTCTTGCCGCTGCTGGGTCTGTGTGGCTGAGAGACCAGGATGTGCCTTAGGAGATTTCCAGCACTGGTCCAGGACGAGGCGGCCCAGGATGGAGAAACCACAGGCCAAGGAACTATTGTTAGGGAGACACTGCCTTTCGGACTGGTTCTGTGCAGAAGAGATCCACACAGTCACAAAGATCTCACATTTCCTGGAATGATTAAATCAATATTGACGAAGGGTGCTGCCCAGATTTGAATCCAGGAAATCAGACTTTGACCAGTCCACACGGGTTTTTGCTTCTTCTGCTATAAAGTGGTTTCTATTGCCAGCATCACTCAAGGTGGCAGAGCCCACAATGGATGCCCATTCCTGGGACAGCAGAAGGGGCTGGGTGCCTCAATGCTGGGCACCAGGCAGGGGTTGGAAAGGCAGCTTTCAGGGCTATGCTGTAGGCCAAGATTCACCTGGAACATGAGGATGAGTGAGCCAGGCAAATAGAAAAGGCACAGGTAATAAGACCTCTTTACTTTCCACCCAACCTTCTTGAAGAAGTTCACCCCGCCCCCTGCACATTTAAAACTGCCTAATATGCTTCATGCTTACACACACACACACACACAAATTTGCACAATTACTGTCTCCTGTGCCGCCTCGCTGAGGCTGATATGTAGTATTTGCATTGGACTCAGGTATCACAGGTAGGTGGCTGCTGGCCCCCAGAGCCCTACTGGCCCCCCTGCTTGTGGTGCCTGTCCAGAGCCAGACGAAGGGAATGTAGGGCCACTCTGCCCCCTTGGCTCGCAGCTTGGGATCTTCTCTGAGGTGTGATTAGTCATTAGATAATTAGCTTTCAGGAAGCAAGGTGCTGGCACATGTGTGTCGACTCCGGGCAGAGCCCCCCTTTGTCTGGGAGGGAGAGGCAGGCCGCGTCTTGCTTTGACCCACTCCTGACCCGAGTGGGCAGGAGTGGTTTCTCACCTGGTCCCTTTTCTTCCAGCTGCTCGGGGACAGAAAAAGTGTCATCTCACTTTTCAGATGTGCTCGCTAAGGCCTGGTAGGAGGCGGCTCTTTCAGGCCAAAGGCTCCTGCGGGGGAGCTCCTGTCAGTGCCTGTGGCTCAGCTTTTCTCAGTCTTACTGCTCAGCTCAGCTCGCTGTGTGAGCGGGAATCCAGGTGATTCCCACTCCGGACACAGTTCAGGTGCAATTCCCCTGTCTTTCTAGATGCCCTGCCCAAGCGTGAGGGTTCTCTACTCACCGGAGAAAGTCTTCTGCCTCTGAACGAACACACCTCGCTGTGGGGCACAGCCCTGGGCTCGGAGGGACTGGGGGCTGGCTCCTTGTTCTGGGAGGTGGGGAAGGAAAGCTCCAGCAATGAGCAGACTCCAGTGCGATCACCCGGGGGCCAGGCTTCAAGTCGCTGTGCCCGGGAACCTGTCAAGTTGTTGCTGCCAAGCTGAGGGTCCTCAGGAGAGAGGAACCTGCCCCTTGAGGATAGAAAGCAGTGCCCTTCCCGAGGGACTGCTTCACGCCTCACTTTTCTTTCTTTCCTTTCTTAGTCACGACCTCTGCGTCCCACCAGACTCCATATCGGGCACAGCACACATCCTACTGCTGCCTCCCTTTCCCTGCAGCCTGCTACGTCTGTGTCATGGAGTGTTGAATGGGACTCTTGATATTTTGGAATTGATGACTGGGGCCCAAATCCAAAGACAATGAGGTTCTAAAAGAGTCATCAGTAGTTGGGACTTGTCACGAGAGAGCCCTGAACTGGCCCAACTGCCCCCCGCTGGTCACCCCAGCTATGCCACCCCCCCCTCCCCAGGCAACAGAAATGATGAGGGAGAGGCCCAGAGGGAGAGTGTGAGGCATGGCCTTGGTGGGAGGCTGTATCTGAGACCAGGTGGGGTTCCTTACCCTCCCTAAAGGAGGGGCTTAGGTGTGAGGTCCCCGAGTCGGGAGGAGCTGATACTCTGTCCTATTGGGTGTCTGCTTACGCTGCAGAACTGTGACTCTGCCCGCAGCCTCTCTGAGCGGGTGCTGAAGGGAAGCGGAGACAGCTGGCAGGACAGAGAACAGGGCTGGGGAGGAGTCAGTTGTTAGACTGTGATTTATAATAAATATATATTTGGCTTTCATTCACTTTCCTGGCACAGAGCTCCCAAAACCCTTGGACTGTCCTAAGCGATCAGAGTGATAAGGTGTCTTTGTTTTTGTTTGTTTGTTTGTTTGTTTTGTCTTTCTAGGCCCACACCCCCGGTTTATGGAGGTTCCCAGGCTAGGGGTCTAATCGGAGCTGTAGCTGCCAGCCTACACCAGAGCCACAGCAACGCAGGATCCGAGCTGCGTCTGCGACCTACACCACAGCCTACGGCAATGCCAGATTCTTAACCCACAGAACGAGGCCAGGGATCAAACCTGTATCCTCATGGATTCTAGTCGGGTTTGTTAACCTCTGAGCCACGACGGGAACTCCAATAAGGTGTCTTGACATTCATAACAAACACCTTTCAGCCACAACTGGGTTGATATTAATGAGGTGATGTTTAGAATCACCCGAGGAGGAGGCTGGTTGTTGGGGAACCAGCCATGTGATTAGAGGGTTGGAACTTTTAGGGAAGGAGAAAGGGGTTAGAGGTGGCATCAATCACTGATGGCCAGCGATTTAACCAATCATGCTTATGTAATGGAGCTGCCATAAAAACCTAAAAGAGAGCTTCTGGGTTGGTGACCACGTGGAGATGGGGGGAGAGCACTCTGTTGCTAGAGGGCATGGAAGCTCCCGGCCCTTTCCCCAGCCATGCCCGGTGCACCTCTTTCATCTAGTGGTTTCTGAGGTATATCCTTTTATAATAAGCTGGTCACCTAGTAAGTAAAATATTTCTCTGAGTTCTGTGAGCCGCTCTAGCAAATGAATTGCACCCAAGATGGAGGTGGTGGGAATTTGCAATCAATGGCCTGTGGGTCAGGGGCACAGGTGACAGCCTGGCCCTGGGATTGGCATCTATGGGGCTGTCTGGTAGGGCTGGGGCCTTGACTGTGGGATCTGACTCCATCTCTGGGTAGATGATGTTGGAATGGAGTTGAATTGTAAGACACTAGCTGGTGTCGGGAATCGCCGGGTCGAGGACAACCCCCCTCCTCCACAATGGAATTGGTGTCAGATTCTACCAGCCCTGCGCCACATAGTTACTATGCTAGGCGACTGGCTTGAGCTGTCTGGTCAGTATTTCCCAAAAGGCCACTTGTGGGGCAGTGTAGAAGCCTGAGGATGTCCTGTAGGTGGGGGTGGATGAGGGAGAGGTGATGAGCACAGGACCCCAGGCTGGTGCTTCTGTGTCAATGCCTGGAGGTGGCATGTCTGTGAAGGGAGCTTAGGAATTGTCCCTTGGGGTCTCCATAGAACCCACCTGGCATTATACTGGGGTCCTCTGTCTTGTCTGCATTTCCTTTCTTGGGTGCTTTTGTTTCTTCTTCCTTTTCTCTCTCTCACTGGCTTTATGTCTCTTTCTCTCTAAAAACATTAGGACCTCAATCTTGGGTCAGACTTAGGCTCTTCCTGCCAGTGTTGGAGGATTAGGACCTGGGAAGACGTAGTTGTGTTCTTTTGGCACTTGGCAAGAGAAGGTGGGCACACTCCTCTAAACATCCCAAAATAAGCTGTCATGACTCAGTCACCAAACCCATTTCAAACACGTATACTTTCACTTACACCTTCATTCTCAGGGTGAAGAGTCTCCCAAAATTTCTGCCTCATTAACCTGCAACGCACCTTTAAGGCTGATTTAGTTCAATGAGATCCAGGGAGCGAAAGGCTTTTCAAACTCCATTGGGTAAATAAATAAATAAATAAAACAGCTTTTACAGTGGAAATATGAAGGCTGGGATGAAAGAGAAATCAAGTTTCTAAAACCACAACAGAAGTTTCAAGGGTAAAGTGGATGTACTCACAATTAAGCGAAGTCTAGGATGTTAGAAACTGACCCTGGAAGAGAGAGGTCTAGGAGAGAAAGGGACGAGGAACCTGTGGTGCAGGTTTTACGGTCTGGACTGGGGAATTCAAGCCCCACCTGTGGCCCTGGGGCAGTCCTGTCTCTTCCCCCAGCCCCTGGCTCTCTTTCCTTGAGCTGTAAACAGGGGACCCACTCCCTGCCTGCCTCCTGCAGTGATATGAGCACCAGAAGAGGGGAGTGATGTGGAAGTTCAAAGCACTCTCTCAATTATTACTCTTTGTTGCTGACAGTTGTTGTTATGACTGTTTCTAATAAATAATAGGCCTGAAACAAGCCATGGTAGGAAGTGAACACAAGCAGGGACAGGAAATTGGGCCAGGTCTTGAGTTTTGAGATTAGGATCCTGGAAAACAATCTTACCATGAGGTCCCTTGGTACCACTTGTTCAAGGACAAACATAGGTTGGCACGGTCTTTGTCCTGAGCCGCAATTACTGTTCTTACATTTTTTGACTTTCAGGAGACTCCCCTTTGGTGGTTTGTGAAAGACAGATGAACAGAAATACACACATGAAAGGTGTTCCAGCTGGCATCAAGAATTGACAGGGAGTCCCCCAACCCATCTGTCTGGTGTGGCTTCATTGATGTCCCTGATAATTTGATGAGGCCCTTTCTTCATCTGTGGGTGGGTGACACAGGGGAGAAGCTGGGATCCTCCCTCTTGGTTTTGACCGAGTATAATTGGCCTCTGGGCTTGGTCCTAGAAAATGGGCACATCCATTGTTCTCAGCTGTTCAGGAACTCTGCCCCTGACTCTGGACCTTCGGTTTCCCCTGTTTCTTGACTTTGCTGCCTTCTCACTGAGGTTAGGGGTCACCTACATGCACCAATTAGGCTTAAGTGCACAGTGGGTCTTAGCTGGGTGCCTTCCCACCCCCACCACCTCCCGGGTGAATCATCCCTCAGTGCGGAGGTGGTTTGAGGCCACTGGAAGAATAGTGATGTCTGAATTTAGATTAAGTCCCAAATCTATGCAGTTCACAGCATGGGTTTTAAAATCATTTTTGTATTTTTACAAGGTTTAGCTTTTTTAGTAAAGCATTTCTGTATGAGTGTTCTGTAAGAGCCTTTGTTATTTTTGGATTGAAAAAATGAGGAACCCATGTGTTTTACCACTTGTTAGCCTTTGATTCTAGGCAACTGCCAAATGATGCCTTGGGATCCTGGGGTATGGGATGGAAGGGTGCTTAGGGGTCACCGCACCACCCATTCAGGAAAACAGAAGCTGCCCTAAGTATTTTAAACAGGGAATTTAATACACAGAATTTATTTATTTGCTTTTTATGGCTGCACCTGTGGCATATGGAAGCTCCCAGGCTAGGGGTCGAATCATAGCTGCAGCTGCTGGCCTACACCACAGCAATGCGATATCTGAGCCGCATCTGTGACCTATGCCACAGCTCACAGAAATGCTGGATCCTTAACCCACTGATCAAGGCCAGGGATTGAACCTGTGTTCATGGATACTGGTCAGATTCTTTACTGCTGAGCCACAACAGGAACTCCCAATACACAAAATTTATTACAGAAGTGTTAGAAGGTCCGGAAGAGCAAAAAGCTAAGGAATGTGAGGTTACCTAAAGATTAGTAACTGCTGGAAGCTGGTGTCCCACCAGGACTAGAGGATTGAAAGGGAAGATGGCACCGCCCAGAGCTCAGGACCACAGTCTGAGCTGTCAGAATCCCATGCTCACCCACATCCCAGTGGCTGGAACTTAGTCACATGGCCATGCCTGCCTGTGAAGAGGCTGGGAAAGCTGTCCCCCCACCCAAGTGTAGGAAAGGGAATCGGGTTTGCTGAACAGCTAGTCTGTGCTGACTCCGGGCACAGGAGTGTGTGTGCCCCAGGCCTGCCAGCCGCAGTGAGACGGAAGTGTGTGGAAACCGAGGTCTCCCAGCTCCTCATTCTTCTCCCTCGCTGGCCCTCCCCACTGCTGCTGAGCTGACTTCTGTGTGCCCTGTTTTCAGGAGGCGCTGGCCCAGCCCCAGCCCTGGTGGAAGATCCAGCTGTTTGTGTGGGAGCCAGTGCTGTTCGGGACCTGGGATGGTGTGTTCACATCCTGCATGATCAACATTTTCGGGGTTGTCCTTTTCTTGAGGACCGGCTGGCTGGTGGTGAGTGATGGGCTGGTGGCCCTGGAGCCTCCTGTGAGCCTGTGACATGCAAAGCCCAGTCACCCTTGTGTATCCCACAGTGTAATCAGCAGATTCCTAAAACACTGATGTTCCAGAAACATGGAACAAGATCGAGTACGTGGAGTAGCTGGCATTGCTTTTTAAATGGGCCCCAGACAGAGGTTCCCGTGGAAGCCTCACCATGGATTTAACTACAGAAACATGAGCGCAGAAGTCAGGGCATGTCACAGGTGGGACTAGAGGTGGGTCAGAGAGCAGACCGATGGCAAATTTGCCTCCAGTCTCTGACCCTCTCCAGTTTCCTCGGTGTTCTTCAACTTGGCTGGCCCCCACCCCATTGGCTGCCCCAGAGGGGGAGAGGGAGAAGGAGTGGGAATTGTAAAAACCTACAGTTCTCTTCCCATGTCTTTCTCCTTCTTTTCACATGGAACACTTTACTTCTGACACTTCCGGTGACCAGATGTGTGGTTTTCCCCAACACAGCAATTCTGTGATACTGGCTGCATGTCCTACAATTAAACTCCATTCTGACTCTGTCTACTTGGAGATAGCATCGGACCCAACCAGTTAAGGGCTCCGTCCCATAAGGCTGCCCCCACCCACTTCAGCTGCTAGTCACAAGTCCACAGCGTCCCCTCTGCTTCTGACCAATCGGCTGTGAATCGGATTCCCACGACCCCTCCTCAGATTTGGTGAATTTGCTGGAGCAGCTCACAGATCTCGGGGGAAAGCTTATTAATGTTTGCTAGCTTATGAAAGGATATGATAAAGATATAGATGAACAGATGGAGATACATAGGGTGAGGTCCTCGAGGGACCCAAGAGCAGGCACCTCTGTCCTGCGGAGCTGGGGTGCATCACCCTCCGCCTCCTCCTCAGTATGTGGATATGCTCACCACCTGGAAGCTTTCCAAACCCCATATGTTTGGGATTTTCTCTTTCTTTTCTTTTCTTTTTTTTTTTTTCTGTCTTTTTTTTTTACCTTTTCTAGGGCCGCTCCCGTGGCATGTGGAGGTTCCCAGGCTAGAGGTCCAATTGGAGCTGTAGCCGCTGGCCTACACCAGAGCCACAGCAACGCGGGATCTGAGCTGTGTCTGCAACCTACACCACAGCTCACGGCAACGCCGGATCCTTAACCCACTGAGCAAGGGCAGGGATCGAACCCGCAACCTCATGGTTCCCAGTCGGATTCGTTAACTACTGAGCCACGATGGGAACTCTGCGTTTGGGATTTTCTACCGTGATTTCATCACACATGATCATTAATGACTCCATTTCTCTCCCCTCCCCCTCTCTAGAGAAGTGAGTGGAGGTGAAAGGGGTGGGTGGTGAAAATTCCAAGCTTCTCACCCTGACTTGGTCTTCCTGGTGACCAGCCTCCATTCAGGAGCCCACTCGCAGTCGCCTCGTTAGAACAAAAGATGTTCCTCATGCTCTTATCACTTAGGAATTTGCAAGGGTTTTAGGAATCCTGTGCCAGGGATGGGGTCAGAGACCAGATATTGGAACAAGAGATGCTCGTAGTGTTCTTATCACTTAGGAAATGAAACAGTGTCAGGAACTCTGTGCCAGACCAATATACAGTTGACCTGTGAACAACGTGGGTTTGAAAGGCCCAGTCCGCTTCCTCAGATTTGTTTTCAGTAAATACTGTGATTGGTTGACCCCCTGGATGGGGGACTACGGATAGGGAGGGCTGACTCTGGGACATGAGCACCTGTGGATTTTGGTATCTGCAGCCAGTCCTGGAATTAATCCCTGTGGATACCTGAGAGATGGTCATATTCTCATGGCAGTAGAAAGAGGTATGTGTCTTTAGTTTAGATATTGGCTCATGTGATTATGGGGGCTGGCAAATCCAAAATCTGACAAGTGAGATGCAGATAAGAATGGCTATTTCAGGGTTTTTTTTTGTTTTTGAGTCCAAAACCTCGAAACTAATGCATACATTCTGTGTTGCCATCCGGAGACCAAATTCCTTCTTCTTTGGAAAATCTCACCCTCAGTATTTGCTGTTAAGGCCTTCACCTGATTGCAGTAGAACCACCCACCTACGGAGGGTAATCTCATTTACTTAAAGTCAACTGATTGTGTATGTTAATCACACCTTAAAAATACCTTTACAGCAACTTCTAGCCTAGTGTTTGACTAAACAGCTGGTCACCATAACCTAGCCAAGTTGGCACTCACCATTAACCATCACATATGCAAATTCCAGGCGATTCAGCTTCACTTAGTGGGGTGCATAGGGTTCTGAGCCCTCTCAGGAGACCTGAGTGAGGGCAGACCTCCCCAAAGCTCTTGCTCTACTCCATGCCCAGGCTCTTAGCTCAGGGTTCAGTCTTAGCCATGGCCAGGATGCGTCTGAAAGTTTTCTTTATTAATGTGTGAAAAGCTGAGAGCAGGATTAGCAAGCCCTCTGGTGTGGATGCTGAGAATTCCTACCTCTCATACTCTTCCCTAATTTATCAGAGCCCCTACTTAAAAAACCACAAAGCCTCCAGCTCAGACGCCTCGTCCTGGCAGGCATTCTCAGGCTTCTGGCATCCACCTCTGATTTTTTTCCCCTTCCTGGGAGTCACCTCACCACCCAGCACCTCTCCAGCCAGTATCCGATGGGCATCCAGCCACCTGACCACTGTGGCAGGGAAGGCCTGGCAGTGACAGCCTGGACCTGGGCGCTGCTGCATCCTGGGGATGCTTATGGAGCAGTAGAAGGATAGAGGGGTAAGCTCTCTTTATTTTGACTCTTAAATCTTAAGGCCACCTCTTAACCCTGCTGGGTGTGATTTTTTTTTTCTTTTTTTTTTTTAGAAATGGCTATGTAGGAGTATCAGTCCCATCCCAAAGTGAAGTACAAATTCCACTAGGAATTTATTGCTGCATAACAATTTACCCCAATACTTATCAGCTCAAAGCGGCAAATATGTATTATCTTGTAGTTACTGTGGCTCAGGGATCCAGTGCAGCTTAGCTGGGTGCCTCTGGCTCAGGATTTCTCATAGGGTAGCAGCTGAGCTGTCAGTCAGGACTGCAATCTCATGTAAAGGCCCTACTGGCAGAGGATCTGCTTCCAAGATCACTTGTGATGTTGTCGTCAGGCCTTATCATGTGGGCCTCTTCATGGGGTTACCTGGGCACCTGCAGCTGGCCTCCCCCCAGGGCCAGCAACCTGAGAGAAGAGAGTAAGGGAGCAAGTGCCCAAGGTGACTGCCCCCATGTTCTCATGTCTTCACCCTGACACTTGTGTGGGGTTCTACTCATCAAGAGTGAGTCACTCCATCCAGCCCTCACGCAAGGGGTGGCAATTACACAAGGAGGTGGGGGCCACTGGCAGCATCTTCAAGGCCGCCTAGCACAAACACATCCTTTGGCCCTATGACCTCTCCTTTTCAGTTCTGACATGAGTGTTGCCTGAAAGGTCATATTTGAACATGGAAATAAAGGAAAATGTGAAATGCCAAAGATAAGGTAGGACTTCTAGGGGATGATATTCAATGAAAACAAGTAGAGGTCATGCCCAAATCGTTTTAAATAGAAAATAGGAAATCTAAAGAATAATTTCACAGCAAGTTATAGTTTTTGCTTTGTTTTGTTTAAGGGCCACACCTGCAGCATATGGAAGTTCCCAGGCCAGGGATTGAATCAGAGGTACAGCTGCCAGCCTACCCCACAGCCACAGCAGCGCTGGATCCGAGCCAGGTCTTTGACCTATGTGGCAGCTCATGGCAATGCCGGATCCTTAACCCACGGAGCGAGGTCAGGGATCCAACCTGCATCCTCCCAGACACTCTAATGGGTTCTTAACCCACTGAGCCACAATGGGAACTCCTTATAATTTGAAAAACATTAAAGTGGCAGTTTTGGTATGAAAACTTAATGATTGGTAAAAACTTTAAAAAATTATCCCACACAGGCAGTTTAAAAGCATGAACAAAGAAAGAAAATAGTAATTGTATAAGTTCATTTAAAATATAACATCAGCAAAATAAATAATTGAATAAAACCTAATTTGGGTCTCTGGAGCCCAGGGTCCAGAGGTAAATATGGGCTTGGAAATAAACTCAGTGTGATAAGGTGCTGTGGTAAGTCCTGAGCCCTGGGTACTGTGGGAACAGGCAGGGTTACGGGGACAGCTTCCTGGAGGAGGAAACTCTGAACCCCGTCTTAAAGGAGGCACTGGAGTGAACCTGGTGAGGAAGGGCTGGGGCGGAAAGGGATTCCAGGTGGGGGATCCCCGTGGGTGGGAGGGTGCGGGCGAGGGAGCACAGGACTTCACGCTGCAGCACAGAGTGTGTCTGTGGTCGTGGGGGTAGAGGGGGCAGTTGTCGGCAGAGGGAGGAGGGGGACTGGGGTGGGGGCAAGGGGCCTTGCCAGGAGGGGCCTTGCCAGGAGGGGCCTTGCCAGGAGGGGCCTCCTGAGGGTGTGAGGTAGCTTTGACTTTACATTGTCAGTGCCGGGGAGTCTGGAAGAATTTGCTGCAGGGACCTCGCGTTCATTTGGAATTGCTTCCAGGTCTTACTCCTGCGGGCACGGCCTTTGTCCTTTTCCTGTGGGTCCAGCCCCAGGGGTGTGGGGAAGGTGGTCAGTGCTCCCTCCGTGCCCTAACCTTGACCTGGCTCCTTGCTGTTCCGCTGCAGGGAAACACAGGCATGCTCATGGGCATGTTTCTGGTGTCCTTCGTTGCCCTGGTGGCCCTGGTCACTGTGCTGTCTGGCATCGGGGTTGGGGAGCACTGTGGCGTGGGCAGCGGCGGCGTCTACTCCATGATCGCCTCAGTCCTTGGCGGCCAGACGGGAGGCACCATCGGGCTGCTGTACGTGTTTGGACAGGTGAGGCCACCAGCCAGTGGGATTCACTTCCCTTGCCTTGCGGTCTTCACCTTCCTCTCATCCACGTTTCCCTTTGCAGGTGGGCAGTTGCCCGAATTTTATAGATGGGCCATCTGGAGTCCTGGGGGGGATCTCAGAGCAGAGCCAAGCCCACCATTTAGGGCCCTGACTCTTAGTCCAGGGCTGCTGCTTCTCCACTCCCTGTGCCTCTGGAGTCCTGATTCCCCCAGAAAGCAGGACCTGGGTTGCCACCATCCCTGCAGCCCGTTCTAGGGAAGAGCGTGCCCAGCAGTGGCCAGAGTCCTGGGGGCAGCTCTGGGTGGCCTGGTCCCAGGCGCACTTTTACGTTGACAAGGGGACATTTTGCCTGTGCCAAGGACTTCCCTAGAATCAGGCAGCACCCACATGAACTGGCACTCTGGGCTCATTGATAGCTTGCCGGTCTTCACAGGGAGGCTGAAAGCCCGTGTGTGGATGCTCTGTCTGGGAAGGAGAATACTAATGAGGAGGCTGCCCCACAGGGAGGACGGGGGCCCTCAGGAGGCCACTGAGTGGGGAGAAATACTGGGGCATGTTTAGCTAAAACCAGGGATGGTGACCTGGCGCTGAGGAAACAAGTGCAGACATTAAGAAACCACTCTTTGTAAGCACTCCTTGGACCGAAAAAGGCTTTAATGATGGTGCAAAGGGTGGTGGGTGGCTGAAAAAACAGTTTAAAGCAAAGACTCTGTTTAAGTAAGAGTACAAGAGACTCCTCAAAGAAAGCATTGCTTCTCTTTCTCTTATTTCTAAGCAGCAGGGGCAAGTTATTTTAGCAAAAATAAATCTCATTCTCCAACAGCACAAAGCTGTGTGTGTGTGTGTGTGTGTGTGTGTGTGTGTGTGTGTGTGCACATGTGTGCATGCATGTGTAGGACAGATGCATCGAAGGCAGACACATGGTCATTGTACTCTTAAAAGCCACTTTCCTTTATGGAGAAAGATCTTAAGGCATGGTAGTTGGGAAGCTGAGTAATCAATAGTCCGTTTACTTTGTTACCCTGGGGATTTGTATATTGATTTTCTACTTCTCTGCCATTTTATAGCCAAGCAGATTGCAAGATGGACAAACGGCAGTTCTCACTTGCCCCGCTCCCTCAGTAGACGACAAGCTCACCCCCTGAAACAGACGCTACAGACAGGGGACTAGCGCAGGTGGAACTCCCCCACCCCACCCACCGCCAACCCAAGCACAAGAGAGGAAGCCTCCTGTATGACAGTTGACTTGAGGCAAAATGCTCAAAAAGAAGACGTTTTCTGAGCTTGGGCAGCCACTGCCTAAGAAGCCACCAGCTTGACAGCTTTGCTTGCTTTGCTCTCTGTCTGTTTGGGCCCCAGCCAGAAACACAGATGCCCCTTCGGTCAGTGTGCTTGCTTTGCCGCTGCTTCTTCTGCAGCTGACCTGGGCTGGGCTCTCTGATCAGGGTGAGGCTGCTGCATAATCCTTTTGATCTGGTGCTGCCAGCTTCAGTTTGCTACTATTTCGTTGAGGATTTTTGCTCATACATTGTGAGGGGTATTGATCTATAGTTTTCTTGTGCTGTCTTTGTCTAGTGTTGAGGTCATGATCATGTCCTCAAAGGGCCTCACCTCAAACACAGGAGGAGTTGGGAGGCGTTCTCTTTTCTTTTTGGGAAGAGTTGGTGAAGGACTGGTGTTAATTCTTCTTTAAACATTTGGTGGAATTTGGTGGTGAAACCATCTCGTCCTAGGCTTTTCTTTGTAAGAAGTTTTAAAATAAGTAATTCAATTGCTTTACCTGTATAGCCGTATTCCTGTTCTCTACTTCTTCTTGAGTCAGTTTTGATAGTTTGCATCTTTCTAGGAATTTGTCCATTTTATTTAAGTTATCTAATGTTTTGGTGCATAATCATTCATAGATTCCCTTATAATCTTTTTTGTTTTTCTAAGATTGTCCTCCTTTGCCTTCCTGATTTTAATCATTCGAGCCTTCTCTCTGTTTCTTGGTCAGTCTAGTTAAAGGTTTGTCTGCAAAGAAGCATTTTCTGGTTTTGTTGATTTTCTCTATCGTTTTTCTGACGTCTGCTTCATTTATTTCTGCTCCAGTCTCTATTACTTCCTTCTTTCTGCTTGCTTTATGTTTAGTTCACTCTTTTTTTTTTTTTTTTTTTCCTGGTTTCTTCAGGTGGAAGTTTAGGTCATTGATTTGTGGTCTTTCTTCTTCCAGAGTATGGAGGGTTTATTCCTGGTTCTTATTAACCCCTAATCCCCTCATCCCAGGGCACATATGCACTCTTTTTTTTTTTTTTTTGTCTTTTTATGGCCGCATCTGGGGCATATGAAAGTTCCCAGGCTAGAAGTTGAATCAGAGCTGCAGCCGCCTGCCTATACTACAGGCACAGCAATGCCAGATCCAAGCTGCATCTGCAACCTACACCACAGCCCACAGCAATGCCAGATCCTTAACCCACTGAGTAAGGCCAGGGATCGAACTTGCATCCTCATGGATACTAGTCAGGTTCGTTACCACTGAGCCACAGTGGGAACTTCTGCATTCATTTGTTTTTAGTAATTGCCAGAGGAGATGGCCTGTTTTGCCCTGGAGCAGAGTCAGTGAACTTCTTCTGTAAAGGGCCAGATAGTAAATATTTCAGTTTTTTTGTGAGAGTGCCCTGCGTCTCTGTCATGACTCAGCTCTGTCACGGAGGTGGGAAAGCAGCCATATGGTATGAAGAAATGGGTGTGGCTGTGTGCCAGTCACACCTTATTCCCCAAACAGGCAGCAGCAGGATTTGGCCAGAGGGCCAAAGTTTATGGCCCTTGCCATAGAGCATCAGCACTTAGAAGATGGAGATACTTAAAATAATGACTTTTAAAGCTCACTAAGTCTTTCCATTGCCTTGCCTCCTTCTCCAGATACCTCCCCACTTATTTCTTTTCTTTTTTTTTTTTTTTTTTGTCTTTTGTTGTTGTTGTTGTTGTTGTTGTTGTTGTTGCCATTTCTTGGGCCGCTCCCGCGGCATATGGAGGTTCCCAGGCTAGGGGTCCAATCGGAGCTGTAGCCACCGGCCTACGCCAGAGCCACAGCAACGCGGGATCCGAGCCACGTCTGCAGCCTACACCACAGCTCATGGCAACGCCGGATCGTTAACCCACTGAGCAAGGGCAGGGACCAAACCCGCAACCTCATGGTTCCTAGTCGGATTCGTTAACCACTGCGCCACGACGGGAACTCCCCCACTTATTTCTCTGGGGCGTTGGTGCCAGGCCTGTTGTGTGGAGCCAGACCCCTTGCCAGTGAGGGGAGATGAGCTGGTGCCCTTCCTCCCTCCTGCCCCACTCACATGAGGGTTTCTTTTGGGGCTGCTTATCCTGGAGATAAGCTTCATAATCCCAGAAGATCCAGCTTCAGCCTGATGTGTCCTGTCTAAAAGCATTCATTCATGGCTTACCTGCTCTTTGCTAGATTCTGTAAAAACAGTGCCGGTCTGGAAAATTTTCACAGACCCGACATAGGCCTGGGGTTTGCATTATGGGAGGGAACACATATGCAGGACATACAGTCAGCCGACTCTCACTATGGGGATTTAGTGCGAGAAGGGGAGGGGTGCGGAGGCGCAGCTCTGGTTTTCTAGGTAGGTATCCAAAGGTGGGAAGAAACATGCCTATGATTGTGAAAGTGCCGTTTTAAAAACCAAATGTGGAGTTACGGCACAGCGGTAACGAACCCTAGTGGTATCCTTGAGGATGTGGGTTCCATCCCTGGCTTCACTTAGTGGGTTAAGGATCCGGCGTTGCCACTGAGCTGTGTGTAGGTCACCGATTCTGCTTGAATCCTGTGTTGCTGTGCTGTGGTGTAGGCTGGCAACTGTGGCTCTGATTCAACTCCTAGCCTGGGAACTTCCATGTGCTGCAGGTGTGGCCCTAAAAACACCAAAAAAACCCCAAAAAAACAAAAAAAAAACCCAAAAAAACAAAAAACACCCCACAAAAAAAAACCCTGAATGCCTTGGAAAGGAGGTGTTACCCCCTGAAAATATGGCAAGTGACACCCCCTGCTTCCTGTGCCAGCGGGTTAGAAATTCTCCACAGAGGACAAAAGAGAAAAAGAAAGCCCGTGATTATCAACTTTAAGAGGAGATAAATATGTCCAAAAATTTAATACATTCCGGATAGGTTTATATATTAAATAAATTGAAAGGGATGTTTTCCAGTGAAGAGGAGCTGCATGGTTGGAAGGTGGCCCAGGTCCAGGGTGGCTGGATTGCTGTGGTGAAGGGCTGGCGACCCCTCTGGTCCAAACTTCTCCCAGGGGAGCTGGCCGAGGGGAGCCTTGCATCCCAGACACACTGTGCTCTGTGTACCCAGATGCAGTTCTCGCATAAACAGAATAGTACTCTCAATATGTTTGTTTTTATTTTCTTATACAAAATTCCTTTAAAATTACAAAATGATGTTCCTTATAACCAGTTAGCTTATCAGAGATGATGTAAAGACAACGGTGGTTTCCGTCCCTCCTTTGGTGACCAGTGTGAGCACTCATTGTCCCCATCTGCACCTCCCCCTGTGCTCATCTACATGCATGTATGGATTTTTGAAGGAGCCACTTGTTTTTACTGAAATGGGGACAAATTTCATACTCTATTCCACGGCTTGTATTTCTCACTGAGCAATAAGTCATAGACGTTCTGCTAGGTCAACGCTCTGAACCCATGCTTTTTACATAGTTGCTTAGTATTGTGTAATGTGGATGTGCATAATTTATGGCACATTCATTCTCTATTCATTCTTTTACTCTCTTATGAAAGAGTAGTTTTATTCCTTTTCTCATTCCTAAAACTCTGTCTTTTTTATATTTTCCCTTTTCTTCTTAATCAGGCTGCCAGGTGTTTATGTATTTTTATGAACTTAAAAAAAAATCAGTTTTGAGGAGTACCTGTGGTGACACACTGGGTTAAGAATCTGACTGCAGCAGCTTGGGTCACTGCAGCGACATGGGTTCGATTCCCAGCCTGGCACAGTGAGTTAAAGGATCTGACATTGCCGCAGCTGTGGTGTGGGTCATAGCTGTAGCTTGGATTCATTCAGTTCCTGTCCTGGGAACTTCCATATGCCATGGGTGAAGCCTTAAAAAAAAAAGTCAGCTATTCTCTCTATCCTTTCTTTTGTTTTTTCTTTTATTTCATTAATTTCATATATCCTCTTATTAAATACTTCCTACTGTCTTTTTATTTCTGTTGATTTTAAAAATCACTTTAATACTTTGTTCATGCATTTGTCTCCTTTTTTAAACTAATAAAAGCATTTAGGATTATACTCCTCCCCCCTTCTGAATACAGGATTAGTGTACTTCTCAAGTTTCAGAATAAATCCCTTTTATTACTTTCTAGCTAATTTGAAATTTAAAAAATTTCTTCTTGTTTTGCCCACACAGCTCAAATTTATTTCTTTTTAAAAAATTTTCCCTCTAATTGCTTTGGAAGTTCTGCTGTGCTTTTCATTGTGTGAGTAGTCATTGCCTACTTTTAGAAGCCATAATTAAACTTTTTCTATACTTCTCAGATAAAAACATTACTTATTAGCTCCTCTAACTACGAAACATGAAATCTCTATGATGCTTTTACTTCCCCGTGTTCTACAATTACCCTTCCTTCTTCTTCTTCTTCTTTTTTTCCCCTTCCCTCTCACCCCCAAGTCCTTTGATTTTGAGAAAGTGGTATAGTTTGGGGCTGCTACTATTTTCCCTCAAAGTAAGTCTCTTGGGTTTCAGTGACCCTCGCTTACAACTGATGTTGCACATTTCTAGTGACATCACCATCATCTACTTACATTAACCAAGGGTTTTGTGAAATTCATGGGTAACTACCATTTCCTTTTCTTCGGTAGCTAATCCTAGCAAGGTAGTAATGATACTGCCAATAACTATTATTTCTACGACTCTGTGAGCCAGGCATTGTTCTAGGCCTTAACACGAACGATATCCTTTAATCCTCGCGATAATCTTTTGAAGGAAGAACGACTCTTACCTGTGTTTCACAGATGAAGGCATGAAGCACAGAAAGGTTAGAACACTTTCCCAAGTCACACAGCTAAGACCGGGAACACAGCATGTGGCCTTCAGGAGTCTGGTTGCCACAGGCTGAGCTCACAACCGCTGTGCTTTGTCCTGCCGCCTCCAGAGCTTTTCCTTTTTTTCTGGTACAGGCATCTTTGGGCTAAAAGTGATTTTAGATACAAACCTGAGAGAGGGGCACTACTGGGGTTACTAGAAACAATAGGCTGTCCTTAGTGCTGGTCCCACTTCACGCAAGCAAATTCTGTTCTGTAGCTAGAGAAAGAAATAAGTGGTTTGGAAACTCCAGGTGCGGAGTGTCCCATTCAAGTTCTGGCCTAGCCTCTGCATGCGACAGACATCCAGCACCCAAGGAGGGATGTCTATACACACAATCATCATGACTACATTTTTAACATTTGTTTTTGAGATGCTGATAGATCGGACCATGAAGAGTCCTGTTGATCTGGTCATATAGCAGAGGAAATAGCATCATTGTCACCATCACATGCTTGGCATTTTGTCAAGAGTAAGTTTGAATTCTGAGGTGAATGCAGGAAAATGTAGAGTTCTCTCTTTTGCTCTCTCTCCTGATTGTCTTTCCTCAACATTTATTGGGCATCTGCCTTTATCCAAATGCAGACAGACATGCCTGCTTAAATCTGGGGATCACTGATGATGATGCTATGTCTAGCTGACAGTGAGCCAATCTCAGTGAAGAACAGAGCCTCCCTCTTGAGCCCCTCAAATACACAAATCGTATTGGCCTTCTTGTCTTTACATGCAAGGGCTGAAACTTAATGGTGTCTGCTTCCCAGAGCACTTCTCATAGTCAACACATCAGAAAGTATTTATAGATTGCTTGCAACATAGTTAGCAAATGCAGGGGATTTTGAGAGGTGCAATCAGCATAATTTTTTTTTTGCTTTCTTTTTGCTTTTTAGGACCGAAACTGCTGCACATGGAGGTTCCCAGGCTAGGGATCAAACCGAAACTACAGCTACTGGCCTATGCCACCACCCCAGCAACGTGGGATCCTAGCCGTGTCTGTGACCTACATCACAGCTCACGGCAACGCTGGATCCCTGACTCACTGATCGAGGCCAGGGGTTGAACCCTCAACCTCATGGTTCCTAGTTGGATTCGTTTCCGCTGCACCACAATGGGAACTCCCATACATTTTTTTAAAGATATTTTCATTGTTGGTGGTGGTAGGGGCAAACTTATATGCATTAAATAATTAATAGATTATGGATCCAGATAATTAATTGCGTGGTAGCAGCAGTAGGCATAGTATTTATTTAGGAAAGGGGGATGAGGAAAGGCTTCATGGAAAGGGAGGAACTTGCCTGAGGCCTGAGTAGAATTGTTTCCTGAGAGGACAGCATGTGTAGCAAGACAGAGATGACAGGCTGCTGGCACTGGGGGAGCATAAAGGAATGCACCTGATAGGAGAAGGGGGCTGAGGAACTCTGGAAAGTGAAGTGGGTGTTATTTTCTTTCTTTCTTTTTTATTATTTAAATTTCATGGCTGCACCCACACCCTGTGGAAGTACCTGGGCCAGGGATTGAATCCAAGCCATAACACCAGATCCTTTAACCCACTATGCCAGGCTGGGGATGGAACCTGCATCTCTGCAACAACCCGAGCCTTTGCAGTCAGGTTCTTTACCCACTGTGCCACAGCGGGAACTCCTCGTTTCCACATATTTATTTGAGATTGTGCTTCAAATATTTTTAAGAGGTAATATCATGATTCTCAGCAAATATAAAATAAACATGTGCCAATGATTTTATGTAACTCATTAATTAGGGGAGGAGCCAGTGAGACGTTAAAGTTGAGAAGCAAGGTATGGCCAGGGTGGATACAGATCAAATCCATAAATTCCTAATTTCATAAATAAATATAAGGATAGATTGCTAGGTTAGAATCAAAACTGGTAATGTCCTCCACGATGACAAACCCCAATCTTTTGGGTTATCTGTTCCATCAGCAGAATCTCTGTGTATTTCTGTTGGAAAAAAAAAATCTGTTAACATGTAACTTCACAAAGTCCAGGGTATTTAATACATGTAACCAATAGTAAACAGCAGGTAGAACTAAGTACATTCATCTAGATATTCCTTGGGTGGCATTTTTTCCATGTGACAGTGACAAGATGGGCTGCACACTTTTTTTTTCTTATTTATAAGTTTTAGGTAATTTAAAATATAATAGTGACATACAAAGACATAGAGGAAAAACCGGGGTTGCGTCCGTGTCCTCCTAAGGCTGTGAGATGGGGGCCCCTGCCTTGTGCTCTCTATTTAGCTCTGCACAGAGGAGTCTAAAGGTGTCTTTGGCCCAGAGTCCCATATTCTTCCTCCCATAATCTTTCATCTTCATTACCACTGACAATCATTCTCCTCTCTGGATGGTGGGAGAGGTGTAGGTGAGAAGCAAGGGGGTCCCATGCGCAGGGTTCCTGGGCAGTGAAGGCTCGATCACCCCCCATGCTGGTTCCCAGGAGTGGAATTCCGAGAGGAGAGCAGGGTCCTCCATGCCAGGCAGCCTGGCTGCTCTTTTCTCTCACTGACTCTTCCTACCTCGAATCGCCTGTTAGTGTGTTGCAGGTGCCATGTACATCACCGGCTTTGCCGAGTCCATCTCAGATCTGCTGGGCCTCAGGAATATCTGGGCTGTGCGAGGAATTTCGGTAGCGGTGCTTCTGGCCTTGCTGGGGATTAACCTAGCAGGTGTCAAATGGATCATCCGCCTCCAGCTGCTGCTGCTGCTCCTGCTGGCCGTGTCCACACTGGACTTTGTGGTGGGCTCTTTCACACACCTGGATCCAGGTAAGCCTTTTGGAGTTCCCTAGATGGCCTTAGGGGGTCTGCACTGCTTTCAAGATATTTGTAGGTCTGAATTTGCAGGTTAACCCCAGTAGCCATTACCTGTATTGAGTGTGTGCTGTTTTCGGAGCAGGTGAGGCGGTGTGTCTTGATGCAGCTTCAGAGGCCAGAAGACCCCTCTTCACACCCCTCTTCCCTAGGCACATTTCCCATGTTTCTTTTTATTTGCCTTCTGGTTTTTAATAAATAAGAAAATTTAGATAAAGCGAAGAGTAAAGTAGAACTGGATTAAACAAAGAATAATTCATGACAGTGATTGGGAGAGTGGGCAAGAAATAGATTGGGAACAGGGAAGGAAATAGGCTTTAATTTTATCTGTCATATTCTAATTCTTTTTTAAAAGGGGCTTGCTGCAAATATAATGGACGTTAACAATTATCATTTCTGGGGGATGGGAACAGATATGTGTTTGATTATCTAGAGTTTTCAATATTAATTTTATTTCAAAACAAAAATAAGAACCCACTAACTTAGCTTAAAGAAAGAAAATAGGAGTTCCCATCTTGGCTCAGCAGAAACGAATCTGACTGGGATACATGAGGATGCAGGTTTGATCCCTGACCTTGCTCAGTGGGTTAAGGACCCAGCGTTGCCATGAGCTGTGGTGTAGGTCATGGATGTGGCTTGGATCCCGGGTTGCTGTGGCTGTGGCTGGCAGCTGCAGCTCTGATTAGACCCCTAGCCTGGGGACCTCCATATCTCCATGTGCCATGAAAGCAGCTCTAAAAAGACAAAAAAAAAAAAAAAAGGAAAAAAGAAAAAGAAACAGCCATTGCACCATTTCATATTGTCATCGATCAATCGATCACTGCTTACTTTAACCCTGGGTTTTCCTCAGCCTTGAGGATGCCTGGCAAGCCTAATCCTAAACCTGTTCTTTGAGTGAGACACTATTACCCAAAGTACCCATAACTTCGGTAACTTTGTAGCTTTGTGATTTGGGATGGTTTGGCATCAGAAGCCTTTTTTTTTTCTCTCCAGAGCACAGAGCTATAGCTGGGATGCTGTAGGAAAAAGTGAAGTGCCTGATATTTCACCCTTTGGGGACTTCATCTTTTTATGGCAACAGTGACTAGGCATCTACATAGGACTGTGGACAGGCAAGGGGAGATAGGGCCACAAGCTGGGTTAACAAAGAGAAAGAAAAGAGATCAGGAGCACAGACCAACTGCCTCTAAGGGTGGCTGGTGGCAACAGCCAGCACTTGTACTGGGTGAGCGCTTTTGTGCCAGGCATTTTGCTTAGCACCTCATGTGGCTTATCTCATACTTTATCATAACCTCATGGGGGTGGAACAGTTAGGACAAGGACTGTGGGATTATATAATTTGTAGTAATGCATGGCAGAGCTGGGTATGAGACTGGATCTATTTGACTATAAAGCTGAGCTGTTCCTGGAGGCGGGAACACTACCCCTTTCTATGATAGCAGCTCTGCTTTCCCTCTTCAAAGCTGCCCCTGGTGTGTGTTCTAAAAAGTCTCGTCTTTCATAAAATTGTTGGTTGTGGGAAGGTCAGACATCAGTTGGTACACACACGTTACTTTTTCATATATGAAAATGCTTTTGTGGGGAGAATAGTCACTCCCTGCTCCCTGAGTGGCCCCTACCCTCTGGCATCCTGGTCTGTTCCCCAGAACCTCCGGGCGGCCCCATAATCCAGCATCTAAAGTGTTAACCCCCAGGGCCCACTGCAGTGCTGAGGGCCAATTCTCTGTCCAAACTGATCCCTCCAAACCTGGGCCTTGCAGCTAGCTGAACATTTGGAGTCTCTCCATTGGAGGGAAGGAGTGATTTTTTTTTCCTGGCTTTGCACCACGCTACAGAGACAGCCCACATCCTGAGAGAGACCTGCTGGCTCTTTGGCCATCCAGCTGTCAGTGAGGGAGTCAGAGAGTACACTCGAGCCTCTGGGCCTCTGTTCTGGGTCCTTTCCCCCATCGACATAGTTGCCGAAAGAGCATAATTAGTTAACTTGCAGGGTGATGCACTGGCTCCTTTGAAACCTCAGTAGGCTGCTGTATTTGCCTTCTCAATTAGAAGTTTTCTTGGCTACTTTCTGACTTACTCCAAATATTTCTCTTTCCTTCTGGTCAGTACATTACCAGGGTGTAGTGTGAAATGACATTTATTTTCAATCATTTCCATAGCAACCAGCCCCTCTAAAATCTGTTTTTGGTATCACTGGTGTTTTATATGGGCTACTTTCTTTGCAGTTAAAAATCCAAACTGAAACTAGACCATAGACCTTCAGAATGGATTTAGCAGAATGGTTTCAGTGCTTTAGCAAAGTGACATACAAATAGATATTAAAAAAAAAAAAAAAAAAAAAAACTGGAAGAGAGACTGGAAGGAAATAAGCCCAAATGGTCATCTTTTTGCTGAGATTATGGGGGGCTCTATTATCTGATTTCTGCTTTTCCTTTAATTGCTTAGTGCAGCTTAAAAAAAATTAATAGACTTTAGTTTTCAGAATAGTTTTAAGTTAAGAGAAAATTAGCACATAGTGCAGAAGTCCCCATAGTCTTCCTGTCTCCTTTCCCTGCCAATTTCTCCCCCCTCTTTTTTATTGATCTTTTTTTTTTAAATTTTTAAATTTTTTATTTTTTTTTAGGGCTGCACATGTACCATATGGAAGTTCCCAGGCTAGGGGTCCAGTTGGAGCTGCAGCTATGGGCCTACACCACAGCTCACAGCAACGCCGGATCCTTAACTCACTGAGAGAGGCCAGGGATCGAAAACCCCAAAACTTCATGGATGCTAGTCAGGTTCATTAACCACTGAGCCATGATGGGACCTCCTAATTTCCCCTGTTAACATTATAACTGATGAACTAATAGTGACACATTATTATTAACTGACATCCATGGCTTAGATGAGGATTCATCCTTTCTGTTGTACAGTTCTGTGGGTTTTGACAAATATTTAATGATATACATCTATCATGACCGTATCCTACAGAGTAGTTTTAATGTCTTAAAGATTCCTCTGCTCCACTTATTTCATGCCCCTCCCCACCCCTACTCCGGCTCTCCTGGCAACCCCTGATCTTTTCACTGCCTCTGTACTTTTGCCTTTCTCAGAATGTCATATAGTTGAAATCATGCAATATGCAGACTTTTTAGCCTGGCTTCTTCATTCGCTAACATTGTGCATTCAAGGTTTCTCCATGTCTTTTTGTGCTGTAATGGCTCATATCTTCCTATTATTGAATAAGATTCCACTGTGTAAGTTATACTACAGTTTTTTGGCTTGGGTTTTTGGTTTTGGTCCCTTCACCTAAGGGTGTTTTTGTTGCTTCCAGCTTTTGGCAATTATGAATAAGACTTCCGTAAACATTTGTGTGTGGGAGTTTTTGTGAAGACAGAACTTTTTAACCTGTTTGAATAAATTCTTAGGAGCATGATTGGGGGACATATGATAAGGCTCTGTTTACCTTCGTAAGAAATTACCAAACTGTCTTCCAAAGTAGCTGTACATATTGCATTCCCACTAGCAATATATGAGGGTTCTTGCCGCTCTACCCTTGTCAGCATTTGGTGGTGTTAGTTTCTTGGATTTTAGCCATTCTGATAGGGGCCTAGTGATAGCTCATTGCTGTTTTCATTTGCAGTTCCCTAAGACATGATATTGAGCATGTTTTCATATACATATTTGACATCTGTATATCATCTCTGATTAGGTGTCTTTTGCCCATTTTTAAAATTGTTTTTTTTTAAAGCATTTTACTCTATTTATTTTTCTTTTTTTTCAGTTTTTAAAAAATTTTTTAATGATTTCTATTTTTTCCACATGGATGGTTTACAGTGTTCTGTCAGTTTTCTACTGTACAGCAAGGTGACCCAGTCACATATACATGTATACATTCTTTTTTCTCACATTATCATGCTCCATCGTAAGTGATTGGATATAGTTCCCTGTGCTGTACAGCAGGATCTCCTTGCTTATCCATTCCAAAGGCAGTAGTTTGCATCTATGAACCCCGGATTCTCGGTCCATCCCACTCCTTCCCCCTCCCCCTTGGCAACCAGAAGTCTTGTTTTCCAAGTCCATGATTTTCTTTTCTGTGGAAAGGTTTATTTGTACTGTATATTAGATTCTAGATATAAGTGATATCATATGGTATTTGTTTTTCTCTTTCTGAATTACTTCACTTAGTATGAGAGTCTCTAGTTGCATCCATGTTGCTGCAAATGGCATTATTTTGTTCTTTTTATGGCTGAGTAATATTCCATTGTGTATATACAACCCATCTTCTTACTCTAATCATCTGTCAGTGGACATTTGGGTTGTTTCCATGTCTTGGATATTGTGAATAGTGCTGCAGTGAACATATGGGTGCATGTGTCTTTTTCAAGGAAAGTTTTGTCCAGGTATATGCCCAAGAGTGGGATTGCTGGGTCATATGGTAGTTCTATGTATAGTCTTCTAAGGTACCTCCATACTGTTTTCCATAGTGGTTGTACCAATTTACATTCCCACCAACAGTGCAGGAGGGTTCCTTTTTCTCCACAACCCCTCCAGCACTTGTTATTTGTGGACTTATTAATGATGGCCATTCTGACAGGTGTGAAGTAGTACCTCATAGTAGTTTTGATTTGCATTTCTCTAATAATCAATGATATTGAGCATTTTTTTCATGTGCTTATTGGGCATCTATATACCTTCTCTGGATTTTTTTTTTCTTTTTAGTGCTGCATGTGTGGCATATGGAAGTTCCCAGGCTAGGGGTCAAATCTGGGCTGCATTTGCTGGCCTAAGCCCCAGCCACAGCAATGCCAGATCTGAGCCATGTCTGTGACCTACACTGCAGCTCATGGCAACACTGGATCCTTAACCCACTGAGCAGGGCCAAGGATCAAACCTGAATCCTCATGGATACTAGATGCATTTGTAACCCACTGAGCCACAGGAACTCCCAAGGTGAGTGTCTTTTTTTTTTTTTGCATGTAGATGTCCAGACATTCCAGCACCATTTGTTGAAAAGACCATCCTGTCTTCATTGAGTTGCCTTTGCTCCTTTGTCACAGATCTATTGACTGTATTTTTGTGAGTCTGTTTCTGTGCAGTCTTCTCTAGTACCACACCATTTGAATTATTGTAGTTTTACAATGAGCTTCAAGCTGGGTGGTATCAATCCTCCAACTGTATCCTTTTTCACTGGTTAGGTATTTTTAAGATCAGGAAACAATGGTTTTAAAAAAACACCTAAGCTGGAGTTCCCATTGTGGCTCAGTGGTTAATGAATCCGACTAGGAACCATGAGGTTGTGGGTTTGATCCCTGGCCTTGCTCAGTGGGTTAAGAATCCGGCATTGCCATGAGCTGTGGTGTATGTTGCAGATGCAGCTCAGATCCCGAGTTGCCGTGGCTCTGGTGTAGGCCAGTGGCTACAGCTCCGATTGGACCCCTAGCCTGGGAACCTCCATGTGCTGTGGGAGTGGCCCAAAAAATGGCAAAAAAAAAAAAAAAAAAAAGGACCAAAAAATAACCCCCCCCAAAAAAACCCACCTAAGCCTAATTTTATTTCTGTCCTTTTCTTTAAATATAAATGACTTAAAAAAATCCAGGTGATCTTAAATGTATAATGTAAAAATGTAGAATGTAAAAAAACCCCTTCCATTTTCCCAGTTATGCTCTCCAGCCAAAGACTGGTAGAGGTATTCGTTATCTATTACTGTTGAACAGATGGCCCCCAAATTTAGTGGCACAAAACAACAATAAACATGTATTATTTCTTGCCTTGTCTGTGGACCAGAAATTTGGATATGACTTGGCTGATGGTTCTGGCTCAGGTTTTCTCATGATGTTCAGGCAGACGTCAGCAGGGGCTGCAGAGATATGAAGGCTTGACTGGGGCTGTAGGATCTGGCTGGCAAGTTGGTATTGATTATTGGCAGGTGGCCTCAGTTCCTCTCCATGTGGTCCTTTCCTGAGAGCTGCTTAAGTGTCCTCAAGTCAGGAGGTCTCTGGATTCTCCAAAAGCAAGCAAGGGGGAGGGGGGAGGGGGAGGGGGAGAAAAAGCGGGAGCGGGGAAAGGGGGGAGAAGGGGAGAGAGAGAGGCTGGATGGGGAACCCATGTACTATCCTTTTAATGATCTTGTATCAGAGATCACATAGCAGCACACATACCACAATCTGTTAGTTAGAAGTGAATTACTTATTCTGATCCTCATTCAAAGGGAGAGGATTTAGTTTTCACTTTTGAATGAAGAAGCATCAAAGAATTTGCAGGCATATATAAAAAACACAACAGTTAATATTAAAATCAGAAAAAAATAAATACATTTAAGTCAAATTATATTTTCCCTGTTTTTTTCAAAGACAAAATTAATGTTTTCATATTGTCAAAATTTTTAAAAAATCCGAAATGTAAACTAAAAAGTGAAAGTTCCTCCCTCTTACTCCATCCTCCCATCCCCACCCCCAGAGGGAGATTGATGAATATCTTTCTAGTCTATTTTTTATATATGTACAAGCATATATGCACATATGCACATACATGAACACATAAATGGTTCTTTATAAACATGCCATTTTACATTGTTTTGCTCTTCTTTCTTTCCCAACCAGCAGTATGTCATGGACATCCTGCAATGTCAGTACATTTAGGATGCCCTCATTTTTTTTTAAATGCCTACATAGTATACCACATTTTATGTAAAACATTAAATTATTGATGGATATATAGGTTTTTCCAGTTTATTGCTATTATCTCTCAGTGATACGAAGATCTTTGTACAAAATCTGGAGGATTATTTTTGGAGGATCCAGGCTTATCATTGTAATTCATAGGACAAAGGAATTTCTGGTGATGAGAACTATCAGGTGTCATCTTCTATGTGAGTGAGGTAACTTCTAGCAGGCGCCTCGGGTTGGAGGTTACTTGCCTTCAGAGCCAACCTTGTGACTTGAGTGTTGGAACTTTCAGCTACCTTCCCTCTTCCACTTCAGGGGAGAGAAGCCTGGCTGGAGATGAAGTTCAAACACCAGTGACTTAATAGGTCATGCCTGTGTAATGAATCCTCTATGAAAACCTTCAAGAACTGGGTCCAGAGAGCTTCTGGTTTGGTGCCCATGGAGATGAGGGTGTGAAGCACCATGCCGTGCCCTGTGGGTCTCTTCCATCTGGCTGTTCTGAGTTGGAATATATATATATACTTGAAATATATATATATATATTTTTTTTTTATATGTATATATATTTTTTAAAATATATTTTTTACAGCCACATCTGCAGCATATGGAATTTCCCAGAGCAGGGGTGAAATTGGAGCTGCAGCTGCCAGCCTATGCCATAGTCACAGCAATGCCAGATCTGAGCCACATCTGTGACCTGCGCCACATCTCATGGCAAGGCCAGGTCCTTAACCCACTGATCAGTGCCAGGGGTCGAACCCATGTCCTCATGGATACTGGTCAGGTTTGTTACCACTGAGCCACAACAGGAACCCCCTGAGTTATAGCTTCTTGTAATTAACCAGTTATCTAGTTAGAAACAAAAAAACACACATTTTTCTGGGTTCTGTGAGCTTTTCTAGCAAATTAACTGAACCCAAAGAGGGGACCTTTGGAATCCCTGATCTATATAGCCTGTGGATCAGAGGTACAGGTGATAGCCTGGACTCGCAAGTGCCATCTGAGGGGAGGGGGCCCTTAATTGTGGGGCCTGATGCTGTCTCCAGGGAGACTGTCAGAATTAAGTTCAATTGTAGGACACCTAGCTCAATTGCCAGAGGGTCGCTTGGTGTGGGGAAAAGCACATGAATCCTGAACCTCAGAGACAGGACGTCTTTGGTCTCCCACCATTCGGCAGCATCTGGGCCTTTGGTGCTCTTCTGGTTTCTGCTCTTGGTAGGTGGCCTGTTTCTCCTGCTTGAGGTGCTTAGGATCTTCCCTTGATCCTGAGGTTTAAAATTGTCTATGAAATTTTTTATTAATTGGCTCAGGCACTTTCCGTCTGGAATTTTCATTGAGTTTCTCTTTTTTCTTCTCTCTCTCTCTTTTAAAAATTTTCTTGAATTCTGACTAGCTGGATGTTGGAGTTCCTGGTTCAATCCCTCCGTTGTTATTTTCTAATCTTCTCCCTTCCGTGGTGTATCTCTCTTTTTCCCTCCCTACTTTATGGGAGAGTTTCCCCACTTTTATTTTCAGCCTTTTAACTGAATTTTTGTTTTGACTCTCCTTAATTTCCAAGAGCTCTTTGTTGTTCTCTGATTATTAATTTTGTTTCTTTCCCTTTTGCCGCCCCCCCTCCACCGCCAAGGCATATGGAGTTCCCAGGCCAGGGATCAGATCTGAGCTGCAGTTGTGACCCACGCTGCAGCTGTGGCAATGCTGAATCCTTTAACCCCCTGCAAGGGGCTGGGGATCAAACTCGCCTCCTGGTGCTGCAGCGGGAACTCCTGATTGTTAATTTTAAAATCACATCCTGTTCTTGTTTTATGAATTTAACATCTCTTTTTGATTCTTCCAATCTATTAATTGTAGAGGGTTTATTTTCTTTTGAAATTTTCGTCTGCTCTCCGTATTATCTGTCTTTCCCCCCCCAGCCTTCTTTGTTTCTGTTATCCTGTTTTGTTCTCTGTGTTAACTGCTGCAAGCTTTCTTTGAAGCTTTCTTAGAGTCCTTGGTGGTTCCTTCGTTTTTAATAATGAGGCACTGAAACGCTGACTGGAAGTTTCACGTGCAGAGTGGGTGGTAGTTGGCAGGAGGGCACCTCTGTGCAAACTGGGCTGTTCTATCAGCAGTCTCCCAGATGTCATTCTCCCTGGGTCTCTCCTCTAGTCCAGTTCATGTTCTCTAGAAAGTTCTCCAATCTCCTGCCGGGGAATGCATGGCTGCAACAGTCCTGGGAGCAGGGTGGAGGTGGGGGGAAGGGGCTGGCGGCTTCATAGTCAGGATGCACACTGTCATTTACTCTGCTCTTTATCACCCAGTGTGTCCTCCCCTCCACTCAGGCCACTATGTCATAACTCATCTTTCCATCTCAAGCCTCTGTGTATCTCTCATCGCATCGCCATGCTTTCCATGACAGTGGATCTTACTCATCACCTCCATTTTCTCACCTCTTGACTCCTTAGCCTGCAGGCAGTCAGCTGGGGGTGGGGGGGCCCTCTTCCTTTCCCCACTTCCTGGCCTGTCTCTTCCAAAACAAGCATCATTGCCCAAGGCGCTTTGGAGACAGAGCTCCATTACTGTAAAGAGCTAAATAGCAGGACAATTTAATTTAAACAAAGTACTCTCAAGCATTTGTTTGGCTTCAAGCTCATAAAATGCCATTTGTTTGGATTGTATTTTCATTTATGTAAGATGAGTGTCATGCCAAAATGATTTTATTGTTGGATAAGTCAGGCAGATAGAGAGAAATTGCATTTTAGAAAATAAAGTGACATGTGGCACATTTTAATTTTTTGTTCTGCATTTAAAAATAAAATGATGCGTCTCCAAGCTTAACGTTTAGGTGATCTAGGAAGACTGTTGCCTGGCACGGCTCTGGTCCATGTTGCACACTCTGCTGTGCCTTGGCTGCCTCTGCTGCAGTGGCAGCGGCCGGAAGGCTTCCTTCGCAGTGTGCCGGCAGGTAGGAGCTGGTTTTGCTTGGCCTTGTAAGAAGGTTGTGCTTGCCCATAAGATGGCCAGGGCCACTGCTCAGGAGCTGTGAAAGGACTGGGTCCAGCATGCCTGACTCTGCTGTCTGCAGAATTCCTCTACCTGAGTTCCCACTGACCTCTCGATACCCAAATCCAAAACCTTTGCTCTGTTTTTTTTTTTTGGCTTTTTAGGGCCATAGGTGTGGCATATGGAGGTTCCCAGGCTAGGGGTGGAATTGGAGATGCAGCTCTGGGCCTACACCACAGCCACAGCAACACCAGATCTGAGGTGTGTCTGCAACCTACACCACAGCTCACAGGATTGCCAGATCCCTCTGGAACCTTCCCACCCAACTCCTATAGGTAACCTACATCTCCTATATAATGAAGCCATATTACTTTTCCTAAGACAAGGTTTTGCTTATGTTATTCCTCAGCTTAAACATCTGCAGTAGCTTTTTGTTGCCTGTAGGACAAAATCCAAACCCATTTGGTTTTTACTCAATAAGTGTCATGGTCTGTCTCTAAATTATTCCTTTGGTTGTGAAACTGAGAGTACTAACATCCTGAACCTAGTCAGAACCCAGATTGGGACTTGAACCCACAGTTTTAAATTAGAATCACTCACCTGGTGTCTGGGCTCACTGAGGTTCAGCTTCTTCATGTCTCTGCACAGAAGGAATTCAGTGAGAGACAAAGTGATAGGCAAGAAATAGGTTTATTAAGATAGGTCACTAGTGAGAGGTGCAAGCGGGTGGGCACGGAGGCTCTGCCCTGAGGATCCGGTGGTTTTATCATCTTCTTCCTTTCTGGGAGTAGTAGCTCCTCCTTGGTATCCTGTAAGGCCTGTATTCAAATCAGCAGAAGGGTGGTCCTCAAACTCCTGCCCTTGGTCTGAACCTGAATGCAGGCCCCACCCCATCCCCCACCCAGCGACCTGAGGCAATTCTCGCACTTCCTCTAGTCAAGCAAGCCTGGGGTTGTTCTGACGGCTTTTTTGAGCAGTTATTAACGTACAGTGATCTCCCAGTGTCCCCTCAATTTCCCTCTTTAACTATGGTCCTTTACTGAGGCTTCTACAACTCCCTGTGCCTACTCCATCCCTATCAGTTGCATTTGCAGCTTTGCACCTCTCTAAACCCTCTTCTTCCCCCAAACACATCTACTCACTAGTTTATAAACACATATGAATGCAGCTCTGTTTCTGGAATTATCTTCACTGTGTTCTGTTTAACCTAAGTTTAATCATTCTTGGGAGGAAGTATGTGCAGATGACATGGTCTCAAAACCAGGAGCCTCTGTGTGGTCTGAGCAGTGTGACCTGTTCTGAGCCTTGGTTGTCTCCTTGGTAAAAATGAGGGTAGAAGCGGTGTTCGCATCTCCAGGTTGCATTCCTGCTCAGCTCACTGCGGCAGCCAGGCCCATGGAGCCCAGCTGGGGTAAGAGTTTGCTCAGACTCCTGGGGACATGCATGCGGGCATTTGAGACTCTGGTTCCTCACTGAAAGTTTAAAAAAATGTATGGATGGAATACTTCAAATATACAGGAGATGTAACAGATACTCAACTCACCACACCCCAGAATTGAAATTGACAGTATTAACAGCCTGAACCCAGCCAGAACACAGATTGGGACTTGACCCCAGCCTAAACCAAGATTGGTACTTGAACCCAAGGTTTTATTTTTATTTATGTATTTATTTTTTATTACCCAATGAATTTATTACATTTGTAGTTGTCCAGTGATCATCACAATCCAATTTTATAGGATTTCTATCCCACAACCCCAGCACATCCCCCCACCCCTGCAAACTGTCTCCTTTGGAGACCGTAAGTTTTCCAAAGTCTGTGAGTCAGTACCTATTCTGCAAAGAAGTTCATTCTGTCCTTTTTTCAGATTCCACATGTCAGTGAAAGCATTTGAGGTTGGTGTCTCATTGTATGGCTAACTTCACTTAGCATGATAGTTTCTAGGTCCATCCATGTTGCAAAAAATGCTGGTATTTCGTTCCTTTTAATGGCTGAGTAATATTCCATTGTGTATATGTACCACCTCTTCTGGATCCACTCCTCTGTTGATGGACATTTAGGTTGTTTCCATGTCTTGGCTATTGTAAATAGTGCTGCAATGAACATTGGAGTACATGTGTCTTTTTGAGTCATGATTTTCTCTGGATAGATGCCCAGGAGGGGGATTGCTGGGTCACATGGTAGTTCTATTTCTAGTTTTCTGAGGAATCTCCATACTGTTTTCCACAGTGGTTGCACCAATTTACAGTCCCACCAAGAGTGTACTAGGGTTCCTTTTTCTCCATACCCTCTCCAGCACTTATTGTTTGTAGCCTTTTTGATGATGGCCATTCTGGCTGGTGTAAGGTGGTACCTCATGGTGGTTTTGATGTGCATTTCTCTAATAATGAGTGACGCTGAACATCTTTTCATGTGTTTCTTGGCCATCTGTATGTCTTCTTTGGAGAATTGTTTGTTTAGATCTTCTGCTCATTTTTGGATGGGGTTGTTTGTTTTTTTGGTATGGAGCTGCAGAAGGTGTTTATAAATTTTGGAGATTAATCCCTTGTCAGTCGATTCACTTGCAAAGATTTTCTCCCATTCTGTGGGTTGTCTTTTTGTGTTGTTTAGGGTTTCCTTTGCTGTGCAGAAACTTTGAAGTTTGAGTAGGTCCCATTTGTTTATTTTTCTTTTTATTGTCAATACTCTGATAGGTGGATCTGAGAAGATGTTGCTGTCGTTTATGTCGGAGAGTGTTTGGCCTGTGTTTTCCTCTAAGAGTTTGATATCTAGGTCTTAAATCTAGGTCTTTAATCCATTTGGAGTTTATTTTTGTGTATGGTATTAGGGAGTGTTCTACTTTCATTCTTTTCCATGTGGCTGTCCAGTTTTCCCAGCACCACTTATTGAACAAGCTGTCCTTTCTCCATTGTATAGTCTTGCCTCCTTTGTCATAGATGAGTTGGCTGTAGTTGCATGGGTTTAATTCTGGGCTTTCTATCTTGTTCCAGTGATCTATATTTCTGTCTTTGTGCCAGTACCATATGGTTTTGATGACTGTTGCTTTGTGGTATAGTCTGAAGTCAGGTAGCCTGATTCCTCCAGCTCCATTTTTCTTTTTCAGGATGTCTTTGGCTATTCTGGGCCTTTTGTGCTTCCAAACAAATTTTAAAATATTTTGTTCAAGTTCTGTGAAAAATGTCCCTGGTAATTTGATAGGGATTGCATTGAATCTGTAGATTGCCTTAGGTAGTGTAGTCATTTTGATATTAACTCTTCCAATCCACGAGCATGGTATGTCTTTCCATCTGTTTGTGTTGTCTTTGATTTCTTTCATCAGTGTCTTAAAGCTTTCAGAGTACAGGTCTTTTGTCTCTTTAGGTAGGTTTACTCCTAGGTATTTTATTCTTTTGGATGTGATGGTAAACGGGATTGCTTCCCTAATTTCCTTTTCTGCTTTTTCATTGTTAGTATATAGGAATGCTATCAATTTCTGTGTATTGATTTTGTATCCTGCAACTTTTCCAAATTCGTGGATAAGCTCTAACAGTTTTCTGGTAGAGTCTTTAGGATTCTCTAGGTATAGTATCATGTCACCTGCAAATAGCGATAGTTTTACTTCTTCCTTTCCAATTTGGATTCCTTTTGTTTCTTTTACTTCTCTGATTGCCGTGGCTAGGACTTCCAGAACTATGTTGAAGAGTAGTGGCGAGAGCAGACATCCTTGTCTTGTTCCTGATCTCAGCGGGAATTCTTTCAGCTTTTCATCATTGAGGATGATGTTCGCTGTGTGTTTGTCATATATGGCCTTTATCATGTTGAGGTAGGTTCCCGTTATGCCCACTTTCTGAAGGGTTATTATCAGAAATGGGTGTTGGATTTTGTCAAAGGCTTTTTCCACGTCTATTGAGAGGATCATATGGTTTTTATTCTTCAGTTTGTTAATGTGGTGTATCACACTGATGGATTTGCGGATATTGAAGAACCCTTGCATCCCTGGGATAAATCCCACTTGATCATGATGTACAATCCTTTTAATGTATTGTTGAATGTGGTTTGCTAGTATTTTGTTGAGGATTTTTGCATTGATGTTCATCAGTGAAATAGTTTAGTTTTCTTTTTTTGTGGAGTCTTTGTCTGGTTTTGGTACCAGGGTGATGGTGGCATCATAGGATGAGTTTGGGAGTATCCTTTCCTCTGCAATTTTTTGAAATAGATTCAGAAGGAGAGGTGTTAGCTCCTCTGTAAATGTTTGAAAGAATTTGCCTGTGAAGCCGTCTGGTCCTGGACTTTTGTTTGTGGGAAGTTTTTTCATCATAGTTTCAATTTCAGTTCTTGTGATGGGTCCATTCTTCTTTCCTCTTTCATCTTGGTTTAGTCTTGGAAGATTGTACTTTTCTAAGAATTTGTCCTTTTCTAAGAATTTGTCCATTTCTTCTAGGTTTTCCATTTTATTGGCATATAGTTGCATATAGTAGTCTCTTATGATCCTTTGTATTTCTGTGATGTCCATTGCTACTTCTTTTTCATTTCTAATTTTATTGATTTGAGTCCTCTCTCTTTTTTTCTTGATAAGTCTGGCTAAGGGTTTATTAATTTTGTTGATCTTTTCAAAGAACCAGCTTTTCGTTTCATTGATCTTTTCTATGGTTTTCTTTGTTTCTATTTCATTGACTTCTGCTCTGATCTTTTATGATTTCTTTCCTTCTACTAACTTTAGGTCTTGTCTGTTCTCTCTCGAGCTGCTTTAGATGTAAAGTTAGGTTGTTTACCTGAGCTTTTTCTTGTTTCCTGAGGTGGGCTTGTATTGCTATAAACTTTCCTCTTAGAACGGCTTTTGCTGCATCCCATAGGTTTTGGAGTGTAGTATCTTTGTGGTCATTTGCTGCTAGGTATTTTTTCATTTCCTCTTTGATTTCCTCAGTGATCCATTGGTTGTTTAGCAGCATGTTGTTTAGTCTCCATGTGTTTGTGTTTTCTGCAATTTTTTTCTTGTTGTTGGTTTCCAGTTGTATAGCATTGTGGTCAGAAAAGATGCTTGATATGATTTCAGTTTTCTTAAAGTTACCAAGGTTTGATTTGTAGCCCAGGATGTGATCAATCTTAGAGAATGTTCCATGTGCACTTGAGAAGAATGTGTATTCTGTTGCTTTTGGATGGAATGTCCTATAAATATCTATTAAGTCCATCTGGTTTAATGCTTCATTCAGGGCCTGTTTTTACTTATTGATTTTCTGTGTGGATGATCTGTTCATCACTGTAAGTGGGGTGTTCAAGTCCCCCACTATAATTGTGTTATTGTCAATTTGTCCTTTTAAGGTTGTTAGCAGTTGCCTTATATATTGTGGTGAACCTGTGTTGGGTGTGTAGATATTTAAAATTGTTATATCTTCTTCTTGGATTGATTCTTTGATCATTACGTAATGTCCTTCTTTGTCCCTTAAAATATTCTTCATTTTAAAGTCTATTTTGTCTGATACGAGTATTGCTACTCCAGCTTTCTTTTGATCCCCGTTTGCATGAAATATTTTCTTCCATCCTCTCACTTTCAATTTGTATGTGTCCCTAGAAGAGAACTGGGTCTCTTGAAGACAGCATATATATGGATATTGTTTTTGTATCCATTCAGCCATTCTATGTCTTTTGGTTGGGGCGTATAGTCCATTAACATTTAAGGTAATTATTGATATGTGTGTTCTTATTGCCATTTTATTAATTGCTTTGGATTTGTTTTTGTTGCTCTTTTTTTCCCCTTCTTCTCTTGTTCTCTCCTCTTGTGGTTTGATGACTATCTTTAGTGTTGTATTTGAGTTGATTTTTCTTATTTGTTTGTGTATCAATTGTAGATTTTTGGTTTGCAGTTATTCTGAAGTTTTGATATAAGAGTCTATATGTATATGCGATTGCTTTAAGTTGTTCTCTTACTTGCAAGTTCATCTCCAGTGTCCTGTATTTGTAACCACCTCTTCTCATGATTTCTGATTTTGGTGGCATAATTGTGCGTGGATGATTTCCTATCTTTACTGTATACATACCTTTACTGGTGAGCCTTGTCATTTGTGGTATTTTTGTTTCCTGTTGCTGTCTTTTCTGCCTAGAGAAGTTCCTTTAGTATTTGTTGTAAGGCTAGTTTAGTGTTGCTGAATTCTGTTAGCTTTTGCTTATCTGTGAAGGTTTTGATTTCTCCTTCAAATCTGAATGAGAACCTTGCTGCATAAAGTAATCTTGGTTGGAGGTTTTTTCCTTTCATCACGTTAAGTATATCATGCCACTCCCTTCTGGCCTGCAGAGTTTCAGTTGAAAAACCTGCTGATAACCTTATAGGGGTTCCCTTGTATGTTATTTGTTTCTTTTCCCTAGCTGCTTTCAAGATTTTCTCTTTGTCTTTAATTTTGATCAGTTTGATTAATATGTGTCTCAGGGTGTTCCTCCTTGCATTTATTTTATATGGTACTCGTGCTTCCCGGATTTGAGTGAGTGGTTCCTTTCCCATGTTAGGGAAGTTTTCGGCTATTATCTCTTGGAATATTTTTTTCTGTCCCCTTCTCTCTTTTCTCCTTCTGGCACCCCTATAATATGGATGGTGGTGCATTTAACGTTGTCCCAGAATCTTCTGAGACTCTCTTCATTTGTTTTCAATCTTCTTTCTCTTTTCTGTTCTGCATCCGTAATTTCCACTAATCTGTCCTCCACCTCGCTTATTTGTTCTTCTGCCTCCTGTATTCTGCTGTTAGCTGCTTCTAGTGAGTTTTTTATTTCAGTTATTGTTTTTTGAATCTCTTCTTGTTTAAGTTTTCTATCTTGTATCTCTTTGCTCAGTGTTTCCTTTAAGTTATCCATCTTTGCCTCCAGTTTATTTCCAATGTCTTGCATCATCGTCAGCATCAACAGTTTGAAGTCTTTTTCCTGGAGGCTGAGAATCTCCTCCTCACTTAGCTGATTTTATGTTTTTTTTTTTCTTTCTCCCTCATCTGAGTTATAGTTCTCTGTCTTTTCATTTTTATAGGTTTTTGGTGTGGTGATCTTTTTACAGATAATAGAGTTGTAGCCTCTCTTCCTTCTGGTATCTGCCATCCTTGTGGCTGAAGTCAGTATGGGGGCTTGCTGTAGGCTTCCTGATGGGAGGGGCTGATGCCTGCCCACTTGTAGGTGGAGCTGATTCCTATCCCTCTGGTGGGTGGGGCTTAGTCTCGGGATGGGATTAGAGGTGGCTGTGTGCCTGGGGGGGTCTTAAGGAAGTCTGTTTACTGATGGGCGGGGGCTGTGATCCCACCTGGATTGTTGTTTGCCCTGGGGCGTCTCAGCACTGATTGATGGGTAGGGCCAGATTTTCCCAAAAATGGCCACTTTCAGAGAAAGGCATGCTACTGAATATTCCCGAAAGCTTTGCTTCCAGTGTCCTTCCCTCATAACAAGCCACATTCACCCCTGTTTTCCCAGGAGGTCCTCCAAGAACTGCAGTCAGGTTTGACCCAGATTCCTATGGAGACTTTGCTTTGCCCTGAGACCCAGTGCACGTGAAAGTCTGTGTGTGCCTTTTAAGAATGGGGTCTCTGTTTCCCCCAGTCCCGTGGGGCTCCTGCATACAATCCCCACTGGCCTTCAATGCCAGATGCTCCAGGGGCTCTTTCTCCCAATGCCAGATCCCTGCTGGTGAGGGTTTGATGTGGGGCTCGGAACTCTCACTCCTGTAGGTAAGTCTCTGTGAACCAGTTAGTTTCCAGTCTGTGGGGCTTCCCACCTGGGAAGTATGGGGTTTCTTACATTGTGTATTCACCCCTCCTACCTTTTGATGTAGCCTCCTCTGTCTTCTGGAGTAGGATATCTTTTTTAGGGTCTCTGGTCCCCTTGGTTGAAGATTGTTCAGCCTTTAGTTGGGAATTTTATTGATTTTAGGAGAGAAGTTGAACTCCAGTCCTTCTATTCCGCCATTTTAATCCCATCCGAACCCAAGGTTTTAAAGTAGAATCACTCATCCTGTGTCTGAACTCACTGAGGTTCAAGTTCTTCATGTCTCCCGCCGCAGAAGGAATTCAGCAAGAGACAAAGCAATAGGCAAGAAATAGGTTTATTAAGATAGGAGGCTTGTGAGAGATGCAAGCCGGCAGGCACGGAGACTCTGCCTGGAGGATCCTGTGGGTTACAGTCTTTATCAGCCAAGGGGAGTGGGGGTTGGAAAAGCCTGCCTCTTCCTTTCTGGGAGTATCCGGTAAGCTCCTCCTTAGTATCTGTAAAGTGTGTATTCAAATCCACAGAAGGGTTGTCCTCAAACTCTTGCCCTTGGTCTGAATAGAATGCAGTCCCCCACCCAACGACCTGAGGCAATTCTCAAGACTCCACTAATGTAGCAACCTTCTTTGTGCTGATGGCTTTTTTGAGCAATTATTTACTCACAGGCACTCTCTCCCTCACCAGGGCCCCTAAGTTTTCCTCCTTGTCTGTGGTCCTTTATTGGGACTTCTAAAAATATCTGTGTCTACTCCATCCCAGTCAGTATTTAATGGATAGTATTTTTCCAGGTTTGCTCCAATCTATATTAAAAATAAAAATAAATGAAGCATTATAGACATAGTTTAAGCTGCACTTTTATCCACTCCTCTTCTCCCTGAGGAGACAACTCTCCTGAGGCTGATGTGTCCTGCCCATATATTTTAATTTTTCTCCATATGCAGAGAGCCACAGTTGATTTCTACTGCTGTTTAGTGTTTGAAAATTTTACATACACTTAATCATACTGCACGGATCCTTTCATTTGATAAATAGTTGTCTTTTTTTTTTTTTTTTTTTTTTTTTTTGGTCTTTTCTAGGGCTGCACCCATGGCATATGGAGGTTCCCAGGCTAGGGGTTGAATGGGAGCTACAGTTGCTGGCCTACACCACAGCCACAGCAACACAGGATCCGAGCCATGTCTGTGACCTACACCACAGCTCATGGCAATGCCACATCCTTAACCCACTGAGCAAGGCCGGGGATCGAACCCACAACCTCCTGGTTCCTAGTCGGGTTCGTTAACCACTGAGCCATGATGGGAACTGCGATGTTTGATAAATATTTGAATGGTGGATGAATGAATTATTTTGCAATTTGCTTTTCTAACCCAACATATTTTTGAGATTTATCCATGTTATGACATGTGCCATTTCACTCATTTTAATTGCTTACATTATCAGGAGGGACTCAGCCAAGTGAACTGTGGCTAAGTAGTGGCAAGTACTATGACAGGGGTTTACAGGGCTGGAAGTGGGGGTGGGGTGTGGTTGGGGGTGGCCTTCTCTACCCAGCCTGAGAGTCAGGAAGGGTTTTCCAGAGGAGATTCCCTCTGAGCTGGGTGTTTAGGAAATGTAGGATTTAGCCAGAGGAAGAAAAAAAGGAATGTTGGGGCAAGGGCAGCTCAAAGAAAGACCCAGGAGAATTCTACATTATTATATGATAAGTGTGCCCTGGGTGTAAGGGGCAGGCCAAACCAGCTCACAGAAGGCTTTTTCTGCCACGCTAAGGGACTTGGGCTTTATCTTGGGGCAGAGGGAACTGTGACAAGAGTGTTATATTTAAGAGAAATGGCTTTGGCCACAGTGTGCAAAATCAGTGGCTTGAGACAGGGATGCAGAAAGGAGGCAGGGACCTGACTGAGACGCTCTGTTATGCTAATCCAGGAAGGAGGGATGGTGCGGTGCTCCTGCCTGGGGGAGAGAGGGGCAGATTAGAGAGATGGAGATAGTGGGATATGGGGGGAGGCAGAACTGATGCCTGGCTGGCTGGCTGGTGGTGTCACGCATGGCATCTGGAACAGGTGTGGGGGAGAGGGCGAGGTCCCAGTGAAGGTACCTAATGGGCAGTCAGGCACCATAGCCCAGAGCTGCGTGACGTGACGTGGGCAGGGCTGGAGGTAAAGCCATTAGCAGTGTGGGAGTCAGTGCAGTAGATGGGCTGAAGTTGTTTGAGGAGAGTCTGCTGATTTTGCAGCCAATGGAGCCATATTAAGATGCTATTTAATTCCAGCAGAAGAGACATTTTTTTCTGTTTGGTATTAAAAAAAAACAACAACAAGAAAACTCCGTGACAAAATTCCAGATATACAGAGTGGGTAAGCTAGAGATGAATTTCTTTACTCAGGCATATAACCCAGAATCTCTTCAGGTGACTGTTCCCCGTTTCCCATGGGGGTGATGAACATGTAGATGCTTTAGCTGTTTCCTGGAACTTATACTCGGCTTGGATATGAGGGGAGGCCAGGGTCTCCTGGAAGGCCCGATGCCTGGCCCAGAGGAGGCATTCTTCTGCGTGGGAACGACACACCGAGTGCAGGATAGTGATGCCACCCCGCAGCCTCTACTGCCCCAGAAGGTGAAAGGGCCCCCACAGCCTCCCTCTGGAACCTCTGCCCGGGTCCCCCTTCCCTAGGGCCCCCTTCTCCTCCCGAGATGAAGACAGTGGCCCCACCGCCACCACGACCCTGTAGAGTCATCTTCCCAGCCGGGCAGCTTCCTGAGCCTTCCTTGCGGCCTCCTCTACCTCTGTGTACGAGGGCCTCTCCTCAGGGCAATGTGGCCTTGCTGGGAAAGGTTTTCCTGGATGCGGGGAGGCTGAGGAAGGCCTGTCTGGAAGGGCCTTGCAGTGCCTGGGATGGCCTCTGTGTGGAGTTGTGATTCTGGCTGCTTGTTTCCTGGCCTCCCAGGGCAGCAGGCTCAGCCTCCCCTCTCTGCCCACAGAGGGACCAGGAGGAAACCTGGGCTCCTCTGCGCTGAATGGTTTGTGGTGTGGCTTCCCAGTGTCTGTGTTTGACCTGGGAGGTGGTCCAGGAGATCATGCTGTACTCTCAACGTCTCATGTGACCATCACAGATGACCCTGTGCGGGAGGCTGGGTGGGGTTATTTTCTCCATCTCACAGAGGCAGGCCCAGGAAGGGGAAGTGATTTCCAGGAACCCGGGCCTCCGTGCCCAGCAGAGAGGGACATTGTCTTCTCGGGACAGCTGGCGAGCACTCAACGAGGGCCCAGCTGCTCATTCCGGCCTCTGTCCCTGGGATTCTCAGCCTCGCCTGCACATCAGAAGCCCTAGGGGAGCCTCAGGGTGAAAACAGAATCCCAGGCCCCTCGCCAGAGCCAGTGGATCAGCACCCCTGGGGCGGGGCCAGTCATTCTGCATTTTCAAGCCTTCCCGATGTTTCTACCTGACCTGCAGCCAGGCTTGAGAACCGGGGAGGCTCCACTTTGCTCTCAGACTCGGGCTCAGTGGAGGAGGAACCAAATGTGATGGGCCGAGTACCTCACTGCCCAGGCTGGCAGAGGCCTGGGGCCAGACGGAAGGACCCGCTGCGCTGGGAGTGGGCTGGGGCCAGGGCTGGAGCACCTCGCCCCTGAACACAAGGACTTGCAGCTCTTTCCTCTGCATTTCTCACCTGACCGGCACCGAGCTAAGGGCCATACTTACAGGAAAACCTGCTTACCTGTGTGAGTGGATGGATGCGGTGAAGTTGGGATGGACTCCAAGCCTGTTTACATCTATTACTTTATTTTAGCCTTGAAATAACCGAGTACTGTGGCTGAGATGATTATTCCCACTCTACAGATGAGGAAGTCAAAGCCCCAAGGCGTCATGCAAGTTTCCCGAGATTGCAAAGTCAGTGGCTCAGCCAACATGTGAACCCAGAGCCCTGGGCTCCAAAGTGCTGTTCCACGGTGCTTCTAGGCGCTTCCTGGCTCTGGGGATTCTCTTAGCAGAAAGTGGTGGAATTGTACTCTGCTAAGAATCCTCTACTGTTCCCTTTCCCCTTCGGATCAAGGGAGCCTGAGACCCTGCCACCTCTGTGGGCCCTCTCATGCCTGCTCAGAACTGGAGGGTTCAGAGCTTGATGGGGAAGCAGGAGATGAGATGGAGGACTGAGGCCAGGCCAGTAGCCAGAACCAGGTACTGCAGTGGCCAAAAAGGTGGTTCCCAAATGCTTCCAGGGACAGAGGCAGTAGAGAAGCTCAGCTGACCAGGCAGGATGAAATTGAAGGCAGGCCTGATAATGGTCACGGCTGGGGGCCCACTCCTCATGCAGCCTGAGTCTCACCTCTGGTCCGCAGACACTGCTCCTCTTCCTGGGGAGGCTCAGGGTAAGGCCGGTTTGGGAGCCAGGATGCTCAGCCCTCAGCCCTACACCTCGCTGGCCTCAGGCAGACTGACCCTAGCATTCTGCCACCTTCTAAGGTGATTCTTTGGGAAGCTATGTTAGTTTAGAAGTATACGAGGACCACGGGACCCCTGGTGGGGGCATCTGACTGGCTGCTAGAATTTGTGGCCATGAAAGGCATGGGAAGCAGCAAGCAACATTTTAAGTCTCTTTAGATTTTGCCTTACTTCTTTTTCTTGCTTCCCATTCCTTTTTGACTGCTTTTCCCCCCCGCCCCCCATCATTTTCTCATTCCCTCCTCTGATCCCTTTCCCTCCTTCCCTCTCCCTCTGCCCATGGCTGGATCCTTGGAATGAGCCACTGCAAGGGAGTGTCTGGCCTATCCTGGGTTCCTTATTATTGCCCTAAACCCTCTCTGTGAAACAGAGATTTTGCCATGGATAGAAGTTAGTTGCTGTCTAGTTAAGGACATTTTCCAGTGCAGACTGGTAATGAGCAGGCTTTTGGACGATCCAGTATTGGGTAGCATTGTTGATTTGGTCTGGAAAAGTTTATTTATTCCCCAAAGCCAGCCTGCCGATCATCTGTGACAAGATGTGTTCTGGGGACCAGGACCTGGGGAGTTCCCATTATGGCTCAGCAGGTTAAGAATCCAACGAGTATCCATGAGGATGCAGGTTTGATTCCTGGCCGTGCTCAGTGGGATTGCAGAGGTGGTTTTCCTGGGGACCCCAGAGGAGTGCAAGGTGCCAGGGGTGCTCTGAGTGGCTGTCCCAACACGAGGGCCCCTAAGACAGAGGTTCCTCTCAACCCCCTTAGTGTCCAAACCCCAGCACAGGGCTCTATACTGGCAGTACCCAGTATGTGAGTTGAATGAATGAATGAAGAATGAATCAGCTAGGTTGGCTGGACAAGGGAAAGGCTCTGGAACGAAGCAGAGGTGTGGAAAGCCTGGGCCCTTCATCTCTTATCTGCAGTCGCCCGGGAGACAGATCCTCCCCAGGCCTCCCTCCAGAGAGGCGCCGACCTTCCTGTTTTGGCAGCGGTTCTCAGGTATTCCATCTGCACAGGCTGCAGCTGGTGGGAGAAACCACAATGCCTACATGGAGGGCCGGCCCAAGGCAGGGTCAGGTTCAAGTTCAGTCAGACCGTCTTGGGCAGGAGGAAGGAAGGAAGGGTTGCATCTGAGAAGAAACTGTGGCTTCGGAAGTTTTGCTCCTGGATTTTTTGGTTTGCAGCGAGTGGAGATGCTTACTTAGGGAGGCATTCAATACCTGACAAAAATGTGTGGATAAATTGCTGATAAAATCAAAGTGTGGGTTTTACCTTTAGCGGGTCAGCTGGCTGGTTCTGTCTGGGAAGGTCTGCCTGACTGCCTCCCTGCCTGCTGGAAGGGCATCACAGCCTCTGGCAGTAAGAGCTCTGTGTCCCTTAGAACTTTTCTTTATTTTTATTTTTTAGAAGAGCACATGCGCTTCATATTACGCATATCCCTCGAGCATGTGTGTCCAGATGGCTGGGACGGGAGTCTCCTGACCTGTTTTTTCCAACTGCGCAGGTTTAAGAGAAAGACCAGAGATCTGGCAGTGTTGACCAGAAATTCCAGCAGGTCAGCTGGAATCGGGTTGGGGATTTGCTGATGTGAAATACACATGGACAGTCCGATGCACAACAGATGGAGTCCAAGAGCAAAGCCAACTTGACCTTGAACGCAATCTTCCTTTGCTCCCGAACCACACACCAAGCAAGGCAAATGTAGGGGTACCAGAGCATGGGTTCCTATTTGTTACAAAATAGACAATTGTTTCTCATCAGGCTTTTCCAGTTAAAGCACATAGGATTGCAGTGACCTCATTTTTGACCAATGGCCAATGTATTCAGCTGTCTGGTGGAATAATCTATTAACTGGGCACCTGCCAATTGTCTGCAATAGGAACTAGTTTAGGCATATGTTTTAGAAAGTGATAACATTGTTAGAGGCCCTGCCGAGACATGGGGATGGAAGCCCAAGCAGGTCAGCATCAGGTCTGAAGTCAGTTTTGGATGATGGGTTGTGCTTACAGGCGACTCACTGCCCCATGGGTGACCTCCCTTCTCCCCTGCACTACTTGTGTGGTATTTAAGGGTAAGCCAACATGCACTGAGAATTCCAGGACTTGGGAATGTTGAATCTGGGTGATGTGCCTGATTCTGTGGGTGAAGAAACAGGCACAGAGAGGTTGATTACTCTTGGCTGGGTCACACAGAGCCACCGTTGGAATTCAGTTCTCCCAACAGCCAGTCCAGTGCAGTTTCCCCTGAACCGCACTGTGCACCTGCATCCCATGCATTGACAGTGAGTTCTTGCTCATACTTGTGTGTTGGCTTTGCGGAGGAGGCCCCTTATGAGGCTGGTTGGTGAAGGAGACAGTTACGCTGTTTGACAGCCCACCTGCAAGCTAAGTCTGTCACTTTTAGGGAACCACATCTTAAGCCTGAGTGTGAGAAGGCTTAGACAAGTTGCTATAAATACCACCTGCTTCATCCAGACTTGCATCTGCAAGTAGAGATGGCTTAAAAGATGGGGATAGTTGTGGAACACCAGGAGGCCATGGGGAGAAGGACTGGCCACAGCAAGTACTCATGGACCTTTTGATGGAAATAGCTTCTTTTGTAGAAAGATGATTGGCATACATAGTAATCCTTATCTGTATGATAGTAATAATAATAACTAGTCTTTGTTGAGCACTCAATGTATGTCAGACATTGTTTCATATACTTTACATGTGGTAATTCACTTATTTCTTACAATGAGAGGTAGGTAGCATGATCATTCCCATTTTACAAGTGGGGAAACTGAGGTTGTGAGAGGTAAGTACCTTGCCTAAGGTTACACCGTTGGAAGAGTTGACAGTCACCCTAGACTCTAGTTCCAGAGCCCAAACTCTTAATCACTACGTTTTATGGTTCTTGAAAGTCTAATGACCCTAGAGTTAGGCCTTAAGCCAGAGATGGGGAACTTCTGGTTCCTAATTTAATCTGGTCTTCACATCAGTTTTTAAGAGGCGATATAATTTATGCCTGAAATTGTAAAAATGTAAAGGAGAGTTTCGGTCTTTATAGTAAGTATACTCACATTTCTCAAATGGAGGTATTACTCCATAAAGGTAAATAATTAGGTTTTTCTCTGTGAAATGAAGTGCAGGACTTCACAGAGAAAGAACATGGGGGGAGTTACCCCCAAACAGGAGGGAAAATATTAATGCTTCCAACATTTACAATAAAACTAATTTCTTAAATTAGTTTTATTGTAAAACATATTTTGCATATAGAAGAATGTGTAAGACATATGTACTGGTTCAGGAATAGCAAAACATCATCTAGTCCCCGGGGTTGGTCCTATAGGTGCTCCCTGTTGCTCCTTCCCAAGTGCATCTCCCTCCTTTCCCACAGGAAATGATCACTATCAGACTTCAGGTGCCTTCCTTTCTCAGGGTTGTAATGTGTTAGGTTCTAAGTATCTGGAGGGATGCTTTGGCGGACTGAGCTGATCTCTGTTTCTGTGCCTTAGCTCATTATGGCCTACATCTAGCCCTCAGGAGTAGGTCAAAACAGAGCACTTCTGGGGATTGAAACAGAAGTCTGAGGAAGGGAGAGAAGCAACTTCATGGTCAAAGTTCAGGGTCAAGATGAGTCAAGGGAGTTCTCATTGTGGGTCAGCAGAAACAAATCTGACTAGTATCCATGAGGATGCAGTTTCAATTCCTGGCCTCACTCAGTGGGTTAAGGATCTGGCATTGCCATAAGCTGTGGTGTAGGTTGCAGACTTGGCTCAGATCTGGCGTTGCTATGGCTCTGGTGTAGGCCGGCAGCTACAGCTCTAATTCGACCCCTAGCCTGGGAACCTCCATATGCCGCAGATGCATCCCTAAAAAAAAAAAAAAAAAAGAAAAGAGAAAAAAAAGAAAAAGAAGAAAGGATGAGTCAAGCACAGCTAAGACTCTGAGATAGGTTCATCCCAGTGTTCTGATCTCAGGTTAAAATCTAGGGGTGGTGGTAGTGATCTTGGTGATGAGGGCTTGCATGTGTCCTTAGTCACATTGCTCCAGTCTATGCATAGCTGTCATCCCAGGATTTCCATTCACCCACCTTTATCTCTCTTCTCTGTTGCATCTCCTGTTTATGAATCCTGTGTCATCCTATCCTGCTCTCTCATTTTGATGGAAATTCATCTAGTAACGTCCTGTGAAAGAGCACATGGGAGATCAATTGTTTGAGATTTTCTGTGTCTGCAGATTCTTTTTCCTGTGCTCATACTTGACTGATAGTTTGACTGGGTATCAAATTCTCGGTTGGAAATTATTTTCTCTTAGATTTCTGATCACTTATCTCCTTGATTCTAGTATTGCTACTGAGTAGTCCAGAGTTATTCTGATTCATAATCCTTTAGAGGTAACTGTAAATTAGGAGGAAGTTCTTCCTGTCCTCAATTTTCTGAAATTTCAAAATGATATGCTCTCATGAGGTTCTGTTTATATTATGCTGGGCACTTGATAGGTCGTTTCCAATAACTTATATCTTTCAGTTCTAGGAAATCTTCTTAAATTATTTCAGTGATTATTTTTTCCTATACTTTTGGTTCTCTCTTTCTGCTTCTGTTCTACTATTTGGATATTGTATTTTCTTAATTTTTCTTACCTATTTCTGTCTTCACTTTTTGAGACGTTCCCTCAGCTTTATCCTCTACTCTTTCTATCAACTTCCTCATTTTGCTGCTATGTTTTTACTAATGAAGACTTTTATTTTCAGTTTTTGGAATATGGCTTTTATTTTAATAACATCTTTTTGTCTGTTTCATGAATTTGTTACTTTCTCTTAACTCTCAAAAGACTTATTGATTCATTAAATTTTTAAAAATTAATTAAAAATTCTGCTCCCCCTAAGCTCACTTTTCCTCTTTGAGGTTTATTTTATTTATCAGAGGAATTTATTAGATGTATGGTAATTCTTGGCTTTCCATTCATCATTAGAAGTTGGGGATAAAAAGCTGATTGGAAGTACTGAGCACACAGGTCCTGTCAGTTTTGAGCTGCATGAGATAGTTTGGGTGGACTAGTTGTTGGGGCCCCTCTCCTAATTTCATACCTTTATGTGCTTCAGTAATTGTTTCACTTTCTCCCGAGAGGTGTCTTCCATTTCACCTGAATGATGATTCTGGCTGCCCTTGTTATGGAAGCTGAGTTGGGAAAAAGAATCCGGGGGGTGGGTCTCCATTCCCAGTATTCAGTAAATATAGACTCATTTTCTCCCAGGTGGCCTGGCACCCCTTGTCAAAGCCCTTGGCTTATCCTCTCCAGAGAATAAACATCCAGACTTCTGCTGGTTGGGGAGCACCAGATACCTAGTAGCACAGGTAACTTCTCAGAGTTGCCACCTTGGTCTTCCTTGCTTCAGGCCAAACCCTCTCACTCCCATGTTCAGACACCTGGTACTGCAAATCCTGAAACCTTTGAGAATTGTGACGGTTTGGTCAGGTTAGTTCTTGCTTTCCCTCTGCAGACTTGAGATTGCATTTTCTCCGGTTTGATCCTAGTGCCACTTGACCATCTACTTTTTAGCTTGGGACACTTTGTTGCTGTTTTCTCCATTATTATGGATTTGCATCCTTAAAAAAAAAAAAAAAAAACCCTCCTTATTGTCTGTAAGTGGGATCTGGGGAGAGAACAAAATTAGGTACATGTGTTCAATCTGCCATCTTACCCCAAAGGTCTAGTGCTAATATTTTAAAATGACAAACGACCACATTTAAGCTTTTTTTTTTTTTTTTTTTTTTTTTTTTAGCTGTGCCTGTGGCATGTGGAAGTTCCCAGGCCAGGGATCAAACCCATGCCACAGCTGCAACCTGCATCATAGCTGTGGCAATGCTGGATCCTTATCCCGCTACCCCACAGGGAACTTCCAACATTCTTAATTAGAGAATTTTATTTACTCATTTCCCCTTCTAATAGATAGCATTTTTTTATGTATGAAAGAATATCAGTACATATTTTTGTGAGAGATTATTACCTCTCTGGCTCGAACAAACTTTAAGGTCCTGTACTCAGGACTGTAATCACTGTGTGAGTTATACCTGTGATTTGGGGGACTACTTGTAAAAACCTAAATGGTTCTTTTTAAATAGAAGGGTTTTTTTTTGTTTGTTTGTTTTTGATGCCACTTGGGGTGATAATGTAGAAGAGATGTGAAGAAGGTGTTTTCTCTTGGTGGATTGCTGCAATGAGATTTGTGACCAGCCGTTACAATAAATATTTGAGGACACTTGTTATCTCCAGTAGGTGTGACCTTAGGGGTTATTGCTTCATCACAGCAGTCAGAAACTGTGACTTAGTGCCGTGAAACCCTCCCAAGTGACCGTGAGAGCTTTCCTCCCCCACCTTTTGAGAGCTTGCAGGGTAGAGAGAAGCAAGTTTCAGGTATTGCTCTGGAGAAAATAGTGACTACATGCTTGAAATGTGTGGGAATGGTATGGAAGAAACAGCTTACCCTCTAATGGGCATCAGGGCTCACCAGGAGTGCAGACAAGCAGTGAAACGTTTACTTAGGAATGAAACCTTAGGTTGAAATGGGAAAATGCACTTATTCCTAAAAAACTGTTTCACTGTGCACTTTTTTTTTTTTTTTTTTTTTTTTTGTCTTTTCTAGGGCTGCAGCATATGGAGGTTCCCAGGCTAGGGGTCCAATCAGAGCTGTAGCCGCCGGCCTGCACCAGAGCCACAGCAACGCGGGATCCAAGCTGTGTCTGCAACGTACACCACAGCTCACGGCAATGCCAGATCCTTAACCCACTGAGCAAGGTCAGGGATCGAACCCGAAACCTTATGGTTCCTAGTTGATTCATTAACCACTGAGCCACGACGGAAACTTCCCACTGTGCATTTTAAAGTCTTGTCTTGTTGACAGTCTTTCCTTGACTCCTTCATTGGCATCTAGTCCTTCCTTTGCCTCTTTGTCTCTTTGTGTCTCATGTCCCCACCTTATCTCCCACTCTCCCCGACTCTAATCAATTAACCAAAAACCTACCTTTTCCTAAGTGTCACTGGGTGTGGGCCCCCTGCCAGAAGTTTAAGATCAACACAAGAATAAGGCCTGGTTTCTCTCCTAACCAAATACTCATGGTGTGCTGGCTGAGAATTATAAAGGAAAATGTACAAGTTACTAGAGGAGAATAGCGAAAGGACCATGACCTCGGGTGTCACAGAGGTCTTCAGGGAGAATGTGACCTTTCAGTAGACCCTGGAGGTTACACAGGGGCGCGCCTGGTGGTAAACGGGGGAGGGTGATCCCAAGGAAAGGGTAGAGTTTAAGTGAAGACACAGAGATGCGAAGAGCGTGGAAGAGTTCAGAAATGTCAGGAAGTTAGGCGTGCCAGAGTTCAGGCACTGGGCAGGGTCGGGGCGAGAGGGCCAGGAGGAAATCAGGTGCTTTCGGGTTCAGGGAGATTCATGTCCAGGGTGATGGCGGTTGAATATGAGGAGGCAGGGGAGGCCCCGGAGACTCTCAGCAGCGGTGCCTCCTGCTGCTTCCAAGACTGGCTTGTGCTGCGGGCCTTGCCGACAGATGGAACCTTGGCTTGTCTCTGTTGAGATTTCAGCTGTAGTTGACAGCTGCTGCCCCTGCTGCCTCCTCTTAGGGTACCCCTTGCATTCTCACTGAGAGGGTCTCCTTTGGGCCCCAGGGTGTCTTGTGGGAAATCTCTTGGACAGTGGACCACCTCAGGACCAGCCACTTGTGGTCACCTTTGGCTCAGGCTCCAAAGGCGCCTGGTTCTGAGATTGTGTCCGGAAATCAGAGTCATGGCGCACTTGATTCAGAAATCCCTTGAGATCTTGAGGCAGTAATCCCTTCTCATGGACCACGTCCTTGAGAGACATAAGCATGGAGACATCGGGGGTTTCCTGGATTGTCTAGTACAGAGAGGCTGCGTTTATCCCATGGGCCAGGAGGAGCTAGCCAACTTGGAAGCTGTTTCTTTTTCTTTTCTTTTTTTTCTCAATGAATTTTATTACATTTGATAGTTGTACAACAAGCATCACAACGCAATTTTATATATTTCTTTTTTAAAAATTTATTTTATTTAAATATAGTTGATTTTACTATGTGTTAATTTCTGCTGCACAGCAAAGTGATTCACTTATATATATTCTCTCCTGTTATGGTTTATCACGGGATATTGAGTAGAGTTCCCCTGTGCTCTATAGTAGGATCTTGTTGTTTATCCATTCTGTATACACTAATTTGATCTGCTAATCCCCAAACTCCCAACCCATCCCTCTGCCACCTCCCTTTCCCCTTGGCAACTACAAGGCTGTGCTCTGTGTCTGTGAGTCTGCTTCTGTTTTGTAGACAGGTTCGTATGTGTCATATTTTAGATTCCACATATAAGTGATATCATATGATAGTTGACTTTCTCTCTTTCTGACTTACTTCACTTAGTATAATCTCTAGGTCCATCCATGTTGATGCATATGACATTATTTCATGCTTTCTTATTCCATTGTATATATCCTATGTCTTATTTACCCACTCCTCTGTCAGTGGACATTTAGGTTATTTCCATGTCTTGGCTATTGTGAATAGTGATGAACATAGGGGTGCATGTATCTTTTTAAATTATAGTTTTCTTTGGATATATGTCCAAGGATGGGATTGCTGGATCATATGGCAACTCTATTTTCAGTGTTTGAGGAAGCTCCATGCAGTTTTCCATAGAGGCGGCATCAATTTACATTCCTAAGAGCAGTGTAGGAGGATTGCCTTTTCTCCATATCTTCAACATTTATTATTTGTAGATTTTTTTAAATGATGACTACTCTGATTGGTGTGATTTTTTTATTATTATAGTTGATTTATAGTGTTGTGCCAGTTTCTGCTGTACAGCAAAGTGACCCAGCTATCTATCTATATATACATGTATACGTACATATATATACACACACACACAGTTAGGCATACATACATATATATAACTTCCTTTTGTTCTATTATCTTCCATCACCTCATCATGGTTTTGATTTGATTTCTCTAATAATTAGCAATGCTGAGCATCTTTTCATGGGTCTGTTGGCTATCTGTATGTCTTCTTTGAAAAAATGTCTATCTAGATCTTCTACCCATTTTTTTCATTGGGTTGTTTTGTTTTTTGTTGTTGTTGTTGCGGTGCATGAGCTGGAAAACTGTTTCTTAAACAACGGTAATTGCTTTTCTGACAGTTTGAAAGACTAGAAATCCAAGATCAAGATTCCAGCTGATTTGGCTCCAGATGAGGGACTCTCCCTGGCTTACAGATGGTGATCTTCCCTCCTACGTCCTTACAGGGCCTTTCTTCAGCATGCATGTGTGTGTGTGTGTGTGCTTACACATGCGTGGGGTGGGTAGGATGAGAAAGAGTGTGTGTGCGCACTAGCCCTCTGGTGTCTCTTCTGCCAAGGACACTGATCCCATCTGATTAGGGCCCCACTCTTATGATCTCACTTAACCTTAATTACTTCCTTGGAGGCCCCATCTCCAGGTACAGCCACTCAAGAGGTTAGGGCTTCAACATATGAATTTGAGGGGTGGGGTGGGGATACACTCGGTCCATAGCAGGTGGTGTATACTGAATTCTAATTCTGATTTATTTTTATTGAGAATAACACATTGAATTTTATGACCACGCTACACATTTAATTTTAAAGTATGTAGTATAAAGACTATTTCTTTTTTCCATCCCCTTTTTTTTTTGCATAATTGAGCTCACATAATATATAGTATTTTTAAAGTTAAACTTAATGTAGCAACATTCAGAAGTCCCAGATGGAATGTAATATAAACATAGGCTTCATGACATGTCTTATCTTGAGGATTTTCTTAGTCTTTCCAGTTAGAAAAGCAAATAAACAGAATTACCAGGGATAACTTAAAATTTCCATTTTAAAGTTGCAGAGACCGTGAAAGCTGAATAAGGTCATTAGGTTTTTCTTTTAAGTAGGGAAGTCGCAGATCAGATTAGCTCTTTAGGAATGCTGCCTGAGGTTCATGTGGGACTGAAGGCTGGGGGAGCCAATGAGTGGTGGCTGCAGCCGGCAAGAGAAAGCCCGGCTAGACAGACGCGGTAGAGGTGGGGCAGAGATGAGAACCAGATGCAGTTTGGGGAACGATTGTGTGATCTCATTGTTTTCACTTATTTCTAAATATGTCTTTATTTTTTCCAGCCCCCCTCTCTGCACCTCACCTCCCACCGTGCCCTCACTCCTCCTCCACCACCACCACCACCACCACCACCACCACCACCACCACCACCACCACCACGAGGCACAGGCACATACTCCTGAAATGCCAGCAAACAGCATGTGTTTTAACCAATGAGACCCTTGATTGATTTTTCTCTTGTTAGTTTATGATCCAAAATAATAAATAAATATCCTGCTGTAGATCTTTGTCTGACCCAGCACCGCTGGCAGGGTGAGTGGACACCCACGTAAACCCATGCAGGGCCACGTGCACTTGCTGACCTGGCCATCTGAAATTTTCTATACAAAGCACCCAGCCCAGCGCCTAGAACAGGAGCCCAAATGTTTCACTTCTTCCTGTCAATTCTGGTCAGCCCCAGCTGCGCTCTAGTGCTGAAAGCCTGCTCACTGTAAACTTAACTCATGTGCATGCTTTCTAGTACCTTTGTGTTTTCAGTATTTCTCACACACATCCTCTCCCATTGGACAGTGGGCTCCCTAATTAGCTCACCCGCAGGCACCACAGGAGCATGAGCGCCCGGTCTGGGGTCTCTGCCTGCCCTGAGCCTGGATCATCACTCTCTATAATCATCATTTGCATGTGAAAATCGTGTGTGCCTCACCAGGCTGTGGCCCAAACAACAGTCCCTTTCACCCTGAACGCAGGGTCTAGAGAGGTGAAGGGGAAAATTTCTCTACGTCTCTAAGTATTCATGTCCCTTTCCTGAAAAACTGAAAATACTGGGTTACAAAGGTTTTTCTTTCTTGTGAGAGTAAGCCTAATGATTAAGAAAAGTGGTTCAGAAACTGTCACCCAGCTCTTAGCACTTATTTCTACTAGGTCATCGGATTTTTATGTCTCCGTCAGTGGGTACCTTAGAAATCTTGCCATGCCCTTGTCAGACATTTTTTATCAAGGGGTTCAGATACAAAGAATACTTTTTGAAACACTCAATATATTTCTGCTTGTAAGTAGAGAAAAAATAAAGTGAAATGATTTATTAAGAAGAGAAAAAGTTGTGGGTACATTCACATTGCCATAGATTTCTTTCTTTCTTTCTTTGTCTTTTTTCCTTTTCTAGGGCCGATCCCACTGCATATGGAGGTTCCCATGCTAGGGGTCAAATCGGAGCCGTAGCCACTGGCCTACACCAGAGCCACAGCAACTCGGGATCTGAGCCGCATCTGCGACCTACACCACAGCTCACGGCAACACTGGATCCTTAACCCACTGAGCCAGGACAGGGATCGAACCTGCAACCTCATGGTTCCTAGTTGGATTCGTTAACCACTGAACCATGACAGGAACTCCACTATAGATTTCTTGAATTTAAGCTCTGAAGACAGCTAGTGACTGAGGAAGATGATAATAGCTAATGTTTACTGAGCATCCTCCATGTGCTAGGCACTGTACTGAACTTTTATTTTATCTAATTTTATTTATTTTGGCTGCACCTGCGGCACATGGAAGTTCCCTGGGCCAGGGTCGAAGCTGACTGGCAGCTGCAGCCTACACCGCAGCTACAGCAATACGGGATCCTTAACCCAGTGCACCAGGCTGGGAATTGAACCTGCACCTCCCAGAGACAACACTGAATACTTAACTTGCTGCATTACAGTGGGAATTCTTATACTGAGCATTTTATACCTCATTTTATCTTTACACTATCTGGGAGTCAATGTGCTGGTATTGCCCCCCTAACCATAAAGATGAGAAAACTGAGGTTCAGCGAGGTTGTCTTGCTCAAGGTCACACAGCTAGGAAGCCGTGGAGCCAGGATTTGCACCCTGGCATCTGACCTCAGGGTCCATGTCTTTTGTTGCCATCAAGCCCTCATTGCCTCCAGCCATGCTATCGACTGAATAAGGAAACAAACAGTATGCTCAGGATGTGATATTTAACGTGGATTTTGAGAAGCTGCTAAGTAGGAAAGTGAAGGACTACGGTAGTTACAGTGTTTTGCACCGGGAGAGATGCAGTCTGGGCCTCTCAACCGCTGTCGGTGGGACTCTGTGCCAGGACCCTATCCCCTGTGGGTCTCAGTTGTTTCCTAGTAAAAACGGGTTTTAGATGTGTCCTTTGTTCCAAGTCGGTGGGTTGTGGTTCCTTTCCGACCCAACCCTTCATCTGTGGGTGTGCAGAGGGGGTGTCATGGAAGGATGCTGGCCGAGGGCGGCTCACACCCCCAGGGCTGGGGTAGGAGGGCTTTTACATCTGTTCCTCACCTGGAAGCCTAAGAGGCTTCTTGTGGCTCCTGCTGCTGGTGCTTCCACCTCACAGCCCAGGGCAGCGCTTTGTGTGACATCGCCCGTCTCATCCCCAGTGCTTCTCTGTGCCTCGCAGCGTGTGAAACATGCCCTGATTGGGAAGGTGGGAGAATGGGCTAAAAAGGAGGGAGGAGAATCTCACCAGGGGCCATGCTTTGACATCTCTGAAAATGATTAGGCAAAACTTGAGAAATAGCAGCGGTGCTGGTGGAAGGTGAGGGAGTTTGGTAGGCAGCTTCAGAAAACCCTCTCTACGTTGGATTTGGAGGAAATACGGAGGTCGCCATTCTAGGCTGTAGGTGCCCCCAGGAGGGGAAGGGCATCTTCCCGCCTTTCCCCCAGCATCTTAGAAAGTACCTGGTACGTGGCTGGCTCTCAGACTTTGCTGAGAGACTTGACTGGGAGAGGAGTCAGAGGGATCAGTGTCAGTAGGGCAGAGGGACACAGCCCCAGAAAACACTAATCAGAAGTGTGAGGAGTTCCCGTCGTGGCTCAGTGGCTAACGAATCCGATTAGGAACCATGAGGTTGTGGGTTCAATCCCTGGCCTTGCTCAGTGGGTTAATGATCCGGCGTTGCCGTGAGCTGTGGTGTAGGTTGCAGACGTGGTTCGGGTCCTGCATTGCTGTGGCTCTGGCATAGGCCAGGGGCTCCAGCTCTGATTTGACCCCTAGTCTGGGAACCTCCATATGCCGCGGGAGCGGCCCAAGAAATAGCAAAAAAAAAAAAAAGACAAGGAAGTGTGATAGGAGTTGTAAGAGCACAGTCGCCAGAGGAGTGGAGGGGGGGTGGGAGATGGGAAGAGCACCTGCTCCAGGACTGCCCCCCCCACCCCCGCAAACACACCTCATCCTGCCTCCCCTTCTGTCCGCCTTCCCTCCACCCACCCACCCAGCAGTTCCTGAGGCCCAAGGGGTGCCAGATGCTGGCACCTGGATACAGTGCCAGGATACAGTGGAGAAGAACCAGACGTGGTCCCTGTCCTGGTACAACATGGCGATGACTGGGAAGATCACTGTTAATGACACTAACGGGTGCGTTAAGATTAGCGCTACCGGAACGCAGGCCCCTTATGAGCTATGTGACTATAGGCAAGCCACTGAATCCCCCTGAGTTCTCTCATCTGTAAAGTGGAAATAAATACCTTCCTGGAAGGGCATTTTTAAAGATTATAACTAATAGCGCAGGTCAATAGTGGCTTTTTCCCTTTGACTTTGTGTGTCTGTTTATATGTGGTGGGGGTGGAGTTCTCTTTATGCTCCCAGCTGCTTTCCAGAAAGTGAACACTTATTGAATATTATAGAAAATAACTCTTTGTTTTGATTATTTTGACAATGACCTATTTTGTTAAACTTCTTCCTGCTCCTCTTAAACCAGAAGAAACCGAAATGTGAGATTTCTTAAGGTATAACACTGTAAAATCCTGACTGTAGCAACATTCAAAAGTAAGTAAAATAATAAATTCAAGCAGTAAATCTGTAATTGCTGTCCAAACACACACCATTTTAAACTTAAACCTGCCGAATGTGATCATTATATGAGTGCTTATGCACGGCCCACTCCTAAGTTCCTACAGTCAGGGAGGAATTATAGCTATGACCTAAAACAGACTAATAATAGCAACTATATATACCTTGTGTATATTTTTATTTTTTCTCAAGTTTGTGTTTGCGGATGAAGTGCATTCTTTACTTTCTCGTGCTACAGTGACTCAGGGGGAAGCCACTTCTCAGCACGCTTCCCCCTCAGCAGTTACTCCAGGACCCCTGCTCCTGCTGCTGCACTAACAGGTGTGCCCACTCAGAGCACACAGTGTGCCTGGGTGGGTGGGGGTGCTGAGAGGATGGCCTCCACTCCTGGCCCTGTCGCGTCTACGCTCTGTGACCTTGGGTAAATCACCTGTCTCTGCTCCACTTTCCTCATCTGGAAGATAGGGAATAACCATACCTGACACACAGATTGTTTCGAGATTAAATGAAGTGATAAAATCTATTTCCTCAATTTTAAGATACCATCAATTTTATGACACAGCAAATTTTCAGGTGGGAAAAAACCCGCTGCATTCAGTCTACATATTGAATGTAAAACAGCCAAGTTTCAGGAAATCAAAATGTAAACAACCAAAAAATCACCCTCACACTGAAGGATTGTAGACAAAGGTTCGGCAACCTTAATATCGTGAGCGTCCTCTCTGTGTCCAAGTAGGTGCAATTTGTACCCAGATTTCCCTGTTAGCGCCACCCTGCCAAGCGGTCTGAAATGGGGCTGCCTTTTGGGGATTTCTGTTGGCGTCCCACCCCCATCAATGGGATGCCAAACCCTGTGTGCTTGGCTTGGGCACCCTGTGGCTTCCCATTTGTGTGCATGTTCCGCCTTGTGGAGAATCAGAGAATACATCAGTAATCTCTTCTGGCCCGAGCAGCCCTTCCTCTTCCACACCTGACCCAGTGCCTCCCAACTATTTTCATGTCACTGCCCAGCCGGTGACAAAGATGATAATATTTGTACAAGTCTCCAGAGTAAAGGGAGGAGCTGTCAGGCCAAGAGGTCAGAATCCTTATCATCTGGAACCCATTTAGGGTGATCCAGTGTGGCCCACCTTCTCCAGTTAGTTTCTGCTATGAACGAGGAGGAGGAAGAGGAAGACCAGAAGAGAAGAGGAAAAGGAAACCCTGGGAATGTTCACTGGATTTTGGTGGAGTGTTTTATTTTTTCAAAGTATTTTTGCTATAATGGTCTGATATCTTGATCCAAATACCCTCAGGCCAGTGTGTACCATAAACAGACAAGCTTCTTGCATCAGAACCACCGGAGAAACTTGTTAGTGGTTAGTGGTATCGTATACCTATTCCCTAATGGCCCAAGGCCTGAGAATCTGAATCGTAAACACGCTGTAGGTGATCCTGTGCTGACAGATGTAGGAACCCCTACCTCAAAGGCCCTTGGAGGGTATCTGCTGCTCTATCCTGTTTAGGCCCTGCAGTGTTCGTTTACCTTTTTTACCCCCTCAAGGTAACCTTTCTGATGCTGGGGTCCAGACTTGGTCACAGTGCATCCTTCCATGCGTGCCTAGTCCTGCTCCTGGTGTATGAGGAGGATGCCGCAATGAGCAGGGAAGCTTCAGATCTGCTGGGCAGAAGCTTGGCCTCCCTGGCTTGCAGTTTTCTATGAGAACAGCATGTCTCAGAGTTGAGTCTGGAGATTGCCTGTGTCAGAATCGCCTGGCAACGTGTTGAAAAAGTCTGAATCAGACTCTCAACTTTGAGCTAAGTAATCTACTTTCTTCAGCCAGTACCTTGATAATTCTTATGCACATTTAGATTGGATAACTACTGCATATATATGACTTAATGATCCCATCCATCTGCAATGGGTTGAATTCAAGATAAGCATGGACACTGTTACCCAAGTCAAAGGCAGACCTTTCACTGCATAATAACCACCCATACACATACCTGGCTCCTCCGAGTATTGAACCTTGCTTCTAGTACCACTACTGGGTAGTTACTAAAGAAGGGTGTTTAGGTTCCCAGATTCTATCAGTGAAGCCAGTGGTACAATTAAAAGCCTAATATGATGGCTTGAATACACATAAGGTTCAGCACATCTACCCTTATCTATAGTTTAATCTGGCGGCAGGGGTGTTTTTGCTTTGGCCTTTACAAGTCTCTCAATCAGATGAAGCTTCTAGAATAAGTGGTTTTTAACAGGATCCATGAACCCCTGAAATTACAGGCAAAATTTTCTGTGCAAAAGTATATTTTTCTAGGAGAGTATCCAGAACTACTGCCAGATTCTCGAAGGCATCTTTGACCCTGAAAGGGGAAACATCAAGGATTTGAACAGAGGAATTTTTCGGGATTAGAACAGTGAAGAATTGTAAACAAAGACTCAGGTCTGGGTCGGGATTTCCAAACTTGTAACCCAACCCAACAGAATTGTGATCTCTAGCATTCCTCAAAAGGTACTTGGTTTCTCTTCTCTTTTTCTTGCCTCATTCCTTCTTCCTTGAGATTTGTCTTTCTCTGTTTCTCCTCCCCAATCTTTTCCCCTCTTTTTCTTCTCTGTGTCCATCTGGTCATCCCTCCTCACAAACTGTTCCCTCTCTCGTCCTCTCAATGACTGACCTAAGTAGAAAGCAAAGCACGATCTTTCACTTGTTCTGCCTATGAAGTGCCATTTTATGTTGGTAGTTCTTGATTTTAAAATTAGATGAGTTGAGGAGTTTCCATTGTGCCTCAGTAGTTAACGAACCCCACTCGCTGGCCTCGCTCAGTGGGTTAAGGATCTGGTGTTGCTGTGAGCTGTGGTGTAGGTTGCAGATGAGTCTCAGATCCCACGTTGCTGTGGCTGTGGCATAGGCCAGCAGCAGCAGCTCCAATTCGATCCCTAGCCTGGGAACCTCCGTATGCCACAGGTGCAGCCCTAAAAAGACTAAAATAAAATAAAATCAGGTGAGTTGAATGAACATTGACCATTTCTGTGGTAGAGGGAGAACTTAATATTGAGGTGCTCTGACTGCCTGGCTTTGGGGCTTTGGCCCTTAAGAGGAGGTGTCCAGGGGCAGTGGTCCTCCCTCCTGCCTGGCTGGAGGAGGGTGGGGCAGGCACCCTCAGGCCTTCCTCTTGTTCTGTTCTGACTTCGCCTGTGATGAAGAGAATGACTGACACCCGGGTCTAAGGCCCTCCAGCTCTCGCCACTGGATTATTTTAATTAACTGGGTTTGGCTGTGCAACACAGAGAAAGGAACCCTTAAGCTGAGGAGGCTGTGGCGACCTGGTCACGGCTGCGAAAGGAAACCAGAGCTAACCCCGCCCAACTCTATCCCTGTGTCTGCTCCAGCTCCACGAGTGCGAGGAGCTTGGCCCCCAGCTCCCTGGCCAGCATGCTGGGGATGGATGCCTGAAGCATGAAATCAATGGCTTGGGAGGGCCCTCTCACTGCAAGGCCTCGCCTGCCTCAGCCCTGCGCAGCTGGGAGTTCCAGGGAAGTGGAGGGTGACACCCTGAGGGATGGGCTGGCATCTCCTGCCTGCGCCCCAGCTCCTCTTGCTGCAGGAAGGGGTGCTCTGGTTGTGGGAGGCGAGCAGGATGACCTCTGCGTGGCTGCAGAAGGGCAAATGGTGGCACTTGCAGGCTTCTTCATTCAGAGGGCCCTGCTGAGTTGAGATGCATCTTAGAGGGTTACTGAGGGACACAAAGGCAGGGAGACCTTAGTCACTCACATTTGGGTGGCAAAGAGGTGGCCGTCTGCAGGCAGAGAAAGCCAGCCAGACAATCCCAGGCTGATGTGGGTGGTACAGAGAGGACTGGCCGGGCTGGGCTCCGGGAAGCTGGGCTGGATTCTGTGACCTGAGGAGCCTGTGGATGCTGGCTGGAGGGGACAGTGGAGCTCACTGTGGGTGTCTTTGGTGGGAAAGTGCTGCCTCCTGGGGGCTGGCAGTAGATCAAGCCCCAGGTCATAGACTCCAGGGTCCAGACCAGGTCAGTGCAAGAGGGTTCCAAGTTGGTTCTGCTCCCAATCCAATTTAGTTGCCTCTCCAGTCCTAGACTTATATGTTTGCTGGGGGCAAGGCCATGCAAATTCTTCAGGGATGTGTTCTGAAGAAATAGCCCTCTGCCACAGGGTTAGCCCAACCCCAGCACACAGGCACCTGTAGCCCAGGCCAGCCCCAGGCAGCGGGGAGCCCCTAGAATACCTCCCTGGGGATTGCATTTGCAAGTGACTTTATGCGCCCTGTGGAGAGTTGACAAGTGGCTGTTTCTGTTGGCCCAATTTAAAAGATTGCACCATATTAACTACAGTTGTCAGAGCCATGGCTTTGGACTCAGACCCTTGTGTTCGAATTCTGGCTCAGCTGTAACACATTACATGGACTTGATCAAATTAGTTGTGTGTGTTTTTTTTTTTTAATGGTCATACCCATGACACATGGAAGTTCCCTGGGTCAGGGACTGAATCCTAGCTGCAGCTGCAACCTATGCCACAGCTGCTGCAAAGCTAGATCTTTTAACCCACTGTACTGGGCTGGGTATCAAACCCGAGCCTTAGCAGTGACCCAAGCCACTGTAATCGGATTCTCCACCCACCACACCATAGTGGGTACTCCTTAGTTAATCTTTTTGACTGCCCTCTTCATTTCTGAAAAGCAGATGATACTGCTTAGTTTACTGAGTGGTCAGAGCATTAAATAATCCATGTAAGAGGCCCCACGTCATAGCCAGCAGGAAGTGGGTGCTTAATAAATAATATTATCATTATTGTTTATCCTGGAAGAATAGGTCTCCAGACGCCCCTGGGTCATACTCCAAGACACGGCTTCTCAAGCTTTGAGATATGGGGCTCTTGTAAAAATGAAGGTTTCTATTCCACAGGTGAGGGCAGGGAGATTGGAGAGCTAAGATTTTGCGGTTCTAACAAACTCTCAGGTGGCGCTGATGCCGAGCTGCTGACCCAAGGCCAGACTTTGCATAACAAGGTTGGGGTGCATCATCCAAGCCCCTGAGAGGAGCGTCCCGTGCCTCCTTCCTCTTTGCACTCTCTGGGCAGTCCAGGTTAAAGGCGTGTTCATTCCAGGCCAGCTCTCATGAAGTGGGACTCGTGTTAAACACTGCTTCCAGGCCTGTGGTCCTAGTGACTGGGAGAGTTTTGAAAACGGGAACATGTGCCCAAAACAAGACCGGGACAGCAGCGCCCTTGGCTTTGCTGAAGTGTTCCATGGCAGCTGGGCATGGCCGATACTGAGAAATCGCAGTCTTTGTATTTTGACACTGACCTTGACAGTGACTGTAGGTTCTAGACATCTAGAAAGGGAGCTGTGATTTGCACCTGAACTCCTGAGAACGTGGTACTTTCTGCCCAAATCTCCCTGGGAGGAGTCTGGCCGGGTCAGACAACTCACTGGGGGCGCCCGCCAGCCTTAGAGCAGCCCAGAGCTGAAGCTTCCGCTCATCTGCTTCTCTGAGGAGGCAGTTTGCTTTGGCGGGAAAGTCAGAGTCCACCTCCAGGATGTACCTATGGCTTTGTGCCTCCGTCTGTGACCAGCCTTGGCCAGGCAGCTCCTTTTATTCTCTGTTCCACGTCTGCAAAGCAGAGAGGAGCCCAGGCTGGAAACAAGAATGCTGGAGGTGGGCCCTGCAGGGGGCACTGTGGAGAGAGAGGACTGGCTTGCTTATGATTATTACTTTTTTAAAATTGTGGCAAAATATATATAACCTAAAATTCACCATCCTAACCATTTTAAAATGTGCATCTCAGTGGTATTAACTACAGTCATCACGTTGTACAACCATCACAACTCAGCTTCTAAAACATTTCATCACCCCAAACCCAAACTGTGTCTATGGAGCAATAACGCCCCATTCTTCCCCCCAGCCCTGTAACCTCTATTTTCTGTCTCTATGAATTTGTCTATTCTAGGTATTTCATATGAACAGATGATACAGTATTTGTCCTTGTGTGTGTGTGTGTGTGTGTGTTTCACGTAGCATAATGCTTTCGAGATTCATCCATGTCAGTACTTCGTTCCTTTCGATGGCTGGATAGTACTCTGGATGGATATACCACGTGTTGTGTGTCTGCTCCTCTGCTGATGGACACTTGGGTTGTTTCCATTGTTCATTAATAAAGTATGAAATGTTTTGCATACACCCTGGGTCTAGGCAACAGAGACACACCAGGGAGTAAGCAGCATGGTTCCTGTCCCCACCTGGCAGGGGGCAGGCAGGGACTTCAGAGATATGAATGTCATTGCAGGGCCCTTGGAGGCCCTAGGGACATGTTGGTTGGGCACTTGGCTGCACTGGGTCTGGTCTTGCCTGACTGGCTGCCAACTGTGTGGTGTGGGCTTCTCCTTTTTCGGACCTCAGCCCTCGCATTATAAAATGGATTTGAGACGAAAGACTCCTGTGGCGTTAACATTCCCTACTCCTTTGATGCTGAACTTGTGCCTTGGGATTCTAAGGGGGAGCCTTGGCAGGGCTGCAGAGCTGAGGGGTGCGGGCTTGGGGGTGAATATTTCCAGCACAGTACTTGGCAGGGGGGTGGCCCTGCTTGCATAACCTTGTGGATGCTCACTGTCCCCTGCAGGGGGCCCTTTGTCCTCCCAGCTGCCTGCCTGGAGAGAGTGTCCAGGCGATGGTGGGGCTGGAGGGGGGGTGACGCTCAGGTCAGAACGCTGGACTCCCCAGAGACTGGAGCTGTGCTGGGGCAGCCGATGTAGGGCACCCCCAATTGAGTTAGATTATTTTGGGGGGTGTAGGAGGGGTGTGGGGTTCAAGTAGGATGGGAATTGGGGCCGAGGCAGGGAGAGCCAGAAGGAATAAGTGGTGGCTGGGAGGAACCCACAGCCTGGGTGGAGACTTCCTGTCAAAACAGCCACTTATCCTGGCGGGAGAGCACATTCCTTTGCCCCAGGAGATAAGGCCAGATTTTCCTTTCTCAGGGCTCTCTCAAGAGCCGCTGAACAGGCCTGTGTGTGTGTGTGTGTGTGTGTGTGTGTGTGTGTGTGTGTGTCGCGGTGGCGGCGGGGGCGGGGGCACCTCTGGAGTCCCCCTCTGCCTGGCCCTAGCCTGACCAGCTGGAGCTGGGCTCTGGGCTCCCTGAAGCTTCGGGTCAGCACCAACCTGGCAGCTGCAGCCAAGGGTCAAATCCAGTCTCTTTGCCGTGTTTCCTTACCTGAAAATTGCACCGACCTCACCTGGTGGTTGTGAGCGAATATGTCGAAAGCACTTGGGACAGTGCCCGGCCCAGGCCCTTGCTCAGCGTTTGTGGCAACCCTGGCTCTTGTCCCCAGACACCTCTTTGTTTCCTGGGTCCAGGTGACCTTTGAGTGTCTTAACATTCTGGAGCATTTGACTGTCCTTTACTCTGCAGGCTTCTCAGCGGAACATCTCTTATCTCAACTTGCTGACCCCGAGACCATTATTAAAAAAAACTTTGGCTAAGCATTTATAAAAGAGCCTGTGTCTGAGGATGCAAGGATTTCTTGGCTATTAGAACGCCTTTTTCATTGCAACAGGTTCATCCCCCTTCACAAGTGAGGAATCCTTTGCTCGGAAGGAGCCCCAGGACTGCCCATACTCCATTGCAGCTGTTGGCAGGAGCTTCTTTTCTTACTGGAAACTTTCGGCTCCCCCCTCCCAAGGGGGCTGACCAGACGGGCCCCCCAACCCAGGCCCTTCATCCCCTGGGCTGCCCGGCCCCGGGGGCTTTTCCTGCTCTTCCCGCCAGCCAGTTGTCCTGGAGGGTGGAGACCTTCCCCAGGGGCCTGGAGGCTCCAGACTGCTCCTCCCCGCGCCCTCTGGGCAGGCCCAGCCCCACTTCAGACTTCCCTTCTGGCTGCTGTGAGAATGCCCAGCCTTCCCTCTGTGTATTTTCTCTCTGGGTGGGGGCCTGGGAGCTGGAAACCCTGCTCACATCCTCTCTCCACCCTCTCTTTGGAGGACCAAACTCTAGGGCTGAAGCCAGGAGGAGGTTGCGGTCTGGGGAAAGCTCCCAGTTCACTGCCCAGAAGTCCCGTGGGGACGGAAATCCGCGTGGCAGACGGGGGCCTTGGGGGCTTCTTCCAAACCTGTCCACGTTGCCGTTTCCAGCCTTCCCGCCGGTGATCAGTGCTGCCCAAGTCTGCACAGCCTGATCCAGGTCAATTTCAAAGTAGTTTTATGGCGCCTGTAGTGGATCAGGATAGTTATGACCTAGTTCAATGGAAGAGTCCAGCAAGTGGGGTCTTGGTGTTTTGGGGACTCCGGATGGGACCCTAAGCTAGGGTTACTTTCCCACTCTCAACTCTCATGCCTTTTGAGCGCCTGGCTCCTTTCTGTGGACACCGGTTCCCTCAGCTGTTCAAATGGGCCAGTGAATTAGACTGCAAGGCTTTCACTATCTACACTAGTGGAGGGCATGTGCTGACTGTGACCGTGATAACATAAGACTTAGTGGCAGGACATGTAATTCCTAATCGCTTTGTTTCATTAACAAATTAAAAATGTGGTAGCGACTTGTCTCAGTCTGGAGCACACATTGCATCGGTAGCCACAGAGAAAGAGAAGGGTAGCAGGGGGGTGCCGGGCGGTAGTGACAAGTTCCGGAAGCTTGTTTGGGATTTTGTATCTGCCCCTGAAAACCAGTGGTGTATTTGGACCATGTGCCCTGAATCTTGAGAGTGGGCCTCTGCCTGGCAACTTTCAGAATTAGAAGGGTCCTGAACAGCCTTCTAGTACTTGCCCCTGGGTGTGTGATCTGCCTCACCTGGGTGCTTACTTAGGATGCAGAATCGGGGGCCCAGCCCAGATGGACAGAGGAAGAACTTGCGCTTCAAAGGGGACGGGCTTGCCTTCAGCCCCTCGGCAAGTCTGCGGCGGAACTGGGGCCTGAACCCAGGTGTTCTGAGTCTTCGTCCTGTCCCAGTTCTCCCCTTACCCCAGAGAGCCTCAGGACCTCATGCGCCACCCCGGGCTTCTCCTAAATCCACACTCTTTGAGCTCAGTTTAGGAGCGTCCCTTCCAGTGCCTGCTGCTGCCTCGCCCGCTGCAGCTCCCAAGACCCAGCCCCAGTGCCAGAGGAGGAAAGTCCACTACTGTCCAGCGTGGGGAAGCAGGGGGTGTGCTGGGTCTAGCTGCCCATCCATGTCCACCTTAGGCCGTCTGAGGTCAGGCCATATCCCAGTGAGTGTGGGGGCTGCGTGGGCAGGAAGGGGCCCCGAACCCACCTTTCTTCTTCTTGGCCCTGACCTCTTTTTGTCAGGTGATTTCAGACTCGTTGCCCCTCCCCCGCGCTGTGGGTCTCTGCCCCCAGGAGGCAGTGCCCCAGGGTGGATGGGCGCCAAGCAATCGGACTGCACCTAGGGGAGGCCCTCAGAGGGGCCGTGTCCAGTGCGAGGCGAGGCTCTGGGAAAAGGTGGCCCATTGACACTCCCCTTATCGCACACCCTACTGTACTTCCTCCTCCTCCTCCTCTCCTCCTCCGGCATCCTTAGGGGCTCTGGGGGCCTCCTCTGCCCGCCCCACCCCTACACATTGCTCGTGTGTGTGTGTGTGTGTGTGTGTGTGTGTGTGTGTGTGTGTGTGTGTGTGTGTGTGTGTCCTTCCCAGAACCTGGGCCTCTCCTTTCCTCTTCCTTGCAGAGCTGCTCTTCCGTCACCTCCCAGGGTCTGGGCGGCATGCCCCTCCCGGCCTTCCTCTCTCCCGGGGCCCTTCCTCTCTCTGCTTTTCTATTCCTGGTTGGACCAGCCTCTCCATTGTCTGTTCCCAGGAAAGGGCTGTCTCGCTGGTCGAGGGCTGGGGACCTGAGCCAAGAAGAACGCAGGGGCCGGAAGCCCCCCACCCCGCCAGGAGCCCCAGCTCGCAGAGGGTGGCAGGGCCCACAGTGCCAGCGTCATTTTTAGAAATCTCGCTTTCTAAGTTAGTCAGCGGTCACAGGCTCAGACCCACATGCGGGGGTGGCGACTTTCCAACTGCCTCTTCTAATGTCAGCAGACCCCAGAGGCGGGGGTGGCAGAGGTGGGGAACCCACAAGTGCCACAAAGGGCTTCCAGGCAGCCACCGTACCAGAGGGCGTGGGGCCCGGCCCAGCCCTGAGGGAGCTGTGCTTTGTAGCAACTTGTGGCCAGGGCTGATCCTTTCAGCTCAGGCCAGGTAGGTGGGATCCCACGGCATCCCTTGGGAGCAGACCCTGGACCCTGTAGACCCACAGCCCCACTGGTGGCATGTCAGGAGGCCACAGTCCCTGAATGCTGAGGGAAGAGGCCAAGCCTTCGAGTATCCTCCCCCCGCCTGCTCTTGCCTGGTTTCTATTGTGATCTGTTTTCTCTTTGTGTGTTTACTCTGTTCTTTGTCTTCCTAAAAGCTCATAGCTCACATGGGACCAAAGTTTTTTCTTTGCCTTTTGTGTGTGTGTGTGTGTGAGAGAGGATATAGAAGCAGATGTTCAGATCAAACCCAGATACAGTGACATGTAGCAGCTGCGGGCCCTGGGTATGGCAGGCCTCTCAGAGTTGGGAGACATCAGCTGACAGCACCCTAAGCCCCTCGTGTTACCAGATGAGTCGCTGAAAGGCCCACAGAGGCGAAGACACAAGGTTTAGGAATCTCTAGGGAAACCACTCAGGAGGAATTATAGGGAGACAGTATGGTAGATGGAAAACGGAATTCAGACAGACCTGGAGTCCAGGCAGGGCTCTGCCTCTTCCCAGCTGTGCACATACCCCTCAATGTGTGCGGTGTTCCATAGGGAGACCCCCGGTCAGTGCCCCCACAGGTGGAGAAGGGGAGAGGCTGTGATCTCTGGGGGCCTTTTGTGGGGTTGAAGGAAACCTGGGAAACCTCTGTGAGGGAGGGTGTGGCTGGGGACCTGGGGGGGACCAGCCACTTGGAGGAGAGGCACGGGCTGTGATACAGGCAGGACTTCAGTGTGAACCTTGAACAAGATTCTTTGCCTTCACGAGCCAGGCTTCCTCACCTCTGATCTTGGAGGGTTGTCAAGGGCATCAAGGAAAATGTTGTAAAGGACTTTGGTGCCCAGTAACTGGCACGGAGGAGGTGCTCAGTAAGTGTCTGTTTGTCCTTAAGTTCAGAAGAGGGTACCCTGGATGTCCCTGGGGGGACCCGTGCTCTCCCGACGTGCACACAGAGACTCCTCGTTGCCAGGCAGAGACTGCAGCAGGAAACAGGCTCTGTTCACCCCAGGTCAGGACATCACAGGTGCCTGCCTGCAGGGTCTGCTAGAAGTCTCGGATGCAGAGGCGGCCCCTGGAGTAGAGGACCTGAACCTTAGGGTCCACTCCTCCCAGAGAGGCTTCAAGGAACCCCCAAATGGTATGCAGAATGTACCATCTGGGGGGAGGGGGGCCACAGTTTTCGTCAGATTCTTGAACGGGGCCACGATTAGAAGAATTAGGAACTCTAGTTCATCAAATCAGACAGTACAACCCCTGGGAGAGGACACAGCCAGTGGTATCTGATCAGCCCTACACAAGGGATGTGGCCAGCTGACCTTACCCCGTGCCTTAGCCAGCAAGTACAAGCCAGCTGGAGACACCAGTGCCTGACCTGGCACCTGCTCTGCATAAGTTCAAGGTCCAGCCGGATCACAGGCTAGGGGTATGGGACAGAGACTAGGTCCCCAGGAGTTAGGAGGAGGGCCAGTGGGCCAAGCCTCTGTGGGGACTGCTGTGAGGGCCCGGGAGGGTCGGGGCAGAGGAAATGAGACGGGTCCATCTTGCGAGCCTGTGGTTCCCTCTCATCCACTGGAACGTGGCACACGTGAAGGGAGAGCCCTGGGGTCTGCGCTTGCCTGCCTGGGCTTGGGCAGGAAAGTCACAAAGTCATAAAGTGGCTTCTCTAGGCCTTGGATTCCAGTTTGAGGGAAATCCGAGCCCATTCAGAGATCTTGGGCTGTGGGCTGTGTGTGTTCCCTATCTCTCTTTTGCTCAATTTCTTTTTTTTTTTTTTCCCCTTTCTTTGCCCTTTATTTTATTTGCCCTGCCTTTATTATTTATTTATTGCCTTTTCTAGGGCCGCACCCATGGCATATGGAGGTTCCCAGGCTAGGGGTCTAATCGGAGCTGTAGCCACCAGCCTACACCACAGCCACAGCAACGTGGGATCCGAGCCGTGTCTTTGACCTACACCACAGCTCGTGGCAACGCTGGATCTTTAACCCACTGAGCAAGGCTAGGGATCGAACCCGCCATCTCATGGTTTCTAGTCGGATTTGTTAACCACTGAGCCAAGACCCGAACTCCTTTTTTCTTTCTTTTTTTTAATATATATTTTTTCTTTTTTTAATTAAAAAAATTTTTTATTTTATTTATTTATATTTTTTTTATAAGTCACTTAAATCCTTTTGAAAAGCGGGAAGAATATAAATGGAAAGGAAAAAAAAGAAATGATACTTATTTTTAGAAAAGCTATCTAAAGAAAGTAGACTTTTGGAGTTCCTGTCGTGGCTCAGTGGGTCAAGAACCCTACTAGTATCCATGAGGATGTGGGTTCAATCCCTGGCCTTCCTCAGAGGGTTAAGGATCTGGCGTTGCTATGAGCTGCAGTGTAGGTTGCAGATGCAGCTTGGATCCTGCGTTTCTGTGGCTGTGGTGTAGGCCAGCAGCTACAGGTCCGATTCATCTCCTAGCCTGTGAACTTCCATATGCCTCGGGTGCGGCCCTGAAAAGAAGAAAAAGAGAAAGAAAGACTTTCAGTTGTGGGGTGTTTTGTTTGTTTTTCTAAAAGATATTATTTTGTGATGATAAGTTGATTATGCCCATTAAAGACAAGGTGGAAAATTTGTAAACATAAAAAAAGAAAGAAAAATAAATTGCCCACAATTGCATTATACAGACAACCACAAATGGTACTGTGGTATGTTTCCTTCTAGTCTTACATATTTTTTTTTTGGTATTCGTCCTATAAATGGTATCCACTTTTCTTCACGTATGTCGTATACAACATGGATGGTTTTCTGTGGTGCTAAGGACTTTTTATAAGCATTTAAAATATATCAGAAATAGACATTTAGAGACACCCCCCCCCCATTTACGTTATTGCAAATAACTCAGTGACAAACATCTTTGTCCATAAAGTTCTTTTCAAAGTTCAGGTTATTTCCTTGAGAACAGCTCAGACCTGGACTTGGGGAAGGAGGGCTGGGCTCAGCAGCAGTTGTCAGAGGGCCTGTGCTTAGAAATGTGGGAGGGCTGTTTGTGGTCGCCCTGCAGAGAGGGGGGTAGACACAGGCCCCCTCGCGGGAAAACCCCCCCCCCGCCCCCCCGCCCACGTGAGACAAGGGACTCATGTTCCCTCGATCTGTGGATCTTGTTGATGGGATGGAGGGAGAGAAAAGACCTCCTCGTGACTCATCTGCGGCTCCTGAAGTCCCTCTGACCCTGCAGGCTGATGGGGCTAAGGCCTTCAGGCCTGGGACCAAATACCCGCCCATGTCAGGAAGGCCTCAGGGACGCCAAGATCAATGGAGCCTGATGAGGTGTTTATGTCCTGCGCGCTGGCCTGCCCGGCACACAGCCCGGTGCTGAGATGTGCTCAGACCTGTGCATCACCCAGCTTGGCTGAGCTCCGTTCCAAGGCAGGCTGGGCTGCTTTTCTCCTCAAAGTCTAGGCAGGAGGGGTCAGCCAGCGGATAAACTGCAGTTAACTTAGCTATTATTGCTTTTTGGTTAATGAGGGGAGGACCAGCCGTGAAGATGCCAAACTGTGTAGAAATGTTACACAGTCCTTGGGGTTTAAGGTCCAGGAGAAAGACAGCAGTTGACAATGATCTTAAGTCCTGACTGGACTCCCAGGGGCACCTTGTGCTTCACTGAGCTTTCATTTTACTGTTTTTTTGAAAAATAGTTTTCCTATGAAGATATGACTCTTGGAAGCTGTGAGCAGCACCAGTGATCTCATTGGACTTATGAGCAAGCCCCAGCTCTTTTGTGGATGGAACTCAGGGTGAAGTTAAGCCCTGAGGGAGATGGAGGGCAGGCCGGCAGGAGAGGGTCACCGCAGTGCCACGGGTCAGCTGTGAGTGACAGCTGATCCTCGTGACTGTGGGCGTGGAAGGGAAAGGGGCAGGACAGGCTTCTCTTGGACTGGACTTAACAGGAACAAGCCAACTCATTCTCAAAGCAGAGGCTGGATGTCCCGGGTATACCCAAGCCCAAGGACACTTGACTTGTATCTTAAAATTTCACAGCCCAGCAACACATCCACAGATACTGCTCAAGGTGAACCCCCTTGACAAAGAAGCAAAGTATCTTGAAACCACTTGGAAAATTGCATTTAAGCCAATGTAAAAAATGTTTAAAATACTTCAAAGAGGAGTTCCCATTGTGGCTCATGGGCTAAGAACCCGAATAGTATCCATGAGGATGCAGGTTTGATCTCTGGTCTCACACAGGGGGTTAGGGATCTGGTGTTCCTGCGAGTTGCGGCATAGGTCGCAGATGTGCTCAGATCCCACATTGCTGTGGCCGTGGTGTAGGCTGGCAGCTGTAGTTCCGATTCGACCCTGAGCCTGGGAATGTCCATATGCTGCAGGTGTGGCCCTAAAAAGAAAAACAACAACAAAAACACTTCAGAGGAATCGTGTCTGAGATGTTCCTGCCATCAAGTAGTCTGCGAATAAGGCAGATTAAAAGCACAGCAGCGAGAGCTCCAAGAGCGAGATTTTTTTTTTAGTGTGACCTGTATTTGTACCCTGCCACTTGACCTGGGGGGACAGAGATGTGTAGGACCAGGTCTCTAGCCCCAAGGAGTCGGGTTAGGGAAAGACCTAACAGGGCTGGTCTCAGAGGGCATGTAGGAGGAGGAATGGATTCTGGTGGGGAGTTTTTACAAAGCCCACAGGAAGCCGAATTTGGGATGGGCTTGAAAAGTGAGCACCAAATTGATGCTTAGAGATGTGGAGGAAGGGTCTGGAAGCAGGGGACCCAGGGATGGGGTCCTTGAGTGGGCTCATCTGTGTGACTGTTGGAGAGAGGAAAAGGCAAAGGGTGAATAGGAAGTGGTGGGTTGTTGCCAGGCTGTGCAGGGCTTCCATGCTCATCTTAAGAAGTTTGAACTTTATTCTGTAGCTAATTGGGATCTGTGGGAAGGTTTTTAAGCAGGGAGGTAACTTCATTGACACATCCAGGAGTTCCCATCGTGGCTCAGTGAAAACGAAGCCATATCCATGAGGATGCGAGGTTCGATCCCTGGCCTTGCTCAGTAGGTTAAGGATCCGGCATGCCATGAGCTGTGGTGTAGGTCATAGATGTGGCTTGGATCCTGCATGCCTGTGGTTGTGGCGTAGGCTGGCAGCTGCAGCTCTGATTAGACCCCTAGCCTGGGAACTTCCATATGCCTCACGTGTGGCCCTAAAAAGCAAACAAACAAAAAAACAAAAACCCAAAAAAGCAGACACATCCATACATGCTCATTGAAAGATTTCAGCTATACTGACATCTATGAGGAAAAAAAAAAAAAAAAAAAAAAGGTAAGAAACCAAAGAAGCTCCCCTTCCCAGCAGTAACTGCTGTTCTCCTTCATGTCATTTTATTTACTTGTATCCGTAGCTAGAGATACACAAAAGTCAGGCCCTGCAAATGGGAAGAAAGATGGTTCTGTCATCTTCTGTGTTCTCTCTCTTTATCACTTTCTCACACACATATACACACTCACACCTACCTTTTAATATTTAAGGTTACATAAGCTAGGACTGTAATCTCGGGAAGCCTGTGCTCTGTCTTTATCACTTGGTTCATTTTGCTTTCCTCTGTACTGTTTCAGAGCACGGTTTCATTGGATATTCACCAGAACTGCTACAGAACAACACTCTGCCAGATTACAGCCCCGGAGAGTCCTTTTTCACTGTCTTCGGTGTGTTCTTTCCAGCAGCTACAGGTATTGGTGTGGGAATTCTTTTTCACTCTCACATTAAGGGTGTAAAGGCTTGGTTCCCAAAGCTCAGTACCATAATTGACCCACATGTGCATTTAGGATATATATATCTGACGTGACAGATGCCTTAGCTTTAACTAAAAAATATGTCTGTATTTTTAATGGCTGTACCTGCAGCATATGGAAGTTCCTGGGCGAGAGGTTGAATCCAAGCCACAGTTGTAACCTATGCTGCAACTGCAGCAGTGCTGGATTCTTTAACCCACTGCACCAGGCTGGCGATCAAACCCATGCCTCTCCAGTGACCTGTGCAACTGCAGTCAGATTCTTAACCCATTGTGCCACAGTGCGAACTCCAAAATCCATTAAATTTTTTTTATTAACGTATAGTCGATTTACAGTGTTTTGTCAATTTTTGCTGTACAGCACAGTGACCAAGTCATACACAAACACACAATTCTTTTTCTCATGCTATTTTCTATCATGGTCTATCCCAAAAGACTGAATATAGTTCACTGTGCTGCAATACAGTAGGGCCTCATAGCTTATCCCTTTTAAATGTTCTAGCTTGCATCTACCAACCCCAAACTCCCCATCCATCCCACTCCCTCCCCCTTGGCAACCAAGTCTGTTCAAAATCCACTATTTCACCAGAGAGTTTACTTGATGGTAATTCCCAAAGGCCCCCAGCATGACTTAGTCTAACTTATCCCTCGTAATTGTATATTGACACCTCTTGGCCAAATTAGTAGAGGGGACATACGTCTCTTAGGGCTGAACAGGAGGGATTCCCAGCAGGACAGGCTGCCCTTTCCTTCCTGGCATGAGTATGGACTTGGTCTAGAAACTCCACTTTCCCTTTTGCCACCCTTGTGTCTCCCCCCAGGGGGGTGGAGAAATGCTATTGTCTTCTTACCACACTGGCTGTGGGTGAGACCAGGATGTGGGGGGCAATGGCTGACTCTCCTCCCCGACTTGCTCGCTTTCGGTGGCCAGAGAGGAGTCTTCCACAGAGGAGGTCCCTATAGAATTCTTAATCTTGTGCTCCAGCCCCTGCCTGGAAGGTGGTAAACTAACACCAAAGTCTCCGTAGGAAATAACCCTTTGCTAGGGACGGGGCTTGTCCCCGGGGCACAGACTCAGAAAAACACAGGTAGGGTATGGTATGTTAGTTCGACCTCAGTAAAGCTGTTACAATGAAAAATAAAACGAAAGCGCCTTTACCAGCTTTCCTGCATCCCACTGCTCCCTCTAGCCACGGGCCCTTTCTTGCCTCTCCTCATTCCCTTGCGGGTCTTTGTGCTCCCACTCTGTTCTCCTGCCTCCTGCCCCACTCTCTCCATTTTGAATTCCAAGCCCATCTGTCCAATGAAATGGTTCTTTGCAAAGTTGTCCGTGGCTTCCATGTTTCTCAGCTCAGCAGCAGTTACAAGGTCTCAGGGTGTCTGACCTCCCAGCCGTGTTCCACGTTCTCCTTCCCTGCTGAGCCTTCGAGGAGGCAGCACCCTCCTGGCTCCCCCACCTCTCCCACGTGCCTTTGGAGCTGCATCCTCTTCTGCCTGCCCATTAAATGTCGGGGTTCTTCGGTCTGGGCCCAGACCCCAACTCTCCTCTTTCTCTATTCTTTTCCTTGGGATCTCAGCCATGCCCATTGTTCAGGGACCACCCCCAAAGCTGGCGACTCCCCACATTTACGCCTCGAGCCCTGACTTCTCTAAGCTTCACATCATGTGTTCAGTTGCCTACGTGAGATCCTCTGTTGGTACCTCAGACCCAGCATGCCTAGAACCCAACCCATCCCACCTCCCCCCACAACTGGTTCTCCTCCTCTACTCCTGATCTCAGGAGATGGCCCCTGCAGCCCTCCCTGTTGTTCCTGCAGCTCCTGGAGACTTACTCCTGAGACCCTCCTCTCCCTGACCAGTGCTCGCCAAGCCCTGTTCTCCTAACTTTGCCCCCTTTACCTCCTGCTTCCCTCCATCTCTACCACCTGACCACTCTGGTCCAAGCTTCATCTCTCGGTTGGATAACCGCAGCGGCTCAGACCTGACCCCCCTTGGAGGCTTGGTCACAGGAATCACAGGAATGAGGCTGGAGCTGGGCCTCGGTAGTGGCAGATAGAAGCTTGTTCTACGAGTCCAGGTGCGCCAGAAACAGTGCGCTTCATTCATCTCAGTGAAGTGGAAAGAGAGAGTGACTCTGAGCCTGCCCTCTGCCAGGATGACTGAAAGCACGTCCATCATTCATCGCGTCTCCGCCTCACCCTGCCATTCCGCCCCAGCGTCCTAGAGTCTTACTGAGGGCCAAGGCGTGTTGAGGGGCTCTGGCCTTTCATCATCTGTGCTCAGCGCCAGGCCCTCCCCTTGCCCCGTCTGCTGAGCCCTTCAGGTTTGTGCTCTCAACTGCTTCTGAGCTACTTTGGGAGACTGGAAATCTGCTGAGCCTGGGAACCCTATGCTTAGAATCTGTGTACTTCTCAGACCCTCTTTTCTGGCATCTTGCCGGATTCCCACCAGCGCTGCCAGGGTATAGGTCTCAGGTCCCCGTTGTTTCAGATCCTGTGGGCCTTTCTCCTTCCCCAGCTCCAGGGGCAATCCGCTGTTCCAATAAGGGGACATTGCTGTCCAGGGCTAGCTTTGCGGACAGGCATGGATGTAGGCATTCACGCTGGGTCCCAAGCTCAGAAGGGCCCCATACTTGGTTTAATGCTTTACTGTGGCTCAAATTCGTAATAATTTTTGAACAGATGTCTTACATTTTTATTTGTTCTGGGCTCTGCAAACTATATAGTATGCTGGTTTCATCCCCCAAGGCTTTCCCCTGTCATTCTGCAGCTTCTTTCCTGCTTCCTCAACCCTGTACAATTTCCTAAGGGCCCGGGCTTCTGAGAAACGGAACCCCAAACCGTGCTCAGGCATATTCTGCTGCTGCTTCACCACGCATTTCCTCTAAGGCAGTAGAATAAAGGTCAAGTTCCTCTTGAGTGGACAGAAAAGGAAAGGGGAAAATAAAATAGAGGAAAAATCTTAGAAGTTAACATCTGAGAGTATTCTCCAGCCCCTCCCATTCCCCATCCCCCACCCCCATCCTCATCACCATCTACTTCCAGCCTCCCCACCAACCCTCCAAGAAGCTTCCCACCCAAGTGTGTGTTTCCTCAGGCCTGGCCGTGAGTCAAGCACCGCTGGGCACGGGTGCCAGGTTAGCAGTGACCCCTGAGGCAGGGCTGTGGGCCTCCGAGGCGGCCAGCACCCCTGGGGAGGTTACCTCAGCCATGGGACCCTGCCAGGCCTCCTCCACGCTGCTAGCACATTGTCCCTTAAGAGAAGCCCGGTTTGGAAGGGGGAGGGGGTGGGGAGCCCCCCCTCCCTCATGTCCTCTTCCAGTAAGGAGTTCACAGTGGCCTGAGCTTGGAAGCCTAGTGCTTGAGCTGGAATAACATTCCAGATCAGCTGGTCCAGCAACTGTCAATGTTTTGTCTTTTACTCCATCTTCATTTTTGGTAATCATACTGAAAACCGCACGACCCTGGAAATTCTCATGTGCCTCCCTGGACCAGAGAGAGGTGTCTTTGTCCTTCCTTTGGGAATGATTGCTGCCTGAGAATACTCATCAAGCTTTATTTTTTTGTGGCTTAAATTATAAAAAAATCATTTTGTAATATTCCAAATATGAAATGATACTATTGAATAAGCTGTCTACACAAGCCTCTTTTACCTCACCCCACTCCCCACCCCCTCCAGGCACAACCAGGTTGAGAATCACTGATCTGACCCTTTATTTGACCACCGGGGAAAGGAGGAAGGCAAAAGAACTTATGAAAGATCGTGGAAGGTCACCCAGCTAATTAGTGACTGGAGTTGGGCCACCATCCTGCTGTGGAGACTTGCCTTCCCTGGCTCCCTCTGTTTTTCAGGGGGTCCCAGTGTAAACAGGGTAGGCAGGTCAGCAATTTGTATCGCTTGGCTTTCCCCTGGCAGATGTTCCATTAAGCTATGAAAAGCATGGATGATTGGCAGTTTCCATGGTGATGGATTTGCCAAGGATTAGCTCTGAGTGAGTCATGGCTGGGGCTCCCTCCAACGCCATCCTTTTCTGGAATAAGAGAACCTCCAGATTGTAGGCAGGGGAGAGGATTTTAGAAGAACGGACACTTCAGTCCCCTGCCCCGCATCCTCATCTCTGGCCAATGACATTTTATTTAGGTTACTTTGGAGATTTTTATCCCAGGGGCAGGAGACCTCCTGGGAAGAGCAGCTGAAGCCGGGGCTTTCCGTGGCTCCTCTGGGTTTCTGAAGCAAGGTCTCAGTCTGTCCTTCTCACTGCGCTGCACCACGCCCTGTGGTGGGGGCTGCAGGGTGGGGCTGGGGCCTTGGAAGACTCTGCGTTTGCTTTCTCTCTGAAAGTGCTTTCTTTCCCCGAGGTATACCAGCAAACTTCCCTGAAAAACAAACGTCTCTCCCTATAGGGTTTACACACACACACATGCAGCCACTCCACGGATCCACGGTAAATACATGGAGGAACTAGGAAATGGAAATTCACTAGGAATAATACCATTGTGTGAAGTCATGTAACCCTCGTCCTCAAATCTCAAACTCTTACTGGAAGGGATGAGGGCCTCTTGTGGTTGACCACACCCAGCATAAAAATGTAGCGGGGAAACCAGCAGCCTTTACCAGAATATCCACAGTTACCTTTGTGGTCCAGAGCCCTGCTATTTCTGTGACACCCTTTGACCTCCCTGTGCCTGATTCCACCCCTCACCCCCCTCCACCCTAACACACACACACACACACACACACACACACACACACACACACACACACACACACACACACACACAGAGTCTCTGGGATGCTCAGCTCTGAGCATCAGCCCTGGCCCTGCCTCCAGGCTCCCTTCTGCATTCATCTCCTCCCAAGGTATGTCCTAGGTCTCCTCCTAAGTTATGTGTCTCGTGAATGAGAGAACAAGGACCTGCTGGGCCAGAACGGGGTCCTGGTTTAAGGAACAAAAAGCCACAATGAAGTACATTATTCTAAAACCCCACGCACCCCACTGCATTGTGACAGACATGTGAATAGGAACAGGAGAAAGGAAGGAAGCTTTATCATTATTATGCTTGTGTGTTTTGCAGTTTCACTTATAGCATTAGTTTATAATTTTATCAAAATTATTAGAACATCTGTAATAATCTTTATCACTACAATAGCGGATGACATCGAGCACCGTGCTGAGCACGTTACAGTAGTCTTTCATTCAAACCTCAACTTGGCCCCACTGCTTCTGTCAGATGCAGGTTTACCATGAAGCTAATGAAGTCTGGGCTTTAGGGTCCCTCGCTTGCATGATCTCCATCTAAGGCCCTATTCATAACTCTGTATTTTTTTAAAAAGTTTCAGGCCCCACAGAGCCTGGATCCTCCCATGGGTTCTATGACTAATCCATTTTACAGATGAGGAAACAAGAATACAGACAGGTGATTTCCCAAGGTCATGCAGACAGAAAATGATGAACCCCATTGCTCCATGTGCTTTTGAGAGGATGCTGGAAGAGAGGACACAGAAGCCAGCAAACCTTGTTGGAGTCTCAGCGTCCGAATGTCCCATTTTTTGACATTGTCTCAGCAGCGTCTCCTGAGCATCGAGAGGGTGGGGGACAAGTTTGGCCTCCAAGAATAGAGTGCAAGAGGGGATGAAAGATTCCTATAGGATCAGCTGAATAAACAAACCAATCAGCCAGGTGTGGAGGAGGAGTGGTGTTTTAGAAATCAGGTGGAAGGTAAGGAGAGGCAGCCAGAGTCCTTAGGAACCCAAGGGGATTCTGAGCGAGAAAAGGAGCCCTCTTCCCTGAGTAGGCATTTCTTTAGCACCTACTAGGTGCCAGGTGCCCTGCTAGATGCCTTATAAATCTCCTGCGAGGTCAGTAATCTTATCCCCATCTGCAGATGAGGAGGCTGAGGCTCAGAGCCACACTGCCTCCAAAGAGCAACAAAAGGCAGCAGGTAAGGCTCCGTCACTTCAGTGCCTGGGCGTTCTGCCTTAATGGAAAAGAGAAATAATACATTTATGAACTTTTTGAAAGATGAAAGAAACCAGGCAGCAGAGAAACAAATGGAAAGAGAAAATCGAGGGCTTCTGAGGTCACAGATTTGGATCAAGAAGCTCCCAGGAGGAAGCTTGGAAGTTCTTTAAGAAAGAGTAAGTAGTCCTTTAATAAACAACTAACAGACACCAGAAAAGCCTAGAAAAAATGATAAGGTTTTTTCCCCCCTTACAAATTTTCATTTTTAGTTTCAAAAAAGAAAATAGGGTGGGAAGTATGACTGTGATGACAGGCAGCAGTGAAGACAGTCTGCTGGCGCTGTGCTCGACGAAGGCGGTGGTTAGAAAAAACAGGTACCACTGTTTGTTTTGTAGGGGTTGGTAAGAGGTCAGATACATCAATACCCGTTATTGTAATCAAGCTGATTTTAGAAAAGTTTCAGAGGTCAGTCCCTCTCCTGGCCATCTGCATCCATTGTCAGACCAGACTTGTGAGTCCCTGTGCCAAGCGCAAGCCCCCAGTCCACCTGGTGCCACCCAACCAAACCATAAGCATGATATCAATAGCCAGGACGGGTGTGGATGGCGCTAGAGGTTTAGCCTCATAAAGGTTTTCCCAAGCTGGTACAGTGATGGCCAACACCAGCCACCCTCAGATGTTACACTGACACAGTGAAGACAGGCTAAAAGGCCTTAGGATGAGGATGGAAGACCAAGTCAGAGGCTTTCCTTGTACAAAGGAAGCTGTTGCCTAAGTCACATAGTAACAAGGTGCAGACCTTATCATCAGCCTGATACAGGGTGATGACGTGGTTTGGGGTAAAGCGATTAGCTGCTTCCTGGAACCGGCAGTTCAAGACAAACGAGGAGGGGAAATGCCCTGGACCAGGACAGACAGAGACTCGGAACTGGTGATGGCATTACTTGTGGGCGGAACGATGCATAGTGCTGATCATAACTGATTAAAAGTAGCGCTGATTATATGTGGCACTCTTGTGGGGGAGGTGACCCCAAATCAGTCATGCAGTGACTCTGGTTTAAAAAAGAAAGCCCCCCAAAAGCGAGGGTAATAGGGAGAAATGGAGAGATGTAGAAGAAATGACCACTTAAGATCAGGAAACTTGAAGACAGGTGCTGGTTTTGCCAGCAACTAGTCTCCTCGATTTGGGCCTCAGTTTCCTCATCGGTGAAATAAAAGTTGGACTCGATGATCTCTAGGACACCTTCCAGCTTTAAGGATCATTGATTCTAAAAAGCCGTGTGAACGAATTTTAGGAAGCCTGCCAAGAAGAGTGTTAAAGATCACATAGGAAGTACAGAATGGACGCTTGGTGTTTTCCAAACTGCACTCCATAGGATACTAATAATAAAGTATTTCATTTTTTTTAAAAAGAGTGTGCAGTTGTCAAATAAGTTTTGGGAAATACTCTGTGCTACATTTCTTAGTGATGGACGATGAAAATTAGCATGTTATATGCACTGGTAAGTCCAGCAGTAAGAATCTCTCTAGTTTAATCAAGGCTTTCCCGACTCTACGCCTCCCGAAGTTCTTTTTTTAATGCAATATTTGTAAATATCTGGACACTAATACCCTGGGAAATGGTGTCTGTCCTACTACACCCACCATAAATCCAGCTCTAACAATAATAGTATTTTAAAATTGCACTAGAAGCAGAAAGGAAGCAAACTTGGGAATCTCTATAATACTTGACAAGCATGGGTGAAAAAATATGAAATCAAAATAGTTTTTGTAGCTCTAACTGGCAAGCAAGATACTTATAATCCACCAGAACGAGAGCTCCAGAAGTACGTAGTCGCACAAGGGCAAAATTCTGGGAGCGACAGCCACAGTGTGGAAACCGAGCTAACAGCTGTGCCCCAAACACCCATGCCACCCGAGCAGGAGTCACCCCCAAGGCATCCTGTCTGGGGTGCAAGTGGCCGCCCTTTCCTTGTCTCTGGCGTTTTGTGTCTGTAGTACTGACTACTTATTTTCTGGCTTCTCTGTTTTGTCTCAAAGCCCACTTCCTGGCTGTCTGCGCCTGGCCCATTCCTGAAGGTGGCCTGTGTCTGTGCTGCTTCTGCTCCCACTGGCACAATCCCCGCACACCCCACACCAGGCCAGCTAGTGGGACCTCTAATCAAAGGCTGGGTCATTGGCTGTGGAAGGGATTGTGGGGGAGAAGAAGAGGGCGTTTGTTTGTTATGAATGCAGAACCTGTTTGGAAGCAGGAAGCCATTAGGATTAATCACTTTCCTTGACAGAAGCATATATAGCAGTGGAGTTCTCATGGGTCCTCATTTCTTAACCTTTGTAAATGATCTGAGGGAAGGAGTGCAAAATACCACAAGACGTGGAGAATGGACTCGTTTGCCAAGGGGAAGGGGGAGGGGGAGGGAGTGGGTGGACTGGGAGTTTGGGGTGAGCAGATGCAAACTATTATATTTAGAATGGCTAAGCAGGAAGGTCCTGCTGTACAGCACAGGGAACTATATCCAGTCCCTTGGGATAGACCATGATGCACGATAATATGAGAAAAACTATGACAGTGTCACTTTGCTGTACAGCAGAAATTGACACAACATTGTAAATCAATTACACTTTAATTTTTAAAATTAAAAAAAAACCCATTGAATCACATGTTGAGAAAAAAATGCTGTGACAGACTATAGGAGGTCCTAAAATGGCAAAGACTGAATAGCCATAAGTAATCTTGCAAAGGTGAATGAACGGACATGAAACTGCAAGGCCTTGCGGGCAGAATGAGGCCATTGTAGATGGTGGGCCACAATGTGGCCAGGCCAGTGAGACTCCAGTAAACCTGGTGACAGGTGAGAACCTTGGCAGAGGGTCAGAATTTGGGAGGTGGGGAGTGGTAATGGATAAAGTTAGTGGGGTCTGGGAATCAGGTAAACCTGGAGATCTGGCCAGGGATAGTCTTGGCAGCAGATCATTCTGGCAGTGAACACTGGGGCCCTAGCCCTCAGGCAGAGCCCTGATGGCAGCACGCAGTGGCAGGAGCTCTGGTCAGGTCCTGGGCATTCCTCTTTTGATCCGAATAAGACCTGCAAATGATAAAAATAAAATAGTGCTGAGGTGCTTATAACATAAACCAATAGTCTCCCATCTCATGCCTCACCTCTCAAAGGACCCTTCCACAAGGGCAACCAATTTAAATCATTTTTAGTGCTTTGGGAGCTAACTATATTGCCAAGCAATATGCCTGTACTTATAATTTGATTAATCAAAGTCAGATTAAATTTATTGACTCAATGCTAAGAAATTTAGAGAGTTTAGTACTTACATGTTCCTCCATCCACTTCCCAATTTTTTTAAATTTAATTTTTGTTTTACATTGGAGTATAGTTGATTTATAACGTTGTGTTTGTTTCAGGTGTATGTAAAAGTGATGCAGTTATATCAATATTGATTATAATGATTCTTTTCCCAAATAGATTATTAAAGAATATTGAGTAGAGTTCCCTGTGCTAAAACAATATGTCCTTGTTGGTTATTTTATATATAGTAGTGTGTATATGTTAATCCTAACCTCCTAGTTTATCCCTCCTCTGCGCCTTTCCTCTTTGGTAACTATAAGTATGTTTTTCAAGTCTGTGAGTCTGTTTCTATTTTATAAATAAGTTCATTTGTATCTTTTTTTTCTTTTAGATTCCACATATAAGTGATAACATATGATGTGTATCTTTCTCTGTGAATTAAGCAATTTACTTAGTATAATAATCTCTAGGTCCATCCATGTCACTGCTAATGGCATTATTTTGTTCTTTTTGATGGCTGAGTAACATTCCATTGTATATATATGTAACACATTTTCTTTTATTCTTTTTTTTTTTTTTTTGTCTCTTTGCCATTTTTTGGGCTGCTCCTGTGGCATATGGAGGTTCCCAGGCTAGGGGTCGAATTGGAGCTGTAGCCACCGGCCTATGCCAGAGCCACAGCAATGTGGGATCCAAGCCGTGTCTGCAACCTACACCACAGCTCATGGCAATGCCAGATCCTTAACCCATTGAGCAAGGCCAGGGATCGAACCCACAACCTCATGGTTCCTAGTCAGACTCATCAACCACTGAGCCACAACAGGAACTTCTGTAACACATTTTGTTGATCCATTCCTCTCGATGGGCATTTAGGTTGCTTCCATGTCTTGGTTATTGTAAATAGTGCTGCAATGAACATTGAAGTGCATGTATCTTTTCAAATTAAACTCTAGTTTCAGTTTGTTAAGGAACCTCCATCCTGTTCCCCATAGGAAGTTTTTTGTGATTTTTTTTTTTTTTTTTTTTTTTTTTTGCTATTTCTTTGGGCCGCTCCCGCGGCATATGGAGGTTCCCAGGCTAGGGGTCGAATCGGAGCTGTAGCCACTGGCCTACACCAGAGCCACAGCAACGCAGGATCTGAGCTGCGTCTGCAACCTACACCACAGCTGACGGCAATGCTGGATCGTTAACCCACTGAGCAAGGGCAGGGATTGAACCCGCAACCTCATGGTTCCTAGTCGGATTCGTTAACCACTGTGCCACGGCGGGAACTCCGTGATGGTTGTTTTTTTGTTTTTTGGGGTTTTTTTAGTTTAATATTTTAAACAATAGCTAATTTACAGTGTTGTATAATTGTACCAATTTACATTCCCACCAACAGTGTAGGAGGGTCCCCCTTTCTCCACACATTTATCGTTTGTAGATATTTTGATGATGGCCATTCTGACTAGTGTGAGGTGATACCTCTTTGTGATTTTGATTTGCATTCCTCTAATAATTAGTGATGTTGAGCATTCTTTCATGTGCTTTTTGACTATCTGTAGTTTTGTTTTGTCCTCTTTGGAGAAATTGCTACTTAGATCTTCTGCCCATCTCTTGATTGAATTGTTTATTTTGAGCCATATGAACTGTTTGTGTATTTTGGAGATTAATCCCTGGTCAGTTACTTTGCTTGCAAATATTTTCTCCCATCCTGTAAGTTGTCTTCATTTTGTGTATGGTTTCCTTTGCTGTGCAAAATCTTTTAAGTTTAATTAGGTCTAATTTGTTTAATTTTGCTTTTTAGTTTCATTACTCTAGAAAGTGTATCTCAAAAGCTATTGCTGCAATTTATATCAAAGACTGCTCTGCTTATGTTTTCCTCTAAAAGTTTTTATGGTATCTGGTCTTATATTTTTTAGGACTTTAATCCATTTTGAGTTTATTTTGAGTTTTATGGTGATAGAGAATGTTCTAATTTCATTCTTTTATGTGTAGCTTTTCATTTTTCCCAGCACCACTTGTTGAAGAGACTGTCTTTTCTCCGTTGTATGTTCTTGCTTCCTTTATCATCGATTAGTTGACCATAGGTGTGTGGCTTTATTTCTGGGCTTTCTATGCTGTTCTGTGGATCTATATTTCTGTGTTTTTTGTGTGCCACTACCCATACTGTTTTGATGACTGTAGCTTTGTAATATACTCTGAAGATGGGCGGCCTGATCTCTCTCCAATTCTGTTTTTCTTTTTCAATATTGCTTTAGCCATTTTGAGGTCTTTTATGTTTACATAGAAATTTTAAAAAATTTTGTTCTGGTTCTGTGAAAAATGCCAATTGGTAATTTGATAGGGATTGCATTGAATCTCTTGATTGCCTTGGGTAGTATAGTCATTTTGACAATAGTGATTATTCCAATCCAAGAGCCTAGTATATCTTCCCATCTGTTTGTGTCACCTTTGATTTCTTTCACCAGTCTCTTATAGTTTTCAGGGTACAGGTCTTTTGCCTCCTTAGGTATTTTATTCTTTTAACGTGATGATAAATGAATTGTTTCCTTAATTTCTCTCTATAATCTTTTGCTGTTAATATATAGAAAGGCAAGAGATTTCTCTGTGTTAATTTTGTATCCTGCAACTTTACTGAATTTGTTGACGAGCTCCAGTAGTAGTTTATTGGTGTCTTCTTTAGGATTTTCTAGGTATAGTATCATGTCATCTGCAAATAGTGACAGTTTTACTTCTTCTTTTCCAGTTTGGATTACATTTATTTCTTTTGCTTCTCTGACTCCCATGGCTAGGACTTCCAAAACTATGCTGAATAAGAGTGAGGGTGAACATCCTTCTCTTGTTCTTGATCTTAGAGGAAATGCTTTCAGCTTTTCACTGTTGAGAATGATGTTAGCTGTGGGTTTGTCATATATGGCCTTTATTATGTTGAGGTAGGTTCCCTCTGTGCCTCCTTTCTGGAATTTTTTTTTTAATCAAAATAATGAATTTTTTCAAAAGCTTTTTCTGCATCTATTAAGATGATCATATGGTTTTTATTCTTCAGTGTGTTAATGTGCTATATCACTCTACATTACTGATCTGTGGATATTAAAAAATCCTTGCATCCCTGGGATAAATCCTGCTTGATCATGGTCCATCAGCCTTTTAGTATATTGTTGGAATCGGTTTGCTAAGTATGTTGTTGAAGATTTTTGTGTCTATGTTCATCAGTGATATTAGCCTGTAATTTTCTTTTTCCTTTTTTTTTTTTTTTTTTTTGTGGTATCTTTGTCTGGTTTTGGTATCAGGATGATAGTAGCCCCATAGAATGAGTTTGGGAGTGTTCCTTCCTCTGCCTCTTTGGAATAATTTCAGAAGGGTAGGTGTTAACTCTTCTCTAAATGTTTGATAGAATTTTCCTGTGAAGCCATCTGGTCCTAGACTTTTGATTGCTGAAAGTTTTTAAATTGATGCTCATCATCTTGGTATTTTTGTGAGAGGAGGTGAGTTAACATCCTTCTCCTTCACCACCTTGTTTCCCCTCCTGATAATTATTTTCTTTTTCTTTTTTTTTTTTTTTTTTTTTGTCTTTTGTCTTTTTGTTGTTGTTGTTGTTGTTGTTGTTGCTATCTCTTGGGCCGCTTCCGCGGCATATGGAGGTTCCCAGGCTAGGGGTCCAATCGGAGCTGTAGCCACTGTCCTACGCCAGAGCCACAGCAACGCGGGATCCGAGCCGCGTCTGCAACCTACACCACAGCTCACGGCAACGCCGGATTGTTAACCCACTGAGCGAGGGCAGGAACCGAACCTGCGACCTCATGGTTCCTAGTCGGATTCGTTAACCACTGCGCCACGACGGGAACTCCTGATAATTATTTTCTTTAAATTGAATCTGCAACCAAGTCTAGATGCTATCTCCAGAAGCAAACAATTCCCCCTCTCTGACCACAAGGGAAAATCCAAATTTTTTATTTATTTTTAGTTGCCTTCATAACTTTAAATGGTATACATAAATCTCTGTTATTTTATCAGTTATAGGCTATATCCCTTCACTCCTTATTGTTGGTTCAGGAAATTAATATTCTGTTTGTGTTTTAAGGTCAATGTATTAGAGTCATATTTATTTTATGTGTAAAATAGTTTTACAAGGAATACTTTAGTTATCTTAAGGGAATCTGAATGGCCTTTTATATTTGCATTTTAGAGTAATATCAAGGAAACTGTAACAAGTTGATTATTAGCAGGTGAGTGGGCAAAATTTCATGAAAACTGTACAAGTGAATAAACACAGTTTTGCCCCCCCTCCCACTCTCTCTAGACCAAAAAAATTTTTTGGCCATGCCTGTGGCATGTGGAAGTTTCCAGGGCAGAGATAGAACCCACACTCTAGCAGCAACCTGAGCTGCTGCAGTGACAATGCTGGATCCTTAACCTACTGTGCCACAAGGGAACTCCTATTTAACTTTTTTTTTTTTATTTTAAGCTTACAAGTTAATAGTCTTTGAAACTTCAAAGACAAACTGCTCAATATTCTTTGGAAATTTCTTTGTCCTTCTTAGCAAATACTTAGAAACTCCCCTTTATAATGACAAGATACAGAATAAGTTATAGCATTAACTTAAATTTATTGTAGCTGGTGTAGAAATATTTGCTAGCTTTTTCTTATTGACCTAACAAATTTAATGGCTAACTCACCTTTCAGGTTTTCTTATTAAACTAATTGAAGCTTATGTAATGTTCAAGCCGGTCCTGAGTGAAGAACACTGGGCTTTTATTTCGTTTCCCACACTACTTGAATACACGTATGAGTGCCTTTTCTCTTCCCTCTACTTCTCTTCCCTCTTTCCATTTCCAATGAGCTGTTAGCGATAGCTTTGCTTTTACTTTGTCAGGGAAAATCATATTTGTAGTCTAGCTTATAGGTATCGTAAGTCCTCTGTGCTTTCTCTATAGTTTAATCTTAGAGGCTAAAAAACATTAAATATATGTATTACTATGATGATGTAGTTATTGTTCACTGAAGAGCTAAGTGGTGGGCTAGAATTCCCTTTCCTTTGCTGTGATTCTAAGGCTGTCCTCATGTCATTTAGGGGAGAATGTTCTTAATATCATGACCAAATGTGTTCATTTAAAAAAGTTTTTTATTAGTTGTTTAAAGTCGTATCATATTTTAGTTTGCCAATTTTTAGACACTGACTTTCTTGTTCCCTTTTCCCAGAGTTTCAGTGCACTTTTTTTCCTTGTTGCCAAAATATTCAGTCAGCATATCCTTAAAATGATTCACACTGTCCATTGTGTTGAATCTAATTCCTATCCAGAAACATCCCTATCAGGGCCCCCATTTTTCTGCTTTAATCCCTGTTGGTTTCTCTGCTCTACACCTGTTATTCTGGGGCTTTATTTAGTTCCTGAATCTCTTGTTTTTCTCCTTCATGGTTTACATCCTCATTTTGCTGGAGTACTTGCTTTAGTATCATCCTCAGAAAAGATACGTGGGAGGTAAATTTTCTCAGCCCTTGTTTGCTTAGATTTACTTTCACTTAATCGATAATCTGGCCAAAACTTTAACTTCAAATTGCTTTTCTTTAGAATTTAAACATCAGTGCTCTATTATTTTCACTAGAAAATAATGTTGCTGATGAGAAGTCTAACCCAATCTAATTTTTGTTCCTTTCGTAAGTGTTCAGTTTTTGTCTTTGGAATAAACTAGCATTTCTCCTGAAATTGTACAATGATGCATTTACGTATGGACTTTTTTTTGTTGCTGTTTACTTTATAGGATATTTCAACCTAATGACTTGTGTCTTCCTCAGTTTGGAGTTACGTATTTCTATTGTTTATGTGGTTATTTTCTTTTGTTTCCTCTGTTCTCTTTCTGGACCTCCTGTTAGCTGGATGTTGTAACTCCAAGATTTCTCCTATTCTTTACTCACAATTTCCACCCCTTTATCTTTCTGGGCTGAATTCTGGGATATTTGTTTAATTTTATCTTTTAGTTCTTGTTTCATTTTTAATTTTAGTGATCACATTTTTAATTTCCAAAAGTTCTTTCTTGTTCTTAGATTGTTTTTTCTGTTTCTCATAACATCAGGCTTTATGTGCAGAATATTCTTCTTGGATGTGTCTGGAGCTACTAATTAGTATTTTCTTCAAAATTCTCTTTTGTGTCCTGATTTATGTTTCTTTCAGGCCAGGTTGTTCTGTTCTCATCATGCCTGTATGTATGTGTTCATTGCTGGTTTTCATTACACACTTGGTGATCGTTGGTCGCTGGCATGGATCCCCAGCTGTGGTGTGTGTGTCTGTCTCCCGGATGGGGCTCTTCTTCTACAGGAGAGCTGACTGCAGCATGTTGGTGAGTGTGGCTGGTTCTGGAGAGGGGCTTCTTTGTGGGTGAGAACATCCACACTAGTGGCCCTGGTTTTCCTCAGGCAGTTTATTTGGATCCTCCAAAGAAGCATCCCCAGGCTTCCTTCCCTTCCCTTCCTTCTGCGTTTTACTCTTTATCGTTTTCTTCATTTTCTATGTGCCAGATACCTGTGAAAACCTTTCATCTACTTAAGGCTCCCCCTCCCAGACCTCTTTGCTTATAGGCATGGATCTTTTTTCCCTCTTTACTACCGCTTTAATAGGATCTTGGGAGGGAGGGCAAGGAGAAGAAAGGAAATGTGCCTGATGTGCCATTTTAAACAAAAAGACCTTTAAGCATTACTTTTCCCTCATTTCAAAATGATCACTATAGAAAATTGAGAAAGCGGAGATAAGCAGTAAAATAAAAAATGACCTGTTTCTCCACCACCTAGAAATAACATTGCTAACCTTTAGAAACGTGTTCTGGTTCCTTTTGTTTCTGTGCGTGTATTTATCTGGTTTTTCCTTTTATAACAATAGGATCATACCATATGTCTGCTTTCAGTTGTGCCTCTGAAAAGGCAACAATAGCTTTAAAACCTGTGCCATCACACATCCCTGACAATATTGGAGAGTTGGTATTTATTGAAAGATATATTATCACTTATCTAGCCAAACCTCTCTTTGTAGCATTGGGTTGTTTATAATTTTCACTATTATAAACCAGCATTTATAAACAGTTTTAGATAAATCTTTTCTCATGTCCTGGAGTGTTTACTTAGGCTACTACCCTAGGAGTGGAATTGCTGGGTCAGAGCTTATGCAGGTCTCTGCCTTGGTCCAGTATTCAGGTTACTCTTTGAAATAGCTCCACCTTAACTTTCTGGCCTCAAACTTTCACTTCATTCCACTTGACGTGTGTTCCCTCAAGCATCACAGCAGAAACTTTAAGAAGCGTAGTTTTCAGTGTCTGATTTTAGGAGATCAGGGTTGAATATTAGCTTGGCCGCTTACTAAATCCATGACCTTAGGCTATTTTAATTAACCTCTTTGAGACTAGTTTCCTTTTCTATAAAAAGAGCAAAATAAAATAGTAAGAGATCGTAAGCATGTATAACTGAATCACTTTGCTGCAGAAATTAACACATTATAAATCAACTATACTTCAGTTTTTAAAAGGACTGTGAAATGAGGGAATAATTCTACTTTTCCGATCTGATTGTTGTGAGGATTAAACAAGATAAAAAAAAATGCATGAAAAGCACTTAGCAAGCTCTCAGGGTCAGAGTGTCCATAAATCCATAGTGATGGGGTTAGACCCATTCCTCTCCCTAAAGCCCAAGTCTTTCTTCAAGGCCATTTGAGGGGCTCCTACCGCCTGTGAGGCTTGTGAGCATGTGTGGGCTGGACCTGCATTTGCTGTTCAGAACACATTGTTGGGTTGTTGGTTTCCTGTGTGTGTGTGTGTGTGTGTGTGTGTGTGTGTGTTTGCACAGAGGCGGGGTCCTCACCATCCTGCCCTGTGCTGTCCCTCCCCATCCTGGCTGCTTTCCATCGATGTTTATGGGGAGTGAGTCGATGATGAAGAGGAGCTTGCCCTTCAGTGTTGGGAGCATCAAGATAGTTCTCTAGCATTTGTTTAGAGCCCTTTGGCAGCTCAGGAGTTTTGCACATGGTCGCTGGCTCTGAATATTGGGTGGGACTGCCTCCAGGACCCCTGAGTCCCAGTGTAGTCTGTGGGCAGCAGAGGAAAGGAACTCTGCTGAGCAGGTGGGGGCTTTGCTAAGGCTGAGCCCTTCCTGGGGTGTCATCCGGCAGGAAGGCAGAGCTCAGAGCTCAGCATGTGGCCTTGGGACCTTGGTACAGCCTACCGGACGCCACTCTGGCCCGCATCACTTTGCACTGGCCTGTAAGATGCTTTTGTAGCTGGTTGGGCTTTCCTCCCCTGCTTCACCCAACCCACAAAGGTCTCTTTCACGCCCCAAGGATGCCTCCCCAGTTGCCAGGGGAGATTGAGAAGCACCGTTTGCAGAGGGGCAGATGGGAGGGCTTGCCCTGGGATGTCTTCCGGAGAGGCCCCGGGGAGGGAAAATGATTCATGGAGCGTGCTGCTCACCCTCTCTCCCATCTGGGTGTCTTTCAGGAGTCATGGCCGGCTTCAACATGGGGGGCGACCTCAGGGAGCCCGCTGCCAGCATCCCTCTGGGCTCTCTGGCAGCTGTTGGCATCTCGTAAGTTCATCTCATGGCAGTCAGCTGGGGCAAGGGAGAGAAAACCCCGGGCAAGAGAGGGGATTGCTCCTTTTGTTCTAAGAGTGCCCCGACTGTGACCAATCTATTCTCTATTCCAAGCCTCCTTTTAACACTCAGCCAGCTGGAAAATTCACGTCTGGTGGGTTCAGACGACGGCCCTTTCATACCCCTTGCCTGGGAATGCAGGGGGGAGGAGGGTCTTTAAGGCAGAGTCCTTTCTTTCCATTTCCCTCAAGCCTCCTGTCCCTCCCCCTTCCCACCCCCCTTTTGAACTTGGGGATTTTGTAACCATTGAGTTTACAGGATCTTCGCAGGGAATCTAAAGAGGAAGAGTTTTGCGATCAGACAGACTAGGATTTGCATCCCAACTCCGTCACTGATTGGCTGCATGACTAGGCAACTTACCTAACTTTCTGAGCCTCTTTTTCCTTCTCTGTAACATGTGGATAATGAGAGTACGTAGGCCCCGTAGATGGTGGAGAAGACACTATGTATGGAAGTGCAGAGTAGCAGCTGAGAGGCTGGCTCTCTCCTTCCCCCAGCTCGCCTCCCCTGCACTGCCCCAAGGCTGTCAGGTTTCCCTGTTTTGGTTCACTCTGTGCCAGGAGCAGGCTGGGTGCCTCGGGTCTATTTCTGACTTCCTAGAGTCTTCCGTCTTCTCTCCGTTCCACAGGAAGTAGCTCCTCTGCCTTCCCTGGGTAGGTGTGAAAGGTAATGAGATCCCAGACATCACAAGGGTTAAAGTGCCTGTATTATTTTAACAGTGACGCTTAAGAAAATATATCTGTTTCACCTTTGCTTTTAGTTTGTTGTAATGGCACTGCTGCTCCCAGCCAGGCACACGAGAGCCCATGTATTTTGTGCTAAATAAGGTGATCTCATGGGAAAGAAAATGAGGCCAACAGAGAGAGAGTGGGCTGTCTGGAAGGAAAGGAAAGAAAGAGCCCCGTCTCATTTTTGGTCACAGCTGGGAGGTCCCAGGAGGTGCCTTGGCCCATCCTCCCACTGCCCAGATGGGAATGAGGCCATAGGGCTGCAGAGGGCAGAGCCAGGTCACTGCTGGCCTTTCACACTTGGCTTGATTCTCTGTCACCTGGGGCCAGAGAACGCAGGACTGAGGCCTGAAAGATCATCAGCTTGTTCTGCTGCAGGCTGATGGGGCACGGGGCTGCTGGTCAACCCCAGCCTGCATCCTCGCCACCTAGAGGCCAGTGGGCCACTCCTGACCCCCAACGACCTCTGTGTGTTTTCTTCTGTAATATAAGAAAGAGGCAGACTGGAGATCCCGTCATGGCTCTGTGGTTAACGAATCCAACTAGGAACCATGAGGTTGCAGGTTCGATCCCTGGCCTCGCTCAGTGGGTTAAGGATCCGGCGTTGCCATGAGCTGTGGTGTAGGTCGCAGACGCGGCTCGAATCTGGCATACGTTTATATATATATATATATATATATATAAAATATGCTAGAAGAGGAAGAATCCTGAAGGTGCCCCCGAGATGAGCTAGGGAGGTTTCATGGTGGGCCTTTCTCCTTACTTTGGGGCAGGTCCTGGTGGGAACTCTCAGGCTCCATGGGGCAGCATGGGTGGGGTTGGGTGAGGTCAGATGGCAGCTCTGCTTCACTCTTGGTTTTTTTGCAGGTGGTTTCTGTACATCGTCTTTGTCTTCCTGCTCGGCGCCATCTGTAGCCGAGAGGCCCTTCGCTATGACTTCCTGATAGCAGAAAAGGTGGGTGAGTCTGGCACTGCCCAGCAGGCTTGGGCTGAGGGTCCTGGGTTGGTTCTGAGCCGCAATAGCTGCCTCCCCCTTACAGCCCCAGCTGGGAATCCATGTAGTCTTGGCCCCAGTACTGAAGTAGAGGGGGTAAAACCCTGGGAAAGGAACAACGGTCCTTCATATGGATCCCCAGACCCAGGTGACAACACCTAAAAAGGCACGTGCAGGCAGTTGACTAAATACTGGGGACAGAAGCATCTCTTTGCGCCAAAAATCAGGGCAGAAACAAAGAATCTGGTCACTTGAAAGCCCCAGCTCCAGTACTTTCATTTTTGCCAATAGCCTCCCCTTCCACCACGAGCAGAAAGTGCTACTTGCAAGACACAGAGGAGGGGGAGGCTGAGGGGTGGAAAAGAGGGCAGCAAGGTGGAAGCCCAGTGCCAGGGTGAAGGCCCAGGGGAGGCTTCTTGTCCACCCAGGCTTCCCGGGGATGGCTCCGGATGGATATGACGACAGCATCTTTGTTTCCCGAGCCTATGCTCTGCTCCACAGGGGATTCTGGAATCCCTTGTGTTCCACAGCTGTCCCTATCCAGGCTGGAGGTCATGTGACAGTCAAGGACATTCATTTGGCATCTCTAGAACCCAGGAGAATAAGACTTCCAGACATTTTGCTGGAAACCCCCCAAAACTCCTGTCTTCCCTTAAGTTCCCTGGGGGGAAAGTGGGCCCTGAGATTCCTGTCCTTCATCTGAGAAATGCACTCAGCTAGGAAGGTTTTCTTCCTCAGTTAGCTCCCGAGTATCACTGCTCATATTTAGGAGACAGAACCCTTGTCTCTGGTGTGAGGCTTTGCAACACAGCCTTGCAGATACAGGAGGGGCATGGCTTTGGGCAGCCCGTGACCGGAAACTTTGAACTTACTTTTTAGAGTTATTCATGGGCTTGATTTTTCACATCAGCACAGGTTTCTCTTTAAGCCACGGAAACACTGGTATCAAGGGGATTGTTTGTTTGTTTGTTTTTGATGGGGTGGTGGGAGTTCTTGGCTTTACCAAGCATGCAGGCTTATGACAGGGGGAACAGTTCAGGTAGTGAGAGCGCTGACACCCACCTCCAGGGCCCCAGATCTTAGAACCCCCAGCGAGCAAAGTTTACTCTCAGGAAAGGAATCAGTGTCCCTCATTGATACCTCTGGGCCCGCTGCCGACTTGCATTTCATCTCCCAGGGGCCTCTTCTCTAGCTGTGGAATGAAAAGCTTGGCTGCATTAGCGGGATTAAAGGCCTCCGGGAGCAGCTGGTCCTTGGACGGAGGGAGCTGCCTGCTGCCGTCTGCAGCGTGCCGGGCCAGCCGGCTCTGCCCCTTCTAGAGCTGGTTATTCCTCGTGGATTTTCCCGAGGAAGTCCTTTCGAACACCGGAGACTCTGACCTGGAGTGGGGGGCGGAGGCAAATGACCCCCTGGGTGGGGCGCCTCTCTCTCCTGCATCCCCTGCTTTGCAGGGCGAGTGGGAGGGCCGGCAGCCTGTGTCCAAGGAAGGCCTCACCAGCAAGAGAGTAAGAACATCTGCACGGGGAGCAGGGGGGAGACTTCGTGGGTGGAAATCCCATCTCTAATAATAGACTCATGAAGCGGGGAGGGGGGAGCTTGTTTGAAATGCTGCCTGTCCCGGAGGGGAGGCAAGCACTTTGCCGGGTGGGGGCCCCGGCTAAACCATGCCTGGCAGCGGCATGGGGGAATGTCACTATGCACACCCCAGGTGAGAGGTGGAGCGTTGGTTTTTGGAGAGGACCAGAGGCTGTTTCCTGGAACAAGCCATTGTGAAGCCTGGAAAAGAAAGAAAAGATAGCGTTTTGGATTCTCAGTAGCGAGCAGGGGCTGGTGCGGGAAGTGAGGGAACAGAAATGGGACCAACCAGGGCAGCTCCAGGATAGCAGTGCCCTGGTGGGCTGTCCTCAGTGTCCCCCTACAAAGGGGACCACGTGGGGCCCCCCACCCCCAAACCCTGGCTTTTCTCCTTTCCTGCCCTTCAGTGTTCCTCCTTGGGACCCACTGGGTGCCGCAGCAGCAGGGACTGTACTTAGGCAGTAAGTTGGGCCACAGACAGTTGTACTCACAGCACCTGGAGAATGCGAGGGGGCCGCACAAGAGGCTGGGAGGTGCAAGTGCCAACTCCTTAAATGGTCCCTCACACACCCTTCCACCCCCATGGGGTTTTAATAAACTGCTCATCTCACCTTCATGTCTGAGCCATGGCCTGGCTTCTGAGCCAGCCGCTCTCGCTTTCCTGGGTCCTGAGGAAGCAAGGCCTCTTCCAGCTAGTCTTTGTACCCTGGGGGGTCCTGCCTCAGCACAGACCTCCAGCATCCGCCCCTTGGCGTTCCTCCTCACAAAGCTCCTCTGAGCACTTCCCCCTCTTTCTAGAGGGCGCTTCCTGCCAGAACAATTATCTTCAGTGGCCGCCGGCTGCCCTGGACTCCTTTGCACGGACCAGCAGCTGGCCAGTTCGTCTGTTTCTTTCTGGGTTTCCTGCAGCTTCTCTGATCTATTTCTAATTATTTGGCCTCCCAGCCCACAGTTTCTCTCTGAAGTTCCTTCTCACTTTATTTCCCTACCCTAGAGGATCTTTTTCCTGGCTCTCGAGTGTCAGTCCCAGTAATGTTATGCTTTCTAAAAAAAAAAAAAAAAAAAAAAAAAAAAAAGCAAAAAAAACCTCTTGAGTACATTGCAGTGCATGGCCCTGAGGTAACCTACATAAAGCACAATACCTGGTGCATAGTACGGGCTTATTACATTTTCATTCCCCTAAATACTCCTTATGGGACACCTTACAGATAGGACATATTTTAGGGAAGGGAACATTTTTTTTTCCCCTATGAATTCACATGTTTAACTGAACAGGAAAAGCCCTCAAAATTTCAATCGCAATATTATTCAGTTATAGAAAAAGAAATTGGGGAGTTTCCATTGTGGCTCAGTGGGTTAAGAATCCGACTAGTATCCATGAGGATTTGGGTTTGATCCCCAGCCTTACTCAGTGAGTTAAGGATCTGGTGTTACTGTGGCTGTGGTGTAGGCCTGCAGCTGCAGCTCTGATTCAACTCCTAGCCTGGGAACTTCCTTGTGCCATGATAACGGCCCGAAAAAGAAAAAAAAGAAAAAGAAAAAAGAAAGAAAAGAAAAAAAAAAAAGAGAAAGAAAGAAAAAGGAATTGTATAAAGAGCAGGTATTAGTAGGGGCAGAATTAAATAGTTGAAATAATCATTTAAAATAAACTTGTATGTAGCCCAAGGGGGAAAAAAATGTTATGCATCAAAAAGACCAAGTGTTTTAGGAGCCCTGGGACTTGCTAACTAACACAATAAGAACAGACTAAGTAGGTGCAGTATCCTAAAAACATGTTTGTGAAAAATGGGATATTGCTCAGGGTAAATTCTCATTATCCCTGGATTTGACAGTCATGACTTTCCCATTCACCAGCTGGGCATGGGAAGATGGGGGTGCGGCAGGGCTCGTGGCTGGTAGCTGAGCCACGCCAGCTGCCCAGCACCCGCCACCCAGCCTCGCCTGCCCTTCTGCTGCCCTCCATCATGGATACAGCTCTGCCTTTCAGGAAGTGGAGCCAACTTTGCTTCCTTATGCAAAGTGTTTATCAAGGGAGCGAGAAAAGTTGATTGAAATTGGAGATGCTGGTCAACTCATGGGATGAGGACAGTATTAGAAAAGTCCTGTCTGAGGAACCAGGATGTAGACGGAAACAAAGGAACTGTTGAGACAGTTGGGACTGTGAAGGGCTGGGTGTTCTCCTCCGAGTCACCTCAGGGCCACAGGAATGAGATGAGGCAGAATGAGTACCTTGGAAATGACTTTAAATTCCATCCTTCAGGAGAAGGGAGTGGCCAGTGGGGTGGTGGGACCACTCAAGGATCGAAGCTGCAGTGGGAGCTGAGATAAAATACCTAGAACAGAGAGATACATTAATGATTTTCATCAGTAGTTACTAAAAAAGAAATTAGGGTAGTTCATACCCCAGGTAATATATGAGAAAGAGCTTTTTGGGATGACTCACATGGGTGGATAACAGAAAGGCACATTTTCTTTTTCCCTAAGGAACTGTTGAAAGCAATACTGTGTACTAACCTGTACGGGAAAAGAACCTGCAAAGGAACCGATACGTATATATATATAACTGATGTACTTTGCTGTATGCCTGAAACTAACACAGCCTTTTAAATCAATGTCAATAAAATTTATTAGGGGAGTTCCCAGGTGGTTCAGGGGGTTAAGAACCTGACATAATGTCCCTGAGGATGTGGGTTCAATTCCTGACCTCGCTCAGTGGGTTAAGGATCCTGCATTGCTGCAAGCTGTGGCATAGGTTGCAAATGCGGCTTGGATCTGGTGTCATTCTAGCTGTGGTGTAGGCCGGCAGCTGCAGCTTGAATCCAACCTCTAGCCCAGGAACTTCCATAGGCTGCAGGTGGGGCCTTATTAAAAAAATTATTATTATTATTTATTTTTGCTTTTTAGGCTGCACCCGCGGCATGTGGAAGTTCCCATGCTAGGGGTTGAATCAGAGCTGTAGCCACCAGCCTAAACTACAGCCATAGCAACACAGGATCCGAGCCGCATCTGCGACCTACACCACAGCTCATGGCAATGCCAGATCCTTAACCCACTAAGCTAGGCCAGGGATCGAACTTGCAACCTCATGGTTCTTAGTCAGACTCGTTTCTGCTATGCCACGACGGGAACTCCTAAAAAAATTATTAAAAAAATAGAATTGGAGTTCCCGTTGTGGCGCAGTGGTTAACGAATCCGACTAGGAACCATGAGGTTGCGGGTTCGGTCCCTGCCCTTGCTCAGAGGGTTAACGATCCGGCGTTGCCGTGAGCTGTGGTGTAGGTTGCAGACGCGGTTCGGATCCTGCATTGCTGTGGCTCTGGCGTAGGCCAGGGGCTCCAGCTCTGATTTGACCCCTAGCCTGGGAACCTCCATATGCCGAGGGAGCGGCCCAAGAAATAGCAAAAAGACAAAAAAAAAAAAGAATTGTGACACACATCTGCTCAAGTAAATTCTCACTTCTACCTCTACAGGCACAGGTAACAAGTTTATAGCCCCATATAAAGAGAGAAAATGATTATTTTCTGCAAGGCTGGGAGCAAAACTGTGGAGTGTATTATTGTACCTATGAAGCCTTACCTGTGCCTAGCCCTGTGCCAGGTATCTCACATGTCCTCAGTAAATGCCCCCTACATGGGAGGATGGCTGGCAGAAAGGAAGCAGCAGGACTCAGGTGGGAGAAAGCTAGAATGGAGTTGTTATAACACATCCGGCCACGAGGACCAACGTTTCTCACCTTTCAGAAAATTGACTGAATAAGCGTTTTATAGAGAAGAGTGGTAAGTGAACAGGGAATTCTAACCATAAATGGCTAACTTGACCTAAGTCACTACACCTGGACAATGTTCTCTCTGGCCCTGAGCCCAAGGGCTCTGCAGGAATCCCAGGGAATGTTTGTGGGCAGGCCAGCCCGGATGGGGTCACCATGCATGGCCTCCTGTTGCCAAAGACTCATCAGGTTCCTGAGGTCAGTTCCAACACTGGGAGGATGCCAGCCCAGGCAGTCTCCTGCCCGCTCATGTCCACTGTCCATGGACAGGCTAGAAATGAAAAAGAATTAAAAAAAAAAAACAAAAAACCTCAAGTGTATATAACCTTTTGGATAAGAAGCAGTAAAATTTCTTCAAGGAGTTACCACGCCTACCCATGCAGGAGAACCCCCTGAGGGGAGGACAGGGTGCCCTTCACTCTGACCACATCTTAGAATCACCTGGAGGGCTTTTGCGACGTCAGCTATGTCTATGCCCCACTCTGTACTAATTCAAGCAGAATCTCTGGGGTGACTCGTGTGTATAGCCAGAGTGGAGAACTACTGGCTTAGATTTTCCAAAAGTGTTTGGTAAAGTTTCATCACAGAGTCCATTAAAACAAACAGGCAGCGTAGGATGCATTGGGTAGAGAAGACAGAAACGAAGGTTACGGATGAATGGTTGCATCTCAGGATGGATCGGGGCTGGATCCTGGCACGAGTGTAACGGTTTTGGAAGACATCCAGGGCATAAATCACAGGGAAGTCGTGAAGCTTGATGACTTCAGCTGGCATTTGGTGAACCGTGTGTGCCAGACTCAGGGATGGTGGGGAGGGGGCAAGAGGCGTGAGGCTCTGGGGCTTACAGCATGTGGGCAAGATGAGCCAGGAGCATGACTGACTGCACCACAGGGTGGAAGGTAAACTGCCATCAGAGTGCACAGAGTGAGGGAAACATCAGATGATGTTAATTTCTCCTAGTAATAAAGTGGAAAGAAGGGTAGCGGTGGCATAGACATAAGAAATTCACGCCATTGAAGAAAAGAGGGGAGGTTCATTGGAGATACAGATGAGGTCACAAATTTAGGGAGAGAGAATCCACATGGAATTAAGGAGAAGGTAGGCACCATCATGGACCTGAGTCTTGCCCATCAAACCTCTGGCCTCCCTGACCATTTGGAGGTTATTCCACCTGTGTGAGGTCTTGAAGGGAGGAGGCCCATTTAATTTAGGCATCCAAATGACCAGACTCTCACTTGCCTGTCCCCCTGTGGCCCTGGAAGGGCATGTGACTTAGGCTGGGCCCATTGGACATTCCAGATGTAATGCAGGAGGCAGGGATAAAGGGATGGTGAGCAGGGCAGCCAGTCTGGTAGCAGTGTGGTCAGAATGCTTCTGTTCAGGAGTCTGACTATGCCTCCAGCCCTGGGTCTTTCCTTTCTCCAAGCCTGATCTTTCAGTCTCCTGTCAATCTCCAGTATCCTACAAAGACATTCTTAAAGAAACAATCTTTCCCATCAAGAATTCTGGCTGATGCAGGTTTCTGATGATGTTTTGGGGGCCAGGAAAGAGGTCTAGCCAGTATTCAGAATAGCTTGATACCACTGACCTGCTTGCTGCAAGGACATAAAAACTGGGGTGAGGAGAGTCTTCATGGAGAAGGATGTAAGTGACAAAACCATGAATGAAATCTAACCCAACTGGAATAGTCGGATAAACGAGCACTTGGAATACACAGTTCAGCCATTCGCCTAAAGTAGAAAGGAGAAGGCATCTCAAATACTCAAGAAAAGAGAGAGTGATTTCCCTGTGGTACAGATGAGGTCCCACTCGGGACGAGACAATGGATTCATGATGGACAGTGTGTGACACAGCTGCACGGCCAGCAGCACTGACCTTTTGCAAGAGGACACCAAGCGGCACACAACTGTCCCCTCTCTTACTCTACCTGTGGGTGGCTTGTGGGCCCTGTGGATCACGGGTCTCATTCCCTCATTCAGCACTTACATCTCTGCGTTGGCACCAAGTGTGCCAGCATGAACCAGACAAGAGCCCCGTGGAAATGAAGCTAGTGGAGGAGACAGTGTGCCTGGGGCTCCACAACCCCACACAGACGTGCCATGGAGCCCTGAGGAGCACCCACTGATGTCAGGGGTGGGTGTGGGGCCTCATGGAGGAGGGCAGGTCTGTGCTGGGTCCTGAAGCACAACTGGGGGTCTGACAGACAGTCAGTAGATGAAGGGCCTGGACAGAGGGTTTCAGCAGGCAGAGACATCATGCCAGTATGATTCTGAGTGTGCAGGGTATGGGGCTAGAAGAGCCACAGACCAGGTCAGGGCAGCGGGGAGATGTTGATACTTTTACAGCAGGTGCATCATGATCAGATGTGAGTTTTGGTCATGATGGCAGAGGCTTGGGGACGATGAAGTGTGGGTAGAGCTTGGCCACTTGATTCTGTGTCCTCATGGATCCGAATCAGAGTTGTTTCCACTGCACCATGACGGGAATGCCCAGAAGTCTGTGTTTTAACAAGCACTCCAGATGAGTCTGATCACACTCAACTCGAGAACCTCTGTGCAGTCCACACAAGATGCGATGGTGACTCAGACTGAAATGGTGGTAGTGCCAAGGAAGTGGGGTGGGGCTGGGCTATTGGAACTCGATCCAAGATGTTGAGTCTAGAGGATTCGTGATCAGATGAAGTGGGGGTGGGTGGATGCCCAGGGAGCAGATGGGAACATAAGCAGTTTCAGACCCTGGATAATGCAATTCTTTCCTCCTATAGGTGTCCCTGGTGGGCTTCTTGTTCCTTTTGGGCTTGTACATCTCATCTCTGGCCTCCTGTATGGGAGGCCTGTATGGAGCCCCCCGGATCCTGCAGTGCATTGCCCAGGAGAAAGTGATCCCCACGCTGGCCTGTCTGGGGCAAGGGGTGAGTGACCCTTTCTTTGAGGAATGTGCATTTTACCACCAAACTGATCATTGGCCAAGAAATTGCTAAAGTGTTTCTGTTGAGAGCTGCTGGTCAAGTTCTGGCGGGGGGAAACAAGAATGCACCCCTATCCTCTGGCTCCTTTCGTCTGGGGCCATTAGACAAAGCATCTCTCAGTGTCATGACCACCCAGGGCCCTTTAGCACTGGGTGAGCTAACTGTCACAGCAGCACTGTGGGCCCTGCACAGCAGGGGAAGGGAGTGCCACAACCTTTAATAAAAGTAAATCCCAGATCCTCCAAGTTTAGCGTAGAAGGAAGTAACTCTTGGTGCAGAAGGGAGCTGATTGTCGCAGCTCTAACTCTTTCCTGGAGGTTCACCTTCGCATTAGGGCTGCTTTATGATGATTCCCCCCACCTGTGGTCTCTGGGCTCCTGTCAATCATCATGACCAAAACCCTAACTGATACAACTTGGTTGAGTCATGAAACAATCAGATGAGACATTCCTAAAACTGAAGGGGTGAAAGAAATACACAGAGAGAACCCTACTTCCCAGTAATGTGTTTTGCAAGCTGTGGTCAATTTCTTTGTTGTTGGAGACCCACAGGGCTCCTTCCCCACCTTCTTTCCATGCCCAGCCCCCCATTTGTTGGAGGGCTCATAGTTACCTGTGACATATGCCTTTTATTTTCATTTAATTTTATTTATTTATTTATTTATGTCTTTTCTAGGGCCACACCTGCGGTACATGGAGGATCCCAGACTAGGGGTCTAATCGGAGCTATAGTCGCTGGCCACAGCCACAGCCACAGCCACAGCAACACGGGATCTGAGCTGCATCTGCGACCTACACTACAGCTCACAGCAACGCCGGATCCTTAACCCATGAGCAAGGCCAGGGATCGAGCCCCCAACCTCATAGTTCCTAGTCGGCGCCACAACGAGAACTCCTAATTTCATTTATTTTTAATTAGATTATATATATATGGGACTCAAAGCTAGAAATGGTATAAAAGGTATACCCTGAGAATTTTTGCTCTTATTATGAGTCTTTCTACTCTTGCCTCACCCATGCCCATGCTCTGTCAGTAACTGGTTTTATTATTTTTTTATGAATCCTTCTCCCCTCTTTTTTTTTTTTAATGTCTTTTTTAGGGCTACACTTGCAGCATATGGAAGCTCCCAGACTAGGGGTCAAACCAGAGCTGTAGCTGCTGGCCTACACCACAGCCACAGCAATGCTGGATCTGAGCCATGTCTGCGACCTACACCACAGCTCATGGCAATGCGGGATCGTTAACCCACTGAGCGAGGCCAGGGATCAAACCCGAATCTTCATGGATACTAGTCAGGTTCATTAGCCGCTGAGCTGCGACGGGAACTTTCCTCTATTTTTATAAAGATCATGTTCTACATACATTGTTCTACCCCTTGTTTTTCTTCATTTAATGCCGCTTGGAAATCTATTCATATAAACATAGGGAGAACTTTCTCATTCTTTTTCTATCATGTGTCTGTACCATAGGTTATTAACCAGTTCCTTGTAGATCATATGGCTTCCAGTAAACAGTGCTACAAAGAATACTCTTGTATGTGTGTGTGTGTCCAGTTTTGTACATGTGCAGATAGATATATTTACAAGATAAATTTTCACAAGTGGGTTTGCCGGTCAAAGGGTAAGTGCATTTTTATTATTAATAGATGTTGCCGGAACAGCTTCCATTGGATTTTGTGCTTCCACTAGCAATGGATGAGAGTTCTTGTTTCCCAGCAGCTAGCATGAGTATTAGATTTGGACCAAAAGACCTTGCTTTATAGGGCTCTGTTCTGTAAGAAATTCATAAGGTCAAAAGGACATGCCCATCTGAATCCCATGCCTCCCTTCTAGACCACGGTCCAGGTAGGCTACAGGCTGGAATTCACTGCCCAGATGTCCATCTGCCACATCCAGGTCTTCCAGGGCCTCTTTCCTGAACCTGTACTCTCATGGGCCAGGGTATGGACCTACGAGTCCACATGTGAGTATGAGGCTCCCTGTGGTGTCATCTGGGAGGATGCGGGTGGTGGGCTGTAAGCTGCATCCTCCAGTGAGGAACTCTGGGGAGGGCCAGAATTGTAAACTTGAACCTGGCCTTCCCCATCATCCTGAAGGTAAATTTGCCAAGGAAGGAAGATAGCGTATATACATATATATACACACATATATATATATATGTATATATATATATACATATACATATATATATGCATACACATACATACATGGTTCTGTTTTCTTTTTCTTTTTTGGCTGCTCTGCAGCATATGGAATTCCCAGGCCAGGGATTAGATCCGAGCTGCAGTTGTGACGTATGCTGTAGCTGTGGCCACGCCAGATCCTTTAACCTCGAAGCCAGGGATGGAATTCGTGTCCTGGCGCTGCAGTGCTGCCACCAATCGATCCCCTTGTGCCACAGTGGGAACCCCAGAAGGTAGACCATATTGACTGAACAGGTTATTAGCTTGGTTTATAATCGTGCACATTTGGACACGGCATGTGGATTGCCGCTTGCACGCTTGCGGAGCTCCTCCGAGTCCGCAGTGAGCCTGTCCGCCGCTGGTTGTCAGGTGGGAATTTTTGTCAGCGGTGCAGTGAGACATGGCATCTTAGGGTACTCGCACTTTCCATTACTCTTGCTAGGAATCACAGGGAGGGTCCTTTCCTCGAAGAGTCATCTGTCTCTTTTTTCTGGGATTGTTGGCCTTTTTCTTCTCAGGTGATAGATGCTGTTTCTCTGCTACATGTTTTACAAATCTTTTCCCTAGCTGTGACTTGCCTTTTAACTTTGAAGCTTTTTTTTCAAAGCCTCTTTACGTATGATTAAATTTTATTAGCACGTTTTCTTTTTTAATGGGGGAGAGAAAAAACTTTTAAAAAATCTTAGGCGATACATTCAGCGTACAGAAAACTACATAAAACCGATGTGAACAATCTAAATAAGGATACTGAAGTGAACGTCGTGTGACCTCCATCCGGGCAGGAACACTGCCAGCCCCCAGATGCCACCTTCCACCTTCCCTTTCTGGTCACAGCCCCATCCCTCTCACTATGGAAGCCACTGTCCTTGCTCCTGAGATCATTTCCTTGCTTTCTTTGTAGTTTTGCTCAGGAACCAGCAAACTTTTTCTGAAAAGCACCCAATAGTACATGCTTTGGGCTTTGCAAGCCTTCTGGTCTCTGTCACAACTGCCCAACTCTGCTCCTGTAGCTCAGAAGTTGCCACAGACAATAGCTATTGGGGTAAGCGTGGCTATCTTCCAATACAACTTTGTTTATGGACACTGAAATTAGAATTTAATGTAATTTTCATGTGTCACAAAATATTACTCTTCTTTGATTTTTTTCCCCCCAACTATTTAAAAATGTAAACCATGCTTAGTTTGTGGGCAGATGGTGGCCAGATCCGGCACAGGGACCATAGTTTGCCAACTCTGGATTGCATCCTCTGTATGTATCTCTAAACAAAATAGTCCAGTTTGGCTTGTTTTTTAAACTTTATATAAATGTGTCGTGCTGCTTTCGGGTATCGTTATGTTTGTGTGATTCATCCATGATTTTGCTTATAGCAGCAGCCTGTTTATTGTCATCCCTGTGTCACATGTCCTCATTTGCTGCAATTGATTTATTCATTCTGCTGTCGTGATATGTCCCAATTTGGGACTGTTGCAGATAGTGCAGCCAGCATTCCTGTAGTAGACTGGGTCAAGGGTGGAGGTCTTCCAGACTATGTACCAGTTGGTGGACTCGTCCAATTGTAAGGTGTGTATATCTGCACTTACTAGATAACACTGCACTCTTTGTTCAAAGTATGTGTTAATTTACACTCCTCTCAGCAGTGGGCAAGTGTTCCCACTCCTCTGTGTTCTTGCCAATACTTGATATTATCAGATGTTTTAATTTTTGCCAATCTGGTAGGCGTTTAATGGGATCTTGCTCTGGTTTTAATTTGCATTTCCCTGACTGCTAATGAGGTTGGGCCTCTTTCATATGTTGAGTAGGCATTCTTTTGCACATTTTCTTTAGGGGGTTGTCTGTCTTCTAATTATTTTGTAAGGATTCTTTGTATATTCTGGGTTACCCTTTGTCAGTTACATGTCTTAACGAATATTTTTTTCCCATCCTGTGGCTTGTCTGGTTTTTTCTTTTGGTAACAGAGGTTCACGTGTGACTCTTTTATCACTTTACAGCCCACCCTTTTCAGAGTCCTGGCCTAGACCACTAGCATCCCTGTAGCTCACCTAGGACCTCCTCCAGCCTACCTAAGACCCTGCTTTTAAGTTCTTGTTAGTTTATGAGGATTTACTCTATTCTTGGTAGTTTTCTTGGTAGAGTGTGCCAACAGGTGTAGCAAATATATTCAAAAATGGAATTTTCAAAAACTATCAAATGTATGTAAAATGTTTACTCTGAGGTTCTAGGGAAGGTGTCATTCAATAGGGCCTTTGATCCTCAGGCCATGGATGACTTTGCTGTCTTCAACCTGTGACTTCGAAGGTTGCCCTCTGTTCCAACCCTTAGTAAGAGGACTGTACTTGAAGGAACACACCTGGGAGGTTCACAGGTCAGATCTGGAAGTGGCTCACATGCCTTCCCTCCCCTTCCCAAGTGCTGGCATGAAGGAGGTGGGAGTGGTGGTTAGATCCTGTGTATATCCTGAGGGTAAGGCTGAAAATATTTGCGGAAGGAGAATGAGAGAATGAGAAGAGGCATCAAGTATTTTGCTTGACTGAACAGCTAGAAGGATGGGATGGCCCTTTGCTGAACTGGACAAGGCTACAGAAGGAGTGGAACTTGAGAGGCAGGACATTGGGGGATCAGCAGTTTGGTTTTGGAAATATTAGGTCTGAGATCCTACTAGACATCAACCAGAGATGGTGATGGTGAGTTAAACATTTAAGTCTGGAGTTTATAGCAACTTTTCAGGCTGGAGATTCAAATTTGGGAGTTTGAGAGCATTATGCTTATATTTAGAGCCACGAACCTGAGTGAGAAGAAAGGAAACAGACAGAAAAGAGAAGAGGTCTGAGGATGGAGCTCAGGGTTGATTTAAGTACAGTTTTCAGAGATGTGGAGCAGCCAGCAACAGAGACTAAGAAGGAGGAGTCAGTGAGACAGGAGATGGACCAAGAGAAGTAAGGACATCAGGGAGTGACCAGCAGGATCAAATGTAATCCTTAGGTCAAGGAAGATGAGGACTGAGAGGTGACTATTGCATTTGGCTCAAGAACAGTGTCAGTGATGGATGAATAACTTCTGTCAAATGACAGATTATATGAAGTTAGCACCTTTTCTCTTCTCCTGTCCTCCTGAAGGTCACCACACTCATGTCCATTAATAACATATGTGCATAAATGTGTGTATGTGAGTATGTGCATGTTTGTGGGTTTGTTTGTTTTGCTTTTTAGGGCTGTATCTGCAGCATATGGTAATTCCCAGGCTAAGGGTGGAATTGGAGCTGCAGCTGCTGGCCTACACCACAGCCACAGCAATGTGGGATCCAAGCCTCATCTGTGACCTACACCACAGCTCATGGCAACGCCAGATCCCGACTCCCTGAGTGAGGCCAGGGATCGAACCCGCATCGTCATGGATACTAGTCAGATTTGTTTCCGCTGTGCCACAACGGGAACTCCCTGCATGCATGTTTAGTGTCAGAATTCCCCCACCTCAGCCACTGATGATTCTGCTACGTCTTCCAAGGTCTGCCACTCCTCTTAAGGTCATTTTCTTCATTAATGCATGGGAAGGATCCATTTTGTACCTCTTTGAAATCCAATGAAAAGACAAAAGGAGAAATATTTGTGAAGTCCCTGTCCTGTAGTATTGCCCCATATTAATAGTTACTAAGGCAACTAACGCCCATTGGTTGTGTGGGGCGCCCAGTGTGAGCCAGGGCCACCGTGTATGTGCATTGGCTCTGATCTCATAATAACCCTGAGGGTGGATATCATTATCCCAAGTGTGCAGACGAACAGTTATTAACCCACCAAGAGTCACATGGGCCAAGTGGCTGAACCATTATGAATTGTGTTTCTATCATATGATGTGATTTTCTTCTGAAATTCCGTGGTCCTGCATGTTATTTTTGTTCCCGTAGAAAGGGCCAAATAAAACACCCGTAGCTGCCATCTGCCTGACCAGCTTGGTGACCATGGCCTTTGTCCTCGTGGGTCAGGTGAACGTCCTGGCTCCCATCGTCACCATCAACTTCATGCTGACATACATCGCGGTGGATTACTCTTACTTCTCCCTGTCCATGGGTGCCTGTGGCCTCCCGAGGGTGCCCGAGTCAGCGCCCGGAGAGGGCCTGGGAGCCCTCAACTGCTCTGAGCACCTGCTCTTGGAGAAAGTTCCCCACTATGGCTCTGAGGGTGTTGCCCAGAGCCTGTCTGAGGGCACTCTGCTAGAATTCACCAAGGACATGGACCAGCTCCTCCAGCTCACCAGGAAGCTTGAGAGCAACCAGCCCAGGGGCGGAGAGAGCCACGGGATCCCCGAGAATCAGAAGGGGAAGACCAAGAAGGCCACCAAGCAAACCCTGCAGGAGAGCTTCCTCTTGGACCTCAGCTCCCCTGCTTCCTTCACTCCTGAAGGGTCTGACGGATGGCCTGCTGCCTCCTGGGAGAGGCAGGAGCCCTACGGGGACACACAGCGTCCCAGAAGTTCTGAAGGGACTCAGCCTGGGGGAGCCTGTGGAGAGCAACTTGTCCCTGAGCCGAGTATCCAGCCAAGGCTGAGTGGAGAAGGTGGGTGCTTTGGAACCTAATTTGGGTGACTACTCAGCTGTCTCAACCCTCTTCCAAGTCCTTAGCTGCTTCATTTTATAGATGGGTTTAAAGTGCTTGTTAGTTTTGTTGGGTATTTATTTTAAAATTTTATGGTCTGAGAGTTCCCGTTGTGGCTCGGCAGATTACAAACCTGACTAGTATGCATGAGGATGTGGGTTCGACCCTGGTCTCACTCAGTGGGTTAAGGATCTGGCATTGCCATGTGCTGTGGTGTTAGGTCCCAGATGCGGCTCGGATCCCACGTTGCTGTGGCTGTGGTGTAGGCCGGCAGCTGCAACTCTGGTTGGACTCCTAGCCTGGGGACTTTCAGATACCACACCTGTGACCCTAAAAAAAAAAAAAAAAAAAAAAAAAAAATCATGGTCAGCTATCAACTGAGTTTGTAATTCTACTCTGTTATAGATAGGTGATTTTAAACAGAAATTTCTGTCTACTCCTACATGTTAAAGCTGGGAGCCATGGCTCATAATTGAATATTAATTTCATTTTACTCAAAACGCAGCCACCATGAATGAAACCAGTTTTTCCTTTCAAGGGGAGTGGAAATGTGTCGTGACAAACTGCCTGGCAAGGACGCAGTGTGTTTTGTCTCCGCAAGATGAATCTCCCAAACTAGGCAGCAGGGGACGGAGAGACGGGGCTAAAGGAGCACAGCTTTTCTTTGCTTCCTCAAATCTGCCAACACAGAGACACAGGGAGAGACTCCCCAACAAGAGGCTTCCAGGGTGTGAAAAATTCTGAGAGAAAGAGAGAACTTGGAATTTAGAGTCTTCCATACTCTCGATGCTTTGCCTATATTATCATGGCTAATATAATAGATACTAGGATTTTCTAGTTTGCAAATGAAGGTCCCGAGGCCCAGTGAGGTCACAGAGGAGCCTCAGAGCTGATACTTTGCACAGCTGGACGTCACCCCCAGGTCTCCCTGTATTTGAAGCCCAGGTTTCCTCCTCATTAACCTGCCCCCTGAGATCCGTACAGACAAGTGTGGGCAAAGAGGAGGAGAGAGATGGGGACAGAGAAGGAAGTGTTCCAAAGTAAATGCTTTATGTTCTTCTGCACACCTGCTTTCCCTCTTTACCTCAAATTGGTGGCAGATTTTTAATAGTGGGAACATTATTAACATTTTTAAAATTATTTTATTTTTGGCAAAGTTAAGAAGGGTACAGTTTAATAAGCCATGTGGAATTAAAAGTCACAAAATCGGACATAAATCTCGTATGGCAGTTCCCACTCTTGCATACATTGCCTCCTACCCTTCTCTACCCCTTAGTCACAATCCCAGCAAATTCCACTTTCAATCAGAAAGTTTTTTCTTCTGTTAACCTTCATGTTACTAGATAATATATTTATGTTGCTACTTCTTGATATGTCCATTTCAAATATCATATTTTATTTCCTATTATGATAAATGAGGAAATAACTCATTTGTACCACTCTGATTTCTCATCCAGTGCCCCCAATGTAATTGTATCAGTTTTTAACTTAATAGCTAGTATTCATACTATTACGATTAAGTAAATATTGCTTAACTCTGAGCCATATATTATACTATGATTACATTTCCTTTTTTGTCCAACTTTTCCTGTTTACTGGAGTTAATAATAGCCTTGGGTTTTTTTTGTTTTTTTTTTTTTTTCATTTGCTTGGTTTTCTGTCCTCATTTTTCTCTACCTGCTCTGATGGATATGGCAACCGCCTCTCAATGTTATTTTCTAGATGCTCAGATTCTTTAGAAATGTGTCATACCCATTTGTTTTTTTCCCTGCCTCTGTCTTCTGTTTCCTGTCCCAATCCACCCTAGATCTTCAGTTCTCTAGGCCTGCTAGAAAGCTGTTGTGTTGGAATCTATCAGATACTTCTGTGTCAGATCCAGGGAACAAGAGATACAATGTTATGATAGACTTGTGTCTTTTTTTTTTTTTTAAAGCCTACCCAGCATTGAATGACCTCCCTATATTTGAAGAATTTCTAATGTTATGAGTCTTGGTGGGAAGCAAAGCAAGCCTTGCACACTTAAGACTGAAAATGTCAGATACTCAGTTTTCCAGCCCCTTCTATAACCAGAGTTCAGGCACAGAACCAGGCTTGGCTGATCAGATGAGCCCTCTGTATAGTTGGAACTGAGAACTGGAAACCTGAAGAAATGGAGAGTTTGAGGAACTCTCTGGAAGCATGGTGGTGGTTGCAGGATGACTACATTCCTGGCTCCAGTGTCCAGGGCTTTCAGGGCCAGTGGGCGGGCTGCAGTGTCTAGACCCTGGTGCCTGCAGCAGGGGCGTCCCTACCAGACTGCTCTGGCATGTAACTTTGAGCATTGTTCTGGCTACATAGCCCTGAACTTGATTCTCTAGCCTTTCCAGCCATTCTCAAAGGCTGAGAAAGGTCTTTTGAGCTGGTATATTGCTGTTTCGCGTGAAGTCATGTGGCTTTTTTCTTTAGGAAGAAGGGGAGATTGGGTAACAATAGTCTGTGCCCAAATTATCCAGTTCTTAATTTCCAAGAGCTCTAGGTTATAACCTGATTTGTCCTTATCCTTTAAAAAAATTTTTGGGAGTTCCCATCGTGGCGCAGCAGAAACAAATCTGACTAGGAACTGTGAGATTGCAGGTTTGATCCCTGGCCTTGCTCAGTGGGTTAAGAATCTGGCGTTGCTGTGAGCTGTGGTGTAGGTCGCAGACATGGCTTGGATCTGGCATTGCTGTGGCTGTGGTGTAGGCTGGCAGCTGTAGCTCCGATTGGACCCCTAGCCTGTGAACCTCCATATGCCTCAGGTGCATCCCTAAAAAGACAAAAAAAAAATTTTTTTTAACATCATTTCATTCTTGTTTTATGGGCACAATATTTGTCTCTCTGGTAATATTACTTATTCTCCCTTTATAGTTTTTTCTCCCTTTAGAGTCTTTTCTCTTTGGTTTCACTCTCTTTTATATTAGAAGCTTTATAAAAATATCTGTTGCTCTTTTGATTTTGATTTCTCTTCCTGCTTAGAGAAGTAAGTATTAAAAAGCTATTTAGAAGATCTGTCCTAGGCAGGGCATATAGATTAGGGTCCTTTACTCTAGAATGATCAGGGGGTAGACTAGCTTTGTCACAGGAGGACCCCCAAAGGTGACCCGCTGGATATTTTCCTCCAGAGAGGAGTCCTTTAATCTCTTGCCTGGCAGTCCCCTAGATGGCTGTATTCAGGAGCCAGGTGACATAAGGGAGTAGGAGTGACCCCCTGTTTAGGATATAGACTTTCATCGAATCCTCCAGTTTCTAGCTCCATTCCTCCATTCTTTGCTATGCCTGGTGTCCCAAGTCTGGAGTCTTTCTGGTTTTATTTCTTCAGAGGAACCCTCTCCTCCCTTGGGGAGGAGGTCAGGCAAAGAAGAGTCATTTCCCAGCTGCAAGGCCAGAGGGAAGGAACTTGATATCCACCTGTTTCATATACAGTCTTGCTGCCAGCCCCTGACACCTTATCACTTCCCAAGGACAGCTACTTCCTGGTCGTGACCTTTGTGGGGTCTGCCGGGACGCACTGAGCTGCTCCTTGCCTGCACCCTCTCCTCTCTGTGGGCCCTAGAGCTCGTCCTTTTCTGTTCTGCTCCGTCTATTATCACTCCTCCATCACCTTTCCACCTTCCAAGCCCTGTTATTATCTTTCCTCTCTCATTCTCCTTGTGCTTTTGGAGTTTTGCCTGTTCAATTCTTGTTATGTCTTCTCAGTTGGTTTTCAGGAGAGATGTGTGGTCAGTGTGTGACGTTTGACCGGTGAAGGTGCTCCATCTCAGGACTGTCCTGAGCTCTTATTGATCCCTCCCTCTCCTCCATCCTTACTGCCTTCACCTTGGTGCAAACCCCCATCATCTGGCACCCAGACTCTTGTTACCCTCCGCAAAGTCTCCTGCGTCCAGATTCTCCCACATTCTCTTTCTCCTTCTCATTGTCCACTGAATGACCTTTCTGAAATAAAATTCTCATCTTGTCTCTCTTACATAAGAGCTTTCACTGGAATCTAATGCCTTCGATCTTGTTGTGGTTTGACAGCTTCTTGGCAATCCTGCCCCATCCTACCTTCCTGGCCGCTTTTCTCATGACAGCCCACACGCATATGTCCAGTCACACCCAGACATGTGCCCCAGACCCGTCATGTTCCGTATTCCTTCCTGCCTTCGCACCCACGATCCTGCCTTCTCCAATCGCGTCATTTCCTCCTTTTCCATCTGAAAAATCCTGGCTTGTGGTTCAAAGACCATTTGACTTTTCAGACCCTGTTTCAGAAGCCTTCCCTCATTTCTTCTCCTGTGCATGCATAACGTTTGAGTCACCCTAGTGTTAGAAAATCTTTATCGCTTTGTTTTATACATTTGTTTACACTTTTGTCTTTGGGCCTACTCATCTGTCTTAAGAAAAAGAAATATTCAGTTTTATCCCTTTAGCCCTTGTCTGTGAGTCCTTTAGTCCCAAACCATGTCTTTCCACCTTGTGCTTATCAACAATATTCCCACCATAGTACATGACACTGACAAACACTCAGCAAGGACTAATTAAATTGATGAACGATTGTGCAAATCTTGGCTAAAAATTGAACCACTGATATGGTAAAGAGTAGCTAGAGTTAAATTTTTTTTTTTTTGTCTTTTGTTGTTATTGTTATTGTTGTTGTTGTTGCTATTTCTTGGGCCGCTCCCGCGGCATATGGAGGTTCCCAGGCTAGGGGTTGAATCAGAGCTGTAGCCACCGGCCTACGCCAGAGCCACAGCAACGCAGGATCCGAGCCGTGTCTGCAACCTACACCACAGCTCACGGCAACACCGGATCGTTAACCCACTGAGCAAGGGCAGGGACCGAACCCGCAACCTCATGGTTCCTAGTTGGATTCGTTAACCACTGCACCACAACGGGAACTCCCGCTAGAGTTAAATTATTAGAAGAACCTAATATGTGATGCCACCAGATGCCATAAAATACTAAGAATCAAAGCACTAGTGAGTAAATATTGGTGAGAGCAAATGGATCAGAAAAATTAACTCGGGGCTGTATTTGATACCGTATAGAGCCACACATTCCTTATTTATAACAGCTGCACAAGAGAGAGATTTCTGACTATTGAAGACATCATCAAAGACCAAAAGGATCTGATTAAACAGAAATAAAAAAACATTTGCACAACACAGTGTCACAGAAGGAAACAATTATTCTGACAAACACAACTGATAAAAGCATACCTTCCAACGCGTATTATTTTTAAAAACAGGAAGGTCAAAATCCAGATTCTGCTAAAGAGAGGCCGGAAGAGATGAATGCGCAGTTTACGTTTGAAAAGCTGATGCCCAGACTCATATGTTGTCCACTCACCAAGCTGACTTTTATGGTTGGTGTTGAATGTTGTTAGTGGTTAAAAACAGGCAGCATGTACTGAGCCCGTCCCAGGTACCTAGCATGAAGATGATCACTTAAAACAGATTCTCTCAGCTCGGCTCAGATTTAGGCATTGTTATTACCTTGCCCAGAGGACAAAAGTGAGGCCTAGGGAAGTTAAATGCTTGCTTGGGATATGAGACAGCTAGAATTTGAAGCCAGGTTCATCTCACTTTAGAACCTGTGTTCTTAACCACTACACAAAGGGTGTGCTGCTTGGGGTCAGTCTCTGGTATGAACTGGGCCGCGATACTGATTAAATGAACCCAAGTTAAACCACCATTAAAATATCCTTGTATATCTTTCAGCTGTCAAAAATTTAAATTAACAAGGGTGGGTGCGTGGTAACCGGGTGTATGTACACACTGCTGGAAGCAATGTCCCTGGAGTCATTCCTTTTGGATCTATGGATTGGTGTTTCATCCATTTCAGGAGGTGTGGGGCCATGATTTCTTCAGAAACCAACAGTTTTGCTGCCAGAGGGGGCAAACTTGGGGGCTGTGCCTTTATAGGCTCAATGTGCTGCACCCGGGAGAAGGTGGAATGAGGAAACCCTCAGATCTGCTGGCCTGGGGGAGCGGACCCAGCTAGGATGAGCCGGGGACCAGCCAGAAATTTAGTGGGAAGACCCTAGAAATGAGAGAGCCATGGAGGCTCAGTAGCTCCCCATGGTCCCCTGCCCAAGGGGCCTATAAGAGACGGGCAAAGCTCCAAGCCAGGGGACACTAGAGGACTGGCCGCAACTTTGACTGTGCTTCCAAACTCACACAGATCTCCTGGCAGAGAGTGGGAGCCTCGTGGGTGGTGGAGACACAGGGGCCAGCTGCATGCTGCTAGGAACTGGGGTAGGGATGGGAGCAGCCCAGGTTGAAGATCACAAACTCTCACTGTTCTTACCCTGGGCTCCAGCGGTCTTTGAAAAACAAACATTCTTAGTGTGTTGTCTCCATCTGGTATATTTCCAGAGCCCTGAGTGGTTTTTGTTTTGTTTTGTTTTGTTGATGATTTTGTCTAGTTATATACCTGCCTCTCAGGGCGAAGATTCACTGACCTCTTCGCATTGCCATAGTTAAAAGTCTCACCAGTTCATTCTTTCTGAAGCGGGATCTTTCAAGATGTAACAGGAAATATTAAACTAATTGCTCCACCTTAGTAAATCTGCGCAGGGAATTGTATATCAAAGAAACAACCCCAAACCAAACAACAGACCATAAAATATGTACCAATAAGATATGATTGTCATAGCTGCATTGTTGGTGCTAGTGACAACCTAGAAATAACTTTAGTGCACAGCATTTGGAAAGGGGTTAAAAGACTGTAGAATCCACACAACAAAATACCGCATGAACTTGAAACATGATCCTTTGTGGACTATAACAATGTACATTCTCCATTCGTACATGCCAACCAGGACTATTTATTTTGATAAAGTTATGGAGGACGTTTCCAGAGATGGTTTAGTATTGATTTTAAGTAGTTTTTATAAAATTACTTAAATTCATGATTTTTAAAATGGGCATAATTGTTTTCCCCCTTCATATTTAAAGTCTTTGTATCTGCATGGGTTTTGTGAACATAGAACTTGTTAGACATACCACTAGATTTTAAAAGACAAGTTAATGTTATGCATTATGTTTATTATATTTGATATTTTTAACATGTCTCATGCATGGTTCTGTTTACCTGATTGTTTGTTTCGTGACTAAAGCTTGATAAAGTCGTCTTCCTAGTTATTATTCTAGTATTTCTAATGTGAGAAACTGTCTCCTTCCACCTTTAAGTCGGTAAGGCTTATTTTTTCTAGCATAGCCCTTAAAAAGATTAAAAAGTTCCTTCAGTCTTTTTGGAAGGATTTTAAAACCATAGCTGCTCAGAATTCTGAATAATTGTCCACCGGTATTGTCATACCTATTCAAAGTCATCGAGCATCCTTGCCTGAATTCTCCCTCACACAGCTGATATATAAAACTGCACTGAGGGAGTTCCCGTCATGGTGCAGTGGAAAAGAATCCAACTAGGAACCGTGAGGTTGCGGGTTCAATCCCTGGCCTCCCTCAGTGGGTCGAGGACCCAGCATTGCTGTGAGCTGTGGTGTAGGTCTCAGATGAAACTCATATCTGGTGTTGCTGTGGCTCTGGTGTAGGCCAGCAGCAACAGCTCCAATTGGACCCCTAGCCTGGGAACATCCATATGCTGTGAGTGTGGCCCTAAAAAGGACAAAAAGACAAACAAACAAACAAAAATCTTTTCTGCATTTGCCTGGGGGTACCTACCCCTTCCTACAACTTTCCCCAGAGTTTCTCAGAAAACACACACCCATACAATTCCTTTGGGTACAGCATAATTGATGTTGTGCAGGATCAAATCAAGTGTGAGGAGTTCTCTCTGTGGTGCACCAGGTTAAGGATCCAGTGTGGTCTGCAGCAGGTTTGATCCCTGGCCTGGTGCAGTGGGTTAAGGACCTGACATTGCCACAGCTATGGCATAAATTGCAGCTGCAGCTCAGATTCTATCCCTGGTCTGGGAACTTCCATATGCCAGGAGTAGGGCTGAAAAAGAAAAAAAAAAAAAAATCAAGTGTGAAGGAGTAAACTTAACATTTGGCAAACCTCAGAGAGGCAAGAATCTAAGTCCTTCACCAATACTGTTCCTCCTTAAAAACCAGGGGACAACTGTATTTCACTATAATTTCACTATAATTCTTCCCCAACAGCTCTTCATGGCTCACTGCTTTACACAACTCAGTTCATTAAAATATCCTCTTCTCAAAGAGCTATTTTCTGAAAAAACTATCTGAAACAGTACCCCCCACCCTAGTCTCTATCCCGTTACCCCACTTTATTATTGTTGTTGTTGTTGTTTTATAATAACCACTCTTTTTTGGCTGCATCCAATGCATGTGGAAGTTCCCAGGCCAGGGACTGAACCCATACCACAGCACTAGAGCCACAGCAGTGACAACACCAGATCCTTAACCCCCTGAGTCACCAGGGAACTCCCCCAGTTTATTATTCATCATAGTACTTATCAGCTACTGACATCACAGCATGTATGTGTTTACTTGTTTATTATGTGTCTTCCCTGCTTGAATGCAAGTGCAATGACAGCAGAGACCTTCCATGTCTATTCATATTTCATGTCCCCAGCACCTAGAACAGCGTTTGGAATGTACAAGAGGTTAAATGAATGATAAACCATCCTAGCCCCTGAAGAAGGCTTCATCCTCTCAATATTTATCTGCCTTTACAATGTGCTTCTATCATATTTATCTTTTATACCTCCATGACTTGAGGGCAAGGACCATCTTTTATATCTCTAAATGCCAAATCTAGGTATGTAGGCATTTGTGTATAGGAAGTACTCAGTAAATGTCTTCTTATTAATCATGGATTAAAATAAATTCTGCCAAGGTTTATGACTGATTTGAGTTGATGGCCCTATTACCTTGCTATTTTTTTTTAAAAAAGAAGAAACACTGTTATGATTAAGTTGTATGGTTTCCACATGCTCAATGCATGATTCATTTTTTCAATCATAATCTAAGTGTCAGTGAGGGAAGAGTGGAAGGTAGAAACCATATAGGCAATTATTTTGAGCAGTTTTGCTATAAGGGAGACAAATAGGACAGTAGGTAGGGGGAGAACTTGTTTAGTGGGAGAAATTACAGTGTATTTGCATTTGATGGAGATGATTTAGTAGAGGATGGAAAAGCAAAGTCCTTGAGCAGGGCACAAATGTAGGGATGGGCCTTAGGTAGGAGCCAGGGCTGCTCATTCACTCTAAAAATGAAAAGGCAAAGAGAGGGTACAGATGCAAGAAGGTGGGTAGATTTGGTAATAAGACAATATGAAAGCTCTCCTTTGAAAGGAGAGGTTGTAAACTGGTTATATCAGCAAGTAGGAGAATGAGTAGACTAGGTGTACGCTATTGAGCAATGCTGAGGTGTGGAAGCAGATCTCACATCCAAGGCAGTACTTGTTGACAGTCTTGGACCATGGGATCTAAGCTAGGTGAGAGGAGATTGAAAAGAGGAGGTAGGTGAAAGGAAGCAAAAACATACTAGGCAAGTTAACTGAAGGTCCCTCTGCAGCTCTGACTAGTGAGGTGGGAGACAGCAAAGCAAATGAGGCGAAAAGGAGGTGATGGGCTGAGGTTGGACTGATTAAAATCAGATTTAGGAGGTATAAGCTTTCTGGTAAAGACAGACCTCAGGCGTGGCTAAAGGAGTTGATGGTTGAGGTGAGTGGAAGTTATCTTTTAGGCTGAGTTGCAAAATTGGAGAGGAGGAGCTTATAGGTACTGGCTAATATAAACACTGGAGGGTTTGATAAGAAATGAGTAACCAAGGATTTTGGCTCACTTACTTTTTTAGATTTCTTCCTAAAGTCCAGGCTCCAGGAACAAGATATCCAGAGAAGACCAACTTCTTTCTACACCCGCATATGCAACCCCTGGATCTCTCTGTTGGGGGTGAGTGACTTCATTTTGATCTCAATCATCCTTAAGACTGAATTCAAATGGAGATGTGACATTTTTGGGTGGGGGTGTAGAGAAGGGAAGAGGGGAATCTTAAGTGGGAGCAATATGATTTCATTACTTGTTATCAGAATTTAGATGAGGCCACATATGGCAAGATTACATTTAATGAACTACTTATTTTAATCAATGGTTTGACTTTTAAAAATCGTCACTGATAACCTCTGGATCACCAAATTTCTAGGTATACCAAATGAGCATAATTTTACTCTAGTTTTTTTTTCTCCTAGAAAGTAGTAGGACAAGGGGCAAGGATGAAATACCTATTTACTGATTGTTTTGTTTAGAGGGTTCTTTCAGGAGGATGTCTTCCCAAATATCCGTTTAAAAGAGGTTTTTTGAATTGTGAGTGAACTTCACTTATTCAGATTTAGAGTAATGAGAGGTTGATAAGGAGTCTTGTTTCTTAAGGCCCTAGCCTTATATCTTGCTTACCATGTAATAACCCCTTAGATGACTTGCCCTTCCTACTCTGTTTCCACAGGTTGTTGGGTCCCTTCTTATCATGTTTGTGATCCAGTGGGTCTATACCCTGGTTAACATGGGGGTTGCTGCCATTGTGTATTTCTACATTGGTCGGACCAGTCCTGGACTTCACCTTGGTAAGCAACAGAGCCATTTTGCCACCACCTCCCTTCTCTTTCAGCATTTATTTTAAAAAGTGTTTTTAACATCTATTAAGTGCCAACACTGACTCAAATACGAATCCCAATTTCAAGGAACTAACAGTTTAGGAGAAAAATATGCATGAGCATAAATGATAAATGAAAATTAATAACTTATGAGGTTTATAAGACACATAAAAGTAAAATTAATGACAATAGTACAAAGACCAGGAGGGAAGAAATGGGAATACACTGCTGGAAGTTTCATGTGCTATAGGTGAAGTGCTAAAATATCACTTAAAGGTAGACAATGATAAGTTAAAAATGGGTGTTACAAGCCCTAAAGCAGCTACTAAAATACACGCATACCTTGGAAATAACTGTGAGTTCAGTTCCGGATCACTGCACTAAAATGAATATCACAATAAAGCGAGTCATACAAATTTTTTTGTTCCCTAGTACATACGAATGTCATGCTTATACTATACTGTAGTCTGTTAAGTGTGCAAGAGCATCATGACTAAAAAAAAAGTGTACATACCTTAATTTTCGAATAGTTTATTGCTAAAAATGCTAACCGTCATCTAAGCCCTCACTGAGTTGTAGCAGTAACATTAAAGATCACTGATCTCAGATCACCATGAGAAATATAATAATAATGACAAAGTTTGAAATACTGTATGTGACACAGAGACAGAAAGTGAGCAAATGCTGTTGGGAAAATGGTGCTTATAGACTTGGTCAAAGCAGGGTTGCCCCAAACCTTCAACTTGTGAAAATGCAATACCGTGAAGCACAACAAAGCCAGGTGCAATAAAATGAGATATGCCTATAACACAATAAAGAATTATATCTAATAAACCAATAAAGGGGATAAAAGTGAGTTAAAAATACTCAAAGTAAATCAGAAAAAGACAAAAAGATAATAAAGGACATATGGGCAGAACAAAAACAAGTAGCAAGGCGGTTTATGTAAACCTAGCCATCTCAAATAATCACACTAATTATAAATGGTCTAAACACTTCAAATTAAATCATCTAACACTGATAGAGTAAAAAAGTACAATCCAACTATGTGCTGTCTACAAGAAGACTGCTTTAAATATAAAGACGCAACCAAGTTAAAAGTAAAAGGATGGAAAAAGATATATCATGATAAGAAAAATCAGACAAAGCTGAGGGACTATACTAACATCAGACAAAATAGATTTCAGAGAAAAGAACATTACCGGGCATAAAGAGGGACTTTTCCTAAAGATAAAGGAAACATTAATCAAGAGGACATAATAAATCTTAACATTTATATGCTTTAAAACAGAGGTTTGAAATTCATAAAGCAAGACCTGTTAGATTGGCAATATTATTAACTAGAAAAGTTCTCAGTTATAGGTAGAGATTTCAGTACCTCTCTCTCAATGATTGATGAAACAAGTAGGCAGAAAATCAGTAGGACTTTAGTAAATTTGAATAACATTACCAACAAACCTGGCCAAACTGATATAGAATATTCCACCTAGCAGCAGCAGAATGTATATTTTTTCCAACTGTACATGAAACATTTACCAGGATAAACCATATTCTAAGACAGTTTTTTAAAGTCTCAATAAATTTAAAGGTATTCACATTAACTCAGGAACAAAGAGGAAGTAAATCAAAAATACCAGGAAGATATCTGAAAGATCCCCAAATATTTAGAAACTAAAGAACGCTAAATAACTAAGAACACTAAAAAACACTAATAAACTAAAGAAACTAAATAACTCATGGTTCAAAGAAGAAATAAGTGAAATTAAGAAGTGCTTTGAATGAAAATGAAAATATAACATCAAAATTGTGGGTTGCAGCTAGTTCAATACTTAGAGGAAAGTTTCACAGCATCAAATATTTATGTTAGAAAAGAAAAAAAGTTCTCAAATCAATGACCACAGTTTCAACTTAAGAAACCAGAGAAAGAAGAGCAAATTAAACCTAATAAGAAATAAGGAACTTAGAAAGATCAAAGTAGAAATCACAAAATATAAAATGGGGGAAATAGAGAATGCCAGTAAAACAAAAAGCTGGTTATGTGAAATCAATAAAATTAACAAACCTCTAGCCAGACTGATCAGAAAAAAAGGAGAGGAAGCACAAGTGACCAGTTCCAGGAGTGGGAGAGGTGAGATGAGTCTACAGAGTTTAAAGGAAAATAAGGAAACGTTATAAACAACTTTATGCCAATAAATTTAACAACTTAGATGAACTGGAAAAATTCCTTGAAAGACACAAACTATCAACTCACTCTAACAGAGATACAGGGCTATTTAGTTCATCTATTAAAGAAATTACACTTGTCACGAAAAACCTTCCCACAAAGCCCTAGGCCCAGGTGGCTTCACTAATGAAACTTATCAAACATTTCAGGAAGAATGTCAATTCTATGTAAATGCTTCAGAAAACTACACACGAACATCCTCATGGATGTAGACGCAAAAATTCTTAATAAAATTTTAACAAATTGAATATAAAGTAATATTAAAAGCACAGTAATACATCATAACCAAGTAGGTTTATCCCAGAAATGCAAGGTTGATTTAATGCTCTTAAATCAATCAGTGTAATTCCCCATATATACAGAATAGAGAGGAAAACTACAAAACATTTTTGAGAGGAAATTGAAGAAAGTGAAGAAATAAATGAATATATATACCATATCCATGAACTGGAAGATTCAATATTCTTTTTTTTTTTTTTTTTTTTTTTTTTTTTTTGGTTTTTTGTCTTTTTAGGGCCGCACCCGTGGCATGTGGAGGTTCCCAGGTAGGGGATCAAATCAGAGTTATAGCTGCCGGCCTACATCACAACCACAGCAATGCCAGATCCAAGCCGCGTTTGCGACCTACACCACAGCTCAGGGCAACACTGGTTCCTTAATCCACTGAGGGATCGAACCTGCAACCTCATGGTTCCTAGTCAGATTCGTTTGTGCTGTCGCCATGACGGGAACTCCAAGATTCAATATTCTGAAGATGTCCTTTCTTCTCAAACTTTTCTATTGATTAGATATAATCCCAATCAAAATTACAGTTGCCTTTTTCGTAGAAGTTGGAAAGCAGATCCTAAAATATTCATGTGGAAATTCAAAGGACCTTGAATAGACCAACTAACTTGGCAAAAGGAAATCAAATTTGGAAGATTTGCACTATCTGATTTCAAAGCTAATTATACAGCTAAATTAATCAAGAGAGCATTGAAATCAAGATAGATAAATCAGTGGATAAGTAGAGATGTTGCAAAGGCAGTTCAGTGGAGGGAAAGATAGTCTTTTCAGCAAATGATGCTGGAACAATTAGAAATCCATAAGCAAAAAACAAACTTCAATCCATACGTCATACAGTGTAAAAATAGCTCAAAATGGATCCTTGAAAATACAGAAGAAAGACCTTGTGACTCTGAGTGAGACAAAGAGTTCTTAGCTATAACATCAAAAGTAGGGAAAAAATTGATAAATTGGACTTCATCAAAATTAAGGACTCTGATCTCCCAAGCATAACTGGTAAAGAAATGCAAAGGCAAGCTATAGATTGAGAGAACATATTAGCAAATCACAGTATATATAACATGTAACAACTCTCAAAACTCAATACTAAGAAAACAACAAAACTTTTAAAAATGGGCATAACTTTTTTTTTATATAATTTTTTTTTATTTTCCCACTGTACAGCAAGGGGGTCAGGTTATCCTTACATGTATACATTACAATTACATTTTCCCCCCACCCTTTCTTCTGTTGCAACATGAGTATCTAGACATAGTTCTCAATGCTATTCAGCAGGATCTCTTGTAAATCTATTCTAAGTTGTGTCTGATAACCCCAAGCTCCCAATCCCTCCCACTCTCTCCCTCTCCCATCAGGCAGTCACAAGTCTCTTCTCCAAGTCCATGATTTTCTTTTCTGAGGAGATGTTCATTTGTGCTGGATATTAGATTCCAGTTATGAGTGATATCATATGGTATTTGTCTTTGTCTTTCTGGCTCATTTCACTCAGTATGAGATTCTCTAGTTCCATCCATGTTGCTGCAAATGGCATTATGTCATTCTTTCTTATGGTTGGGTAGTATTCCATTGTGTATATATACCACATCTTCCGAATCCAATCATCTGTCGATGGACATTTGGGTTGTTTCCATGTCCTGGCTATTGTAAATAGTGCTGCAATGAACATGCGGGTGAACGTGTCTCTTTTAAGTAGAGTTTTGTCCGGATAGATGCCCAAGAGTGGGATTGCAGGGTCATATGGAAGTTCTATGTATAGATTTCTAAGGTATCTCCAAACTGTTCTCCATAGTGGCTGTACCAGTTTACATTCCCACCAACAGTGCAGGAGGGTTCCCTTTTCTCCACAGCCCCTCCAGCACTTGTTATTTGTGGATTTATTAATGATGGCCATTCTGACTGGTGTGAGGTGGTATCTCATGGTAGTTTTGATTTGCATTTCTCTTATAATCAGCGATGTTGAGCATTTTTTCATGTGTTTGTTGGCCATCTGTATATCTTCTTTGGAGAAATGTCTATTCAGGTCTTTTGCCCAAAAAATGGGCATAACTTTTAAATGGATTTCATCCAAGAACAGATATAGATGACAAACACATGAAAAGATTCTCAGTGTAACTAGTTGTTAGGAAAAGCAAATTAAAACCAGCATGTAATATTACCACATACCTATGAGAGATTAAAATTTAAAACACTGATCTTGCCAAGTGTCAGCAAGGCTGTAGAATAGCTAGAACTATATCATATGCAGCTGGTGAGAATGTAAAATTAATACTATCACTTTGTAAAGCAGTTTGGCAGTTTATTTCAAGGTTTACTTAAAACACACCTGCAGGAGTTCCTGTCAGGGCACAGCGGAAACGAATCTGACTAGGAACCATGAGGTTTCAGGTTCAATCCCTGGCCTTGCTCAGTGAGTTAAGGATCTGGTGTTGCCGTGAGGTATGGTGTCGGTTGCAGATGCGGCTCGGATCCCGCGTTGCTGTGGCTCTGGCATGGGCCGGCGGCTACAGCTCCGATTCAACCCCTAGCCTGGGAACCTCCATATGCCATGGGAGCAGCCCTAGAAATGGCAAAAAGCCAAACAAAACAAAACAAAACAAAACACCTACAATACGAGCTAGCCACTGTACTCCTAGGTATTTACTCAAGAGAATCAAAAGCATGGTCATACAGGAACATGTACGTGAATATTCGTAGTAGCTTAATTTGTGATAGAAACTGGAAATAATCCAAACGTTCATCAAAAAGTCTCTATAAATAAATTATAGTCTACCTATATAATGGAACACTGTTTAGCAATGAAAAGAATGAAAATGCAGTAACACAGATGAACCTCAAGAGAATTATGCTGAGTGAAATGAGCCAAACAAAAAGGCTACAGAAGGTAATATTATGTATGTATATAATGTATACATGCATACATATATATGATTATTAAAAATGCAAAGTGATCTATAATGATAGCATTATCATTGGTGGGGTGGGGGTGTGGATGCATGGAAGGCAGGTCTTGGGAAGTGGCTCAAGGAAACTTTTTCAGGTTATGGATATCTTCATGATCTTGCTTGTAGTGAGGGTTGTACAATGTAGACGTGTGTCAGCACTTAGCAGACAATACACTTTAAAAGGCATGTAGTTTGTTCTAAAAACGTACCTGGGATTTCTGTCAATCAAGTATGCTAAGGCACGCAGATACAGAAATTATCGTCATGAAGAAAGAAGTTTACACTCACAGATCCCTAGAAACAGGAGGCACCTGTGCCATGCAGGGTCACCTGGAGAGGACTAGGTTTGATCAGAAGGCAAAAGAGGAAGAGGGGAGAGCAGGGCCCAGAGCCTTTATTAGGGTTTTAATGGAAAGGGATGGGCAAGGCAGGTAGCTGAGTAAATTTAGGATTGGCTAGCTTGAAGAATTTCAGAGGGCTCTGGGATATAGGGGTGGTCTGTAGTTGTTGGTATTTGGCCCTGGGGTGATTTAGGGCAGGGGAGTATGGGCTTGGTGTGTAAGAGTTTGATAAAGATTGTTGTGGGTGTGGGGCTTGGATCAGTCTGTATATCAAAGCTGTGCTCATGGAGTTCCCATCGTGGCGTGGTGGAAACGAATCGGACTAGGAACCATGAAGTTGCGGGTTTGATCCCTGGCCTCACTCAGTGGGTTAAGGATCCGGCATTGCTGTGAGCTGTGGTATAGGTCGCAGATGCAGCCAGGATCTGCCATTGTGGTGGCTCTGGCATAGGCTGGAGGCTACAGCTGTGATTCGACCCCTAACCTGGGAACCTCCATATGCGGCAGGTACGGCCCTAAAAAGACTAGAGACAAAAAAGAAAAAAAAAGCTGTGCTCATTAAGGGAGTTGTTTGCTCTCTCTAGGAATTAGCACTTCTAGGATCAAGACTCCAAATGCCAGAGCATCAAGAATAAGGAAAGAACATATTATCCGTACGCTGTTTATTGTATGTCAGTTATTCCTCAATAATAAAGCTGTTGAAAAATACATTCAAGAGCCCTTTTCACCAAAATTCTACAGTGCTCCAATTTAAAATAAAACAATTACATATTTTCAAGTCCTAACATAATGAAAATTAAAAAGTCTTCCAAATTAGAGTAGTCTGATGTACATTTTTTCAAAGAACTGTACTTCAAACACTTGAATCACATATGCATTAAAAATAATGCTTTAGGAAAAGTCCTGCAAAGATGGGCCCTTATATCAGTTAATTTAATGGATAGATTTTCATTGACATGGTGATTACATCAGTGGCTGCTTCTGAATTTCTTCAAAGTTAGTTTTTAATAATGTCCTAGAAATCTCTTCAAAGGAAAGTATGAAATAAAATTTCAGGTCATTCTTCATCTAAAATTTAGATAATTGAGAATCTAAATGGTCACGAAAAAGTTAAGGCCAGTTAACAAAATGTTTGTGTTTATTTTTTTTCTTATGACAATGTCAAAATATATTAGGAACTTTCTCTGCAAGTGCAGATATTAGTGCAAATCTAAATAAATCTGAAATTTATCCTCCCTTTAGCCATAAGAACCCTAAAAGAGACTAAGTTATATATTATCAGCTGCATACAGTTGACATTAGTCAAGATTCTAACATGAGCCTCTTAAAATACTGCTCACTTCCTGATCGTATATTGAATATGATCTGATTAATCAATTTCAATCAGCCATATATATGTTTCTGGTAGAGTAAGTATGTGTAATTTGGAAACGTATTTTATAAAATTACATCTGACTTGATTTCCTAAAGTTACATATAATTCGTTTTGTGAAATTTTAAAAAAACACCCACACCAAAGGAGAAATGGATTTTTTCTTTCAGTTGATAAACCCTATTCTAAACAGTATGTCTGATGTCAGGATATTTGGTTAGGATCAACAAAAATTTCACTTCAATCTTCCGCTCTAACATTTATACCTGTGGGGCTCTTTGATTCTCTTGGCACCTGTAGAAAACCTCTGAGGGCCAGATCCTGTGGATTTTGAACTGTGAGTGTTACCAGATGAAAACGACATGCTTCCTGTCCTCGAAGTGTGTATGGCCTAGTAGGGGACTTTACAGCATGCATTTAGCCTGTGTCAGTTTGAATCGAAGAAAAGATTTAATAGTCATGCATTTAACATGTGTCAGTTTGAATAGAAGAAAAGACATTATCAAAATTTAAAAAAAATTTAAGTTAGCAAGTCCTCAACGGTTTTCTCTATGACACACTCAATTGCTTTCTTGGGATTTTGGAGTTTAGAAATAAACTTTGGAAAAAACATAGAAAATATGATATCCCTAGCAGGTTGCTCTCAGAGAGTGTTATAATGAGCATTGTTTGGTTAGACTGAAAACGGAAAAAGAATTTTTTGTGTGCTCTTCTGTGTGTTTCTCAGGGATATATATTTATCCCATTAAAACAGATTCTAGATACATATGTAGAACCTTCATAAATATGTATGTATATGTCTTCTCTGCAGGTTTAGCCTCCAACTTCAGCCTTTTCAGATGGATGAGGTCTCTTCTGATCCCCTCCTGCAGGTCTGTACCAATCTGGGGCCAGGACAAGGGCAGATTCGTGTCCCGGAGTGCTGGGAGGCACTAAAGCTGTCTCATTTCTCGCTGGGCTTGGGTGAATTGTGGTGTGAACACTTGACCACTGAGAACCTCAGGAGACACAGACTGCTCCTCACGGCCCTCCACTGCCCAGGCCTCGCCCCCCACCCCATCCCTTTCAGCTCACCAGACACTTCCTCTGGCCCATGTCCTCATCTCTCCTCATCCCTAGGAATCACAAACAGAGGTTTTATTTACAATCTGGTTGCTGAGCAATCAGTCAAGAGAGTTCACAGTCTAAGACACGCTAGCATCAATACTTCCTCATACACAAGGTCAAGGTCCCGAGGGCTCCCGTTCTTCCATCTCAAGTCAGATGTCGTTGATGTGACTGTATTGGTGGAAAGTACAGAGGCCAAGAGCAGAGAGAGAGTAGCGGTCCTGCAGGATGTCTGTGGGACCTCCATGCTCAAATACCCAAGGAAAGGGAAGAACAGATTTTCCCCAGCAAACAGGCGAGGGCCTCCCAGGGAAGGTAAGACTTACGTGTGCCCTGATCTCCTTCCTCCCCTTCTACCCTTCCAGTGCCAATGCTTCCTCCAGACTCTGGAAAATCACCCCCTCCCCTTTCAATATCAGTGAAAAGCCAAAGCTGCAGGCTGGGAAAAGCCAGGCAGAACCCAACCAAGTGTGATTTGGTTTCATTTTGCGGGTTTGTTTTTGAAACTCTAGAAGTCTGGCTTGTACTTGCCAATGTTTCCACCTTCCATGCCCAGACATTGCTAATGGATTATGAGATCCTTTCCCATTGATCCCAGATGTAAATTCAGGAATTCTTCCCCCGGAGTTCCTGCCACGGTTCAGTGGTTAACGAACCTGACTAGTATCCATGAAGATGCAGGTTCGATCCCTGGCCTTGCTCAGAGGGTTAAGGATCCAGCATTGCCTTGCGCTGTGGTGTAGGTCACAGATGCGGCTCAGATCCCATGTTGCTGTGGCTCTGGTGTAGGGCAGCAGCAACAGCTCGGATTGGACTCCTAGCCTGGGAACCTCCATATGCCACAAGTGTGGCCCTAAAAAGACAAAAGACCAAAAAAAAAAAAAAAAAAAAAAAAAAAGAATTTTCCCCCTTTTTAAATTGTGATAAAATACATGTACCATAAAATTTATCCTCTTAATCAAATTAAAGTATATGATATAGTGGTGTTAAGTACACACACACTGTTGTAAAACCATCACCACTATGCAGATCCAGAATTCTTTATCTTGCAAAGCGGAAACTCTGTACTCATTAAACAATAACTCCCCATTCCTCCCTCCCAAGAATCCTTTTTAAGACAACTCTTTATAAGCTGTTCAGGCTGGCACAGGAAATGAAGCCTTGATGCTTGAGCCTAGGATGATGAACGAAAGGAGCAGGGGCCATGGAAACCAACAGGGAAGGGACCGGCAGGCAGGGTGGTGTGTGGAGGGAGTAGTCCCAGCCATCTGCTTGGAAACTGGGCTACATGTCCTGTGGGGACCTGCAGGAGGGGTGGGGTCACCTCTCTGCCTCTCTTCCAGGCTGAGGCTCTAGGTTGGGTGACTCACGTCATAACACACCTGCGCTGATTCCTTTTCCCCAACCTCCTAGTCCTGAGGGCAAGTAGAGTTTAAGTGGAAATAGATTCTGTGTGGAAACTCCCTGCAGATTCAGCAGCTGCAAGTGGTGTGGGATTGAGGGTATTTGGCCTTATCCGATTTACACAAATATTTTTAGGCGTTTCTGCTTTGAAAGCCTACCAGTGGCCATGGGAGTTCACTACTCTCTTTTAGACTCTGGATTTCTGGAATTTCACCTCTGAGGACACTATAGTGCTATGGAGAAAGAATGTATTAGGAGATTATTCTTAGAAAAGGACAGTAGTTGGTTGGAAGGGAATCTGGTCCACACTGTTCGTAGCTCTGGAGGCTTGTGGAGCTGGCGGTGGAGGCTTCAGCTAAGTCTCAACATCAGACTTGCTGGTCTCACCATGGCACTTGAGCATATTTTGTGGTGGTTATTCAGGAGGGTGAAAGGACCAAGAAATGGTGATCCAATAAAAGTAGACATTGGTAGCTGTGTTTTCTCTTCTAATTTTGAGGGTGGTTTGGTTTGTTTGTTTGTTTGTTTTCACAACTATAACCCCCCGATGCTCTTCAAAACCAAAGAAGGACAATATTGTAGGGTGTTTAGGGCAAATAAATGTGGCTACATTAATTCCTCTGTTACACCCACATTTCCCAGAATTATGTGAAATTAATCCAGACCTTAAGAAGTCTTTCTTGAAGTCCTAGCAGCTGCCCAGGTGAGAATTCTTAGGCCATGAGAGACTAGAAGGTGAAGTGTATTAGTTCCCTGAACTCAGAAGAAAACAATGGTTTTACTTTAAAAAAGAAAGAAAAGCATTGACGAGAAAAGAACATTTTCAGAGCAAATGTATACTGAAGGTGTGATTTCAGGACCTAACAGAGACGTAGGAAGTAGACGGGCCTGAGAAGCTGAATAAATAGAAGCACAGGCGATGAGGAGGTTTGCATAAGGCCACTAGGCTGATGCTGGCGGGGGTGTGGCCATCCCTGTCTTCGGTAGCTACCCTGGCTGCCAGGCTGCTCTTCCCTTACTGCTTTCTGCCACCTGAACTTTCCTCGCGCATTCCTAACATTTTTCTCTGCCAGATGGAATAAACTGTGGACACCCCATACCAGACTCCGTAATAAGACTTGCTCTTTGTCTCTAAGCCAACTTGGTGCCAAAAGCCTTTGTTCTTTACCGAGTAGCTGCTTGCTCTATAACCCTCAGCCCTGGAAATCATCCCTCATTCGACTTTCTTACTGGAGAAGGTGTCTCTTTTTCTCTCACCTCCCCTTTCCAGCCTCCCCTTTCCAGCCTTTCCAGCCTTTCCAGCCTCCCCGTTCCATGATTTCACTTGACAAAAAAGCAAAGTAAAGCTATAGGACCCCAACGTGACAGCATTCGGAAGGTTATTGTCATCCAGTTGTGTACATTTCTACTAAAGGAAGGTGAATGGTGCTCGCTCTGATACTTACTTCTCATACATTTGGTTCATAAAGTGTCTTGTGCATAACTTTCAAGAGTTACATGGTTTAATACATGTTACGTAATTTTTGAGCATGATGACATTTTTGCAAGTCGATTCTCCATCCCGGAGGAGACTTACCACCACTGTTCAGCACTTGGGTCTCTCCTTCTGACTGCCCTCTGTGTTTCTCTCACCAAAGGAGCTTGCGACCCTCCCAAGAGCAGATCATTTTGGCGCCGTCCCTGGCTAGGGTGGACATGGAGATGACCCAGCTCACCCAGGAGAACGCAGACTTCGCCACCCGGGATCGCTACCACCACTCCTCCCTTGTGAGCCGGGAACAGCTGATGCCTCGGTACTAGAGTACTGAGCCCTCAGTCCTAGGGCACTGAGTCCTCAGTACCAGGCAGCCCCAGGACCTCCCCTTTTGGAGCTGTCCAGGGCACAGTGGCCCCAAATCCCAGAACCTTTGTGAAGCTGGTTCTCCTTGGTAAGAAACTCAGAGACCTGCCCTTCTCCTGCTTCTTTGGATGACGGAAGTGTGCATTCTGGTCTGGAGCACCACGTCCAACCTGGATGCCCACTGCAGTGGCGGTGGCCCCTGAAACACGCGCCAGGTCCGAAGAGCTCCACTTGGAGCAGGTGTGGAGAATCGGGCCAGATGGCGTGTTCTGAGGGCCACAGTAAATGGTTACTTTAAAGTTTATTTTGTTATTGTCATGGTTCCAAACCCTAAGTAGAATCTGATCTATAGTGAGGCGTCTCCCTCCCATCCTTGTTCCTCATCTCTGCTCCATCCCCTGCCCCAGAGATAACCACTGTTCTTAGATATACTCCCCGCATTTTGTTATGAAGATACAAGCAAATAGGAATGTGGATTTTTATTACCCCCTTTCCATCCACAGAAGGTGGCATGTTCTACATGTGTTCTGCACCTTGCTTTTCCCCCTGACAATCTATCTGGGAGACATTTCCATATCAATACCCATGCAGTTTCCTCATTATTTTTCATTGTATGAATGTGCTATAATTTATTGCCTCAGTTCCGCAATGATGGCATTTGGATTGTTTCCAGTCTTTTGCTGTTACAGTCAGTTCTGCAGTGAATAATCGCGTTCATATGTACAAGCATAAAGAATATCTGTAGGATAAACTCCCCAAAGTGAAACTGCACGATCAAAGGGCACATGCATTTGTAAACTTATTGTTTAGTGAAGGCCTTTTTAATAAAAAAGTTAAATTACCGTGAATTACTTACTGGTGACTCATGTTCTCAAAAGCATGTGTGGTGCCCCACGCTCTGAGCACCTTTGCAGCTCTCTTGCAGTAGGAACATGTGAAGGGGCAGGACTATTTTGGCTTCTCTGTGAGCTCAGTGTGCCATTCATCATAGGCATCTGCTCTCAGGGGCCCAGCATGAGGTCAGCCCCTAGCCTAGGGTCAGTGGTTTCACTGCTGAGCCACAGAGGGAAGTACTGTTGGGTCAATTCTGACCTCTTTCTTCTATAGGAGAGCGTCTCAAAATCAGTGTATAAATGTAAGGAAACTGGGAGCCTTGTTAAAAGTGCAGACTTCTGCACCCCAGTCCTGGAGGTAAGCTTGGGGCAAGTCCTGGACTTGATATTTTAAACAAGTGCCTCAGGTGATGCAATGCAGGGGACCCTTGGGGCCCATTTTGAGAGACCTTGACCTGTTGGATGATATGGGCTTAAAGCGAGTGAGGGGTGGGAAGGTCAGAATGAGCGGCCAGTTGGATCTCAACATTCTCTCCTAGAAAATGAGATCTAGCTTATGGTTACTGTTCCCAGTGAGATCTAGTTTTGTAATTACTATTCATGCACCTGTTGGGCTAAATACCAGACTTGCAAATATCACTAGAAGCAACTTAAAGAAAGTAAACACCGAGTTAACTGTAGGCACGTGGGAAGTCATAAAAAGCCAGACTGTATTCATGAAGGGCTGAGCTGCTGATCTCTGAGGTCCTTTTTAAAGGAGAGGCTGCACTTGCTTCCTGTGGCTGCTATAACAAATGACACAAACTGAGTAGCTTAAATCAATAGACATTTAACCTCTCACAGTTCTGAAGAGCAGATGTCCAAAATCCAGGTATCATGGTGCTGAAATCAAGGTATTAGCAGGACAGTGCTCCCTCCAGAGGCTCTTGGAGAGAATTTGATCATGGCCTGTGCCAGCTTCTGGTGGCTCCTGGCATTCTTTGACTTGTGGCCATATCACTCCCACCTTTAATGCTAACCTCTCTCCACTCCGTGATCACATCATCTTCCCTGGTGTGCATAGTGTGCACGTGAAGTCGGCCTCTGCCTCCCTCTTATAAGGATCCACAGGGATTGCATTTAGGGTCCATGCAGGTCATCCAGGATAATCCCCTTAACTTAGTCATACCTGCAGAGGCTTTGGTAATTGAGAAAGCGTTCACAGGTAACAAGGATTAGGATGTGGATATTTTGGGGGGTGCCATTCCTCAGCCTACCACAGAAGCCTTTAGTGATTCTGCTTTTTAGAATTCTGTATAACAAACTATCCCTTTTGCAAAAGATGGTCCTGGGTTTGAAGACCACATACAGCAGAAGATACAAGTATCCAAGGTGAGAACTTTCCCAATATGATGGGTTTGGTGGAAAAGAAAAAGAGAAGAATGGGTATAAGTATGCCGACATTAATAGCTCATGCAGTCTAGTGTGCAAGGCAGATGCCAAACTTGCCAAACCTCTGCTTAGGTCCAGATATCTTGTATATAACCCAAACTATACTGTCTAAATAGTAGTAGTAATCAGTAACATGGCAATAATCAAGTCTTAGCCTGGGTTCCCCAGAAAGCTGAAGTTTGTGTGCTACTGCTTTACCGGGGGGTTCATTCAGGGAAGGAGTGAGAGAAAAGAGTGGAATGGGGACGGAGGCATGACACTGGGCTAGTAACCCTTTAGCGTCATGTGCAGTGGAGCACTTGGTCTTGAAGGACCCTTCTGAGACACCAAAGGAACACCTGTGACTAATGACCCCCTTGCAGAGGGAGGAAAGGATGAGAATTCAGCCACTGGTTCCTGCTCTCCATAGTCAAAGGCTAGCCGTGAAGGGCCTTAGCCCCCCTGCACTTGTGATTTGAACTTGTGTGAGTACCCAGGGAGTTCTGTGGCAAGCAGGTGGCACTGTTGGGTTTGTGGGCTTGGAGCCCAGCATAGTGGGTGGCTATGGTGGTGACAGAGATGGGCCAGCCTCAGCCCCAGAATCAGGTGGGGCAAAGAGGGTCTTAGGTGGCACGTAAAGGGCATCATATACAATCTCTGTGTGTGACAAAGTCAGCAGAACTTTCAGGTTGTCAGAAGGGTGAGACAGATGTCACTGGATCATTCAGGCAGTTTATATTTAATGAATGCTAAAAATGTCAGCACTGTCAGATGACCAATGGCGGTGAGACTAGCAACATTTTCTAAAGTAGACGAAGGGGCAGATTCCTAGACTGGAGCTTTTACCGCAGAGCACACAGTTGTAGGTGAGAATGTGTGAATGAGTGAGGGTCCTACGAAATCTTCCAGACAGTGAATGTCTCCCTTCATGCCACTCTATCAGTTTATCCATCTAGTGATCCATCCATCCACTGTCCATCTAACCATCTATCCACTCACTCACTGATCCATCCATCCACCCACCCATCACCCACCCACTGACCCACCCATTGGTCTGCCCATCCACCCATCCATCCTTGGCCTGAGCAACAGTATGAGTGCCTGAGGCCACCTCACCTGAGCCAGGTACACCTCACCAAGCTCAGAGCTTTATAACATAAAAATATGATCGATCACAGGCCACTCAGGCAGAAATGAGCTAACTAGTCAGTCACCACCCTCAAGCTTTCAAGGTGAATATCGCCCAGTTCTAGAGCATTCTGACTGGGTACTAGAATGGGTCATTTTCTCACATGTCTCTGGGAGTTATGCTAACAAGTCTTCTGACCTAGGGTGCAGCCTGCACAAACAATTATAAATCAGTGTGGAAGTCTGCGGTTCAGAATTTCATCCTCCTTCCTTCCCTCCAGGTTTCTGACTGAGGGAGCATATTTAAGGATTGGAAATGCTGCAGATTGCGTACTAATGCCTGGACAAGGGTACAAGGGCAGCAGCAGAGAATGCAGCTGAGGTTAGAAGGTTGAAGCAAAGCCTGTAGTGTCTAACTTTCTTCCTCTTGAATCTAAGAATCCACTTCTCTCAAAGACCCTTGGATGAGGAGCTGGAAGAGAGAGAGAGGAAGGGAGAGAGTGAGAGAGCGAGTGCATTTGGGTTCATATTCCAATAACACGTGGGCAGAGATCACAAAGTGATCACCCCTTACCTTTCAGTTCCAGGCCCTGCCCGCCAATCAGACTGGCCTTCCCCCTCCCATGGGGAGGAGCTAATACTGACTGATGGGCTGGGGGGTGGGGCAGAGGTATTCCCTCTGTCTCTGCAGTGGTGGGAGGGATCTTGAGGGGCAGCTCCATCTTCTCCATGGGAGAAAAGAGGGGGGAGCTAAAGAGACCCTAGTAGTGGTGACAGCAGACACAGGGTCTGCTCTAGAGGAGCTCTAAGCCATTCTGACAGTAGTCAGAGAGGGCTCCTTGGAGGAAGACACATCCGACCTGCGTTCAAGCACTTAAGTGGGCAGAGAGAAGGGGCAGGGCATTCCCAACTGAGGAGACAACATGATTAAATGCGTATGGGGGCGGGCTGAAGGGTAATTCAGGGTTTCAGGCAGTGCCAGGCAGGGGAGGTTCTGGAAAGGCAGGCAAGTGCCAGGGTTGGAAGGGGCTGGTACCCCACTGTGTGCTACAGGAATGAGGAGCAGGGAGGGCCGAGGAGTGATCATAGAAATCCATCCTGGGCATTTTGTAGGGCTTTATCAGAAGGCCCTTGTAAGAATCCAGCCAGCATGACCCCGCCTGGGAAGCAAGCCAGCTTTCAGGTCTGTTCTTTCCCTGACACTGTGTTGCTCTTTCTGTGCTCCTAAACTGGGGAGGGGGTGAGAGGCCCAGTGGGGCACATCCCTCCTGAGGTCAGAGCATGTGGAGGTGGTGAGGAACCAGGAGCAGGGACTGGTCAGTGGAGGTTCACAGGCCCCCACCCCCTACTGAGTACTGACTGTCCCAGTGCTTGTGGCTGTGGGTTGTCAGATGGCGAGAGTGGAGATAGGAGCAAAACAGAACAGACCGTCCTGATGTATTAGTTTCCTTTTGCTGCTGTAACAAATTACCACAAATTTAATGGCTTAAAACAACACACATGTACTCTCCTACAGTTCTAGAGGTCAGAAGTCTGAGATGGGTCTCATGGGGCTAGAAATCAAGGCTTCAGCAGGCCTGGGTTCCTTCTGGAAGATCTAGGAGAGAATCTGTTTCCTTGCTTTTTCCCAGCCTCTAGAGGCCACCTGCATTCCTTGGTGGCTATGCACCTTCAAAGCCAGCGATCCACACTCCCATTTGCTCCCGCCTCAGCTTCTGTCCTCACATCTTCTCTACCTCTCCTGCCCCCCTCTTCTGCTTCTAAGGACCTGCATGACTGGACTGGGCTGCCTGGATAATCTAGCATAGTCTCCCCATCTCAAGATCCTTAATTTAATTGCATCTGTAAAATTCCTTTGGTAGTAGAAGCAACTGTTACATAGGCTCTGGGGATGAACACCTGGCCATCTTTGGGGGGCTGGGGAACTGGGGGAGACACTGGAGGAACACAGGAAAAGATTGTAGCAGAACTACAAAGCAGTACAGCATACAGCCCAATGACACGCTGCAAGGTGAATTCATAAGGGCTCAGGAGACACTGGTGGGTGAGGCAGAAACCCAGGAGACTTTTTGGAGGAGGTGGGTTTTGAACGAGGTTGGTCAGAGGATAAGGAAAGGCTAGTGAACCAAAGCAAAATGAAACAAAGACAAATACCATAGAAGGACCAAAGCAAGAACATGTAGATCTTACCTTCCTCCTACCTTTGACCTTTACGTGAGCTCTTTTGAGAGGGCATTTGATGTAGTTGCAAATTCATGGCATCTGGGGAAGAAACTCTCTGAATCCTGGCTCCACCACTTCCGAGCTCTGTGACCCTGGGTAGTCTCCTTAACCTCTCTGAGCCTTGATTGCCTTCTCTGGGAAATAGGCATTCTGGTTCATGCCTGCCTCAAGTGACGTTGCAAGTAGTAATGAAAATGAGACTCACGTTTGAGGGGAGGAAATCAAGGCAGAGGAGAGCTGACGTAAGTGTTCTCCCACCCCCTCTACTGATTCCATGTCACCAATGGCGGGCAACACAGAAAGAGAAAAAAATCCACGGGAGCCGAAGCAGTCCTTGGCACCTGCTAGCCTGAAGTTTCAGAGCAGGGCAGAGTCCCCCTGTTTCAGGAGGCCACCCTGTGCCTTGTCATCGGCAGACAAGGTGGGCCCCTTCTGCAGCCAAAGCAGGGAACCTGCAGCAGAAGGTCATGGCATGGAGAGCCCACAGTTACCACTCGTGACCAGACCTTCACCTCTGTCTCCCATCTACCTCTTGGCTTATCAGACCCATGTGGCCATGTCCCGATACCCCTCCTCTCAGGCTTCTTCCTTCCCTCCCCAGATCCTTGGGGACTTTTCCTAAACATCAAACAACCTACCCTGTTCTCCAGTTCTTCTGAGCAAAGACTTACTCTGGAGCCGATAACTGGCTTCTTGCTATGTCTGATCCCCTCCATGTCCACATGGATGCCCAGGAGCAGAGGATCAGACGTGGGGGTTGCAGACGTGGGGGCTGGGGGTGTACTCCAGATGTTTGCACTTCTCTGCAGCAGGGCAATGCCAAGGTCCGTGCTTGCCACACCCTGCTCACATCCCTACCTCGGGGGTGGACCTGGGCTCCTTGGAGAGGACTCACAAGCAGAAATAGATGCCAGTTTGTCAGTTGGTGGCAGCAAGTGGAGGTATAAGCCCCTGCCTCTTGACAAGGTACTCTTCTTGGTGGGGGGAGGTCACATTCAAGTAAAAGGCAGAACAGATGGCAAGAAAGGCCCAGCAGCATCAGGGGCCCCCAGCTGGCTGTGCTCCCGGGCATGCAGCCCAGCTCTTGGCATCAAAGCTGGTGCACGTACCTGTTCCCTAGTCGGCTGGGCTGCGGTGAGTGGAAGGTGGTGACAGTTGACCACCACTTCTGTTCACTGAGGTAAGGGTGGCCACAGCCTCCTTCTCAAAGAGGCAGCGCAGGTCTCTAAATGGGAGTCTCTAAAATAATGGAGAGTCTGGTTTTCTTTTTCCTCCCTTTTAAAATTCTTCTTTTTCCCCCCAAGTTTTATTCCAAAAGACAAAAATGGGGTAAATTGTGTTTCTTTGAAAACAGACGTGTGTGTGTGCGCGCACGCGCGTGCGTGCACGCATACATGCACGTGTGCTTTCGTGACTGTGTCTGCTCGAGCAGCCGCTCTATAAAAAGGAGCTTCACCACATGTGAAGACTGGCTTAAAATATGGGCCATGTGGTCTACATCAGATTCACTTTGGGCAGCTCTGGGGGTGAGTGGCATTTCAAAGGATTAGCCGTCAACCCCCGGCAGCCAGCAAGAGAGCTTGATGAATGCTGATCTGTGCAATGTGACACACACCAGGCGTGTTAGGAGACTGAGGTTCCAGTACGAACCCCAAACCGGAAGTCACGATGACAGACAGACACTGGCAACGGCAGTGTCAGTTTTTAACTGGACTTCTTAGCAGATGGGCAACTCCGTGTCTGTATTGGTCAGGGTGGGCTTGCTGCTGCCACAGACAGCCCTCACATCTCATTGACTTGATACTGGACAAGTTTATGTCTGGCTCCTGTTCCAGTGTTATGTGTCAGAAAGGGGTGGGGCGCTCTGCTCCACACTGTCATTCAGGGACCACTGTCATTCTGCTCCACAATATCAGTCATTGTCATTCTGTTTCATTGTTGAACATCTTCTTAGGCCCCCAGAGTCTCCCCTTAAATTCTCAGCATCCAGCTGGTAGGTGAGACCAGAAAGAGGACACTGTGGTGGTTTCAGGATCTAAGAGGGCTCATATCACGTCCTCACACACATTCCCTTAGGACACCTGCTGCGAAATGTGGGCCAGCTGGGTGCTCTGGAAACTGAGGAACCAGTTTTGGTGGGCATCTGGCCAGTTTCTGCCACTAGGCTCAGGATGAGAACAGCTGGACTGGGCTCTTCCCCGAGGGTAGTGGGGCAGTCTCCTGATCTGCCCTGATCACCCCTTTCAGAGCTCTGTCTCCTGCTGGATGTGACCCCTTTGACCCAGCGATTCTGCCGTTCCTGAAATGATGCTTGGAATCTCATTTTCAGTATTCTCTTTATAGCCTTTGACCATTCTCATAAATTCAAGTTTTTATCCTCTGAGGCTTCATTTGATGACTGGACTCACCAGAAATCATGTGGACCCAAATCTGGGAATAAGGGGATCAAGTTAAGGCATCTGTGGGTCGAAAATGAAGTGTGACCATAAGGCAAACTGACTCCTGAATCTCAAGATGAGATCCCGACATGACACGTTCTGAGGACTGACCAGGTCCCTGGGATAATTCTGTAAGGCCTCTCAAGGTGCTGATTTGAAGAACAGCATTTATTTAGATAAACTGTGTGTGTGAGAGAGCGAGAGCATGTGTGTGCACACGTCGTGAGCAACTCTATAGTTTTGGTTCCACACATCTTTTATTCATGATCTATGTTGGCCTCGTTTTGCCCAACCAGAGTGAAAGACCTTCGGTAATAGGGCTGTATCTTCAGTTATAAACCATCCCAATTCATGGTTTTTAGTATTTTTTATGTACCCTGTCCCACCCATCCACCCCCCCAACTCATCTTGGATTCATTCAGTCACTCAGCAGTTATTTTTAGAATGGCAAAGTGTACAGAGCCATTTTTTTTTTTTATTCAGAAACTGTGAAACTAGATGATAGACAGCAATTGCTCCCCCAGTGGTCTGCAGCTCAGTTTGTAGGTGTGTTCTAGAGTGAAGGGGCAGGAAATGGGCCCAGATTTCTTGGACGGCCAGGAAGAAAGGACACTGGACTTGGAATAAGCTGCACTTGGATGGGAAGAAAGGACACTGGGCTTGGAATAAGCTGCACTTGGATGGTTCACCCAGAAAGTTTTGAGAAGAGTAATTATTCATCACATTTTCTTATAGACGGAGGACCCTGGCTCGCCTCTTCTCCAGGCTTTTTTTTACCTTCATGGGTAAAAACAGTGCCCTGGAAAATCTTCATGTTTATTTTAGAATTAATCCTGTTACCCCAATACACCCAACCTGAGCTTCTCTTCCTTGTGAGCAACAGGAGGAGGCATAAGAAGTAGGGGCAGACCCTGTTCGATGGCTGCAGTTCCAGGGACAAATTTGAGAATCCCATTATTTCATCGTACAGCTGCGTTCAGAGGTGAGGGTGTAAAGCTTTATTTCTGAAAATGTGGTTCACACTTAGCTGATAGAAAAAATGACTGGGGATGCTTGCTAAAATGCAGTTTCCCAGGCCCTTCCCAGATGTGCTAGACCAGAATTTCTTGGGTGGGATCTAGGACATACATTTTATTTATTTATTTTATTTATTTATTTAGTTGTTGTTGTTGTTGTTGTTGTTGCTATTTCTTGGGCCGCTCCCGCGGCATATGGAGGTTCCCAGGCTAGGGGTCGAATCAGAGCTGCAGCCACCGGCCTACGCCAGAGCCACAGCAACGCGGGATCCGAGCCGTGTCTGCAACCTACACCATAGCTCACAGCAACGCCGGATCATTAACCCACTGAGCAAGGGCAGGGACCGAACCCGCAACCTCATGGTTTCTAGTCGGATTCGTTAACCACTGCGCCACGACGGGAACTCCTAGGACATACATTTTAAAGTAACCCCTCCCCCAGCTGATTTTCTAAACTCTGAGGAGCACAGATGGAAAGGTTTTGGGCTGACCTGAGCCTGAGACCCATTTCCATCAGCTCCAGGGTCTCTGATGAGCCGCAGCAGTCCCAGACCAGAGCTCCATCTGCTGTGTGCTGGAGAGGCATGCCGGCCCATGCTGGGGTCTGACAAACCAAACTGTGGGAGCCACTCTCCCATGGACCACACTGATGAGCCAGAGACAAAGCACTGCCGAACATCATTCCACTAAGAACAGTGAGGGGGGCTGCACCACCTTCCTGTGCACAGATGTGTATGTGTTTGCAGCTGTGGGTCTCTTTGCAGGCCTGGGTATACACATTTTGTCCTCTCTGCCACTGGCTGGTACAGCCCCTCCCTGACCTCTCAGCCCAGCCTCCACCTCCATTCCTTCCAGTCCTGCCTCTCAGGGTGCTAGAGAGGTGCCTACCGGGGCTCCCATCTGCAACTGGGGTCCTGTGATTCATGGTCAAATCCTTAGAAATGAGAAAATCTTTACTGAGCCGGGCATTATCCTCGACACCCATATGCATTGTCTCCTTTGATCCTCAGAAAAACTCAGTGAGGTAGGGGTTGTTATTTCCCCCATTTTAAAGATGAAGAAATTGAGGCTCGGGAAAGTTTTTAGCTAGTAAGTGGTCCTATGGGATTTGAACTCACATCATTCATTGTTCACGGTCCCATGCAGGTTGGCCCAGACCCTAAGTCCTCAACAGCTTCTTCACCTCTAGGGTAGGTGTTGGCAAACTATAGTCCCATGTGCCCAATCAAACCCAGAGCCTGTTGTTTTTTAAATGGGGGTGAAATTCATATGAAATAAAATTAACCGTTATAACCACTGCCTGTTTTTGAAAATAAAGCTTTATTGGCACAGAGCCAGGCCCATTGATTCACGCGTGGCTTGTGGCTGCCTTCCCACCGCAATGGCAGAGTGGAATGGCTGTGACAGAGGCCACATGTTACTCAAAGCCTAAGATATTGACTATCTGGCTCTTTATGGAAAAAGTTTCCTGGGAGGTCCTGTTGTGGCTTAGCAGGTTAAGAACCTGACTAGAATCCATGAGGATGCAGGTTCAATCCCTGGCCTTGCTCAGTGAGTTAAGGATTTGGTGTTGCCACAAGCTGCAGGGTAGGTCACAGATGTGGCTTGGATCTGGTGTTACTGTGGCTGTGATATAGGCTGGCAGCTGCAGCTCTGATTTGATCCCTAGCCTGGGAACTTCCATATGCCAGCAGTGTGGCCCTAAAAAGAAGTTTCCCGGCACCTGCTTTAGAGGGTTTGATCTGGATCTGGGCCCTTGGGAGTGAGTTTCCTCAGACATCTGTCACCATTAAGAAATGCCTATCATTCCTGAAAGTAAACTTTCCTCTTTGATGGGGTGCTATGCATCATGGACCTGACTCCTCAAGTACCCCAATTTCTCCTCCTTCCTCCAGTGTCCATCCCCACACAGGTCAGTCCTGGCAAACACACAACTTGGGCCCGATCTGCCAGGTGCCTCCCCATTTTTCTTTCTTCCACTGCCGACTGGTGTGGGTGGTTTATGCCTGGGCATCCCCCTTGCTCTCCTGATAGTTTGTTTCCCTCCTGACCTCTGCAACCCAACTAGTGTCCTTCAGCCAGCCTTTTGCATCTCTACATGGATGTCTTGGAGTTACACGAAATCCGGGCACTCCCCCGGCATCCTTTGCTGAGGCCACTTTATCCATTAACTTGCCATCTCATCTCAGTTACTTTGGGGCCTTCTTCGCCTCTCTCTTTCCTTACATCTGTTCTGTTGCCAGACTCTGTTGCCTTTTGGGGAAATATCTCTTGGGCAGCTCTCTTCCTCGTTCCCACCAGCAATTCCTCGGTCCATGCCTTCATCACGTCAGGTCAGGATGGCTCCGGTGGCTCCTGACTGCTCTCCCTCCCTCCCAGTCTCTTTTCTGATCTGCTCTCTCTAGCTCCATTTTCAAACACTGAGAGTGCGAGTCATATCAGGCCCTTGGAGTTGCCTTCTCCATCCTTTCCAACCTCTTCTCCCCACATTGTGCTGAACACAGCGGGTCTTCATAGGACTCAGCACCTGTACAACATGCTTTATTTCGCTTAGCCTGTTCTCCTTTGTTTGGTAAACTCCTAAGCATTCTTCAAGAAATAATTCTTTGTCTTTTGTCTTTTTTTTTTTTTTGCTTTTTAAGACTGCACCTGGGCACATGGAAGTTCCCAGGCTAGGGGTCCAATCAGAGCTACAGCTGCCAGCCTCCACCACAGCCACAGCAACACAGGATCTGAGCCACTCACACACAGCAACCTACACCACAGCTCACAGCAATGCCAGATCCTTAACCCGCTGAGGCCAGGGATCGAACCTGCATCCTCATGGATACTAGTCAGGTTCATTAACCACTGAGCCACGACAGGAACTCCTGTGTGTACCATGTTAATAAAATGTTGTAAGTAGCTCCTCCTACTCTTGTAAGAAAATTCCAGATGATGCAGAGTAGGACACACATTGTTCAACTGGCTTGAAGAGTAAAACCCAGAGAATGTAAAAGCTCATCCCACAAATATTTTTTTTCAAACATATTTGGTTCTGTGTAACAGTTTGGTAAAGAGAAGACACAGAAAAGCAAAGCAGAAAAAAAGGAGGATGAGGTGACTGAGAAAAGGCAGTGGAAGCAAGTCTTGATGGAGACACAGAGAAGTGGATGGGCCAGGAGGCCCTCAGCAGCGTGAAGTGAGACGAGAGGAAAAGTGGAGCTTGTGATGCCCAGAAACGGCCCACGGAGGAGACTCCTGAGAGCAGAAAGCAACACGAAGGCCAGGAGAAAGGGGAGTCCAGTGGGGTACAGGGGGAGATGGCGCCCCAGCCTCGCCGGCCGAGGCAGAGAGGGCAGCCAGTGCAGGGAGCAGTGTGGGTGTGGGGAGTCGGCGTGGAGGTGAGTTCAGGACTTGCCCCCAGTTGCTCACCTGGGCTGTGTGAGGGGTGTGAGTTAATCACCACTTTTTGAAAGACAGGGGAGCTTACAGTCCCACAAGGACGCCTTCCCAGGGACCCGGATCCGGACCTTACACTTGGCAAGTCCTCACTAAATTCGTTTTGACTTATGGATTGAATGAAATGATGCCTCCACACCCAGGACCCCCTGCCCACGGCGAGAACGTGTGCACCTTCCTGAGGGCCTCGGCCACTCTGCCTGGTGTCCTGGCATCCCAGGAATTTCCCTGCCTGCTCTGGGGAGGATTTTCCACGCTAGAAGCTTTTGCAAAATCAGACCGCTTTATCAGAATCCCGTTGCGCTGGAGAATGTTCCTGGCTGCTTGACGTTTACAGTGTGTGACCGATTTTATCACAGGAATGTTGTTTGGAAAGAAACGGTCCTCGCAGATGGGCAGACAAGAGATGGAAGGTCATTCGAGGACCCACCCAAGCTGTCGAAGTTGGAGCTCAGGGTTGCTGTACATGATGCTTGGGAGCCTGGCCAAGCCGTGAGCAAGCCTTCCTCCCTGGAGGAGGTCCCAGCACGGCTGTGGCGGGCTTGCCTTGCCGTGTTTACATTTTCACCTTGGCCTCCAAAGCAAACGCCTCTGGAGCCCTGCACCAGTGGGGCCAAGCAGCAGCAAGGACTCCCCAGGCTTGGGGTCCAGCAGGCAGCCCAGCTTGGCCTGGACAGAACAAATCTGTCCCTGACATACTGGAAAGGGACAGAAAGGGCCTCTCCCAGGAGGTCAAAAAATCGGGAGCCAGGTTTACTCCTTTAATCCTTTGTCAAAATCCCAAGACTCTGCTCACTGGAACTCTGAACAAAACAGTGGGGATATAGCAAGCGGTCCCTCTCCTGGTACAGCCCTGGTGCTGTCAACGCTGGCACGGCAGCTTCTGTCTGCAGGGGTTTGGATGTGTCGTGGGCAGAGTAGGATGCAGAGACTGAGACTGAGATGGAAAGGAGAGGTCAGGAGAGGGCAGAAGTCTTTGTTCCTGGTGGGAGGGACTCCACCCTGACATGGGAGAGGCTGGCGTGGCACAGTTCGGCCCGAGGTTGCTGGATGCTGGTCAACAGAGAGGAGCCAGCTGGAAAGAGCCAGTGCTGCTGGACACTGTCTGCTAATCTCTGAGGGCCCTGAACAGGGGCAGGGGGTGCCAGCACGTGGGTCTCATTCTCTACAGCTCTTTTTCAGCTTTTTCATTCTAGTGGGTGGAAGCCTGTCCCCAGAGAGATTTATTCAAACCCTAACCCCTGGTACCTGTGGCTTTATTTGAAAAGATCTTTGCAGATGTAAGCAAGTAAAATGAGATCAGACCGAATTAGGCTGGGCTCTGAACCCCAGGACTGGTGTCCTTATAAGAAGTCCAGGTGACAACACACAGCACAGGAAGGAAGAAGGCCAGGTGGTGATAGAGGCAAGGACCAGAGTGATGCATCCACAAGCCAAGGGACACCAAGGCTTGCCAGCCGCCACCAGAAATTGGGAAGAGGCGAGGGAGAACCGTCTCCTAGAACCTTCAGAGGGAACACAGACCAGCCGATACCCTGATTTTGGACTTTCAGCCTCCGGATCTATGAGAAGATAATCTTCTGTGTTTTAAGCTACCCAGTTTATCAGTGTTTTGTTTACAGTAGGCCCAGGAGATGAGTATATTCGTGTTTCTCAAAATTTCATCTCCTGAGGCCCTTCCCCTTCGGTCCCTCCACTCTTAGCAAAGAGCCTTGGATTCATTATTCTAAAAAAAAAAAAAAAAAAATGAAATCCTCAGACAGAAATCCAGGCCCCTTTGCTGTGCCCCCCCTCTCCTCTTTCCCTCCTCCAGGGCTGGAACCTCCACCTGTGCTCTGATTTCCATCAGCTCCTGCTTCTCAGAAGCCTGACGCCGTCAGTCATTTTTTTTCTCTTTCTTAGACTTTTGATTTTCTCTCTCCCAAGTAGACCCTTTCTATCTTCAAATTCTCCTGCTGAGATCAAGAAAAACTGCCCTACTCCTACAGTCCCCCAGACTTACTGTCCTGACTCTTCCCCTTCAAAGAAAGCCAAATTCTCTTGCAAAATTCTCTTGACCGGCCTGCTTTCGTCACTTCCCATTCCTCCCAGGGCACTCCATTGTCCCTTCTGCTCCATTGGAACCTTTCTTATGCTGGTCACTCGTGACTCCCACGGTGCTAAAATCTGTGGCTATTTGCCGTCTTCACCTCACTTGACCTTTCAGCCGCGTTCCACACTCTGAGCCACGATCTCATTCCCTTTGCTGCAGTGACACAACTTTCTCCTGGATTTCCTCCCACATCTCCACGGCTCCTTCCCAGCCTCCTTTCTGGCAGAGTCTCTCTTCCCAACCATTGGATGGTGTGGCTCTTGTTTAGGCACCTGCACTTACTACAGTGCTCTCTGCCCTAGATGCCCTCATTCCCTGTTACGCAGATCTGGACCTCAAACTTGGACCTCTCCTCTCCACTCCAAGTCTGCAGATCTAAATGCACACTTGACACGGCCACAGGGACAGCTCAAAAAGCCCTACGTCCGAGACAAAGTGAATGAACTTAACCTCTAAGATCCAGTTCTCATCTACTGTTCCTTCTCCTTGTGAAGGGCACCACCATCCATCCATTCCTGAAAGTCAGAAATTCCTTGACCTCTTTTCCTCACCCTCCATATCCATCCACTTATCGTTCGGATTTTACCTCCTAGAGTCTCAAATCCGTATTCTCCTCTGAACTCATTTCTATCACCCTTGTCCAAGAATTGTCATTTCTCACAGCGACTCCAAGGGTTCAGGCATCAGCTCTTGTTTCTTCCTAAATCATTCCCCTCATCATCACAGCCAGAATGATGCTTTCCAATTGCAAATCATGTCACTCCTCACCATTTTTCTCCTCTGCTCACACCTCATGCCACCTTTCTAACTTAAAACCTCAAAATGAATTTTCTACATTCTTAAGATAAAGCAAAAATCTTTGAAGGAGTTCCCATCGTGGCTCAGTGGTAGCAAACCCGACTAGTTTCCATGAGGATGTGGGTTCAACCCCTGGCCTCGCTCAGTGGATTAAGGATCTGGTATTGCCTTGAGCCGTGGTGTAGGTAGCAGATGCAGCTCGGATCCTCTGTTGCTGTGGCTGTGGTGTAGGCCTGCAGCTGCAGCTCCAGTTGGGCCCCCAGCCTGGGAACTTCCATAGGCCACAGGTGTGGTCCTAAAAAGAAAGAAAGAAAAAAAAAAAAAAACCAAAAAACTTTAAAGTGGGCTGTCCTAACAGATCTGGTGATCAGGGTGCTTTCAAAGTCTCCAGTCTCACTTCCTTCCACACTCTTCCTCGCTCTCTGTGCTCCAGCCACATTGGTGCTTTCTCTGGTCCTTTCCATTTGTCCTAATCCTTCCTGTCTCAGGGCCTTTGCACACACACTCCCCAGTCTCCTTTGTGCGATTAGCAGCTTACGTATTAATGTCCTACAGAGCTTTCAGATAGTGGCTCAATCTCTTTTTTTTTTTTTTTTTTTTTTTTTTTTTGTCTTTTTGCCTTTTCTAGGGTTGCTCCCATGGCATATGGGGGTCCCCAGGCTAGGGGTCCAATCAGAGCTGTAGCCACGGGCCTACACCACAGCCACAGCAATGCAGGATCTGAGCCACGTCTGCGAGCTACACCATAGCTTACGGCAATGCCAGATTCTTAACCCACTGAGAAAGGCCAGGGATTGAACCAGCAACCTTATAGTTCCTAGTCAGATTCGTTAACCACTGCGCCACGAGGGGAACTCCCTCAATCTCATTTTTACAGGGAAACCCAACACCCTCTCTTTCAGGCACTTTCCACAGTGACAAGTTTATATTTATGTTCTTTGGCTATTGTTGCCTCCAAATCTTTAAGTGCTGTGAGATCTGAGACTCACCCAACACTCAGCACAGTGCCAGACCCTTAGTAAATATTTGTTGAATGACTAAATAAAGGAAAGAAGGCACTATGTTGGGTTCTGGGGACATAATGATGAATAAGGCACAGAACTTCCCAGAAAGCAGCTCAGAGATCAGGGGTGAGAAGGGACAAGCATAGATGAGAGGATGAGTAAACAGGCCCAGGGTATACAGATGTGATGAGCACACAAGCAGAGGAGCAGGCGGAAGGGACAGTGCTGACTAGGCCCAACGTACTGCCCCCAGATGAAGCTCAATCTGTTGACTGGTTTCTTCGCCCTCAGGGACCCCAGTCCTGTGATGTTACTGATGTGCAACCACCACTGTATGCACGGCCCCAAACTCTACAGAGGCCTTTCCTCAGGACTGGGTACCCTTTTGGACTGTTCAGAAAGCAGTGCTATTAAAGGCTCTGGCTCCAGGAGGAGCATCACATGCAGCCCTTGAGTCTGATGAGGTCCTGATACCTTCTGGACAGTGATCTCATCATATTCTCAGATCAACCCTGGGAGGCAGCAGAGGGTAATGATTTTTCTCCCCACTGTACAGCTGGGGAGACTGAGGTCAACCAGATCACTTTTCTTGGCCAAACAGTGAGAACAGCTCAGGAACAGAACTTGGAAAGAACCCAAGGCCCTCTCTGCCGGGTCTGCCCACCAGCCTGAGGACTCCCCAGGCTGAGGACACGCTGCAGCCAGAGCCTGCAGGCTTGTTCACTTTGGTGCTGAAGGACATTTCATCACCTCCTGGAACCACAGAATGTCAAAACCAACGGGCACTGAGAGATCATCTGATTCAACACCTTTGTCTTATGAGGAGGAAACTGAGGCCAGAGATAGGAATCTCTTCTCCCCTCCCTCTCCTTTCTCTGCTCTGCTGATAATGCATGGTCGGGCAGAGACTGCTAGCTGTCTATGCAAATCCCTTCTCCCCTTCCAGCCCAGGTGACTAGACTCTATTTCCCAGACTCCTTTGCGGTTTGGTCAAACCATATGCTCTCCGGTGGGATGGAGAAGGAAGTGAAGCCTTCCACTTTCAGGCCTGGCTCACCAGTGCCTCCCATCCTCTCAGCTCCAGGTTCGTTTTCATCTCTGGCAGATTGGGAGGTCAATTCCAAGGGCAGCTTTGGAAGCCATGCGTTGGAGAATGGTAGAGCCACTCAGAGTATGGAGACCTGAGTGGCTGTGTTGGGGAGAGCCACCCACCGGACCTGAATACCAGTGCCTAAGGCTGTCAAGTGAACAAGGAGAATACAACACCTATCATGTAAAGCTGCTGCATTTGGGGAGATTTTTGTTACTGCAGCCTAGCCTAAACCTAATCTAACGCATGTGAGTAGAGACCAGACAGCCCCTGCAAATGCTCTGGCTACATACAGTGTCAGGTGATGGAGACCATGGGCTCACTGCTGATCTCACTGTCCGCAGCTTTGGAGAGGTCCCACTCCCACCTATAGAGAGGTCAGGAATGTCAGACTCCTAACTCACTCCATCCAGAAATTGGGTCTGAACTGGCTTCCTACCTGTTTAATTCTAGATCAAAAGACTCCCAGGGCTGCACTGGACCTGAGATGTCATCTGGTTTATCCCCTCAGCTCCAGACATGGCCTCTTCTAAGCCTTGTGAGCTGACCAAAAATCTCGTCTGGATTTTTATATCCCTGGGGAGGAAACACTCCAAATTCCTTAGACACCTGCTTTATACTTCCTTGTCACTGGGTCAGGTTCTCTACTGAACCCTAAAACAGCAGAGCTGGGACATCCATTAGCAATCATCTCGGACAGATATTGTTTTACAGATGAGGAACCTGAGGCCCAGATCACAGCGAGAATGGTCAGGTCAGGGCAAGAAGCAAGGGCCCTAAGTCCACCTTGACTACTCTTTCAGGGTTCTATCTGCTTCCAACTCTCCCTTGTATTTTTCTTCTTCTGTCCTAGGAGGATCTGAAAACTGTGCTGGGGTCCATCTTTGCTATGATCAATCTTTCCACGTTCTCCTGTGTTTCCCTTACTCCACCCCTCACTCCCAGGTTAAGCATCTCCCATCTTACCTGAAATGGGTCCTTCTCTAGGCAGAGGGAAGATGGGGGAGGCGAATCTGGTGCATGGTTGCTCCTTGGGCCTTGGTAGTGAAGACATTTCCATATCCACACCAGAAACCTCGAAGGGCCACTAAATTCTCACATGTTACCAGAAGGGCAAGCCGGGCTATGTGAAATGTTCTTTGAGGAAGAGAGCGAGCAGCCATGACCAGAACCTCTGAGCATGTTGCCTTGGCGTGTTGGGGTTTGTCTGACTGCCTCCGGGCTGCTGGGCAGTGCTGCCTGTTCATAGGGAAGTGGGATCCTGAGAAGTTGAACTGGGTCCATGAGAGCAAACCACGTTACTTACAGAGGTGTCATTGTCTGATATTTTCTTGGAAAGACCTGGAAATTCTGCTTGAGAGCCCTGGAAAGCTGGGTTTGTTTTGTGGTTCTTTAAAAACGAAACAAAATAAAACCAAATTGTTACCCCTCACTCCTCAGCTTAAGGTGAGCTTGTATATACACAGCATCCTTTATGTTTTGTGCCAAGTGACTCATGTGGACTGAATCACCAGAGAGTGGGCCTAGCCCATTTGCAGCTGCCCTAGACACCATGATCTGCTCATTGCCCTGAAGGGGGCAGGGGTCATGACTCCCAGAGACAGTAATAGAGAGGAGGGGAGAAATGAGGTGGAGACAGGCCTGAAAGGGAAGTCCACACTCACAGTTTCCTGAGCATCTGTGGTCACACAGGGTCCCCATTGGAACTGATGAGATCCCCAGGAGCTCCAGGATTCATCTCAGTTGGCACATTGTCTGCATTATTGCAAATTCCAAATTGTAGGACCAGAATTAATAATGCCACATGGTCCTTCAGAGATTAATCCCTTCATCTTTGGGAATAGCTTCAGAATCTTGAGCAAGTTACTCTCCCATTTGGAGCCCTTTTCACCTGGAAATGCAGAGGCTTAGAGTACAGTCTTAAAATGTAGACATTTTATCTTCTATATCCTGGCAACAGAGGGGATAGGGACACAAATGGAACTTTATTTACCAGGGAAATCTGTCTAAACTAAATCTTTGAATCTCTCCCCGGAAAGGTTTCCATTTAAAATTCAGGGATCTCTGTGCATCCTTCTGTTGAATTTGCTATCCGCGGCCCATTTCCAGATATGAGTTTGCCCTAGCCCTGCCTGAATTCACAGTTTTCTTTTCCCTGCAGCCTGTTTGGGTGTCCCGGCCATGACATTTCTGCAGAACTGTGGTGTGAGCCAAAGGCAGGGGTGGGCTGGGGATGGACTCCAGGTTTGAGAGGACGTGGGTGGGGGGGTGTAGGATGACTCCCGCGATGGCTGCAGGGTGTGGTGTTAGGCTTGGCTACAGCCAACTCAACCCCAGCCCTGGGGCCTGGAGGAGAGGTGGAGGGGGGGGCGGCAGGCGGTAGGGGGTGTGTGTATGGGAGTGGGGGGTGGCTAAGATTAGTAGGGATGGGAAGCAGGGGCACAGGTTCCACTGCCCTCGCATATCAAAGCACTTTGTATGATCTACTTAATGGTAATCACATTACCCAGTACCTGCTTTTCACCGATTGTGCATTTAAGGAGCTGAGAAATTCTGGTCCCCGATTCAGAGGACTCGGGTTTTCTAAATTTTCTGCAAATAGCAAGGCAATACTAATCGGGGGTGGGGAGGGTGGGTGTGCGTGTGTGTGTGTCCGAGGTCACCGGCTCCGAGGACCTCCCCCCGCAGTCCCAGGCCGGCGCTCGCGGGCCCGGCCCCCGCCCCCTTCCTGCCCTCTCCCCGCCCCGGCCGAGCCCGGCCGCGCTCGGCCGGTGATGTCAACCCGAGGAGGAGCCGCCCGCCCCGCGACCCGCCCGGGCTAATCAGCATGTAGCGGCGCCGGGGCCGCCTCCGCCGCGCCCGCCCGGCCCCCGACCTCCCTCCCGCGGCTCCCCACAACTTTTGAGGCGGGGACCGCGCTTGCAGCTTCACTTCGCTCACTTCCCCAGCCCGGCGCGGCACCCGCCGCCCGTTTCCCTCGCACCCGTGGCCGCCCCGCGCCCACCCCGCGCGCCGGGCATGTGAGCGCGGGCGGGCGCCGCCACCATGGCCTCGCCGCCGCCGCTCCTGCTGCTGCTGCTACCGCTGCTGCTACTGCCGCCGCCGGCCGCCCCCAAGCCCCGCAACGAGAGCGAGCCGCCGCCGCCGCCGCCGCCGCCCGCGCTGTCCCCGGAGCGCCACGGGCCCGCGCCTACGGGCCACCGCTGGACAGCCGCTGTGCGTGGCACCGCGACGCGGCCCGAACCTTCGGGCCGAGTCCCCCGAGGCGGGAGCACCGGTGAGTGAGTGCCAGGGACCAGCGCCGCGCGAGCCTCGGGCTGGGGGCGTGGGCGCGCCCAGGGCTGCATCCCAGAGCCCTAGGCCCCTCCGCGTCGCTCAGCCCCGGTGGGGGCTCCGCTTCCCCTCGCGCGCTGGGACCCTTGGGGTTGGGGTGGGAGGGAGGGCAGCGAGCTGGGAGAGTGGTTTCCTAGCCGCTTTCGCCGCCGGCTGGACTGGGGTGTGTGTGACCATCCTGTTCTCTCTCTACCCCTTGGAAGAAAACTTATCTGCCATGGTGTACCCTGGACCCCCCGTACACCTACCTTAACAAAAAAAAAAGAAAGAGAAATACCTCCGAACCTTACAAAGAGCCTCTCCCACTTCGGAGGTGATAACAACTGGCCAGTCCGTTCCACAATTCCATTCTTTTCCTATAGATACAGAAAGGGCCTCTCCTGGTACAGAGGCTGACTTTCAGATTTAAATAAGTGACTGTAGGGTTCTAGCCTTGAGGATATTTGTAAAGGGCAAAAGGGTGTAGCTGGAAACCAAACTCTACTGAATCACTCTAAAGCAAGAGGCTGGTAGGGCCGGGGGTGGGGGGGTTCCAAGGTGAAGCCCCGCAAGGCAAACGTCTTTCCTCTCCTTTTGGTTCCTGAGAGCGCTGCTCCATACCCAGCCACTGCCTGTCTGCTCAGAGAGGGACCTGTCCTCTCTCCTCTGGACCTTTTAATTCAGTTGCTTCTTTAGGTCTGGGAGAAATGCAAAGAACTAAGTGGAATTCTATCCATAATATCTTTGTGACCTGGGGACTGTCACTTCTTTGGATCTCAGCCTCTCCATCTGTGAAATGGAAGTAATGAGACCCACTCTTCCTGGCCTCCTGATGATGATGTGACAAAATGAAAGTAAAAATAAGTGGAAAGTGCTTTGAACAAAGTCAGCAGGGCTGTGTTGGCCGCTGCCTTCCTGGGAGTGATGCAAGGCATACATTCTCTCAGAGATGCCAGGATAGGTATTGACCTGGAGTTGAGGTGAAGGCTGAGAAGATTTCATCGTCCTGCTGGACACTTCATTTAAGTGTCTCATGTCACACAAACTTCCTGGGATAGGAATTCACTTGCTTCATTGCCCCGAGAGATGCCTCCTCCCATCAAACAAGAAAAAAAAAAAAAAAAAAAAAAAGCTTAGAAAATAATCAGATCCTCTCATAAAAACTCAGCTCTATGCAGTAGTACTCCCATCATTGCAAAAGCCTTGTCTTTGTGACCTTCTCCATCACGGGCACACGATCGAGAAACTGAGGGGTCCGTAAGGGAAGAGAGAGGAGAAAAAAGCTTCTAAAGGTCTGCGGGAGACACACCCACCATGACCCCAACTCTAGGTGACTTACAGCGTACATTGTTTTACGTTCCACGGGAAGGACTCAAGAACATAAAAGAGAACATTTCCTGGCTTTCTTATGTTAGAAACCTAAGTACAGAATACTGCAGGAATGTGTGAGTCTTCTAAATGGGAAGTGGGGTACAGGGGATTCAGGCCTTTTCAGGACCTGGGGGCAACTCTCGCTGGGCGGCAGTCAGGCTTTCTTAGGGCCTGATCTTGTTAGGAGGTGGGTGGGAAGGAAGCTGACATGTTGGGGCTGGCTGGATGAGGCTGGCACATGCGTCTCCTTCCTTCTCTTATATCTGAGAGACCCCATGCATGACAGAGAGCTAGGTGTTACAGGGAGAGGGACTGTGGAGACAGCTGGTTTACGGGACTCGGCAGGTAAGAATTGGGGCTGATCTCCCTTGCTGGTCAGGGACACCCTACCCCCACCCCCACCCCCACCCCCGCCACCATAAGTGACCCACACTTCCTCACAGGTGTGGCTGGTAGCTCTGCTAGTCTTGGCTTTGGCACCTGCCCAGTTGCAAAGATTCATTTTGCAGGGGGAGAGCGATGGAGGTTTCAGGTGCATGAGACCCTGGCGAAAACAGAGAACAGGTAGGCAGGAGCTGGCTGATCCAAAATTTCTCTTACCTAAGAGGATTTCCCTTGGTGCCCCAACAAAGACCACCTAAGGAGTGACTGCACTTGAGCTGCTCTAAAGCTGGATCTTGGGTGGGATGTCAGGAAGGAGAGCCTAGAAGAGAGGAAATGAATTACTTGTTGAAAACGTCTCATTTCACTAAATTCACTAATATGGTTGAGGATCCAGGGAGCCCCTGTGCTTCTTTTCTTGTGGTGGCCCAAACAATGTCACTTGGAGGGAAAAAAGAAACAATGGACAAGAAAGCCAGCCTTAAGTGATTTCAGTGAGTCTGAGCTTCTTAAGAACCTCTGAGATCTTCTTTGGACCCTTTTTGATCAGCCACCATGTACTACAGGACACAATCAGTTGTTTCCCAAGGCAGTGATGTCTCGACACTGCAGGGGTCTCCAGAGACCCTCTGGTCCACATGGCATCCCATGTGGGTATCTGCTGTCTCAGCACCCCTGACAGATGGCCAGCCAGGCTCTGCACCAACGCTTTTGTGCTGGGGGTGCGGGTGGGGGCAGGGGGGCTTGCTCCTGAGGTAATGAGCCCTGCATCTTACAAATGAGGTGCTGCATTTGATTATTGGGAAAACCGCCTGCTGCCCCTTCTGCTGCGAGGATGCTCGTGGTCAGTGCCTGGTTCTCGTGACCTGGGTTTCCAAAAACAGTGTCAACAGCAGGGACAAGAGATGATGTCCTTTTCTTCCCTGGGGCCATTTCTAGCCCTTTTCCTCTTGGCAGAGTTCAAGGTTCTCACTGTTGAGTAACCGTACTTGTATTCTGCCTGTGGGTCATTTGCCTGCCTTAGACCACACGTCCGTGGCTGGCAGCACTGCCCCACCCCCTTCCCGTTCGTGTGTCCTTTGTTAAACTTTTGCGCCCACCTGTCACCCACAGGCTCTTCAGCTGACCTTGGTGTTCAGCCAGTGCAGATAGAGATGCCAGGTCCTCGAGGTTTTCGTTTTCCTCACTGTGTGGGTTTTTGGGTTTTTTTTTTTTTTTTTTTTCTTTTAACAATTCAGAGTTTCTGAGCCGAGCCACAGTTCTAAGCTGAGTGCTTAAGTTTATACACTTTGACTTTTGCAATCCATAGGCTTTAATTGTGAGATCGGCAAATGCGCCCGGGTGGGGGAGGAGATGGGGAGGGGGAGGCTTAAGTCATAACGAAAATCAGTGCAGAAGGAAAGAACTTTCCCACCCAAAGGGGAAATGACGCTGAGAAGTTGAGCAGCCAGCCCAAGGAATAATAATCTTAAAAAAATGCAGCTCCCTAGAGTAAAGGAAGCGCTTGTGAGCCCAGCCCCTTCTGGGCTGTTACATAGCTGTCGCCTGAATTGCTGTAACTTTGTGGGCCAACTTGTCATTTAGCTCTAGCTGCGGTGGAGGGAACCATCACACAGTGTAGTGAAGACCCAGGCGAGGCAGGAGGCAGCCCCCAGGGAAGGGAGATGGGCTTTCCTCCAGCACCATCCTGGCTGGGGCTGGGCATGGTGGTGATGGGGATTCCTGAGAAGCCTTCTTGCTTTGATGGAGGGCACCCTAAATAGAAGGAGAGGTGTGGGGAAAGGGACTCACCCTGGCCCTGATGTGTTTAAAAGCCACATCCTTCTAACCTCATGTGTGTAAAGGCTGAGCTGCTGTTTCCTGCCCAGAGCTGGATGGTGTGGGCAGGGCGAGAATGAAAAGTGTCCACTGCCCAGCCAGGCAGTGACTGCACCCCAAGTCCCGGGGTAAGGAGCCTCTGCCCTCCCAGCGATCCCCTCTGCCTTCCAGCAGCCCTGCCCAGCCGGCCGAAAGCAGTGTTCTTAGAGTTCTTGGCATGTTGTCTCAGAGCTGCCCAGAAAAAAAGCAAAGCACAGATGGCAGTTGTGGCTTCATGAGCCCCTTAGTGCCTTCTTCAGAAGCTGCCCTCTGCCCTCACCCCCTCTTTTGTGTGAAGGAGAGGTTCCAGCTGCAATAAATGTCCCTCCCTTCAAGAATCCTAGGGCGGAGTTCTCATTGCAGCTCAGCAGGTTAAGAACCTGGCTTGTATCCCTGAGGACTTGGGTTCGATTCCTGGCCTCACTCAGTGGGTTCAGGATCTGGCATTGCTATGATCTGCGGTGTAGGTCGTAGACGTGGCTTGGATCCCGTGTGGCTGTGGCTGTGGCATAGGCCAGCAGCTGTAGCTCCGATTGGATCCCTAGCCTGGGAACCTCCATATGCCGCGGGTGCGGCCCTAAAAAGACAATAAACAAAAGAAAAAAAGAAAAGGATCCGAGGGAAGGAAGCACCAGGGAGGGAGATTCGGCTTGGCCCCTCTTTGACTCCTACCCTCTGAGGACCTGTGTGGTCGGATCACATTCCTCATCCCCGTTTAACCCTCACAACAACCCGGCGAGGAATATTGCTGCCTTTTTACAGTCGTGGACACCGAAACCTGGGGATGTTACACCACACGGTATGTGGAGGAGGAAGAATTTAAATAGATTTGGCCAAAGCCATTTGCTCCTCCCACAATATATTTAGCAGCCTTGAGTTTCTCACCTGTAAAATGGGGTGAGAGTTTTCTAGATCTCCAGGATCCTCTGCAGTGCATCCTTCTTCTTCCTCCGTCTCTTGCTCTCACCTTTTTTTAGAGAGTAGGGACTAGGATTGGGATGAGAGACAGGATAAGGAGATGGCAGTGGCTCTTACTGGAGAAAGGCTGCCGAGTAGAGTTCTAGTGAAAGGACGTGGGGCCACAAGTCCTTGTATGTGTAAAAATGGTATTGTATATGGCGATTGTGAATTCCGCCCTACTTATATGCCAATCCACAGGTTAATGATGCCAGAGGTAGCGACATTCATTAGCAACGAAGCTGAAATGAATTGGTGGCTGTCTTAATGGGCTCTCTCCTGGGGATATGGCTGATATTCTGAGGCAGTGTTATGCACACCCATTCAGTAGGAGGAGACGTCAGCCGGTACCCTCTTCAGAGGCTGTAAAATTTTCTTTTGATCATCTACGCCCTCTGCTACCCACTCATCGTGCATCTTGTGTAGACAGAAACAAAGATGTTTCTGTCCCGTCCTTTCCCTCATCTTTTGTGAGAGTGTGGCATAGGACTCAGTCTGCATCCCATTTGACTGATGTGTACATCAGAAAATACTTACAGAGCCCTTTTTCTGTGTGAGGAGCCGCACCGGGTGATAGGAGGATGCCGTGCAAATCTGCCAGCACCCAGGGAACGTGCAGTCTTGTTAGAGCGCAAACACCACATGTCTCAAAAGTGCAGTAATGGGAGTTCCCATCGTAGCTCACAGGTTAACGAACCTGACTAGTATCCATGAGGACTCAGGTTCGGTCCCTGGCCTCGCTCAGTGGGTTAAGGATCCGGCGTTGCCGTGATCTGTGGTGTAGGTCGCAGATATGGCTCAGATCCCATGTTACTTTGGCTGTGGTGTAGGCTGGCAGCTGTAGCTTCGATTAGACCCCTCACCTGGGAACCTCCATATGCCATGGGCGCGGCCCTAGAAAAAAAGAAGACCAGAAAAAAGTGCAGTAACGATGCACAAGTGATTCAGAGCTGAAGTAGTGTCACGAGAGGGTCTTACTGAGCAGTGTGGATGGAGACGGGCTGCCACATGCAGACGTGGAGGGACAGCCAGGGTGGGCAGTCCCAGCAGACATGGGGGGTGGGGGGGAAAGAAAGAGTTGCTTGGATACAGATGGACAGAGAGGCAGTGAGGGTCTTGGCAGTTTCCAAATATTGAAAGGCTCCAGGTTTTTAACGTGCAAGTGATCAACCATCAGGAAGGTGGGGGAGAGGACTCGGAAGACTAATTAGGCTCCAGCCTAACTAGAATCATTGAAAAGAAGCCTAGAAAGGAGGATTGGGTCCAAAAGGAAGGAAAACTTTAGGGGCCTGTTGAAGGCATCCGGTTTCTCTCATCCCTATTGAGGAGCCCCTGAGGGCTTGTGAGGAACGAGCAGCATGTCCGCTTGTTCCGTGTTCATTGGTGCTTAGTGCTGGGGCCTCATGGATGAACCGAACACACAGATCTGCCGCATTCCAGCCCAGGAGTAATCTCAGAGATACAAGAAGGCTGGCAGACAGGGTATTGATAGGCTAGGAGGAAAAGACTGAAAACAGCATGGACTAGAACGGGTGGAGTAGAAATTGAAAGGGAGCCATGCAAGGGCCCAGGCAGGAGGCCCTGGTGACCACCTGGCCTCAGGGGTGATGGGGGTGGTGGATGGAGAGGAGCTGGTTTGTGACATTTGAAGAGCCTTCACTGTGAAGACCACAGCCTGTCCCAGTAGAAGTCTTCCGAGGACAGCTGAGAATGCAGAACTGAACCAGGACGAGGTCAGGGCCATATTCGGTCTGGAGCATGAGCCTCAGCAGCAGCAGATGCCCTGGGAGAAGAGGAAGCTGGCGGTGCCCAATGGGGAACACCCAGCTTAGATGGTGGGGAGGAAGCAGTGCCAGCCCAGGGGCCAGGCCGGCCGGAGGGCGCCTTGAAAAGGTCGTGCAGCCTGGGGCTGGCTGTGGGTCATGGGTGATTGAGTATAGTGTGCAGTGTGTGCATACACTCCTACAGTCGGCCAAGGGACGGGCGTGTAAGCTCACCTGTATCTGCTGGGTCTTGTCTCATCCAGATCCTGTCCCACATGAAAGGAGAAGGGAGATGGGAGAATGCGGCCTGAGGGAAGGCCCCTGGCTTTGATTCTGAGAATTTGGGGGAGCTTTTGGTAGAGCAGGAAGAAGCCTGCTTACTGTGTGGGAGACAGCAGATGTTGGCCTCCCTGGGCAAAGTTTCAGAGTGATGTGAAAGAGGACAAGCAGAGAGAAAAGAGCCCTTGATTCCCATCCCAAACCCAGTGTTGACTCCTGACTCCTCCATGTCAGGAGTTGGCAACACCCTCCGCCTCGTTACATAAAGGATAAGCCTAGGAGCCACCTCTATCATCCTTTGCCCTTACCTTCCACATCTTGTGTGTGTATGTGTGTGTGTGTGTGTGCGCGCGCGCGCACGCGTGTACACGCACGCACAACTCCAGTTGGTTCTATTTCCAGAATAGATCCCAAATCCGCCCTCTCCATCTCTGCTGCTCTTTCTATATCCCCCATGTCCACTCAAGCTCTCCCTCCACTCTCTGCTCACAGGAGTCAGAGCCATCTGCTTCAGATGCAGTTCAGGTCAGCTCACTCTCCGACCAAACACCCTCTGAGGGCTCTGCCGTTGTGCTGAGAATAAAATCCAGACCCCCTGGAGGAACACGAGGTCCACAGGTCCGACCCCACCAGCCCTCTGGCCTCATTTTGTTCAGCTCCCTGTCCTAGCCCCCCAGACTGCTGTTTCTACAGACCCAGCTCCTTCCCATCCAGGACGAGGCACAGGGTGTGCCCTGGGCTGTGGTGGAACCAGCCTTGCGGGTGGAGGGAGCAGCCAGTGCACACACCCTGAGGATGGAGAGAAGGAGCCTGTGCTGGCAGGCCTGTGGGGCTGTGAGAGGTGGCGAGGAGGGCAGACTGTCCTCTAGGCACCTGGAGGGGGGTTAGGCAGAGGGGTGGTATGGGGAATAGACTGTGGGAAGCCAGCCTAGGTAGGAGTCTGACCTGTGGCATGCCCTGGTGGGCTTGTGGAGTAAATGATGGCTCTAGATGTGAGAGTGGGAGGTGGGAAGAGGAATGCGCTCTTGCAGGACTGTCTCTGGGACGGCGCTGTCCTCATGAGCCTGGACCAGCGAAACACAGGGTGGGCGAGCCCATGCCTCCCTCCTGCTGTACCCCCGGTGCAGTAGGACTGTGGACCCAACAGTCTTCTTCTCCAGGGGAGGGAGAGGGCAGAGGGGCTGCCAGTGGAGCAGAGAAGCCGCATCCAAGCTGTCATGTGGGCTGTGGTTCAGGGTCCCTGGCTGGGCTGCTGCTGTGGCGGGATCTCTGGAGTCAAGGGTTTGGATGCAGAAGAGTGTTCGCCTTCTGCTTGCCGTGGTCCCGCTTCCCTTGTTGGCCCCTGAGCTGTCAGAGGGTGAGGATGCTTGTCCCTCGTGTCAGGCAGGGACCAGTCTTCCCTGATCTTTGCTCCCCCACCAGACCAGGGACCCTCAGCCCCGGGAAGCCTGGCTTGCTGCCAGTCAACAGTGAGGCTGTCAGGTGACGTTTTTGACTTAGGCTGACAGTAAAGTGCTGGCATTTTGGTATCTCCAAGCTGCATGGCCGTCTTTCCTTTTTCCAAAATTTAAAAGTCCTTTTTAGACATTAATTTTTTTCTGATTATAAAAGTTGTATGTGTTTATCATATAACATTCAGAAGTTATAGAGAAGTAAAAGCAATAAATGAAATACCACCTATATTCCAACTACTAGAAATATATTACAATATGAGCAATGTTATTATTTCTTATTGATGTGGAATATAAAGTTATCTATCTCTAACTATCCATCTATTTACGTATCAATCCATGTGTATAGGCATATGAATATCCAGAATGGATATTGTTTCATTATACCATAAGTTTTTTCTAGCTATTTCTTCGTTGGATATAAAGACTACATTCAGTTTTTCGCTATCATAGATAATGCTGTGATAAATATCTTTAGGCATCAAATTTTGTATTTATATCTGATTATTTGCTTAATGTTAATTCCTGGATGTGGAAAATTTTAAGATTCTTGGCAGTACTACCAAAGGACCCCTTAGAATTGTACCAAGTTATACTTTTTCCAGCAAGTTAAAGAGAAGATGTATCATTGGTGTCTGACTGCACAGGGTGTCTGATGAACAGGAAGCTCGGGGACACTGCCAGGGGAAGCTCTGCCCCACGGCTGTGAAGAGGGTGACTACCTCTGGGCAGAGCGGCAGCCTAGCACAATGCTTTGCCAAAGTGACCAGGTAGAAAGGAATTATGGATTTTAGAAGGAACTGGAATAGAAGGGGCAAAAGACCACCACAGGGCCCTTGCATCTTTCTAAATTAGAGTCATTTCATTGGCAATAATTGATCCCTTAAATTGTAGGAGTTTTGTTTGGTGTATATAAGAACACTTCGAGAATTCTCTTTTTGTTCAGAGAAGCCTGCATTCTTAGGTTTAGACAGGACCTCAAAAGATCTGTCTTGGGGAGTTCCCATCGTGGCTCAGCGGTAACAAACCCCACTAGTATCCATAAGGATGTGGGTTCGATCCCTGGCCTTGCTCAGTGGGTCAAGGATCTGCTGTCACCATAAGCTGTGATGCAGGTCGCAGACCAGACTTGGATCTGGCATTGCTGTGGCTGTGGTGTAGGCCGGCAGATGCCGCTCTGATTTGACCCCTAGCCTATGCTGAAGGTGACAAAAAAAAAAAAAAAAAAAAAAAATCTGTCTTTATTCATTAAATGATAGAAAGGCTTATTTACAAAATAAGGAGGAAAAAGAAGACTGTCCATTTCATTTTAGGGCTCTCACTTTTTTTTTTTTTTGCTTTTTAGGGCTGCAACAGCCACAAATGGAAGTTCCCAGGCTAAGGGTCTAATTGGAGCTACAGCTGTCAGCCTGTGCCACAGGTCCTGGAAAGGTTCTAGAAACCAGCGAAGCAGTGTCACAGCCATCATAGTGCCAGTTAGAGCTATAGTTGGAGGTAGAAAGGGTGCCCCAGCACCTGGCGTGGCTAGTGGGGAAAGCTGTTCTAAAAGCTCCAGGGTCAAGTTTTGGCTCTTAGTCATCATGTAACTTGGGCCACATCTCTTCTCCACTGGGCCTCTGTTTCTTGATGAAATGAAGGGTTGGTCCATACTGTGCTGAAGCTCCCTTTCTGAGAGGGCCCATTTGTATCCTGTGAACACCTCCCATCTTCCCCGAAGCTGGTCTAAAACGTGAGGACACTCAGCACCAGGATCCTTCGCTTGGAGTCCGGAAGCGAGGACCGTGTGAGGGCCGAGGCCAAGGACCCCACGGTGGCTCTGCATGTGTACTTGGGAGCCCACTAGACCTGCAGCCCCTTGAGAGGAAGCAATGGATTTTATCCATCTTTGTTTCCTAGCGCCCAGCCTGGGCACATCTGTCCAGCTGTGGCCGCCCACTGCCCCGGTGCTACAGCAACAGCTCCTGCACCACTGGGCGGTCTAGGGCTCTTGTCATTAGATCTCCTAAGAAGCTGGTGAATCTACAGAGGCTGTCCAGACAGGACACATTCCTCCTGAGCTGTATTTTGGTTTGGGGTACTTGCACTTCACGGTATTATTCTGTCATGTAGAGTGTTTGGGGAAAGCATACAGGTCGGGTGGTGTACGAGACAGGCAAGGCTCTGTGTTCCCAGTTCCTGGGGTTGTTGCGGGGCTGGGTGGGGAGGCCCGGGACTCACTAAAGACCCTGAATAACAGCAGCCCCCACCTCTCTGGGCTGGGAAGGACCTGGGTTGCTGGAGGCAAGGGGATGGATTTGATAAGTTTGACAAGTTTCTGCTTAACGTCTTTGATAAGTTGAGAGATGAAGACCAGGGAGGAAGATGGGTGATGAGAAGAGGGCAGAGGTCAAGGTCAAGCTCTCCTGCTGGCCCTGTGCCACTGAACCAAGGCAGTCACATTGGAGGAAGGTGTAGCGAGAATGCAGGAGAGAGACGCCTCGTGTAATCTGGTGGGTTATTGTTCTTTGGGCAAAGTAAAGACTGGTGGTTGTCATATGTTGGGCTAGTGTTGAAACCCACTCCATTTTCCTTCCCTGGGAGGAGATGGAAACAGCTTCAGTACAGGGGTGAGTTTCACTCCTGTGGCCTTTGGGGCCACCAGGACATGTGTTGCTGTCATGGGGTAAGACTTTTTCTGGGATCATCTTTTGCCAGGTGTGGATGAATGAAAGCCCTGCTGGCTTTGCAGTCACAGACCTGTGGAGGTCCTAGTTTGGGGGTCAGACAGCCTCAGTCCAGATCCCAGCAGTGCCAATGGCCTGCTGTGTTACCTTATAGTTTATTCAGCCTCTCTGTGCCTTCCGTTTCTCCTCTGTCAAATTGGCTATTAATATACAGGGAGGGAGCTCCTGTCGTGGCTCAGTGGTTAACGAATCTGACTAGGAACCATGAGGTTTCGGGTTTGATCCCTGGCCTTGCTCAGTGGGTTAAGGATCCGGTGATGCCGTGAGTTGTGGTGTAGGTCACAGATGCGGCTCACATCCTGTGTTGCTGTGGCTGTGGTGCAGGCCGGCAGCTGTAGCTCTGCTTGGACCCCTACCCTGGGAACCTCCATATGCTGCGGGTGCAACCCTAAAAAGACAAAAAAAAAAAAAAAAAGACACACACACACAAAATATATAGGGAATATAATGTCCTATGTCCTTTGTAAAGCAGATGATGAGGTGCTGGGGCAAGAGAGCTCTATCAGTACTGGCCATGATGCTGCTCCTGAAACCAGTGCCTGTTAACACTGACCATTGCATTGTGACAACGCCCCCTTCACCATCAGGCGCATTGGACAGGGGACAAGTTCTGAATGCAAAGGGCTCAAGGCCACCTTCCAGGGACCTCTGTACCCAGTCCTCTCTCACCCCCGACCCCTGCCAACCTCACCTATGGTCTTTTAGAACTCTCTCTCTGTCCATCATTAGTTTTAGGCCTCTTTCATCTCTGAGCCCGTTTCCGTATCTAAAATGCAGGCGAGCATGCAGTTCTGTCCACCTCACAGTGTTATAGGGCTTCTGAGCAAGGTTTAAAGATTTGAAGTCAAACTCAGGGCCATAGCCCTTGCCTGTAATCATCCGAGGAGACCAGGTCAACACCCACGAAGCAATTAGGAGTCAACAAAACCAGTATGTGAGGTGTGACTCCAAAATAATAAGACGTTGAAAACCTGTCATAGGTGGACCTCCGTGACCAGTGAGGTCAGAACCTTTGGAGATGGTTGACCCATGCCTCTCAAGTGTTTGAAAGAGTTGGGAGCCCCATTCAAGGCTGGTGTGTGGGCCACAAGCAACTCACTGCTGGATTTGTTTTTGCAGGTAAACCTCCTGTAAAAAATAATACTAAAATTTTTAAAAATTAAAAAATAAAACCTCCTCCTGGATCCAAAATGGGTTCATGCACCTTCATCTCCGGCATCAGTTACCAGATGGGGCTTTAAATTTGTGTCTGCTTCCAAAATACTCTCAATCTCTCATCTAGGGAAGAAAAATTGTTGTTATCCAGGGAACTCAAGAGAATGTCCTGCAGGATCTATTAAAAACTAGAGAATTTTAGGAAACTGCTCCAGCATTCTTCTTCTTCATCCAACAACAGCATTGTTGGACTAAGTGTGGTCTTAATGGGACCTCCTTGAAGAGGATTAGACTCACTGGGTAGATGAATTCTTGTGGTTGGCTCGGAATTTGTCCCTGTGGTGATGACGTGCTCCCGGCTCTAGCTGCTGGCAGCGTTGGCAAGACAGGTGCCAGTGGTGGCTCGAGGGCTCTGTGGGGGTCAGAGAACTTCTGCTCTTTTTTTTTTTAATTTATATTTTATGTATATATGTATTTGTTTATTTTGCTTTTTAGGGCCGCACCTGAGGCATATGAAGGTTCCCAGGCTAGGGGTCCAATCAGCTACAGCTGCCGGCCTGCGCTACAGCCATAGCAACGCAGGATCCCAGCAGTGTCTGCGACCTGCACCACTGCAGTGCCAGGTCCTTAACCCAGAGTGAGGCCAGGGATGGGACCCGCAACCTCACGGTTCCTAGTCGGATTCATTTCTGCTGCGCCACGACGGGAACTCCAGAGAACCTCTGCTCTTGACCCATCACTTTCTAGCTCTGTGGCTTTGGGCAGCTGCCTGACGTCTCTGGGTCTGACTTTCCTTATGTTAAAAATGAGGGTAATATCTCTCTATCCTGCTTCCTTAGCAAGGCTTTTGAGGAGGAGTGAATACAATTATGACTGTGAAAGCCCGTTTAAGTGTAGACATAGCAAGTCATCTGAGTCATAATACAGTGAACTGACTGTGACCTTGGGCAAGGCGCTCCATCCCTGAGCCCGTGTCTGTATCTGTAAAATGGAGACGAGAAGACCAGCCCCGTCCACCTCGCAGTGCTGTTGTGGGGGCGAAACGAATCCATCCATGTGACAAGCTTTGTAAACATGGTCCCGGGAACACCCTGGCCAGTTTTAGTATTGTGAGATGGGGCTCCATGGAGAAGGAGAGGCAGGAGGACGAGGAGAAGGTGGAGGGAGAACATTCTAGGAAATCTCCGTGGCCTTTGTCAAGGCTCCATCTCTCTGTCCTCTCGGGGGGCCCCCGTGGAAGAGCTCCTTCCCATCCCTGCCCCTCCCATCAAGCCAAATGTTCTTGCAGCTCTGCCCCTGGCCCTCCAGCTCAGTGCAGCAAACATTTACTGAGCATCTCCTGTGCACCACTGTCTCTCGTAAGGGACACAGACATGGAATCACAGTTATAACCGTATAACAAAGTAGAAGACTCGTGACGAGGGAGAGAGTTGTCCTGGGGAAGGCTGCCTGGAGGTGGTAGCCTTGGATCTGGGTATGAGAAATGAGTCCGATTTTTGCCAGAAAGCCAAGGAGACTGGAGCAGGGCATTCTGGGCGGGAGGGCAGCAGGGAGGAAGTCGTGGAGGGAAGGCATCAGGGCTGCACCTGTTTTCTCTGAGGCAGTGATTCCCACACTACCTTTCTTCTCTGCAGAAACCCCGTTCTGTGCCTTCCGCCACCTGCCAAACAGCCACACATTCGTCCATGTGCTTATCCTGCTTCATTTTCAATACAACAGAGAGTCGTTTATCAATGCAGACGTGTCACCCTTTCCTCCCCCAAACCCGACCTCCCTTTGCTGGGTAACGGTCCCGTTAATCTCTCTGTCATCCTCTCATCACCTCCATCATCTTTGCCTTGCCACGGCCTTTTCTCACTCTTCTCGCCCTTCCTTCCTCCCACCCTCTCTTCTGCCCTTTCTTCCTTCCTCTTCCTAAATTCCATCCCTTGTTGATTAGGTGGAATTAATTACACGTAATGCCGTTCGGAAGCAGGTGACCTAGGCTGTCAAGGTGTGTCACCCACTTGAGTCATGAAGCTGCAGTGTGGATCCTGGAGTCCCCTGAGGACGTCCTGGTAGGGCATGAACAGGGGACACCTCAGCCCTTTCCCGCTTTCCCTTTCAGAAGGTGTTGTCTTTGTCTGTCCTTCATTCTTTATGTCCATATTTTATTTTATTTTATTTATTTATTTTTCTTTTTAGGGGCGTACCTAGAGATTCCCAGGCTAGGGATCCAGTTGGAGCTGCAGCTGCCAGCCTGCGTCACAGCCACTGCAACACCAGATCGAGCAGCATCTGCAGCCTGTGGCTCGGCTTGTGGCAACAGGGGATCCTTAATCCACTGAGCGAGGCCAGGGATTGAACCCACATCCGCACAGAGATTACGTTGGGTCCTTAACCCGTTGAGCCGCAGTAGGAACTCCTCCATATTTTCAAATTGGACATTCTTTGAGGTCAGACAGACCTGTGTTGATGTCCAGTCCTACTGTTTGCCATGTAACCTTGGTCATGTTACTTCTCTCACTGCACCTCCGTGTCCTTACCAAAACAGGGATAATTAGGGTGCCTCCCTCCCAGTGTTGGCAAGATGAGATTCACGGGGACAGTCCTGGGCGGTGCTCAGCAGGAGCCTGCAGGGAGCAAGTGCTCCCCTATTTGGGCTGCCATTATTATTATAATAACCAATAATTACCCTACTCTGGCAGGAGTCCCTTTTTTAAAAAAAAATTCTCCCTGGCCTTTTTCCTCCCTCCTTCTGTAAGTTTCTCCCTTTTGTTTTCATTTCTCTTTTCAGCCTCCTTCCTTTCTTCTCCCGCTTTCTCTTTTTTTCTTAATCGGCTATGGCATACAACTGATTTTTTTAAATATTGGTTGTTTGAATCAAGTGTCAGATTTCCCAATCTTCATTTTAAAAGCTTATTAGTAACCTTTTAATTCATCTCCTGAAATAAGATGGTACTTAACACAGCGCGCAGGCTCCCGGTGGGCTCCGGCTGAGCCCCCTCCCCACCCCCCCCAGAGGCAGTGACCGCAGCCACCTTCTCCCCTGCGCTTCTCCAGTCCTGACCTCGACATCATCGGTCCGCGTTTTCTAACCCTGTAAACTCTTCAAACAAATGATGCTTCTCTGATTTCCTTAGGGTCTTGGGCCACTTCACACAGGTCAGCGGTGTCAATGGACCACAGATCTTGCACCGGCGGCGGACCCGTCTGGCTGAGCCCGCCCGCCGCCCCGGTAGCGCCCGCGCTTCCTGCCCCCTCCCCCACGCCTCCCCTTCCTCCTCGGAACCAGGATGTTTTCCTTGCCTCTTTATTGTTTCGCTAACCTGGCAGGCCTCCTTAGGTGGAGCCCTGCCACCGGGCTTCCTCTCTGGGTGTGAGCGAATGTCAGGCTGACCACGCGGGAGGCCGGCTCCCTGGGCAGCCCCCACCCCCACCCCCCAGGCCGTCTGCCTCTTTGCTAAGGAGCCTCCTCTTCAGCCCCTCCATGGATGTTGGCTTTTCAGAAGGTGAGAGGGGCAAAGAAAACGGAGGCATAAGCCCCCCTCCCCGCCCCCCGCGGAAGGCCTTTTTGTTTACTTAATCGAATGGGAATCGGCTGACCATTGACCCTAGTGCTTTTTCTTAAGGTCTTTTTTTCCCTGCCTTAAACCTATAGAATTATATTTAAAGCCAGGAGCATGGGGTCACACCAAGGTCCTTCATCTTTCATTCCTGCCTGGATAGGCAGCTCTCCCTCCTTAGCACTGCGCCCCGCCCCAGGCCACCTCAGGGGCGAGTCCCTTTCTGGAAGGTTGACCCCAGACCCAGAAGCTCCGGGTCAGCCAACTCCAGTTCACGGCTCAGCCCTGCAGGCCTGCCTTTGTCCCCAGAGGACGGTCAGCTGGACAAAGGCCGACTATCTCACAGGGAGGGAAGGTTAATGTGCCTTGTAAACTTTATACTTTTCATTATGAGAGGCTATTCCAGGGGAATCTTTTTAAAAATCGCATCATCGGATCTTAGGTCCAAACACATCTCAACGTGTATGGTTTTGCTTGGGGCCGCTCCTTTCAGGGTAAGAACAAGGAAGGAAACGAAACTCCCCGAGAGCCCTGGACAGTCCAGATCGAGAGCCGAGTCTTTTGTTCACACAAACTCATTTGGCTCCTAAACGTCCTCCACCCAGAATCATTACATCCGCAGGAGCGTTTCAAAACACTGCCCGGAGTGGCCCAGCTGAGTAGGCGGCTGCCTTTCTGGTGAGATTGCAGCCGCCCTCCCCCACGCCCCCAAGGTTCCTGCCTGCCCCAAAATATCCGCCTATAGCCATCCGGCCTGAAATCCCCCTCATTCCTGGGGTGCAGGCCGTGAGGCCACGAGGGCCCAGCTGTGGAAGGACCTGGAGGAGGGGGTGGCAGCCTGGGAAGGGAGGATGGGACTTTGGTTTTAGCTCTGCGCCTTCCAAACTCCCAGGGCGCCCCCTCTGCCCCGCCACCTCCCACATCCCAGGAGCATCGTAGGGATTTGTTTACCAGGCTCGTCTCTCTTAGAAGCAGTGAGCTCCTCGAGGCAGATTCCATGGTGTCTTGTGCGTGGCTGATGCTCAGTAAATACAGACATTTCTTATTGTGGTAGCATATGTGTAGCCTGAGATATGCCATTTTAACCTTTTTAGGGCTACAAATCATTGGCATTGGGTACATTCACCATGTTGTACAACCATCACCACTGTCTGTTTCCAGACTTTTTCATTTTCCCAATAGAAACGCATGAGATAGTAAATCCCCATTCCTCCCTCCCTCCAACCCCTGCTAACCTCTCTTCTCCTCTCTGTCTCGCTGGTGTTACCTATTCTAGGCACCTCAAATAAGTAAGAGTTCATGGAATATTTGTCCTTGTGTTTGGCTCATTTCACTTACCATAATGTTTTCAAGGTTCACCCATGTTGTACCATGTGTCAGAATTTCCTTTCCTTTTAAGGCTGAATAATATTCCATTGTATGCATACACCACATGGTGTTGATCCATCTAGCCGTTGATGGGCACTTGGGTTGCTTCCACCTTTTGGCTGTGGTGAGTAATCCTGCTGTGAACATGGGTGTACAAGTGTCTCATTCCCTGCTTTCAGTTCTTTGGGGCGTATGCCTAGCAATGGAATTGCTGGATCATATGGTAATGCTGTGTCTAAGTTTTTGAGGAACCGCCAAACCATTTTCCACACTAACTACGCCATTTTGTATTTGCACCAGCAAAGAACCAAGCAAGGTTTCAGTTTCTCCACATCCTTCCTAACACTTGTTATTTTCTATTTTTTTAATAGTGGCTATCCTAATGATTGTGAATGTAAACATTTTTTTTTTAAATTCATAGATGCCACTCACTGGCTGGATTGTGGGTTTGGAACTGTTACGGCTCCTCTTGGGCCCCAGTCCTTTGATGTGAAGGTCAGAGTAGGTTGGTTGCTGTGGTCCCTAAGGATGGAGGTCACCTTTGGAGAGGGAGAGGGCACCAAAGACGAGCCAGCTCATCTCCTAACCCTGCTCAGAATGAATGAGCAGAGCACTGAAAGCTAGCTGGCTGAGCGTTTCTCCTCTCGGTCCTTACTGGTGTTCATGTGGGTGTGCTAATTACGAAAGAAATTGGAGTGAAAGAGTTGGGCTCTAGTTTCTGCTCTGCCACTTATTTTCTGGATTATTCTAGGCAGGTGACCTCAGTATTGAACCGTAGTCTTCTCTGCTGTAAAATGGGACAAGAATACCTGTCTTGTCTGCCACTCAGAATGTCAGGCTTTAATAGGATAATTTAGGTCCCTGAAATTATGCCATGAAAAGTGCAGATTGTAAATGTGTGGGATTTCTTTTTCTGTTTCTTTCTTTCTTTCTTTCTTTTTTTTTTTTTTTTTGGTCTTTTTCGTCTTTTTAGGGCCTCACCTGCAGGCATATGGAGGATCCCAGGCTAGGGGTCAAATCAGAGCTGTAGCTTCAAGCCTGTGCCACAGCCACAGCAACACAGGATCTTTAACTCACTGAGCAAGGCCAGGGATCGAACCTGCTCAGTCAGGTTAGCTAACCACTGAGCCACAACGGGAACTCTGAATTTCTTAATTTTATCTCTGAGAATAGGAGCATAATTTCATCCTCCCTTAAAGTTCCTGTAAGCAGTGTCCTCCTCCTCTTGTGGTGTCTGGCCATCCATCACACCAACAGGAATTTAAAAAAGAAGGGGCACACATTTTTTTAACAAAGCCTCTTTTCGGAGCTCCCGCTGTGGTGCAGTAAGTTAAGGATCCTGTGTTGTTGCTGTAGCAGCTCAGGTCACTGCTGTGGTGCAAGTTTGATCCCTGGCCTGGGAACTTCCACATGTTGCAGGTGTAGCAAAAAAAAAAAAAATTTTTTTTTTTTTTAAGAGCCTCTTTCCCTCCCTCCCTGTGTGAGTGAGCAACTGAATTTTAGGAACATTTTTTAAAATTACAAAGAACCCCACTATCATGGGTGTAAGGACCCATGCTGGCACATACAAGCGTGCAGATTCAAGGCACCAGCTCCACCGCTCTCTGACGAGTGTTTCCCAAGTTGGGGTTCCCAGGAAAGCTTGCGGGTGGGGGTGAGGCAGGAATGGGTGATGCCACAGGCAGGGGTCAGTGTCCTACTGCTCCAGAACCTCTCCCTCGTGAACCTCAAGCCTCAGCCACATGACCATCATCTCCGCCTTCCAAGTGACACTTGGAAAGTGCTGGGGACTTGGGTTGACTTGACGCCAGCCTTGTTGCAGGCCTGGTGTCCATGGCCTCTCTCTGCTGAACCTCCGAACACGCCACCTTCCTCGCCCCCACTTTTGAATTTCATCCTGTCCTTCCCTTGTCATCTGCGTCTCTTTCATCTGCTCTTCTGCTCCCTCCAAATTCACATTTTCCCTGACTTTCCCCTGGACCTGCCACCTCTTTGTCTTTCCTCCTGGTCGGTAGTCCCACATGTTTATCTGCCCACCATTTCCACTTGGTTTGTAGCATCACCCCAAAGTTTGTATTCTGAAAACAGACTTTTCTCATCCTACAAACTCATGCTCCATCCAGCCTCTACTCTTTGTTATCATTCTTTTCATGACCTATGAGTTCTTCTGAGTCAGGAGCTGATTTCAAAGTCCTTCTGGAAAAAAAAAAGAGTTCCCGTCGTGGCACAGCAGAAGTGAATCCGACTAGGAAACATGAGGTTGCAAGTTCGATCCCTGGCCTCGATCAGTGGGTTGAGGATCCTGTGTTGCTGTGGCTGTGGTGTAGGCTGGCAGCTGTAGCTCCGATGGGACCCCTAGCCTGGGACAGCCGTGGGTGTGGCCCTAAAAAGACAACAAAAACAAATCAAAAAACCCCACAAAGTCCTTCTGCCCAGGGTTGCAACTAATAACATGCAGCTGCTATAGGCCAAGTCTATCCAATTCCAAAGTCCATGTGACAGGCACCATCTCATCCTCTCAGAAACCGGGCAGTGCCCTTGGACTTAAATCTAAAGTTGGAAGGCCGGTGAGACTTTCTTTGTCCCCACTCATTCGTTGGTACCTTGAAGCTGAGGTGTCATGGAAGGAGACCTGGGTTCAGATTGGGTCTCTGCTGTTGAGCCCATGACCTTGAACAAGCACTTCATATTTCTGTCCCCCAGTCACCCCCATGTACCATGATACCCACTTGACTGGTGGTCACATGCATTAAATGAGATAACAGGTGAAAACACTTAGCCCTGGGTGGTGAGATCTGAATCTCAGGGGAGGGAAATGAAGATAAGGGCTTGTGCTTCAACTCTGTGCCCCAGAATCGAGAGTGGAGGGTGTAGCCGGCAGCACTTGACATGGGCCGGGCCACCAGGAAGAAACTGCCTCTTTGGATGACACGGCATCCTCCCCGCACACAGCACTCCACTGCTCTGGAACAATGCAAGTTGAAAAAGCCCCAATCATGGGGTGGGTGGTGAGGAGTCGACTCCGTAGCAGCTGTTAATTAGGAAATCCTCCTCCTGGGCTGTGCTAGCATCCCTGACGATGTTGGTTCACAAACAGATGCTTTGGAACATTAAGACATTACTGAAGTGGAAGTTGTCAACTTGGAAAAAAAACAAAAAACAAGCAAAGCAATAAAACGCTCTTGTTAATTTAATCTCCATTCATGGTACAAGGGAAAGTGATGGCCTGACACGGGGCTGAGCACAGCGGGAAGGATGGTATTTCCAGCTCAAAAGACACCTGGGAAATTGGGCCATCTCAGACTCCAGGGGGAGGCTCATTGATGCGGCTCAGTTGCCACGGGACGTAAGTGGGGTTTCAGCAACTGCCTCTGACCCTCTGGGGAGCAGGATGGGTGAGATGAGGAGGGCCAGCCTCCCCGGAGCCTCGGAGCACCCTTGCTGCCCCAGAAGCAGCCCCTGTGGGACACAGCCTCTGCTCACACCCCGCTGGCCCAGGCTCTGCAGCCTGAGGTATACTTTCTCCTTTCCGTTTCTCCAAGACCCATGTCCCTTCACCACTAAGAGGAAGAGCTGGTTCCCTGATACCTTCCCCTGCATGTGGTAGGTCCCTGTCAAGTTCTTACTCCCCCTAAACTGAACTGCTCCCCTACTTAGGGTTAATACATGCACTGAATAGGGAGCCACACCACAAACAAAAGTCAATCTTAGAAGCCCTTAAACAACTCAGGCTTCTGCAAGGATTCGTCCTTGGGCTGCAGTAAATATTTTAGCATTTGCCCCATTGTTCTGCACGATATACAGCCTGGAGTGGTGTAAAACACGAGATGTTCACAATCAAGCGAGATCTTGAATGGCAGAGAGGGTGGGCTGGGGTGCGCCTGCCTGACCTGCATGGTTTCTTAACCCCTTTTCTGAGGAATCGTTCATAGGCAATAAGAGGAGTTAGAGGCACATCCAGAGTTAAGCAGGGGGCAGTGGGATACTGTTCCTTTGGAGTCCCCAGCCAGTGACATCAGGGGCTTGTCATGCCAGAAGCGGCCTGGGGTCTCACCCTGTGCCCCCACTTCTCCCTGCACCTTCCAAGAGAGCGTCACTTGCTGCTCCAGCAGCCACTCAGCCAGCCTCAGACCTTTCATCAGGGTGCAGTCCTAGCTGCCGTCAGGGCCTGGGGGCTTTTACCTCTGCTACCCACTCTGATCTGCTGCCTGGAGAAGAATCGGGGGACTGAGCTGTGCATGCTTGGTTAGCAGTGGCTGCCAAGGTTATTTCCATATCTTTTGTTAAAAGTTGATAGATCTCAATCTATTGAATAGCTCTGATGTACATAGTAGCAACTGTGTGCTAAATACTGGTCAACGCTGTCACGCGTGTGCTTCATAACAGCCTAGTGTGCTAGGTACTGTTATCCCCACTCTGCACATGAAGAAGCCAAGGCACAGAGATGTGTTTTTTGCCTCACGTTACTGGGCATATTAAGTGGTAGAGCCAGAAGTCTAACCCAGACAGCCTGAATGTAACCACAGTCTGTGTGTTACAGCCTCTCTTATTAAGAACTGAATTTCTAGATCCAGATATGAAGCTGGAAGCAGGCTCCTTTTCCTCTAGATCAGAGGACCTTTCAAAAGAGAACACAGAGTCACAAGGTATGGGTAACTTTGACAAACAATCTTTTTGTTGTCATTGTTGGTGTCTTTTTAGGGCCGCACCGACAGCACACAGAAGTTCCCAGGCTAGGGGTTGAATCGGAGCTACAGCTGCCGGCCTACACCACTGACTCAGCAACGCAGGCTCCGAGCTGCGTCTGCAACCTACACCACAGCTCACGGCAATGCTGGATCTTTAACCCACTGAATGAGGCCAGGAATCAAACCTGCATCAAGCACACCAGTCGGGTTTGTTATTGACTGGAACTCCTGCAAGCAACTTTTTAATATTGCCTCCTATGTTCCTGGGGAAAGAAAAGGAAAGATCCTGAAATAAAGAGGAACATGAAAGGCAACAGTTTCTCACCAATCCAGGACTCCCAGGACTAAGGTGAAGAGGGTGGAGGTGGCACCGCCAGCCAGGAGGTCTTCAAGGTCAGTAGGGCCCAGCAGTGGCAGCACCGACCAGGGGTGTGTCTTACCTCTCGCTGCTTTGGAGAGATGGCCACTGGCACGACTCCCTGATCAGGACGCTAGCTGTGGCCGTGCCTGGGGCTGGGGCTGAGGGTGGTTAGGTATCCGAGTGGCCCAGACACAAGTCAACTCCTCCATCCTTCAGCTTATGTTTCAGAAACAGCACTGGAGCCCAAACCCACATGCTGGGTTGTTAGCAGCTTGCATGAGCCAACTTTATATTTCAAGTCTACAGGCTTCACCTACCTTAAGGGGCAGGTCTGGGGATATAAGAAATCTCCTTGCACGGTGGCTTCTAGACCTGGAGTCCTTTTACCAAGATATGAACCTTTTTTGTTCTTTTTCTTAGGAGAGGCATTTTTTTTTAATTTATATTTTTAATATTTGTTACATTTTTCAAATCATGGGATCATGGGGTAAATACTGTTAGGTAATTTGTTTTCACTTAACAATACAAAATAAGCGTATTGCATATATAAAACTGTATCAATAATGTGTTTTAGTCAGTCCTTCAAAACACTGTTGTCTCATAATTAAGTTAACCGACTCCCCATTGCAAAAATTTAGGTTGTTTCCAATTTTCATTATTATAAACATGCAGTGATAAACTTCCTAATGCCTGAAACGTTGCGTACTTCCTTGATTTCCTTGGAATTAATTTCCAGAAATGGAATTCCTGGGTCAAAACGTATGTCTATTTTTAAGGCTTTTTGCAATGGGCTGTGATACTTCTCTCAGAAAGAATGTGCCAGTTGTATTCTTACCAACATTGTATGAAAGTGTCGGTTGTCAGTCCCTGCAGTGATATTAGATATTATCTTTAATTCTTTTTTGCCACTTTTTTTTTTTTTTGTATTTTTGCTATTTCTTGGGCCGCTCCTGCGGCATATGGAGGTTCCCAGGATAGGGGTTGAATCAGAGCTGTAGCCACCAGCCTACACCAGAGCCACAGCAACGCAGGATCCGAGCTGCGTCTGCAACCTACACCACAGCTCACGGCAACGCCGGATCGTGAACCCACTGAGCAAGGGCAGGGACTGAACCCACAACCTCATGGTTCCTAGTCGGATTCGTTAACCACTGCGCCACGATGGGAACTCCCTTTTTTGCCAATTTGATAGGCACAAATAAATAAATATATAAAAATATATTTGGATTTGTATTTCATTTCTTCCCAACCACACTTTTGTGTATTTATTCTCCGCCTACACATTTTCTTCTGTGAATTGTTCTGTGTCTGTGAGATGTGCATCATAGGATTTGAACATGTTCTTCATGTATTAAGAATGCTAAACCTTTCTTATGTACCACAGGTATTTATCCTGGTTTGTTATCCAACTATTGTAAAATTTAATTTTTATTTTTACCAAACATGGTTTCAAGAGCGGATATGTTTTATAAGGCTGTTATAAAAACCCGACCACCCTTACCATCATCATTTTCTGCCTCCCACTTTCAGCCCCTTCAACTGATTTCTTTAGTAATTATGTCCATATTTCTAAATAATGTGCTTACGTTACTGTTTATTGATTTTGGCTGTTGTTGTTTTGGTTTTAGGCAGTATTCATTGATTTCTCTTGATGGAAATTTTATGTCATTCCAAGTTCTACCAGTTTTATTCTTTAGGGTCAGCTTGAGGAACTTTATTTTTTTATTTTATTTATTTATTTATTTATTTTTTGTCTTTTTGCCTTTTCTAGGGCCACTTCCCGCGGCTTATGGAGGTTCCCAGGCTAGGGGTCCAATCGGAGCTGTAGCTACCGGCCTACGCCAGAGCCACAGCAACACGGGATCCGAGCTGCGTCTGCAACCTACACCACAGCTCTGGGCAACGGACCAGATCCTTAACCCACTGAGCAAGGCCAGGGATCGAACCTGCAACCTCATAGTTCCTAGTTGGATTCGTTAACCTCTGCGCCATGACAGGAACTCCTGGAGGAACTTTAAAATGCATTTTTGACACAACCTAAAGTTGCCTTTCTCCTACACAGCATGATTCTGATCATCCCCTCCTGACTTAGGGGCTATTACTATCTACGATTTATTGTCTTGTTTCATTAATCCCACAGATGAGAAATTACTATTTTGTAAATTCAGTGATTCTCTAGATTTATGCACATATTTACCATTTTCTTTACTTATTATTTCTTCTTGCATCTTACAGCTTTCATCTAAGTTTTCTTTTCTTCTGCTTGAAATAAATTTTTCATACTTTGGTCTAGTGGAGGTAGTTGATTAACTCAAATCTAACTGAAAATGTTTCTGTTTTCAAAGATAGTCGCAAGATATTTTTCAAAGATAGTTTTGCCAAGTGTACAAGCCTACTTTTTTCTCTCTCGGCACATTGAAAATATTCATCCACTCTCTTTCGGCTCCCCTTGTTGCTGTTGAGAAATCAGCTGTTATTCTGATTGCCATCTTCTATAGATGATTAGTCATTTTTTTCCTCTGGTTGTTTTTAAGACCTGGTGTTTATGATTTTCCTGCACTTTTACTATGATACGGGTTTATATATATATATATATATATTTTTTTTTTTTGTCTTTTTGCTCCCGCGGCATATGGAGGTTCCCAGGCTGGGGTCGAATCGGAGCTGTAGCCACCGGCCTATGCCAGAGCCACAGCAGCGCGGGATCTGAGCCGCGTCTGCAACCTACACCACAGCTCACGGCAACGCCGGATCGTTAACCCACTGAGCAAGGGCAGGGATCGAACCCACAACCTCATGGTTCCTAGTCAGATTCGTTAACCACTGCGCCATGACGGGAACTCCTATATTTCTTTTTTATTTTGCTTTCTAAGAAGCTGTTGGGCTTCCTTAATCTAAAGGGTCATATTTTTTATCATTTCTGGAAAATTCTTAGCCATTAACTTTTTGAATATTGCCATTTCTCCTTTTTCTCACATCTCCTTCTAGAACTCCAACTAGCTATATGTTGGACTTTCTCACTTTACCTCCTTGTCTCACCTCTTTTTCATATTTTCTATCTTTTCATATCATCTCATCCTTCTCTTATAATTCTTAATTTCTCTTTACAGCCATATATAATCCTCTGTTGCGTGTCCTAATTGTTATTATTTTTTCATTTCTAGAGTTTCCATTTAGATTTCTCTCAAGTTTGTTTGTTTGTTTGCCATTATTTATGGTCTATTTTTCTCTCATTTTCAATTTCTTCTTATTTCTTTGTATGGAGTTTTATATACTTAATTCTTTGAAAATTCCAGTAGTTGAAGTCATTGCTTGTCTAGTTTGCTGACTTTTGCCCACAGATGTCTTTTTTCTTGTTTATGTAGTTTTTTTACTATGATCTCTTATTAATTAGGATTTTATCAGTTATTGATAAAATTGGATTGAAGTTATGTTCATCTAGAGAGCACTCACATTTGCTTCTTCCAAGTACTCAGAGACAGTTTATATTAGAACCACTTTTTCCTCTTCATCCTCAACAGGATGTGTGTGTGTGTGTGTGTGTGTGTTTATAGTTTGAGATGTAATTTAAATACCATAAAATTCATAGCATAGTACCTTGAAGATACTATGGGTTTGATTCCAGACCACTGTGATGAGTTTTTTTGGCTTCTCAGTGCATATAAAAGTTATGTTTACACTATACTATAGTCTTTTAAGTGTGCAGTAGCATTATATCTAAAAAAAAATGTGCATACCTTAGTTTAAAATAATGCTATTGGCCTGCTGTATAGTGCTGGAAACTGTATCTAGTCACTTATGATGGAGCACAATAATGTGAGAAAAAAGAATATATACATGTATGTGTGCCTGGGTCACCTGGCTGTACAGTAGAAAATTGACAGAACACTGTATACCAGCTATAATGGAAAAAAATAAAAATCATTAAAAATTTTTTTTTACTGAAAAAAATAAAATTAACTAATGCTATTGGGAAAATGATGCGAGTAGACTTGCTTGATGCAGGGTTGCCACAAACCTTGAATTGGTAAAAAAGAAAATGCAGTATCTGTGAGGCACAGTAAAATGAGGCAGAGTAAAACAAGGTATGCCTGTGTATAATTCAGTGGTTTTTAGTATATTCACAAAGTTCAGGACCACTCGTAAATACAGCCTGGGCTTGAGGTTTAGACCACACAGATATTGTGAATATGTGCTGCATGCCCACATGAGGGCTAGCTTTATGGTTACAAATTCTTGGATGGAAGTGCTCTCCCTTTCAGCAAAAACCAAGATTGAAGGGCCAGGTTTCCTTGCTGTCCTCTCCTGCAGGGCAGGGTTGTTTCTATTTGTCTTACACCCCAGGTACAGCCCTCGTCCCAACTTCATTCAGGAGGCTCCTCTCAGACTCCTTCCCTAAGAGTTTTGTGTCCTATCTCCTGCATTCTTGTGGCCATCAGAACGGAAGTTCAAGGTCACAGATATTGAGCAGATGCCCCAGGGCAGCTGCCAGTTTCAGAGTTATCTCACGTCTCTGAATTTCAGCTCTCAGTCCATTTCGACCTCACAAGAGTGCTTGCCAACTCAGCAGTGCATTTAGAAATATTTTTAAAAACATTTCATTCAGCATATTTAGTTGTGGTTAGTGGCAGGATTATTCAGGATACTACGGGACTGTGGTCTGCTTTTAAGTTTTGTTTGTGATGTGCATTTTTCTTTTTTCCATTTTTAGTCAATCCTCCAGGGAGAGAGCATGGTTCAGTGCTAGCCGTGTCCTCTCTTCGTGTTGCTTCCCCCACCTCACCCCCATTTTGAAGACTGCCATGGAATTCCTTGAGCTGAATGGGGTTTGGAGTGGCCAACCTTGTTCCCTGAAGAAGGGGACATTGCCACTTCCAGAGGCCCAGCCATGCTCACCGATGGCCACTCACACTCATCTTAAGGCTATGATAGAGCTAAATGCATTTCCCTCCCTTTGCTCCTGGCTTACCAGCTTTGGAGCATGGGTTTCAAGTCCCTTCTGCCTCTCTATAGGGAATGCTTCCTCTGGCTTCTTTTGAGAATAAATTCTCTCCTTGTGCCAAGTGGACCAAGAGTGTAGGGAGAGCATTCTTAAATCCTTTGCCCTCTGTGCAGCTCAAACAGAAAGAAAAAGGTTACATGCTGTATGGGTCACTTACTGTTGTCCATAACCCCAGAGTCCTGAGTTGAACTTGTGACTTGGTCGGTCGCTCCCTGGAAACACCTCTCCACAGCCATCGCCTATCTGGGGCTGGGCCCCATAGGAGCCCAGATGCCTGGGCAACTCCTTTCCCCTTGAGGAAGTGTCTGTTAATTATCACTGAGACGAAACAGAATAGGAAGCGTGAAAACAGAATTCTCAAAGGGCTTGGAGAGGAAATGATTCCCTTAGAAAAGTTTGTCAGAATCTCTTATGAAAGAATGTAGAATCACCGCCCCCCCGCCCCAACTCCAGTAAGTGAGTCACTGCTTCGGATAGGTGTGGACCAGAGTGGGGACAGTGTTGAGAACCATTGCTCTAGAATTGCACTGTCCACTGTGGCCGCCACGAGCCATGTATGGTGATGATGCTCGTCAAGTGTGGCCAGCAAAATACTCTCTGAATTGTAAAGAAAAATTCAAAAGAAAAGAAAAAAAAAGGAAATTCTTTTAAATAAAAATGTAACATATCTCAATAATTTTTATATCAATTACATATTGAAGTGGTACTTGAATATGCTGGAGTCCATACAATGTTTATTAAAATAATTTCACTTGTTTCTTTTTACTCTTTTTTTGGCTGTACCTGCTGCATACAGAAGTTCCTGGGCCAGGGATAGAACCTGCACCTCAGCAGTGACCCAAGCCACAGCACCATAGCAGTGACAACACTGGATCTTTAACTACTATGCCACAAGGGAACTCCTCTTTTTACTTTTAGAAATGTGGCAACTACAAAATTTAAAGTTACCTGGGTGGATTGCATTTGCTGCCTACTTTATACACCCCTTGGACAGGGCTGATCTGGAAGATAACTTGCTTTTTGGGGATTGTGTGTGTGTGTGTGTGTGTGTGTGTGTGTGTGTGTGTTATTTTGAGTTGAACTGTAGGTTCTGCCTCTAGCCTCTTTTTGCCTGACCTGTATAGATAGAAGTGACTTCATTCATTCCCACAGAGCTTTTTCTGCGTAGCCCCTGAGCCTTAGCAGAAGTAAAAACATCATCCCCAAACAGGAAAGTAAAAATGGCTTTTTCAAGGAGCGGTGTAATCAGCAATAACTTCAAATTGATCTCATTCTATCAATTTTCATCACTTACTCCACTTATAAAATGGAATCCTGTGTAGTTTGCTTCATAATCTCGTCCCCTGGATTGCAAGAATAATGACTGTTGGGAAAAAAAGAAAGGTGAAATTATTCTCCTTGCATCTCCTTCTCCACTGGTATATCTGCTCGTGTACCTTTTCTGAAGGTTACTGCTGTTTTTCAGAAGCCAGCCAGTTGTCACTGATTCATTCTTGTATTGTTTTAGCTGCTATGAGGAACCACTGGCCAGAAAGCAACACTGAACCCCACAAAGAAAACATGACCTTCGGCCCGAGTCAAGTGGACTTTTCCACTGTAGTCTCCAAAGAGGGCGTGATGATGGTTCAGACCCCAGGAAAGAACCACACTTCTTCAGAGGCTCCACAGAACTCCACCCTGCAAACTGAAACAGCAGCTGCTGAAGGAAGAAATGACTCTCTAAGAAGATCACATTTCACTGTTTCCCCCGTCAGACCTGACAGAGCAGCAGCTCTGACCTCCCAGAGCATCACCTCAGGTGAGTTTGCGCTGATGGTGCTCATTTCATGCATGTGCCTCCAGTCCTGGATGACACGATGTCTGCCCATCTCCGCCTTCCCCCATCCAGAGCTGCGGTGCCCAGCCAAGTGTCCTGGGCTGGGGTGGACCAGATGTATGCCCTGGGCTTCACCTGTGGCTTGCTATAGCTAATTGAGTTCTAAGCATAGACCAGGTGAGGGTGCAGATTTACTGAGTGGTCTGATGAGTCCTGTGGAATCTACATTCCATGGCCGGACTCAATCCACAGGCATCAGCACACCTTCCACAGGTCGCCGTCTCCGAGGTACCGGCTCTGGTGGGCTGCGTGGCAGCGTGTTTGTGTGGATGTGGCTCAGATGGCTGCTCTTGCTCCGGTCCGCACAGCTTGGCAGTTTGTTGTTTTTAGCAAAGGATTTCAAGAAGGGCCTGGGGCTGGATGAGCAAGATTTGATTGAGGAAGGAAAGACAAAGAAAGCCAGCACTGACGAGGTCCACACTCTGTACCAGCATGTCTTGTCTCAACTCTCACAGCATTGCAGCGAGGTCCACATTACGCTCGTTATAGGAATTTGGAAACTGAAGCTAGAGAAATTAATTAATCCAACATGGGCAAGTCAAACAGTTAACAGATTTCAGAACTGGGAATTGAGCCGAAATCTGTGTATCTGAGCGAGGTGGGAGGGATGGCTGAGGGCTGCGATGCCCAGACCAAGTGAGCGAAGATACAGAGGAAGGGAGAGAGGGGTGGCCTCCGTGTGGGTGGCAAGGCCAGCAGCCTCCCTCACGGAGGACAAATGTCACACACAGAGAGGAGCTGCAGGCAGGACAGCCATGTGGGTGGGGTTAGGCACTTTCGTGGAGGACTTTGAAAACCAGGCACTTTCGATTTGGTGTGGTGAGAAGGGTCCCTTGAAGGTTTGTGAACAAGCCAGTGATGTGGCAGGTGGGTCTAAGATGTCTGGGGTGGGAGATGGCGGGAAGGAAGCTGGAGTCAGGGAGACCACCCAGGCAGACACAGAAATCCAGATACCGGGGGCTAACACGTGGCCTAGTGGCCTCAAGGATGGAGAGAAAGGGACTGGTAAAGATTCTTCACAGAAGAATATGGATACAGTTTGGTATCGGCCTAAAAGTAGAGGATGACGCCACCAAAGAGGACCGACCAAATGGTTTCACACCCTGGTGATGGGAAGCTGGGGAACTCGATTCTGTAAAGAGCATTAGGACAGTATTGAAAGTTCCACCCATGAACGATGGAGACAGAGCTTAGAAGGTGCACGTGATGCGGCCTGGGTCTGTTGGTCATCCAGAGAATGGAAATGATGTTAAATTCAAGTAAATTCTGGGACTAGCTTCGTGGAATGTGAGGGAGGAGTCATGAGGATCAGAAGCCGACCTCTGAGTCCATGTATTCTGCTGCTTAGCCTCCTTCTGCCCCTTTCCTGATCATGTCACCACAGTATGCAGAGTCTTTGGGAGACCTGAAAACAGTCTCTGTCCTGGTTTGTGGTCACGCACTGAGGAGATACGTTTTCATAGAATGAGCAGTTGCTCCTCATTTCTTCTTATGTGTGTCTATGTGAGAGAGGTCACAGGTGAGCCCCCTTGGAGGTTGTGGGGACCTGTGGAAGTCTGCTGGCGGAGCTGTAAGTGTTGCTGTCTGCTTTCAGCCTGGAGAAGGCATCACCTGCCATCCAGCAGTTCAAGGTCAGAAGGAAGAACTTACCCTGCTCACACGGACGACGGGACATCGCAGGGTTCTCCGGCCGGGGGGCAGAGGCTCCCAGGAGACGTGACTGTGCACACCCAGGTGGCGGCCACTTCGGTTTTGAGCCAGTCGTCTCCTCCTGGTTTGGAGATGGGAGAAGAGACCACACCCGCCAGGCAGCAAAATTCCTCAGGCCCATGGCTCTCCTGGATGCCTTTCTCTGGGACACCAGCTTCCTCCCCGCCCTCAGACCATTCTGCACGTGAGTATTCTATGTCTCGCTTCCCGCTCCAAAGTCACTTAGGATGGAAATAAACAGCCCCAGCCAGCCAGTTACAATCTCATCACAGACGCTAAGGGGAAAAGACATTAAACACAAATGCAAAGTATTGGGGGTAAAGTACAATTTAGTTCAATGTTGAAGTTAATCTTTATTTATTTATTTTTTATTTTTTGGTCTTTTTGTCTTTGCTAGGGCCGCTTCCTGCGGCACATGGAGGTTCCCAGGCTAGGGGTCTAATCGGAGCTGTAGCCACCGGCCTACACCACAGCCACAGCAATGTGGGATCTGAGCCGTGTCTGACCTACACCACAGCTCACGGCAACGGGCCGGATCCTTAACCCACTGAGCAAGGCCAGGGATCGAACCCGCAACCTCATGGTTCCTAGTTGGATTTGTTAACCACTGCGCCATGACGGGAACTCCCTGAAATTCATCTTTAAAATATAGTTCTTTATCTATATAAGGAGGAAAATAACAGTTGGTCTGGTAGCTGCTCTAGGTCCTTCGGTCCACCAGCTCCTGCTCAGCCCGTCTTTCCCCCCGACACACATACGTACTCAACAAAGACTAAGGGCAGCTGATGTGTATTCTTGCACAAGAGGCCACGTTCTGGGGTGAATGAAATGGTGAACCTTGTGTCATTTGTTGAGGGTTATATGCGTATTTCTTCATCATTGCAAAAGTGTTTCTTTCACTGGCAAAGATACCATAGACAGACATTTTTCTGGACATCATTTCCAAAAAACCGTACATGCAGGAGTTCGAAAGGTTATAGCAGCGGGGCAGCGGCCTCTCGGCGTTCCAACCCCTGGTCATCATCGGTCACGTCACCAACCAGGTGTTCCACCTCCACCAAGGCTTTTGTCAATCCTGTGATCCTCTGTGCTGTAGACCTTGTCCTACCAGCCTGTCTAATGCCTTCCACCCAGATGGATGGTAACCCGCCTGAGGACACAGGCTGTGTCTGTTACTCCTCTTAGGTTCCCCTGTCCCAGAACAAGGTGCTGTTGATAAGTAAGGGGAGGAGCCTGTGCCCAAAGACCATAGGGCTCATCCAGCCATGGCCATTGTTGGAAACTGCCCACGGTTCCTCATCCCCAAGGCTTTATTCTGAGTCTGTGCGTGATGTGTGTTTTCATCTCCACGCCATAGGGAGCAGGACGTAGAGAGGGCTGGAAGTATTCTTGAGAAATAGAGGTTAAATGGCTTCAGAAATCACCCTTTCAGAGTTTCCGTCTGGCTCAGTGGTTAACAAATCCGACTAGGAACCGTGAGGTTGTGGGTTCGATCCCTGGCCTTGCTCAGTGGGTTAAGGATCCGGTGTTGCTGTGAGCTGTGGTGTAGGTCACAGATGCAGCTCAGAATCTGAGTTGCTGTGGCTGTGGCGTAGGCTGGCAACTACAGCTCCGATTCAACCCCTAGCCTGGGAACCTCTATGTGCCGCAGGAAGTGGCCCTAGAAAAGGAAAAAGACCAAAAAAAAAGAAAAAAGATAGAAAAGAAATTGCCCTTTTAAAATTTTCATAGGTCAGAGTCTTGTAGAAGTGCTTTGCAAGCCAAGGGGCCCAGGTTTATGTCATCAAAGGAAAAACAGAACCCAGAGTCCTTTCTGTAAGGCCTCTTTAAAGCAGCCCATTTCCCTTCTAGAGATTCTGTATACAGTTTCCTGCCGACTGAGTATGTATATAATTTATGATTCGTATTTTTAGGAGATTGCTTTTTAAGATGATTCTTAAACATTGGTTAGATGGGATAAAAGCTACGATCCTTTCCAGCTTCAAAGGTCTGTGGTTCAGTGGTTTACAACCCACTTTACTAAATGGTGGAAATGAAGCATTTTCGAGGAAGCGGCACTTGATTCTGGTCAGGGTCATTTAATATTTATACTTTAAATTCAACCCACTACTGTGATGTATATACTGTGATAGATTTGAAAATCAGCTTCTGTTTCCAACTGCTGGCCTTGACTCTGTAGTCACCTATATATATATATTTCATGTTAAAAAACTGGCCCTCGAATTCCTTGAGCATTCATCCTTTTAGAACCTTATACTTTTGATTTTTGAAGAGTTCTACCATATCGTTCCTCTTCCTTGAGTCTTTCACCAAGCCTTTCTCTTCCTTCTTGGTGAACAGGGGGGTCTGTGCTAGGGAGGTCCCCCCTCCTTCTTAGATACTGAATGGGGCTTGGGTGCTGTTAAATGAGAGGATATCCAGGCAGCCAAGAATATCTGGATCTACCCTTCTAGCCCTCGACCGTTCCCTGCAGGGATGCACAGGGGACGTGCCCAAGGACCTGAAGCCACATGGGAAACGAGGCTCTGCTTTATTTTTAAGGCTGGGATCCAGGAGCGCTAGGCATTCAGGCAGGAGTGCTGAGGGAGCCAGCTGGCCTCTCCATAGGGAACCAAAGCCAAGAGCGAGTGTGGCGGGGCGTGTGCTTTGTGACACTTGGCCACTCCACCCACTTGTAAATGTGACCCAGCAAAAGTCCTGGCACTTGGACCAGTCAGATGAGTGATGCTCCTCATTAGATGAGCACGGGGACAGCCAGCCAGGAGCCTGGCCCAGGGAGGATGGGCGTCCTTATTGAAACATTCAAATAAGGATTCCAACAAATCAGATATTTGAATCTTATATATACTAATGTAATATAATATATATATCTCATATAATAATAAATTAGATATACAAATCAGATCTCAAATATGCAAATACATCAGACCCGCTGGTCCTGAAGGTCCTTTCTAGTTCCAGCATCTGTCGTTCCAAATACACAGGCCTTTGTATTCTGTGCCTCCTTTCACTCTCCGCTCTGTTACACTGACACATGCACGCATCATACCCTCTTTGAGGCCTGGGTGGCCAGGGGTTATCTGCTTCCCCAAATAAACTGCATGTCTGTGTTAGAGCACGTATAGGCTCGGAGAGCTACAGCAGATTTAAAAAGAGAGAGCGGAAGCTGTCTGAAATGACTTTGCTTGCTGCTTCAGATCTTTTGCTGCTTTTTCCCTTCTGTACGGTGTATATTTTCTCCAATGACCACGTACTATGTGATAATTAGGGGGAAAAGTAAGCAAAGCAACTAATAGGGGAAAAAAGTTCTCTTTGAAAAGTGAAAAGAGATATGCATATGTTGAATTATGTGAGAGTAGCTACAATTGAGCACTAAATTTAGTGCTGAGCTTCCTGGAAACCAGGGCACAAAGGGAAACTGGGTGGAGCATGATATTATGGTCAGATAAAGTGAGCATACAGTTTAATCCATAGGCTTCAGTGTTTGGGGGACGGTCCACTCGAGAGGAGTATTTACGTAAGGAATGTTGAGGATCCTAACGGAAAATGCCTCCAGTTGCTGTTTTGTGGAAATTGTGCTGATGTCCTTTAAAAGGTGATATTTTATATAGATTCTCAATGGGAGCTCAGGGTATAATAATGGCTCTCCACTCATAAAAGTATTTCTGTGGGTAGCTGAGCCCAGGTAAATTGCTTTGTGGTGACTTCACTTTGTAAAAGAAGAGAGTATAAATAAATCAGAAGGTCGTAGATTTAGCATATCTTTCCCAAATATCAGCTGCTTCAGCCAGATTTGGGGCAGGCTCTGGATAGCATCCCAGCCAAGGATGAGCTCTGCGATGCTTGCTGAGGTTCATTGTGTTGTGTTCTGATGGGGAGGGAGACCCATATACTTTGACCAGAGGAGTAAGCATTCTTTTCACCTCTTATTATAACGATTAGGGAATTTGGGAGTCCCCATTGTGGCTCAGCAGGCTACAAACCTGACTAGTATCCATGAGGATGTGGGTTTGATCCCTGGCCCCATTCAGTGGGTTAAGGATCCAGCGTTGCCATGGGCTGTGGTGTAGGTCGCAGATGCAGCTCGGATCCCCTGTTGCTGTGGCTGTGGCTGTGGCTATGGCCGGCAGCTGCAGCTCTGATTCAACCCCTAGCCTGGGATCCGAAGCGTCGCAGGTGTGGACTATAAAAAAAAAAGAAAGAGAGAGAGAAAGATGAGGAAATTTGACTTGTTTCTGCTCCCACTGGATGGTCTTCCCATTTTTGAACGGCTCCTTCAAGGGTAGCAATGAGCAAAGAAGGGCAATTATTAAATAATCACTAGGGTTGGTCTGCTGATTAGAGGTACATTTCCCCCAGATGTATTTAGCAGGCGTTCACTGAGTAATATAAGCAGTGATTGTAGATTAGTTTGACCAAGCATTTTCTCCTTTTATTCAGAGACCAGCTCCACAGAAGTAGGCACACTGTTCGTACCCTTACTGTGATGATGGACCAAGATTACGTCTATAAAGTACGCCCTTAGCACAGCGTATTCAGGTGTTAATGCAGTAGTGGCACCTGGTAACGGGTCAGTCAATGGCAGCTCTTTTTTTTTTTTTTTTTTTTTTTTGTCTTTTTGCCATTTCTTGGGCCACCCCTGTGGCATAGGGGAGGTTCCCAGGCTAGGGGTCTAATTGGAGCTGTAGCTGCCAGCCGACACCAGAGCCACAGCAACGCGGGGATCTGAGCCGCATCTGCGACGTACACCACAGCTCACGGCAACGCCAGATCCTTAACCCACTGAGCAAGGGCAGGGATCGAACCTGCAACCTCATGGTTGGTTCCCAGTCGGATTCGTTAACCACTGCGAATGGCAGCTTTTAATACTGATGATAATGAGATGGTGAAGCACTGTTCGACAGAGCCTCAGCGTCAGGGAAAACCTACCCATTTTCCCTCTGGGACTTTCAGCAGTTGTGACTTATGATTGTATTTCCTTCTGGGACTTTCAGCAGTTGTGACTTATGATTGCTCTGCTAGACAAGCTTCAGGCTGGGGCCAAGAAAATCACCACTGTTTTGAATCAGTGAAATAATGCAATTTACGGGGAAGAGGAGCGTTTTGAAAGAGCACCCAGCAATCTGACGGGGCTGTAATTGGCAGATATGGATGATGACTCTAATGACATTAGGCCTGAGGAGCTAAGTGGTTGAGGGAGGGTTTGGGCAGGTCTGTGCTATGCTCTCCTTTTATTTATTTATTTATGTCGAATACTGAAGCTTTTTGTTTGTTTGTTTTTGTTTTAATGTAGGGGTGGATTTAGGTAGGCTACAACCATTTCTGTGCCCAGGTCTTTTTTTTTTTTGATACTAAATTTATTCCCCAGGTCTTTTTGTTCCTTTGTTTTAATTACTAATCGTATGGATCGCCTGCATCTTCCTCACCTCCGTTAAGGTCCAGTGACCAGAGCTGCAGGCTGAGTTCTAGGTCCAGCTGGTTCTGGGGGGCTTGACAAAAGTAAGAAGCACCTGTTTGTTTCCCATGCTCTCCCTCTTTCTATATATATACTTAATATTTAGTTGCGCTTTTGGTCACAACTGCAGATTGGACTGTCTTCAAGGAACCATTTATAATGAGAGCTTTCTTTTTCCCTTTTCTGGGTCATATTCAACAGTTCGCAGCCTTTCATTATTTAGGTATAGAGAGTACTTTTTAAATTTTTGGCTTAGAAAGAAAAAAAAAAGCACTCTTTCTTCTTGCCTTTGGCTCTTGCCCACTCACTAAGCTTTCCTGCAGTTTATTCCTGCATGGAGTGGGGATTTCAAAGTGCCCTTCTGGAGGTCATTTCTCAGGGTGCCTTTGGAAAGTTCTTTGTGGAAGGGAGCCACCTGCAAACCACTGTACTTCTGCAGAGCAGAGTGCGCCTTTCCACCAATGGTGTATAATTCAGTTGTTGAGATTCTTGACAATTGATCCAGTGTCTGCCATCCATTTCATCAGAAAGACTGTTCAGCAAGCTGGAGTCCTTGACCTCCCAGGGTGCCACGGGGGCATGGGGGTAGTATGTAAGCCTGAGAGCCGGTCTCCAAAGCCTCATCATGAGGTAACTGCAATAAGGGAGCCTTTTGCTTCTGGATGGAATTGGATCAAATCTGTGGGGGTAATGAGTGTCTCCTTCTGATTAGAAGCTCGGTTACTTAATAAATGCAGCTGGGTTAATAGCCTTTCAAAACATAAAGTTTATGACGGCGGTGAGCTGGGGAATGATAGAGAGCCCTTGCTGGTGGCAAGGCTAGGAATTACCGTTCAAGGCCAGCATGGGTTACCAACTGGGGTCTCAGAGCTCTGGGCTACCTTGGTGGTGACCTGGGGACCCGGCCGCCTGCAGCACACTGACCTCCATTCACTTTTATGGATGGGTTTTAACCTATAATATAGCATTTGAGCAAAAGGGTTACACGGCTAAAACACAATAAAACCCGCACCTTATCACAATGATTTGTCCTGTGTAAGTTCTAAGATGAAATTCAGGTTTTTAAACTTCCTCTATAAAGACCAAGGCCAAACCTGTCTAGAAGCTCTCTCCTGCCTTCCTCTTGGCTGATCTGAAGCTTCCGTTGTGATGGCGAAGGGCTTCACAATTATCCCCTTGGCTCTGTGAGGAGAAGACGGATGAGCATATCCCGTGTGTTTATCTATCAGGCCCACATTATCTCCATTCATCTACCAACCTGTAATTAGCATTATTTGTACCAGATACACCCTCAACTAGCCTTGAAGCATATTTTCTTCCATTTCAGCTTCTGGAATTCCGGAGGATTTAAACAACTCCACTGCTGTCCAACACCCCTCGGCCCATGGGACAAAGAGTGCCCGTGTTACCACGGTCCCCACCGGTGTTTCTCGGATGCTCCAATCTTTAGCTGTCCATCCAGGACCTCTAATGGAGACAGAGCCTTTCTCTGAGGACACTGCAACTGCCACGACTTCAGCATCAGCCCATTCCTCACCCCCTGAGGCAGAGTCCAGAAGAAACAGTGAAGTGGTCGGGAGCCCAGGGGATGGAGCGTTCATGGAACCATCCACGGAGAATGCATTTGGCCTTACATCTTCCAAGGTCTCAGTGGAGTCTGGGCAAAATGATTCCCCAAGTAAGTCTTCAGTCTTTCTTTGATTTATCAGGGACATGTTGCCACTGTTGAATTTTCTCAAGGGATTGCTTCCAGACCATTTGCAATCTCAAAAAAAACACAACAACAACTGTGTTCTTGGGTAACACCATCTCCTTTATCTGATACACTGCATTGTCTCATGTAGATTGCACCCTCATGACGAAGTTGTGAAATTAGTCAAATGGGCATCATTCCTCCTGCTCTCTTGTAGATGAGGAGACGAAGGCTCACGGGTTTCAGCGGTGAGCACATGGTCCTCGGCTCTCTCACAGCAGAGTGGAGACCCCGCCTCGGAGCGCCCACAGTTGCCAAATCTTGTCACTCTGCAGCATCTTCTAACCGGGAGCTGCACACTCTCCAACGCTTAGCTTCAGTTATCCCACTAAAGGCCATCTTTACAAATAAAATGTGCAGATATAAATATACTCCCCAAATTCAGAGTTTTAGTGTACCCCCTGTAGTGGATTTTTTGTTTGCTGTACTTCAGACTTAGAATACTCTTTATTAAAAATAGAACTGCCTTAGAAAAATGCTCTGAGCACGATACCTGGGCATTGCATTGGAGGGGCATACCAACATACTCACTGGCTCGTACTCCCCCACGTTTTAGGGGGAGTTACTCTGCTACTCTGCAGATGCTGCTTAAAAGCTTCCCTCTTCACCGCCTTTTATTTTTGGTATTGCTCTCTTACTGACCCTAAGGGTTTGGAAAGAATTACTTAGAACATGAAAGTGCCCTCTGGGTTACGCCTACAGTAAATACTATCCAGGGTCCTTGCAAAGGGACCCTTCCCTTAGGGAAGCCGCTCGTCTTGGGTGTGGAGGGATCTCTCTCGGGTCCACCTAACAGCCTCTTCTCTCTGACACCTTTCAGCCTCGGGAGGACTCAGACTTGCCAGCAGCTCTGGTGCCGGGGATGGAAGCCCCGGGTCTCAGACTGAGACCGTGTCCCGGTCAGCCCCGTTGGTCAGAGGTGGACAGAGCACTGCTCTCTGGTTCGTGAGCAACAGCGAGACGTTGGCAGATGCACCGGGAAGCTCCACTGCCCATCCCGAAGTTGAGAATGCTTCCGTGTTGACCCGGTTCTCAGCCTCGGCCCCACAGTCTGGAAGGAGTGACACCACGCTGGGTGGTGGGAGCTCTGAGCCAGACACCGAGTCCTCCTCCTCGTCTTCCTCTTCCTCAACAAGCCTGGACTCCTGGGCACCACACGGGGAGCACTTGAGTGAGTCTCCACATAGGAGCCCTACACTCGGAGGGAAGGGGGCTGCCTTGGATGGGGCCGCTTAATGCAGTAGCTCCCTTGGGATTCCCAGGCCTTCCTTCTCGCTGGGTGGTACAGACATACCCATACACCCCACAGCTGTTCTGTTAGGTCTCCAAGATGCTGCTCTTGCCACCTGCCCCTCCCTCCCGCACAGCTCAGGGACTTCTCTGCCCCTGTCCTTCCACTCTCTGCAGCCCACCTGACCGCATACCTGCCTTGGTCACACAGCTTCTGGAAGGTGGAAGTATCACCTTTTCAGGAGCAGTTGTTCCCCCCAGGTCTGGACATTCATCAGGAGAAGTTCTCCTTTCCCCCTTTTTAAAATAGCATTATTGAGATATAATTCACATTCTTTTTTTTTTTTCTTTTTGTCTTTTGTCCTTTTAGGGCCACACCCGCAGCATATGGAGGTTCCCAGGCTAGCTGTCTAATCGGAGCTATTGCTGCCAGCCTACACCACAGCCACAGCAATGCAAGATCCGAGCCGTGTCTGCAACCTGCACCACAGCTCACGGCAACGCCAGATCCTTAACCCTCTGAGCGAGGCCAGGAATTAAACCTGCAACCTCATCATTCCTACTCGGATTCGTTTCCTTTGTGCCACAACGGGAACGCCGAGATATAATTCGCATTCTATACAATTCACCCATTGAAAGTGTACAATTCAGGGTTCCCATTGTGGCTCAGTGGGTTTAAGCTGTGACATTTTCTCTCTGAGGATGCAGGTTTGAATCCTGGCCTCGCCTCGCTCAGTGGGTTGCTGTACTTCAATCTTAGAATACTCTTTATTAAAAATAGAACTGCCTTAGAAAAATGCTCTGAGCACGATACCTGGGCATTGCATTGGAGGGGCATACCAACATACTCACTGGCTCGTACTCCCCCACGTTTTAGGGGGAGTTACTCTGCTACTCTGCAGATGCTGCTTAAAAGCTTCCCTCTTCACCGCCTTTTATTTTTGGTGTTGCTCTCTTACTGACCCTAAGGGTTTGGAAAGAATTACTTAGAACATGAAAGTGCCCTCTGGGTTACGCCTACAGTAAATACTATCCAGGGTCCTTGCAAAGGGACCCTTCCCTTAGGGAAGCCGCTCGTCTTGGGTGTGGAGGGATCTCTCTCGGGTCCACCTAACAGCCTCTTCTCTCTGACACCTTTCAGCCTCGGGAGGACTCAGACTTGCCAGCAGCTCTGGTGCCGGGGATGGAAGCCCCGGGTCTCAGACTGAGACCGTGTCCCGGTCAGCCCCGTTGGTCAGAGGTGGACAGAGCACTGCTCTCTGGTTCGTGAGCAACAGCGAGACGTTGGCAGATGCACCGGGAAGCTCCACTGCCCATCCCGAAGTTGAGAATGCTTCCGTGTTGACCCGGTTCTCAGCCTCGGCCCCACAGTCTGGAAGGAGTGACACCACGCTGGGTGGTGGGAGCTCTGAGCCAGACACCGAGTCCTCCTCCTCGTCTTCCTCTTCCTCAACAAGCCTGGACTCCTGGGCACCACACGGGGAGCACTTGAGTGAGTCTCCACATAGGAGCCCTACACTCGGAGGGAAGGGGGCTGCCTTGGATGGGGCCGCTTAATGCAGTAGCTCCCTTGGGATTCCCAGGCCTTCCTTCTCGCTGGGTGGTACAGACATACCCATACACCCCACAGCTGTTCTGTTAGGTCTCCAAGATGCTGCTCTTGCCACCTGCCCCTCCCTCCCGCACAGCTCAGGGACTTCTCTGCCCCTGTCCTTCCACTCTCTGCAGCCCACTCGACCGCACACCTGCCTTGGTCACACAGCTTCTGGAAGGTGGAAGTATCACCTTTTCAGGAGCAGTTGTTCCCCCCAGGTCTGGACATTCATCAGGAGAAGTTCTCCTTTCCCCCTTTTTAAAATAGCATTATTGAGATATAATTCACATTCTATACAATTCATCCATTGAAAGTGTACAATTCAGGGTTCCCATTGTGGCAGTGGATTTAAGATGTGACATTGTCTTTCTGAGGATGCGAGTTTGAATCCTGGCCTCGCTTAGTGGGTTAAGGATCCGACGTTGCAGCAAGATGCAGTGTAGGTTACAGATGCGGCTCGGATCTGGTGTTGCCATGACTGTGGAGTAGGCCTCAGCTGCAGCACTGATTCCATCCCTAGCCTGGGAACTTCCATATGCCACAGATCCGCCCGTATAAAGAAACAAAAAGTATAATTCAGTCATTTTTAGTATATTGACAAAGTTAGGTAATCATCACTGTAATTTAATTCCACAATATTTTTGTTACCCCAAAAAGCACCCTTTGCTCATCAGCAATCTCTCCCCATTCTCTGCTCTTCCCCGCCTCTGACAGCCACTAATTTACTTTTTGCCTCTATGGCCTTGCCTGTGCTAGACATTTCTTATAAATAGGATCAAAAAGTATGTGGCCTTTTGTGCTCAGATAAGGTTTTGAAGGTTCACCCAGGTGGTAGCAAGTGTCAGCGCTTCGTTCCTTTGTAAGGCCAGATAATGTTCCACGGTGTGGCTGTCCCATCTTTTGTTTATGCTTTTATCAATTATTAGATGTGTGGGTTGTTCCCACCTTTTGGCTATTATAGATAACGTTGTTGGGATCATTCCGGCACAAGCTTTTGTGTGCCCATGTGTTTTCTGTTCTTTTGAAATTGCCAGGTTATGTGAGAGCTCTATTTCTGACCTTTGAGGAACTGCCACACTGTTTCCCAAAGTGTCTGCACCGTTTTATATTGCCATCAGCCCAGTGTGAGAGTTCCAGTTTCTCAGCACTTTCACCACCACTGGTTATTGTCGAGGTTTTCCGATGTGAGCCATCCTGGTGGGTGTGGAGTGGTATCTCAAGTGGTTTTGATTTGCAGTTTTCCCAGCTGACTAACCACGTTGAGCATCTTTCCCTGCGCCCTTTGACCATCTGTATATCTTCTGTGGGAAAGTCTATTCAGATCTTTCCATCATTTTTAAATTGGGTTATTTGTCTTTCTTTAATTGAATTGTAAGAGCTCTTTGTATATTATGGATACTAGTCCTTTATGAGAGAGAGGATTCACAGACATTTCCTCCCATTCTGTGGATTGTGTTTTCACTTTCTTGGTAATTATCATATGCAGCACAAATTTTTTTTTTAAATTTTAGTCAAGTCCAATTTATCAGTTTGTGGAAACTTTTCCTTTGATGTTCCTTTTAAATTATGGTTTGAAAAATAATTCTCAGCATCCTTATTGATGTAAATTCTCCACTGACTGAAGCAAAAACACATTAATTTATCGTTTAAGCTTGTAATAGGGTTAAATTCTTACCTTTCCACCACTGCTCATAGCAGCTTATTTCCCCCTACATGAGTATCCTAACTGATGAGGAAAATTAGGATTTATTACTGATGTGACATGGAAAAGCATACGCTTTATCATAAAGATACCACATGGATGGGTGGAGGGTATTTGTGCTTGTTTCTGTCTATGCATGGAAAGCACACTGTCTGTCTCCTAATCACAAGAAATCCTTTCCCACCCACTATGTGGGGCTCAGACTGTTTGCCTTCTCAGACCAGGAGCCTGCATGCCAAGCCTTCCCCTCCTCTGTCTGTTTAGTATCCTGCACTCTGCAGTCAGTACACAGCCGGTTTCTGTGGCAAATGGGACCTCTGTAGGAGTGGACCCTGGGGTTCAGTTCTAAAGCACTAGATAAAGAACTGCCTCATTCCCGAACCCCCCTCACTCTGGGTTAACATACTGCTTTCTCTCTTTGCCTCTGAATCGCCCAAAGCTGACTGGTTCTGCCATCCACCTTTTTGGAGTTCTGAGTTTATTCCTTTTTCTGGGTTCAGATGCAGCCCTTCTGTTTCAGGTCACGACTCTCCCTTTCGTTAAGTCCGTCAGCCTGATGGGGTTGTTGGCCTAAGTTTCACGCCATCCCAGTTAGGATTGTCCATCCCAGGCCTGTCCACTTTGGCAGGAAATTATGCTCCAGCACACTCAGCTCTCCAGTCTTTCCCGGTGACTTTTCCATGGGGTCTCTTCGGTCCTTCTGCCTGGGTCAGATCACATCTGTGACTGGGTCCTGGTTTTCTTGGGGCTGCCCAGGTCACAGTGTGTCCTTGTGACCATGCGCATTCCTGTCAGTTCATGCACACCTACCATGAAGAGAGCTTACCTCACACTCAGCTTCACGTGCATTTTCCAGAAACATAGTTCCATGGGGGGATTGAGGGCTACTCTGGTCTGGGAATAGGAATGAGATTCAAAAAAGAGCCTCTTCTTCTCATTAGATTCAGATGTATTTAGGCCAAGAAGAATTGGATCTCATTTCCATCACTTTTGAGAAGGGTTTATTTGATTATTTAATAAGCTAAGATTATTTTTTTTAGGGCTGTACCCATGGCCTATGGAGGTTCCCAGTCTAGGGGCTGAATTGGAACTGCAGCTGCCAGCCCACACCACAGCCACAGAAACGCGGGATCCTTAACCCACTGAGCAAGGCCAGGGATCAAACCCAAGTCCTCATGGATACTAGTCCATGAGGACTAGTATTTGTTATCACTGAGCCACAAGGGGAACTCCTAAGATTCTTTAAGTTTATAGTGTAAAACACATATCCGTGAAAGGAGGAAAGGATATTCATTCATGTGTCACCTGTCCTTGTTCCCATCCCCACCGAGGAAATAAAACATTGCATTAAAAAAATAAAACAAAAAACAAAGCCCACCCGTATCCTCCCACCACAATGCCATTTCTTGCTGGTGCGCTAGGACGGAGAACCCCACTGGAGAAATGGCAGGCCCTGGGCGGGTCCTGGATGGCTGGCCCTAAGAGGCCATGAGAGCCTTGGGAGTAATACCCGCCACCCCTCCCTGGCCTTGTCAGGGCTAAAGCCCCAGCAGAGTTGTTAGTCTTTCACCTGCTCTTCACCTGCCCTGCTACCACAAGCAATTTCCCTGACGTAAACACTGCTTATTATGTATCACTGAGCAGAAAGATAGTATTGATCCTTTTCACTGGAATCATGAACCTACCCATAAATCCAGGCCCCCTGAACAGCTTGATCACCCTGCAGTGCACCCTGAGGTTTAGCGCCTGATGCCTTTTGCAAGAACAACACACATTTTGGATTTTTGCCTTGTCAGTTTCAGGTAAAGACCCTCAGAAAACTAGAAACGTTCTGGCTAACAGGATCCATGGCGTGAGTCTTTTTTTCCCAGACTCTGCCCCTGCCTTGACGACCTTTCTTTCCAATCCTCCTGCAGCCACAGAAGACAGCCCCGAGCTGGGCGTCGGTTCTGAATCGGAGGAAGGAGCTTCCGAGGGGGCATCCAGAACCCGCGCTCACCGCCCGCACACTCTGGCCACCCTCACCGGGATCGGAGAGCGCACGCTGCGGTCTCTCACCAACGGGAGCACCACTCCTGGGGATGCGGGACGATCGGAGGCCGAGGACACGGAGAGCGCCACTCTGCAGGGGAACGTGACCGCCGCTGGGGACTCCCACCTGGTCTCCAGCTCCCTGGCAGCCTCGCGCACCCTCGGAGGTGATGGGACCGGCAGCATCTTTTTGCACATTCTCTCGATTTGCTTGTGGTCCAGGATAATCCGTTCTCTGTCAGCCCAGGAGGCGCATTACGAGCGCCTCCTGAAGGGAACTTTCTGGGTTTTCCGACCTCCCCGCCCCCACCCTCCCACACACGCTGCTGCAGAGGCCTCTGCGGTGCGGTCTGCCAGGATGCCGCCACGTTGTGGCTTAGGCCAGTCTCCTGGGAAAGAAATGTCTCATTATACAGCATGGAAAGTTGGGAGGGTTTTCCTTTTTCCATGTAGGCGTAACAATTGTTCTATTTGGGGTCTTAAGAGCTTTTCAGATACTAATTTGCTTTTATCAAAAAAAAAAAAAAAAAAAAAAGCCTGTGGAAGGAATTTGGACCCGTTCCCTCTCCTTCCGTCCTGGCCTCACTTCTCTTTTATTACTGTTTCCCCGGGGCCACTTGGGCTCCTTACAGGAGGGCAAGTCTCCTGACTGCAGACTCAAACCCTGCCCAGCTTCCCCTACCATCTATCCATGAAAACGCCCCTCTCCAAAGAAAGCGTTCCACCCCCCCCCCCCCGAGGGTTCATGGCTGGGACCCTGGATGTTTATCTCTCGGTGCAGGTTCAGCAGATGCTTGTTTAGTTGACCTAACTGTAGTTTTTCCCTTTGCAGTCACTGGAACTAGCTCCGATCCAGTGCACAGCACAGACCCTGAGCACAGGACCTCAGGCGACTACACGGACCACACCTACGTTTCAGCCCCTTTCACCAAAGGGGAACGGACACTGCTGTCCATTGCAGACAACAGTTCAGCTGCAGACCTAAGGGAGAGCTCCACCTCTTCTGTTAAAATCTCAAACGCTTCACATCCAGACTCTTCTTCTCCTTCTTTGGCTCAGACTGAGAGAGGTAATGCCTCGTCCCACAAAGGGGAGCCCGCCCTGCCTTCCACTGAGGTGCAGGTTCTGCACACAGCCCGCCCTCCGTCCCACACACCCACTGTCATCTTGCCAAGCACCCTGGACGCCCATGCTGACTCTGTGGGTGACCCATCATCTTCTTCATCAGGGCCCCCTCTGCCCCCACCCTCAGTGTCACAGTCCTACCACTTGTTCTTGTCAACGGTGCCATCAACCGGGGCCTCCACGCACCGACTGCAGTCCACCCCTGATGTGCCCACACCTTTGTCTTCCTTGCCACCACCTTCGCCAGCGTCCTTGACGACATCCACCCCTGCCGAGCCGGCCATCTCACAAACAACCCTCCCACCTTTGTCATCAACCCTGGTCCCGCCCCGGCCAAGGGACGCTCCGGTGACTTCGGTCTGGACATTGACGATGGCGTCATCCGTGGCGGTGCTCCCCAACAGTCAGACAGCAGATCCTAAGATCCAGAGCAACCCAGACCTCGGGAACGTCATTACAGAATCAAAGCTCCCAAGCCTGGAGACTCGGACCCCGGAGGCCACGGAAGCTGTGACAGTGAGGTCTACTCTGAGGATCCCTTCACCCCCAGCCTTCACAGAGGCCTCCACTGAGCAAACCCCTCCAGCCACCAGCACCAGCTTAGCCCAGACATCTTCAGCTTCAGCAGCCACCACCCTCAAGATCTCTCATCCCCCCACACCCAGCCCCAGCCCCCCTCCCCGCACAGCCGCCCCCGGGGGTGGCCCCACAGCAGCACAGACAGTGGCTGGAAAGCAGCCCCCACCAACCAGTCCTGAAATGCTAGTGGTACAAGTCTCAACAGGAGGTGCTGTCATCCCAGAAAAGAGCCAAGCACATGGAGATGCTGCCGCTGGGTCAGCCCGCCTGACCAGCGCCCCCACGTCAGCAGAAGAACTGACCACGGAGCGTGGCCGTGCAGGAGAGAACAGCCCGGCTCCGCATTTCCTCAGAACATCTCCTGCTCCCCAGACCACACATATTTCCACAGCTGAAGTGGTGACGGCTGCATCAACCACCCCTGGTGCTCAGAACAGCACCCAGTCACCCACCACACCATCATCCCCAGCCTCAGGTAGGACACAGTCGCACCAGCTCACTGAGAGCTGTGCGGGCCTTGGGGTTCACGTGGATGTGTGGCGGTGGCGGGTCTCCACCACAGGACAGTGTCTGCTTTGTGATCTCTAAGGCTTTCTGTGGCTGCACTTAAAGCAGAAAAGAAGGTCGCAGTGGCAGTTTTCTCGCCCCTGAATTAGAGGATCCTTCCTGAAGCAAGAAGAGAGGGTGCCACTGGCAATGTGTGACGTCAGCAGTCAGTGCCTTTGTCACTTGTAATGCCCTGTAATCGCAGGAACTTTAACTCTATCGAGACCAGAGTGGGACAGTGAAGCAGATTGAAGGGTAGAAAAACTTGAGTCTAGAAGCTTTAGGTGGGCTTGTCTGAGGCACAGAGTGAGGAGGTGCCAGCTCCCACATCAGAACCCCAAGCTTCGGTGTTAGGCAGCTGGCTCCCCAGTCACTGGGGAAACTTCTCTTGAGGCGGGGAGGGGGGAGGCCCAGGCTCCTTTGTCTCCCCAAGATTATGATACTAGCTGATAAATACGGATTGGGGGGGGTGTTCAGTGAGAGGAGGATGGACTAACCTTTCCCCATAGTGACCCTGTGATCAGGGCCCTTGACACTGCACTTCAGGTTATGAATCGTTACATCCATGTTGATGTGGCTGGGACACAGGAAATAGAGCCATCCATGCAATTCTTTATCCCTTAAGCAAAGCTAGAAGGAAGTGGGATGATGTTTCCTTGGATGTCATGGTCAAAATTGGTTGGACATGTAGCTTGTCCAGACTCAGGAAAGGAAAACTGTTGGTGAAGGGTGACATGGAGACTGAAGCAAGAAGGGACGAAGGGAGGGGAGCTGAGTCACAGGCAGAGAGCCCTCTGGGCAGCCGTCATCTGCCTGGGGCAGGAGGGCCGTGGGCCACCCCATGCCAGCCCCACAGGGCCCTGATGCACCCATGCCCGCTTCTGGCCAGGGGTCCGAGCACCACTGGGAAGTGAAAGGTGGCTCCTCCTGGCACGTTTGGGATCCCTGCTTCAGGGCACACAGGCTTCATTTCCAGGTGCCAAATGCATTCCAGTACCAGGTAGAACAGAATACACAAGTGGCCCTTCAAGCCAGTTATAGCCATTGCAGAGATAACTGTAGGCCACAGGAGCTCTGTGCCTGGCGGTGGTTAAGTCTTTTGTGACCACACCTGCAGGTGTTTGGATGTATGGGTGCAGTGCACACACGGGTGATCTTGGGGATACCCGAAGTCACCATGAGGAACAGGGCCACCATCTTCAGGTTTAGCCCATTTGTCTTCGGGGTTATTCTTCTGCAGTGAGGACTTTTTTTTTTTTTTTTCCCTCTCTTTTTAAGGGCCACTCCCCTGGCTTATGGAGGTTCCCAGGCTAGGGGTCCAGTCGGAACTACAGCTGCCGGCCTACACCACAGCCACAGCAATGCCAGATCCAAGCCACGTCTGCGACTTACACCACAGCTCATGGCAATCCTGGATCCTTAACCCACTGAGCGAGGCCAGAGATCGAACCCACAACCTCATGGTTCCTAGTCGGATTTGTTTCCGCCGAGCCATGACAGGAACTCCTGCAGTGAGGACTCTTGATTTCTGCCTTCTTTTTCTCAGTCTACCACTGATCTTTCTCCCCAGAGATGATTTTTGTCCTCGTGTTGTGGGTTTTGGCTTTTCTAAGTGTGTGTCAGAAACCTTTGTTAGGTGGTGATTGTGTCATAGGAGCATGACAATGCGGGCCAAAACGGAGGGTATGGACACTGCCCTTGAGAGTTGGGCTGGAAGATGGCAGTGAGTCTGAGCATCGCAGGGCCAGGGTGAATCCGATAGGCTCCCTGTCACCCACGTAAGAGAGGGCATCATGGTGTTCACGGCCAGGCATTTTTCTGAGTGACTGCTCAGCATGCAGAGGCGCAGTTTCAGCGTGAGACCTTTGGAAGAGGGAAACCTTGGAGCAGGGAGGATGGTCCATCAGCTATCATTTTCGCCTTAACGTGTGTTTTACATCGGCATGGCTTCAGGTAGAATCCTTTAGATCTCACAGGGCAGCGTAATCCTCACTCCTGAGTCGAGGGACCCACAGGCAGCATCTGGATTGGCCCCCGTTCCTGCATTCAGGGACCCAGCAGTGTAGCACGCGTGTGTGTACACAGCGAGTGCGGATAACCAGTCCCGATGCATCTCTTCTGACCCTCCGGGAGCCCATTCTATTTAGTAGCAAGGCTTTTCAGGGCAAGTAAACAGAAATGAGCAAGAATCAAATATTAGCTGGAAGAATTAAATATTTACCAAGAGCGGTCTTTACTTTCCTGGGTGATTAACTGCTTTATTCCTGAAATGTGTGTTTTCAGTGAACAGCTGCACCCCTCGCCCTTGTCTCCACGACGGGAAGTGCGTCGTGGACCCCACCACCAGCCGTGGGCACCGCTGTGTGTGCTCCCCTTCCTGGCAAGGGCAAGACTGCAGTGTGGGTAAGAGTTCATCTGCAGTGGTCCACAGTACAGTATCACACCGGGTGGATGGGAAACTCCTCTTTCCTCCAAAATGTCAGGGAGTGAGATTTTTAAATTTGTGCCCCGCTTCCCTGAGAGTTAGCCTACCTATGTGCCATCTGCAGGGTGACGTTGATAAGCCTCCATGATCTGGCTTCCTCCTGCCCCACCGGACCACCACCCCTCCCTGAATACCCCTGTGGTCCTTGTTCTGGGTGATGACTGTGCCATCTGCTGCAGATTCAGTGCTACCTTGTGTTCCCTCCTCTGCAGATGTGAATGAATGCCTCTCAAACCCCTGCCCACCCCTGGCCACGTGCAACAATACTCAGGGATCCTTCACCTGCAGATGCCCAGTGGGGTACCAGCTGGAAAAAGGGATATGCAATTTGGGTAAGAGAGGTCTTCTATCTCGGAATTCTTTCTGTGCTACGGTGTATTTTGCAAAGTGACAGATACTTTTTTCTCCCTAATCAAAGTCAGTATTTGTCCAGTAAATTTAAGCAACATAGGAGTGGAAGACACTTCTTCCTCCACTTTATTTGCAGTCTTTTTAGTGTGCATTATACTGTTAAATAGTTGAAGTCATGTATTTGAACAAACTTTATCTCTTGAACATTTTTCTTGTTATTAAAAATATTTGAGAAAAAAAGGAGTCCCCATTGTGGCACAGTGGGTTAAGAATCCAACATAGTGTCCGTGAGGATGCAGGTTTAATCTCTGGCCTCGATCAGTGGGTAAAGGATCCAGCGTTGCCACAAGCTGCAGTGTAGGTCAAAAATGCAGCTCCAGTGTGGCTGTGGCTGTGGTGTAGGCCGGCAACTGCAGCTCCAATTTCACCCCTTACTTCCATATACTGCAGGTACGGCCATAGAAAGGAAAAAGAAAAAAAAATCTGACTACAGCAACTTAGGTCGCTGTGGAGGCGCAGGTTTGATCCCCAGCCTGGTGCAGCGGGTTAAAGGATCTGGTGTTGCGACAGCTGCAACGTAAATTTCAGCAGCAGCTCAGATTCAGCTCTTGATCCGGGAACTTCCATAAGCTACGGGTGCGGTCATAAAAAAAAATATTATACCAGCGTTGTATTGACTGCGTAAATATGTCATCATTTGTACTTAACACTATTTGCTTAACCAGCCCACCCCACAATTAGGAAAAAAAAATCAAAAGGCTATTCTCTTCTAACCAAAGAGTATGTAAAAGGGAAAAAAAGTGTTGTAGGGAGAGAAAAAAGAGAATAAAACCCTGATTGTCCTCCCACATTCACACACTCTTTTCATATTCTTTTTTTTTTTTTTTTGGCTGTGCCCTCAACATGCGGAAGTTCCCAGGCCTGGGATGGAACCTGTGCCACAGCTGTAACCAGAGCCACAGAAGTGACAATGCCAGATCCTTAGTCCACCGAGCCATGAGGGAACTCCACATTCTTTTCATTTTTGAAAATGATCTTCACATTCTTGTCCCCAGGCAGATGATTTTTACCAAGCTACTGTCATAACTGTATCATACAACTTGTCATATTTTGACATCCCTAATTTAATAGATTTCATGGAGCTGGTTGATTTTAAACATAATCTCCGTATTATAGGTTAAAAGGCAAACAAACAACCCAAATGAAAACAAAGGCCCCGACAAAGTCCTAAGCAGCCCAGCTTACATAACTGCTCGGGGAGAGGCCAGGTTTGCAGCCCACAGTCCCAACACCTCACAGTGCTGTGTGTGTCCTAAGAGTTCTTCTTGTGCCCAGGGTGTACCCTGTGTTCGAGTGGCAACTTTGATGCAGAACTTGCTGAAGAAATTAGAAGTGAGGAACATAGGGTTGTCTAAGCTGAACGGAGGAGCAGGTGGGTTTAGTGACTCAACTTGGAATCCTCTTAAATCGCCCAGCGGGATACCTGACACAGAAAAGGCCATCCCTTAGTGTCGTTTTGAGAGAACAAAGGTCTGTGTCCTTGGAAACTGTGTGCAGGACTTCCTACTCCCCTCACCCCCAAACAGAAGGGACTCCTCCGAAGAAGGTGGTATCAAATGACAAAAACAATTTGGTAACACATTTGATGCCCCTCCATGCAAGAGAAAGCAGTCCCTGGACTGGGGAAGTGCAGGGCCCCGCAGGCAGCACAACGCTTCTCCCGGGAATTTTGGGCAAAAGTGCATTGTACAGAGCCTGGTAGCGGCAAGGCGGCAACAGGGCACGATTGGCTGGGGTCGCATAGCTGCCCTTATTCAGAAAGGTTAAGGAACAAGGAAATAAGCATAGAGCTCAGGGTTGGCTTTGCTGGTGGGGAATGGCTGGCTGATCTGCTGTGTTCCTGGTCCAGGGGAGCATTTAGAGGAACTTGAAAGTTCAAGTTGCTGATGTGGCGTGCGGGGCAGGAGCAGCTCCGTCTTGGGCCTACAAGTGTATTTTAACAGTTGGTACTGGACTGAAATAATGGTAGAATTTTGAACATTGTTTCAAATACAAAGATCAAGTTCAAGCATTATTTTTAAGAAAGAAAAATTTGGGATTATGGACATCGGTCAAAGTCGAGAGTGCCTCGTAGTCTAAGAGTTTATTTTCATGTAGGAAACCCATTCCATTGAGTTACACCCTGTGAAAAATAAGCGAGGAGTGTTCAGTTTAAGAATGGAGATGATAGGAATGGTTTTATTTTGAAACAGCATAGAAAGTACCCTTGTCCGGGAACTCAAAGGCCGGGCATCTAGCTCCACGGCCAGCACCTCCCACACACTGACCTCTGAGCCTCAATTTCCTCATCTGTAAAATCAGATTAGCACCTGCTCTGCTTCCCACTCGGGGTTAGTGTGTAGATCAAATGAAATAAGGCATTTGAACAAGCTTGGAAAATGGTAGGGTCCTCCAGATGGGAGGCATCCTTTGAGAGTAGTCTTCTAATCTTTTGGACCAGAACTGAAAGCCATGAGAATGATAAACTACTCTGCATATAAAGTAATAACTATGGACCTTTAAAAAAATCATTTTGATCACTGATGGAAATCAACAGTTGAAAATTGCCTTAAAGCCTGATGATGGAACTGCAGCTTGTGCTGTGCATATGCCTGGGCTAAGGCAGGGCTGGGAGGACACCGTGGTGCCTTTTCCTGTTCACACTGAATGCAGAGGCCACGTTCACTGTCCTGATTCAGCAGGGATCTGTCTACTTGACGGTTTCCATACATGTGTTTGCGCACAGAGTCTGGGTACAGACTTCAGCCTGTGAGATGAAAGGACAAAGGAATGGGTGAGGGTTCTGGACGCCCGAGGGTGGAGGGTCCCTCAGGCTCTGTGCATCAGGAGGGGAGCCATTTATTGTGTTAACAATCAGCTTTGCCTTTGCAAGTCATTTAGCTTCATTGTTCATAAACATCAGAGGAACATGCAAATTAGAGCCTGCTGAAACGCTCTCATTTGGCCAAGAATATTTTCAAAGAGCTCCCTGCTGCTCAGAAAGAGTCCTAAGCAGCTGGCTTCACTGAACTGTAGAACAAGCAAAAAGATGTTAAATAAGGATTAAGGGCTTTAGACAGTAAGTATAAGATGTTAAATGTTTTCCCTGGCTCATTTGCGGGCCTTTTTCTTAATTCAGCCGGCAAGCTTTCTATGAAAGAGCAGCTTCATGGGTTTCTGTGTTTGGGGTTATTTATTTTTTCTTGTCCGGAGGGAAGGAGAAGAATTGAATCTAAAGGAAGATAAGAGCCAGATAGGAAGCAGGCTATCCAAATTTTGGATTGCCGGCTCACTTGTAAGTTCCATTCCCCTCAGGCCCAGTCGGCACAAATCGACGTTCCCTAGAATTTTATTTTATGAGCGAAATGGGCCTTGAAAATGGAGCTACTTTCGTTCATGTCTGAGCCTAACAGTATCTCGTATGTGGGTTGTTTTCATTACACGGCTTGTAATCGTGGAGTCTGGCAGCCCCTGCAGTGGGGTCCCCCGCATTTGTTTGGCACCTTTCTCTGTGGTCCCTTGGTTGTCCTCAGACTATCAGATTCCTTGGGGGGCGGAGGGGGTGGGGGTAAGAAGAACTTGGAAGATGGACACAGATGACGTTAAATGTTAACTTTGGCCCTGGGGAACTGAGTGGTCTTGGGAAGGAGCCCGGCTTCTGGAAGCCTCTTTTATCAATGATGGAGCAGGCATTTCCTCTGAGCAAGGGGTTGGATGGAGGTGACCTGAATGAGAAGAGGAAACCAGAGCACGCCCTTGACTTTGAGGACTTGGTAAACTTGATAAAGGAACTAGGGAGCAGGAGCTTTCCTCCAGGCGAAGTCCTGCCAGCTCCATGCCTCCCTCCCCTCCTCCTGGGAGGGTGTTCTTGAGGCCAGCTCATCTCTCTTCTCTGTCGCAGCTTCCCTGAGCATCTAAGCTGTGGGAGGCCATGGGAGGGACATCAGGAAGGCTCACTCTCTCAGAGCCTTCCCCCTGCACCAAGAGGCTCCTTGGCACCTTCACGCAAAGGTCTGCTCGGTCCAAGCGCAGCTCCGTACACCTGCTTTGCTAGAGGAACCAGGAGAGGGAGAAGGGGTCTCCACCCTCAAGGAGAAAGAAATGCATGGAGCACGTCCTGGGGGGAGGGGAAAGGCTGGGTGTCCTGGAGATTTAGACACTCAGCCTTGCACAGGTCGGCCTGGCGAGGTCTAACAGGTTATGTTTACACTTGCAGTCAGAACCTTCATGACGGAGTTTAAGTTGAAGAAAACGTTTCTGAATACCACCATGGAACAACATGCAGACCTCCGTGAGGTTGAAAATGAGATCACTAAGACGGTAGGTTTCCTGAAAGGCGTCTTCCTGCTGGTGCTTTGTTTTCTAGAACAGATTTTATTCAGGCCTGGGAACCTCCTGGGGATCAGCTATATCTCCTGGGCTGTTCATTTCTGTTATATTCTGAGGTGAACTTTAAGGTAACATCAAAGGCCTCTTGGAAACAGAAGGGAGGTGTTGAGAATCACTGGAGCCGGTAGAAGCATTTCTTCTAATGTGCCCTCCCCCCCATGCAGCCTTGGCATTTCTTTTCCATGTACAGCCTCACCGTCACAGATATTTAGGTGACATGCACCAATAAGAGCCGTGGGTGAAGAGGAAAGACCTGGAAAATCCTCCTGTCCCATCTGCTGATGACATGCTGCGTGATTTTCCTGTGTTTCTGAGCTTGGGGAGAATGATGCTTTTTTTCTCAAGGGAGTGCCAAAGATGTAACAGTTAATCCTGTTATCCAGGGTTGAGAATTCTCTGAATAGATTATCTAGGGGCCTTTGATTCTTCTTTCCCTCCTTCCATACTTTTTGTCAGGAAAAAAAAAGAGAAGAAAGAAAAATGAAGAGGAAGGAAGAAAAGATGGAACTGAAACTCAGACAGTAAATGCTGCCTCTCAGCTGCTACCTGAGTCTAAGATTTGGTGCTCAGGAAATTGAAATTTGCCCTTAAAATCAGTTTGAGATTAATTGATTTCTGATTTGAATTTTATTTGTTCTTTATGGGTAAGAGTACATTAATCAAAACTGATAGGATTTTATAGGAGTGTGGATTTTATTAGTGTAAAATTTAGATTCCAGTTCCATTTCTGTATCTATTGAGCATCTGCTCTGAGACAGGCTCTTTGCCAGATGGCTCACTCCTGTAAGAGGTATTGACAACACTTTTACAGATGGAAAACTGAGAGTCTCTGGAAGTTAGTGACATGGCCTGACTTTATACAGAGTGCAAAGTTAGGGAATAATCCACTAGACCACACTCACTGCTGATGCCATTTGTGAGTTTGGGGATCCCCAAGAAACCCTCAGTTCTGATAATGCACTAGAAGGACCTTCAGATTGCCTACAATCTGTTATACTCATGGTTATGGTGTATTACAGTGAACCAGGTTATCATCAGCCAAGGGAAGAGATGCATGGAGTAGAGTCCAGGAGGGTTTCAGATTCCATGCTTCCAATAGTCCTCTCTCCAGGGGGTCTTGGAGAGTGTTAACTTCTCTCAGCAATGATGTGTTTGATATTCGGGGAGTATTGCCAGCCAGGGAGGCTTACCTGAGCCAAAACATACTTAGTCAACTGCCCCTATGGCTGACCTCATTCTCTAGCCCCTCTGGAGGATGGGCTGATACCTTATAACCCAAAACCTCACTCGTAAATCACACAAACTCCCTGGAATGCCCCAGGGCCTCCAGGTAAACCAAAGCAGGACATTCCAAAGGCTTAGAGTACCTGTCAGGAGTCAAGGGCCAGACCTTTCTTTGGACAAGGTCAAGTTCTTTACTCTATGGTAGTGTTTTATGTCTACTAACCCTTTACTTGGTGTTCTTGGCATGGCACCACAGCTGCCTCTCCGTTGGACTGAAGGTCAGTATTTTCTTCTAAGATAGTACAGGGGCTGAGAACCTTATGCACAGGTACTGTCCTTGCCATTACATAGTGCTTAGTGACTTACCTGATTCACCAATTTTTACCCAGTATCAACATTATAATTTAGGATATCTCCATTCCCAAGAAATAGTAAAGATTTAGGCTATGACTCAAGCAGCTTTTCCCAAGACACCATTCTCTTCTTTTTTTTTTGTCTTTTTTTGTTGTTGTTGTTGTTGTTGCTATTTCTTGGGCCGCTCCCACGGCATGTGGAGGTTCCCAGGCTAGGGGTTGAATCGGAGCTGTAGCCACCGGCCTACACCAGAGCCACAGCAACGCGGGATCCAAACCGTGTCTGCAACCTACACCACAGCTCACGGCAACGCCGGATCGCTAACCCACTGAGCAAGGGCAGGGACCGAACCCGCAACCTCATGGTTCCTAGTCGGATTCGTTAACCACTGTGCCACAACGGGAACTCCACCATTCTCTTCTGAAACGTGCCGTTTCTGTCTTTTCTTGGGAGAAAAAAAGTTTAAGTAGTAATAGTAATGAATCATTGCCTGATGCATATAAAGCCATATCATACAAAGCCAAAGAGAGTCTGATAGCATCCTGTGTTTGAATCCATCTTGTGAAGGGTGAGATGTGTCTGACACATAGGCTTTGAAGACAGGTGGGTTGCATTGGTGCAGGTATTGAGACCTTCTGCTGCACAAAATGAATCCCTAGCCCCTACTGAGGGACGAGTAGGGGAGCAGGCATGGTACTTCATGCCCTACAGGGATTTTTTCTGCTCTTTCCAAGGGCACAAGGCAAACACAGGAAGAGTCGCTCTTAATTTGCTCTCAACAAAAGGGCTCTTGACCCATGTAATGTCATTTCCCATGGAGAGCCTTTTTGAAGAGGACCTATCTTTGAGTTAGGTCAACTCATTGTAGATTACGAGGGGGTCTGCGTATGGCCTGCCAGACCTGGAGTAGCTGAAAGGAACCCAGCCTTTTCAGTGAGGCTTGTTCACTATGCAAAGTCCAAATAAACAGTTGCCTCTGAGGTTTTTGAAACCCTGGGTCTTAGAAGAGATCTGCTCCTTTGAAGATGTTTTACGTCCAAGGGTGCTGTTCTGAACATCATTTCCTGCCAAGATTTTCCCCACTGATTTACTATCTGCCTCTCTCCCTTTTGTACTCATGGAACAACAGAGTAAGAGCAGAAAGGCATTTAAGAGAAGAACAAAAAAAAGGGGGGGGGGGACACCGATCCTGTGTAAAGCCACCTGCTGATAACTTGACGGCTGGAAAATGCCTATTTGATCCTGAAAATAGGAAATCGGTTCTAGGTTCAAGGCTTTTGTCTGGCTCACAGTTAACAATCAACCTGTTCTTCCTTTCAGTTAAATGTGTGTTTTTCAACATTGCCTGGTTATACCCGATCCACAGCTCATGCTTCTAGGTAAGCAACAGGATTATATTTGGGAACCAGTCTCTAGAGAGGGGAGAATATCCCACCATGGGTGGTAGCACCAAAGCTGGGCCCTGTTCGGCCTGAGCCGTAGGGTGAGCCAGGGCCCAGGTCACATGACCTGCATGCTCTCCCAGGCCCTGGCTGGAGGATGGAGAGGGCACTCGTTTTCCAAAAGCCCTGGGGCCCACATGTCATTTTAGGACAATTAAACCTGCCTGCTTTGCCTGCAGGGAGCCCAGTGCAGTGGTGATGTCACTGCAAAGCACCTTTTCCCTGGCCTCCAACGTGACGCTGTTCGACCTGGCCGACGGGATGCAGAAATGTGTCAATGCCTGCAGGTCCTCTGCTGAGGTCTGCCAGCTCTTGGGGTCTCAGAAGCGGATCTTTAGAGGTAAGAGAAAGACCCTCTGGGAGGACCCCACCCTTACAGCTAGGCACAGACCTCGGGCAGAGATGTAAGGCATTCGGGGCTCAAGCCCAGGAAAGCTCATCACAGAGGCAGCCTGGCTTTGAAACGTGCATTCAGCCTTTGTGTGTACACACTTTTGTGTACATGTGCAAGGACACACACAGTCCTGTGCACACAGCCTGGAAGTTCCCTTGTCCTAAGCCCACTGCCCCTTCTGTATCTTCTGTACAGCTTCATTATTGGACAGTTTATAGGAGCTGATGTAATGAAGCAGAAATCACTCTTCTTTCCCTCGAAAGGTTCCTACTCTGTCTGGAGAGATAGAAATTCACACACAGGATGTCCATGCTGGTCAGTGACCCCAAACCTTCATCATGAGGGTGACAAAAGCATGTGCGGCATCACCCCCTCTTTCTGTGTATTTGTTTGCAAAATTCTAAATGCACGGAAATGAGGCTAGACGATTATAGGCCAGCCTGCTCCCAGTGTGGTCCATGATTTCTCTTCTCTTGTTCTTTTTCTGTTTTTGTGGAAAGCTTTCACAGTGTGTCTCGTGTGATGCAGATGAAGAAAGGGATTAGGCACAAGTTTGGAAGACAGATGTGGGTCTGGGAAGGGAGGTTTCTTCGGCTCTGGGTTGAGAAAACTCTGCTGGAATCAAAAGTGCTTCCTCGAGCGGGGGGTTTGCCCCCACCGCATCTCCTAAGTGGTCAGAGTTGGCTCATTTTACAGGACTGAGAGGGATGCAGGCGCTGCGTGAACCTCTGCATCTGGTGCCCAGATGCTGGACCCGAGTTGTAGGTAGCAGGTTTGGTATTCTGTCTGCTGGCAGATCCAGGACGTTCCCAGTTGCCAGGGCTTTGTAAAAGCTGGTCCCGAGAGCTCTCTTGGAGGCGGGGGGCTGTGCATTGCAGAGCTGGGAGTGGGGGTGGGGGTGAGGCAGTCAACCTTTCTCTCTGGGATAAGCGCTAGTTTGCCCATATAAGGGCTAGTTATTCATTAGAGGGGGGAAAAAAAGAGTTAAATTTTCTAGAGTTGAAGTTGCGGTCATTCAGCTTCATTGAGGAATTAGCTAAAAATTCCTGCCCCATCATACAGTGTCTAACCTTTGAGGCAGGAACCCTTTGATTTTACTTTCTCTCTCTTGCCAGTGATTCAAGGGTCCCAGTTTTTCCTCCCCAGAAGGTAGGAAGGGGACCTTTCAATTCACTGACCACAGATGGAGTGCATCCCATATGGTCAGCGTTGTAGATCAGGTTACTTTTTTCCCTTGTAAATGCATTTTGGTTCTTGCAAATGAAGTGCCAGCTGTTTGGATTTGTAAGACCCTGCCTTGCCGAGGTCCCATTCTTTTTTTTTTTTTTTTTTTAAAGATTTTTTGTTTGTTTGTTTGTTTTAGGGCGGTGTGAGGGTCATACCAAAATTAAGAGGAAGGCACAGAAATTTCCCATATGCCTCCCGCTCCCACATGTGCTGGTCTCCGTTCTCTGCCTCTCCTTTGGGAGCCCCTGAGAATGAAGATGACCAAGCGTCTTAGCTCAAAACAGCCTCACTTCTCCGTTTTCCCTCCCAGGGCTTCTCCCAGTTTTGCCAACACACCCTGCTTGGTCTCTCGCTCACCCCTCTGAGCGGTGGAGGGTGGGTTGGAGAGCAGGAGCTGCTGGGTCTGACTTCTGGATGTCCCGACCTGTGAGAAGCACTGGGCTACCCTGGATGCTGCCACGGAAAGGGGAGGTTTTTTTTCCCTTCAATTCACAAAGTATTTACTTCCTCGCCTTTCAAAGAAGGGCAGCCCTCATCTCTCCAGAGGCTTCATGAGTCCTTGGAAATCCCCCAGGGAGTGTCCCAGCCTTAGATGTACATGAATTCTCATTGTCTGTGTGGCGGATGTTGTGCCCTGGGAAGGACCATGGGAATCGTGGATGCAGAATAGTCGCATCGCCAGGCTTCAACAGAGACAGTGCTCTGTGTGGTTCCCGGGATGGACTGATGACAGGGTCTTTAAGACCTGTTAGCATAGCTGCCCCTCCATCGCAGAGGCAGAGCCAGCTTTCCCTGGCTTCTCCTGAATCTGTTTCTGTGTGGGGAAGGGCCACTTCAGCAGGGTGAGCAAAATCTGCCAGCAGGCGGGACTCGTGGCCAGGGTAGAGGGCAGTTGTGACATTGGCTTCCAGAAAATATCTAATCAGGCCAGGCAACTCAGGCTGGCTGATGGACAAACTAGGGCCGGCCTGGGCCGCCTTTTGTGCTGGAGGCATTTCTTTATATTGAGGCTTCAGAAAGTTGAGATGACAGATTGTGGCCATTCATACGTCTCTGTGCCAGCTTCACAGTGTTTGTTGGGTGAGATTTTCCATTTTTCATTTTTCTCCCTTAAATACAAACCTTTCACAATAAACAAAGGAAATTCTATCACACACACAAATAGGGTTCAGATTTAGCATGCCAGCATCCACTGATAAAGACAGGAAATTCAGCCCTGAGAGCTGAAGTTGTGTCCTAAACTAACCTCCCTGTGACCAAGCCACCACGGGCCCCAGGCTTTCAAGACACAGAAAAGGAGGCGGATGCTGGGGCCCCTGGTGGGGGGGGGTGTCTGCTCCTGTCACCAGAACCTGCCTGGGGCAGGGGTGGCGGGTATAGTTTTGCTATGTTCAGAACTGGTACCTGGTTTCTGAATCGGTTGGTGTTTTTCTAAGGGGGGAAAAGGGAGCCCACACTTCACTGGCCAGGGTACACGTGGTCCTCCTGCAGCTCTGTCCCCATCCTTGAACTTCATCCAAAAACAACAACATAGATCAGTCTTGCCCTGCCCTCTGCATAGTGTAAAGAAGTTACTGTCTGCTCTCCAGTTGGTCTCATATATTTGTTCTATTGTCTGTGTACTCCAATTACTTGTGGTTTTTCTGTCAGACCTATTCTAGGTGGTAAAAGGCACCCTCATTGTGTCCACTGTATACAAACTCTGAGAAGGTCCTCTGTATATAAACTCAGGGCCTGCTGTACACAACCTCAGAGAGGGCCTGCTGTGGATAACCTCAGAAAGAGTTTGCTGTGCGCAACCTCAGAGAGGGCCACACACATGACAATGAGTACTTTTTGATAAGAATGAAAGAGTCCTTTGTCATCTGTGAAATGAGCATGGCCCACAAGCCCACAGCTGGAAAAAGCCAGGTGGCTGTTAAGTACTGAGGCCTGGAACGATTGGATGTTTGGGATTAGCAAATGCGAACTAGTGTATAGAACGAGTCAACAGCAGTGTCCTCCTGTATAACACAGGGAACTGTATTCAGGATCCTGCAGCTCTTGGAGGCAGGGCCGTACCTTTTAGTGCTGATAAACCGTAATGGAAAAGAATAGGAAGAAGAATGTATCGATGTATAACTGGGCCCCTTTGCTGTATAGCAGAAATCCACACAACATTGTAAGTCAACTATATTTCAAAACATGTTAATTAATTAAAAAAAAAACAACTAAGGCTCTAAAGTGAAGGAGACAGAGCCCAAAAGATTGAGCACCCCCTCTGCTGCCTGTCTGGGTGGGGGCCAGGTGACTGGCGTCCAAAGGCAGCTTTATTGCTCAGGTATCAAGCCCGTGTGTGGACCGGTGTCCGCAAGGTGCTGACGACCTAGAGGCGAGCAAGCCCCCGGGCTGTAAGGTCGGGAGGCTGCAAACTCTGCCGCCCAGGTTACCTTGCACACCTCCCCTTCAAGCATGTCTGTGCGGTGGCAGGCGCTGTTTCCCCTTAGGCCAGACAGATGTGGGGAGAGCCACCCCCCAGCAGGTCTTCCTAACAGAGCGTGGTCCAGCTTTCTGGGTGTGTGCTGATTCTCCCCTGCAGCCCTTGAGCATGGAGGGCACCACCCATCAAGGGCCAGGTTTGCAGAGGATGCTGGAACTGAGGACAGCACCCCATTTCTTCTGGGTTTGCTTTCTGTCCCATGGCAGGCTGCAGAAACTTTTGGTAACAGGCCTGAGCCTGACCTGGGGAAGGGGGGGAGGAGTGGCCTCAGGCAGTGCAGCAGCAGCCTCGAGAGGAGCACACCGGCTCTTGTGGAAACGGTTCTCCCAGCCTCTTGAAATAGAAAGTTCATGCATCTTAATGTTTGACGTGGAGCAAGCTTTGTTTTGTTTCACTGTCTTGTTTTTCCATTCCAGCGGGCAGCTTGTGCAAGCGGAAGACTCCAGAATGTGACAAAGAGACCTCCATCTGTACCGATCTGGATGGGGTCGCACTGTGCCAATGCAAGTCCGGCTACTTCCAGTTCAACAAGATGGACCACTCCTGCCGAGGTACCGGCAGCTCTGGGGTCCTGTGGCCTGAGAGACGGGGAAGGTGCTTTTCTCTGCCTGGGTTGCTCTCTCTGCTCTAGGGGTGACTGTTCTAATCTGGGGGTAACCAGTTCTGGTGATTTTACTCCCAGCAGGATTGAATGCATTATCTCCTTGGAATAATAGCATTATTTCTGACTGGTACACACTGCTCTGGCCAATCAGATTGAAAGGGAAAGAAAAGAGAAGGGAATGCCTGTGGTGGCCAGGTCTTTTCTTTCTTTTCTTTTCCCCCCTATTTAGGGAAAATTAGAAAAATTATTGTTTGAATTCCCAAAACTTTATTCTATTGTATGTTGATCTTTTAAAATGGAAATATCTGGAGTTCCCTTTGCGGCTCAGTGGGTTAAGAACCCAACTGTTGTCTGTGAGGATGTGGGGATGCAGGTTTGATTCCCTGGCCTCGATCAGTGAGTTAAGGATCTGGCGTTGCCCCAAGCTGTGGTGTAGGTCACAGATGCTGCTCAGATCTGCTGTTGCTGTGGCTGTGGTGTAGGCTGGCAGCTGCAACTCTGATTCCACCCCTAGCCCGGGAACGTCTATATGCCGCAGGTAAAAAGAAAAATAAATAAATAAATAATACAATGGGAATACCAGCATGGAGGCAGGGCTATACCTCTCAGTGGCAGCTGGTAGCTCGGGAGACCTGAGTCCGAGCCCCACGGTGCCTGCTGGGCATCCATCATCTCAGGGAAGTCACGTGGCTTTCCTGAGCCTGAGTTTCCCCTTCTGTGAAGTGGGTACAGGGAGACCACGTTGGATAGACTAAGAATCAAAGGGCAGTGACTGTGGAGATGCTCTGTGGGCCGTCTGCATTTGCACCTGTATCTTACCCAGGTTGAGCCAACAAGTTCTGGTCTTAAAAGTGTCATGGCACAAGCCTCATTCTGCTAATGTCTTTGGTGAGGATTGAACTCATCCAGTTTGAAGTGAAGGCTGCTCAGTGAGTGCAGTGCAAGGACAGTGCTCCAAAGCACAATGAATTCAAGCCTGGCACTCTGGGTACCCTGAGTTACCTGCTGCAATCCACGATCACAGGAAAACTAGCATCATAAAGGCATCGTGGAGCCTTAAACCTCCCATCACATGAGAACGCGTTTGGCCCAGTTTTTCTGCTCAGTCAACGCCTGCTGGTGACAGATGTACTAGAATCTGAGTACAAATCGCATCCTGGGGAAAGGGGACATGCTACTTATTTCAGGACTTCCCCTGAGAGGAGAGGATAAAAATACATCTCGGGGCAGTGCTCTCACCCTGAGCTCCAGACCCTCTGACTTCAGTGCTTTGAAAGTGCACCTCCTCAGCTCTGCGTGAGGCCCTGGGAGGGGTGTATTGGGTGGGGGGCTTGGATGCTTCCTGGTTCCCTCTTATCTGATCTCATGCAAAGTGCTCCTGGCCCATCTTAGAGATTGGGCCTTGAGCCCACTTCCTGTGGGAAGGTGCCCTCTGTTGATGTCCCTGGAGCCCGGGTGGCCGTGCAGGGCAGAGGAGCGGTGGTTTCTGTACACAGAGCCTCAGCGACTGGCCAGGGTGGGGTGGGGGGAGGGGGGCTTAAGAGCAGCTGGGCCACCTCTGCTTTTGGCCAGTTCCCTCTCTTTCCAAGTCAGCCGCTTCCTAACGGTGTCACCTCCAGACTAGCATTAGCAACAGCAGAGCTGTCCAAGGTTGACCAGATGCACGGACACAGGCATCAGCCCCCTTAGGTTTATCACTAATGACCTGAGAATCAGCACAAGGAAACCCAGTTAGCTTCAGGGCTCAGGGCCGAGGCCCCGCACAGCCTCCTTTCTGCAGTCTCCAGTGAGTAGATTTGCATCCAAGGCTATCAGCGCTCCCCTTGAACGGATCCCCAAGCTCCTTGGGCCACAGCCCAGTCAGCTGGGTTCTGAGGGGTTACAGTGACATCTTCTGGCCATTGGTGCGGGAACACAGGGATAGTTAAGAGGCATGCTGTTTCTCAGACTTCTCAAATCTGGGGTCATAATGGGGTATAAATGGGCAAGAGAGGCATATAGGATGTGTTTTATAAATCTCTGCAATTCATAGCTGGACATCAGCAAGTATGTATTTTTTCTGTTGTACACACACACACACACACACACACACACACACACACACACGACGCTTCTTAGTGTCTCCTAAAATGTCTTTACCAGACTCTCAAAGCGTCATGTAAAATTAAAGTAGGTGTCCTTTGCCTAGGGGTCTTGGCCTCCTTCCATCACCCAGGCATCCTGATGAATTCCAGCCCTCTGCCTGCAGGTCTCTTTCTCTGCCCAGCCTGCACATGCCTTGGGTGCCTGCCTCTGGAGCTTGCTGGCACACTTTGGGTTCTGCAAATGTCTGTTGAAGGAACAGATGGATGGTAGGGCAGGGAATGTGGTGGGCCAAGATTGGCAGGTCTTGATACAGTTTGTGGCAAGGGGTCAAAAGAGCCTCGAGGATACCACCACTCACTGATTTTATTTAAAAGCCCAGAAGGGTTGAATTTGCTCGAGTTCCTTATTACTGGGGAAGCCCACTTTGGGCATATATACTGGCTGTTGCCACGCTTACTTCATCACCAGCACTTCAAGGGTCAGAGGCCCTCCAGGGCATGGAGATGAGGAGCTGGGTCCTAAGGCACACAGGAGCGCCTATGGTAAGCTTTCCTTCCAAGAGCCCCAAGAGCAGTGCCAGCCCCACAGTAGCGCTCAGTCCTTGACGAATGACTGAGTGAGCTCATCTGAAGTAAGGAAACGTCATTACACCAGGGAGCCAGACCACTTTTGAAGTGACATGAAAACAGCCCAGCCCATCAGCTTGTGGGCAGGACAACAGATGGACCTCACATCTGGCGGGATGACAGCCACGGGGTGGAAAAGCTCCCACCCAGCAGATGAGGTTTGGGTGGACAGATTCGAGGTAAAAACATTTCCAGGAAGAAGAGTTCAGAATAGAACGACTGGGTGACATCAGCCTGCCTCAGGGCCGAGATGGGTGGGGAGGAGCCGCCACTGGGAAGCTGGCAGTCCCTGCACAGCTGTCCTGCAGGCAGAGCTGTGGGTCACCCAGGGGCAGCCTCCCCGCTCCCACGACCTAGCCATAGCACAAGGATGGCCAGGGCATGTGGCTTTCCACGCCAGGGAGGGAGGCGGGCTCCACTTGTTCCCTAGAGAAGGCCCCCCTTGAGTCATGCCAGCTCAGAGAACTCAGAGGACACAAAGGTATCAAAGATTTGGGAGATGGGCCATGTTCCTCCTTCCCCAATATGGGATATGAATCTGCTCTACCTCGGTGCAGAAAAGATTTGAAGTGCCTAATGAAAATTCATTGTAAATAAAATAAGATTTAATATAAAGGGAAATCAGCTTGAAGGAGACATACAGTGACTACTTTGTTGAGGCTAGCAGGAAAGTGAGCCTGCAGAAAGAAAATAAAAGGGGGGAGGGGAGAAGGAAAGAAAGAAGAAAGATAGATGGAGAAAGGAAGGAAGGAAGGGAGTTCCCATTGTGGCTCAGTGGGTTACAAACCTGACTGGTATTCATGAGGATGTGGGTTCGATCCCTGGCCTCACTCAGTGGGTTAAGGATCCAGCATTGCTGAGAGCTGTGGTGTAGGTCACAGATGAGGCTCAGATCCCCTGTTGCTGTGGCTGAGGCATAGGCCAGCGCCTGCAGCTCTGATTTGACCCCTAGCCTGGGAACTTCCATGTGCTGTGGATGTGGCCCTAAAAAGCCAAAAACAGAAGGAAGGAAAGGAGGGAGGGAGAAAGAAAGAGCAGGAAGAGCAGTGTTAAGCACATCTATGTAGTTAACGTTATCCTGCACCGATCCTTAAAGGAGGATGCAAGAGGGCTGTGAGAGGTCCCCCTTGTCCCAGTCTGCACATGCAGCCCCTGAGCCCGAGTGCTGCTGAAATGCACTTCTCGCCATCAACATGTGTCCAGGGGATCGCTGCTCTAGTCCATGTACCTTCTCTTTCCCGTGATCTTGTATGCAGCATATATCATACATTAAACATGAATCAAATTTCTGTCATTCCTTGCAGTAATGAATTTGAATGAGGCTATTTTTTATTGTCTGCTTTCATCCAAGCATGCTTTACAGCTCATTCTGTGATCTGTGTTCGGTCAGTTTATTGTAGTGTGGAAAATGTTCCGTGATCAGATAAATTCAGGAACTGCTGATCCAGGGAAATGGCTGGCCCACGGGCCTTCAGTGAAGCAGTGGTCCATGAGCCGCACTGCCAGAGGGTTCAAAGCCATGGTCTTGGGTGGCGTGCCACTTAGGGCTCATCTAGGAATGTCCACAATCGCCTGCACAGACCACCGGGTGAGCATTCTCCTACGGAAGCCAAGGCCCCCACCAGGTGGCTCTGAAGGCATCACAGCTCTCATTTCCTCACGGAAGGGGACTGAGGGTGCCAACAGCAGGTTAACCATTTGACTTTCTTAAAGAATATGAAGCATTTGTCTTTGTGTTTATGGAAGGATGTTCCACGGGGCCACAGAGAACGGCTAAAAAGAATCTCATTGGCTGGATGATAATTACAGCTACGCACATTCAGTTAATGGTTACTATGTGCCAGGGGCTGTGCTGAGTCATTTGCGTGCCTTGTGTTACTTAATCCCTTTCTCGAAACTATAAAACAGGTATTATTGTTCTCAGTATTACTATTATCCTTTGTTTTCTTGGTGGGAAACTGAGAGCCACAGAGGGTAAGAAATGTTTTGGATAAAATTAATATTAAAGCTGGCAACAGAATCTAGACCAGATAATAGATCATTCTAAAGCTAATTGCAGCCTTCTGGTTAGAATGTTCTTGTGGATCTTGGGGTGGCTGGGGTTTAAGTGTCACTTTGGGCCAGGAGAGGTCAGTAGACACATTCATGGATTTTCCTTTTCTCTTCCAGCATGTGAAGATGGATATAGGCTTGAAAATGAAACCTGTACGAGGTAGGCTCTGTGTTCTTCTGATCCATTTGTTCCAAACCTTATTTAGAAGTTACTCAGGTTATTTCTTTTGCTGTTTGAAACTAATGCTTCTTCTTTGTCCACTTGCAGTTGCCCATTCGGCCTTGGTGGTCTCAACTGTGGAAACCGTGAGTATGCAGGAGTGAGAGAAGCCCTTTCCGGAGGAGCCTGACCCCCTCTGAGGCTTGATCAATAAACTAGGCATGAGGTGTTCAGCCGTGGGGGAGGGACCCCACCCCAGGAGAATAGAAGGGGCTTCTGAGTGCTTCCTGAAGGGACAGGATGGGAGATTTGGGGCAGACTCTTGGGCAGGCATGGAGGAAGAAGGAGTCCAGGTAGAAGAAACACTCTAAACAAAGGTCTTGGGGCAGCCTGGGCCCCTGGATTTCTGGACAGTGTGTCAGTGGGTGTGGCTGAGGATAGAAAGAGAAGAAGGTGATTTCACTTTTTTTTTTTTGTTTTTTTGCTATTTTTGGTTTTTTTAGGGCCGCACCTGTGGCATATGGAGGTTCCCAGGCTAGGGGTCCAATCAGTGCTGTAGCCGCTGGCCTACACCACGGCCACAGCAACGCAGGATCCAAGCCATGTCTGCAACCTACACCACAGCTTACGGCAATGCCGGATCCTTAACCCCTGAGCAAGGCCAGGGATCAAACCTGCAACCTCATGGTTCCTAGTCGGATTCATTTCTGCTGCGCCACGACGGGAACTCCTCATTTTTTTATTTGATATTTGTCCTTGCTTTCTCTCACTTTGCTCATTCTACCAAAAGAGCAGTATTTCTAGTCACTTCAAGGAATCTGATTCATCTATGTTGTTTCTTGAGGATACATTCATTTTCTATATTATTATTTCCTCTCTCTAAGTTCAGTGGATATCATTTCCAGGTTTTTTTAAAATTATTTTTATTTTTTCCATTGTGGTTGGCTTACAGTGTTCTGTCAGTTTTCTACTGTACAGCAGAGTCACCCTGTCACACATATAAATACAATCAAATATAAAAATGAAATCACCAAATATAAAAATAGTATGATTGAAACACTTTTCCAATAATTTAAAAGTCTAGAAGAAATGAAAAAATTTCGACAAATGTATCTTTTTAAACAGAAAACTATTATTTCTGCAATCTAAATTCTCAATACTAATTTAAAAAAATAAACCTATAATTAAAAGCCTTCCCCCCAAAGAATCTCCAAAAAAAAAAAAAAAGGTAGAGAGTCGGGGGTTAGGTTGGCAGAGTATTTGGGCACCAGACTGTTGAAGATTTTGGTGGAGGCTGAGCGTTTAGACTCTAATCAATAGCCACTGTGGAACTAGCAAAAGTCTTAGAGCAAGAAAGCAGTTTAATCAGGACAATCAGGTCGGGTTGCAGTGAGGAGGACAGAGGAGAACACGGGCCCCTTTAGACCAGCAGCATCAGGACGGTCCCCTGCTCCCAATAGACATCTGCCCTCCTGCAGGGCTCAGGGTCGAGGAGTGATAACTGCTCGTGGCACATATCCCACTCAGTTCAGTTCTTTGAGGAAAGAAGTTGGTATTCATTTCAGACCACGTTCACGGGCATTTTCTTATCTTGAGACCTGAGAAACTGAAGTCACCCTCAGATTTACTGAGAGAAATTCTGGGACATAGGATGTAACAGGAATAGGAACCGTCAGTGCTTTACGTTAGGATGGCTTTGTCCTTCACCTGTAGGCGAATGTGCCGACAGTCCATGTTCTGAGTCTGCTAGTCCACAAGTAGACACGACTTTATTGAACAAGAGAGGCTTCTCTCACCCCAGCACTCAGAAATTCCAAGGGTTTTAGCAGCGCTCGTGCTGGGAACTGGGGGTGAGGATAGATGGAGATTTCACGTGATGGCACAAGGTCACACACGGGTGTACTTGGTTTAATAAGGGCATGAGTGAGACGAGGTGAGAGTGTGGAGATGTGGCCACTCCAGGGGTGAGCCAGGGAGCAGGAGGTGAGAGAGCCCACCCGTCAGTCCTCCACACATAGAATGAAACAGAGGAGTTTCTGTCATGGCTCAGTGGTTAATGAATCCACCTAGGAACCATGAGGTTGCGGGTTCGATCCCTGGCCTCGCTCAGTGGGTTAAGGATCTGGCGTTGCCCTGAGCTGTGGTGTATGTAGGTCACAGACGCGGCTCAGATCCCGTGTTGCTGTGGCTCTGGCATAGGCCGGTGGCTACAGCTCCGATTAGACCCCTAGCCTGGGAACCTCCATATGCCACGGGCACGACCCTAGAAAAGGTAAAAAGACCAAAAAAAAAAAAAAAAAAAAAGTATGAAGCAGAACCTCATACCTGCTGGTGGTCAAACAGCTCCCTAAACAGGTTTTGCTCTGTGAATGCTTCCTATTTCTCAGGGAGTGGAAGCGTGAAAGTGGATACAGGGAAAAGCCCTAGAAAGGGTTGAAGGAAAAGGGAATGCAGGGCATTCATTGTTCTAGGTGGCCGGTAGTGGTTTGTTTTTCAGAAATCATTAAATACGTGTATGTCTGGAGATAATCTACCTCTACATCCATTGCCATCCTGTGAGTTCCTGTGTCTCCCCAGGATGTGGGTGGGGTCTGGGAAATAGCAGGATTTCTCTCCCAACCCAAGTCTTTTTCCTCCCCTTTTATTGGCTCCATCATGATTGTGTCCAGCAGAGGGCAGACTCCTGCCTGGATGACTAGCTCCCCTGCCACCTTCCCTTGGTGACTGGTTAATCTCCGATGGTGTGAATATCACTTTACAACTTTGATGCTGTTTTAGTTTCAGGGTTGCAAAGCAATTAATAGTCACTGATAATAAATAGTGCCTGCCACTTGCCCCTGTATCTGCAGGCTCAGATCAGCTCTGGTGTGGGAATCAGGAGCACCTAACTTTCATCCCCATCTATGGTGATAACGCCTTGTGAAGTCTGTGACTTATCACGCAGTGTTTTGTGCCAAGTAGCAGACCTCTTATCACCCACCACTGTCACTTCTATTGTTGCCACCAAAGACAATAAATGCCTTCTTGGGGGTCTGGTTCAGGCTGGATCTTTCATAGGAAAGAAATGCTGCTCTCAGAGTTCCTGTTGTGGTGCAGGGGAAACAAATCTGACCAGGAACCATGAGGTTGCGGGTTCGATCCCTGGCCTTGCTCAGTGGGTCAAGGATCTGGCGTTGCCATGAGCTGTGGTGTAGGTCACAGACATGGCTCGGATCCTGTGTGGGTGTGGCTGTGGTGTGGGCCAGCAGCTACAGATCCAATTCGACCCATAGCCTGGGAACCTCCATATGCCACGGGTGCGGCCCTAAAAACCAAAAAAAAAAAAAAAAAAAAAAGAAAGAAAGAAAAAGAAATGGTGCTCTCTGCAGACTTCTGGAGGCACACGCTGTGCTCAAGCCCCACAAGACAGGGAGCCCAGCTGTGTCCGCCACATACACAGGGTCCTGCCATTCCCCCACGCCTATATTCCTGGGACAGTCACCCAACTCTAAAATATTCTGGGTTTAGACATAACCTCAGACCTGCCTTTCTAAAAGTCCCTGTTAGCTTTCTAGTTGTGCCCAGATTTCACCTGTTGCTCCACAGAGAACATCCTTCACACTGGGGAGGCAGGACAAGCCCTCCCCTCCAGTCCTTTGGTCCCTGAGGTAGTCCCTGGGCTGCCATGTGCCATGGCAAGGCCACCCACACCTGGGCAGCTCAGGGCTACACCTGTCTTATCTTTGCTGTCCTTTTCATTTCCTTTCCATGCAAAATATGTTTACACTGCAGGTTCCAGCAACCCTGTCTTCTGATTCCACTTGTTGGGTGGCCCCAGAATTCTCTTACAGATTTATTGTCAGAATACTCCTCACTTCCCCTCGCCCCCAACCCTTTTCCAGGCCTGTGTATTTCCTCCTTCACTTGAATGTTTTAAAGGGTCTCCTCAGTTTTATTATATCTCTCATGACATCTTGGTTTGCTTCACCTTTTCTCTCTTTCTCTTTTTGTTGTTGTTTTGTTTTTTATGGCTGCACCCACAGCAGATAGAAGTTTCCAGGTTGAATCTGAGCCGCAGCTGCAAGCTATGCCGGATCCTTTAACCCACTGAGCTGGGCTGGGGATCACCGCTGTGTCTCTATAGTAACCCAAGCCACTGCAATCAGGTTCTTAACCTACTGTACCAAAGTGGGAACTCCTTTGTTTTTGGTTTTTGGTTTTATTTTTGTAATTTAATTCTTATTTTCTTTTTTAATGATTTTTATTTTTTCCATTGTAGTTGGATTTTCTATCAGAGTATAGTTGATTTATAATGTTGTGTTAGTTTCATGCATACAGCAAAGTGATTCAGTTATACATATACATATATCCATTCTTTTTCAGAGTCTTTTCCATTATAGGTTATTATAAGATATTCGGTATAGTTTCCTGTGCTGTATAGCAGGTCCTTGTTGATTATCAATTTTACATTTAGTGGTGTGTGTATGTTACTCCCAAGCTCCTAATTTATCGTTCCTTCCCCAACCCTTCCACTTTGGTAACCATAAGTTTGTTTTCAAAGTCTGTGAGTTTGCTTCTGTCTTGTAAATAAGTTCATTTGTTTCATTTTTAATTAGATTTCACATATAAGTGATTTCATATATTTGTCTTCCTCTTTTTTTTTTTTTTTTTTTTTTTTTGTCTTTTTGCTTTTTCTAGGGCCACTCCTGCAACATATGGAGGTTTCCAGGCTAGGGGTCTAATCGGAGCTGTCGCTACCATCCTATACCACAGCCACAGTAATGCGGGATCCGAGCCTCGTCTGCAACCTACACCACAGCTTACGGCAATGCCAGATCCTCAACCCACTGAGCGAGGCCAGGGATCAAACCCACAATCCCTTGGTTCCTAGGCGGACTTGTTAACCACTGAGCCACGATGGGAACTCCTGTCTTTCTCTGTCTTACTTCACTTAATGTGGTAGTTTCTAGGTCCATCCATGTTGCTACAAATGGCATTATTTCGTTCTTTTTTGTGGATGAGTAATATTCCATTATATATTTGCCACATCTTCTTTATCCATCCTTCTGTCGATGGACATTTAGGTTTACTTCCATGTCTTGGCTATTCACAGCACTGCAGTGAATATTGGGGTGCATGTATCTTTTTGAGTTATGGTTTTTCCAGATATATACCCAGGAGTGGGATTGTGGGTCATATGGTAGTTTTATGTTGAGTTTTCTGAGGAACCTCTATACTGTTTTCCACAGTGGTTGCACTAACTTATATTCCCGCCAACGGTGTAGGAGGGTTCCATTTTTCTCCACACCCTCTCCAGCATTTATTGTTTGTAGACTTCTTGATGATGGCCATTCTGACCAGTGTGAGGGGACACCTCAGTGTTGTTCTGATTTGCATTTCTCTAATAATTAGTGATGTTGAACATCTTTTTATGGGCTTTTTGGCCATCCGTGTGTCTTCTTCGGAGTAATGTCTATTACTTTTTATCTCTCTGTAAAATAAATGAACTTTGTCTTTTTATAGTGTAAAACAACACATGCCCATTAGTTTTCCTTTTTTAAACCCCAATTAATTAGAAAATAGATATAAGTTAAGGGAGGAGGAAAACTAAAACAAACAGTCTCCTTACCCACAAAGCCTCACTGTTCATACCCTGGTGTACATCCTGTCTACTGAGTGTGGGCCATTGGACCACCAGCAGGGCCAGCACCAAAGAGCTTGTTAGAAATGCAGAATCTCCAGCTTCTTCACTCCAGACCTACCAAATTGGAATCTGAGTTTTAACCAGACCCTTAGATTCGGTTAATACGCAGATTTGTATGCATATCACCATTTACAAAGCAATATACAGGAGGTATATTTATGGGTCTTTTTAACAGAAATTGGAGCTCACAGAATACACTATTTTGTAACCTGCTTTTAAATCTAGTAAACTGTGCAGTGTTTTCTTTACAGAATTTTATCACTTTTGATAGTTCGGTGGAATTCTATTCTCTGAATATATTATATCCATCCCCCTCTTTTTATCAATTTAAAATCTTTTCTAAAAAAATGTTCTTTGAGGAGCTGCCAGTGTAGCACAGTGGGTTAAGATCTGGCTTTGTCTCTGCAGCAGCGTGGGTTTGATCCCCCGCCCAGTGCAGTGGGTTGAGTATCCAGTGTTGCCACAGCTGTGGCATAGGTCACAGCTACGGCTCAGATTCCATTCATGGCTGGGGAACTCCGTATGCTGCAGGTGTGGCCAAAAAAATTTTTCTTTGTTGAAATATAGTTGATTCACAGTGTTTATTAGCTTCAAGTGTACAGTAAAGTGATTCAGTTACACAGATCTATAAATATGTATATATTAACAGTCTCTTCCGTTAGAGGTTATTACAAGATATTGAGTGCAGTTCCCCCTACTATACAGTAGGTCCTTGTTGGTAATCTGATTTATATATAGTAGCATGTATATTTTAATCCCAGACTCCTGATTTATCCCTCTCCCTCCCTTTCTCCTTTGGATTACGTAAGTTTGTTTTCTACATCTTTGGAATATTTTTTATTTTTTTATTTTTTTGTCTTTTTGCCTTTTCTAGGGCCACTTCCATGGCACATGGAGATTCCCAGGCTAGGGGTCTAATCGGAGCTGTAGCCACCAGCTTATGCCACAGCCACAGCAACGAGGGATCCGAGCCGCGTCTGCGACCTACACCACAGCTCACGGCAACGCCGGATCCTTAACCCACTGAGCAAGGCCAGGGATCAAACCCAAAACCTCATGGTTCCTAGTTGGATTCGTTAACCGCTGTGCCATGATGAGAACTTCTGAAATCTTTTTTATATTCCCATCCTGAAAGCCCTTCTTCTGTTTGTGGTTGTCACTTCGTGATGATAGAACTCACATACCTTTCCTAGATTACCTTTTTTCTGGCCACAGACATTTTTATCCATGCCTCTTTCTTATCCTTTTGTAGGTCATCCTTTCCATTCAAATGTGACACGTTTCCCATGGAGACTCCTTCCCTGCCAGGCTTCCTGCACAGCCAGGGAGGATGTAGAATCTGTTTTCCCCACATCTGGGCCTCTTCCTCTTCTTCCACTAAAACCAACCATTCGACTTAAAGATCTTTCTGCATCATCTTTCCACCAAACGCACAATCTGGTAGCAGGTGTAGAAAGTGTCCTTTAGTGGTCTTCACCTGTTGCTACATTGAGCTTAAAATTCACCAGTAGAAATGCTGTGTTATGCGGGAGTCACTCATAACTTACTGCTTAAGGAGGGAGAAGAGACCATCAGTTACCCAGAAGTCAGCTGAGAGTCTCATACAGCTAAATGCAAACATCTCAGAGTCCCCACTGTGGCTCAGTGGATTAAGAACCCAGCATAGTGTCCATGAAAATGCAGGTTCAATCCCTGGCCTTGCCCAGTGGGTTAAGGATCTGGTGTTGCTGCAAGTCAAGGCATAGTTCGCAGATGCGGCTCGGATCTGGCATTTCCGTGCCTGTGACATAGGCTGGCAGCTGCAGCTGTTATTCAACCCCTAACCTGGAAACTTCCATATGCCACAGATGTGGCCACTAAGAAAAAAAAATAATAGTAAAATAATAATAATAATAAAATGTCAGACTGAAAGGAAAAATCCCAGGCACTGTATGTATATCATTATGTGGCTTCATAGTAAATCTAAAGTTGGTCCTTAGGTGCATGAGATCAGTTGCAGTTCATGACCTGATCTGATTGCAAGTAGGAGAAAAAAGATCTGTGGGTTATAGTATCCATAAGATTATTACAAGTTTCCATTGACACGGTTGCCAGAGATCATCAAACAGCTCTTTAAAATATATATGTGTATAAAACAAATTATATATGTACATATATACACATACAGTTTCTAGATTTAGAAGAGGTTGTGTGTGTGTGTATAAAAACCCATGAATAAAATATGGGGAAAAAGAGAAAAGCACAAAGAGAAAAGTACCAGTCGTCCTTGCCCAGGGCCCTAACATCCTGAACAGTTTGGTGAATTCCCTCCTAAGCCCTTTGTGCTCATGAGCACAGAGGTCTCCCAGCGTTCAGTCCCGTGTTCTTTTCTCTCCTGTGTAATGTAGGCCAATGCCACCCAAGGTCTGGTCTGCAGGCTGGCAGCCTCTCCATCCCCCAGAAGCTTATGGCAGATACAACCTCTAGGGCCCGGCCCAGACCTGCTGAATCAAATCTCTTGGAGTGAGAACCAGGCGTCTGAGTTTTAACAAGCCCTCTGGGTTGGAGTTCCCATCGTGGCTCAGTGGTTAACGAATCTGGCTAGGAACCATGAGGTTGCAGGTTCGATCCCTCTCCTTGCTCAGTGGGTTAAGGATCCGGCGTTGCCATGAGCTGTGGTGTAGGTTGCAGACTCGGCTTGGATCCCGAGTTGCTGTGGCTGTGGTGTAGGCCAGAGGCTACAGCTCCTATTAGACCCCTAGCCTGGGAACCTCCATATGCCACAGGAGCAGCTCTAGAAAAGGCAAAAAGACAAAACAAACAAACAAACAAAAAACAAGCCCTCTGGGTGATTCAGACACATAGGAAAGGTTTGAGCAGCACTAGTCTGTATCAGTGTTTTTGTTTCAAGAAGGGCACACTGTGCTCAGAGATGGAGGTGTCTCTGCCAATATTTCATTTAACACAGGTGGACCATGGGTATTATAATGTCACAAGGCAATTGCATACAGGATAATGTCTCTTAATAAGTCAATAAAGGGATAAGAGTCCAAACCAATGACAGATCACTCACACTGTTGTTCCAGACAAGGGGAGATGAAAGCAATAAAGTTCAGGTTTAATTAAGGTGTACCTTTCCACAAGTTGGTTCTCAGAAGAGAGAGTTTAGCTTGTCTCCAGCTCCAGCTCAAATGGCAAAGTCCTTGTTTCAGAGCACATTGCTCGGGGACCAAGACGCCCGTGGATGGGCAAGCTGATCTTCAGGGATAGCATGGCTTGGCTTCCTCCACTGCCAGCAAAAGTGTCACCTTTACCATGGGAGGACGTGGTATCCCAAGGTTTTCAGAGAGCTGTTTAGCTCAGCAAACAGTAGCCTTGCCCAAACCCAGCACTCTCCAAGAGTCCTCCCAAACCCTGAGTGTTTAGAATCTGAATGTCCCCTCACCCAGGTTGCTTCTTCTTAGGTTCTTATTGATAAGCCCCCAGCCACGCTGTTGAGTGCTGTTGGCAGCTACAGATGTGATGACAGCCTGACACACAATTTAACTTTTACATCAAAGCAATAACTTCATTTTTAGAAAACAACTTCATTTTTGTCCCAAACAGGGGAACCTAAAATCACATCAAACCACCTCAAAATGCGGGCTCTGTGAACTGAGACAAGATGGTACTGATGACACAGAAATGGAGAATGAGCACTTAGAATAGTTTACATTGACAGGGCCTGACACCCAAGGATAGAGTCCTGTAAAATAAATAGCTTTATTGTATTTAGAAAATATTGGTCCACAGAAAACTCCTCAAAAAAAGGAGAGAAGGGAATTCATGAGTGTTGGTGCCTGCGGGGGAAAGACAAGAGCAGCAAATGAGACTTTGTTTATTTAGAAAGAATATCCAGGAGTTCCCACTGTGGCACAGTGGGTTAAGAATCTGACTGCAGTGGCTTGGGTTGCTGTGGAGGTGGAGGGTTGATCCCCAGCCCAGCACAGTGGGTTAAAGGATACGGCATTGCCGCAGCTGGGGCTCAGAGTCATTCCCTAGCCCAGGAATTTCCGTATGCTGCAGGTGCAGTGATGAAATTTTTAAAAAGACTGTCCAAAAGCACAGGCAAAGAAAAACCAGTCCTTGACCATGGATAGTTTAGGAAGCACTGGCCGACATCCTGCCTTTGCTTCTTTTTAGACAAAGGTGCTTTTTTTAGAGTGGAAGCTGCCACAGCTGCAGCCCCTTGCCAGGATTGCTTTTATTTTATTTTATTTTATTTTATTTTATTTTATTTTATTTTATTTTTTTGTCTTTTTTGCTATTTCTTTGGGCCGCTCCCGCGGCATATGGAGGTTCCCAGGCTAGGGGTCTAATCGGAGCTGTAGCCACTGGCCTACGCCAGAGCCACAGCAACGAGGGATCCGAGCCGCGTCTGCAACCTACACCACAGTTCACGGCAACGCCGAATCTTTAACCCACTGAGCAAGGGCAGGGATCGAACCCGCAACCTCATGGTTCCTCGTCGGATTCGTTAACCACTGCGCCACGACGGGAACTCCCAGGATTGCTTTTAAAATAAGCGCCTTGGAGTTCCCGTCGTGGCTCAGTGGTAAACGAATCCGACGAGGAACCATGAGGTTGCGGGTTCGATCCCTGGCCTGGCTCAGTGGGTTAAGGATCCGGCATTGCCGTGAGCTGTGGTATAGGTTGCAGACGTGGCTCGGATCCCGCGTTGCTGTGGCTCTGGTGTAGGCCGGTGGCTACAGCTCCGATTCGATCCCTAGCCTGGGAACCTCCATATGCTGCAGGAGCAGCCCAAGAAATGGCAAAAAAGACCAAATAAATAAATAAATAAATAAGTGCCTGCGCACATGATCTACGGTGTCTCTGGGACACATGTTCAATCCCCATCCCAGCACGTTAAGGAGCCGGCATTTGTGGTATAGGTCACTCAGATCTGATCCCTGGCTTGGACACTCCTTATGTCTCAGGGTGGTGAAAACAGAATAAAATGAGCACTTGCCTGTATGCTGGAAATGAGAAAACATGAACTTGGTGTGGAGAGATGAGCAGGAACCAGCCTTGGATCTCCAGTTAGGAACAAAGGGAGTCACTGTAGGTTGTGGGGTGTTTTGTTGTTGTTGTTGTTTTTGTTTTGAAGTGGAAAATGGCATGATCGGCTTTGGTTTTTGACGTGAGTGGGCAAGACTGGGTGCAGGAAAACCAGTGGAGAAGTGATTACGCTTGTCCAGTCAGGAGTAGATGGTGGCTGCGGGTGGCGTTGGTGGAGATAAAGGGAAGTCGACAAATTCAAGAGGTTGGTCTTTTGTCCTCACTTTTTTAAAAAGGGAAGCTTGAATACGTGTGTCAGGAGGTGAGGGAGAGAATTAACTCATTCCCTGGTTTGGCTTTGTTTCCTGTACATCTTAATGCTGATGGTTTTTCATAGTAATCAGATTTCTGTGCTGTTTACTTCAAGAAGGGACATGCAAATGGTTGCATGACCTGGATTTGCTCTTTGCTCACAACCTCTGTGCACTATCCTTGATTTAACCTGAATACCTTGAGAGCACAGTTCCATCCTAACTTACCATAGAAAGCCTGGTTATTGCCACCCCCCTCTTTTTCATCCTGGACCTTACAACCTGAGAGCATGATTTTAATTATATTTTCACAGCAAGAAATTGACCATAATATTTAACAGAGTTTTTTTAAAATATGATTTTTCCAGAAATGCATAGGTATAAAACCAATTCATTTAAATTTTCACATTGTTTATTATATATGATATGTGCTTGCTCATATGACTGCTAATTTCTGGTAATTAAATTCAGTGTGTCTGTGTTGAGACTACCCAGTGCCAGAGTGGGTTATGCAGTGATTCCCAGACTCTGGGTAATAGTTCTTATAAAATTAGGGAATTTAGTTTAGGGTTGCCTCCTTTTTATTTTATCAAGTAAGAACCTGAAACCAAATTTTTGAAAATGTTATATCTGCTGTCACCATCAATTAAAAAAATTAGGAATTCCCACTGTGGTTAAGTGGGTTAATGATCCACTTGTCTCCGGAGGCACCAGTTTGATCCCCAGCCCAATGCAGTGGGTTCAGGATCCTGCGTTGCTGCAGAGTAGGTTGCAACTCTGGCTCAGATTCAATCACTGGCCCAGGAATTTCCATATGCCTCAGGGGCTGCCAAAGGAAAACAAACAAACAAACAAAAAACAGAAAAATTAAAAAAAAAAAAGTTAACACCAAAAGGTGGAAAGTAGTCAAGAAAATATTCTCTTTTTCCCCCAATTACTTTCTAAAACACAGTTTTACTGGAGGCATAATTTACAAATAGTAAAATGCCCCTATATTAAGTGAAGAACAAAAAGTAGGAAGAACCAAATCTTAGTATTAAAACAGGGGGGGAAAAGCCCCCTGTTAGTTTTTGAAAATGCCTGCATCTCTTTTATTTTTCTCTTCTGAGTGTGGCTTGGTGACAGGGTCCTCAGGTGGATCTGCAGGTGGCATTTGGGAGCTCTCATTCTAGGCGTGGCTGAGAAAGGAAAACTCATCTCAAAGTAGTGTTGGGGGGGTGAGGATCATTTTTCCTCTACCTTCTAGATTCTTGGCTGAGGACCTCACCCCCACCCCACTCCGCTGTAAAACCCAGAATAACAGGAGGAAAAAAAAACATTTTAATTGCATGCGTACACATGGGAAACCACAAAAATGTGAGACTCAAGGCAGCCAGATGACTGAAACTTATCCACCCACCCACCCCTCTGAGCCGAGAAAAGGGCTAGAGGTCTAGGGCTTCAAACGGGAAAAGATGGGTCACAGGGAAGTAAGAAGAGGAAATGGTGGGGAGACAAACGTTGCGTGCCAGGCAGGTGTGTCTCTTAGGTAAACACGTTATCTCTGGTATCAGCTCTCTTCCTGGTACGGGCTTCTTTCTAATACGTAAATTTCCCGTACAAAAGGGTAAGGAATACTCAGTTTTCAGAGCTTCTCCAGTGTCTGCAGTTTCTCAAAATATCAGCTCAAAATAATATATCTATCTAAGGGGCACATTTTGAGGTGGCTCATTCTGCTCCCCTTCAACTGAGAAAAGGCAGAGCTGACTCCAAGCAGCCCTTCCTGGGGGCCCAGCAAATAAAAAGGGGGTCACCAGCTGAGGCACCAGGGTAGCCACGGGGTAGGAAAGGGACCATTTGACTGTTTGTTTTAATTCCTTTATTCATTCATGACCTCTTAGCCATCCACTGTTTTCCTTTCTAAACCTGTTTAGCTTATCAGCTCATCACCGTGGTGATCGCCGCAGCGGGAGGTGGGCTTCTGCTCATTCTGGGCATCGCGCTGATTGTTACCTGCTGCCGGTGAGTACCAGGCATCCCCATTTTTTCCCTTTTCAAGAATGTCTGGGGTGGTTTACAGGATTAAACCGTAAGGTATGACTGAACCATGAAAAACCATGATAGGTAGTGCCATCAGGGAAAGAAAAGGACAGGAAATGGGATTTCTACTAAAAAAGAATACCCCAAACACAAGCCACAGAAGAAAAAAGAGACAGATTGCATTTTATCAAAATTGAAAACTTGTCTGCTTCAAAGCACACTCTCAAGAAAGTGAGAAAAGACAACCCACAGAAGGGGAGAAAGTACGAATTTATGAATCTAGGCTTATGACTCTAGACTGGACTCTAGAACATATAAAGAATTCTTATTCACAGTAATAAAAAAGTAACTCCATTTAAAAGTAGGTAAAAAACTTGAATAGACATTTCTCCAAAGAAGATAGGCAAATAGCCAGTAAACATATGAAAAGAGCTTCAACATCATTAGTCATCAGGGAAAGGCAATCACAATCCACATTGGAAACCATTTCACACCCACTAGAATGTTTATTAAAAATAAACAAAACCCAGAAAACAGCAAGTATTGGGGAGAATGTGGGAAAATGAGAACACTCGTCACGGCTGGTGGAAACGTGAACTGCTGTAGCCACTTTGAAAAAGGTCTGGCAGTTGCTCAGAAAGTTAAGCAGAATTACCATTTGACCCAGCACTTCCACCAGGAATGGCAAGCTATGTCCACAGAGAAACTTGTACAGAAGTGTTCATAGCAGCATTGTTTGTGATAGCCAAAAGGCGAAAAAGAACCCATTATCTGTCAACTGATGGATAGCTAGAGAAAATGTGATATATCCATGTGATGGAATGTTATTCACCCTAAAAAGGAATAAAATAATGAAACACACTATAAAACCTGCATGAACCTTAAAAATAGTATGCTATGTGAATTAAGCCAGTCACAAAAGACCACGTGTATGGTTCCGTTTATTTGAAATGACCAAACTAGACAAATGAAATAGAAAGTAGATTAGCGGTTGCCTAGGGCAGGGTGGGCGGGGGATGAACTGGAGAGTAATGGCTAAGCAATGTGAGATTTCTTTCTGGAATGATGCAATTGTTTGTTCTAAAACTGATTATGATGATGGTTGTGCAACTCTGTACTAAAAACCATTGCCTTGTGCCCCCCCCCCTTTTTTTTTTGGTCTTTTAAGGGCCACACCCATGGCATATGGAAGTTCCCAGGCTAGGGGTGAAATCAGCGGCTGGCCGCAGCCACAAACACAGCACTGCAGGATCCAAGCCACATCTGCAACCTACACCACAGCTCATGGCAACACCGTATCATCAACCCACTGAGTGAGGCCAGGGTTTGAACCTGCATCCTCATGGATACTGGTCAGCTTTGCTACCACTGAGCCACAATGGGAACTCCCTGCCTTGTGCACTTTAAATGAGAAAATTAAGAAACAAATGAAGATGGAAGAAGTTGCCTGAAGTATTTAGCAGTGGAGAGGTGACAGGCATGTGGATGAGCAGATGGTAGTGAACTTGGCTCTAGACATCTTGGACAGCAGTGGGACTGGATTTCTACTGGAAAAGCAAGGAAAAAGAAAATTGTTCCCTTCTCTATGCCTATTCAGATAAAGGAAAACTCAAACCTTTGATTAGATGATAATAAATGGCAGGAATTATCCTGACATAACAGATGGAGGGAACTACCAAAATAGCAAGGTGTCTTTTTAACCATGGACGTGAAGGACATTTGCAGTATCCTCTGTCCCCAGGAAAGCTGCAGAGAGCAAGGGGCAGGTTCATGGGCAGCCTCACGGTTCAGCCTGTACCTGTCATTTACAAAGTTGTAATCAAAGTATCAAAGATAAACCGAATGCATAGAAATACAGTTTGGGGTGTGAGATTAGGAGCTAGAGAGATAGACCTTGAATACTCCAGGGGATGTAAGCCTCATATCTGGTATTCTGTACCAGGTAGTGTGGTCATTTGGGAAAGGAGAGCCTGTGACTTTTGGCCCTTGGGAGGAAAATGTTGTGGGGAATCATTACGTCATTGTTTGAGACCAGATGCCCATCCCCCAGGGAGCAACACAATGGCAGGTCCGTTCTGAACTTGCGAGAAGGAACGATGCAAATTAAAAACAAATATAAAGAGGAGTTCCCATCATGGCTCAGTGGAAATGAATCTGACATCTGACTAGCATCCATGAGGACGCAGGTTCAATCCCTGGCCTTGCTCTGTGGGTTAAGGATCTGGCGTTGCCTTGAGCTGTGGTGTAGGTTGCAGACACAGCTTGGATCTGGCATTGCTGTGGCTATGGTGTAGGCCGGCAGCTACAGCTCAGATTGGACCCCTAGCCTGGGAACCTCCTCATGCTGCAGGTACGGCCCTAAAAAGACAAAAATAAATAAATGAAAAATTTTTTAAATCAAAACATTTTTTAAAGGAGAGAAAACAGTAATAGAAAAGAAAGAAGAAAGAAAGAAAAATGGCTAGGCCCCGTGTTGGGCATTTGGTTTTATGATCCTGAGTGATTTGGTGCCTTCCCTGGGAAATTTATTGACAGGAAAGTGAGGTGTGGAGGGGAAAATTCCAGATTATCTCACCCAGGGCATCTGTCATTTAAATGTCTCATCTAAGGCCCATCATGGAAGGTAAATAATGACCTCCAGCAGTTCCAGTTCGGCAACTCTCACCAGTAGTGAACTTGTCCTAGGGTTTCCCTGCCCTGCTGAAGTGAGAATCTGTGTGGGGATATACACGAGAGGGTGTTTCTGCAAACAACACATCCTGTCTTCACGGTTGATGAAGTAGCTTCATGCAGTAAAAGAGCACTGGCTGGCGAGTTGGGAGGCCTGATTCTAGTACTCACGTTACTGGTGGCAAACTGTGACCCCAGGACAAGTCCCATCCTCCAAAAAGTCAGAGTTGCTCCATCCCTGGAACTCCTCAAGTAGGTTGGGAACCACTGGACTGAAGAACCCTAAAGGCACTCCCAGCTCCAGCATCCAGCATCCTTTGAATATATAACCCTTGTCTCTGTCCATCCCCACCCCAGCACCGTCCTACCCCCCGCCCGCCACCCCACCCCCCAGTAGTCATGGTGCAGTGACCTCTGTCCTGCAGAAGAATCTAAACCTGTTTACCCACTTCATTGTAGCTATCTTTGTCCTCTCTGCCCCTGATAACTTGGCCCTTTGGGTTGGAAGATTTTTTTGTAGCCTTTTTTTTTTTTTGCACCTAATTCCATTTTTATTTGTTCTTAGGCAAATACTAAACAATTATAATATTCCTCAGTGGGCAGCTACAGAAGAAATGTAGTGGCAACTACATTTTTTTTTCCTTGTAAAATTTTCCTAGGTGGTGCCTTCACAGAAATCATTTCTTCACAGAACTTATTTAACTTTTCAAATCTCTTTTTTTTAACCTTCCAGAAAGAATAAAAATGACATAAGCAAACTCATCTTCAAAAGTGGGGATTTCCAGATGTCGCCATATGCTGAGTACCCCAAGAACCCTCGGTCACAAGAATGGGGCCGAGAAGCTATTGAAATGCATGAGAATGGAAGTACCAAAAACCTCCTCCAGATGACTGACGTGTATTACTCGGTGTGTGTTCCCTCCTCTGCCCAAGGGCACCTCCAGCTCCAGTTTCCTCTGAGAGTTAAAGGGATTCTGTTTTGTTGTAGTAAAAGTATTCCAGCTAGCTGAGGGTTAAAGAGAAGGGTGGCGGACGCCTCTTAGCCACATAGTTTAATATTCAGTTTACTTTCTATTTGCCTGGTATTTATTAGTTTTGACATTGAGATATGAAGACCATTTCCACAGAACACACTATGTACTGTGTGACGTTGTGGCAATAGCCCTCATGTCACTGAACTTGGTTTTGAAGTTCCAGGGTTGGAAGCTAAAAGATAGATAAGGAATTTAATGATATTTAGCCTTTGGCCCTTTCATTTTTATCTCTTGTCTGCTGTGCTTTGTATCACGTGGTCGGGTGGTTGAAACTGAGGGACTGGGGAGAGGTATAAAGAGAACAGTTCACTGGCTTCCTCGAACAGCACCTGTCAGAGGTTCAGAAGATTCAGTAGGTCTTCAGTCCTCAGGAGGTATCTAAATCATTTGCTGTGTCCGGCCCTGGACGGCATTATTTGGGAAACCACCTTGAACCCTTGCTTCTTCCATCCCACACTGAATAACCCTGTCATAGTCCCATGCCTTAGCCATTTTTTTTTTTCATGTTACACTGCATCAGCCACAAAGCAAACATGCAGTGATCCCTGAGCTGAAAAATAAACAGCCATCAGGTGACTGTTCCTGCCATGTGGAACTGTTTGAGGTGTAGCAATAAACGGGAAACCTTGCCCCTGAGGGACTTAATAGCTTTAGGCAATCCTGTTAACAGAAGCCACAATCCCTCTGGTTGTGACGAGGATGAACCTGTATGTTCAGACTTTGGATGGGAGGGGCATTCATGCTGAGGAAGCTGACTTAGTTTCGATGGACCCTGAAAATTTTGAATCTGATCTGGAGGAAGAACAAGAAGAAATAAGGGGAAAGATAAACACAGACACAGAGGTAGACCTAGTTTGAATGTTCCCATTGAGGTTTCTGCACAAGGGCTGTGCTTTTTCCTCTGTTTATCAGGAAAGCCCTTTTCCTTGGATCACCTAGCCGTAACTAAGCAGGTGTCTCTCCCAGGGGTGCCTACACACTCACAGCCTTTGTTAGGAGCTCCTCGGCCCCCGGGCAGCACCAGGTCACAGCAGCTGATAGGCCTTGCTGCTCATGGGACCCACTTCACTGCTCACGGCGTGTTCCCAGGCCATCAGCTGAAGAGCTGCCTCAAAGTCTTGCACTTAAATGAACGCTTCATTTCAGACAGTAGGCCTAACAGCCGGTAGAAGCAGAGCCTAGGCTTAGAGTGCAGAGCTGTCCCCTGAGGAAGAGGGTTGTCTCTCACAGGGCTCTCAGGTGTATGCTGGGCTCTCCTGGGATCCACACTGTAATAAGCAGAATCCAGTGTTTTATTTCTACCAAACCAGCATCTCCCCACAGTGGTCCTTTGAGGGCCTCCTCAAAGAAACCAGACCCTTCCCAGGGGGCTCCTTTTTTGTTGGCTAGGTAGGCATGACCCACTAAGCTGGCATCTGTCAGACGCCTGAGGGTCAGCTGGCCTCCTGCCTTGGGTCCTAACTCCAGCTGTGACAGGTGGCTGGATGACCTCATGAAGGTCAGTCCCCTATTCACAGCAAGGATTGTAGCAGTCTGCTGAATGCCAGAGAGGGTTTAAAGCCATCATACTCCACAGAAAAAAGACATTTTTTAAGTCAAAATAATTAATCTTGATAATAATCAAGATAATAATTAACCTAGGTCTTTTTTCTATGTTGGTCACTCAGTGCTCTTGATTATGTAAATGTTTCTAAGAAATTCCCTTTTCAAATAAGAACAGGAGTTCCCTTCAGGTAAAACCTGATTGGTATTCATGAGGGTGTAGGGTCGATTCCTGGCCTCGCTCAATGGGTTAAAGCTCCAGTGTTGCTGTGAGCTGTGGTGTATGTTGCAGATGCAGCCCAGGATTCTGTGTTGCTGAGGCTGTGGTGTAGGCCAGCCGCTGCAGCTCCCATTTGACCCCTAGCCTGGGAACTTCCATATGCTGCAGGTGTGGCCCTAAAAAGCAAAATAAATAAATAAAAAATAAAATATGAGCAAAGGTATCTCAGATTCCATACAGAGATGAGCTTGGGAGGGTTCCGACTTCTAGCAAAACCAGACCTTGCTCTGCTAAGTATATGCCTCCATCTTAAATTCATAAAAATGTAGCATTCATTGTTGTTGTCTTTTTTAATTATTACATTTAAACTCAAGACTGATACATCGACTTTTCTCCTTTTCTCTTTGGCCACCAGCCCACAAGTGTCAGGAATCCCGAACTTGAACGAAATGGACTCTACCCGGCCTACACTGGATTGCCAGGATCACGGCATTCTTGCATTTTTCCCGGACAGTATAACCCATCTTTCATCAGCGATGAGAGCAGGAGAAGGGACTACTTCTAAGTGCAGAAGCGAGAGGGGCCCGTTGCTCCGCGCTAGTGCCTCAAGTCCTGCACCAGGGGAGCACCGCCTCCAGCCACTCCCGGGACTAGCGGGGCGCACCTGAGTGGCCAGCGGGAAGGGGGCGGGCCTAAGGGGCGTGACCACAGTGGAAGGGGACAGGGAGAGCCCAGGGTCATGGAAGTGCAGGAGGCTCATCTGGCCCCTTCTTTGTTACTGTGAATTGAACACGGGCCAGTACAGTAGGGTCCCCCAGCGACTGCAACATGGCCATGGCTCAAGGATGACTGTTAATTAGAGCTGATCATTAGGCGCCATTGCAAGGACCCAGGTTTTCCTTAGTTTGCACTTTAGTAAATGCAAAAGTAGGGAGGGAGGTCTCCTTTTGGGTTTGTTTTTTTTTTTCAAGACTGTTCCCGAAGGAAGGCGTCTTTTCCTTAGATGCTTCCATAGGCCTCAATTTGGTGATTCATTTACAGCAAAATGCTGGCTCTTTAGTTGTTTTCCTGCCCAGTAGCTACATGCTGAACACAGATGCTGATCAACATACCACTAGGGTTTGGTGATGCTGCAGGTTAAGGCACAGTGTTTTAACATGCTCCTAAGTCCTGTCGTGCTACATTGTCCAAGCAAAACCCCACATGAACTGAAATGGGTGAGGCCCAGCACACAGCTCCGGTTTGTTTTCTTTAGTTAAGGTGACACATTTATCTAAAGTGACTTTTTTTTTCCCCCTTTACAGTTACATCTCATCTTTCCATATACATCTGAATCAGGGCAAAACAACTTCCCTTTGGTTCTAATAAGAGGCATTCAGCTGCCCCATAGTGAGGGCCAACAGGCTGCAACGGGCACTAGGTGAAGGCCATGGTGGAACCAGCCATCCCTGAGGGCCTGGCTCATGGGCTCTGCCCTCTGCCTCTGAGGCTGAGGCTGCTATGCATGGAGTAGAAGTGGAGAGCTGAAAGCAAGTTGGGTCTGAGCTGGTGATTCCCCACTGATGGAAAAGCAGTTTGATGTGGTGGCTTCAGCTGAATGTGGTTAGAGGAATAGGCCGAAGAGCTGTGTTCCATTTTCTGAAACACCAGTGCTTTGGGAAGCCGGGGGTGCTTCCCAGAGAAGAATAGGGAGCTGGGCTGGAGCCACACGTGAGGCTGCTTCCCCACCAGTGCTGGCACCTTTGCTAGCCCTGATCTCGTCTGCAAACTCAGTGTGGGTTGCATGGTTCAGCCAACCACTCAAAGCTATTTATTCATTGAAGAAATAACTTATTTTCTCTCAAACCGTAATTTGTAACTCTTTGTACTACTATGGAGTTCCCTCCAGAAACATGGGCATAATTCAAGTCAGCATTGGAGGACCAAAGACTTCTGGCCAGTTAGGGAGTTGAGCGTTTGCCCTGGGGAAGGAAATTCCGCGCGTCTTATTTATCACGGCTGTGGCGTGGGTCCTGCAGGGGGATGTATCCAGGGCTGTGCCTTTTAACTGCTACGTGTGGAACTGTGATCTTCCTCATCTGCTTTTGAGCATCTTGGTTTGGGATGAAGTGAGGAGAACACAGGTAAAAACTTGGAGCTCAGTGGCACCCACATTTCTGGAAATGCTGCAGCCTCTGGGAAGAGCCTATCCTGGGCATGGTTGTTGCTTCAAGGTTCTCTGATCTCTTAGGAATGTACCTAATCCTTATTCTTAGGTAACTCTCATCCTCACAGTTTTAAGTGCAAACTCCTGAGTCCCGTGGTGGTCTGCACGAGTCCCCATCTCCCTACTGCAGCAAGAACACTCGTCAGGCGCGATGCCACTTAGGAGTTCACCTGCACTCATCTCATGAGAGAGAGACAAAAAGAATTCCGGGTTTTGTCAGTAGAGGCCAACGTAAAATTTCAGAGCATTACCTTTTAGCAATCTTGGGTCTTGCCTCTCCCAGTGCAACCAAACAGCCATCTGTGCCTTGTGGCCTCACCTCTACACTGGAGGGCTCCAAGCTCCTGAATTCAGCTCACCTGAGCCAGCAGGCTGGGTCCCTCATTAAGCGGCCGCCTCCTGGCTCTTGAGCCAGAGCCCTGCTCAGTCCGCAGCACCCAGAGCCCCCGTGGGAGCTGTGCCCAGGCATACCCGCCTGCCACCTTCAGCGGACATCACAGCAGGCAGATCATCTCCAGGACCAGGGCCAGAAGCTGTGTGCGCCGCAAAATGAAGGCTTCAGTCCCTGAAGCATCCTGGAGCAGAATCCCAACGTCCAGAAAAGAGTGTGCTGTGAGTGCCAAGAACGCTTTCCCGGGTTTTGTGCATGTGAAGTGGATAAAGAGTGTCGTTGTTTTTTGTTTTATGTTTTCTTTTACTGTGAAAAGGGAGGCCCCCCTGACAAGGTTGAGATCACATCGTATCTGCAGTTTCTCAGAGGCTTTTGGGGGTGGGGCAAGTGCATCTTGAGAGCGTAAGGGTCTAAGAGGGCAGGCAAGCAGCATGACTGTTGCTCTGAGCGGGCTGCCTGCCTGGGTAAGGAAGGGAAAGGCCGGCTTCACTCCTGCCTGAGGTTAAAATACCTCCAGAAGGGTCCTTCCTGAGCCAAGAAACAGCTGGTAGGACAGCAGCCCCTGGACTGAGGGGACAGGCTGGATGCACCCCAGTGGGCAGAAGCTCTCAGCTCTTTCCAGGTGCTCAGCGGGAGTCCCCGCACCTGGAGTGGGTGGTTTCTGCCCACAGAGATGCTGCAGTCCTGCATGGGGGGACCATAGCTGGGGGCACTGGGAAGAGGCTGCCCGTGGACACTTAGACATCTACAGGACAGAGTGGGGACATGAGCATCTGGCCTTGGAGAGCCAGGACTCAAACCCTTCTGCCTGGCTCGCCCTTCCCACTTCTCCTCCTGTCTCACCTCCCTGGCAGATACCCCACCACCCAGTGTCAAAGAGAGCATGAGAGAGTCAGCTTAACAGAAAACTTTTTTTAAAAGAAGAACTTTAACATTATTAAACAGTAACTCAACTAATGCCATGAAATGTTCAAACAAAATGCGGAAAAAGTCCTTTCAGGTCTGTTGTTACATGTCCTTCTTGGACACTTGTGGTCGTCATGGAGAAAATAGTGGCTGGCTCGTGCTTAGCAAGAAGTGTATTGATTGGTATGTGGCTTTGGATGGAGAAGGTATAAGGTGATGACAGACTTAGCCATCCATCTGGGGGCTGCCTGGCCTTGTGCCCGTGGTGCGGCTGTGTGGGAAACATTTTTGTGAACATTCTCAGAATCTGGAACACATTCTGTTGAATGTCTAAAATGCTGACAAATCTTTCTTCCTTTGACAAAAGGTAACTTTCAGAAGCAGCTAAGTCTTTGAGAGCTGAAATTGCTCAGTGGAGAGTGTTCTCAAGCTGGCTGATAGCATTGGAGTTCCAAAGTTAAGAAGTAACTCGAGGTCTGGAAGAGGTCATTCTTAATATTGGCCCAAATGGGAGGGCAGTGTCTTTGCAAGGCAAGGCCGGATGGCTGCCCAAGAAAATGTCTTTGAAAGATGATATTCAGTCAGATGTGAAAGTTCCCAGAGCAGATGCTGCAGATGTCACTCCTCACATGTGGCTTTGGGGGGCCTCCATTAAGCCATCTTGCTCACTAGTGGAGTCCTGGGGGCCTGTAACTCTGTGAACACTGCCTGAAGAAGCTAGAATCTTGAGTCTAGTTGTTCCTGGCTTCGTTTAGCCTAACATACCGCAACCTACAGTTTTGGCCCATGGTTCTAAGATACCCTGATTTGAAAACTAGAGCACAGCTTTGGAGAGAGGAGAAACATCAAGTTCAGTATCTCAGTATTTTGTTTCTTACTGAAAACCACCCTTAATATCAGAGATGTTTTTTTCTATATGGAAACTTCTGAGGGGATAAGAAGGGACCTTTCACATGCTTTTTTATGACTAAGCATCATTCTGTGGTTCTGGTGTGCATTTCTGGAAACAGATGGGTTTTGTAGAGTTGGCTTTTAAGGATGTATTTTTTCTTTTTCTTCTCTCAAATTCTGAGAGGAGGAACCTGGCTAAACTACTAGGAAGATTACAGTGTTAAATGTCTGATATCTTGTTGTGCTAAAGCATCTTTTCAAGAGTGTTATAATCCATCCCGTTTGGGATAAACTGCACACAGAGAACTCTGAAAACAAAGGAGACAATTGAGGTCTAAAAAGAGACATATCTTAGACTGGCTCTGTCCTCTTGGCATTTTAAAGGGGACATTTTAAAGGATTTGCATATTAGATTCTGGTTTTATCTTTTTTTTTCCATTGGATACATGATAATGTGGTTCAGGTGCAGAGTTCTTGGGCAGGAAGGATGGGATTGGACAAGGATGGGATGGGACCAGCCTACCTGGGAAACTAACCCAGTCTCTGTGTTACCTTGCCTGTTTCTTGGGGAAAAAAACAAAAACAAAAACAAAAAAAAGCGTCATCGTGGGTTGCTGTGAGTTTTATTAATATTTGTGTTGCTGGATTTATGGTTAAACGAAGCATGTAGCCGGAAGATGAACTTTTTGAGTTTTCATTTTGTCCCAGCTTTCTCCTTACAAACCTTTAAACCTTAGCCCCTGGTTGATTGATTGTGTAAATCCATTACGAGAATGTTATTTAAAGTTGTATTATAATTGCAACCTCCACTAATTATTCAGTACTGTAGCAGCAAAGTATTATTTGTAAGAATTCAATTATTTTTATACTTATATCCACTCTAAGTCTGGCGTTCTAGTCAGTAAAATGATGCAATAAAATGAATACAATTTTCACTGTGTTTTTCTCATGGTAACAAACCAGCCACAGCAGAGCGCGGCACGTTCCTTTGCACGAGGGCAGCCCTTGAACAACGAGGCTGCACAGTGAATGAACTCTTACGTGGTGCATATGGGAACTGAGTCCCTCCTGCATCCCCAGTGCCTAGCACAGTGAGGAAATATACTTTTGATGACAGAGGGATGGGTGGATAGATTGATCTAAATAATGAAAAACCCAACTCGGGCATAATGCCTGCTTTTGTTTACGTTTCTTTCTGTGGATTGGAGAGGGCCCGCAACCAAATGTTCACATGCTGAAAATTTCCTCCAGAGTGCTTCCCACCACCACTCCGGGCCCACTCCTCAGGTCTTGGAGGAGAAGGGAGAGGAAGCTTGTCAGTGCTCCATGGTGGAGAGAACCTGGAACTTTTAAGGTGCTGGGCTGTCAGCCAACCTCTGCTGGTGGCTGATGAATGTGACTGCCTGGCTGGTATTTGTTCATCCATTAATTGCTTCCTTGGGTGCCTTTCCCGGCAGGGGTGGATGAGCCTCTCAGATGCTTTATGACAGCAGCCTTGGCACCAGGAACGGCTAGTAATGTAGCTTGGGACATGAAGGTGACCTTTCGGCGGATTAGGTGGGGGGTACAGCCCATCAAACATCTGAAGTTCAGCAGTTAGCAAACCCAACTAGGAACCATGAGGACTCGGGTTTGATCCCTGGTCTTGCTCAGTGGGTTAAGGATCTGGCATAGCTGTGGGTTGTGGTGTCGGTTGCAGATGTGGCTTGGATCCCAAGTGGCTGTGGTATGGGCTGGCAGCTGCAGCAGATGTGAGACCCCTGGCCTGGGAACCTCCATATGCCAAGAATATGGCCCTAAAAAAAGACCAAAAAAAAAAAAAATCTGTGAATGGAAATGGCCAGCAGCACTCTGCTCTCCTGACCCAGCCTCCTTCCCCTCTGCTCTCCTGGCCCACCATGTAATCCCCAACTGAGACCTTTGCGGAACCCAGTACTGACCCTGAGCCTGTAATCAGGGACAGTAGGACATTGTAATCATCACAGCATTTCCATACGCCTCTGTCCCGGGAACTGTTTAGACCCCTCTGCCGTCCACCCACAAGCTGATCCAAGTGCTTGTCTTCCCTGCACCCCTGACCTAGCAACGTGGAGCCTCCACCTTGAGATTTGATTGGCCAGTAAGTAAAGATCTAAAAAGTATGTGTAGAGCCTTGGACTGAAAGAACTCCAGCAGTGCACGCTCATTTTCCAATTGTTTGAGAAGTCAAGAAAGGGAAAGGGCACAATATAGAGGTGATATATATGCCAGTCCTTCTGTCTGGGATACTGAATGGCAAGGACAACTTTCTAAATGCCCAGAACTGTACTGTGTCAACATGCAGTCTGACACAGCCAACATGAACTTCAGAGAGATGTGAGGAAAGAGAAACATAGGTTGATGTTTATTGACCTCATAAAAACTTAGGGCACCATCAGAAGGCCTGGGCTCTAACAGCTGGGACTGGATAGTCCCTAACAGTTTCCTGGCTGTTTTTCCCAGATTGTGATATCAGGCCCAAGAGTCCGCTCAGCTCTCTGAGTCTCTGTGTCCTGATCAGGGAGGTGGGGAGAGTAAGTACTGCCTCTCGGAATTGTGATGAGGATGAAAAGGAAGAATTCATATGACAACACCCAAAGAAACAACACTGAGCAGTTCTCTTCAACAAATCCCTCCTGTCACCAAAAGAAAGGCAAACACTTATAGGATTATGTGTCATTTCAATGCTGACTCACTAAGTAACTGGTCCTGAAGACCTCGGATGGGCTGCAAAAAGTGGTTTTTTGTTTTTTTTTTTTTTTGGTCTTTTCTAGGGCTGCTCCCGTGGCATATGGAGGTTCCCAGGCTAAGAGTCTAATCAGGGCTGTAGCCACTGGCCTATGCCAGAGCCACAGCAACTCAGGATCCGAGTCGCATCTGCAACCTACCCACAGTTCACGGCAACACTGGATCCCTAACCCACCCAGCAAGGCCAGGGTTTGAACCTGCAACCTCATGGTTTCTAGTCAGATTCGTAGCCACTGCGCCATGATGGGAACTCCCGCAAAAAGTGTTCTTGCCATTTCCTCTTCCCTCCTCCTCCTCCAACCTGCTCCTCATGTCCCAAAGAGATTAATGGGTTAGAAATTGCAAGCCCTCTCCAGGTAGGAACCAAGACTGTCCCGTTCAACATGATATGCTCAGTACCTGGCACCTATAGGCATTCACTACAACAAAGATGGGGTGAGTCAGTGGGTGGCTGAACCATCCAAGGGAAGAAATAGATTGAAGTTAAGTTTCCTAGAGCTCTACCCTCTCTAGTAGCTGCAGATTGATGACTAGCTGATGGTGGATGGATATGTAGCGATGCCATGTAACTGTACAGGGACCCTCAGCAAGGTCTCTTATAGCAAATCTCAGGCAAGCCTCTGTGGACTGAACACTAAGGATACATGGAGTTCCCGTCATGGCTCAGCAGAAATGAATCCAAGTAGCATCCATGAGGATGCAGGTTCGATCCCTGGCCTCTCTCAGTGGGTTAAGGATCTGGTGTTGCCGTGAGCTGTGGTGTAGGTTGCAGATGTGGCTCGGATCCCATGTGGCTATGGCTGTATGGTGTAGGCCAGCAGCTACATCTCTTCTTTGATCCCTGGCCTGGGAACCTCCATATGCTGAGGGTGTGGCCCCAACCCCCCCCAAAAAAACCCAAACAATCAAAGAACCCCACTAAGGATACACTAGAAAGCTCTTCACCTGATGAATTATGGGACAACTAGACCACGAAATACCATTCAGCAAATATAAAAAAACAAACTACCTCAACAGGTGGCAATAGGGATAGGTCTCAAAAGCATTGTGCTAAGTGAAAAGTGCCAGCCATAAAAGGCTACCCCCTGTATGATTCCATTTATACTTCATTCTGGAAAAAGACAAGGTCATAGGTAGGGAAGATAGGTGAGTGGTTTCTCTGAAGGTTGGGAAGGAGCTTTCTGCTATTCACCAAGTATTTTCAGCTTTCTTCCTTCCAGACACATGGAAGCACACATTCTCCCACCCCCTTTGACATACAGCCATGTAACTTGCTTTGGCCAAAGAAATGTGAACGGAAGTGAAGTGTGTCACTTCTGAGAAGACACTTTAAGAGCGGTGTGGGATGTCCACTTCTCTTGCCTCAGCAATCATGGAAGCCTGTGTTGAGATGGAGCCTGAGTGACTAAGGACAGCATAGCCCCTTGCCGACTGGGTTTGGACATAAACAAAACAGAACAAAAAAAGTACCACTAGTTACTATGCTTCGTGTGAATGGTTTGATTCCCAGTTCAACACCATGGAACATTTGTATCGTTAAAATTCTTCAACTGGAGATCCCGTCATGACGCAGCGGAAACGAATCCACCTAGGAGCCATGAGGTTGCAGGTTCGATCCCTGGCCTCGATCCGTGGGTTAAGGATCCTGCGTTGCCATGAGCTGGGGTGTAGGTCACAGACACGGCTCAGGTCTGGTGTGGCTGTGGTGCAGGCCGGCGGCTATAGCTCCGACTGGACCCCTAGCCCGGGAACCTCCACATGCGGTGGGTGTAGCCCTAAAAAGACAAAAGACAAAAATAAAATACTTCAACTAAGTTGTTTTAGGTTTGTTTAATAAGAATGCAAAGCAAATACACTTACTGAGTGGCTCCTATTTTCCAAGTCTGTTGTGTGAGGCTTTGTGACGTGGATGAGCTTTTGAACCAGAACGACCTAGATTCGAAAGTCATCTCTACTGCTCATTAGCTGTGGGAACTTGATAAATTTCTGAACCTATTTGATCATGGTTCCTCCTCTGCAAAGCACCATAAGTGATTAATTCGTAATCCAAAGGTATGTGGAGAGGTTAAATGATAGGATGTCTCTGCGGTGCTTCTCATTGACACATCAGTTAGCTCTGGGCCTGGGATGACGCAGGCATTGAGTATCTGTATGTTAAGCTCCATGGAAGGCAGGCTTGAAGCAGTTGTCTTGTTGTTCATATAAAACTAGAATATTAACTCCTCTGTCCTTGCTTCTGGCTTACATCACAGTAGTTGTCAAATTTTTATCGTAAGGCGTTATCACAGGGACATCAGTACCATCAATAAGGCAAAAGTTGTTTGGGGAAACAAGCTATAATTTTACAATCCATGCAGAAGTTGATCTATATTTAGCTCCATGATAACTGGATTAATCGGGGAACAAGGTCCATCTCCTGTCTGTCCACACCCATCACCCTCACCTTGATCAGGTCCCTCGCTTCCTCATCGGTTGGTTCCCGTCTCACCTTGAGGCTAATACCTTTCTCAAGGCCAAGGGACTGGGACATAGTCGTCCTAACCGGGGACAAGAAGGATGCTGTCATCGTTACTCACAGTATCAGAGGATGTGAGGCCTGGAAAGCTTCTCAGTGAGGTCATCTAAGCAGTGGTTTATAAATCCTGCCCATGGAATGCTCCTGGTCTTGGAAGAAGTCATCCCTGGGCTGAGGCCAAATGCACCAAAAAAGCAGTGAATTTTTCAAAAAGCTAAATTTAGTCGACTTAAATCTCCTGAGATCACATCCTTTCTACTTGTTTCACTTCTAAAAATATCTCTTATTTTACCAAACAAGGGTGACAGCCGATGGCAGTTCTCTTCCTTCTTTTAGTGCCCACCCCTTGTGAGCATGTCACCCTGTCAGTCCCCTCCACATCACTCATGTGGGATACATCACTGGTTTTTAAAAACCTGTCAATCTGGGAACCGCTGACATGTCCAGCCCTGGCTTTTATAAAAGAGGACATGGAGGCCCAGGGAGGCTGAAGGCTGTTCGTTTTCCCAAAGTTTCCCAGCATCACTGGTTATACACTGCAAGACACAAGCTTCACCATGCAGTAGGATAGCGGAGTGCAGGTTTTAGAGACAGATCTGGATACAAGTCCTGGGCCCCATGAACTACTCACTAGGATAGGGCCTTGACAAAGCTATGCCATTCCTAGATCTTGGTAGCTGTGAAGTTTTTTCCATTTTTCAGACAAAGTCTATGTCAGATATACAAAGGAGAACCTCTTCGAGAGAACTGAATCTGGCTGGTCTCACATTTCTTCACAGCAACATGCAACGCTTGAAGGCATGAAACTACATCTATAAAGTTATTCTCTTAATCATGAAAGCAATAGGCAGAGATTGTCCAAAAGAAAAGATCTCAAGGAACCCAGGGCCCAAGAAAAACTACCCCGTGTGAAGTCCTACCAACCAAGAGAGCAATCAGAACACTGAATGTTGGGAACAGAGACTTGATGAGGGATACGTATTGGATCTGGTTTGTTAGAGAGTTAAGACATGGAATTTTAAAAATAATTAAGATTTGGAAATAGAATATAATATGTTAGAAAACACTGACAAAGTAAAAATATAAGTAACAAAAACAGGAGGTATGGGAGAATGAGATGCTCTTTTCCTTATTTTTCAAACCAGTCCATACTGTTTAAAATTAGATAATAAGGATTTTTGGCTGCCCTTGCAGCATGTGAAAGTTCCTGGGCCAGGGATTGAACCCATACCACAACAGCAACCCAAGCCACAGCAGTGACAATACCAGATCCTTAACCTGCTGTGCCACCAGGGAACACCATAAGAATATTTTAAATTGGGAGTTCCCGTCGTGGCACAGTGGTTAACGAATCTGACTAGGAACCATGAGGTTGCGGGTTCGGTCCCTGCCCTTGCTCAGTGGGTTAACAATCCGGCATTGCCGTGAGCTATGGTGTAGGTTGCAGATGCGGCTCGGATCCCGAGTTGCTGTGGCTCTGGTGTAGGCCGGTGGCTACAGCTCCTATTGGACCCCTAGCCTGGGAACCTCCATATGCCGCGGGAGCGGCCCAAAGAAATAGCAAAAAGACCAAAAAATATATATATATATATTTTTTAAATCGCATATTTTATTACGGGTTTTCAAAAAAAATTTTTGGGGGGCCCACACCTGCAGCATATGGAGGTTCCCAGGCTAGGGGTCTAATTGGAGCTACAGCCACCGCCCTACACCACAGCCACAGCAATGCAGAATCCAAACCACGTCTGCAACCTACACCACAGCTTACGGCAATGCCGGATCCTTAACCCACTGAGCGAGGCCAGGGATCGAACCCACAACCTCACGGTTCCTAGTGGGATTTGTTTCTGCTACACCATGACGGGAACTCCCACAATATTTTTTTTCTTGATCCTGGAGGAGAATCCTTGGAACTAATATCTCTTAGAGTAAAGACACATTTTTTGAAAGTTTGCCAATCATCTCATTTTCACTCAGCTGGTTTTTCTTCTGTTAATTCAAATTAAAAAGTGGATGTCTTGTTACAATTGAAAAAAATAATATCTATATTATGATCTCATGCTTATGAAATTATACCTACTCACCCATCTGACTCCACCTATTCTCTCTTGCCCATCATCGGTCTGCAGCGTGGAGAGAGCTGTCCCACATGGTGTCCTCTAAATGTTAACACTGGTTCCTGGATTGTGAACCTTTTCCTTTCTTCTTTATGCTTTTCCATGTTGCTTGAATTTATCCTAACAAACATGCATCATTTTAATAACAATAAAATTATTAATTTAAAAAATAAAGTGAGGGAGTTCTCTGATGGTCTAGTGGTTAGGACTTGACACTTTCACCACCGTGGCCCGGGGCAATCCCTGGTCTGGGAAGTGAGATCCCACATCAAGCCACTGCACACTGCAGTCAAATAATTAAATAAAAGGAGGACAATAATATGCAACTTTCAGCATCATCAAAAGAATATATATGTGTGTGTGTGTGTATACACACATATGTGTATGTGCAGATAGAGCTATATAGCTATATATATGGCCTAACACAGTTCCTGACAGTTCCTGGCATTCATAGGGGCCAGGCACCATTACTGCTGCTTTCTTGGGGAGAGAAAAGCCTTAAATCCTGATTGTAGTGATCTCCTGGCTTAGTTGGGGTTCTTAGTTGCAGAGACGAACATCTGCTCTGCTTGCTTTACGAAAGAATATCAGGTGTCTCACAGAATCTCCAGGAGGGACTTGGAAGGTCCCCAGAGGAGACCCATGGCCACATCAGCCCTGTGGGAGGGAGCACCCCAGCAAAGACAGCCCCTCTGCCACCCCAGCCCTGCTCCAACCCCGCACCTTCCCCCACTGATCCCAGGCACGAGGCCGGCGCCTCAGGTTTCTGCCTCTGAAAGCCAGAAAGAGGCTCCATCTGGTGCTGCTGCTTTTTATTTCCTCCTCTAAAAACAACTGAGTGCCTCCAATTTATGTGCCAAGTCATGGCCTGCACCCCACAGACAAGGGAGACTGTGAGAGCAAGGTCTTGGCTTCTTCCTTGGAGGGGCGGGAGTCGTGATGGGGGAGATCCCCACGCACAAGGAGGGTGGTTCAAGATGCTGAGGAGCCTCAAACAGGGCAGACGCTATTGACCACACCTCCTCAGTGTCCCTTACAAAGCTTGAGCCAAGGACCAAAAATATCCCCAGCGCACTTGAAAATTAGGATAGGAGTTCCCGTCCCCAGCTCAGCACAAACCAATCTGACTAGCATCCATGAGGATGCAGGTTCGATCCCTGGCCTTGCTCAGTGCGTTAAGGATCCGGCATTGCCATGAGCTGTGGTGTAGGTTGCAGATGCGGCTCGGATCCCGAGTTGCTGTGGCTGTGGCGTAGGCCCGCAGCTACAGCTCCGATTTGACCCTTAGCTTGCAAACCTCCATATGCCGTGGGTGTGGCCCTAAAAAGACATTAAAAAAAAAATGGTAAATTGATTCCTTACTCATTCAAAGGTACTGCTAACTCACTGAAATATGTTTATGTACAGTAAGCCTTTCATATCCATGGGTTCCATATGCAGGAATTCAACCAACTATGGATAGAAAAAAAATGCAATTTTTAATTTCAGAAATTTCTGAATTTGCTATTCACTGACAATTATTTCATAGCATTTATGTTATATTTACAGCTATTTTGACAGCGTTTACATTGCATTAGGTATTACATTTTTCATTGGTGTCTACAATATTTTAGTATGTATTTATACAGTTGCAATCATACTTTTATACAACTCTTGTCTTGGTTTTGTCCCTAACATTTTATATATGCTTTTCCATTTTCTATACTCCGTCTTTATCATCGTTAGTATGTATGTAACGTCCTTGAAATGAATATGCCACAGTTATCTTAATTCCCTGTCATTGCGCATTTAGAGTTTTTTGTTTGTTTGTTTTTGCTTTTTAGGGCCTCACCCACAGTACATGGAGGTTCCCAGGCCTACGGGTCGAAGTGGAGCTACAGCTGCCAGCCTGCACCACAGCCACAGCAACATCAGATCAGAGCTGATGGATCTGATGGTTCCTAGAGGGATTCGTTTCTACTTCACCACGATGGGAAATCCCTAGGGGTTTTGTTTGTTTGTTTGCTTTTTAATCATTCCAAATAATGCTTTGGAATCCGCAAAGTCTTCACAAATGAAGAGATGCTTGAACACTCAAAAACTGTTAACTGCGCTAATCTGAGTCATATAGGCACAAAGCAGCCTGAAAGTGTATGGGAGGATATGCGTAGGTTATATGCAAATACTAAGTTATTTTATATAAGGAACTTGCACATGCTGAGATTTTGGTATCTGCAGGGGGTGAGGTCCTCAAATACCAAGGGAACACTATAAAATTTTTAAATCTCAGAGAAGGGACCCCTTATCCAGTGTAAACAGTATTCTCAGAGACCTCTCAATTCTTTTTTTTTTTTTTTTGGTCTTTTTGCCTTTTCTAGGGCTGCTCTCTCAGCATGTGGAGATTCCCAGGGTAGGGATCGAATCGGAGCTGTAGCCACCAGCCTATGCCAGAGCCACAGCAACTCAGGATCCAAGCCACATCTGCAATGTACACCACAGCTCATGGCAACACCGGATCCTTAACCCACTGAGCAAGGCCAGGGATCGAACCCACAACCTCATGGTTCCTAGTCGGATTTGTTAGCCACTGAGCCACGATGGGAACTCCAGATCTCTCAATTCTTAACTGAAAAAGGGATAGAGTTTTTATATTTAAAAAAATAGAAACTTTATATAAAGAAAAATACTTAAAAGCAAACAATAAGGATTTACAGCAAATATGACAGAAGGAAGGTTACTATATCTCAAAGTTCCAAAACATACAAATTAATCAAAAAAAAAGAAAACCACTTAAGAACCCAAAAGCTACATGGGCAAAGGGTGTGCACAGATCATCGACAAGGAGAAAGTGCAAGAAGACACATGGTCTGAAAAATATTAATGCTCACTTGAAGCTGGAGAGGAAGGGAGGCTACTATTGCCTGTGGGCCAAGCATCTTATATGCATTTTTATTTCAACCTCACAACCATAGTCATGTTAGTTACCATAAAATTCATGTTATAAATGAGGAAACTTGAGGTTCAGAAGGGGCATGGTAGCTTGTTGGCCAATATTAACTGGCAAAGCTGACACTGAACCCATGATGACTGTTGAGCTGCAAAGACCAGGGTCTTTCCACACACCAAGCTGCCTCTCTAGTGATTATTGTGTATGGAACTGAATTCCTTTTACTTATTAAATTATTGAACCCCAATGCTAATGAGAGTATGGTCTTATAAGATTATGGGCAAGTGAGTAAATTAATCAAACCCACTGAACTCCATCAAGACTTATTAAGAGCCATAAAAATTTTAATTTCCATTGACTCGGTCATTGCACATTGGAGTGATCTTCTCTTAGGAAAGAATTCAATATATGGAAATCACTATGAGCAAAAAGATATTCATCATATATTTGTAAGAATGAACAATTAGAAACAACCTAAATGTCCAGAATTGTCTAACTAAATTGGTAAATATTTACTCCACTTAATAGAATATTATATAGCTATTTTAAACATTTGTTATAAATATTATGAAGTAAAAGGGGAAGATTTTTTTCGTATAGTTATTTTTTTTGTTTTGTTTTATAGGGCTGCACCCATGGCCTGTGGAGGTTCCACAGGCTAGGGGTTGAATTGGAGCTGTAGCTGCTGGCCTATACCACAGCTCACAGCCACAGCAAATGGGATCCAATCCGCATCTGCGACCTACTCCACAGTTCACAGGAACAATGAATCCTTAGCCCACTGAGGAGGCCAGGGTTCAAATCTGGGTTCTCAGGGATGCTAATCAGATTCATTTCTGATGAGCCACAATGAGAACTCCTTTCATACAGTTTTTAAAATAAAACTGATACCCTTTATATCAGGATTAAGGAATGAAGAAATGAGGGAGTTTTCACTTTTTATATTTTGGTAGTCTCGGAATTTTTTAAAAATATGTTTACAATTTAAAAAATAAGGAAAAGTGGATAGGATAAAAGCTTGACAATAAATATGCCAAAATATCAATACTATGAGGGTAGAAGGACTGTGGGTTTCTTTCCCTTCTTATTTTATTTTTAAAATTTCTTTGTAGTGTATTATTAAAGATAAAGCTTTATAATGAAAAAATGTCATTCTAAAAGTATGGCCTCAGTTAAAAAAAAAAAGTTTCAATTTATCATCTCTGGAAAGAGGTCATTGTCTCCATATCACAGATAAGTAAACTGAACCTCCAGGAGGATAAGTAGTTTACCAGCCACACAGAATTAAGCCTTGACCTGTCTGACCCTTGGTGTGCCTTCAGTTTGTGCCCTCAAGACTCACCTCCGTTGAAGCTCTGGATCTGAAGGAAGCCCTTGAATGGTGAAGGTCTCTGATTCAACTTCCTGGAAATCAATGACGTAGTGATGAAGGCAGAATTTTCAACAGTTGGTGTTAACCTGGACATGATAAGAAAAATACGTCAAAAATGAGACTTAGCCTACTAAGTAGGGTATTCAGGATTTTTTAAAAGAGTGGTTATAGGAGAAGAAAGCTATAGGGACAGATTTGAGTAGAGCTAAGCAGAAGAGAGCAGAGAGATGGTTAACGAATAGCTCAGTGGTTAACAAATCCGACTAGGAACCATGAGGTTGCGGGTTCCATCCTTGACCTTGCTCAGTGGGTTAAAGATCTGGCGTTGCTGTGAGCTGTGGTGTAGGTCGCAGACGCGGCTCAGATTCCGAGTTGCTGTGGCTCTGGTGTTGGCTGGCAGCTACAGCTCCAATTAGACCCCTAGCCTGGGAACCTCCATATGCCATGGGAGCAGCCCTAGAAAAGACAAAAAAAAAAAAAAAAGAGAGAGAGAGCGAGCAGAGAGGAGGAAGATGAGGCTGTAGGAAGGCAGGGTGGACTCTGGGAGCAGAGACACCAGTGATTGGGGACACAGTTTCCTCTGCTCTGAGTGAGCCACCACCAACTTCTCAGGAATACTTGAAAAAAAATGTGTGAGGAAAAAGAGGTTCCTGCTCACCTCTGCAACCCTCTCTGCAGCCATCCCTGCGGATGTGGTCAGGGGAGGGCAGAGGCTGACAGGATGATGGGATGGGGAGATGACCCTGGCCACCTATGCAGACCTCCTGGGGTCACATTCCCACCTACTAGCCCTGTGACCTTGGGCACACCAATTTTAATCACTTTTTGCCTCAGTTTGCTTAGATGGAATCGTAATAGAACCTACCTCTTAGAATTGTCTTGAGAGTTAAATGGGTCATTATCTGTAAAACATTTATTTACACTGATATTTTCCATGTAGTAAGTCCACGTAAATGTCTGTTAAACAGAAAACATTTTGGAGTCAAATCGTGAACAAATTTATGGAACCATGACTTGGATTTCACAATTTACATAGCTGATTTCATGCACTGCCCTGATACCTTTTTAAAATTATTAATATTCCTAATGTAATACATATATTAACCTCCTAAACTATGAAACTAGTTGAGAATCACATAGAGACTTTCTAGCAAAGTTGCTAGGAGAGCAAATCTTAAAAGTTCTAAAGGCGGAGTTCCCATTGTGGCACAGTGGAAATGGATCTGACTGGGAACCATGAGGTTGTGGGTTCAATCCCTGGCCTTGCTCAGTGGGTTAAGGATCTGGCGTTGCTGTGAGCTGTGGTGTTGGTTGCAGATGCGGCTTGGATCTGGTGTTGCTGTGACTCTGGTGTAGGCCAGCAGCAACAGCACCGATTTGACCCCTAGGCTGGGAACCTCCATACAGCGTGGGTGCAGCCCTAAAAAAAGACAAAAAGAAAAAAAAAAAAAAAAGATCTCGAGACAAGAAAAAAAATTTATTTTGTAACTGTATGTGGTGATGGATGTTACCCAAATGTATCCCAGCCATTATTTCAAGGTATAAATATATATCAAATCATTATGTTGTGCACCTAAAACTAATACAGTGTTATATGCCAATTATATATCTCATTTGGAAAAAAGAAGGCAAGGTCTTCTCCTGAGAGAGAAATAAGATGTGTGCTGGGATTAAGACGCAGAGAGGAGAGAAAATACCTGACACAGCCGTGCGGGAAATTGAGAGGAAGCTGATGTTGGACATGAAATAGCATCAGACAGAGATTGAAAACAGTGAACTTGACGTAGCAGCAACCCCCACATGAAATCCTCTTACTCCAGCAAAACTCAGCAATGGGTATTAGAGCAGAGCAAGGGACCAACAAGTTGACCCAGAACTGAGGTTTTTGTAGGTGGCCCCAGATGGGAAGATGCTGCCTGAAGGACTTTATTGTGTATGACGCCTGTGGGTCTGGGCTTAGAAGAAGGAAGGGCTGGGTGAAAATGAAGGGCCAGCAAAGGTTAATATTTTTAATCCATGAAATATATAAAAAAGCTCACATGTTTTTCTTATAACAGTATGAATGACCCTCCTCTTGAAACAATAAACAAAAATCATGAACAGGAGCTACAAATATATGGAGCTGTTTAATCTCATTCCTGGCCAAAGAAAGGAGAATTTAAATACTGAGGTATCATTTCTCACCTACCATGACAGGAAAAAAGCCTACTTTCAAAAAATTTTTAGTGAAGTGTAGGTGACTTCCAGTGTTAATTTCTGCTGTACGGCAGAGTGACTCACTTATACATAAATGTTCTTTTTCATATTCTTCTCCATGCAATTTATCACAGGACATTGCATATAGTTCCCAGTGCTATACAGTAAGACCTTGTTGTCTCACCCATCCTGTAGATAATAGTTTGCCTCCAGTAGTCCCAAACGCCCAATCCTTTCCTCCCCCAAACCTCCCCCCTGCTCTTGGAAGCTACAAGTCTGTTCGCTCTATCAGTGAGTCTATTTTTGTTTTGTAGGTATGTTGATTTGTATCCACATCTAAGTGTACTGTATGGTATTTGTCTTTTTCTTAGTTCACTTAGTATGATAATCTGTAGGTGCATCCATGTTGCTGGAATGTCACTGTTGTCCATGTTTTTCTTTATATATATAGAACATGTGTATGTATATACCCATTCATCTCTTCTTGAGCCATTCCTCTATGGATGGACATTGAGGTTGCGTCCATGTCTTGACTCTTGTAAAAAGTGCTGCTATGAACATACGGGTACATGTTTCTTTCCAAATCATAGTTTTGTCTGGGTATATGCCCAGGAGGGGGACTTATGGATCATATGACAATTGTGTTACTTCTGTCTTGTTTTCTGTAGTGGCTGCCCCAACTTACATTCCCACCAGCAGTGTAGGAGGGTTCCTTTTTCTCCACATCATCTCCAGCCTTTATCATTGGTAGGCTTATTAATGATGGCCATTCCAACCAGTGTGAGGTGGCACCTCATTGTTAGTAAAGCCTACTTTTTAAAAATAAAAAACACTTTATGATGACGGATGAAAGAAAAGCCACAGGGAAGTAAATTAAAGCTTGAAGAAGCTAATTGGGCAAACACTGCTTGAAGCCTTAATGTCTTTACTGTTGAATTAGTGATTTTACTCCCTGGAATTTATACTAAGGAAACAACACAAAACAAAAACAGAGAGAAAGGCACAATCTTCTCTCTCCCTTGCCTCCCAGCACTAGGCTTGTATCTAAAGAACTGCATCAGTGAACCTTCAGGAAAAATGGAGCTTTGAGGCCATTAACGTCCCTGAAGTGCTCTGTCCCCTGCTTAATGGGTTTCACAATAAATCAAGCTTTCTCAGCCTACTTTTCTCTACAGGCAGGTAGGTCAAAGGCTCCCTAACTTCGTGGTCATTGATTCCTACGTTGCTATTATCCTAAGTTTCTATTACTTGCACCTCAGTTATCACTCAATAGACTGTGAATTGCTCAGGGGCGGGGACCTCAGTCTTGCTTATCTCTTTGTTTAATATCCACCTCTACTCCTTATGGCTAAAGCTCCCCCAGTAGATGCCTCATTGACCTTTGTAGAGTTGGCTGTCATCTCCACTGCTCCCCATTCCAGAATGCTCCATCCTCTACCCTCTTTAGTTCGTGCATTTGGCTGAGGCTGGCCTCTTGGTTTGGTTGATGTATTCATCTATGTCCTTGTGCATGTGCCAACCAGTCAGTGGGCACTTCAGGGGTGCTATCTTTATTTAAGGACTCTTATGTAATGTACTTTAAGGCAAGGTTCAGAGTCCATGCCTCTCTGGACCTATCAGCTGTCATTGCTTTCTGTAACTATTACTAATAGAGAGATGTGGTAATATGCAGGTAATAAAACATGGTGTGGAATCAGCTGACTCATAAAAAGTTAAAACTGGAAAGGAGCTCAGGAAATGGTGGTATCGCTCAACCCCTACTCTGATTTTACAGACAAAGGAACGGAAGACCAGAGAGAGGTGGTTTTCCCATGGTGATGTAGCTGGTTCTTGGAAGAGTTGGGATAAAGGTCCAGGGTCTAGACAACCAGTTTATTAGGATTACCAGGGCACATGTCATCGAAAGTATGTGTCATAAGTTCCCTGGTGGCTCAGTGGGTTAAGGATCTGATGTTGTCACTGCTGTGGCTCAGGGTCAGTCCCTGGCCTGGGCACTTCCACATGCCATGGATGCAGGCAAAAAAAAAAAAAAAAAATGTATCATAGAGCACATGAGCTACAGAGTGTATGGGGGATGGTGAGGCCAGCAAGCCCCACCGTGGTGACTGACAAGGCAGAGCTCCATAAGGGAGGCAGAAGTCAGCAGGGATTCTGGGAGAAGGCCTGGGTGGAGAGCATGGGCAGAGGTGGGGGCCAGGCCTGAACAAGTGTCTGGATGAAGCAAAAACAGTGTGGTAAGGTGAGCTGAGCATGGCCTTGAAAAAGTGGAATTCAACCCCAGAGCTGCCACATTTCCCCTTGTTACTTCTCTAACATCCGGGTTTTCAGTCAATAAAAACTTGCCCGTAGAACTGACTTCTCAGAGTTGAGTTAAAGGAGACCGTGGATATAATTTCAACTCGGCACCAGGAAAGAGCCCTGGAAGATGGTGATCGATGACATCCTCATGGAGATCAAGGCTTGTGGTCCTCCTAGGAGGTGAAAAGTAAGCACCCATCCTTCTGTCAGTCTTCAGAAGGCTCTTGACAGAGACAGTCTCCTACCTTGGATACAGAGGACCTGTCCCCATTGGGCTGATGGCACTCGTGAACAGGGGCTGGCGGCCAACCACAGCCAGAGGCCAAAGTCAGTCAGCTGCCTCTTTTTGTAGGACCCACAAGTTGAGAGTGATCTTTATATATTTTTTAATCTGGAAAAAAAAATCAAAAGAAGAATCATGGTTTGTGAAATGTGAACATTATGTGGAATCCTAATTTCAGTGTTACAGATGAGACATATCTCATTGGAATACAGCTACCCTCGTTTGTTTGCCTTTTGTCTATGGCTGCTTTCATGATGCAATTGCAGGGTTGAGTTATCATAACATTCTAGGTGATGTGATGTGACATTCTTATCACTTCATGCTGCTGCTTAGCTTTTGCTACACCCCACAGTGATACAGATATAACCCAACTGTGATTCAAATGCCATATGTAGTAGTACCATATTACATTATATTTGTGAAATATAGTTGATGTACAATATGATGTTAATTTCAGGTGTCACATAATGATTTGACATTTACATTATTTTTTAATTTTTTTATTAAAGTATGGTTGATTTATAGTGTTGTGTCAATTTCTGCTGCACAGCCAAGTGACCCAGTCATATGTATATATACATTCTTTTTCTTATATTATCTTCCATTATGGTCTGTCCCCAGAGATTGGATGCAGTTCCCTGTGCTATAGAGAAGGACCTCATTGCTTGTCCATTCTAAATGTAATAGTTTGCATCTACCAACCCCAAACTCCCAGTCCATCGCACTCCCTTCCCCTTGGCAACCACAAGTCTGTTCTCTTATGTCTGTTTCTGTTCTATAGGTAGGTTCATTTGTGCCACATTTTACATTCTACATATAAGTGATATCATATGGTATCTGTTTTTCTCTTTCTGACTTACTTAACTTGGTATGAGAATCTCTATTTGTATCCATGTTGCTGCAAATGGCATTATTTTGTCCTTTTTATGGCTGAGTAGTATTCCATTTTTTATATGTATAACATCTTCTTAATCCATTCTTCTGTCGATGGACCTTTAGTTGTTTCCATGTCTTGGCGATTGTGAATAGTGCTGCTATGAACGTACAGTTGCATTTATCATTTTGAATAGTAGTTTTGTTTGGATATATGCCCAGGAGTGGGATTGCTGAGTCATATGGTAGTTCTGTATTTAGTTTTCTAGGAACCTCCATACTGTTTTCCATAGTGGTTGTACCAATTTACATCCCCACCAACAGTATAGAAGGGTTCCCTTTTCCCCATACACTCTCTAGCCTTTGTTATTTGTAGACTTATTAATGATGGCCATTCTGACCAGTGTGAGGTGGTACCTCACTGGATACTTACATACATTATTAAATGATTGCCACAATAAGTCTAGCAATCATCTTTCCTCACACAAAGCATTACAATGTTATTGACCATATCCCTTATGCTGTAAGTTACATCATAGTGATACTTATTGTACAGCTGGTGTTTTGTACCTCTTAATCCCCTTTACCTATTTCCTTCACCCTCACCTCCTACCCTTCTGGAAACTACCCATTTATTCTCTGTATCTATGAGTCTCTTTTCATTTTATTCATTTGATTGCTTTGCTTTTTAAGTTCCACATGTAAGTGAGATGTGGCATTTGTCCTTGGCTTATTCCACTTAGCATAATACCCTCTAGATCTTTCCATGTTGTCACAAATGACAACATTCCTTTTTTATGGCTGAATAACATTCCATTTTGTATATATACATCTTCTTTTTCTATTCATCTATGGATTAGACACTTAGGTTGCTTCCATATCTGGGTTATTGTAAATAATACTGCAGTGAACATTTCTTGCTGTTGTCCAGCTCAGTTGGACATTGTAAACATCATGGCATTTCACATCCACTCTCCCCTGGGAACTGTTTAGGCCCTTCTGCCATCCACCCACAAGCTGTCCAGAGCTTGTCCTACCCATACCCCTGACCCAGCAATGTGGAGCCTCTACCTCAGGATTTGATTGGCCAATAAGTAAAGATCTAAAAAATATTTTATACCCTTGGACTTAAAGGAGTCCAGCAGTGCACACTCATTTTCCAGTTGTTTGAGAAGTAAAGAAAGGCAGGGAGCACATTAGGTAGATTACTTAGGGCAGAGTCCTTCTGTCTTGGATATTGAACATCAAGAACAGCTTAAACCCCCAGAACTAGACTGTATTGATATAAAGCCACCCAATGAAAACACGAACTTCAGATCAGAAAGACACAAGAGAGATGTGAGGAAAGAGAAACATAGGTTGATGTTTATTGACCTCATAAAAACTTAGGGCACCATCAGAAGGCCTGGGCTCTAACAGCTGGGACTGGATAGTCCCTAACAGTTTCCTGGTTGTTTTTCCCAGATTGTGATATCAGGCCCAAGAGTCCGCTCAGCTCTCTGAGTCTCTGTGTCCTGATCAGGGAAGTGGGGAGAGTAAGTACTGCCTCCCGGAGTTGCGATGAGGATGAAAAGGAAGAATTTATATGACAACACCCAAAGAAACAACACTGAGCAGTTCTCTTCAACAAATCCCTCCTGGCACCAAAAGAAAGGCAAACACTTATAGGATTATGTGTCATTTCAATGCTGACTCACTAAGTAACTGGTCCTGAAGACCTCGGACTGGCCGCAAAAAGTGTTCTTGCCATTTCCTCTTCCCTCCTCCTCCTCCAACCTGCTCCTCATGTCCCGAAGAGATTAATGGGTTAGAAATTGCAAGCCCTCTCCAGGTAGGAACCAAGACTGTCCCGTTCAACATGATATGCTCAGTGCCTGGCACCTATAGGCATTCACTACAACAAAGCTGGGGTGAGTCAGAGGGTGGCTGAACCATCCAAGGGAAGAAATAGATTGAAGTTAAGTTTCCTAGAGCTCTACCCTCTCTAGTAGCTGCAGATTGATGACTAGCTGATGGTGGATGGATATGTAGCGATGCCATGTAACTGTACAGGGACCCTCAGCAAGGTCTCTTATAGCAAATCTCAAGCAGGTCTTTGTGGACTAAACACTAAGGATACACTAGAAAACCCTTCATCTAATGAATTATGGTTAACTATACAATAAAATACCACTCAGCAAATAAAAGAAATGAAAACGACAGATTTCTGTATGTTAATTTTGTATCCTGCAACTTTACTGAATTCACTTATTAGTGAATTCATTTTTTGATGGCATCTTTAGCATCCTCTATATGTATAATCATGTCATCAGCAAACAGTGACAGTTTTACGCCTTCCTTTCCAATTTGGATTCATTTCATTTCATTTTCTTATCTGATTGCTATGGCTAGAATTTCAATATTATGTTGAATAAAAGTGGCAAGAGTAGGCATCTTTGTCTTGTTGTTAATTTTAGAGCAAAGACTTTCAGCATTTCACCATTGAGTGTGATCTTGGCTCTAGGTTCATCATATATAGACATTATTATGTTAAAGTAGGTTCCCTCTATACTCACTTGGTTGAGAGTTTTTATCACAAATGGATGCTGAATTTTGTCAAAGCTTTTTCTGCATCTATTGAGATGATTATATTGTTATTCTTCAGTTTCATAATGTAGTGTACCACATTGATTGGCTTGCAGATATCGAACTCTCCTTGCATCCCTGGGAAAAACCCACTTGATCATAGTGTATTATGCTTTTAATCTATTGTTTAATTCAGTTTGTGGATATTTTCTTGAGGACTTTTGCATCTGTGTTCATCAGTGATACTGGCTTTTAATTTTCCTTTTTTTCTGTGATATCTTTGTCTGGTTTTTGTATTGGCGTGATGCTAGCCTCATAGAATGAGTTCAGAAGCATTCCTTTCACTGCAGTTTTTTGGAATAGTCTGAGAAGTGTAGGTGTCTGTTCTTCTCTAAATGTTTGGTAGAATTTACCTGTGAAGTTGTATGGTCTTGGACTTTTGTTCTGTGTGTATTTTTTCTTTTTATTACTGATTCAATTTGGTCTGTTCATGTTTTCTAAGTTTTCTTTGTGAGATTATACTTTTCAAGGAATTTGTCCATTTCTTCTAGGTTGTCATTTTATTGTCATATAGTTGTGCATAATTATCTCTTACAATCCTTTGCATTTCTGCAGTGTTGGATGTAGTTTCTCCTTTTTCATATCTGATTTTATTGATTTTGGCCCTTTTGTTCTTGATAAATCTGACTAAAGTTTTGTCACTTTTATCTTTTCAAAGAACCAGCTCTTAGTTCCACTGACCATTTCTATTGTCTTTTTCGTCTCTATTTCATTTATTTCTCCTATGATCTTTATTGTTTCTTTTCTTCTATTAAATTTGTTTTCTTTTTTCTTCTTTTTCTAGGTATTTGAGGTTTTAAGTTTAGATTGAATATTTATTTTTTGTTTCCTGATAGGCTTGTATCATTATTAATTTCCCCCTTAGAATTGCTTATGCTGTGTTCCATAGATTTTCAGTCACCATGTTTCCATTTTCATTTGGCTCTAGGTTTTGTTTTGTTTCTTAGGGCCACAACCAAAACATATAGAAGTTGCTGGGCTAAGGGTTGAATTGGAGTCATAGCTGCCAGCCTACACCACAGCTCACAGCAACTCTGGATCCTTAACCCACTGAGCGAGGCCAGGGATCAGACCCGTATTCTCATGGATACTAGTTGGGTTCATTATTGCTGAGCCACAATGGGAACTCCTGGCTCCATGTATTTTTTTTAATTCCTCTTTGATTTCTTCAGGGACCCAATGGTTGTTTAGTGGTATATTGTTTAGACACCATTTGTATTTTTTGAAGGGTTTTTTTTTTCCTTATAGTTATTTCTAATCTCATACTATTGTGGATAGAAAAGATGTTTAATATGATTTCAGTCTTCTTAAATTTAATGACACTTGTTTTATGACCTAGCATGTAACCTATCCTGGGGACTATTCCATGTGTACATGTGAAAAATAAGTGTTTGTTGCTTTTATTTTTGTTTATATTGAAGTATATTTGATTTATAAAGTTGTATTAGGTTCTGGTGTATAGCAAAATGATTCATTTATATGTGTATTCTTTTTCCATTGTGTTTTATTAGAGGATATTGAATATACTCACCTATGCTATACAGTTGGAACTTGTTGTTTTCTATTTTATGTTGTAGTAGTTTGTATCTGCTAATCCCAAACTCCTAATTTATCCCCCTCCCACCCCTTTTCCCCAATGGTAACTATAAATTTGTTTTCTATATCTGTGAATGTTTCTGTTTTGTAAATTTGAATTTCATTTGAATCATATTTGAAGTTCATTTGAACCATGTTTCAAGTCCACATGAGTGATATCATATGTCTTTCTCTTTCTGATTTCCTTCACTTAGTATGATAATCTCTCAGTCTATCTATGTTGCCATAAATGGCATTATTTCATTCTTTTTTATGGCTGAGTGGTATTCCATTGTGTGTGTGTGTGTGTGTGTGTGTGTGTGTGTGTGTGTATTATAAGTGTGTATGCATGTATGTATATACAACACATATTTATCCATAAATCTGTCACTGGACATTTATGTTGCTTCCATGTCTTGGTTATTGTTAGTGCCACAGTGAACATAGGGGTACATGTATCTTTTCAAATTGGAGTTTTCTTCAGATATATGCCCAAGAAAAATATTTCTGGATCATATGGCCACTCTATTTTTAGTTTTTCAAAGCACCTCCATACTGTTTTCCATAGTGGCTGCACCAATTTACATTCCTACCAACAGTGTAAGAAGGTTTGCTTTTCACCATACCCTTTCCAGCATTTGTTATTTGTAGTCTATTTTTTTCTTTTTTCTTTTCTTTTTTTTAGGGCCACACCCATAGCATATGGAGGTTTCCAGGCTGGGGGTGAATTAAAGCTGTAGCTGCTGACCTACACCTTAGCCACAGTAATGCCAAATCTGAGCCACATGTATTACCAACACTACAGCTCACGGCAATGCCATATCCTTAACTCACTGAGTGAGGCCAGGGATCGAACCTTCAACTTCATGGTTCCTAGTTGGATTCATGTCTGCTGCACCACAACAGGGACTCCATTATTTGTAGACTTTTTAATGATGGCCATTCTGACTGGTGCATGGTGGTACCTTATTATAGTTTTGATTTGCATTTCACTCATAATTTTCAGTATTGAGCATCTTTTCATGAGCTTGATGGCCATCTATGTCTTTTTTTTGGAGAAATGTCTATATAGATCTTTTGCCCATTTTTTGATTGGACTGTTTTTTATTTATTTATTTATTTATTTTGTTATGGAGTTTGTGAGCTGTTTTTATATTTTGGAAATTAAGCCCTTGTCAGTCACATCATTTGCAAATATTTTCTCCCATTCCATAGGTTGTCTTTTCATTTTGTGTATGGTTTCCTTTGCTGTGCAAAAGCTTGTAAGCTTGGTTAGGTCTGACTTGTTTACTTTTGTTTTCATTTCTATTGCCTTGGGAGACTGACCTAAGAAAATATTGATACAATTTTTGTCAGAGAATGTTTTGCCTATGTCCTTGTCTAGGAGTTTTATGGTGTCACCTTATATTTAAATCGTTAAGCCATTTTGAGTTTATTTTTATTTTTTATATGGTGTGAGGGCGTGTTCTAACTTCATTGATTTACATGCAGCTGTCCAACTCTCCCAGCACAACTTGCTGAAGAGACTGTCTTTTCCCCATTGTATATTCTTGCCACCTTTGTGGAGGATTGATTAACCATAGGTGTGTGAGCTTATTTCTGAGCTCTCTATTCTGTTTAATTGGTCTGTACATCTGTTTTTGTGCAAGTACCACACTGTTTTGATTACCACGGTTTTGTAATATTATCTGAAGTCTGGGAGAATTATGCCTCCTACTTTGTTCTTTTCCCTCAGGATTGCTTTGGCAATTCTGGGTCTTTTATGTTTCCATATAAGTTTTAGGATAATTTGTTTTAATTCTATGAAAAACATCATGGGTAATTTGATAGGGATCACATTAAGTTCATGGATTGCTCTAGGTAGTATGGCCATTTTAATAATACTAATTATTCTAATCCAGACACATGGTATATCTTTCCATTTCCTTGAATCATTTTCAATTTTATTTATCAATATTTTATAGTTCTCAGCAAACCTCCTTGTTCAGGTTATTCCTAAGTATTTTATTTTTTGATGTGATTTTAAAAGTGATTATTTTTTTACCTTTCTATTTCTGATAGTTCATTGTTTGTGTAAAGAAATGCAACCTATTTCCATACATTAATCTTATATCCTGCTACCTTGCTGAATTCATTTATTAGTTTTAGTAGTTTTTGTGTGGAGTCTTTAATGTTTTCAACAGTACCATGTCATCTGCATATAATGACAATTTTACCACTTCTCCAATTTCGATAACTTTTATTTCTTTTGTTTGTTTGTTTGTTTAGGGCCACACCCATGCCATATGGAGATTCCCAGACTAGGGGTCTAATTGGAGCTGTAGCCACCAGATCTGATGTGCACAGCCACAGCAATGCAGGATCCGAGCCATGTCTGCAACCTACACCATAGCTCACGGCAATGCTCTATCCTTAACCCACTGAGCAAGGCCAGGGATTGAACCTGCAACCTCATGGTTCCTAGTCAGGTTCATTTCTGCTGCACTATGATGGGAACTCCAGGATACCTTTTATTTCTTGTCTGATTGCTGTGGTCAGGACTTGTTGAGTAGAAGTGGCAAGAGTGGGCATCCTTGTGCCAGATTTTGGTGGGAAAGATTTCAGATTTTCACTGTTGAGTATTATGTTGGATGTGGCTTTTATTTTGTTGAAATATGTCACCTATATAGCCACTTTTGTAAGAGTTTAAATCATGAATGGATGTTGAATTTTATTGAATGATTTTTCTGTATCTGTTGAGATGATCATGTGGCTTTTTTCTTCTGTTGATGTTATATATCACATTGATTTATTTGCATATGCTGAATCATTCTTGCGACCCTGGGATGAATCCATCTTGATCTTGGTGTATGATCTTTTTTATGTGCTTTTGGATTCAGTTTGCTAGTATTTTGTTGAGAATTTTTGCATCTAAAATCATCAAAGATATTGGCCTACAATTTTCTTTCTTGATCATATCTTTGTCTGATTTCGGTATCACTATCTTTGATAGTGGCTTTGTAGAATGTATTTTGGGAGTGTTTCCTCCTATTTAGTCTTTAGAAGAGTTTGTGAATGATTGATAAAAGTTCTTCTTTGTATATTTGGTAGAATTCTTCAGTGAAGCCATCTAGTCTTGGACTTTTGTTTGCAAGGTATTTTTTTTTATTTTCAGTTTTTAAAAATTACACATTCTACTTCACTTCTAGTGGCTGGTCTATTCAAATTATCTATTTCTTCCTGATTCTGTTTTGGTGGACTGTATATCTCTAAAAACTTGCCCATTTCTTCAAAGTTGTCCAATTTGTTAGCATGTAATTGTTCACAGTATTCTACCACAGTTCTGTGGTATTGGTTGTTCTTTCTCCTCTTTCATTTATTATTTTGTTTGTTTGGGTCCTCTCTCTTTTTGTCTTGTTGAGCCTGGTCAGAGGTTTGGCAATTTTGTTTATCCTTTCAAAGAAACAGCTCTTGGTTTTATTGATTTTTTTATTATGTTTAATCTCTATTTCATTTATGTCTTCTCTGATCTTTATTATTTTTTTCCTTCTACTGACTTTAGGCTTTGTTCTTCTTCTTTTAGGTGGTAGTTTAAGTTGTTCATTTGAGATTTTTCTTGTTTTTTTGGGGAAGGCCTGTGTTGCTATGAACTTCCCTCTAAAAACTACTTTTGCTGTGTCCCTTAGATTTTGCATGGCTGTTTTCATTGTCGTTTCTCTCAAGATATTGTTTTTATTTCCTCTTTGATTTCCTCATGGATCCTTAATTTTTTTAGTAGCATGTTGTTTAGTCTCCAGTAATTGTTCTTGTCTCATTTCTCTCTTTGTGGTTGACTTCTAATTTAATGCCATTGTGGTAAAAAAAAAAAAAAAAAAAAAAAAAAGATGTTTGAAATAACTCCTATCCTCTTAAATTTGTTGAGGCTTGTTTTGTGTCCTAATATGTGGTCAGTCCTACAGAATGTTCCATGTGCACCTGAAAAGAATGTGTATTCTAATTTATTTGGATGTAATGTCCTGAAAATGTCTATTAAGTGTATCTATTCCATTTTATCATTTAGGATCTCTTTCCTTACTGATTTTCTCTCTGAAAGATCTGTCCATTGATGTGAACTTTTCTATATAGAGAAGATGTTTCAATATTTCTTTTAGGATAGGTTTAATATTGCTATATTCTTTTAGTTTTTGCTTGTCTGAAATATTCTTTATCTCCTTTTCCAATCTAAATGATAATCTTATTGGGTAGAGTATCCTAGGTTGCAGGTTTCCCCCCTTCTGGACTTTGAATATATCTTCCACTCCCTTATGGCCTGCAACATTTCTCTTGAGAAATCAGCTGATAACCTTAAGAAGGTTCTCTTGTGATTAATTCTTTGTTTTTCTCTTGCTGCTTTTAGAATATTCTCCTTAACTTTTGACATTTTAATTATGTCTTGGTGTGATTATAATATGCCTTGGTAAAGGTCTGTTTGAATTCATTTTGTTTGGGACCCTCTGTGCTTCCTGTATCTGGATATATGTTTCCTTCTTTAGGTTTGGGAAGTTTTCAGCCATAATTTCTTCAAATACATACTCAATCCTCTTTTCTCTATTCTCCTGACATTCCTATTATGTATAGATTGGAATGCTTTATATTATCCTATAGGTCTTATATATTGCTTTCATTTTTTTTTTCATTAGTCTTACTGTTGACCTGATAAGGTGATTTCCATTATTCTACATTCCAGATCACTTATTCATTCTGCATTGTCCACTTTGCTACTGATTGCTTTTTAGCTTAGCTTTTGTCTGGCCAAATGAGTTTTCTAATTTTAATTTGCTCCTATCTATAATTTCTAATTCCCTTTCATATTAATCTGCGTTTCTATCAATAGCTTTTCTTAATTCCTTGAGTATTTTTCATTACCTCTTTTTTGAATTTGAGTCTAGTAGACTGGAGAGGTCTGTTTCATTGTTTGTCCTTTCAGGGGATTTCACCTGATCTTTTAATTGGAAATGATTCATCTGCTTCTTCATTTTACTTATATTTCTCTGACCCTATGAGTTTAGGAGAAACAGTTATCTACTGTGGTCTTGAAAGGCTGTTTCTATTTGGGAGTGTCCCTTTGCAGCCTCAATGAGTCTAATATTTTTGGCACAAGGTCTCTTTTTAGTATGGTTGCCTGCTGTATCCTTCCTCAGTGTGTGTTGACAATTATCCTCTTGACAAGGGGTGTGATTGATGTGTAGTGGCCAGTTGAGCAGGACCTCTTCTTTGCTCTGTTGTTGTCACACCCTTTGGGGGGGCAGGGTATTCTCCCAGGTTGTTTGAGTAGATACCCCCGGTTCCCACATCTGAACTGTGGTGTGAGGTAGGCAAGACTAGAACACTCCCACTGGGAGTAAAGCCTTTGAGTAGTCCCCCACAGGAGTAGTCCACAAGGAAGTGCACTATTTTATTTTATTTTTTGGTCTTTTTAGGGCTGCGCCCACAGCATATGGACATTCCCAGGCCAGGGGTCAAATCGGAGCTGCAGTTGCTGGCCTATGCCACAGCCACAGCAATGCAGGATCCAAGCTGAGTCTGCGAACTACACTGCAGCTCACAGCAACACTGGATCTTTAACCCTCCGAGTGAGGCCAGGGATTGATTCTGCATCCTTGTGGATACTAGTTGGGTTCATTACTGCTGAGCCACAATGGGAACCCTGGAATTGCACTCTTCATTGTTGCCTGTCACCCACTGTGTGCTCACAAAGTACCCTATTGGCACTGCCCTTAGCACTACCTCAACGTGGAAATTCAGGCAATCACTCCAGGTGTCCCTCAGGTGCTGTGCTCACAAAACCACTAGCATAGATCCCTTGGCACAGAACCACTGTGGTCAGGCACAGGACCACCATAGTCATATACCTGGAACCACCATGGAAACCACTGAGTCAATCCAGACCCTGGCCCCACCTCCACATGCATTCACTTACAAAGCCCACAACCAATATCACCACACCTGCTCCAACCACAAGAGCACCAGTAATCTGCTTGGATGTTATGTAGATAGTGAATGGCACATAAATCCATGGATCACATAGCCACTGGGACATGACTTAGATTTCATCCCTGCTTCCTATGTTATGTGGCCCCTGAGGATCAGCTTAGATTTCAGACCCACCTCCACATGTGGGCAACCCACCAGTGCTTGCATGTTCCCAGAGCTTGTAGAGATGGAGCCATGCCTATGGTGAGCATGCCGACAGTTAGGCTATTATGACAGGCCCTGCCCCTCCTTTTGAGCATGTGCATTAACAATGGGGGCCTCAGTAGTGGACCTGGGCTTCTTCCTGTGCACACCCTTGGTTGTGACTCGGACCATATTCTAGCCCCTTCAGGCTGTTTCCATGCAGCCAAATCCAGTTATCTCCCAGGTTCTGTCCTCTGAAGCCCAAGTTTTATCACACAGCCCCCGCGTGTACTAACAGATGTGCATCTGAGGCTGAGGACTGCAGGGAGATGTCCAGGACCCTCTGTGTTGGTCTCTGTCTGTTCTCCCTGCTCCAGCCAACTGCTGGACTCTACTCTGAGCCTCTGAAGCTCCTTTTCTGTTCCAGCTGTTCTCCTTACCAGTGAAGGGGCTTTCCAGCAAGATAAGGGAACATTTTCTCTTTCATAGCTCCCTTCCAGGAGTGTAGGTCCCATCTCAATTCCTTTTCTTCTTTTGTCCTACCTATTTATGTGCAATTGCATTTTCTTGTAATTTTGATTTTATGAAATCTTCTGCCAGAATTCAGCAGATATTCTGTGAGAAATATTCTATTGTTCTACATGTGGATATATTTTTTTATGTATTTATGGGGAGGTGAGTTCCACATCCTTCTGTCCCACCATCTTGGTCTATCCCCCCCAACTCTTTCCTACTGTTGCTTTTAGATAGATTGTTCTATGTATATATCTGTTAAATCCATCCAGTCTAATATATCATTTAAAGCTAGCATTTCCTTATTGATTTCCTATCTGTATGATCTGTCCATTGATGTAAGTGCCATGATAAATTCCCCTACTATTTTTGTGCTATTGTCAATTTTTCCCTTGGGGTTTGTTAATATTTGTTTTATGTATTTAGGTGCTCCTAGGTTGGGTGCATATATATTTATAATTGTTATACTTTCTTCTTGGTCCTTTTATCATTATGTATTGTCTTTTCTTTGTCTCTTGGTACGTTCTGTTTTAAAGTCTATTTTGACTGATATAAATATTGCTATCCCAGGAATTCCTGTTGTGGCTCAGTGGTAACAAACATGACTAGTATCCACGAGGACGTGGTTTTGATCCATGGCCTCACTCAGTGATTAAGCATCCAGCGTTGGCATGAGCTGTGGTGTAGATTGCAGGCACAGCTCAGATCTGGTGTTGCTGTGGTTGTGACATAGGCCAGTGGCTTACAGCTCCGTTCAACCCCTAGCCTGGGAATTTCCATATGCTGTAGGTGTGGCCCTAAAAAGACTATATATAAAACTTACATATATATTGCTACCCCGGCTTTCTTTTTGTTTCTGTGTGCATAGAATAGCTTTTCTATCCCGTTGCTTTGTCTATGTATGTTTTATATCTAAAATGAGTATCCTGTGGCGATGCATATCTGTTTTTTTCCCATCCATTCAACTGCTCTCTGCCTTTTGATTGGAGCACTAGGTCTGTTTACATTTAAAGTAATCATTGATAGGTATGTACTTATTGCCATTTTGTTTATTATTTTCTTGATTTTGTAAGGGTTTTTTTGTTCCATCCCTCCTTTGCTCTTTTTCCTTCTGATTTGATCTATCTTTTTGTTTGTTTGTTTTTTGTTTTTGTATTTTTTTGTTTTTTAGGGCCACACCCACAGCATATAGAAGTTCCCAGGCTAGGGGTCCAATCAGAGATGCAGCTGCCAGCCTACATTATAGCCACAGCAATGCCAGATCCTTAACCCATCAAGCCAGGCCAGGGACCTAACCAGCATCCTCATGGATACTATTAGGATTTGTTTCTGCTGCACCACGATGGGAACTACCTTGATTACTATCTTGTGTCATGTTTGGATTCCTTTCTCTTTTTTGTGTGTGATTTATTATAGATTTTTGACTTGTGGTTACCATGAGGTTCATATATAACAACATATTATTATTTATTTTTACTTTTATTTTTATTTTTGCTTTTTAGGGCTGCACTCGTGGCATATGGAGGTTTCCAGGCTAGGGATCTAATCAGAGCTACAGCTGCTGGCCTACACCACAGCCACTGCAATGCAGGATCCGAGCTGCATCTGCGACCTATACCACCACTCACGGCAACGCCAGATCCTTAATCCACTGAGAAAGACCAGGGATTGAACCCACAACCTCATGGTTTCTAGTCGAATTTGTTTCTGCTGCACCATGACAGGAACTCCCACAACATATTATTTTTTTTAAATGATGATTTCTTAGGTTCAAATGCATTCTAACAAGCCTGCATTTTTACTCCCCCATCCAACAATGTTTAATTTTTGGCATCTTATTTTACATCTTTTTTGTTTTGTGTATCCCTTAAGTACTTATTGTGGCTATAGATGATTTTGCTACTTTTGCCTTTTAATCTTCCTACTATCTTTATAAGTGGTTGACATACTCTAGTGCATGTTTGTCTTTACCAATGAGATTTTCCTTTTGTAATTTTCATATTTCTGGTTGTGGCCTTTCTTTGCTGTTTACGGACATCCTTTAACATTTTCTGCCAAGCTACTGGAGTCGTGCTGAACTCTTTTAGCTATTGCTGGTCTGCAAAACTTTGTCTCTCCTTCACATCTGAATGATAGTCCTTCCAGGTAGAATATCCGTCATTACAGGCTTTTGCCACTTCCTCTGGCCTGCACATTTTCTGCTGAAAAGTCAGCTTATTATGTCTAATTTCTTTCTTTCTCATTTACCCATTATACTCATGGATAAATGAGTATACCTCCTCCTTCTCCCCTTTCCCAGTATCCTTTCTTCTTTCTTTTTATTGTTCTCCTGCAGTGGTTCTCAACTGGGGGTGATTTCCAGGGGACATTTTATAATATCTGAAGATATTTTTGACTGTCACAACTGGGGAGAGGATGCTACTGGCATCTACTGGGTAGAGGACAATGCACATGACGGCCTCCGTAATAAATATCTACCCCCAAAGGTCAAAAGTGCTGAGATTAGAAGTCCTTCTCCATAGTATTTCACCTTGTGAATAAATTACAGTTTATTTATTCTCCTTGCTGTTGATGAGCTTGTGGGCTCTTTCCAGCTCTTGCAAATGGTGCTGCTATGAGTACCTCACACAGAAACTAGACACAAAAGAGTACCCAGAGAACATATGCTTCCATGTACATGAAGTTCAAGAACAGGCATAACTGACTGATGGTGTTTCAGTCAGAACAGTTGTTATCTTGGCAGGGGTCACTGCAGGATGGGAGTGAGGGAGTCTTCTGTGTTCTGGGAAATGCTTATACAGTAGACACGTAAAAATTCATAAACCTGTAAAAATAAGAGTTATTATGTTTTTTCTATGTTTAGTAGATCTCAGTTAGAAAGGGCTTAAAAATAGATGTGGTAGTTCCAACTCTCTGTCTCCTGGAGCCACCTTCTCATCTCTGAGCCCACTGCCTGGCAGAGAAGCCAATCATCACCACCTAAGAACTTCTCTCTCCTGCTCCTTCACCTCCCTCACTCTCATCTCCCAGGGAGAAATCCCCTCCCAACACAGCAGCCTGGGACTCCCTCCCAACACAGGCACAGAAGCAAGGGGTGGACCACAGCTCAGGCTATGGTTTTCTCTAGGAAACCCTGACAAGCTCTGGAGATTCCACCCTGGAACTCCGGCTCCAGTCAGGGAGGGAGGAGGGTAAGGAGGGATTTCTATTCTTTCACAGTCTCTGGCCAACCCAGAGTTGACCCTCATGGGTTCCAGCAGTGTTGGCAGAGCCCTAAGCTGTGACTTGGGCAAAAAAAAAAGTGGGCTCTCTAGATTAATCAAGGTTCCCTCCCAGAGTCAGGGATAAAAGGCAGATGGCCTTGTAGCAAGACTCACCCACCCTGGAATGTCAGGGGGTCCAATCACTTCACTGGACACGTGGAGCAGCAGGAAGATGTCTAGCCACAAGGAGCACAACATGGACAGAGGGCCAAGAAGAGGCCCTGTTTGTACCCCATCCTTTCATTCAGCTGAAAAATATGGAGTCTGAGTCCAAGCCAGCCTCTGTAGGAGGCACTGCAGATGCAAAATCAGTAACCTCTTCAAGGTCAGTATGCAAAAGGCCAGTGAACATATGAAAAGATGTTCCATATCATTAGTCATTAGGTTGATGCAAACCAAAACCACAGTGAAACACCACTCTCACTAGGATGGCTAGAATCCGAAAAATACGCAATAACAAATGTTGGAGAGGATGTGGAGAAATCAGAGTTCATATGCATGGCTGGTGGAAATGTAAAATAAAGCAACTGCTGCAAAAAAATTTTGTCAGGCTCTCAAAATTTTAAGCATAGAATTACCATGAGATCCAGTGACTCCAGTCCTAGGTATATACCCCCAAAATTGAAACAAGCACTCAAACAGGAAACCGATGTTCATAACAGCATTACTTCTGATAGCCAACAGGTGAAAACAACCAACCCATCCATCAGGAAATGAATAGGTAAGCAAATGTATCTCTACAATGGAATATTATTCAGCTACAAACAGTTTTGAAGACCTGATACAGGCTGTAATATAGAAGACCCTTAAGCACATTATAAGTAGAAGATGCCAGCCACAAAAGACCTCATCTTGTATGATTGTACTGACATGAAATGCCTGGAACTGGTAAATCCATAGTGACAGAAAGTAGATTGGTGGTCACCAGTGGCCGGAGCTGGGGGAAGGAGAAATGAGGAGTGAGTACCTAAGAGACACCGTTTTCTTTTAGGATGATGAAAATATTTAGAACATGTTAGAAGTGGTGGCTGTACAACATTGGGATTGTATGAAATGCTCCTGAATTGTAGGATTAGAATGGTTAATTTTTTTTAAAGTCTACTTTTTGTCTTACAGGGGTTCCTTTGTATATTAGTAGTTGTTTTTCTTTTGATGCTTTTAATATTCTCTCTTTACCTTTAATTTTTGGCATTTAATTATGGTATTTGGTGCTAACCTCCTTGGGTTCATCTTGTTTGGACCTGAATTTTATTTTTCCTTTCCCAAGTTAGGAAAGTTTTCGATTTTGTTTTGTTTTGTTTTGTTTTTTCCAAATAAATTCTCTGCTCCTCTCTCTTTTTTCTCCTTCTGGGACCTTTATAATGCAAATTTTAGCATGCCTTGTGTTGTCCCAGAGAGCTATTAAAATTTACTCATTTTTTAAAAAACTCTTTTTTTTCTTTTTCTTTTTTGTTCAGCTTGGGTGATTTCCATTACTCTTTCTTCTGGTTTACTCATCTGTTCCTCTATATCATCTATACTACTATTGATTCTTTCTAGTGTGTTTTTAAATTTCTGTTACATTCTTCAGCTCTGTTTGTTCCTTCTTTATAATTCTAACTCTTTGTTGAAATTTTGCTGTGTTCATCCATTCTTCTCCCAAGTTCATTGAGCAACTTTATAATCGTTAGCCTAAACTCTTTATCAGGTAGGTTGCCTATCTCCTCTTTGCTTAGTTCTTTTACTGAGATTTTTGTTTTGTTTATTCATTTGTAACATATTCTTCTGTTTCATCATTTTGCATAATTCTCTGTTTATTTGTTTGTCTTAGGTAGGTCAGTTGTTTCCCAATTTTGGAGAAGGGACCTCATGTAGGAGATACTTTATGGGGCCCAGCAGCACACTCCCCTCTGGTCACCACAGTTATATGCTCTAGGGGTGCTCCCTATGTGGTCTGCATGAGTCCTTCTGTTGTGTAGGGATCAATAGCTATGGGCACACGTTAGGCAGGCCTGGCCCCAGCCTGGTTGGCTGCCAGCCTTGCCTTGTGCAGTGGCTGCTGGCCTTTTGATGGGTAGGACAGAATCCTGTGGCAGCTGGCTGCAGGATCCAGGGATCCCTAGGGCTGGTCTTGGCCCATTAATGAGCAGGACTGGGTCCTGGGGCTAGTTTCAGTCCATTGGTGGATGGGTAAACCCATGGTACTAATAAGTAGGGGGATGACTCCAAAATGGCACTTGCCAGCACCAGTGTCCTCATGGTAGAAAGAGTTCCCAAAAATGGCTTCTTCCAGCATCTATGTCTCCAGAAGAATTTCCTCTTTGCTTCCTGCCTCTGGGGGAGGCACTCTTAGATCAGCAAGTGGGTCTTACCCAGGCTCTTTTCAATTTACTGCCTCTGTGCTGGGACTTGGATCATGTGAGATTTTGCATGAGCCCTTTAAGGGTGGGAATCTCTGTTTCCTACAGCCCTCCACCTCTCCCAAACGCAAGCCTGCTAGTCGTCAAAGCCAGGCATTCTGGGGGCTTGTCTTCACAGTGCAGGAACCCTGGGCTGGGGAGCTCAGTGTGGCGCTCAGAACTCTTGGGTGCTCGGGAAGAACTTTAGCAATTGTGATTATCCTCCCATTGGTAGGTTGTCTCCCCAGGGATGTTGGTCTTGAGTATACTACATCCCCCACTTCTACTTATCTCATTCTACTTATCTTCTTTTTATCTTTAGTGGTGGAAAATCATTTCTGCTCGTCTTCATGTTGTTCTAATTGATAGTTGCTTTGTAAATGGTTGTAATTTTTTTGTTTTTTTGTTTTTTTGTTTTTTTTTTTAGGGCCACACTCGCAGCATACAGAAGTTCCCAGGCTAGGTTGAATCAGAGCTACAGCTGCCAGCTTACACCACAGCCACAGCAATGCTGGATCCAAGCCATGTCTGCAACCTACACCACAGCTCCCAGCAATGCCAGATCCCTGACCCACTGAGCAAGGCCAGGGATTGAACATGCATCCTCATAGATATTAGTCAGATTCGTTTCTGCTGTGCCATGATGGGAATTCCCATAATGGTTGTAATTTTGATGTGTCTGTGGGAGGAGGTGAATTCAGAGTTCTTCTATTCCACCATCTTGGCCACACCCAATAGCAGACATTATATGAGCCATAGGAAATGAATTTTATGTCCCATTTCTAGTCTCTGAGGAAATGCCAATGCTTCAACATTTTCTTTTTTAAATCACCAATGCATACGCATCATGACAAAAAAAAAAAGAAGGTAAAAATGGACTTCAAGTGCCATTCTTTTAAATCCCAGTATGGATTATTTTAGACTTTGAAGTATGGATTATTTTTTTATTCAACTTGATGGCAAAGCATTATCTATCATGCAGTGACACTGTTGGTGGGCTAAAATAATACATTATGTTAATTTACCAGACTAAGCACGTATCACAGTATTTCCAACTCACAGGAAAGCAACCATCAGGGAAAATAGAAAGTTTTAAGCGGAATATCTCATTGTAACAGAATTTCCCCGTAAAATTAAATAATGAAAATGAGGCTGCAATCAAAGCAAGTTTTCAAATGGCTCATTTGTTAGCCAAGCCAGGAAAGCCATTTAGGGATGAGTTAATTAAACTATTTGATTGCAGTAGTCAAAGAAATGTGTCTAGAGGAAAGAAACTTGCTTAAGACTGTTTCAGCAAGAACAGTTACTCAGAATGTTGAGAACAGTAGGAACAGAATCAATGGTCAATTAATAAACAAGGTACATAATTTTGAATGGTTTCCTTGGCTCTTGATGAGTTGATAGGTGTTACCAATAGCACTCAATTTTTGTTTATTCCAGGATTCAATGACAAGTTTGAAGTGACTGAATAATTATCCTCTGTGAACAGATTCTGTGGAACAACTATAGGAAAGAATATTTTCAAAATAAAATTGTATATTTTAAATGGATAAATTATAAGTGAATTAAATCTCAATAAGGCTCTTTTGTAAAAAAGAATGATTTCAAAGAAGTTGAGAAAACACTATTTTCAGTATAAACTGAAGTAGAATCTGCCAAGATACAACTGAAGATAGTAGAAATATGTGGGGAGTAGAAAAAGTTATAGTTGGATTCATTTATAGTGTGTGAAAATGTTAGACATTTAAATCCTCTGGTTATTCATTACATTATTTATGAATAAGTATTTTGTGGGAAATATTTAAATACGTCATATGCTATCGAGCCAGCACTGTAAGGGTGAACTTCATTCATTGTCAGTGGACTTAACCGTCATTGGTTCCATGAAATTTTTTTGTTTTGTTTTGTTTTGTTTTGTTTTTAGGGCCACACCCATGACATATGAAGGTTCCCAGGCTAGGAGTCTAATCTGAGTTAACAGCTGCCGGCCACAGCCACAGCCATAGCAAGGCAGGATCCAAGCCGCGTCTGCAGCCTACACCACAGCTCACAGCAACTCCAGATCCTTAACCCACTGAGCAAGGCCAGGGATCAAAACCTCAACCTCATGGTTCCTAGTTAGATTCATTTCCATTGTGCCTCGATAGGAACTCCCAGGTTTGGTGAATTTTTGTGGGATATAGAAGCTATTATCCTGACTTGCCCTGCTATAAAGCAGTTGGATGGCTTAGCAGTAAAAAAGTTTTATTGCAAGTTTTTGAGCATAGGGTTAGGATTAAAATCTTTCTGAGTAGAACCAGTCTAAACCACTTGCATTAAACGAGAGTGGTTTTTGAAGATGTCTTTTGCTGCAGACTTGATAATGGTTCTCAATGAATTCAACTCACAATTACTCAAGGCAAAACAGCACTACATGCAAATTTTATGCTATGGTAAAGTCATTTTAACAACAATTTAATAATGTTGTGTAATTCACAAGTAATGTCAAGCTACTTTCTATAATTCCCATGTAGTCAGAATTTTAAATGAGAAGATCTTCCTTCCCACATGAATTTCAGCAGACATATTTTCTGGACTTAAAGTACAATTCCAGCAGTGTTTTGAAAACTTCAGTACAAGAGCATAGAAAATTTCTGTATTTCAAAATCCATACTATGCAATTGAGGAGCAGTTACCTAACATTCAATCGGGAATGATCAATTTGCAATGTAATGGCGTGTCAAAAGGCAACTATCAATAGAAGAATCTAATAGAATGCTGTAACTGCCTTTCAAGCAATGAGTATACTTAACTAAAGCTACATGTTCATGGACTGATACTAGAATTTGGCAGAACTACCTATGTGTATGAAAAGATATCTTCAAAAATTAAATATAGGGAGTTCCCATCATGGCTCAGTGGTTAACGAACCTAACTGGCATCCATGAGGACCCAGGTTCAATCCCTGGCCCTGCTCAGTGGGTTAAGAATCTGGCATTGCCCAGAGCTGTGGAGTAGGTCGCAGACGTGGCTTGGATCCCGAGTTGCTATGGCCCTGGCGTAGGCTGGCAGCTGTAGCTCCGGTTGGACCCCTAGCCTGGGAACCTCCATGTGCCGCATAGCCCTAAAAAAGAGAGAAAGACAAAAAAAAAAAAAAAAAAAAAAAAAAGAAATATATAAATATCATTATAAATCTGTATTAACAGTTGGACATTTGTGATACATTTTGATGATATAGGGAATCTGACTCTGAACCTCAATTAAGCAAAATATTATCGCTCCCCAAATAATTCCATTCTCTATCAATAAACCAGTATCACCAAATACTGTGCTCAATACTATTATATTTTAAATTTCATCAGTAAATTTTTTTGGAAATTTGTTTCCTCTTTAGTATACGTAAGTGTCTACATTATATCTTCAATTTTCCCTCTTGGCTCACAAAACTTGAAATATTTAATATCTAGGAGTTCCCTTATGGCATGGCAGGTTAAGAATCTGGCATTGTCACTGCAGCAGCTTGGCTTGCTGCTGTGTGGACCGAGTTTGATCCCTGGCCTAGGAACTTCCACATACCACAGGCACAGCCAAAAATAATTTACTGTCTAGCCCTTTATTAAAAAAGTTTGCTGATTCCAATCTATGTCCCAGTCCTACCTATGCTTCAGATTTCTAACCTTAGCATTCATATTATAACAGTAAATCTTCTTCATGGTTTCGAGTTAATAAGTGCAAAGTGTATAGCATAATGGCAAAGGGTAGGTGCTTTTTAAGTATGTTTTTATTAATATTAAGAACTATATTGCTATAGCTCTTTTGAACTATACAGAGTTGTGGTCATTACAAAAGATGATCTGTAGGCAGAGGGAGGCCTCTGGTGAATAAAGATTTCCTTTAAGAAAATCTTCTTTATCATTTTTTAATTTTATGTTTTAGTGGATTATAGTTCATTTACAGTAATGTGAAGACAGTCCTCTTTAAAACTGCCCTGGGGTGGGGGAGGCTTCCACTTAACGCATCCCAGCTTGCTTTCTTAAAATTTTGTTTTTTTGGTAGCAACTTTACTGAGATACAATTCACATACCATAAAATTCACACATTAAAATTCACTGCATCATCACAACCAATTTTAGATTATCTTATTTTAGCCATCATCCCCCCATCCTCCCACCTCCCCCCAGCCATAGGCAACACCTAATCCTCTTTCTTTCTCTGTAGATTTGCCTGTTCTGGAATTTAATGTAAGTGGGATTATATATGTGGCCTTTTATGACTGGTTTATTTCATTTAGCATATTACTTTTTTTTTTTTTTTTTTGTCTTTTTGCCATTTCTGGGGCCGCTCTCACAGCATATGGAGGTTCCCCGACTAGGGGTCTAATCGGGGCTGTAGCCACCGGCCTACGCCAGAGCCACAGCAACTCGGGATCCGAGCCTCATCTGCAACCTACACCACAGCTCATGGCAACGCCGGATCCTTAACCCACTGAGCAAGGCCAGGGATTGAACCTGCAACCTCATGATTCCTAGTCGGATTTGTTAACCACTGCGCCACGACGGGAACTCCTAGCATATTACTTTCAAGCCTTCTCCACATTGTGGCATGTATCAGTACTTCATTCCTTTTTTGGTGGAGTAGTGTTCCATTGTGTGAATGTACCCCACTTTGTTTATCCATTCATCAGTTGATGGACATTGGGATATTTCTGTCTTTGTTCTCTTGTGAATAATGAACATTCACGTACAAATATTTATGTGAACAATGTTTTCACTTCTTTTAGGAATATACCTAGAAGTGAAATTGCTGGGTAAAATGGGAACTCTATGTCTAACTTTTTGAGAAACTGCCAGATTTCCGTCCAAAGTAGCTGTGTCTTTGTTTTTTTTGTTGTCTGTTTTTTGTTTGTTTGTTTGTTTGTTTTTGGTCTTTTTAGGGCCGCACCTGCAGCATGTGGAAGTTCCCAGGCTCGGGGTTAAATCCAAGCTACAGCTGCCAACCTGTGCCACAGCCACAGCAACGCCAGATCTGAGCTGGGCCTGCAACCTACACCCTAGCTCACGGCAACGCTGGATCCTTAACCCACTGAGCGGAGCCAGGGATCGAACCCACATCCTCATGGATACCAGTTGGGTTCCTAACCACTGAGCCTCAACAGGAACTCCAGCTGTGCCATGTTTGCATCCTTACCAGCAGTGTATGAGGAGTCCAGTTCCCCCACGTCGCCACCAACACTTGAAATTCAATTATCTGGCTCTTTGATTGTAGGCATCCTAGTGATGATAAAGTGATAACCAGCTCATTTTTAATCCTCTGGGATGGGGTATTGGGGAAGCTATTCTTTTTAACACTCCACACAGGGTCTACGGGGGAACAGCCCTTTGGAAACTTAGCCCTGCAAGATCATCAGGGTATTTCCACTGAAACTGAAGTTTTTCTCAGAGGGATTGTGCCCCATTAGTAACTCATCGTTGATTTGTAACAACCCAGATATTTGCACCACCCTCTTAGTAGATATTATTGGGAGATGAGCACATATTTTTGAGGGACTACTTACAGTTACAAGGCAGATTATTACAAGGCATCTCGACTCCACAGACACCAGGACAAGATCCCTTCTAGAGAGAAGTTCTGTAGACACGACTGCCCAGCCCCACCTCCCACCACCTATTTCCCATCCCTGTGATTTGCAGACACCAAGGACCCTTCTGGGGAGAGCAACCAGAGCTGCTGGGAAAGTTTCCATAAAGAAAGGAAGAGTTTCTCTGGGGAGGCAGACACCACAGCACAGCAAGAGCTCAGAAGGGAAGTTGGTTCCTGGTCCTGCCCTGTGTGGTGGCTGCTTCCCAGGGTGGAAGAGAAATTGAACTCTTTGCACCCAAAGCAAGTCAGCCAGTCAAGGGCTGTTTACTGGGTGCCTGCATATGCTGACGTCCCTTGGGTGTTGCACTTACTGGGTGCACCTTCAGAGAGTGTTTCAAAGTCAGGTCTTCCCATTGCATGCTCCCACTCCACCCTGAGGGTGTCTTGCATAGCACTTTGCACAGTTATGGCAGAAATGCTAATTTCAGTTCATTGCTTGGTACCCAGAGCCTGGAACAGCATCTGGCACGTGCACATACTCTAAAGTATTTGGTGAATGAAGGAAAAAAATCTAAACCTGACACTGGCTAGTGGAATCCAAGCACAGTAGTACCTCAGCATATATTATTTTGTAGTTTATTTGTACTTAGTAAATATAGCGTTGTTCTCCTGTTGTTAGGTATTCCCTGATGGCCCAGTGCTTAAGAATATGGTGTTGTCACTGCTGTGACTTAGGTCACCATTGTGGCGCTGGTTTGATCCCTGGCCTAGGAACTTTTGTAGGCCTCAGGCGTGCAGCTGAAAAAAAAGATGCAGTATTGTTGAAAATTTCATTTGGCATAGTGACTATGTAATATTCTTCTCATGTACAGTGAGGTACCACTTCACACTAGTCAGAATGGCCATTATAACAAGTCAACGAATAACAAATGCTGGAGAGAGTGTGGAGAGAAGGGACCCCTCCTTTGCTGTTGGTGGGAATGTAAATTGGTACAACCACTATGGAAAACTAAACATGGAAGTACCATATGATCCAGCAATCCCATTCCTGAGCATATATCCAGACAAACATTTGTTCAAAAAAATACATGAACCCTTACGTTCATCACATCACTATTCACAATAGGCAAGACATGGAAACAACTTAAATGCCCATTGATAGATGAATGGATCAAGAAGATGTGGTACATATACACAATGGAATACTACTCAGCCATTAAAAAGGACAAAATAATGTCATTTGCAGCAACATGGCCAGAACTAGAGATTCTCATACTAAGTGAGGTAAGTCAGAAAGAGGAAGATATGACATCATTTGTATCTGGAATCCAAAATATGGCACAAATGGTCCTATCTACAAAACAGAAGTTCCCGTCATGGCTCACTGGTTAATGAATCTTACGAGGAACCACGAGGTTGTGGGTTCAATCCCTGGCCTTGCTCAGTGGTTTAAGGATCCAGTGTTGTCGTGAGCTGTGGTGTAGGTCACAGACATGGCTCTGATCTTGTGTTGCTGTGGCTCTGGTGTAGGCCAGTGGCTACAGCTCCGATTCGACCCCTAGCCCAGGAACCTCCATATGCCACGGGTGCAGCCCTGGAAAAGACAGAAAGACAAAAAAAAAAAAAAAAAAAAAAAAAAAGCAGAAACAGATCATGGACATGGAGAGCAGACTTGTGTTTGCTGGGGCAGAGAGGGGAAGGAGTGGGATGGATGGAGAGTTTGGGGTTGGAAGATGCAAAATATTACATATGGAATGGATAAGCAATGGGGTCCTACTGTACAGCATAGGGAACCATGTCTAATGTCTTGGGTTAGAACATGATGGAAGATATTATTTAAAAAAAAGAATGTACATGTATGTATGACTGGGTCACTTTGCTGTACAACAGAAATTGAAGGAACATTGTAAATCAACTACACTTTAATAAAAAAAATTTTTTTAAATATTCTCCTCACAAACTGACCAAATTTGTCCTGACCAAGCTCTGGCTATTGGATATTTACAATTGTTTAAAATTTTTTCCTATGAAAAAATAATAGTGGGCTTGGGCTGTGGGATGGAAATCCTGTGAAATCAGATTGTTATGATCATTATACAACTACAGATGTGATAAATTCATTTGAGTAATAAAAAAAATGAAAAAAAAATAGTGGGAGTTCCTGTCGTGGCGCAGCGGAAATGAATCTGACTAGGAACCAGGAGATTGGGCGGGTTCGATCCTTGGCCTCCCTCAGTGGATTCAGGATCTGGCGTTGCCATGAGCTGTGATGTAGGTTGCAGACGCGCCTCCGATCTGGCATTGCTGTGGCTGTGGCCTAGTCTGGCAGCTACAGCTCCGATGAGCCCCCTAGCCTGGGAACCTCATATGCTGTGGGTGCGGCCCTAAAAGGACAAAAGACCAAAAAAAAAAAAAAAAATAGTGATACATCCTTGTAGAAATGTCTTTGAGTACATATCTGACTGCTTCCTTACTATAATTCCCGGAATGGAAATCCTGGGTCGAGGAACATGCCCGTTGTCAAAGGTCCATGATGCCTATTTGCCAGCATCCCTTCTCCCAAGGGCTGTGGATGGGGCCTGTTTCCCACACACCATTGACCTCAGCAAGCATCGTCATTTTCTTCATGCTTTCAGTAAAATTGCCCCATAGTCAGAGTATCTGATTCCTGATACTACACAGCCTCTCAGGGGATTGCCTGTGAATGCAGGCCCAAGTTTTATGTCAAATTTGCCATAAAGAAAACAGTTCCTGAGAAAACCAGATCAAGGAAACCAGATTTCCTTCTTGGAAAAGCCATTTTATAGATGACTAATAATAACCACTACCAAAAAGAATGTCTGGTTAAAGATTCCTGGAAAAGTTGCAGGTTGAGTATGCGCCTTGAACGTCAAGTTAAGTGTCATACACTTTCCCCAGACTGCCAGTCAGCTGGGGGTTGGGGGAGACTTCCCAGGAAGAGGAGCTTATCTGAAAATAATTTAGTTGCTAGAAAGTAACTCAGGGTGCGGCTCCAGCAGGCTTGATTCAATTTTCTCTTTTACTACATTGATGTGACGTTTGTCATGTTACTGATATATATATTTTTAATTTAATTCACCTGTTTGCTTCCCCTGTCCCCACACTTTTAAAGGGCCTCTTCCCTAACATCCAGCCAACCATGTGTCCTAGCAGATTTTCCATACAAGGTTCTTGACACACCGTGTATCTCTACTCTTCTGTAATCTTTTTCTTGAAATTGACTTATTTTTTAAAGACCTCAATGAATTTATTTTTAAAAAATTTATTGGAGGACGTTCCCATTGTGGCACAGATGAAATGAATCTGACTAGGAACCATGAGGTTTGTGGGTTCGATCCCTGGCCTCATTCAGTGGGTTAAGGATCCAGCTTTGCCATGAGCTGTGGTGTAGTTCGCAGACGCAGCTTGGATCCTGCGTGGCTGTGGCTCTGGCGTAGGCTTGCCAGCTACAGCTCTGATTTGACCCTTAGCCTGGGAACCTCTGCATGCTGAGGGTGCGGCAGTAAAGAGAGAAAAAAAAACAAAAAAAATTTTTGGAGTATAGTTGACTCACAATGTTGCATTAGTTTCAGGTGTACAGCAAAGTGATTCAGTTACATGTATACATGTATCCATTCTTTCTCAGATTCTTTTCCCATGCAGCTTATTAGAGAATATTGAGTAGAGTTCCCTGTGCTATGCAGTAGGCCCTTGCTGATTATCTATTTTAGATATATTAGTGTGTACATGTTAAACCTGAACTCCTAATTTATCCCTCCCCCACCATGATTTCCCTTTTGGTAACTGTAAATTTGATTTTGAAAGTTGTGAGTTTGTTTATGCTTTATAAATAAGCTATCTTGTATCACTTTTGATTAGATTCCACATATAAGTGTTATCATATGATATTTACCTTTATCTTGCTGACTTCACTTAGTATGATAATCTCTAGGTCTATCCACGTTGCTGCAAATGGCACTATTTCGTTCTTTTTTATGGCTCAGTAATATTCCATCGTATACATGAACCACATCTTCTTTATCCACTTTTCCATCAATTCCACGTCTTGGCTACTGTAAGTAGTGGCTACTGTAAATAGCAGTGAACATTGGGATGCCAGTATCTTTTTGAATTATGGTTTTCTCTGCATAGATGCCCAGGAGTGGGATTGCTGGATTATATGGTACTTCTATATTTAGTTTTTTAAGGAAACTCCATACTGTTTTTCATAACAGTTGCACCAATGTACATTGCCACCAACAGTGTAGGAGGATTCCCTTTTAAATGAATTTGCTTGTAAAGTTAACTTTACATCATTACCTCAAATTAAAAACTAGTTTACTTTTCCATGAATAGGAAGGCACCATAAAACAAATACAATAAAATTCTAGGTGGATCTCTGTGATTACCAAAGTCTCTTTGAGCAGTTCTCTTCCTGGTAGTGGGAAATAGGCAGGCATTCGAGAACAGTTAAAGATATACCAGCAGTAAATGAGTGGTATAATCAGAATGATTGACATAAATTTGAAAATGCAATTACCTTCCCCGTCAATGTGAACCATTGTTCTCTAACGCTATGTCCACAGGCCACTTAAAATTGTCTTGTGTGTCACAAGCACAGTAGCTGTTATACCTGAGTGTGCATCAGAGTTTCCTGGAGCCTCGTTAAAACACAGATCACTGATTAAGTCTGGGATAAGGCTTGAAATGTGCATTTCTAAAAAGTGCCCAAGCCAGAGTTCCCGTTGTGACTCAGTGGGTTAAGAACTGACTAGTACGTGGAGTTCCTGTTGTGGCACAGTGGTTAACGAATCTGACTAGGAACCATGAGGTTGCGGGTTCGGTCCCTGCCCTTGCTCAGTGGGTTAATGATCCGGCGTTGCCGTGAGTTATGGTGTAGGTGGCAGACAAGGCTCAGATCCCATGTTGCTGGGCTGTAGTGTAAGCCAGCAGCTGCAGCTCCAGTTCCACCCCTAGCCTAGAAACTTCCATAGACCACAAATGTGGACCTAAAAAGAAAAATAAAATAAAATAAAAAATTAAGGGCATTCCTGTTGTGGTTACGAACCTCACTAGTATCTATGAGGTTGTGGGTTCGATCCCTGGCCTCACTCAGTGGGTTAAGGATCCAGCATTGCTGTGAGCTGTGGTGTAGGTCACAGATACAGCTTGGATCCTGCATTTGCTGGTCTGCCAGCAGCCACAGCTCTGATTCGACCCTTAGCCTGGGAACTTCCATATTCCGCAGGTGCGGCCCTGAAAAGCAAATAATAATAATAATAATAAATTAAAATAAAAACATAAGTGCCGAAGCCATGCTGGCACTGCTAGTTCAGTGCACACACTCCAAGAGGCAGAACCCTCATTTCATCACCTCTCACTTTAAGAAAAACTGTCGGGGAAGGCTTACAGATGCAAAGCAAAAACAACTGCAGGTACAAACAGGTACAAACCTCCTCCCATCCCCTGTGGGCAATTTTCCTTTCAAAGAGCCACAAGCCCAGGCTAGGCACTACCCTCCCTGAAAGCAGTGCTGTAATCTCTAGACCCACCCACTTCCTCTAGAGGAAGCCTGAATTAAAATGTGGAGCCGGGAGAGAGCCTTCTGATCTTAGTAAAACCTCCCCACCATAGGTGAGCAGAGGAGGAAGTAGATGAGAAACCCAACTACTTCCTTGGAAAAGCCCCTCCATATAATTTTTCCCAGAGCTGAATTTCTAGAAGATCAAAAATCAAATGGAATTAAGAAATCCACAGAAATTCCTTTTTTTCTTTTTCTTTTTAGGGCCGCATCCACAGCATACGGAGGTTCCCAGGCTAGGGGTCCAATCAGAGCTATAGCAGCCAGCCTACACCCCAGCTCACAGCAATGCCAGATCCTTAACCCACTGAGCGAGGCCAGGAGTCGAACCTGCATCCTCATGGATGCTAGTCAGGTTCATTTACTGCCAAGCCACGATGGGAACTTCAAAAAAGCATTTTTTGAGAACTGACTAAACTCAGTGAGGTGAGTAGATGAGTGATTGATTGTGGAGTTTCACACGCCAAGATGCAAACACCTATGCCTCCCCCTTTTGAAGGCCGAGGTATTGGGAATGCAGCTCCAGTGAGTGAAGGTCCTTGTGTCAGTATTAGAACCTTCCTCTGAGCCCTTGATATCACTGGTGTGTGAGAAGAGAAACATCTCAGGAAGACAGCTCAACCACGATCCTGCCTCCCAGTAAGTCAAAGCACATTAATTTGTCCATGTTTCCTGCTAGAGCTTTTCTTTATAGAGGCACATTTTTCATGTAATTAGATATATAATGATAACCCGCTTTTTTTTTTTTTTTTTTTTTTTTTGCTTTTTAGGGCTGCACCTGCAGCATATGGAAGTTCTCCGGCTAGGGGTCGAATCGGAGCTACGGTTTCCAGCCTACACCACAGCCATGGCAATGCTGGGATTGAACCTGCATCCTCATGGATACTAGTCAGATTCATTTCTGCTGTGCCACAATGGGAACTCCCAAGACTCTTGCATTTAAAAAAAATTTTATTGAAATAGATGAAGTATTGTTGATTTACAATATTGTGTTAATTCCTGGTGTACAAAGTGATTCGGTTTTTCATCTATATTCTTTTCCATTATAGTTTGTTACAGGATATTGCATGTAACAGGATATAGTTTGTTGCAGGATATTGTGTTATACAGTAGGACCTTCTCGTTTATCTATTTTATATATTGTAGGGTTTTTTTTTTTGTTTTTTTTTTTTTGCTATTTCTTGGGCCGCTTCCGCGACACATGGAGGTTCCCAGGCTAGGGGTCCAATCGGAGCTGTAGCCACCGGCTTACGCCAGAGCCACAGCAACGCGGGATCCGAGCCGCATCTGCAACCTACACCGAAGCTCACAGCAACGCCGGATCGTTAACCCACTGAGCAAGCGCAGGGACCGAACCCGCAACCTCATGGTTCCTAGTCGGATTCGTTAACCACTGCGCCACGACAGGAACTCCTATATTGTAGTTTGTATCTGCTAATACCAAACCCCTAATTTATTCCTCCCCCACCCCCTTTTCCCTTTGGTAACCATCAATTTGTTCTCTATGTCTGTGAGTTTGTTTCTGTTTCCTAAGTAAGTTCATTTGTATCATATTTTAGATTCCATGTATAAATGATATTGTACGGTATTTGTCTTTTTCTTTTTGAGGGGTGGGCCACACCCATGGCATGCAGAAGTTCCCTGGCCAGGGGTCGAACCTGTGCCACAGCAGCAACCCGAGCCACAGCAGTGACAATACTGGATCCTTAACCTTCTGCACCACAAGGGAACTCCTGTCTTTATCTTTCCAACTTACTTCACTTACTATAATCATTTCTAATTGCATCTATGTTTCTAGGAATGGCATTGTTTCATTCTTTTTTATGGCTGAGTAGTATTCCATTGTATAATATTATCACATCTTCTTTATCCATTCCTCTGTTGATGAACATTTAGGTTGCTTCCATGTCTTGTATATTGTACATAATGCTGCAATGAATTTTGAGATGCAGGTATCTTTTAGAACTAAAGTTTTTCTCCAGATATATGCCAAGAGTGGGATTTGTTGGATCATATGGCAACTATATTTTGGGGTTTTTGTTTTGTCTTGTTTTTTTTCTCTTCTTAGGGCCACACCTGCAGTATATGGAAGTTCCCAGGCTAGGGGTCAAATGGGAGCTGCAGCAGCTGGCCTACTCCACAGCCACTGCAACTTAGGATCTGAGCTGCATCTACAAATATATGCTGCAGCTTGTGGCAACATGAGAGACTTAACCCACCAAGCAAGGCCAGGGATCGAACCTGCATCCTCATGGATACCAGTCAGGTTCTTAACCTGCTGAGCCACAACAGGAACTCCCTGTATTTTTTTTTTTTAAGGCACCTCCATGCTGTCTTCGATAGTAGCTGCACCCATTTACATTCCCAAACAATGGTGTAGAGAGGAGAACCCTGCCTTTTCCACACCTTGTCACAGTAGAATAAGCACTCTCTTTTATTGCTGTACCTAGGCTTCCCTTGTGCGATGCTGTCATATATTTCCTCAAGGAGAGTCACCACATTTATTCCTCTGTCCTTGAATAGTAGCAGTTGTTTTTAATTGTTTTTTGGTAATAATGTAAAAGTGCAACAAAAGTTATTGTACATATAATTTTCCCTTCATTTGGAAATATTTCCTTAGGGTAAAGTCCTAGAAGGGAATTTCTCAGTCTAAAGATAAGAACATTTTTATGGCCCTTAATATCTCTCGCTGAATTGCCTTTTGAAGGGGATGTAGCATTTGCAAGTGTGTGAAATTATCTGAACCCCCACCAGAATTGAATATTATCCATGTGAACATTTTTACCAAATGTAAAATATTACTTCATTTGTGTTCTAGTCAGTAGCATGTCTTTTTTGTTTGTTTGCTTGTTTGTTTTTTAATCTTTTTAGGGCCACACCTGCAGCATATGGAAATTCCCAGGCTAGGGGTTGAATCGGAGCTGCAGCTGCCAGTCTACACCACAGCCACAGCAACGTGGGATCCAAGCTCTGTCTGCGACCTACACCCCAGCTCATGGCAACACCGGATCCTTAACCCACTGAGTGAAGCTGGGGATCTAACCCACATCCTCATGGATGCTAGTGGGGTTCGTTACCACTGAGACACGAGGGGAACTCCCAGTATCATGTCTTTAAAATCAGTGAAAAGTCAAGCATTTTCCCATATATCTTTACTAATTTTATTTTCTCTTTGTGAATAATTTATCATGACAATCGACTTTTGGAAAAGGAATTGTTCAAATGCATAGTGAGTCTGAAGACCAGGACTATATGTTATTTACTTTGCACTCCCTGCTCCCTGTATCTACAACAAATGGGATGACGTTCAACTATTCTTTTCTTTATTCCATAAATACTTACTGGGTGCCTGCTATGTGCCAGGTTTCTGGGTGCTGGGATAGAGGAGTAAACAAGGCAGAGACCTGGCCTCAGACAGCTCTCATGGGCAACAGACAACCAAACCAACAAAGATACCAAGTCATTTCATACTGTGATGAGGCCATAGAGGAAATGAACTGGGGATGGATAGTCAGGTGGCTTTTTTTTTTTTTTTTTTTTTTTTTTTTTTTTTGCTGTGCATGCATCATGTAGAAATTCCTGGGCCAGAGATCAAACCTGCACCATAGCATCTACCCGGGCCACTGCAATAACAATGCTGGATCCTTAACCCACTGCTCCACAAGGGAACTTAAGTGGCTCCTTTAGATGAGACCACCAAGAAGAGCCCTCCTGTCATTCTCCTGCTTAAATGTCCCCATGGCTTCCTGGCTTGGCACAGAATAAGATCCAGAATAAGACCTGTGCAGGACCAGGTCACAATCTGCCTCTCTGACATCACCTCCTTCCGCTCTCCTCCTGAATCACAGTGCTCCTCATGTTTGAATGGCAGCCTCTTTCTTAATAACAGGTCTGAGTTCAGATAGCAGCTCCCATGAGATGATTCTGCTTACTGTCCTATTTAAAGAAGTACCGTCTACCCACAAGTCACTATCCCATTGTGTTTTATTTTCTTCATAGCACTTATCACTCTCTTAAATTATTTTGTTTGGTTGTTTTCTGCTCACCCCTCAGCCCCTGTAAGCTCCAGGAGAGTGGAGACTTCCATCATCTTGTTCACTGCTTTATGTTCAGAGCCCGAGAGATGTACAGAAGTGTCTCAGGCATCTGATATCAATTGCACAGCCACTTGAACTTTATTCTTGTAAAGTATCCAGTAGGTGAAAAGTTAATTTCAGCAGATGTGAATGCCAGGATTGGAAATGGTTTTGTCAACGTGTCAATAATTAGGAGTTTCCATTGTGGCTCAGTAGTAACGAATCTGACTAGTATCCAGGAGGAGGCAGGTTTGATCCCTGGCTCGCTCAGTGGGTTGAGGATCCGGCATTGCCATGAGCTGTGGTATAGGTCACAGACAGGGCTTGGGTCCTGTGTTGTGGCTGTGGTGTAGGCTGGTATATGCCGCAGGGCGGCCCTGAAAAGAAAGCAAAAAAGCATTACTAATTAAACGCTTGAGTTGGAATTTTGCTTTCCCATAAGCCATTTCTCTGGGAATGGTTTGCTGAATTAGATAGGAAAATAACTGATCAACTTTATTTATTATCCAAATAAGATATTGATAATTAGCTTTCGTGAATCTGGGAAGACTTTAGTTATCAAGGGACTAGAATTATTGAGAAGCAGCTAAGAGCAGCAAAAATTTCTTGCAACATTTGATTCTGTAGACAGAAAAATTTCTATGGATCTAGTTATTTAATCTTGAGAAAGATGTTAGATTTCTAATGGTGCTTCCCGAGCCTTAGAGCCTTATGATGGTACTGCCATGTTGCAGAATCAAAGTAGTTAAGGAGGGCTTCTTGACAGATCAAATTCCACTCCTAAATGGCTTTGACACAGCTCTCTCCTGTTTACTCTACATCTGAATAGTCGGATGTAATTTAGATTGGTGAACACATCCTTTCCCTCTCCATAGCCAAGAGATCCTTAGTAAGGTTCCTGCTGAAGAATAGTTCTGTGGTAACCAGGTAAGCAAGGGTTAACTTTTTAGCTGATGCTGGACACGGTCACCTACATGCAATATTGTTTCTGTGGGAAAATGGAGTCTGTGATCTCAACTTACAGATACATAGCTAGAATATAGGTGGTATGGGACTTCCCATTGTGGCACAGCGGAAACGAATCCGACTAGGAGCCATGAGGTTGCAGGTTCGATCCCTGGCCTCACTCAGTGGGTTAAGGATCCAGTGTTGCCATGAGCTGTGGTGTAGTTCGCAGATGCGGCTTGGATCCTGTGTTGCTGTGTCTGTGGTGTAGGCTGGCAGTTGTAGCTCCGATTGGACCCCTAGCCTGGGAACCTCCATATGCCACGGGTGTGGCCCAAAAAATTTAAAAAAAAAATTTTTTTTAAATAGAATATAGGTAGTGTGGAGTTAATAAATATCACCTCTTTTCCTCGCCCAGGTGTTGAAGCATGTGAGAAATGAAACAAAGCATATGGCAGATGGAGACAAAATAGCACTTTCAGTTGAAGCTAGTTTTGGAGACTATGTTTTAAGGCTTCCTAATACTGAATCCTAACCCTCCCCAGCTACAACCATCCTGAATACCCAGGTTCTCTCCCCAAAGGGACAAGGCAAGATCGAGAGGTGAGTATTTCCAGTTTATTCCTCTGAGAGCCCTCAGTACCCGTCACTTAGGGGGCAGTGAATAAAGGCAGGAAGGGAGGCCAGGAGCCTGGCGCTCACAGAGCTGCAGCCACGTGAACACAGCAGCAACGCGGAGCAAGCATCTCCCCTACTGAGAGGCTCTGCGTACATTGTCTCTACAGCCCTGGAGTGGTGCAGTCCAGTGTGGACTGAGTTAAAAGAGGCCTAAGAGAGGAGGGCTGTGGATTCACACTTTGGGGACTGCCTAACGTCGTTGCCCATGGTTTTCCAGGGAAGGCCAGGGAAGAGTGAGAAGGCAGGTGCCTAGCAGACCTGCATCCCTTCCCGGTGACTCTTCCCTTCCATGTGTCCTCAGCAGAGAAGTGGAGTGGAAAGCCAGGGTAGGTATCAACACCTTCATAAAAAATAGCATGAGCACACACTGGCAACAGGGCCCTGTGGATGTTACTCTCTTGATATCTTGAACCCAGGAAAAGGGAGAGCCGTGTGCTCTTCCTGATTTAGAAGATAGGATTTGAGACTCTGCAGCTAATTATGTGACCCCAGGCCACTGTCCCAATTTTCCTAAATTCCTGGGTAGCCTTTTATAAAATGAATGTAATAGGTTGAAACGCCATGTAAAAATGGCAGGAAGGGAGAATATATTTCCCATACATATGTAAAGGACACTGGAAACTCAAAAATAAGAAAATAACTCCACTAAGAATGGATAATGATTGAAACAAATCTTTTTTTAAAAGAAGAGATATGAGTGGCTAATAGGCACATGAAAAGATGCTGAATGTCATTCGTCATCAGGAGATGCAAATTAAAACCCTAATGGGATACTACTAAATACCCTTTAGAATGGTTAATATTAGAAAGACTGATGATGTGGAGTTGCCATCATGGCTCGGCAGAAACGAATCTGACTAGCATCCATGAGGATGCAGGTTCAATTCCCGGCCTCCCTCGGTGGGTCAAGGATCTGGTCTTGCCATGAGCTGTGGTGGAGACCACAGACAAGGCTCAGATCTGACGTTGCTGTAGCTGTGGTGTAGGCCAGCGGCTACAACTCCAATCTGACCCCTAACCTGGGAACCTCCATATGCTGCAGGTGCGGCCCTAAAAAGACAAAAATGAAAAGAAAGACTGACAATAACAAAGTGTTAGCACAGGTGAGGAGCAGCTGGAGTGCATATGTTGCTGATGGGAATGTAAAACGGGACAGCTTTGGAAAACAGTCTGAGAGTTTATGAAAAGTTAACCATGCACCAGGGTTCCCAAGTGGCCTACCAGCTAAAGATTTGGCCTTGTCACTACCAGAGCTCAGGTTCTACCCCTGGCCCTAGAATTTCTGCAGGCCATGGATACAGCTACCAAAAACAGTATTAAGCATATACCTACCATATGATGCAGCCACTCCATGACTAAGTATTTACCCAAGAGAAATGAAAGCATATAACCACACAAAGACTTACACATGAATATTCTCATACCTTTATAATAATCAAACACTAGATCAAGCCAGGCCAAAAAATATCCCCTCCCAAATCCCCATAACATTCTACATATATAAAATTCTAGAAAATGCAAACTAATCTATAGAGACGGAAAGCAGATCACGGGTTACCTCAGACTGAGGGTGCGAGGAAGGATGAACACAGGAACACTTGGGAATTATGAGAATGTTTGCTATCCTGACTATGGTGATGGTTCCATGGTGTTTGCGCATGCCAAAGCTTTAAACAGGTGCAGTTTGCATACATTACACTTCACTATAAAAGTTGTAAAAGAAAGAAAGGACGCAAGGAGGGAAGAAGAACTGATACCCAGGAATTTGTATGAAATTTCACAATCATCCTGCTGAGGGAGAAAAACCAGGCATAAGCCAGCACCTACTGTATGATTCCACTTCTATGCAATTCTAGAAAAAGTGAACTGATCACCGGTGACAGAGAGCAGGTGAGGTGTTGCCCAGAGTTGGGGGTGGGGGAGGGGATGGACTACAGAAAGGCAAGAGGAAATTTGGGGAAGTGATAGAAGCATTGTGTATCTTGGAGATGGGATCAAAACGGCGGAATAGTAGGACGGGAGCTCAACTTCTCTCCTCAAAACAACAAAATTTACAACTACATGCTGAGCAATCTTCAACCAAATGGACTGGAAACCTTCAAAAAGATATCCTACTCCAAAGGCAAAGAGGAGGCCACATCAAGAGGTATGAGGGGCGATTACATGATATAAACAACCCCATACCTCCTGGGTGGGAAGCCCCCCACAGAGTAGAAACTAACTGGTTCACAGAGACTCACCTACAGGAGTGAGAGTGCTGAGCCCCACATCAAACCCTCACCAGCGGGGATCTGGCACTGGGAGAAGGAGCCCCTGGAGCATCTGGCATTGAAGACCAGTGGGGATTGTACGCAGGAGCCCCACGGGACTGGGGGAAACGGAGACCCCATTCTTAAAAGGCGCACATGGATTTTAACGTGCACTGGGTCCCAGGGCAAAGCAAAGTCTCCATAGGAATCTGGGTCAAACCAGACTGCAGTTCTTGGAGGACCTCCTGGGAAAATAGGGGTGAATGTGGCTTGTTGTGGGGGAAGGACATTGGAAGCAAATCTCTCGGGAATATTCAGCAGCTGCTTTTCTCTGGAAGTGGCCATTTTGGGAAAATCTGGCCTCACCCATCAGTCAGTCAGCACTGAGAAGCCCCAGGGCAAACAACAACCCAGGTGGGATCACAGCCCTGCCCCTCAGTAAACAGGCTACCTAAAGACCCCTCAGGCACACGGCTGCCTCTAACCCCATCCAGAGACTAAGCCCCACCCACCAGAGGGATTAGAAGCAGCTCCACCTACCAGTGGGCAGGCATCAGCCCCTCCCATCAGGAAGCCTACAGCAAGCCCCCACACAGACTTCAGCCACAAAGGGGGCAGACACCACAAGGAAGAGAGGCTACAACTCTATTATCTGGAAAAAGGTCACCACACCAAAAACCTATAAAAATGAAAAGACAGAGAACTATAACTCAGATGAGGGAGAAAGAAAAACCCCCAGAAAATCAGCTCAGCGATGAGAAGATTCTCAGCCTCCAGGAAAAAGACTTCAGACTGTCGATGCTGAAGATGATGCAAGACATTGAAAATAAACTGGAGGCAAAGATGGATAACTTACAGGAAACACTGAGCAAAGAGATACAAGATACACAACATTTCTTAAGTTTTATATCTTGAATATAATGGTGATTTGACATGACTATAAATCTATCAAAGCTAATTGAATTTTACACTTTTTTTTTCTTCTTAGGGCTGCACCTGTGGCATATGATTACAAAGTTGCTAAAAGTGACCCTCAGAGAGGCCCAGAGCGGTGGTCCACAGCGAAAGACGACAAAGCTCAGCAGCGCGCCTTGTGGGGAAGCACAGTCTCCTCAGAGATTCTCAAACTACCGCTGGAGGAGTTCCCATTGTGGCGCAGTGGTTAACGAATCCGACTAGGAACCACGAGGTTGCAGGTTGATCTTTGGCCTTGCTCAGTGGGTTAAGGATCCGGCGTGGCTGTGAGCTGTGGTGTAGGTGGCAGACGCGGCTCGGATCCCGCATTGCTGTGGCTGTGGTGTAGGCTGGTGGCTACAGCTCCGATGAGACCCCTAGCCTGGGAACCTCCACATGCCACAGGAGCCGCCCTAGAAAAGGCAAAAAACTACCGCTGGAGGAAACAGGATGTCCTGCATCCCAGTGGAGTGACTGGAGCACAAACTCTGTGATTGGGTATTTGAAGGAATTGTGACTTCCAAGAAGATGGTAGCTTGGGGTGTTTGGAATGTGAAGAGATTAGCTGACACCCCCGCCCCCTTCCGCTGTCCCCCAACCCCCATCCTCCCAAGGACGTTTGGGCTGTGTTGAGTTATTTTATACTATGAGACAGAAAAATAATCTATAAGACCAGTTTTGCCTCTTCCATCACAAAAGCTCAGAAGAGACCTATGCTCTATGACCCAACCCTAACTAGCAGTTTCCTTTGTCTGGTTTGACGTCAGTTAATGACTGGACTTTGAACCTGAAAGAACATTAAAAGGAAAGATAGCTGAAGGGAAATCATTTTCTCTCTGGATTACCTGGCACCAACATCCAAAATGAAAGTCTTCATTCACTTCACTCTGCTTGCCCTCCTTTTCCTAAAATCAGGTAAGGAACATTTACACATTTTTAATTCTTTCCGTCATATTTGTCTTTGAGATAGAATTAGCAAGCTTAAGCTACCAATCCCCTCTGCCCCAACTAGTGGGCTATTTTGTAGATTTCCTCGCCAACCAGGCTCAAAGATCCAAGCCAGGGAGTTCCTGTTGTGGCTAAGTGGGTTACAAACCTGACTAGTAGTCTATGAGGACATGGATTCAATCCATGGCCTAGCTCAGTGGGTTAAAGATCTGGCATTGCTGTGAGTGGCAGTGTAGGTTGCAGACATGGCTCGGATGCTGCATTGCTGTGGCTGTGGCGTGGGCCAGTAGCTGTAGCTCTGATTCAACCTGGAGCCTGGGAACCTCCGTATGTGACCCTAAAAAGAAAAATAATGAAGAAGAAGAAGACACAAGGCATTTCAACCTGTGATGAAAGCAGGTAGAACATTAGTAAGAGGGGCTTCTGGACTAAGATTTGGTGTTCAGCAAGGCAGACATTTTCTTGAGTGTCCTGAGGCCAGACAGGAACAGCTTAGTAATTCCAGGGCCCAATGCCTTAGAGTCTCACTAACCACTAGATATCACTTGGGTTCTAATGCAGAGTAGGGATCTGGTTTGATGCCTGAATCTTGCATCAAGAGTTTTCTGCCCTTGGTGCCCTGTTGTGGCGCAGAAGAAACTCATCCGAGTTTGATGCCTGAATCTTGCATCAAGAGTTTTCTGCCCTTGCTGCCCTGTTGTGGCACAGCAGAAACTCATCCGACTTGCAACCATGAGGTTGAGGGTTCAATCCCTGGCTTCGCTCAGTGGGTTAAGGATCTGGCATTGCTATGAGCTGTGGTGTAGATCAGAGACACAGCTCGGATCTGGCGTTGCTGTGGCTGTGGTGTAGGCTGGCAGCTGTAGCTCTGATTAGACCCCTAGCCTGGGAACCTCCATATGCTGCAGGCATGGTCCTAAAAAGACAAAAAACAAAAAAATAAAACAAAACAACAAAAAAAAGTGTTTTCTGCCCTTTACACGTGGGAATTGAGGCTTATCTCTGGACAAATCCTTTCGTTCCTCTGAGTATTGGTGGGCATTTCTGTCAAATGTGGATGCTCACATCCATTCCATAGGCACTGTAGGGCACAGGGTAAGTCCTTGATAAATGATAGGAGGAGTGGGAACAGGGGCAGTCAAGGTGCTCAGCTGATGAACTATTTTCTAGCCCCTGGAAGAAAACTGGCTTATGAATGATGGTTTAAGCCAGACCCTGTTCAAGGTGAAGAGCCAAATTCTGCCAACCAGAGGCTTCCACACCCAAGGGGGAATCAGGTAGCTTCAGCATTTTTTCTATATCTGAAAGTTTAGGGATAGCTTCCTCATTAAAACTTTTCTTTTAATAATATTTTAAACCCACCTTCATTGTCAGAATTCTTAGAGACAAAGTTTCTAGAAAAATGATGACTGGATCACAAAAAGCTTATTACCCCATGTATCCAGGGGTTCCTAAGAGTTGAAAAAAGGCAACTTTGGGAGTTCCCACTGTGGCGCAATGGGATAGGTGGTATCTCTGCAGCTCTGGGACACAGGTTCGATCCCCCCCAGCCACCGTGGGCTAAGGATCTGGCATAGGTTGCAACTGCAGCTTGGATCTTATCCCTGGCCTGGGAACTCCATTTGCCATGGGGGCCCCCCCAAAAAAGGCAAGTTTAAGGATCACCATAGCCCTTAGAGTAAAGATCATCTCTATCATTTTACTCTTTAAAAACTTCATGTGTTTAGAATTATAAATGGGTAAATATCACTAGAAAAAAATTTGAAAGAAGTTTAATACACACCTAATGTATTAACGATTTTTATTTCGTCATTCTTTAAACACATCCCCTTCCCTACCATCCCTCAGCTATTATGTTGTGTGGAAAATTGGGGCAAATGCCTTAAAGTGTAAAAGGACAAAAGGAGGCCATTTCCAGGTAGTAACAGTGCCACCTGGTGGCATTTTCAATTCTCCTCCCTGAGAATCTCGGAGGAATATTAAACTCAGATTGACAGACCTGCAACTACAGGCATAAATGCATCTTGTATCAACATGTGATATGTTGATATTAATATATATGTTATACTTTAATTATATATCATAATATCATATACTATAACTAATAATTAATATAATTAATAATAAAATAGATGATGTTAATACGTTTCTAACCAGCTGACTTAACAGACCAGGTACCATCATATTTTCCAGTAACCCTTTTCCAGTTTTGTCTGTTTAATTTTTTATTTTACTTTATGTGGTTTTTTTTAGATGTAGTCATGTATTTTCATTTTTTAATGTAGTCGACTACATCTACTTTTCAGAAAAAAAAAAAAACGGATTGGGTACCAATTAGTATTAAATAGTAGCCTCTGCCATTATATATTGTGTTTTGCCTTCTGAAACTTTATATCTTTATTATTTTATAGCTTCTACCTCCACATCAAACACAACTTCCACCCCCACACCAACCACAACTCCCACCCCCACACCAACCACAACTCCCACCCCCACACCAACCTCAACTCCCACCCCCACACCAACCACAACTCTCACCCCCACACCAACCACAACTCCCACCCCCACACCAACCACAACTCCCACCCCCACACCAACCTCAACTCCCACCCCCACACCAACCACAACTCCCACCCCCACACCAACCACAACTCCCACCCCCACACCAACCACAACTCCCACCCCCACACCAACCACAACTCCCACCCCCACACCAACCTCAACTCCCACCCCCACACCAACCACAACTCCCACCCCCACACCAACCACAACTCCCACCCCCACACCAACCTCAACTCCCACCCCCACACCAACCTCAACTCCCACCCCCACACCAACCACAACTCCCACCCCCACACCAACCACAACTCTCACCCCCACACCAACCACAACTCTCACCCCCACACCAACTACAACTCCCACCCCACCAACTCCCACCCCCACACCAACCACAACTCCCACCCCCACACCAACCACAACTCCCACCCCCACACCAACCACAACTCCCACCCCCACACCAACCACAACTCCCACCCCCACACCAACCACAACTCCCACCCCCACACCAACCACAACTCCCACCCCCACACCAACCACAACTCCCACCCCCACACCAACCACAACTCCCACCCCCACACCAACCACAACTCCCACCCCCACACCAACCACAACTCTCACCCCCACACCAACCACAACTCTCACCCCCACACCAACCACAACTCTCACCCCCACACCAACCACAACTCCCACCCCCACACCAACCACAACTCTCACCCCCACACCAACCACAACTCCCACCCCCACACCAACCACAACTCCCACCCCCACACCAACCACAACTCCCACCCCCACACCAACCACAACTCCCACCCCCACACCAACCACAACTCCCACCCCCACACCAACCACAACTCCCACCCCCACACCAACCACAACTCCCACCCCCACACCAACCACAACTCCCACCCCCACACCAACCACAACTCTCACCCCCACACCAACCACAACTCCCACCCCCACACCAACCACAACTCCCACCCCCACACCAACCACAACTCCCACCCCCACACCAACCACAACTCCCACCCCCACACCAACCACAACTCCCACCCCCACACCAACCACAACTCCCACCCCCACACCAACCACAACTCCCACCCCCACACCAACCACAACTCCCACCCCCACACCAACCACAACTCTCACCCCCACACCAACCACAACTCTCACCCCCACACCAACTACAACTCCCACCCCCACACCAACTACAACTCCCACCCCACCAACTCCCACCCCCACACCAACCACAACTCTCACCCCCACACCAACCACAACTCTCACCCCCACACCAACCACAACTCCCACCCCCACACCAACCACAACTCTCACCCCCACACCAACCACAACTCCCACCCCCACACCAACCACAACTCCCACCCCCACACCAACCACAACTCCCACCCCCACACCAACCACAACTCTCACCCCCACACCAACCACAACTCCCACCCCCACACCAACCACAACTCCCACCCCCACACCAACCACAACTCCCACCCCCACACCAACCACAACTCTCACCCCCACACCAACCACAACTCTCACCCCCACACCAACTACAACTCCCACCCCCACACCAACTACAACTCCTACCATCGAAGCAACTACAACTCCTACCATCTCAGGAAATACGAGTACTCCAGCCTCAGCAAATGCTTCTGCTACCTCAAGTACACCCACTCCCTCCACAGCCACCTCAGGTAAGAGAGATTCCCTCACAGCTTCTCACTGAGGCATCAGGGCCTTTTGGAGGATGACAGGTAAGTGTGTTGTTCAGGAATGGGGAAGTGCATATAAAGGGACCCAAGATGACCTTGAGTACAAAACCATGGAGTCACAAATGCTAATAGCAATGGCAGAGACACTGAAAGATTACCTGCAATTCCATTCTGTTCCCCTTTCCTCAAGCACTTTCTAGATGTGGAATATTTTTATGAAGTTGGATTTTATGAAAGCTCCTTTTCTAGCTTCCTTCTCCCTAGGAGATTTTTGGAAATAATGTCAGCTTCTTTGAGAAGGTCAGGTCCAAATAAACACTGACTCTGCAGCCCCACAGATCTAGATCCCTGGTCTACTGAAGGAGAGAGTCACTTCTACTCTGATTCCACATCACGTGTTATTGAAAATTATGACATTAAATGGTAGCATTGCTCAAAGAGTCCTAGACATGACCAGGGCCATGGTCCAAAAGACAGATGTTTGGGGATATTTATCTAAGACAAGATGATTGACCTCAAGCCAAAGTTGAAATTAAAACCACTTGCCTCATTTCCTAAAGTTTGGTGTAAAGCTAGTGTCAGTAAATTTTATCAGTGAAGGGAAACTAATAAGTAGTTTAGGTTTTGTGGGCCATACATAAAACCTGTTACAACTTACTAACCTGGAGCTGTTACAACTATTCCACTCTGCCGTGTTAACATCAAGGCAGCCATAGGCAATATACAAATGAATGTGCCTGACTGTGTGCCAATAAAACTTTATTTGCAAAAACAGAAGACTGGCTAGAATTGGCACACAAGTCATCGTTTGCCAAACCCTGGTCTAAAGGAATGCTCAAACCTAGGCTTCAAGTGTCTAGATAAACCCTGTTATTCCCAGTTAGGGGACCTGAGGTTCAGTGAGGGCAGCAACTTGCCCAAGGCCAAAAGTCAAGGTGATGTCTCCCTATGCTTACTTCTTGTGGCTTCCCCATCGTTCTTTGATAGACCTGTGAAATGAATGATTAAGCAAATGGAGCCAGAGCCTGTATCAAAATTTGGTTCCCAGACTTCTTTTGTGTTTGAAGGGTCCACTCTGAAGGCTAGATCAAGAGAACCACAGCTGCACAATCAGTTCTCCAGTAGGGAGCTTATCTAAGCTGTTTTGCTTCCCTAGACACTCTTGTAGAGTAAGGCAGTCTTCTTGTGTTCTGGCCGTACACTAACTAACTCTGGGGCACAGGGCAAATCACTTCTGTCTTGGCTTCAACAGACTCATCTGTAGCAAGGTGTGACTGAACTAAATAGCCAGCCCGGAGTTCCCATTGTGGCTCAACAGGTTAAGAACCCAACTAGTATCCACGAGGATGTGGGCTCTATCAGTGGGTTAAGGATCTGGCATTGCCGCAAGCTGTGCCATAGGATGTGGCTAGGATCCTGTGTTGCTGTGGCTATAGTTTAAGCCAGCGGCTACAGCTCTGATTTGACCCCCATGGCTTGGGAACCTCCATATGCCACGAGTGCAGCCCTAAAAAGACAAAAAAAAAAAAAGCCACCCAAATCCTTTTCCCACTGTGACATCCTACGACTCTATTCCTGGCACACAGAAATGCTAACAAGTCTGTTCTTTATTGCCAGGGAGAAAGCACACCGGGAGTTATCTGTCTGGTATATTCAGAATGGAGCTACACTAAATTTCTTCCCTAGAATTTTCCAAATCATCCTTGCAATGTGACTGAGGCTTTTTTAAAAAAGACATTTACTTTACTTAGAATGTTGGTTTACATCTTGTTAAAGGGGTGACCCTCACATGGTTTATGAGATCCTGTGCCATCCCTCTTATGTCCCATAGCCTGGGGTTTGGGATTTGGGGTTTGATTTTGTGTGTGCGGGTTTTTTTTTCCCTCTTAAAATAGAGCAATTTTAGGCTCACAGCAAAGTTGAGAGGAAGGTACAGAGATTTCCCATGTTTCCCGGTCCTTGTGCCTGTACAGCCTCCCTTATCATCAACATCCCTCTCCAGATGGCACATTTGTGACAACTGATGACTCTACATTGGCATATCATAATTGCCCAACTCCAATTTACGTTAGGGTTTACAGTCGATGTTGTATATTCTATAGGTTTCGACAAGCATATGATGACATGTATCCATCACTACGGTATCATAAAGACTGTTTTCACCTGCTTTTTCATCCTCCCTGCTAACCCTTGGCAACCACTAATCTTTTTTACTATTGCCATAGTTTTGCCTTTTTCAGAATGTCATGGAATCCCACAGTATGCAGCCTTTTCAGATTGGCATCTTTCATTTAGTAATGGCGTTTGAGTCCTCCATGTCAATTTTCAAGGCTTGAGCCCTGAGTAATATTCCATTGTCTGATTATACCAGTTTGTTTATCCACTCACCTACTGAAGGACATCTTGGTTGCTTCCAGATTTTGGCAATTATGAATACAATGCTCTAAGTGTTTGTATGCAGGGTTTTGAGTGGATATAAGTTGGTAAATATTAAGTAAGTACTTAGTTACATCAGGTAAATTACAAGACAGGCACTTGCTAGGTCATGTGGTTAAGAGTGTGTTTAGTTTTGTAAGAAACTGCCAACATGTCTTCTAAAGTGGCTGGACCATTTCATGTTCCCATCAGTTTGAGAGTTCCTCACCCCCAGTATTTTAGTTGTTATTTTTTAACAGGAGTAAATTGGGTCCATAGGTTAAAAGAAGCTTAAACAGGGCAAAAGTATATGAAATAAAAATGAAATCTTCCTCCTATCCTAAACTCCTAGGACCCAGACTCCAGTTTGCTTCCCCAGAGGCAGCTTCTGCGGCCAATTTTTTGTGTTTGTGCAAATACAAACATATATACTTGTATGTTTCTGTGTATTCCTCTCCTTTTTTTTATCATGAAAAAGAGCAGGGATTTCTGGCTATATACCCTAGAGTGGAATTGCTGGATCATAGGGTAAAACTAAAAATAAACTACCCTGTGATCCAGCAATTCCATTCCTTGGTATATAGCCAGAAAAAAAAATGAAAACACTAACTTGAAAAGATCCATGCATCCCCATGTTCATAAGAGCACTACTTACAATAGCCAAGACATGGGAGCAACCCAAGTGCCCACCAATAGACTGGATAAAGAAAATGTGATATGTGTGTGTATGTGGCTGTAATGATAGCACTTATATGTAGAATCTAAAAAATAATACTGGAGTTCCCCTCGTGGCACAGTGGTTAACGAATCCGACTAGGAACCATAAGGTTGCGGGTTCCATCCCTGGTCTTGCTCAGTGGGTAAAGGATCCGGCGTTGCCGTGAGCTGTGGTGTAGGTCGCAGACACTGCTCAGATCCCGAGTTGCTGTGGCTCTGGCGTAGGCTGGCAGCTACAGCTCCGATTAGACCCCTAGCCTGGGCACCTCCATATGTGGTGGGAAGCGGCCCTAGAAAAGACAATCAATCAATCAATCAATCAATTAATTAATTAATTTAAAAAAATACAAATGAGTGTATATACAAAACAAAAACAGACTCGCAGATAGAGAAAGTAAACTTGTGGTTACCAAAGGGAAGACAGACAAATTAGGGGTATGGGATTAACAGAAACAAACTACTATGCATAAAATAGATAAGCAACAAAGGTAAATTGTATAGCACAGGAAATTTTAGGTGTTATCTTATAATAACTTGTAATATAGTCTGCAAAAATACTTAATCCTATGCTGTATGCTTGAAACTAATACAGTACTGTAAATCAATGATACTTCAATAAAAATAGACCATGTTGGAGTTCCCATCGTGGCTCAGTGGAAACAAATCTGACTAGCATCCATGAGGATGCAGGTTAAATCCCTGGCCTTGCTCAATGGGTTAAGGATCCGGCATTGCCGTGAGCTGTGGTGTAGGTCACAGACACGGCTTGGATTTGGCGTTGTCGTGGCTGTGACATAGACCAGTGTTTATAGTTCCGATTTGACCCCTAGCCCAGGAACCTCTGTATGCCACTGGTGAGGACCTAAAAAAAAAAAAAGAGAGAGAGGGAGACCATGTTATACCCATTTTAGTTTATGTATAGCTTTTTTTTTTTAAGCAATGATTTCCACCCATAGGATCCTAAGAATCTTAAGACAGCACTGAGGGTTGTCAGTCACTTGATTCTATCCTGAAACCAAAGTTCAGAATCATTTCACTTAACAAAGATAAAGAAAATGGCTAACCAAGCTCATCTTTTGGCCACTGCCCTAACTTTTCCTTCTCAGATCCCATCAATTCTCCAGAGACAGGCAAGATGCTGCATCCTGCCTGGTCTAGGAGTCCCAGCCCATGGTGTAGTAACCATTGTAATGTTCTTCTCACCATTTATTCAGGTCATCCACCCAAAAAACCAGCGATCCCCTCATCACTTCCTCTTAGAATCTTCACTGGATTAATCCACTTTGTTCCCTTACTATCCCTTTCTTTTCTTCGTAGGTCTGTATACCATGCATACTAACCAAAATATAACACCTAATTTATTTTTGGCAGCTTCTTGCCTAGTCCTCTCTGTAAGTCAGTTGTTCACAAAATATGATGCTTTCTCTGAAATGGTTTTAGGGAACACTACCTAGTGTTAGAAAACCAGATGTCAAGGTTCTGGAGGATCCTTGAGGTCCAAATTATTTCCTTATTCCTCAGAATTAGAAGATGCCCTCTCTCTCTGCACAGACTCACCCACCTCTGATCTTTCCTGTTTGACAAGTGCTTGGCTCCAGAATTTTAGCAAAAAACTTTCCAGAGACATAAGAAAATATGTACTAACAGAAATTGACAGAACATTGTAAATCAACTGTAACAAAAAAAGAAAAAGAAAAAGAAAGAAAATATGTATTTGTTTCTAGCTGATTTAAGGGTGTGCCATGGAGTAAGACAGCTGAAGAATAGAAAGTGTTCAGGAGGGGAGGCATGAATATTTAAAAGCATGTTTCTGGGTGCTGTTTGTTTGTTGTCATTCTGTGTATTTTTAACGTTTTTCTACTCCATTGCAGGTTCCAGGAACCCTTGCCAGCAAGATTCCTGTAAGGGTGGTTCTTCATGTGTTAGTCTGAATAATACGTTTTTTTGCCTGTGTTCAGAAGGGTATTACTATAACTCTTCCACCTGCAATAAAGGTGAGTTAGAAGGGATGAATCAGGTAGAGCTGCATCTCAGACCTAAAATAGAAGAGAAAACTTAAACTAATAGCAAGAAGAACTTCTATAGTATTAGAGGCAGATTTGGAGGCAACAAAGCCCAGGAGAGTACAGAAAAGAGTCCCGTCTTATTTCAGTGCAAACTGATGGGAGAGGAAATGGACTAAGTCAGATTTATGAGCTAGTCCTAAAGGTGTGCGTGTGGATGGGTCCCTTCACCTGACCTGTTCAAGGGAATGGTGCCATGGGATCAAAGTCAGAATGATAGGTGTTGACGTCCCTGGACAGGTACAAAGGTGTATAAATATTAAGTGATGCTGTTACATGGGGACACTGATGCAGAATTAAGGTGATTTCCTAAAACCACACAGACCATCCGGAAACCTGGTCTCTGACCTTGGTTCAGTTCTCTGTCCTAAGATTTGCACAGGAAATGAAGGCATTGTATTGGCCACAAAGATTAGATATCCCAAAAGCCAAAATAGATGTTCATATTTTTAGCACTAATAATCTCATTTTGGGGATCCACACTAAGTCAATGACCCTAAATACGGGAAGTTTTATGCACGAAGAGGTTCATTGCAGTTTTTTCTCTTTTGAGTAGTTAAATGCACTGAAAACAAGAAATGACTGCATTGGAGTTCCTTGGTGGCTCAGCAGGTTAAAGATCTGTTGTCACTGCTGTGGCTCAGGTCAATGCAGTGGTGCGGGTTCAGTCCCTGGTCTGGGAATTTCCTCTTGTTATGGGTGTAGCCAAAAGAGAAAAAATGAAACAAAACAAAATAAAAATGACTTCATCGATAAAGGAAACATGTACTTCCTAGAATGTTTTGTAGCATTTAAAATGATAATTATGAAGTCTAAGTAATGATTTGGGAAATGCTTATGTAATATACAAAGACATGATATAAACTTGGAGTTATAATGATGTAAACTAGGGACACAAAAAAGCTGGGAGAAATATGCCAAAATGAGGATAGTTGTGGTAGGTTAGGTGAGGGTTGGGGTCATGTTTTTCATATTCACAGACTTCCTGTAGTATCATCAGACATTTAGAATTTTTAAAAAATTATCTGTTTTAAAGAAAAGAGAAATGCCTCTCTTCACATTAAATATCACAGAAAGATTGTGTTTGAATTTCAGGAAAGATTTTCCCTGGTAAAATTACGGTCAAAATATCAGAAACAACTGATCTAGAACATGAAAATTCTGTGGCCTATCAAAATTTATACCTTCAAGTTACAAATTTTGTAAGTATTTTCCAACCATCCTTCCTATACAATTATTCTTTATATATATATATATATATAAAATGATTTCTATTTTTTCCCATTATAGCTGGTTTACAGTGTTCTGTCAATTTTCTGCTGTACAGCATGGTGACCCAGTTACACATACACGCATACGTTCTTTCTTCTCACATTATCATGCTCCATCATAAGTGGCCAGACATAGTTCCCAGTGTTACACAGAAGTAGCTTATTGCTTATCCATTCCAAAGGCAATAGTCTGTGTCTGTTAACCCCAAGCACCCCATCCATCCCACTCCCTCCCCTGATACTATATATAGAAAACCCTAAGGACTCAACCCAGAAACTACTTGAACTGATCAACAAATTCAGAAAAGTAGTAGGGTATAAGATTAATATTCAGAAATCAGTCACATTTCTGTATACTAACAATGAAATATTAGAAAAGGAATATAAAAATATAATACCTTTTAAAATTGCACCCCAAAAAATCAAATACCTGGCCAAGAACGTAAAAGACTTATATGCTGAGAGCTATAAAACATGAATCAAGGAAATCAAATAAGATGTGAAGAAATGGAAAGCTATTCCATGCTCCTGAGTTGGAAAAATTAATATTGTAAAAATGGCCATACTACCCAAAGCAATCTACAGATCCAATGCATCCCTATCAAATTACCCATGACATTTTTCACAGAACTAGAACAAACAATCCAAAAACTTATGTGGAACCACAAAAGACCTAGAATTACCAAGGCAATTCCGAAGAACAAAAACCAAGTAGGAGGCATAACTCTCCCAGACTTCAGGCAATAAATATTCTTTAACTGACTTGTTAGACTGATATTCGGGTGGTACAGGCTGGTACCAGTGATTCACATAGGTGAAATGCATCCTTATTGGTTGGTGAAGAGCAGCTGTTCCAAATTCTTGGGTGCCGTGGCTTCCTGGTTGCCTGGACTCCACCTCTGGGACCCTGGGACCTCCCCGTGATCCTACACCTAGAGTGTAACACCCAGCACTGCAGAGAGCCTTTAGAAGCCTGCTATAGCCATGCTATACTTGTTTTTATGGAGGCTATTAAAATATTTTTTAATGGACAGATAAATTAATTATACTTAAAAATAAGTTATTTCCATAGATGTGAAGAGAAAAAAATTATTTGATTACTCAATGAATTTATTACATTTATAGTTGATCATCACAATCCAGTTTTATAGTGTTTCCATCCCACACCCCCAGCACATCCCCCCACCCTCCAACCTCTCTCCTTTGGAAACCATAAGTTTTTCAAAGTCTGTGAGTCAGTACCTATTCTGCAAAGAAGTTCCTTGTGTCCTTTTTTCAGATTCCCAACCTGTCAGTGAAAGCATTCAATGTTGGTGTCTCATTGTCTGACTGACGTCACTCAGCATGATCATTTCTAGGTCCGTCCATGTTGCTAAAAATGCCGGTATTTCATTCCTTTTAATGGCTGAGTAATATTCCATTGTGTATATGTACCACATCTTCTTGATCCACTCCTCTGTCGATGGACATTTAGGTTGTTTCCATGTCTTGGCTATTGCAAACAGTGCTGCAATGAACATCGGAGTACATGTGTCTTTTTGAGTCATGGTTTTCTCTGGATAGATGCCCAGGAGTGGGATTGCTGGATCAAATGGTAGTTCTATGTTTAGTTTTCTGAGGAATCTCCCCACTGTTTTCCACAGTGGTTGCACCAATTTACAATCCCACCAAGAGTGTACTAGGGTTCCTTTTTCTCCACACCCTCTCCAGCACTTATTGTTTGTAGACTTTTTGATGATGGCCATTCTGACCAGTGTAAGGTGGTACCTCATAGTGGTTTTGATTTGCATTTTGAAGAGAAAAAAATTTAAAGGTGTTTTTTCCATTTTACCATCCAATTTGCATACATTTCTAGACTAGTCCAGCTTTTTTAATGTCCGAAGGAACTCCTTCTAAATTAACATCCGTTACTTCTTTTTCCCATTGTCAAAAATGTCCAAATGAGCAACAGCTTCATTTCTTTGTGATTATTGTGAGTGAATATGTCGATGTGAGAGAGGTGGAGATCTCTATTCTAAAACCACAGCTGTCAGACAGGAAGGCCTTAGAGAAGGTGTCCCATCAGTGTTTCTCAAAGTTTAGTTTTGAAGGAAAAAATGTTAGCTTGGAAATATGTCTAAGCACATAATTCTAGGTGAAGAAATGCTTTTTAAAACTAACATCTTACTCTATGATACTGCCTTTCCGTTTGACATTATGTCATTGTAAAGAGTTTTATTGCTAGAATTGGCTAAAAGTGAAAAGTTATTATCCAAATGGTCTTAGAGATTGTACATATAGAGTGAATGCTCACAACCAAACAGCCAGTGCCTGACACTGCTCTGATAAAACCCATGTCCACTGCATCCCGGACTTGCCCTGGCCCCTTTGCTGTTCCACCTGCACATGAGGGGCACATGGCCATGACTTAGCCTCTTACCCTGGGTCTGCATTCCAGTTCCCCACTCAGAAGATATTCAGTACATTGAAGATAGCAACACAATGTTCCTGTCTCCAGGGAACCCCTCAATTGTCTTATGTGACTTCCCCAATCCCTGGTCCCTGGAGCCACTGCATTTCCCAACTTGCTTTGGATCTGAATGTCCAAAGCCCTGTCTGGCTTCAGGCCAACGCCCTGGTCTTCGGAGATAAGTGTAGCAACTTGATCTCAGATAGGACTTGATGGTCCCAGGGGTACCAGGGCTGGGATGGAACACTTTCATAATTTCTGAGAGTCTTTGAATCTGAAAGGGATCTGCCAGAATGCCTTTGCAGCTCCTAGAGAGAGGAAAAGAGAGACAATTGACTTTCTTCAAGGTCCCCTTTGCAGACTCTGTAGCTGTGGCAGTGCCAGCTCAGGCCCTGAGGGGTCTCCCAGGGCCCATTTTCTCCCCATGCAGAGCCAAATGGACAGTCCACATAGGGATTTTTTTTTTTAATGAGTCATATTGGAGTATAGTTGACTTACAAAGAGTTAATTTCAGGTATACAGCAAAGTGAATCAGCCATACATATACATATACATATATATCCATTCCTTTTCAGATTCTTTCCCCAAATAGGTCACCACAGGGTACTGAGTAAATTCCCTGTGCTGTACAGTAGATCCTGGTTACTTACTGATTTTGTACATAGTAGCGTGTCTGGGCCAATCGCAACCTCCCAGTTTATCCCTCCCCTCAATGTTTCCCCATAATCAGAGGGATTTGAAGTTTCCCTGTTGCATGCCATACCTGGCATTGCATGTGTCATATTTCTAATTCTCAAAATAGGCACCTGGGGGAGACGGTACTTTGATACAGGTTTGCAGGTGAGGTAGGTAGTCAAGGATCAGGAAGGCTATGTAACTGAATAACTTACGGAAGGTCACCCAGCTGACGAATGAGGATGGGGAGATGGGAGCCCAGGACCTGCCTGACCACAGAGCCGCTTCTCCTTCTCTCCTGCTGGCTCTCTTGTGCCATGGACTCCAGACAGGCCTGTTTGGATAGTTCCTGCCCTCCTGTCCAACCCTGCAGCCCTTCACATTGAAAGGTGTATAGCCTTAAATCCTCAGAGGGTTACCTGGAAGAGGGGGAAAAAAAGGAAATCTTTTCTTCCCTGTGCCCGATGCTAATTTTACAATCCCTTCTTTGGAATTAAGAAAACTAAATGGGCAATGGTCAGTAGGGGAGCTGTAAGGAAAACTTGGGGTGGAACTTGTTCCAGTTAATTTGTTCCTAAGACTCCCAGGGCCCTGAGGGTTTATAGGAATACCAGCTTTCCCTGATATTTAAAAGAATTAAAATGAATATGGACATATTCTGGATACAAGGCTGCCCAGACTAACTAAATTTATTTGAATTTGACTAAAATAAAAAAGAAATGATTTGATATCTTTTTAAATGACATTGGCTGATCTTCTAAAATATGGGGTCCTTGTGGGAGAAAAATAATAAAATTCTTGGGTTATAAAAAATTTGCACCAACCATGTTCAACATTGACATAATAAATATGGAGACCAGGGCCCAAAGAGAAGACATTTCCAAAGTCATGTCTTTCATAGTTAATTCATTCAGTCATCAGTCAACTGGTACCTGTTGAGTGTTTCATGGGGATTGCCCTGTGCTCAGTGCTATGGGTGGGAATGGGTGACAGACAGGTGTATGCATGTGGGGGGTGTGTCATGAGAAAGAGGAAATTAACTCCAGCCTGACATCAAGAAACTTATGTTCCAACTGGGACCCCTGCCCTACCTCCACCTCACCCCTACTAGAAGTCCCAGCTCCGTCTCTGGCCATGTCTTTATAAGTATCTAGAGTTGTCTCTGCCTTTTTTTTTAGGGCCACACTTGCAGCATACGGAAGATCCCTTGCTAGGGGTCGAATCGGAGCTGTCACTGCCAGCCTACACCACAGACACAGCAACACTAGATCCAAGCCACATCTGCAACCTACACTGCAGCTCACAGCATTGTCAGATCCTTAACCCACTGATCAAGGCCAGGGATCGAACTCTTATCTTCATGGATACTAGTCAGGTCCACTACCACCAAGCCACAATGGGAACTCCCAAGTTGTCTCTGCTCTTGAATACAACTCAATCCCAATAAGATCAACTTGTGCTGGAGCCCTTCCCAGTTCCCATTTCACAAAGCCATGTATCATATATACCATCTCATTTCCTACATCGTATAGCCCTATGTGGTGGGAATTACTGATCTCTCAGATTTTCCAAGAGGAAGTGAAGCCCAAAGAAGTTAAATTTTGCAGCAAAGATGACAAGTTGTGTAATGTGACACTCCAGCCTGCTACCTTCCGAGTGGCACTGTTTCCCAGTGTTGGTGTGGGTGGCTCCTTCTTCTGCTTCCTGGCCCCACATGACTCTCGAAATGCTTTAAGTCCCATCTCCTTTATGAAGCCCTCTCTGGTTTGCTACAACTGGAAGTGAGTTTCTTTGAACTTCCACATTAGATTGTACTCTCTGTGGCACTTACCTCTCTCAGCTCCATGGTGTAACCTCCTATTTGATCACACGCTGGGTCTGCCCATCTTGGTTATCTCTATGTTTCTGGCATGATGCCTCAGCAAGGTAGGCAACTGAGTCTTCCTTTGGTAAACTGATGAGCGTATGAAGTACGCGTAAAGATAAATTAACAAATGTGCAGAACTTCACAGTGGCTTTGAAAAGACAAAAGTTAGTCACATTATTTTTAAGACTGTGATCATTGATTTGGCTGAGTGCTTTGAGTTTCCCCCTTCTTCCTGGGGAGCTCTGCATTGTATCAGGATCGTACTACTTTGAAGCAAAAAAATACTGAACGTTGTTAGCGTGTGTGTGAAGAGTAATTTGCTGTGTTATATAAATGTGTTTAGAAATAGATTTATGTTAAAATTAAAATATAGCATCACGTTTCCCCCTCTTTGTAGTTACTAAATCTGTTCTTCTTCTCCACAGTTTAATGACACATTTAGCAATTCTGAGTACGGACAGACCGTAATTCTTAAAGTAAGGTAAGTTTACTGTGGACCGATGGGTTATTTTGGAAGCAGGTGTGAGTTTGCCTAACTTCCTGTCTTCTCTTGCATTCCCCATGCAGCACCAAGGCCCTAGGGTGGCTGCTCACATGTTAAGAAGAAGTAGTCAGTCAGAGGACTGCAGGGGCCCCTGCCTCTGATGTCACATTGACCCCAGCCTGGGTGGGTGGGGTGAAGCCTGGGACAGCAAGTTGCTGTCTGTAATTGGCTGCTCAGCGACTTACACACATGGTCTAGGGCATCACCTGGATCGGTTTGGTTGGTTTGATCCCTTGGCTACAAACCACACCTAGTCCACCCCTGGAATGTGTATTCCAGGAGGTCAGGAGGCGAATGAATGGCTCACGGCCATCTCTTCCCTCATAGCGGGGAGTATGGCAGACGACAGGAAGGTATCAGTCATGCACCTGGCTACTGAAGGCCCTGTCGTGAGCTCTTTCTGCCATGAGAGTAAGCATGCAATGAGCCCAGCAACATTCAGTGACCAGGACTGCATGCTATTTGGGGACCCAAAAAGGCAGAGGACTCTCAAGAAGTCAGTGATTCCATCTCAGCCTACCCTGAAGCAGATTGATACACAAGGGCTGCAGTCTGAGGAAAGAATGTCCTAGGATGCATGGAGTCATCTAGTACTGCAGCCCTAACATTTCTGTTTTACGGTTTTACTACTGCATCTCTCTTTGTAAACTGTGTCGAATCCTATTGTGGAAAAAGATAATCTGTATATACTTAGATATAGTATATATCTATATAGAGAAGGCCTCCTAAATATGGTGAGTTTTGATCTTGGTGGTGAAGGAGGGGCACTTGTGATTGGGAGCCAGGAGGCCAGCAGGGAGCGTAATGGGATGCACAGAGCAAACATCAGGCAGGGAGGCTGGGCTCTGACTGCAGAGGCTGGAAGCGGGAGGGATAGCAGACCACTGTCATGTAGTGTTTAAGGACGTTAGTTTGGTTGAGGGGACGACAGGGTGTTCATACATCGGGTTGACCAGGTAAAAACAGGAATGGTTAGGTGTGGGTGTGTCCGCTAAATCTGTACTTGAATCCTGGCCTCAGCATTTTCTTGCTGTGGGACCGGGCAGGCATTTTCACCTCTCTGAACTTTCGATACCTCTTCTGCATGACTGGGATAGTCTGATCAACTTTCCCGGAACCCTGGGAGAAGCGAATGAGATACCATTGAAAAGATGCCCTGTGTAAAGTTTCTGGCGGGTAGTCAGTTTCAGTATGTGTTCATTTCCATCAGTTTCCCTTCCAGAATACCAGATCCTACAAGTGTGATGGAGAGCTGGTCCCACATGGTCACTTGGGGAGCCGGGGGGGGGTCCTTAAAATAGTGTCCCTACTTTCATTCTTAAGGAGTTACTACTGAAAGGACGCCCATGGAGTTTGGAAGCAACCCCTTGCCTGTGAGCTCAGGGTCCTGGAGAACACCACCTTCCCCCAGCTTGGGGGCTGAGGAGGGCAACGAGACCTCAGTCTCACCTCAGAAGACATTTCTTTGACTCCAGACCAGTGTCCTCTCCTCTGACTCCCAAGCTCTTTATTTACTTCCCAAATGCTGCAATGGGAAGGATGCTCAGAAATTCTCTAACCTTCAAATCTCTCTCTGGACAGAGGAGGACACTCAGACTGCGGGAAGCTGGGGCGGGTCTTGGGTCACGGAAGGTGGTGACCATCCTGGGTTCTTAACTCCCAGGCTATGCTCTAGCCATTTACACTGTACCTCTTTGTCACTTAGTACACAGCTGCTCCATCCTTTCCCTGAACAATTCTGTGATTCTAACGTCTTGCCTCTTGAATCAGAGTATATGTTAGTAAGTTCTTCAAACGAATGAATGATGGACGGCATTTCTTTCGTAGCCCCACTGCAGAATTATACCATAGATCTCTAGATAAAGAATAGCTTATGTGAAATACCCCTTTCTCACTGCCCTGTACATTCCACTACCACCTCCAAATCCCATCATGAACAAGTCATGATAGGAAGCTTGAAATTAGAATTCAGCCCTAAAGAGACCAAAAGCAGAAACAAAGCACACGGCCACAAATCAGAGAAGGAAGGGGGTTTTGTTTTGTTTTGTTTTGTTTTGTTTGTTTGTTTGTTTTTGGTCGTTTGTCTTTCTAGGGCCACACCCGCAGCATATGGAGGTTCCCAGGCTAGGGGTTGAATCAGAGCTACAGCTGCCGGCCTATACCACAGCCACAGCAATGCGGGATCTGAGCCAAGCCTACAACCTACACCACAGCTCATGGCAATGCTGGATCCTTAACCTGCTGAGCAAGGCCAGGGATTGAACCCACAACCTTATGGTTCCTAGTCGGATTTATTTCCGCTGAGCCATGATGGGAACTCCAGGAGTTCTCTTCTTTAAGCCCTTTCTCTCTCTCTCTCTCTCTCTCTCTCTCTCTCTCTCTCTCTCTCACTCACTCAGTGGTTGGATCATTTGACTCCTTTTGGATAATGAAAGAATTAGAACTTGGCTGGTCCTAGCGCCCTGCTTTGCAGTGCTGATTAGAGAGAGACTCCTATAATGTCTTGCTCATCACAAGCCATTAGTGTCTGGTGGTGTGATTTGGTATCAGATGCTGATGTTCACCACAGCCCCATCGCTCCTTGGAAGGCAGCTATGCTTACCATGTACCACCAACACCCCATCCCTCCTTGGAATCAACTCTCCTCTGGGTCAGGTGGGCCCAGACCCCATCATACAAGCATTTTGAAGCTGCTTGCTGGCTTCCTAGGCCCTTTCTGGGAGTGACCCAGACACCATATGGTCAGCTGCCGCCCTCTCTGTGCCCAAAGACAAACACGCACCTCCCAACCCCCATCTCTCTCAAAGCACAAGTCTGGCATTTTACAGCTCATCCAGAGACCTATTCTTGGAAGTTCCCTGGTGGCTTAGCAGTTAAGGATCCAGCGTTGTCTCTTGATTTTCTGCAGAAAGTGACAACTTACTATTTCAGATGTCATTTATTCTACTTCTGGTTCACTCCAGGCTCCTAGGTCCTAAAAATAAGCATCCATGATTTTCCTAAGTGTCCTCCAACAGGACCTTGTTGTACCCCTAGATTTCCTCAGAATGCATTCTAGGCCAGAGATCTCTAGGCCTATAAATGTCCTTCTTATGGCAACCCCAAGCCTCCCTGGGATTTGGGCCTCAACTGTGGCTATAGAACAGTGGGTTGGGACAAGCGTGGGGAGATTGGAGAGTCTGGGAGGTCTGAAGATCAATTTGTTGATGCTTCAATTCAACTTAAGTGATGGGTTCATTTCCATTTTTAGCACAACTCCTTCAGCAAGATATGAAATGCGTGCCAGCAACCAGCTTGTTGAGGTAGAAGTAGTAAACATTTTTAGAGAAACTACAACAGAAAATGAGAGTTCCATATTTAATGCCATTGACCAAGCAATTAAAAGCAACCCAAGTGACTTTACAGAATATATCCGTAAGTACTAAATCATTTTATTCAACATTTACCTGAAGATATGTCTACCTTTTTGTGAACTTTTCTATTATATGTGTGAAAGAGGCCAGAAGAACTGAATCACTGAATCCACAGATGTCTCTGAGTTTCCTTTGAAACCGCCCTTTCCTCTCTTAATTGGCTTCTGCTCCTTTATAACCATTCTCCAAGCCGTCAGACTGACTAGTTTGTTCCTCTTCTTGGAAGGTTGTCTTAATAAACAACCTCTGGACAGGGAAAGATGAAGAAAAGAGAAACAAGGGGGCTCTATGCTCCGTTATCACTTTCCACATGCTTATAGAAAGTTTTCCTAGGCTGTTTTCCTTTTAGGCAGACACACAAGTCCACAGCAGAGCTGTAACAATTCATTTTGCTGTGTTACCAATACCCCAAAACTTAGTGGCCCAAAACATTAACCATCTGTTTATTACAATACCATAATTCTCTGGGTCAGGATTTGGGCTGGGCTCAGCTGGGTGGTTCTGCTGATCTAGGCAGGGCTTGGCTGATCTCTGCTGAGCTCACTTAAGCTGCTGGGTGGGTCCACTGGAGGTGAATGATCTCAGATGCTCACCTGGATAGTTTGTCTCTGCTCCACACAGTATCTCATCCTCTAGCAGGTTAGTCCAGGTTTCCAAGGTGGCAAGAGGGTGCGTTTCAATTCACAGGTGTTTCTCACTCTCCGCTTGTGTCACATTTACAACTGTCTTCATGGCCGGAGCAATTCACATAGCTGAGCACTGTGTGGCAGGCCCCACCACGGGGCATGGGTACAGGAAGGTAGGAAAAAATTGACGTGATTAGCACAACCACCACAGCAGTCATCGGGAGTTTCTCTTCTCAGAGGTACCTTGGCCAGCCCTGGGGTCGGTTCTGTGCAACTGGTTATCAGTCCTGGTTGCCAAACCCAAAGGCCTCTGTTGAGGCACAATTTATCTGACAGTTCTGTAGCGTTTGCACTGGTACCCTCCCCTTCCTAAAGTCCTCTTCTCTCTGGCCCTCCATCCACCATTCTCCTGATCCCCTTCATCCCGCCTCCCTCATCCTTCATTTTGAGACTTCCAAGACTCCTGCTTTACCCTCTCACGTTTTGCTTTTTGATGATTGTAACCTCCATGTCCTCATTTGCAAAACGTACCACTCTTTCTAAAAATATACTTAAATCCTGTTTGTATATAGTGTTCAAACATCTTTCTCTCTTTCTAAGATGTCACAGAGATTCTCACGGTTCTCTCAGGAACTTGGAATATAAATGCTCTGGAATAAAACATGATGCTGCCAGAAAAGATGGGGCTCTCCTGCACCATCCCCTCTCCGTGGCTGTGGTCCCCTTAGCAATGTCCATCCAAGTATCCTTTCCTGGCAGAAGAGACTGGAGCAAAATAGTTGCAGAGCCATTCGATTTTTCTCTTGTCATTCATGTTACTCCAACCAGGCCTGACCTTTCCATGAGCCCCTGTAGCATAGAAAACACACACACCCCTTCATTCGGCCATTTTTCTTTTCTTTCTCACTTTTCATGTTTAACTCTTTGCTCATTGCCATCAGATTTTCTTCTTCTTGTTATTGTTTTCGGTTTTGTTTGTGGCAAACCTACGCTCATTTGGACTCTAGACTGTCTCTGTCATACTTTTAATATTCCATCTTTGGTTAAGAGACCTTCTTTGCATATTCTGTCTATATCTCTCACCTGAGAGTTTCCTATGAGAACCATGCCAGTTTCTTAAATTAACTCACCCTCTCCCATGATTTTTTTGTAGTTCATTGGGACCATATGCAGCTGCACAGTGAGAATTACATTTTCAGAGCTTCTTACTGTTTTAACCTATTTTCATCTTCCTGAGTCTCATGCCATGGAACTGTACCTTACCCTTTCTGAACACTTCAAAATGTGTCTCTCAAAGTCATACTTCTCTATCTGGCTATCACTTGGTCCTTATCTTCAAAAGGACCCATCGCTTCTGTCTGCCAATATATTTCTTCTTGGGGTCATAATTTGCTCCAGAGTAGTAATTCATGTAGTCAGAACCTCTGCCCCCTGGAAGATGAAACTGTCAATGAGGCAAGACAAAACCTTATCATACGCTCCGTTTGGGGCTGGATGAGACTTCTAACAAGTGTGAGGAAGTTGAGTGTCCCCGTCAGCATGGTCACCAGATGAAAACAACTGGTGCATTCTTCAAGACAAAGTTGGGGTTCCCTTTGTAATTCTCTCATTTGACTCTACTTAGTAACCACCTTGGCTCTGAGCTTTGGCAGAGTTGAAACCATGTGGCATCAGCACTGAGAATTGCTCTTTTTTTTTTTTTTTTTTTGGTATCTCCTCTTAACACGTCTCTACTCTGAGGCCAGGCATGTGCTCTCAGATACATTAACAAATTCCTGAATGATGCCAGCTAGAGGTGGCCACAAGAGCACGAATCACCCAGCAAATAGAAGTGAGAGCTTAGGACTTTTAGAGAAAAACACCTTTTGCTGCTCTCTTGTTTCTGCTGCAAATACGGACTCTCTCCTTTGTGTCAAAAGCTGTAGAATCTCTTTCTCTAGGTTTTTACTTGGAGGCATTTTTAAATGGCAGGTAATGAAGGAAGGTTAGTTACAGCTTTGGGATGTTTAGAAGAGAGCAACCACATCTCTGTTCTACCTGCTCCTGCTCTCTGCTCAGATTCATCTTTTGTCCCTAATGCCTTCCATTATGCTTCTACACTATTTTTAAAAGATGGCTTTCTCGTGCCATGTTTCTGCTCAGAATCCACCAATTGATTCTTAGGCTTACAGGATAAAAGTCAGTGCTCTTAGCCTGGACCCAAACCCTGCTATACCAACGAATGAACAAGAGAATGATTATTTGTTGAGTTTCCTGTAGTGGACACTTGCATTTATATGAGCTCATTCAGTTCTAACAATAATGATGTGAAACAAGAATCATTAACCCCATTTCATAGAGGGAGGGAACTTGGACCTACCACAAATCAAATAATTGAACAAAAAGCCCACAGCCAATGGGGACGGCAAAGCCAAGAAGTCTCAGTGTTCACCCCCCTCATTGCATTGCCTCTCCCCTGCCCAAGGACAACTCCATCACTCCTGGACAGGAATCCTTTACTTCTTTCCATACCTTGTTTATTCCACATAGGCAGACTCTGCCTCCCCTTTGACTGTCACATCTCCCTTATCTTTCAAGACTTAGCCCAATTCCTGCCTCCTCCACAATGTTACCTTTAGGTAGCTGAGCCCCCGAATTCCCATTGTACTTAAAGTCTGTGTTACGAGTTGCTGGATGCAACTGGCTATGGGAACCAACACGTAACTCTCCAAAGATGGGGCCCAAAACTTAACCAACTACTGTGTCCCTTGTGGAACCTAGTCTAGAGCTAGGTTCAGAAGAGATCTTGAACTTGATCCTAATTGCGTTGCACTGGATTGAATTCATTTGAATTGGATAATGTAAGGAAATTGTTCTAGAAGAGATGATTGGGGAGTTGAGTTTCAAAAGCCCAGATTTCTATTGGTTGACCCCCAAGACATGTTAAAAGGCAACTGTAACATCAGTGGAATGGGATGCTTTCACAAGCTACCCTGTAGTGTCTTGCTAAATACGTCTTTGAATTCTTTGTGCCTCTCAGAGCAAGATCGGTGTGATTATTATGGATGTAAGAGGCAAAATGAGCAAGATGAGTGCCCCAGTGGTTTACTGTGTGAGTGCAAAGAGGGGCTGGAGAGACCAAACCCACAGATCCCTCTGTGTGTTGGTAAGTGTTCCACCTGCTTCTGAATGGTCCTCACACCTCCTGCCTTTTCTCCATTCACATTTGCAAAGGACTCATTTTCTGGCTCAAGTTTCCATGTACATTTCAGAGTCTGAGGGATATGAATTTTGGCTATAGGCCTGTGGTCCTGGATGGGGCGTGGGCTAAGGAGCTGGTGAGGAGGCCCATGTGCTGCCTCACAGGGGACAGGTCACATGCAGAGCCATGGAGCGCCTCATTCTACCCAGAAAAAGCAATGTGAAAAAATTGTATTCTGTGACATGTCACTTTGGGGTTGAACGGGTTGAACTGGTCGTTTCTGAAAATTACCCAGAAATCGCTCTGTTTTGAAGCTTTGGGTCCAGCATGCTCTGATACCTGCAATGCAGAGAACAATAGGCAATGCCTCGTGAGGAGCGCTGGGAACGCCGAATGCTTGTGCCTGCCTGGCTACAAGGAGGATAAAAACAAGATCTGTCAAGCGTAAGAGAAATCACTCCTTTTTCATCTTGTCATAGATGAAGCTGAGAGAGAAGTTAGCACGTGTCACATACATATGGGTTTAGGGTCAGGAAGCTGGTACGCTGGCATCCGTTAGGAAGTTGCAAAGCGTCACCACCTTCATCATCACCATTCCCATCACCATCGGGTTTTGAACCTTCTCTATGTGCTGGGAACCACCCAAGCAATACTTGTCACACAGCAGCACTGTCGGGCCTGTGTTCATTCCCTGTCTTCAGGTGAGGAAGCTGAAGTTCGGAGAATATAAACATTCCCAGATCACAGGGCAGTGAATAAGTAGCAGAGCCATGTGGCCTCACAGGCTGAGGGGGTCCCACAATGCTCCATGCCTCTGGGGCTCTGCTCTGCCCAAACTGCTGAATGTTCCTGATGCTCGGAGGGTGGAGCGTTCAGTCAGTAGCAATTGGAACCACAGGAGATTGGGGAGTACCTCCCTCAACCTTCCAGAGGCCATGAAAGGTACTCCCCTGAAGAATGGGAGTGTAAGGAAGAAAAGAGAAAGAGGAGATGGAACAGGGAGGAGAGAGTGAAAGAAAGATGCAAGGATGGGAAGTTCCCATTGTGGCACAGTGGAAACAATCCAACTAATATGCATGAGAATGCGGGTTCCATCCCTGGCCTTGCTCAGTGGTTTAAGGATCTGGCATTGCCCGGAGCTGTGGTGTAGGTCGAAGACTCAGCTCAGATCTTGAGTGGCTGTGGCTGTGGTTGTGGCTGTGGCATAGGCTGGCAGCTGTAGCCCTGGTTTGACCCCTAGCCTGGGAATTTCCATATGCTACAAGTGCAGCCCTAAAAAAAAAAAAAAAGAAAAGAAAAGAAAAATGCCAGGATGACATGGAGGTTGGGTGGGACCTCTGACGTGCTCCTCCAAGGCTCTTTACCATGGTTTCCTTCTCATTGTATTTTAGGTGTCCATTTGGCTACAGTGGAGTTGGCTGTGAAAACCGTGAGTAGAAAAGTCTTGCTCTGTTATTCAGCTTCTGAAAACCATGGACCACATTGAGAATTCTACCCAGTCCCCCAAAGGCCCTGGCTTGTTTCATAAAGAGAGAGAAAATCTGCCTGTAGTTTGCCTTCTGGGTCAGCCATCCCATGTCCACCCTTAGGTCCCAGACAGAGCTCCTTCAGTGTGGGAAATAACAGAAGTCCGCCCAAGGGGTGCACTGGTGCCTCTGGACTTGTCTCAGGCCAAAGAAGTTTGTCCCAACATTATATTTGTTTCCTACGTTAGCTTAAATCTGCATTGTCTGCCACTGGAAAGGATACAAGACTGTATTCCAAAACTGTGTTCATGGGCGAGCAGAACTAGAAACTGGACTTTTAACTGCTCAAGTTTTCTTTTTGTCTCAGAGCTCTTTGCTAGTTTGGGATGTGTTATTGCAAATTCAGTTGCTTTGTTCCCTCCTGCCAGATTGGGACAATACTAACTTCATATTTTACATTATTCTTTTTTTTTTTTTTTGTCTTTGTCCTTTTTAGGGCTGCACCCTCGGCATATGGAGGTTCCCAGGCTAGGGGTCTAATCAGAGCTGTACCCACCGGCCTAAGCCACAGCCACAGCAACACCAGATCTGAGCTGCGTCTGCGACCTACACCACAGCTCACGGCAACGCCGGATCCTTAATCTGCTGAGCGAGACCAGGGATTGAACCTGCAACCTCCTGGTTCCTAGTCGGATTTGTTAACCACTGAGCCACGACAGGCATTCCTTAAATTATTCTATATTTAAAATTGTACGTAACGCACCAAAAGATCAATGACCCAAAATGAACGAAATATTCCTATTCACCTTCCAGCCAGCCACAAAGTTAGTGATGAGAAATGCTTTCAGTTTCCGCTGTTTTTTTTTTTTTCTTTTTTGGCCGCCCCACAGCGTATGGAGTTCCCTGGGCCAAGGATCAGATCCAAGCTGCAGTATCCACTTACGCTGCAGCTGCAGCAATGCTGGATCCTTAACCCTCCTGCATCCCAGTGCTCCCGACACACTACCTCTCCCTTCGCGCCACTTCAGGAACTCCAATTTCCACTGTATTTTGTTTCAAGGCTGGGTTTGCTAAGTCATTTCTTCCTTCTGGCTTTCAGTGTCCAACCTATAAAGTGAGAGGTTTGGATCAGATAACATTTGAAGTTTTTCCAGATGGAACAGTCTGTGGCCCATGAACCCAGGTTAGGGGTGGCATACGTGGCAGGCATGTAGCAGAAGAATCAAGGGGATCTAGAGTCGTGCTGTCCAATAGAAATATGACGTGAACTTCAGATTTCATTTCACATTTAAAAGTTCTAAGCAAAATTTTAAAGGTACAGAGAAATAGATGAAATTGATTTTTAACATTTTGTTTCATTCAATACATTGAAAATAGTATCATTTCAACAGGTAATCAATATAAGAATATTAATAAGGGGAGTTCCCGTCATGGCGCAGTGGTTAACAAATCTGACTACGGACCATGGGGTTGAAGATTCGATCCCTGGCCTTGCTCAGTGGGTTAAGGATCCGGTGTTGCCGTGAGCTGTGGTATAGGTCGCAGATGCGGCTTGGATCCCAAGTTGCTGTGGCTCTGGCGCAGGCTGGCAGCTACAGCTCCAATTAAACCCCTAGCCTGGGAACCTCCATATGCTGTGGGAACGGCCCTAGAAAAGGCAAAAAGACCAAAAAAAAAAAAAAAAGAAGAGAATATTAATAAGATATTTTACATTTTTTTCATACTATGTGTTTGGAATCACTGCGTATGTTACGCTTCCAGGCCATCCCACAGCCACATTTCGAGTGCTCAGTAACATTAGAGCAGATCTAGAGGAAAAAGGGTGGTAATGAACCTCCAGACTTTTCCCTCCCCAATTCCATCTGGACATCACCCGGCTCCTCTATCAGGGACAAATTTAACTCCCAGCCAGGTCCCCTGGTTTATCGGCAAGGTCAGTTGTGGCAGGCAGGTGAGAGCAGCAGAAGCAGGGAGATGGCATGGACCTCGGATGAGATCCCATCCCCATGAAGCCCAGGAAGGTCCTGCCACCCTGGCCTACTTTGTGTTTAGGTCCTTGATTATCTGGCAAGGCTGCCTCTTCTGAACACACAGTTGGGGGTGAGCAGACAGAGGGTTAGAGAAGGTGAGCCACCCACCTATCCTGGCCCTGGAGACCAGAGCCTGATGGTCCTCAGGGCCAGGAGCCACTAGGAATGCGTGTACCTGTGCAGTAGACAGTGGAGGTCTGCTTGGAGGAGGCTGTTCCTACTCTTCTCTTCTCCCTTTCAGCATATCGGCTGATCCTCACCATCGTGGGCACCATCGCTGGCATCCTCATTCTCAGCCTGGTGATTGCATTCGTCCTCTCATTAAGGTATGGAATGGTGTCTCTTTCCTAGGACACAGCGCCACTGGCCTCACACTCTGGTTCACAAACACACCCAAGCCTTTTCCCAGGCAAGAAGAGAAAAATAAGGCGAGGCCTCTCTAGCACCATTGCCCTTTTTTCCCGACCTTAATTTTCTCCTGATTCTATAAGCTACACATAGTCCCTGAAGAAAACAGGGAAACGTGCAAAGAAACAGAATAAAAAATCACCCACAAAATCCACTACCTTGAAGCAACCAACATTTTGGCATATATCTTTCCAGGTTTTTTCCTACCTTTTAAAACAATATTGTATATGTAACTTTTTTTTTTTCATTTGTGCCATTTTTTTTCATTTTTTAAAGTTTTATTGAGGTAGAGTAGATTTACAATGTTGTGGTGATTTCTGCTTTACAAATAAAGCGATTCTGTTATGCATGTACCCGCATCCATTCTCTTTCAGATTCTTTTCCCACATGGATTATCACAAAATATTGGGTCGAGTTCCCTGTGCTATACAGCAGGTTCCTGTTGGCCAATCATTCCATATACCTCAGTGAGCAAAGGCCAATCCCAAACCCCCTCGTCTGTTCCATTCCCTCCCGCCTCCCCCTCCCCCTCGGCAACCACAAGTCTGTTCTCTAGGTCTGTGAGTCTGTTTCTGTTTTTTGCAGATAGGTTCATTTGTGCCATATTTTAGATTCCACATATAAATGATATCATATCTGTATACATAGTTTTTATCTTTTGCGTTTTTAAAATTTGTTGTCGAGGTTTGATTTTGCTTAATACTGCAATGTGATGTAGCAGTCAGTTTTCTGATGTCATTAAAAAACTCTAGTTAGTGGTATTTAACTCCTCTGATGTTGTCAAATGTAATTTACAAGTCACTCCCCTGCTCAAGTCCCTCCAAAGACTCTAACATCCACCTCAACTGAGCGCCCTGGGCTTTAAGTAGAAATGTTATCTCCGTGTGGCCATTTCTCAGCTTGGTGCCTTAAATGCTCTCTTTTAAAACTTAAGTAGGGTCCATTCATTTATTCAACAAGTATTTCGATATAGTAAAATTCCCTCCATTAAGAGGGATGCTATCATCTATTATTATCTATTATTTATTCTATTCTAAATGTGCCAAGTGAGGATCTACTTTGACCAAAAAAAAAAAAAAAAAAAAAAAAAAGCTACTTTTGGAGTTCTCGTCATGGCACAGTGGTTACCGAATCCGACTAGGAACCATGAGGTTGAGGGTTCGATCCCTGGCCTTGCTCATTGGGTTAAGGATCTCGCATTGCTGTGGCTCTGGTGTAGGCCGGCGGCTACAGCTCCGATTAGACTCCTAGACTGGGAACCTCCATATGCCATGGGAGCAACCCTAGAAAAGGCAAAAAGACCAAAAAAAAAAAAGTTACTTTTAAAAAATAATGTTGAGCACATATCTTATATTTTAGCTAAATAGGTTTTTTTTTTTTCACTATAATATGGACAAATAGATTTTAGGTTCCTAAAAATTTGACTTCCTCTTCTTTTTTTTCTCTTTAATCTATTTTGATATGAACTCTCCCCCAGAGACTTGATTACAAGGACACCACACTGGGAACTGGAAAGGCAACTTTCCCTTTCCAGTCAGAGGGCCAGGATGCCAGACTCTGGAGCAGGGCTGCCCTCTTGGCAGGACTGACTCACTGCCCTGGTCTCCAGGGTCCAGGGGCTGCAGCAGAACTTGCGTGCCCATGACAGCCATAGTTCTCAGTGCCCCCTTCCTGCTTCAGAGCCAGGTTTGCTCTTAATTCAGCCTTAGGGTCATGATTCTTAGGAGCACACCCACAATTGTCATTTCTTGCCCATTTCAAAGGGAAGGAAGCCTCTCCTCAGTCACCCTAGATGGGAGTGTTGTCACAGCAGGAACCCTATAATGGGCTGGGCTGACCATCAGGTCACCGGGTGAGGGGATCTTGACGACATTCCAGTGTCTGAGAGACACCTGAGAATACTCTGTGGCCATCACCCATGCCTGTGGCCCCACTGCCCACTCTCCAGGGCCAGGACCATACCTGGGGGCCAGAGGACAGAAAGAAGGGTTAGAGGATCAGAGTTACTTGGGGGCAGATGCCTCCCTCACCTGCAAGTCCTTCCACTTGGCTTTGAACGCTTACACTTGAGGGCCCATAGCAGAACCTGGGAAACTCCTGTTTCTCCTTTTAAGATCTTTATATCTTGAATTCATTTTATTCATGGAGCTGCTTCTGTAGATACTGACTTTGCCCAAATGAAAAATTGTCACAAATATCTTCTTTCTTTGACTTTTATTATCATTTCCATAAGTAATTCAAAGGCATACTTAAAAATACTGACAATATTAGCAAAATATAAACAGGACTGGTGGAATTAGAGGGTTTTAGTTTTGATGGTTTCATGGAGTTTCTCAGGAGAGTTAGGGAATCTACACTGAATGAAGCAATGAAGTAGAACCGGTAATGGGCATCAGGTCTGCAACTTACTCTTAAATGGTTCAAAAATGTTAACAGTTGGGGAATCTGGGTGAGAGATGTATGGGAGCTCTATGTAATTTGCATGTGTGTGACTTACGTGTAAATTTGAAATTATTTCAACATTTTTAAACATTTTGAAAAAAGCCTATTAACATCAGTTTCAAGGGACTTGCTGCCATTGTCAGATCCTAATTCCTGTGACTGATTACAGATCAAACAACAAAAACAAGAATGTGGAAGAACAGAACTTGATTGAGAATGACTTTCAAAACCTGAAACTGCAGGAGACTGGCTTTAGCAACCTAGGAGCAGGAAACCTCTTTCCTAAGATCAAGGTGGACATTTCCAGAGGTGGTCAGCCACAGAATCCCTATATAACCCAGGGTAGTATACCCCGCCCTGACTATTAGGTGAGTCTTTGGGTGCTTTCTGTTTGCTTTTGCTGAGTGAAATGCCCCAGAGCAGACTTGGAACCTGCCTAGTGTATCATCACCAGCCCTGGCTGCCCTGTGGGTTTGGGTTTTGGGTTTTGGGGGGTTTGTTTTTTTGAATCAAAAGTTACTGGAGTTCCCGTCCTGGCTCAGTGGTTAACAAATCCGACTAGGAACCATGAGGTTGCGGGTTTGATCCCTGGCCTCACTCAGTGGGGTAAGGCTCCGGCATTGCCGTGAGCTGTGGTGTAGGTTGCATACTCGGCTTGGATCCCACGTTGCTGTGGCTCTGGCGTAGGCCGTCGGCTACAGCTCTGATTAGACCCCTTGTCTGAGAACCGGCTACAGCTCTGATTAGACCCCTTGTCTGAGAACCTCCATATGCTGTGGGTGCAGCTCTAGAAAAGACAAAAAAAGACAAAAAAAAAAAAAAAGTTATTGTAATAGCCACCGCTTGATCCGTAGCACTAGCCATCTCTGTGACTTTAGACACACAACTTAATTTCTCTGACCATCGATTTCCTCAGCTGTAAAAAGGGAAGCTTACATTAGACACCCTTAAGATCTCTTTACATCCTCTGTTCCTATGGCTGTAACGCTGGTGGTTGTGATGACAATTCCAAGACTGCTGAAGGGCCCAGGACCTAGGCCAGAAATGGGAAGGACTGTGGGATGTAAACACAGTTTTGTTCACGTGGATCCTCTCCAGCCAGCCCTTCTAGAGGCAAATCTCTCCTTTCCTTCCTCCCTCAGACCTCGAGGCAACTATATCAATTTCTAAAAGAACAAGACAAGTGAGGCTGGTAATACTTTCTTTCCCCTGGGAGGACTTTCAAGGAGCATAGCTTGTCCCGTTAGATTTGTCTGAACAGTCATGGCCAGCAATGCTGTATGACCTGATGGAATGCTGAAAGCAGAAAGCCCATCAGAGAGCACTCCTGAAGGAAAGCGTGACAAGATGAAGGCGGGAGAGATGGCAAAGGAGGAGGAGGGGCCAGAGAGGAGAGGGGGGAAGGAAGAGAGGCGAGGAGAGCAGCGACTTGTTTGAAAAAGGAAATGCTGGCATTCCAGTCGTGGCGCAGTGGTTAACAAATCCACTAGGAACCATGAGGTTGTTGGTTCGATCCCTGTCCTCGCTCAATGGGTTAAGGATCCGGCATTGCCGTGAGCTGTGGTGTAGCTCGCAGACGTGGCTCGGATCCCGTGTTGCTGTGGCTGTGGTGTGTAGGCCTGCAGCTGTAGCTCCAATTAGACCCCTAGCCTGGAAACCTCCGTATGCCACGGGTGCAGCCCTAAAAGGACAAAAGAAAAAAAAGAAAAAGAAAAAAAAAGGAAATATTCAGAGAAAAGGAAAGAAGGAGGGCCAGGAGTCAGGCATTCCCAGGAGAGAAGAAAAATAAAGAGTCTGAAAGAGGAGGGGACCCAGAAGGGTGGTAGAGAGGCTGGGGAAGCCCCCCTACCCCGGCCCCCGACATCCACTCTCTCTGTGTGCATATTTCACTTCCATGGGCTGCCCTCAGCAGATGGATCGTCCTTTGAGGATCTCAATGGGAAAAGCTGACTTTTATTTTGAAATCCCAGGGTTGATTTTAGACATTGTTTCCTTTAGTCATGAAATCTAAGTGTTACATGTGTGCACAAAGGGATGACTTGTACCACCTGGGCCATGTGGGGTCAGACACAGAGTCGTAGCAGGAGCTGAGAGTGGATGTCCTGTTGGGTCTACCTGAGGTGAACCTTAACCATCAAACTCATTTCAGACTTCCCTTCTCCACATCAGTGGAGCCCATACTTCAGGTATAACCTCTGAAGAAAGCCCTTGAGTGGCTTTCCCATGCTTATGGGATTTAGAATTGGACAGACCTAGGTTCATAGCCAGGCTCTTCCTGCCACTAGCTGTGTGATCTCCAATGAGTTGTTTGACTTCTGTGGGTTTGTTTTCTCATCTGTGAAACGGACAAAATGAAACCTACCTCACAGGATAAATATCAAATAAGCAAATATGCAAAAAGAACTCAGCACCATGATGGGTTCTAATTTAAATAACAGTATTCAAATAATGGTAATTAAAATAATGTTAATCATTTATGAATTTAAATTTTCTCATAGGCTTCTGTTGGAATGTTTCTAAGAGTTTCTCTCTCTCTTTCTCTCTTTTTGTCTAGAATGGTAAAAATTTGGAACCATCCATGGCCGTCAACCCAGCACATGAGATTTTTGTGTGAGGGTTTGATAGACTGATGGAGAAAAGAGATCTGGCCTTTAGTATTTTTCCTCCATCCAACATCTGGTCTCTCTGAATGGAAGCTGTAACTGTTTGCATTGAATTCAGCGTGTTTGAATCTAAGTACCTATGAAGTTAAATGCACACATAAATGCTATTAGCACTTGTAAGATAGTTGATTTGCTCCAGTACAGTGGTTAGGTGTTTGTTTGTTTTTTCCTGGTGGGACAACAATAACCATTTCCAAACTAGAGGGAAGCTCCCCAGGATTGTTCATTCCTGGAAGAGTCTAAGTGTTGCTTTGAGTTGATAGCATGCAGATAAGTGACCTAATTCTCGGAAATTCTTACACATCAGCTGTGGAATTCCAGTAGACGGGAGGAGACACCATCCTTAAAGGTACTCAGTGGACCCTGAAGATTCATTCTCTAGCAAGTTAAAATAAGGATGCTACTTCTGGTCCTCAAATGTGGGAATTTCATTACCCTTAAACTGCTTGCGACCTGGCTTCACACCAAGAGGACAGAAAACAAGACATGTCTCCCAGCTTTCAGGAAGGAGTTCCTGGGCATCCAGGACCTTTGAGATGTTAATTAAAAGATGTGGACTTGGGAGTTCCCGTCGTGGCGCAGTGGTTAACGAATCCGACTAGGAACCATGAGGTTGCGGGTTCGGTCCCTGCCCTTGCTCAGTGGGTTAATGATCCGGCGTTGCCGTGAGCTGTGGTGTAGGTTGCAGACGCGGCTCGGATCCTGCGTTGCTGTGGATCTGGCGTAGGCCGGAGGCTACAGCTCCGATTCGACCCCTAGCATGGGAACCTCCATATGCCGCGGGAGTGGCCCAAGAAATAGCAAAAAAAAAAAAAAGACGAAAAAAAAAAAAAAAAAGATGTGGACTTGAGATGTCTTCCATGAGGATACATTCTAGAGTCTTTGAAATGCTGGTGGGTGAGACCAAGAGTAGGAGCAACAGAGGCAGAAGGAAGCTGAGCTGGGAGGAAGAAGGTACCCAAGACCCACCTTCATCCTCAGATTCCCCTCCCCAATAAACAGGTGGGCACTTTCTCTAATGCATGCCCTACCTATGACTCAAGACCTATGAAAGGATGTGAAGATAAAAACCCTGGAGCAAGAGTTTGGAGTCACTTTGAAATTGTAGACATTCTGTCTGGCTGATGGTGGAGAAGTGATGCAGATTCCAGAGGTACTTCACCAAAGTCTCAGCCTTCCCTGGGGACAGAGGCTTAGCAGTGGCCACCAACACACACACGCACATACACAGCCAAGAATGGGGCAGCCACCTGCCGCACAAGCTTTCTTTAATGTTAATAGTATACTTGTTTATGTCTGATGTCTGGTCTCCTTGCAAGTTATTTGTATTTGTTATTATTATTTGTTTTTGACTGATAACTGTAAAAGGTAATAAATTATCTTTAGTAGATCGTGTCCTTCCTTGTGTCTGGAACTTTGGGTGATGCACATAGCAATGAAGTTTCACTATCAATGGCAAACATGAAACGTGGCCAATTGAATTGATTGATATCTGCTCATTAGAGGCTGTGGGATTACCCAAGGTGATTTTTTTTTTTTTTTTTTTTTTTTTGTATCATGTAGTACACATTTTTGGCTGGTTCCCCATAGTATAAACCACTACTCTCCCAAGCAACCAAGCATTTTGGGTGGAAGTGATCCAACCCCCAGCTCCAACTGTAGGCCTTGGTTGGCCCCAGCCAATCAGTGGAATCCTACCCCTCCTCCCCACAGTGATTGACTTAGCACATGGCATAAGTTGATGCAATTAGAATAAAGCTCAAGGACTTCACATCGTGGCGCAGTGGGTAACGAATCCAACTAGGAACCATGCAGTTTCGGGTTCGATCCCTGGCCTTGCTCAGTGGGTTAAGGATCCGGCATTGCCGTGAGCTGTGGTGTAGGTTGCAGATGTGGCTCAGATCCCGCATTGCTGTGGCTCAGGCATAGGCCGGTTGCAGCAGCTCCGATTAGACCCCTAGCCTGGGAACCTCCACATACCGAAGGTGCGGACCTAAAAAAGGTAAAAAGACAAACAAACAAATAAAAAGAATAAAGCTCAAATATTAGCAGAAGGCTTGGGGGAGGAAAAACTCTTTATTCTGGAGAGAGGGGTTAAGGATGTTAGGTCTCAAACTGCTTCAGTTTTGCTGAGTTGACACGTGAAGGAGGGCAAAGCTGAGGGAATCATGGCATAATGGAGCTGGCACTCTGATCAGACCATACCTGAAGCCTTTGGACTTTACTCTTAGGCCAGTTTGAGTAGTAGTTTCTGTTTTTGCAGGTGAGAGCATCCTCACTGATACAGCTTGTGTTTGCTTTTCTGTTCTCAAGGCTAGATGATGAAGAGAATAAAAGAGACACTTAGGAGATCCCTGGTGGCACAGAGGGTTAAGGATCCAGCATTGCTGTGACTTGATTCACTGCTGTGGTGTGGATTTGCTTCCTGGCCCAGGAACTTCTGCATGCCAGGGGCACAGCCGAAAAAACCCCCACTTACTAACTATTAACACCTTCAATAAAGATATTAACCATCAATTAATAAGTTAAAAGCAGCAGAATTAATGTAGACATAACTTAAAATTGGCTGACCACCACAACTTGTCATCACAGATTCTCACCTGCATGTTTCCTCCTTTACATTTGAAGATGATTCTGGATGTAGTACTAAAGGTAGGCTATTTGAACCTCTTTTCTAAAAATCCCACCTCCCTCGTGCCCCTCTGCACTAGACTATGCCTTTTTCCATCACTTCTCAGAGATCCTGGACCATTCCAAACTCTAGGCTTCATGGGCCAGAGAACCTCCACTCCTGGGAGATTTTCTTTGCTATTGTTTGAATAAGAATAATGCTCTAGGGAGTTCCCATTGTGGCTCAACGGGTTATGAACCCGATTGGTATCCATGAGGATGTGGGTTTCATCCCTGGCCTCGCTCAATGGGTTAAGGATCCAGCATTGTCCTGAGCTGTGGTGTAGATTGCCCTGCAGCTGTGGCGCGGATCCCACATTGCTGTGGCTGTGGTGTAGGCCAGCAGCTGCAGCTCCCATCCCACCCCTAGCCTGGGGACTTCCATATGCCACAGATGCAGCCCTAAAAAAAAAAAGTAATGCTCTAAATATGATATATGTAATGTTTACGGAAAGGGCATTTGCTTCCAAAGTTGTTTTTGATTCTTACAGTAGAGCCTGCAATGCATTTGCTTCTGCTCACTGGGACTTTTGCAAAGTCCTGCAGCCTCAGAAGGCTTCCAGGATGAACTTTCTAAATCTGATCATGACATTCCCTTGCTTAAGGTTTTTAGGGGTTCTCCACTGAGAGGATCAAGCTCAGCAAATCAAGCCAGACTTTTGCAGCTCATCACTCCTGCACCAATGGCCCCAGCTTTGCCTCTCCTTCCACCCCACCCCCCTGAGGGGGGGTACTAACACTGGCACACCTGTTGCTCCTTAAACATGCGACGTCCTTGTACCTCCATTTTTTTGCCTGTACTGTGCCCTCCGCTTGAAATGCCCCTTTCCTTCAACTGCCTAATAAATACCTTCATCTGTCTAGATCAGCAAATCATCTCCTTGAACCAGCTTTTCCTAATCCTTTCCATCTCCACACAGAACTCTCAGGCAGAAGTATCACCTCCTTCATGTCCCAACCGGGTCCTGGAACTCGTTCCCCAAGGAAAGAAATCCTACTCAGGTGAGTCTGTTTCCTTCTCACCCCAGCACGGAGCCTGGCATAGAATATTAAACAGTTGCGAAACAGTATAAATCAGGATTCTTCCAGCTCAGTCTCCAAGAGTGTTCATTATCTTGATGGTGCTGAAGCTTTCACGGATATATCAAACTTAAACTGTATACTTTTTGGTGGTGGGGGGGTGGACCAAAACCATTTCATTGAGGGGCTTCAGGGTAAAGTGGAAGCGCTGGGAGAAAAATGAGATGTGACATCCTCGTCCTGGCCACGATCTCCCCCAGCTTCACAATCGATGCTGGACCCTTTATAGATGTACAGTTTATTGCATGTCACATATATCTCAATAAAGCTGTTGGTTTTTTTTAAGAGGAAGGTGGCTGCTCATGCAGGGGCCTCTCCAACCTTGAGGGAGGCATCGTCTGCTCACAGCAGAGGATGACATGTCACTCCGCTGACCTCGGCTTCAGCCTGAAGGCTCTCTGAGGTCAGTGCTGGGTGAAATCAGCTGGGGAGGGGTTGCTGCCTGGACAGCAGCAGGTCTCAGCTGTACTTTGGAGTCACATGTGGAGATTTAAAACTCACAGATGTCTGGGTCCTGTCCCAGAGTGCTCCCTGGTCCAGGGCAGGCCTAAGCACCAGGCTTGTTTACACCCTGCAGGTGATTTGAATGTGCAGTGGCGTTTGCAAACCATTGCTGTAGCTCTTCTTGCAGTCAAGCCCCAGATCACATCATTTCCCATCCCTTGCCTAGAGATGCTAGAAACCAGGAGTCCATTGCGTACACGAAACTTCGGTGGGCTCTGAGCCTCCTTATGGAGGAGGAGGCCAGGTATTCAAATGGCATCGACACCAAAACAGCTTGAACCTTAAATCTTTGTGGGCAGTTTTGCTCCTGAACTATCCACTACCCTCTTGCCTTTTCTAGCCACTGGGCAAATTCCATGACCAGTAGGTGGCGATGTCTCCTATGGCCTGCAAAACCCCAACTTCCGGTAGGAACAGCTCAACTTTTTATATTGCACTTTATTGTACTTTACTTTTTATATTGGAGTAAGTTGATTTACAACGTTGTGTCAGTTTCAGGTATACAACAAAGTGATACAGGTCTATGGTTACACATATCCATATAGCCATTCTTTTTCAGATTCTTTTCCCATATAGGTTATTACAGAATATTGAGTAGAGTTCCCTGTGCTACACAGTAAGTCCTTGCTGATATTTTATATATGGTCGCATGTATATGCTAATCCCAAATTCCTAATTTATCCCTGCATACCACCTTTCCCCTTTGGTAACCATAAGTTTGTTTTCGAATTCTGTAAGTCTCTTTCTGTTTTGTGAATAAGTTCGTTTGTACATGTTTTTAGATTCTACATATACGTGATATTATGTGATTTTTGCCTTTGACTTATGAGGCAGCCCTTTAAAAGGGATTGTTTGAATTCATTCACTTTGAATACAACAACTTACAGCAATTCTAAGTGATTCCCCCTTGACTTTTTTTTGGTCCCTTCATTCCTGCCTCTTGTGCCAGGGAAGCATGAGTGTTATGTTTACTCTTGTTGCAATATTTGCATAATTCATACTGGATCATTAGAGATCATACATTGTTTCTTTTTAGGATTTGAAGTAATTTTTCCTTTTGCTTTTTTTTTTAGGGCTGCCCCAAGGGATATGAAAGTTCCCAGGCTAGGGGTTGAATTAGAACAGTAGCTGCCGGCTTATGCCACAGACACAGCAATGCTGGATCCAAGCTGCATCTGCAACCTACTCCACAGCTCACTGCAATGCCGGATCGTTAACCCACTGAGCAAGGCCAAGGATCAAACCCACAACCTCATGGTTACTAGTCGGATTCGCTTCCACTGCGTCATGATGGGAACTCCCAGGAATTGAAGTAATGTTAATGTCTTCTTAATGGTGCATAAAATTTGGTAGAAGTATTCAAATAATCAACATTTTATTTAATAGTTTTCAAAAATAAAAAAGAAGATAAATCAAACTTTTTAAATTAAAAAAAAATGCCACCAGTGGGAGGTTTCTGTCTTTCATCAACTTTTATGAGGTGAGCAATGTCTAGGTGGATTTTTTAGAGAATGGGGTTGGGAAGAGGCCTGGGGCACAGTGTGGGGATCTTCTCTCCAACCTCCAAGTTGTGACATGTGTGTTCTTTTATTCAAAGACAGAAGCTTGGAGCAAACCTTCAAAGGTTTCAAAATTCCTGCAGGCTCAGTAACATTTTCTGAGCCACAGTCATGACATGTGGTCTAACAAGAGAATTCTCTCCTGCTTCCAGATGAGAGCCAGTGTGAAAAACAACAACAATAATAATAGTTGATGTGTTATGGAGTACTTAATATATGCCAGGCACAATTCTTAGTGCTTTATGTATTCTATATATAATCCCTTTAATCCTTTAGTTCTCATGATATTTATAAAGTAGAGATTATTATTAATCTTTTTCAATAGTTGGGGAAAATAGAGGCAAGAAGCTTGCTCAAAGTTGCATATGCAGTATTAAACACAGCTAGGATTCGAACCCAGATAATCTGACTCCAGAGCCTATCTCTCTGTCATTTAATGTCAAACTATTAACATATATAGGATATTTCAATGGTCAGTAAAGACAATGAAGACATACTTGAAATTGAGAGTGTCCTCTATTTACTAAGCCTAGTGCCAGATACAAAGGGAGCTTCCTGAAGCTTATAGATTAATAGGCCTTTATTACCAAAAATGAAAAATTCTGTCCTTATACAGTTGTTCAAATCTCAGCATGTATTCTCACCATTAAAGTAATTCATTTAAAATCATATGCAAAGTGCCTGCTGTGGATTACCAAGGTCCCAGCTGTGAGTTTCTTCTCTGTTGGGGGTGGGGGGGTGGGGTGCCAGTTTCTCTCTCCCTGAGAAAAATCTCTCCATTTTCTCTCTGCCCAGCTGTGGTATCTCATTCACATGTGGTGATGGAGGAATCTTCTTTCCTTTTGCTGGAAACAATAACCTCCTGACAAGGTTCAAGCCAGAAATGAATCCCCATGGGGCTGACAGTGAACAGCCCCATCTCCCTGCAGAACCACCTCGATCAGCCAGCCCTTCTCTGCTCCTGAGCTTCTGGAGAAAAACCCTCTGTCTTATTTCTCTGGCATGTAGAAGGCCCTCAATGAAATCCATTGAATGAAAGAATGAAGTCCCTATTTCAGTGAAGTAACATCCTAGAGCAAAAAAAAAAAAAAAAAAAGAAAAAAAAAAAAAAATATATATATATATATATATATATATATATATATATATATATATATATATCCTGGACTAGGAAGCAATGATAGAATTAGAGAAAAGCAAGAGGAGAAGTCTCTGGATTATAAGAGTTGATTGTCCAAATTGTATTGACACGTTTGAGGTGTGTGTGCTTTTCTTTAAAGTTTAGTCCAGAAAGCCCCTCCGAACCAGCCCTAATTAAGCAGCTTTACCATTTTCTTGAGAAGAATTTATACGATACCTTCTAAATGGTACATAATTCTTGGAGTTCCCATCGTGGCTCAGTGCTTAACAAATTCGACTAGGAACCATGAGGTTGAGGGTTCGATCCCTGGCCTTGCTCAGTGGGTTAAGGATCTGGCATTACCGTGAGCTGTGGTGTAGGTTGCAGACGCGGCTTGGTTGCAGACGTTGCTGTGGTTCTGGTGTAGGCCGGCGGCTACAGCTCCGATTCGACCTCTAGCCTGGGAACCTCCATATGCCGTAGGTGCAGCCCTACAAAAGGCAAAAAGACAAAAAAATAAAAAAATAATAAATGGTACATAATTCTCATCCCACAATAGAACATCTCTCATTTTAAACTAATCTTTAAAAATTATTATTCTAAATCTCATGCTTTAAACACACACGCACACACACACGCACACCTGAAAAAGGTCAATACAAAGAAACTTTTGGCGAATGGACTGCATTGTAATCCAGGACCACCTGTTCTTGCTCCTAGCTGTTCCTGATGACCCTCTGCTCTCCTCTAAGTGTCAATCCAGGAAGGATCCTGCCTCAGCTTCCTCATGGAACAGGTTTCTCAAGGTCACACTATACTCATCTGCATCAATCCAGTGGAAAAGGAGTGTGGAGGATGGTGCAAGAGAGGTTTTTATGGGTCAGGTCTGGTATTAATACCTCTCACTCACATGGTCTTAGAACTCAGTCATATAACACAGCCAACACACCAGGGCACTAGAGGTATATAGCAGAGCGACACATCCAGGAAGACGAGCAATGGATGCGGCTATCCTGCCTCTGTCCTTCTTCCTCCCTTTACCTCACACCACTTTCTCATCCTTCCAGATTCAGCATAAGTATCACTCACCCCTCCCTACCTAGAATAGTGTCTAGCACAGAGTATACATTCAACAAATACTTGTTACATAAAGGAATCATTCCACAAATACTTTAAAAATTTTTTTATCTCATTGAAGTATAGTTGATTTTATTTTATTTTGCTTTTTAGGGCCGCACTCGTGACATATGGAAGTTCCCAGGCTAGGGGTCGAATCAGAGATACAGCTGCTGGTCTACACCACAGCCACAGCAACTCGGGATCCGAGCCACGTCTGCATCCTACACCACAGCTCATGGCAACGCTGGATCCTCAACCCACTGAGCGAGGCCAGGGATCGAATCCGCATCCTCATGGATCCTAGTCCGGTTCGTTAACCACTGAGCCACTACAGCAACTCTGAAGTATAGTTGATTTTAAATGTTCTCTTTAGTTTCTGCTGTATAGCAAAATGATTGAGCTATAGATATAAATATAGATATCGAGATATTGTTTTTCATATTATTTTCCATTATGGTTTATGAAAGGATATCGGATATAGTTCCCTGTGCTATACAGTAGGACCTTGTTGTTTATCCCACAAATACTTTCAAAGTGCCTACTCACTTTTAATTAAGTCAGAGTCAGTCATGCCATTAGCAAGTCATTTCAAATTCAACTCATCTGATGAGCAAGGACCAAGCCCTTTGAGAACACAGAGGAAGACATTCTACAAACACCAGTTCCTGAAGTCTTGAGCTGGGTATGGGAAGATGAGTCGAGTTTCCTAACTGGAAAGACTGGGGACAAGACCTTCTCTGGAGAGGACACCTGGTGTGCAAAGGTGAGAATGTGTTTGTGAGGGTGGGTGCGGAGCCAGACTATGAAGGGCCATCTGTGTTACATGATCATCCAATTCCTGGTCTACTGATCTTTCATTTATACCAAGTGTGGGCCCTGCCTGCTTTTTCCAAAGAGAAGGCTGAACAAAACAACGGTGCATAATAACACAAGTCCTGCCTTCTTGTGTGGAGAAACTTGCAGTGCCCTCTCTGGTCCCTTTGGAAGAAGGGAGTCCAGCTACCTCAGGTGATAGCATGTGAGCATCCTGCTTCCGGCCTGGCTTGGGGTTGTCCTTCAGCTGTGTTACCGAATGCCAGCCCGTGCCGGACGCACAGTGAGGCCAAACAATAAGGAAACATTGGTGTTTGGAGCAGAGAAAGGTTTACTGCAGGGCCATGTAAGGAGATGGGTGGCCCGTGCCCCAAAAGCCCCAGACTCCTCGAAGGCTTTCAGCCAAGCCCTTTTAGTTAGTTGTTGCAAATTTCTTGGTGTCAGATCGTTTGTTCTTTTTGCTATCCACATAGATCAGGTCATGGTCAGGCATGATCTTCTTGTTATTCTCTGTTCAGGTCCGGTCCTGGCAGGCTATTCTCTGTGTTTCAAGCTATAGGCAACATTGTGTTACAAAAGGTGCAGAGCATGATTAAGCAGGGCACCAGAGAACCAAGGTTAAAGTAAGGTTAAAATAAAAGGAACAGATCTCATATGGAATCAGATTTGTTCTTCTCTATTATAATTTCCTCCTTGCCTGATGCGCCTCAATCTTGAGGAGAATAAGTATTGGACAAGAAGGGGAATAATGTTTTGGAGAGAGAGGTTAATCATAAACTCAGCAGAGGAACTCAGTTTTAGGGGGACTTGGTTTCAACCTCCAATCCTGTTTCATCCTTTTTCAACTCTTTCAGGGAATGGTGCAATGACCACTCTGGCTACTTCCTGTTGAAATGGGGTGTAGTCCTACTTTGATTTGGGAAATGGACACCAAGTTGGAAATATTCCTGCGTTCCAAGTCCTGGATCCGAGTTTTGTATCTCATTCCCTGAGGAATTGAGGAAAACAAGCCTGAAAACCAGTCTGGGCCTGGCATTTCAAGGGAGACTTATAACCAGTAGCCATTTGTCTACTTCTAGCTAATTAAGTTTTAACTTCTGACGTGGTATTAACATATACATAATAGGAGCTATTGGTCATTACCTGTTTCTTTTTTCTGCTGACATCTGATCTAAAATGATTTTATTGTCTAAAAATTTAATAGTTACAAGAGGAGGCCTTGAGGTCCTAAGGTTGCAGCTGCCACCTACCAGCAGACACAGCTTTGAGAATGGCTGGTGGCTTCCTGAGTATGACACAGCTCAGAAAATTCAAGTTCCCAGCAATACAGGCATGTGTCTGAAATCACATCTCCAATGGCCACCTAGTTAACCTGCGATGTCTGAACCACAGCGCTCCATTTCTGAGTTTTAAATGTATTTCCTGAGAGTTCCACTGTGGCTCAGTGGTAACAAATCCGACTAGCTCCACAAGGATCTGGTGGGTTAAAGATCCGTCATTGCTGTGAGCTGTGGTATAGGTCACAGATACAGCTTGGATCCTTCGTTGCTGTGGCTGTGGCTTAGGCCTAAGGCTGCAGCTCTGATTCAGCCCCTAGCCTAGGAACTTTCATATGCTGCATGTGCAACCCAAAAATGCAAAAGAAAGAAGAAAGAAAACAAGAAAAGAAAAAAAGTATTTTCCTCCTCAGCGGCCAAGGCAGGTGTACAGTGCATGTCAGAAGGACCACAAAACAGATGGCTCTGTTCAGCAGAGTTTTAAGTGAAATCACTTATCAGCCCGAGTGACTTCCCTATACCTCAAAATATGTGCAACTCTTTTTCATTATCTCCCCGTTTGATTGCAAATCCATCAACAGACCAAAACATGTCTCTTGATGATGGGGTGATTTAGCTACTTGCCCCAGGTCTAGATCATGGCCTTGGTGCTATGCCTTCTTATTTGCCTAGATATTCACATTTGGGGAAAACTGATCACATACTGTGAACAGGCTCAGAGGTATATCAATGGGGTAACACTTCATAGGCCATACTCTTTATCACTTATACCTAGTTGTCACACAAGCATTGTGCATGTGCTTTTAGCAACAGACTCAAAGCAAGAAGTGTTATCCATCATGAGTAGTTACCCTCAGTTTTTTCCTTCCTTTCTGCACATTAGGGCAAAAGTGTGGCTAACACAATAGCTTTCTTTTTTTTTCTTCTTTTCTTTCTTGCGTGTGTGTGTGTGTGTGTGTGTGTGTGTGTGTGTGTTTAGACCTGCACTGAGGCATATGGAGGTTCCCAGGCTAGGGGTCAAATCAGAACTCCAGCTGCCAGTCACAGCCACAGCCACAGCCATGTCCGATCCAAGCTGTGTCTGTGACCTATACCACAGCTCACAGCAGTGCCAGATCCTTAACTTACTGAGTAGGGCCAGGGATCAAACTTGCGTCCTCATGGATGCTAGTGTCGGGTTCGTTACCAGTGAACCGTAATGGGAACTCCCACAATAACTTGTATTTATTTGTTTGTTTGTTTATCTTTTTGCCATTTCTTGGGCCGCTCCCACGGCATATGGAGGTTCCCAGGCTAGGGGTCCAATCGGAGCTGTAGCTGCCAGTCTATGCCAGAGCTACAGCAACTCGGGATCCGAGCCGCGTCTGCAACCTACACCACAGCTCACAGCAACACCGAATCTTTAACCCACTGAGCAAGGGCAGGGATCGAACCCGCAACCTCATGGTTCCCAGTTGGATTCGTTAACCACTGAGCCACGGCGGGAACGCCCACAATAACTTTCTTAAATACACGTTTCAATGAACAGAATTAGAATTTGATGTCTATGGAAATGTAAGACTTTTTTCCCCCCTAATACTACCCTCATCTCCAAAAACATGAAAAATCAGGTCTAATTTGTTCTAAAATAAATCTGGTCAGTGGACTATATAGGCTCCTCCAAGTTGGCTGTCGTGGGACTCCTCAGGAGTCTCAGACTGAATTCCCAAAAGGCCCTTCAAGGCCAGGAAAGCCAAGCCAAAGTCCTCCATCTGGCTCCACCTCGGTGGGATTCTCGATCCCCAAAATATCAAGACTCCTGTACATGCCAGGAGAGAGAGTCTTTCCTATTCACTTGATAAGCCTGAACCCAAGAATCTCCAGTTTCTAGAGGGACCAGCCAGAGAGAAAAGAAAAATCTTTCACTTTTACTCACAGAGGTGAAATTTACCAAATTGCTCTAAGTCGTGAGGAACTTGAAGGGAAAAAAATCTTTCCTATAGCTGGATAACACAGAGCAAAACCAGCAATAACCCAGAAAAAAAAACCCAGAAACATTGTGATCATATTTACCAGTTCACTCAGTAACCAATAGCTTTGTTAACTTTTTATGAAGTCATTCAATTTTCCATTAGGATTTTAAATTTCCTACCCCATTCAGCAGTATAATATGAAATGTATCAGAGACCTATTCTTGTCAAAAGGTCTTTCCAATAGATTTTCTTGAAGATGAAGCACTTTTGTTAGGCATCACTTTAACTGGCTATTAAAGACTTAAAAAGGCAAGGTTGGATCTGATCACAGTGTCAATACCGAGAAATTTAATTACGTTGCTGTGATACCAGATTTTAAGATAACAACCAGAAGTATGACTGATAGCATTATACCAGGACATACCTACATTCCAGAAACTTTATACAATTTCCAGAATGTCTATAATAATAATATTTAGCCATACCGTATAACCTGAGGAAGCTCATCACTCATTTGACAATGCTTCCCAAGTAATTCAACATACCACGTAATACTCATTAACTATTCCCCTCTGAGTTGGCTCAGAGGCCCTCTAAATCATCCCAAAGTTAGCTGGAGGTTGGAAAAATTTTAATTAAAATTGATATTTGGGAGGTTTGCAAAAAGTTTTAAAATAGTCAAATAAGATCATAGGTAACTATAAGAAAATATTGACTTCTTAACCAACGGAAGAAGAGCACTCAAAAGCAGATACAGATCATTTAAAGGCAAGGAAGTACACATAATCAGTTATCAAAAGCATCATTATAGTAAACCCATTCTCTTTGCAGAAAGGGATCAAATCTAGTTTTGCACCTGTTTACTTTTAATAACAAAATCCATTTACCTAATTAAGTTTAATGTTATCTCAGCTCGACCATGTATAAAATTCCCTTTTTTTAATTCAAAGCAAGCAATTATTAAAATGTCTCTTAGCATTCTGCAGGTTGGAAACCATAAATACCAATAAGGGGTTATTTTTTTTCTTTTCAAACATGTGCTTTTTGTAGAAAATATCTCAATGTGGCAAACATAGTCCCAAACATAGTCCCAGACACCTTTAGCTTCTCCGTAAAGGGGAGCCAAACGTTCAGTCCTTAAAGTTTCAGCATCTTACCATGCCTGGGAATGACCTAGCTATTCAATAAACTCCCATCATCCAACCCAACTTAGCACAATTCTAAAATTTCAAGTTGCCAAATATTTGGAGAGACCACCCTCAAGTAGAAATTTCTAAAACATAACCATTTCTTAAGAGGTCACCCAAAAGCTCTCATCCCATTTGCACCTAATTTACCTATAAGGAGCTCAGCAGTAATGAACCTGACTAGTATCCATGAGGACTTGGGTTCAATCCCTGGCCCTGCTCAGTGGGTTAAGGATCTGATGTTGCTGTGAGCTGTGGTGTAGGTCATAGATGTGGCTCGGATCCAGCATTGCTGTGGCTATGGCATAGGTCAGCAACTCTAGCTCCAATTTGACTCCTAACCTGGGAACTTTCATATGCAGCAGATGTGGCCTTAAAAAGAGAAAAAAAAAAAAAAAATATATATATATATAAGAATTTTTATCCTATCAAGCTAATTTTAATTTTTAATTTAATTTCATTTTTTCATAAACTCTGCAACAGAAACAACATAAACCCATTGACCCTCAGCAAACCGAGGTATAAGAAATGATGTGTTTATACTGACCACACCAAGAGTTCCTCTCAAACTTCCCCAGTACTGTTCGGTTCTTAGACCCATGATTTTTATTGATCCCTTCTTAGACCTAGTGGGTGAATGTGGATTAGGCTAAGGCAATCCTGGTATAATTCCTTTTCTTCTTGGCAATGTTTTCATTTAATATATGTGCAACCTTGCTTGGGAAAGGTGAAGACAAATAAGGGAAATTTGGGGTTTCCTTTGCCCTTGAAGGGGATAAAAAGTTCATGCTTTCTTGGTCATTGTTGGATGAGGACTGGTGCCATGGAAGCTCCCTTGAGATCATGAGGGAACAAATCTGAGAACAAACTGATATGCTAAGAATGGCAGAGGACGATATGGCAAGAACCTGGATCCTTGATGTCACTGAGTCACTGACTGAATCTGTGCTCGAGCCCTTAGGAATTAGTCCTTCTTGTTTAAGGTAATTTTAGTTGTGTTTTCTATTACAAGCATTTAAAAGCATCCTAAGTATTTAATGTTAAAGGTATATCTCAGAGTTCCCTGGTGGCCTAGCGGTTAAGGACTTGGCATTGTTATTCCTATGGCTCGGGTTCAATCCCTGGCCTGGGAACTTCCACACACCACAGGAGGCATGGCCAAAAAAAAAAAAAAAAAAAAAAAGCATAGCTCACAATTAGTGCTTGTTTTTCAAAAATGCTTATATAATTTTCTGAAAGACATATCCACATTAATCAAACCAACAAGCCTAAGCTAGCTTCAATACCAGATATCAGGTCAGTGCTGAGTATGTCCCAGATCATGGGCACCTGAAATTCATTTTGGCCAAATTTCTGAGTATTAGGAAGTCTTTAATTTGTAAGTGCTTACCTTTAAGTCACTTGAATAGAGCTCACGTTAACCTCAGCAATATCATCCAAAGACAAGGACATACATGTATCCAGACCGACAGAGGTCTTCTCTTTTTACATTTCATTGGTTTGTAACTGAAAGCCATCAATTCTGGAGAATGTACCTCAAGGGGCTGCCTTCGGTAAAGGAATCTGAGTTTCCCATAGCCTTCACACTTACACACAAGTCAAACACAAACATACAAAGAACAAAATCTAATGCCCGCAGGACAAAAACAAAAGGGTGAAATCCAACAATTTCCTCAACTTTTTCATACAAGACTCCTTCTTCTTTTTTTCTTTTTGGGCAGCCCAGCAGCACATGGAGTTTCCAGACTAGGAATCCGATTGGAGGGCAGTTGCCACCTATACCGCAGCTGCAGCAATGCCAAATCCTTAACCCGCTGTGCCTGGCTGAGAATCGAACCTGCATCCCAGCCCTGCGGACACACCACCGATCCTGTTGTGCCACAACAGGAAAATCTTTCTCTCTCTTTCTAGGAGAATACTACAGATATCCCAGGCTTGCAAAATACACCCTAAGGGGACTATAACATGGGGCAGAGCTCTGATTATCCTTCCTTAATTATTCACAGCTGGTGTTATCCAATATCAAGCAAACAGATGCAATGAGAAATGGCCTCTTGGGATCAGAGTTCCCTAGCACCAAAAAGGGAGATTCCCGTCCATTGCAAGGGGAAAATCCCAACCAATGTTCCACCACAAGCCAAAGTCAATGCAACAGGCAAGGATACCCTGATGCTGTCACACCGGAGTCCCATTACCAAAGAATTTCAGCTGATTAGTATGTGGGGATACATACACATACCAAACAACAAACTTATGGTCCTACAAACACAGGCACAAGCTAGAGTGGCTCACCCCCAAACAATACAAAAAAACACAAATAACATATAATCTATAGTCACACAGACAGACAATCAGAGGAGATGTAGTTTAAAATTCCATTCCCAGTCAGGGGAAACCTCCAAACAGACTGGCCTGGCTCTCAAAAGAGAATGGACCCAGAGTGACTCACTTCCCACGAAGGAAGCAGTCCAAACAGAGAGGAGAGAACCCCCAGCCCTAAGCAACACAAAATGTGGACCACAGCTCTAGGCATGTCTCAGCTCCAAACAGCCTCATGCCGTGGGGCAGCCACTGTATGTCAGAGAGAGTCCCATCACAACACACATCCCGGGTTCCCTGGAGCAAAATGAGCTCTAGCAGCTGTTGGGCACTCAGGGAAGGGGCTGCGCTGGCCAGGCACAGGCTCCTGGCTGGCTTGCCGTAATTGTTACTGAACCCAAGGCTATGTGCCCAACATTCAGTGAGGCCAAACAATATGAAACGTTGGAGCTTGGAGCAGAGGACGTTTTATTGCCAGGCCATACATGGAGACAGGTGGCTCATGCCCCCAAAACCCCAAACTCCTCAAAGTCTTGCAGCAAAACCCTTTTATAGGCAAGGTGAGGGAGAGGTGTGGTTGTTGCACATTTTTCGGTGTCTGATCTTTTGTTCTTGTCGCTGTTCGCATACGTCAGTTCACTGACAGGTTATGCTGTTCCTGTTATTCCCTATTCAGGTCCCATTATTCTCTGTTCAGGTAAGGTCACTGGAGCACTATCTATATTTCAAGCTATAGGCAACATTCTGTTACAAGAGCTATAGAACATGACGAAGCATAGGCCACAGAGTACAAAGGTTAAAGTAAGATTAAAATAAAAGGACCAGATCTAAGGGGGAGTCAGATTTGTTCTTCCCTATTATGGCTGCACTTAGAGAACAATGATCTGGGTGGCCTAGTTCGGTAGCCACAAACCTCCACAGCTAACTACATTTCAGCCTATTGACCTAAGGGTAAAAGGCCCTGTGTTTGCTGTTAACTGTGGTTTGGGGACAGATGCTACAAGGGTAGCTATAAAGCATTGAACTTCATGTAATGAGAGTTCTGCTGTGACCCTGGATGGCCACTCTGTATGATATGACTCATAAGACTAGGGGATCAAAACTGTCGCTCTATGAAATCACATGGGGACATAACTTAGGAAGTACAAGGCAGATTCAGTGAGCATTTATTGAATGCCTACTATGTGCCAGGTATTTTCAGATGTATTTGCTAATTTACCTGCCTGTATTTCCTGAAATGATCACAAATAAGAGCAATTATTAGATGACACTGTATTTTTTAAAATATTACACTCAAATTAAGTTAGAACGATGTCATAGTCGCAGATCATAGATCAGAGTTCCATTCAAAATGAGACAGCTGTGACAGAATAGAAAGAACAGTGGACCTTGGATCAGATCTTGGCCGTGTCACTTACCATCACCTCTCTAAGCTCCAGTATCCAAATGGGGAGAATGGGGTATGTTCTATAGCATTGACTGATACTCTAAATACCTGATTGAACTATGCATACCTGGCTGGGCACCATTCTTTGGGTCTCTCTGAGTGTGATGACGTTTCTTTGGGAAGAAACCTGCAAACTATACTTCTAGAGTTAGTACAAAATATAATGGCTTCTAAACCAGGGAGGCACCTCTTTGGTCCTTGCACTGGAGCTAACTGCTGTTCTGGACAGAGACAAGAGCTCCTGTAAGAGGAACTCTCAACACTGCCATGCCGGGCAGCTATGGTTCCTCCCAACATCTTGACAAAAGCTAAGTGTGACCTCCGGAAGGCTTGTGAGTCTGAATATTCAGTTGGCCCTAGGGGGACCCTCTGGTGGGCACTGCAAGCATTGTATATTCGTTTATGGTCTCTGACATGTTGGAGCAGACAGTGGCCCATCTCCATCCAGTGAGGCTGGGGAAGAAGAAACCACCAAAGAAGGAACTTGGGTTACATGGAATGAAGAACCTGCTGTGATTGATGATTAAATAATCAGAGTGGATTAGCTAGGGAGCTTATGAAGCCTCCTTGGGACATCCCTGAAAGAGGTGAAGTGATCATTTTTGGAAACCATTCTCAAGACAGGCCCTCATGATCTTCCCACATAGAGAATGTGTTCACTCAGGTCCTGTGTCCTGTTAAAGCACAGTGGTTTTTGGGTTTTTTTGTTTTTTTGTTTCTTCCCCCCCCCTTTTTTTTTGAAGGCCAACTTTTAGTTGGTAGAACAGGTTATGTAAACTAGATCTCTGCTGCCAAGTGCCAAACACATTTGAGTTCACCAGTAGCAATTATAGAGCCAGCTCTGGCATGCACCAGATTCTTTGCTTTCCAAGTGAGCAAACTGAGGTCCAGAGACGGGCAGGCAGTTACATGGTTGCTTAGCCAGCTGATGGCTCTGAGGACCAGACCAGAACTGAATTCTTCTGATTCTGAGCTCAGATTTATAGTTTTCCTCCATTAGCAATTAAATATGAAGAGCTATTTTCTCCCAAAGGGGTAGTAGCCCCTGTACATAGGCCAAAGTTGGGTTTCAGGCTGGAGACTTCTTGCAGGGCTGCTGGCTCTTGACTTCTGCAGACCTGTTCCTTGAGCAGCTGCTCAGCCTCCACCCTCTATCTCATCTCCAACCCTAGCCCCTGGAAAGGGGCAGGTGTCAGAAGCTTATCTTACCTTTGGAAAAGTGCTGAATTCCTGGCACTAGCATTGTCTAAAGAACTACTAATAGAGCTAAGACAAGGCAGGAAGGAAGAGGGGGTGGCAAGAACGGGAGTGTAAGTGAAAAGGGGATTAAAAAAATGGTACTCAAGTGGCCGGGGCGGAATGCTAGCTCCACTTGTAAGTGCATTTCCAAGTTATGCTACTTCCTTCTGGTCTTCAGACATCTCCGTTCTTGCTCATGTCTGTGCTGTTCCCTGCTCTCTGCTCCATGCCCCCATGGTGTGGCATTTCTTCCCAGGCCACATCTGCATGTGCCATACCTGTTCTGCGCCCCTTCTCCGCTCCCTACTCCTTTTTTTCCTGGCATTTACTCTAGAAGTTCCTAGACATGATTATTTTATTTTATTTTATTTTATTTTATTTTATTTTATTTTATTTTATTTTATTTTTTTGTTCTTTTTGCCATTTCTTGGGCCGCTCTCGTGGCATATGGAGGTTCCCAGGCTAGGGGTCCAATCGGAGCTGTAGCTGCCAGCCTACACCACAGCCACAGCAATGTGGGATCCAAGCCGCGTCTGCAACCTACACCACAGCTCATGGCAACGCCAGATCCTTAACCCACTGAACAAGGCCAGGGATCAAACCCGCAACCATGATTCCTAGTCGGATTCATTAACCACTGCGCCACGACGGGAACTCCTAGACATGATTAATTGAAAAGGCGTGTGTGTGTGTGTGTGTGTGTGTGTGTGTGTGTGTGTGTGTGTAGCACACACATCTGTCCTCATTCTTTATACATTTTATTTAAATAACTGGAAAAGAGTCTGTGCTCAGAAAAGAGTGTGCCCTTTAGGTGGTAGAAGATAACTTCTAGGAAAAGAGAAACAAATTGTGATGGCTTTGCTAGAGTGGAAAAGGGGCATTTAGAGAAAGACTCTAGTGGTCTCCTCTGGGTCTAAGTACATACAATTTTAAAGAAAAGTATTCTAAAAAGGAAACAGACGTGCCAAAATTCATTGAAAAATATCACAACTCTTACGGTAATTTTAATAATGGATATTGTTTTAAAATATTTCAGTTCATGAAAGCTGGAAAGCATACATTCCCTCTGGAAATGTAATCTTAAAAATAACCTTTGAAAAATTGCTCACAGAAAGATGTAATAATTAGTGTTTTCAGATTTGATAATGCTCTGAACAGAGAGGTTAAAAACACATGACTTGGAGTTCCCATTGAGGCACAATGGGATCAGTGGGGTCTTGGGAGGTAGGTTCGATCTCTGGCCTGGGACAGTGGGTTAAGGATCTGGCATTGCTACAGCTGCAGCTTAGGTAGCAACTTCAGCTCGGATCTGATCCCTGACCCAGGAACTCCAAAGAAAGAAACAAAAAACAACCAACCAGAAAAAAAAAAAAACCAAAAAACCCAAACACGACTTATTTATCATGGGTGTGTTTCTTGGTCCATAAATCAGTTTAAAATCTTTGCATGTGCCGCTTAACAGCTTCAGAGAAATGTGACATTTCCATGACTTACAGCTCCATTTGTACATTAAAAGCAACAGCAAGAAACAGAAACATCTTTCTCCTTGGTGAAAATTTCCATCAAGACTTGTTTTGTAGTTTGTCTCTCAATACGAAATTCCACCATCGCAGGCTTGGCATAACCACAGTGTGCATGCTTATCCCCTAAATAAACAAACAAAAAATGACTAATGGGGAGTTCCTATAGTGGCACAGTGGAAACGAATCTGCCTAGAATCCATGAGGATGTGGGTTCAATCCCTGGTCTCACTCAGTGGGTTAAGGATCTGGCGTTGCCGTTGCCGTGAGCTGTGGTGTTGGCTGCAGACTCAGCTTGGATCTGGCGTTGCTGTGGCTGTGGCGTAAGCCAGCAGCTGCAGCTCTGATTTGACCCCTAGCCTGGGAACCTCCATATGCTGCAGGTATGGCCCTAAAACGGAAAAAAAAAAAAAAGACTGAGGGATCTACCGTTTGCCAGTTAACATAATAGGCTATTTGCACCAAAATGGAACCCTCTGTCCTCACCGTGGCCTGTCATCTGCCCATCTCCTATGTCCATCCACTATGTGAATGGCACCTTTGGTGTTTATCCTTTTGTGTCTTGCTTATTTCACTTAGCATAATGTTTTCAAGGTTCATCTGTGTTGTAATATGTGTCAATATTTCATTCCTTTTTCAGGCTTAATAATATTCCGTGGTACATAGCTATTACATTTAATTTATCCACTCATCTGTTGACGGATGTTTGAGTTGTTTACACCTTTCTGGGATTGTGAATAATGCAGCTAAGAACATTGTTGTGTAACTATCTGTTTGAGGCCTTGCTTTCAGTTCTTTTGGGAGTAGGGAGCTGGCTTTGCTGAATCCTATAGTAATGCTATATTTAACTTTTGGAGGAACTAATCTTATTTTAAAACTAATAAGAAACACAAAATTCCTCTGGGTTAGCTGTGTTCAAACCTTGGAACTCAAACTCAATACACCCAGCAGCCTCCTTTGGGTCCAGAAGCTCAGCCAATGATCAGAACTGGGAAGTTCTGGAGGCAGCCACAAAGAAAACGGTACCAGTGGCTGTGGGAAGTATAGCCTTGTCTCCCTTCTGAGGGGGGCTCTCAGGCACGCTGACTTTGCTGATCAGAGGAAGCCAAAGCATTTGGAGGACATTTCCACTCTCCAGCTTAAAAGGATGAAGGGTGACTGGACAAGAAATAGCCACAAACCAGAAAACGAAAGCTTGGAAGGAATTAGAAGAGGCATCTATCTCTAAACCAGTTCTGAGATAATGGATTGTGGAAGAATGATGTCATCACTTGGGATTCAGCGGTTTATGGCAGGTCTGGGCAGGTTGGGAATCACCTGATGGGACAGGAGGATGATTTGGCTGCAGCACTTTCCAGGTGCAGTCCCGGGAAACAGGGGTGTGTGTGTGAAGTCTGAACAGTGAAGCACCATGTTGGGGTGGGGAGGATGGTACACAGATCAGATACCACAGGGCCTTAACTTAGAGGATGCTTTATAAATGCAAGTTTTTATAGTATTGATCAATGCAGTATTTACTCACTTTCTGCAACTTAACATTCTGTCCATCTAATTGATCCATCACATCCTCACTGGACAAATCTTTTAAAATCACCACTTGGCACTGACACCTCCTCAGTTCAAACTCTTTCACTGGCTGCCCATTATTTATAATCATTGCCTCTCAAAAAAAGAGTAGCCCCCAGGCCACCCTGCTGAGGCAGAAAGACCCAAGATAAACTAGGGGGAGCCTCTGCAGCACCACACTTACTGGAAAATGGGGACAAACATGACTCTTACATCAGGATAAACATGGGAGATATTTAGAGTATGATGATATCTGCATGCAGTTTAAGGATGAAATACTGGCCTTCAAGTGGAATTTGGAGCTTGGCCTCTGTGCACTCTATGCCACAGGAATAAGTTTACTTTCTCTGGCATCAGGGCACCATCTTGGGAAAGTTTGGGGTGGGAGAGCACAATTAAACCCCAAATTCCCTAATCTGGGCAGTTAGAACTTTCCCCTGCCTGTCCCCTGGGAGCCGTCTATCCAACTGGTGCCTGACCTGTAAAGGTCAGATTCCTTTGTTCCTTCTTCTGTTTTCAGTCAAGGCATTTTGAACTTTTGGAAAATGTACTTCTTCTGGCAATTAACCCCTATGTGTCTCAGTTTTCTCATCTGGATAACAGCAGGGTTGTGGGGAGGATTGCAGGAGTTAACACGGTATTTACATTTCAGTGCCTGGCTAGCACAGTGCTCTCTGCACGTGTTAGGCATCCCATTATTTCCTTCTATACGCAGGCGGCCTCTTCTCCTTTTGCCTATAAATCATTCCAGTCTCAATCCATTCGTCATGGCCCAACCTAAGCCCACCTAGTACTTTGCAGGTGTTGTTGGGGGTGGGGGGTGGAGATAGATAAGCTCCCCACTCCCACCCCTCACTTTACAGCTCAGCTGTAAGGATAAGGTAAAAGCCAAAGCATCTGGTTTTTTAATTTAACAGCAGTTTGGCTTCAAGGAAACCTCCGGTGAATCGAGATAAGGGAAACACAAACTAGCGACATATTGGCCCGTCTCCAATCCGAGAACGGGGCAAAACTTTAATGAGGGGAAAGTGTGTTGTATGAGTGCCTCCACGCCCCATGCGCCTTCTCTTCCCCACCGAAGGCGTCGCCTCGCCGTGACAAGCCCGGCTCTGGGAGGGCGACACCGCCTTAGGACGATTTCCCCAGACCCGCTCTCCCTGCTGAAGTTCACCAACTCCAAGCAACCTCCGCCAGCCTGCGGAGCCGGCTCCGCCCCCTTCCCGTAGCCTCCAGTTGCTACCAAAGCTCCGCCGAAACCCACCTCGCGATTTCGGCCCCCGCCCCCGCCCCCAGGTGCGCTGGAAGCAGCTCCCACCTGGACGCCCTCGGCCTCCAATCTCGGGCCGGTCCCCGCGCGGGGCGGAGCTCGCGCAGCCCCGCCTCGCCGTAAACTGACCGAGTGGCAGTCGGGCGGGGGCCGGGAAGGGGAGAGAAGGGGAGGAGAAAGGAGAGGAGGAAAGTGGACCCCAGCGGGCCTGAGGGAGGAAGGGAAGGGGCGGAGGCGACGGGCAGAGTGTGCCGGCGCGCAGGGGAGCTTCAGCGCGGGGCGCGTCCCGGAGCCAGAGTCGCCGCCGTAGCGCAGAGCCTGCCGATCCGCCTGCCCAGAGCCGCCCTCCGGGGCCGTCCCGAGCGGCGACACCCCGGGCGTCCCGGCCGGCGAGCCGGCGCAGCGGCGGCTCTGGGACTGGGCGGCGAGAGCGCTGCGGGAGGGATGGTGGCGGCAGGGCGCGGGCCAGCTCAGCTGCCCCCGCCTCCCACTCGGCCGCGGCCCCCGGCCCTCCGCCCCCGCGCCCCGGCCCCCGCCGCACGCCGCCGCTGAGCCGGGAGCCCCACCATGCCGCGTTCCCCCGCGCCCCTGTACGCCTGCCTCTTCGGGCTCTGCGCGCTCGTGCCCCGGCTCCCAGGTAAGCCGCGCCGCCCGCCGTGCCGAAGGAAACTTTGTGGCGCAGCCAGCCGCCCGCGGGCGTCTCGGAGGTTCCGAGGCCGGGGCTGTTGTCTGAAAGTAGAGGCGTCCCCAGGGCACTCCTTGGTGGCTAGCCGCCGGGGACGGCCGGGTGGACGGCTCCCGAACTGCGTGAGCCACCGCGCGCGGGGTCCGCCGCAGCCCCTGAGGGCAGTCGTTCGGCCTCCAGCCCCCTCCCGGGCAAGGAGGAGCCTTCCTGTGTAAACAGCCCTGCCCGTCTGCTGACCCAGCCTGCGTGCGCCCGCGCCCAGTGCGCGGGGAGGGCCGCCGCCTGCCGCCCCGCGTCGGGATCCGGGCTCTGCACTCCCTGGCACAAAGCGGCCCTTGTGGCCGGCTCGGGGCGGCCCGGGTGCAGGGAGGCGCCAAGTGATGCCCCGGTGCCCTGGTCCCTGGAGAATCGAAGGGCACCTGGAGGCGCGTGACTTGGAGTCTTCTCTGAAGCCAAAGCGTGGGGCCACGGCTTCTCCTGAGGGTTCGTCTCCTGGAGGTGCCGGTGCCCCTTAGCGGATTCTAGAGTTTCACCGCTCCTAGGCCGGCCGCCTTCCTGTGAAGATATACCCCCCCTTCCCCCAAGCCGTTGCACACCCGAGGGGGAGACCTGGGCCCCAAACCACATCCCCACCTGGAACATCCAGATCTGACAACTTCTGCCTGGCTGTACCCTGCGGTTTATGAACACTCCGGGCAGCACATTCCCTGATTTTGAAGGATTCTGGAGCAGAGGGCAGCGGGTGTGCAGTTGCCCTCGCAGGGCACTGCCCTGGGCTGGCGGCTGGGTGAGGAGCCCTCAGTTAACCTGCTTTAAGTTTTCGAAGTTGGGAGAGGGCTGGATGTGGCGGGTTGTTGGGAGGCCCCAGAGGGAGGATGCTCTGCTGGGCGCTGGGGCTGCCAGGCAGATGAGCTACCTGCACTCCGTCCCCTCCAAAAGCAGGAAGCTCCAAATTTTCTCGTTTCCTGTAGGAGATAATGGTGTTGAGATGCTTTGTTTACTTGCGAATTCGAGATACTATACGTTGGTCTTGTGAACCAGGTGTCTGACGCTCGAGGGAAGGGGAGGGCTCTTCCCTATGGTGTCTCATTTATGTAAAGGCAGTGGAGGTTTCTCTTTGGGAGGCAGGAAGGGTCTGGGCAAACTAAAACTTTCTTCTGACCCCCAACTCAAACTTATTACTGTAGCAGGTTTCTTTTATCACGCCAGAGCTTGAAGTAGATCAGTGGTTTGCAAACACCATCTGGCAGCCAGTGCCAGATCACTGATGTTTTTGTGGGTTCCCAGGGAAATGCAAAGAGGAGGATGTAGCCTGAGTCACATACAGGAGTAGTATATCGTTGCCAACAGTCCCCTGCTTCACATGGACTGGCCTTTAATTTCAAATTATTTCTTTTTATATTTTTGGTGAGAAAACCTCTTTTAGTAATATGTACTGTTAATGAAGGGTAGTTTTCCATTTGGGCAAGAATTAAAAAACCTGGCAGTCCTATAAACATTTTACCTCCTCTTCTTCGTTGCTGTTGTTTTTAAATCTTAATGACCTGTGAAATCCAGAAGTTTGGCAATTGCTGAAGGAGATGCCTTCTTTATTCCCTTACAGCTTGACGTTCTGTGATTCTAATAAAAACTTAAACACTTCCAGTTGCAAGGAATTCTTTCAATACATTATTTTCCATTTGCATTGTGATTTCTGTTTTTCAAAGTTCAAATACATCTTCTTCATGATCTTCATTTTTCCAGCAGGCCCAAGAGGGCGAAGTGATTTGCCCACTGCCCTTGTCCATCAGCCTCATAGCTTTTTGGTCCAGAGCCCTTTGTCCCACATGGTGCAGCTTAGGAAGAGAAAAAAGCATTGAGCCACGGCCATTTAATCCCACCTCTTTCAGTGCTCCTTTCTTCTGCCGCCGTTGCTTAGAGCTCAGCCAGTCCTCGAGCCGTGGAGCAGCAGAGCCGTGGTAGAGCAAGGCTGTCCTTGGCCTTCAGACCTGGCCACCTCCCTCTTAGTGCCCTGGAGCTTCTCAAGGTTAGGAGGGGTTGACACATATCTGTGTGATTTCTCTCCTAGGTTCCCAGTGTTGCTGAGCCAGCTGCATAGTTTGAAACAAGAGTTTTTCTTTTCCTTCCCTTATCTTTTTTTTCTTGAAGCACTGCAGGGTACTTTCTCCAGAGTTTGTTTCCGTCTTGCTACTAGAAACAGGATTCGAAAGAAAAACCTTCATTACCCAGTTTAAAAAAAAAAAAAACCCAACGGTGATCTGCAGGGTCATGCCTGCCTGGGAGTCCCTAGATCAGTGGCCAAGTTGCCCTTCTACTGCTTGCACCACACTTTCATCTGTGTGTTTACTCCAGCAGGAAACAGTCTTTTAATTTAAGGGGGTTCATTTCAAACATAGCCCTGGCAGGCTGCCCCCCCACCCCATCTGCTCTTATTTTCGCCTTGTGGAGGGCCTCCAGACAGGTCTTCCCACACAGTCAGAAAAGAGTTTCTCTGGGGTGAGGCTCTTGCTCTCTACTAAGAAGTGGGGAGGAGTGTGGCACTGATCGGGCTCCAGAGCTGGAGTCATGTTTGTTATCATAGTTTATTAAAAAGAAAAAAAAATCAAATGTTCTTTTAGTGAATGCCCTGCACACTGGAAGGCTCTAAATCCTAGGAGAGCCCTTTATCCTATTTACTTCACGCCTGTTGGCAGCACTCCCCCGGCACCACGATTCCCCTGGTCTGTGGTGAGACCGACAGAATTTGGCCTGGGGTTTGCCGGCTCACCTAAGGTAACCAAGCAAAGGTTTAGAAATGCAAATAGGGGTTTGGCCCATCGGCCGCTGTTTACCCCCTAGGTATTTTACACTTTAGCGCCAGCATCCTTGAATTAGGGGGGCTTTTAATAAAGGGGATTGAGGCAGAAGAGGGCAGGGTCTAATTAGCTCTAATTAGTATTCCTCTCCTGCTTGTTCTCCATGCTTATTTAGCTACTGAGGCAACGGAGAATTAAAATATCTAAGTAGTTGGCTGCGGGCCATGGTGCCGGCCTACCCTGGTAACTATTTTTTCTACTTTGGCTGGCTCAGGGAAATAGTCTGGGAAGTTTGAACAATATCAGAAACATGGGGCGATTCCATAGGACTTCAATGATAGTGCCCTTTCCCATGGTGGCCTGCAGCTGGGTTCATGGGGTGGCATCTCTTCACAGGTATTTTCAGTTGGCCAGGGCTGAGGGCTCAGGTTTCCTTCTTTCTAGCTGAAATGGGATTAGTGGCCTTTATATGTGTAAAGGAACACTTGACGTTTATAGGTGCTCATTTGTTTGTAAGGATGCTTCTACTGAATGAATGTAAGGTTTGATTCCTGGGCCCCATGGTGAAAAGTTGGCTCCCAGGCAGGTCTTGTCAGCTCCCTTATGGTGGATGCTGGGGGTGAGTTGGGGGGTGTAGAGTGACCCCCCTTCTTTCGTTAGTAGTTCCCTCCCCCCACCCCTTTTCAGAGATGGTTGCTTGTCTCTTTTAGAGTTATTCCCAACTCTCTGAGTGATCCTGTCAAAACTCCAGTGACCTGTCATTCTGCTTAAAACCCTCCAGTGGCTTCTGGAAGGCCTGCCAGGGGTCCTGCCAGGCTCTCCGGGAACGCCTTCCTGCCCCCGCCCCCCCCCAGCCCTCTTAGCACTTCCCCTCCTGCACTTCAGTCCACCCCCAGGGGCCTCACTGTTCTTCCAGCTCTGGTTGCAGGCCCCTCCCTCTGCCTGGAATGCTCCCCCCGTATCTCTGCAGGGCGGGCTTTCTCCACCCCAGGCCCTTTCTCAGTGTCTCCAGCGCAGCAGTTCACTTTTCCCTGGCTGCTCCCAGCCAGAGCTGCAGCCTCCTGCCCCATGTTCTTCCTGTCTCCTTCCCTCCCTTGCTTTTTCCTCCTTAGCGCTTATCAGCATCAAATGTCCTTGCTTATCTGGTTTATTGTCTGTCTCCTTTGAGGATTCTGTCCTTGCTTGGACGTAAGCTTAGAAAGGGCAGGGAGTTTTGTTGATTTCATTCATTACTATATCCTCTGTGCCTAGAACAGTGCCTGACTCATATTCTTTGAATGAAAGGATGAACTCATCTTGGTACTGTGTGTGTGTGTTGGAGGTGGAGTGTTCCGTCCTTACCTTTTTGCCGCCTTCTATAACTAGCTTTGAGGTCAAGGACTGTGCATGTAGCTTATTAAGAAACATCCTGGCTGGGTGTTCTCATCATGGCTCAATGGTTAACAAATCTGACTAGTATCCATGAGGATGCTGGTTCGATCCCTGGCCTCACTCAGTGGGTTAAGGATCTGGTGTTGCCATGAGCTGTGGTATAGGTTGCAGATGAGGCTCAGATCCTGTGTGGCTGTGGCTCTGGTGTAGGCTGGCGGCTTCAGCTCTGATTGGACCCCTATCCTGGGAACTTCCATATGCCTCGGATGCAGCCCCAAAAAGACAAAAAAAAAAAAAAAAAAAAAAAGAAGTTCTCTCTGCAGGGGAGAGAACTCATTTGAATGTTTCAAGATTTTTGGAGCCAGGGGATCTATGATAGAGCCCGTTTACTCCACCCTTCCTGAACTGTTTGTGTTTGGATGTTGAAGCCAGGACAGGTTAAGGGACGTGTCCGAGGTCATGTAGCCAGTAAGTGATGGAACAAGTGCTTGGATCTTTCTTGCCAGGATGTCCTTTCCTCATCCCAGGACTCTAGCCTAAATGTCCCATCCTCCGTGAAGACTTAGTTGGTTCCCGGCTTCGCTCGGGTTGAACAGAGTTGGCCTCTGATTTCGTTGCTCTCATAGCATGTTGTGTCTGTTACAGATACTGGGGGCTGGAGGGCGCTCTGCCTCACCTGCTATATGGTGAATTGCTTGGGTCTCCTTTACCTTTAGGTTCCTGATAGGGACACAGTAATTGGTACTCAGTTGATTCCTCTCCACATCCATCATGGTATCAGTGGCCTTTTAAAAAAAAAAAAAAAAAGCAAACCAAAAAACCTCAGCTACCTAAATTTGTAAAACAGTTTTAAAGAAAGTTTGAGAAAGTAGCAGAGTTGCCTTATGCCCCACTTCCATTTTTCCCTGTTATTTAAATCTTACCTTAGTATGGCATGATTGTTTCAATCAGTGAACCACATTGCTGTGTTCTTTTTGACTTAAGTCTGTACTTGATGCACAATTTCCTTAGTTTTTACATAATATCCCATTGGTGTTCTAGGATCCCATGCAGGACACCACAGTACATTGAGTGGTCCTGTCTCTGGAGGTGCCTCTTGGTTGTGATGGTTTTCCAGTTTTGCGTTTGAGACCTTGACGGTTTTGAGGAGATATTTTATAGACTGTCCCTCCACCAGGATTTGTCCTTATGAATAGATTAGAATTATGGATTTTGGAGGAGGACCAATTAATTTTTGCATAGGTGATATAGTCATGTATTTTTAAAGGCATGGCAAGTGTGGAGTGAGAGCTCTCTCTTCCGTTCCTCTTGCCCATCGGTCTAGGCTATTGCTTCATTCCCTTCCCTCCTCAGACTATCCCTGTTGGTTTCTTATGCATCTGTAGTGTTTTCTAAACAGTTATTACAAATCTCCCTCCCCCATTTCTATTTTTTTTTCTAATTTTGTATACTTTTATTTTCACTTAACATTACACCATAAGCATCTCTTCGTCATCTAAATCTCAGCACACATGTTTTTTAAACCGTCTCCATTTCTATTGCAAGGCAGCACTAAACACACTGTTCTGCCTCTTGTCTTTTGTGTTAACATAGCGATAAATACATCAGGGCGCCCTTCATATCGGTATGCAGGGAACAGGGAGCATGCACATCCCTTTTTTAAGGCTGCGTCGTATTCCCGTGTATGAAGTGGTGTTTTTTAAAAAGAAGTCATCTCTCTAAAGCTGACGTGGTAGAGTATTCTGCAGATGTGTGGTGTTCAGAGAGGCAGCCAAGATAATGAACTGACTGAGACAGATCTTTCCTAGGGCATGTTTGCATTTCATGGTAACATCTTTGGACTGATGACTATTTAACTGCTAGATTCAACACTGGAAATGCTTTGTTGTGTGACACACATGGCGGATGTCAGGGCATGAGGAGAGAGGGGCATTCCAGGGCCTTAGCACCTGGCTTCTCAGCCCTATCACGAAGGTGGTGGCGCAGATGGTAACTGTTCTGAACAGCAGGGTCTGTTCTTATTTGTGTGCTTTCCAGGGTCGGTGCATTCCCTATATCGTTCAGTGGGGTCGTTATGAGTTTCCCACTATCCCCACTGAATTGTGCCCTCTGTCTCCCCTCCCCCTGCCAGTGGGAGCACTCCGGCTTGGTACTCACCTCTGTTATCCCGCTGAATGATCAGGAAATTCCAACTGCTGGAGGAGTGCGTCAGTGGGTATCGTGTGACCTTGGCCTGTGGGGTAGACAGAAATGGGAAGAAGCAGAATGGAGGGAGGCCAGCTGGAAGGCGACGGCCAAAGTCCTCAGAGGGCCTGGCATGGGCTCTGGGATGGGGGTGGGGGCTGGAGGAGGGCGTAGGCCGGAAGGATTGGATTAGGAGAAACATTTCATGCATCTTGAAGGATCAGCCGGACCTGGTGGCTGCCGGGATGATTGATTACTGGGACAGATGAGTCAATGAGTTGCGGAAGGAGAGTGTGTTTCCAGATGATGGTGTGCAGTAACCCGCCCCCTGGGCTTCAGAGACATTAAGGGCCGCAGGCCGTTTTGACGTCGAGCAGGGACTAGTCACTGTGGAAACATCAACCAAGAAAAGTTGTGGCCACCTTCTGGGCTGCTAGTGCCTATTTCCATGACCTAGACACAACACTCTGACATTTGTGAACTGCAGCTGTTTAATGTTTTTATTCATTGCTTCCTTCCTCTCAAAATGCTGGTGGTGCCCAGTGACTCATGCAGCCAAATCCAAACTTTCTGAAATATTAATAGGTGGAGAGAGGAGGAGGATGCCAAAGAGGGTAATGCTGGCACTGTTGCCTGGATCAGCATGCAGCCTATGCTTTTGGTTCCCAGAGTGCCTGGCTGCTACCTGGTCCCTGGCTGACTGTGAGCTCTTGGAGGCAAGGCCCGGGGGCATTCATCTCCATATCTCTAGCATCCCCTAGCCCAGGGTTTGGCATTTAAGACATGATTAGAGCAAGGTTTCTTGAATTTGAATTTGTCAAAACAGTAGCCAAATTTTATTTATTTATTTTTGTAATTTAAATTAATTTTTTTTCTTCTTTCTTTTTTTTTGGGGGGGGGGTTGCCCTTCCCATGGCATTTGGAGGTTCCCAGCCTAGGGGTCGAATTGGAGCTGCAGCTGCTGTCCTACACCACAGCCACAGCAACCCAGGATCCTTAACCCACTGAGTGAGGCCAGGGATCGAACCCGTGTCCTCATGGATACTAGTCGCTGAGCCACAACGAGAACTCCTTTAAATTAATTTTATTCCTTTTTTCCCAGCATCTCAGGTGCTGCCAGTTTTCTGCCTTCCATCCCAGCTGCCATTCTTAAGCCTGATGGTACTTGTTTCCTCTGGTGCCCCTCCTATATATATCCCCCTGATTTCTGTGGGTTTTTACTGCTAGTGACAAAGAAGAAGTAGGGAGTTAAAATTACCAAATTAGGGAAATGTTACAGTTTTCAAGTGTCTTACACCCAATATTATTCTCCTGTTTGGTGGAGCTGGGGAACAGTCTCCCCCTCCTGGGTTTTCTCTTGCACTCTCCTTGTTAATCGCTTTAACCCTCCTTTCTCCTTTACAGTCTGAGCCCTTCTCCTAGGGTGATAGGCCTGGGTTTTTCCTTTTTCCTTTTATCTCGTGGCCCCTGTGTAACCACCAGAAGAGACCATTGGGTCTGTTCATGCTGTGAGGACCAGATACAATTATTTCTGTTCAGTGAAAAACCAAGTGGTTCTGCTCTTGGTCAAAAGAAATCTCTTGGATGTTTCAGAGAGAAAGGCAAAGAACGGGAATGATAAGTTTCACCAAGGTGCCTGTGCTCTTGGGGTTGGGGGTGGAGGGTGGGGTTCGAAGGGGGGATGGAGAGGAGGGTGCTACAGTTGAGCCTGCCTCAGGAGCCCCCCTCCCCAGAATGATGGCAACGGGGGAGGGAGGAACTGGCTAAGGTTTGAAAAAAGTAACTTCTACAACAGTGAAGAAGTTTCCTTCAAATCTTAGTTTCTGGGTTTTGTTTTGTTTTGTTTTAACGAAGAATGGGGTTTGAATTTGATCAGATGCCTTTTTATTACCTACTGGGATGATATGTTTTTTTCTTATTTGACCTACTGGTAGTAGATGAATCATGTTAAAGGGTTTCCTTTATCACAAGCTGGCAAGGATTTCCTGGGATGCATTCTTCGAGGGCTGTGCTGGCTTCTTTCCGCACGCTGTGGATTTGGTGTGACGGTACCTAATGTAGGATTTCCTTATGTCTGAAGGAGACTGATCTGTTCTTTTTTCTTCCCTTTTCTGTCACTTTGGCTGGACTAAGTATAAAAGGGCCTTGTTCCCTCCCAAGGAGGGACGACCTGCTGTGCTGGGGCAGAGGGAGTGGAATCTAGGTGGGCACAGCAGAAGAAATGGGAGCTACTAATTGCCGAAACTCGGCCTCTCTCCACTGGTGCTGAATAGAAACATGGAGACAGTGTTTTGGGTGAAGGAGAAAAAAAATAGCTTTTATTGCTTTGCCAGGCAAAGGAGGCCACTGCAGGCGAATGTCTTAAAGACTGTACCCTCCTTGGGGAAGAATTGCAGGGAGTTTTATGGTCTAAAAGGAGAAAAACAGGGTTTCCCATAAGAATCAGGGTTGAGGCAAACATGCATTCTTTCTTTGAGGAAATCTTAGTCATCGAGTCTGGAGATCTCGGCTTGATCCTGTTGGTGGTTTTCTGGGTTATTGCCTAGAATAACAGTATTTGCAGAAAGGGCACATTAATCAGAAATTAGAACAAACTAGGAAACTTCCTGAAAAACATCATGTGATAATAATCTTTAACTCAGAGTTCTCGTCGTGGTATGTCGGAAATGAATCCGACGAGGAACCATGAGGTTGTGGGTTCCATCCCTGGCCTGGCTCAGTGGGTTAAGGATTTGGCGTTGCCGTGAGCTGTGGTGTAGGTTGCAGACATGGCTTGGATCCCGCATTGCTGTGGCTATGGCGTAGGTTGGCAGCTGTAGCTCCAATTTGACCCCTAGCCTGGGAACCTACATATGCCGTGAGTGTGGCCCTAAAAAGCAAAAAAACAAAAAATTTTAAACTCACAGGCAGTTGTGCTCATGGTGCCTAATCTTTAGCTTATGGGTGATTGTGTTGAGGGTGCAGTCAAACAAGGGAGAAGCACAAGGAAGTTCTCCAAGCTGTTCGGTATTAAAGCATTCATTTCTAAAAGAAGCATAAGGAATATAACTTTTCTCTTGGGTGTATAACGTGCCTACATCATTATGTGTATCCCTTGAGAGGGAACCAGGATCCTGCCCCAAGGCTGTGTTATTGTTGCCTGACTGGTCCTCCCTTGTCTGTGCATCCCCTTGCTTCCCGGATCAGCAACTGTCTGAACCTGCCCCTTGGAACTCAGGGAAGGTCGTGGAGGCTGAATGAGGCCCATTTCCTAAGAATAAGAAAGGGGGGATGCAGAATGGCTTTTGTGCCCTGGAGCCCCACAGGTCCCTTCTCCGTTACACTAACACCAAGTGTGCACGTGGTGGGTGCTTCAAAAACTGTCAGTGTTTAATCGGTGAGCCCCCACTTGCAATTAGCACCGGAACCTGAACCCTTCAGCCTCGTGAAGGCCGCATGTAGAGAAGGGAAGCGACTCCTCCTTCTGCCCTGTTTGGAGGCCTTCTCAATAGGGTGTATAGCCAGAAACTAATTGGTGCGTCTTTATCTTTCTCTGAAGGTCTCAACATATGCACTAGTGGAAGTGCCACCTCGTGTGAAGACTGTCTGCTTATCCACCCAAAATGTGCCTGGTGCTTCAAAGAGGTATATGGGCAGGGGAGGGGAGGAGGGCTGGGGTGAGGGGCTGGGGGGTGGCATACCAGCATACAAGTTGTGCAGAAAAAGTGTGCAGATTCTGCAAGCTGCCTTTTCCTCTTTCTCCCAGGGTGCTGACAAAAGAAAAGCTGCATTTTTATTTTGTTTATTTTTATTTTATTTATTTTCTGTCTTTTTGCCTTTTCTAGGGCTGCTCCCGCGGTATATGGAGGTTTCCAGGCTAGGGGTTTAATCAGAGCTGTAGAGCCAGCCTACACCAGAGCCACAGCAACGTGGGATCTGAGCTGTGTCTGTGGCCTACACCACAGCTCAGGGCAGTGCCGGATCCTTAACCCACTGAGCAAGGCCAGGGATCGAACCTACAACCTCATGGTTCCTAGTCACATTTGTTAACCACTGAGCCACGATGGGAGCTCCCAAAAACTGCATTTTTATAAATTAAGTTGGGTCTCTAGGTACTGTTGAATATTTTAATCCTGTTTTAGGGAAAGAAGACCTTCCTTCCCTCTTGTAAGGGAACTAGTTATGTATGAGTCCTGTATAGTTTTCTGTTATTTGGTGAAAGACCTGGGCTTGTGAAGCGAGTCTGTTGCATAACGATTTAAATCATGCCCGAGTGGGTGGCCTGTTGGTGGACGCCAGTCAATGCAGAGTGCTGTTTCTGAGGCTGAATATTAAGAATTGACCTTTATGAAATTATTTTATTTGCAAAGAATGGCTGCTGTTGGTATCTTCAAGCCCTATAGGAAGGGAGGTAGGTCTGGGGTGGTAATAGGCATATTGCTGTTGTAAAGCAATGCAAATAGCAGTGCTTGCTGGGCTAATCAGGAAATACTCCATTTCTAAACCTCCTGCCTTGGGGAAAATTTCTGGGCCAGTTTTCCAAACTGTTGTTAGGGCCATTGGAGCACAAACTCTCTTTGCCCGAGTGCACCATTAAGGTTATTTTTAAAAGAACACACGACTTGCCATTTGGACTGGCTCAGCCTCTGCAATTCACTGTGTGTACCTGTCAGGGACCATGGCTCCTGGGAGGCCTGACCTCTTCACCGTGATGCAGTCCCAGAGGTCTCGGGGCTCCTTCAGCCTGTGATGGCTAAAAACTATCATGTGGGACCTGACTTGATGCCACCTACTTTGCACATCGTGTCTCTAATAATCCTCACAACAGCTCTGTCAGATGGGTGGTGTTACACCTATTTTATGGCTGAAAATCCGAGTCCCAGAGAGTTGAAAAGACTGTCTCAAGGCCACACCATATTCCAGAGTTAGGGTTTGCGTTTGCCTTCTTGGACTTCTAAGCCTAAGCTCTCTCCTCTAGGCTATTCTGTCTTTTACACTGTTCTAGAATTTTTTCTAGTAGAGAGTGAGATGACTAAACAAGCTACTTTGAGAGAGGACTCTTCCCAAGATATAAAGCCTTCATATTTGTGCTTAATTGTAGTGTCTTTGTTATGAACTTCCTTGAAAACCTTTTGCTGGTTCCTTATGACCTGAATGACACATCCAAGTTCCATGGCCCCTGCCTGCCTCCTCACCTTCGTCCCTTGCTTACCTCCAACCCTCTGGCCCCAGGGAATGACTGGAAGGTCCCCAGAGAGCTCTGACCAATGAACTCCCTTGTGGATGTCCCTGTGCTGCTGCTTCTCCTGGAGGGCCTTCCTCTGGCCAACACCTTGTCTCTCAGTTTTCAAGAGTTCGCTCAAGACTCATGTACTTCATGAAGACTGACATGATTTCCCCCCAGACACATCTGTCTGTTCACCCCTTTGTCTCTGCATCTGTCCATCCATCTATCCATCCATCCGTGCATCCATTTGAAATGAGAATGCAAGCTCCCTCCATCAGAACCTTAGGGCAGGGATTTTATCTGTTTTCTTCACTGCTGGATTCCCCCACACCCGGAGTGGTGCCTGTCACATCACAGCTGCTTAGTCATGTTGATGGAAGGATTTCATTGGGTGGCTCCGTAATACACACCTGTGTGTACAGGCCATGACCAGTCTTTGCCTCCCCTTTTCCCATCCTCCTCCAGTAGCATTTATAACCTCTTACTTCTGTGCATTGATTTTCATGCCTGATACCAATTAAATCATCATCCCCTTGAGAATCTAAACTGTGTCTTATTCATCTTCCGATGTAGCCAAGAATCTAACAGGAATTCGTATTTGATAAACACAGGCCCTCTGAAAGAACACGGAGTTAGCAAACCAAAGTTTAAAATCTCAGTTTTACTGTGATTGCCTCTCAGTTTCTTGATATGTAAAGTGAAGATGGCAATTCCCACCGTCCAGCATTATTGGGAGTGAAGAATGAGATCGGTTCAGGAGAGAGCTTGTGGAGGGGGCTGCTCATCAACGCAGCCTGAACCTTGTCATCTCTGGATATTTTCTAGTGAAATGTGGGCAGCGGAGTCCGGAAGCCGGGTTGTGCTTCAGGTTTCTTCCTTTCCTGTGCTAGTATTTCACAAGTCTGACGTCCTGGTCCTGGTAGTGACTGATGTTATCCCGAGGAGCCTGTCATTGTCCTGGCTGGCACCTGGGTTCCTTCTGTGCTTAGTCTTGGCTGCAAAACCTCCTGCAGTGCCTGCACTGAGAATGCATGTTCTCTCTGGGGGTGAACTTTCCCCAGGCCTGAGTGTGCTTCAGGGTGCTGGGTTTGGGGCATTCAGGAATGGTTTTGTTTTGTTTTGTTTTGGTCTTTTGCCTTTTTAGGGTCACACTGGCGGCATATGGAGGTTCCCAGGCTAGATGTCGAATCGGAGATGTAGCTGCTGGCCTATGCCAGAGCCACAGCAACTCGGGATCCCAGCCACATCTGCCGCCTACACCCCAGCTCGCGGTAATGCTGGATCCCCAACCCACTGAGCAAGGCCAGGGATGGAACCTGCAACCTCAGGGTTCCTAGTCCGATTTATTTCTGCTGTGCCACGACGGGAACTCCCCAGGAATGGTTTGGATCAACCCCTGTCCTTTAGCAAGACAAGTCAGTGTGGTCCATTCATCCTGGGACATCATCAAAGAAGTAAAGTATTTGCCAAGAGCACATGATATGTATATATGTGGAGGGCTGGTACCGAGTGGACGGCGGGGGAGGCCAGGTCCCTAACCAGTGTGTCTTTGTGGATTCTGATCCACCCACCTGCCCTGTGGCTGCATACCACCACGGATTAGCCCCAAACACATTCCGTGGGGACTCCCTCCCTCCCTCCCTCGTGTTCCAGATCTCACAATGGCTTCCTTATATAGTTGGGCAGGAGGTGGGGGTGGAAACGCCTTCTCTGCACCACTTGTAACCTAATTCCATCTCCTCTCTCAGTCCTGCCTCCCATTACTGTGTTTCTTTCTCTCAGGAGGTGTGGAGTTTGATAGGCCAGTGCCTTCCCTGCAAACCTCTCCACCCCTGCCGCCGCAGATTGGTGCTTCATGCTGGATCTGTCTGCCTGGTTCTGCCACATGGCCCTGTTTACCTGGCTCTCCTGTCTGCATTTTCTAACTGGTTTTCCTGGCAGCTTCAGACCTTATGTTTTGGCTTCAAGACCAGGGTCACCAGACTCTCCCCTACCCTAGATGTGGGGGTGGGGGGGTGGTATGCTACCTGTCCTTACCACACAGCTTAGCCCCTGTCCCTTGTCCTTCGTCACAGCCCCAGGCTATTCTCGGCCAGCTTCAACACTCCTAGTGCCGTTTATACTGCATGGTGTGAAACATGCAACAAACTCCGGCAGCTTATCATCTATTTTGTTCTTTTTTTTTTTTTTTTTTTTGTCTTTTTAGGGCCGTACCTGTGGCATATAGAGGTTCCCAAGCTAAGGGTCTAATTGGAACTGTAGCTGCCGGGCTACACCACAGCCACAGCCACTGCCACCCAGGATCCGAGCCGCGCCTATGACCTACACCACACCTCATGGCAACGCCAGATCCTTAACCCACTGAGCAAGGCCAGGGATCAAACCCCCAACCTCATGGTTCCTAGTCAGATTTGTTAACCACTGTGCCACGACAGGAACTCCTGTTCTTTATTTTGTTAAAGTAGAAGTTTGCCTCTGCTCTAAGAGGGTACGTTTCACAACCCGGGTAGCTGTGAAGAGGTGTGTGTGGGGAAGAATGTGTGCGGATGCTTTTATGGCAAGGCCTGGGGACAGCTCACGTTACTTCCACGCACTTGTTCTCGTCTAAAACCAGTCACGTCACTTGGACTAAGTACAGCAGGAGCTGGGAGACTTAATCTAGCTGTGTGTCCAGGGGGAAGGAGAGGGCTTCGTGGACTAGCAGCCTGTGCCGGGAGCAGCGAGGCCCATGCGCTGGGGCAACGGGCAGTGTCTGGGGAGAAGTGGGCAGGGCCGAGGGGCCCATGTGCCCCGGGACAGAAAGCAGGGTTATGGCAATGGGAGAAGGGATGGAGGCAGGCAGGATGATGGTGCTCAGGGCTGGGGTGTGACAGTGAGACACCTCGAGGCGCTGGGCCAGTCCCGGCTGCTATGGAACCAGAGAGAGAAGACCGGGCAGGTAAGGCCACCCTGTGGAAGCTGGAGTCCTGCGGAGACAAGAACAAGGAGGCCGGAGGTGCTTGGAGGGTGGAGGTGCTTGGAGGGTGGACCTAGGACCTGGCGTGGGAGAAGCCTAGGGAATTTGCCTTGGAGGTGGGCGGGGGAAGGGGTAAAGGGATCCCTAGGACTGGACTGGAGGTGGGAATATGAGGAAGGAGAAAGATGAGAGGCTGGGAAGCAGGACCTGTCAACTGGACCTTCTGGAGTTTACAGTGGCGGGAAGAGGAGAGGGGGCATGACCTATATTCTCCTTTGAGCTGGGGAGGAATGGACACCATGAGCATCCACTGCAGCTCATAGTGAGACAGATCTATGGGAGAACATCTCTTGGGCTGTGTTTTAAGCTTACTGTCGGTGCTTCATAAACTTTGGTCCAGTGAGTTAAGTGAGCCGAGTAGAAGTGGACAGGGGTTCCTCCACCCCCCAGGCAGGCAGCACATGTGGTGGTGTGTTGCTGTTGCACAGATTTCCATTTCTTATCACTCCCCTTCTGCCTCCACCCCCACCCCCTCAGTCAAGCCAGAGCCCCAGCCTCTGGGCAGCTCCCTACTTCTGCCTACTTCTCCGCCAGGCTGTCGGCCTGTTTGCATCTTCTTCCCCTTCACCCCAGGGATCAGGGCGTCTGCCCCCTTTCCTGCTTGGGTTCCTCTTCTCCCAGGCCTGCAGTTTCTCAACGTTTCTACCCTGCCGTTTCAGAAACAAACAAAAGCCTATCCTTTCCCCCAAATACCACCCACATCTTTTTTGAGTTTTGGCTTTCCACAGCAGGCAGTGAGGCTCGCAGAGGATGTGATGACCAGAGTGGCAGCAGGCAGACAAGCCTGAGTGCACTGGTGGCAGTGCCTGACAGCAGAGAGACCGCTGTGCGCTGGCCTTGGCTGCAGGAGGGAGTTCGGATAAACAAAATGTGCAGGAGTGAAGTGTTGGCGCCAACAGTAGAGCTCATTGTATCCTCTGTTCCAGGTGATGGAGGGAGCAGAGAGGGCCAGGGTATAACAACCCTGAGCCTCTGAGTTGTAACAAAGTAAAAGCCATCTAAATTTGGAACAGCTCCCTTCTCTTTCTTATATTATTACCATGTAGTGACTAAAAGCCTTGAAAGATGTTTCAAGTTCCTGTTCTGCAGTTCTGTTGCTTCTCTTGGTAATTTGCCTGTAGTGCACTTACCCTTCCTGAGTCCCTTGGAGGGTGCATGAGGGCGTTTCTAGAGACCATGGACAGATGCCTCCCACAGGAACTGAAACCTCTTGGTGCACAGAGTGCTGGGAGCACCTGCCAGCATCTGAGCTGCCCTGTGAGAAGCCCATCCTAAAACTAGTTGCCATTTTTTCTTCATTGAGATGAAAGCTCATACCTGTTTTTCTGCATCAAATGGATATTCATCCTCCAGGTTTGATAGACAGCAGCAAGAGCTCAGCATCTGGGGCAACAAGGAAACACCAAATTCAGAGGAATGGAGTCTGGGGCCAACAGTCCTGCTGTAGAATTCAGCAGTGACCTTGGCTGAGAAGGGAGGCAGATGATACAAAGGACACTGAGCTTGGGTCCAGAAAGCTGAGGCTGGAGGAACTTAAGCTTCTCAGGTGAACATAGAACGTAGGTGTGTGGGCCTCTAACTCCTCCTCTGTACACATGAAGGGCTGGCAAGGTGATGCATCCAGAGTCCCTTCCCCCGGAACTTGCTGTGTTCCGACACCTGGCAGGGGGGCAAGTGTCAGGTCTCTGGAATCTAAAGGCCCTTAGCATATCAGAGTTCAGGATGTCACTCTTGTGAGGAGGATTTTATTTTATTTATGTATTTATTTATTTATTTTTGTCTTTTGTCTTTTTAGGGCCACACCCTCGGCATATGGAGGTTCCCAGGCTAGGAGTCCAGTCAGAGCTATAGCTGCTGACCTTAGGCCAGAGCACAGCAATGCCAGATCTGAGCCTCGTCTGCGACCTATACCACAGCTCACGGCAACGCCAGATCCCTAACCCACTGAGCGAGGCCAGGGATCAGACCTACAACCCCATGGTTCCTAGTTGGATTTGCTTCCGCCGCGCCACAGCGGGAACTCCCTAGGATTTTATTTTATTTATTTATTTATTTTTGTCTTTTTGCTATTTCTTGGGCTGCTCCTGCAGCATATGGAGGTTCCTAGGCTAGGGGTCGAAGCGGAGCTGTAGCCGCCGGCCTACGCCAGAGCCACAGCAACGCGGGATCCGAGCCGCATCTGTGACCTACACCACAGCTCACGGCAACGCCGGATCCTTAACCTACTGAGCAAGACCAGGGATCGAACCCGCAACCTCATGGTTCCTAGTTGGATTCGTTTCCCTTGCACCATGATGGGAACTCCAAAGTGGCAGTTTTAATATGGTCAGTGGTGGTTCTCCTGCTGGCAACCGGGTGACGGGAGTTCATGGTCTTCCCTGCTGGCGCAGCAGACTCCAAGGATGCTGAGCATTGGCGTGGAGGTTTGCCACAACCCTGAAGAACAGGAGTAAAGAGCAATAAGGGAAAGCTGCTGCCAGTGTGGGGCATGAAGAGGGCTTTGCTCTTGACCTCTTAGATGTTAAAGCAGCCCCAGAGAGCTGCCGGGGTGGCGGCAAAAGGAATAAATAAATAAATGCTAGTTCCTTGAGGGCCACATCAAACAAGAAATTGAGAAACTAAAATAAACAGCAGTGAAAAGCAATTTACAAAAAACCCCTGAGTATTGGGGCGGGGGGGGGGAAGAGCCCCAAAGTACAGTGGGAAAACCAGCTACACAAACAAGGTTGTAATTGGCACTGTATGGCTGCTTCTGAGCTCTTCAACTCTCAGAAGTATGTCCTGGACTCGAAGTCTCCTGATGAGCCTGGAGCAGCAGGTGGCCTGTAGGAGTCCTCCGTCGGGGACTGTCCATCAAAAATAGCCTTTGTGCTGGATAACCAGGACGCTTAGATGAAGTTCATTGCTAGTGCAGGTGTCCAGGTGTCTGGGGATGATCTTGACTCAAATGGTTGAGGCTGTGGGTGAGGAATTAGGCAGGTGCCTCCTGCTTAGGGTGAAGCAGATTGGCTGCTCCAGACCAATGGGAGGGCATCAGGGGTTCCCATGGTTCTGGGGAGCCTGAAGGTGTTTCCTTGACAGCCTGGTGGTGGGGATATGCACTGGCCTTGACCTGAAGGTGCAGTTTGGCAATCAGAAATGGGAGGAGGACAACCACTTCCCCCAAATTGGAGGAGCTGGCAGCAAGACCACTGTGCTGGCAAGAAGTTCAGAAATTCTCTAGCCAAGTAGGCTCTGAGCAGGTGGGCTCTTGAGCCTTGTCAGCTCTGCACAGCTAATTTTCATCCTTTGCTTCAGATAGCTCATGACAGTGACCAATGCCTGTAAGGCCCTCAGGAAGTTAACACTCTGTCCCCCAATCCTTGTGCCTTCCTTTTTACTACTTCATCAGAATTGCTATATCAGGGAGTTCCCTTCGTGGCTCAGCGTGTTAAGAACCTGACTAGCATCCATGAGGACGCAGGTTCGATCCCTGGCTTCACTCATTGGGTTAAGGATCCCACATTGCCATGAACTGTGGTGGAGTTTGCAGATGTCGCTCAGATCTGGTGTTGCTGTGGCATAGGTGGCAGCTGTAGATCCGATCAACCCCTAGCCCAGGAACTTCCATATGCCACAGGGATAGCCCTAAAAAGAAAAAAAAAAAAACAAGAATTGCTAAATCAGAGCCAAACTTGATCGGTGGGAATCCAATTTAGAAACCCTAGCTTTGAAATCTCGTAATTTCAAGAAGACTGATTTTTAAGCTGGAATAATCATTTTTTTCTCACCTTGTTCCCCAAGTGTCTGTAAAGCCATTTCTATTTACAGTCCTTTCCCTGAAGTTGTTGACAGGCCAGATCTCCTGTCATGTCAAGGGTTCAGTATACAAAATTAAAAGAAAAATTCATTTATAAACAAACAAAAAGCCAAAATCACAGAGGCCCAGAACAACACATCTGGTTCTACTTATCTGAACTTCCATATGCTGTGGGTGCGGCCATAAAAACAAAACTGCAACATCTTGAGTTCTTGGATCTTGAATTTTGGAAGGGCCTTGATGGACACTGGCTGGTCTGGGGGCCTCTTAGAACAGGCTGAGGGGAAGTCCCCCGGCGTGTCTGTGCCTGTGTGGTCAGAGGACACATGACTCCTGAGGCTTTTTGGCAAAGTGTTTACAGAGCAGGGAGGAAGAGAGAGCATGAAACTTCTCTAGGCTTTGCTCCAGCCCAGCACTAGCCTCCAGCCAGCTGAGGGAGGTGATCTTGTTTTCTATATCTGGCAATGAAAGGGTTGGCTTTACCATTGAAAATTCCCCTCCTGGAAAATGATCAGTGCTTGTTATCGTACTTTATAACACGGTGTTTCATTTTAGTTATTTTATTATTTTTTTTCTAGTCTTTTTAGGGTCACACTCTGCACTTTTCCATATGGAGGTTCCCAGGCTAGGGGTGAAATTGGAGCTGAAGTTGCTGGCCTACGCCACAGCCAAGCAACTTGGGATCTGAACCACATCTACAACGTACGCCACAGCTCATGGCAACGCTGGATCCTTAACCCACTGAGCGAGGCCAGGGATCGAACCCATGTCCTCATGTGTACTAGTAGCGTTCATTAACCACTGAGCCATGACGGGAACTCCTTTATTTCGTTTTAAAGTAAGTGGCCCAGACTCCTAGTGCCCAGTTTAGGGTGGGATATCCTGATGCCCAGCCTTCTCCTAGATCCAACGTAAGAAAAGATCTTTCTTATCGATGTAGCTTTATTGTTTAAATAACAATGAAGATAAAAGAGTATTTTATGTGCTTCCCCGCAACACCTAAACTGTCTTCAGTTTTTTTTCTTTGGAATCCTAATGCAGATACAATTCTGTTTTGATTTTTTTTCTTAATGCCTATGTTCTGAAATGTGTGCTTAGTCTTCATATTTATCTGTAATGGCCATATCATCTGTTGAGGTGATATCAACCTGTAAGCCAAAAGAAAAATGTATTTCTGTGCTTTTCTAAAGAACTTGCAGTATATATCTTCTTAAAGAGTTTTGCCTTCCTTTTGATCATTTTCTTACGATGAATTCCTAGGAGGGACCGAAGGGTACAAGGTGGATCACGCATTGCTCTCCACCACAGTAGTGGCTGCATGGTCTTGAACTCTCATGACAGCTACTTGACCATTTACCTGCTGTCTTTCAAAGAATTTTCAGTTATATGCATCTTTTGACCATGTCAGTTAGTTTCTCCTGTTACTCATGCAGAAAAGCACATTTTTATTTATTTATTTATTTATGTCTTTTTGCCATTCCTTGGGCTGCTCCTGCGGCATATGGAGCTTCCCAGGCTAGGGGTCGAATCGGAGCTGTAGCCACTGGCCTACGTCACAGCCACAGCAACACGGGATCCGAGCCATGTCTGCAACCTACACCACAGCTCACAGCAACACCGGATCCTTAACCCACCGAGCAAGGCCAGGGATGGAACCCACAACCTCATGGTTCCTAGTCGGATTCGTTAACCACTGAGCCATGACGGGAACTCCCAGAAAAGCACATTTTTAAAAGGAGCATTTTGACCATTAAAATGACAATGAAACCAAAATATTTTTTTTTTAATGCATTTACCGCTCGAAAAATGCTTTCATCTCCAGCCCCTCAGCTTATCCTCGTAATGATACTTGGTGAGGCATTTGGGGTGGGGTTTATCCTCTTTTTAGAAAATGGATTGGAGAGGGTCCAAGGTGAGGGGATGGTGATGGGTCTGCAACCTGGGGTGTTCTGGGGAGACGCCCTGACCGCCTCCTGCCCCCTTCTCCTGGTTCTCCACCTCCAGGACTTCGGCAGCCTGCGGTCTGTCACCTCCCGGTGCGACCTGAAGACAAACCTGGTCAAGAATGGCTGCGGCGGCGAATTCGAGAGCCCGGTCAGCAGCACCCGGGTCCTGCGGAGCCTGCCCCTCAGCAGCAAGGGCTCCAGTCCGGTGGAGTCCGATGTCATCCAGATGACCCCACAGGAGGTCACCGTGAACCTGCGGCCCGGTGAGTGCCCTTGGCGTGGACCAGTTCATGAGGGAAGCTGAGCCAGGCAAGGGGATGGCAGTGGGAGGCGTGGCCCGGGCCCCAGGGAGCAGAGTCCAAGGCCTTGGTGGACGGATGGAGTTTCTTTGCTATTTTTTGGATAATTGTGGTTAAATACTTGTAACATATAATTTGCCGTCTTAACCCATTCTAAGTGGGTAGCAGCGGTATTAAGTATGCTCCCAATATCGTCTAACCATCACACTCTCAGTTTCCAGAACTTCTTTGTTATCCCACACAGAAACTCTGTATCCATTAAATATGAACTCCTCACCCCCTTCCCCCAGCATTTGGCAGCCACTGTTCCACTTTGTTTCTCTCTGAGCTTGACTGCTCCAGGTAGCTCATAGAAGCAGACTCTATATACCTTTGTCCTTTTGTGACTGGCTTATTTCACTTAGCATAGCGTCTTCCAGGACCATCTGTGTGGTAGCATGTGTCAGAATTTCCTTTCTTTTCCGGCTGAATAATCCTCCATTGAATGTATAGACACGTTTTGTTCATCCATTGACGGACTCTTGGGTTGTTCTACTTTTAGCTGTTATGGATAATGTTCTTGTTTTTTATGGGACTATGCTTGTAGTTTATTCCCGAGTTAATGCACATTTCTCAGGGAACATGCTCCTTCCAAGGAGAAAGTACTTTTTTCCATCAGCAGAGTCCATTTGAATCCGTGGCATGCTGAAGGAACAAACTTTCAGAGTAGGGATTTTTTTTTTTTTTTTTTAATGACCCTGGAGCCTCTGTCAGCCCTGGAGTTGATTGTGATATAAGGGAACTAACAGTTTTTGCACACCTACCATGTGCTGAATATCTGCCCTGCCTGAAGGTAGCTGGTGTAACTTTACACCTGAGGAGCTGTGTGCTCAGGAGCTCCCAGTTTTGGCGGCTCCCTTCCACCCTGACTCAGTCTCAGGTTGCACAACTCATGGTTGTTTGTAGCTCATCACTTTTGTCATCTCATATTCTAGATATTAGTTTCTTTGCAGTGTCTGGGAGGATGTGAACGTGGCCAAATTAGAAAGTATCACATTGTTAACAGAGGGCAGCTTTTTTTCCCCAAATCTCATTGGCAGTGACTTCTTTCTTCTTTCTCATTGTCTAGGAAACCATTGGCAATGACTACTTCCAGAGAGCTTATTCAGACTTCAGGGCAGCTGGGGCAGTGGAAAGATGAGGGATCTGATTTGGGCTCTGTTCGTAGCTCAGGGGCCCTGGGCAGACTGCTCCACCCCTTAGCATCTCAGAGTCTTTGTCACCTTCATTCTTCTTCTTCCTCTTTTTTTTTGGCTGTGCCTCTGGCATTCAGAAGTTCCAGGGCCAGGGATCGAACCCCAGCCACAGCAGTGACAATGCTGGATCCTTAACCCACTGAGCCACCAGAGAACTCCCTCATTCTTCACTGCCACATTCAGGGGCTAGATGAGGCTTTTTGTATGAAGGCACTTTAGGAATTTTTTTTTTTTTTTTGTCTTTTCTAGGGCTGCAGCCATGGCATATGGAGGTTCCCAGGCTAGGGGTTGAATGGGAGCTGTAGCCGCTGGCCTACGCCAGAGCCACAGCAACGCGGGATCCAAGCTGCACCCGCAACCTACACCACAGCTCACGGCAATGCTGGATCCTTAATCCACTGAGCGAGGCCAGGGATTGAACCCACATCCTCATGGTTCCTAGTCGGATTTGTTAACCACTGAGCCACGGTGGGAACTCTTTTTTTTTTGGTCTAAATTTTTAATTGTTATTTCCCCAATACAGTTTTTTTTTCTTCTCTACAGCATGGTGACCCAGTTACACATACATGTATACATTCTTTTTTCTCCCATTATCATGCTCCATCATAAGTGACTAGACAGAGTTCTCAGTGCTACACAGCAGGATCTCATTGGGGTTAATAGGCGCAAGCTATTGCTTTTAAGACCTATTAATTATTATTTTCGAAGAGTAGTGGCCAAAGATGCAGATTTTGGAGTCGGCCACACCTAGACTTGGATAGAGATTCGCATGTCTCAGAAATGAATCTGGCACAGCCCTGTACATCATAAGTGCTCAGTAATGCTGCTGCTTGTTGTCATTAGGAAGAACTCTGAGTCACTGTGTATTTGAGAACTGTTTTATTTTGCCTATTGGATTGTCTTGGAAATAGGAAACAGAAGGAGGGGGTAAGTGGCGGTGCCAGACAGAACAGCACAAGCCGCAGGATGGGACAGCCCAGGGATTAGCGCTAAGATTAGCTGAGGAGTTACTGTTTCTACAAGTCACTCACTGGGGGAGACTCTTCACCTTTTGTTTAGTGAGAGGGCACATTGAGAGAGAGAAGGGAGCCCTTGCAAAGCTGGGCAAGTGGGTGGAAAAGAGGAAGCTGAGCCTTTCTGTGGGCAGAAGTTTGGTGGTGTGTTCTGGGGAAAGGCAGACTCCTTCCCTCACGCGGAGTCAGGCTCTGACTTAGAAGGGCACGTAAGCATCATTGACTATTAAGATATCAGAACACTGTGTTTGATAAGAATGACTGTGGACTCACATAAATGGTAGATTTTCCTTTTTATCATAATAACGGTACAACAATGTCACTTCAAAAAATTCTTGAAAAATCATCCACTCTAACACATTATTATTTTCATTTGTGCTTTATTCATGCATTCAGGTTTGTTGTACACGTATAATGTACTTGTTAGCGTGCACTGTTTTCACCCAGTTTTTGGAAACAAGAGCCAAAATGAACACCTCCCAGAGTTTATAGTTTGAGGGAGGTTTTTAATTTTTATTTTTGGAACTCTTCATCTAGAATTGCGCTCAGAGCATGTGGCGCTCTAGCCTTCGTGGTGGCAAATCCCTACACTTTAGGGTAGATTGATTGATTGATTTTTTTTTTTTTTTTAGGGCCGCACCCATGGCATATGGGAATCCCCAGGTCAGGGGTCGAATCAGAGCTGTAACTGCCGGCCTACGCCACAGCCATAACAAGGCCAGATCTGAGCCGCATCTGTGACCTACACTGCAACTCATGGCAATGCTGGATCGTTAACCCACTGAGCGAGGCCAGGGATTGAACCTGAGTCCTCATGGATCCTAGTCAGATTTGTTTCCACTGCGCCACAATGGGAACTCCTTTCGGGTAGATTTAATTTAGGGAAGAGTCGGAGGTCATACAAGCCAGAGAGCTCATAGTTTTTCATTCCAGTTTTTATTTTTTTTAATTTTTATTTATTAATTTTGCTTTTTAGGGCCACACCCATGGCATATGGAAGTTCCTAGGCTAGGGGTCAAATTGGAGCTGTAGCTGCTGGCCTACACCCCAGCCACAGCAACACCAGATCCGAGCCATGTCTGCGACCAACACCACAACTCACAGCAACACTGGATCCTTAACCCACTGAGAGAGGCCAGGGATTGAACCCGAGTCCTCATGGATACTAGTCGGGTTCATTACTGTTGAACCAGGACAGGAATTCCTTCACTGCAGTTTTTAAAATCAGAATTAAGGTGTGGCTCTGAGGCAGAGAGACTGTTACTTGTTTGGATTTATCAACCAGCTTTTAAAACAGTCCCCAAAGAGAATTTAAAGATGCAGTTGAGTGAAGGCAACCTCCTTGGGCAAAATTCTCTCGATGTTAAATTAGCACAATGCTGATTGATGCATAAAGCTCAATGTATACTCACTTAAAGAAAGAATCAGACTTATTTGGTATAGTCACCTTTCTCGGTAAGCATTATGATTCGGCTTCCAGTGTTGGAACTCAAATGGGGAACATGATCCCACGTTTATACAAAATCACGACTCTAGTGCTCTGTGCAGCTCTGGTCCTGCGGAAGGTGTAGTGACGGAGAGCCCATTGCGGAGGTCAAGGTGGGGAGAGGGGTGCTGGCTGTCCTGTGAAGACACCCCCAAGCGGCGAGGGTGTTTCAGTCTGTAGAGGTGAAGACTAGGAGGAGATCTGATGAACATAGGAATTGCTAAAGGTCTAGAACCTCGGGAACCTGTCTCTCAAATATAGAAACACTTGAAGCCAACGATGCCTCCTAACATGTTGAAAATTTCAACATTTATAAAGAGAAGTGCAGGCAGACCCCAGATATTTATTTATATGGGGGAAGGGGAGAATGGTCTGTCACAGGTAGCAATAGCTTCTGTTTGCCAAGTGCATGCTTACTTCAAGGTTATGGCCCCCCGACCGAAGGCTGACGTTCAGGTGTTTAGTGCTTGGTTCTTCCATTGTATTTTTAGAAATACTTTTGTGTCTTCTCCTTTGCCCTGCTCCCCTGTACCTCATAATGGATATTTGTTGAGTGAAATGTGGCACTTTACTAGCTTTATACCAGACTAGGCAGGGACAAGCCTCGCTGTAATATGTGAGGTACTTCACCAAGGCAAGGTTCTTGTTCCAGGATAAGCCTGGGGGCAAAAAGGAAATTCTTCCTCTGCTTTAAAAAGCAGGACTTTTTGTTTTATTTTTGAAATTGAGGATACAACTCACATGCCATAACATTCACCACTTTAAAAGATAAACTCAGTGGTGTGTTGTGTATTTGCAAGGTGGTACAGCATGGCCAATTATCTAATTCCAGAACATTTTCATCGCCCCCCAAAGAAATCCTGTGCTCATTAATAGTCATTCCTTATCTTCTCCCACCCAGACTGACAACCACTAAGCTATTTTCTGTCTCTGTGGTTTTGCTTATTCTGGACATGTCATTTCAATCATATGAAAAAAAAAAAAAAAGAGTTCCCGTTGTGGCTCAGTGGTTAACGAACCTGACTGGTATCCATGAGGACTCAGGTTCAATCCCTGGCCTTGCTCAGTGGGTTAAGGATCCAGTGTTGCCATGAGTGGTGGTATATGTTGCAGACGTGGCTCGGATCTGGCTTTCCTGTGGCTGTGGTGTAAGCCAATCGCTACAGCTCTGATTCGACCCCTAGCCTGGGAACCTCCATATGCCACAGATGCGGCCCTCAAGAGACAAAATAAGTAAATAAATAAATCATATAATATGTGGTCTTTTATGTCTGCCTTCTTTCACTAAAGCAAAATATTTTCAAGATTTATTGATGTTGGAGCATGTATAGGGGTGTCATTCCTTTTTATGGCCACATAATGTTCCATTGTATATGTGTAGGTATACCACATTTTAGTTGATGAATATTTTGGGGCTGTTTTTGATTTGGGACAATTACGACTAATGCTGCTACGAACATTATGTACATGTTTTCATGTGGACATGTGTTTTCAATAATCTTGAGTATACAGCTAGAAGTGGAATTGTTGGGTTGTATGGTAATTCTATGTTTAACTTTTTGAGGAACTGCCAAACTTGAAGCATGATTTTGTATAAATACAGGATCATGTTTTCCATTTTGTTTCCAATGCTGGAAACTGTATGCCTGGATAAAAATCTTAAAAAAAAACACCTTAACAAAGGACAGAAGATCCTTAAGAAAAGACATAAATTTTAGAATAAAGCATATTGAAATGGTAAAAAGCTAGAGGTAGAGCGATTAGAAAAAGTTTACTGAAGTCTTTATTTGCCTCCGTCCCTTAGCCTCTTAGGAAAAAATGACCTCTGATTGGTAGCTCTAACATTTTTTTCTAACTTTTTATTTTGAAATCATTTTAGAGCCACAAGAAGTTACAAAAGTAATAGAGAGTTCCTGCATATCCTTCCCAATAAGAACATGTTACATAACCAGAGAATGTTATCAAAGCCAGGAAATTGACCTGGGTTCCATACTGTGAACTAACCTCGAGATGATGGTTGCTTTTGATACAGGTTTCCTGAAAGCCCCTCTCTATGCTGCTTTTTTCCCCTCTCCCACATTCTGATTGGAGATGATGAATATGTGACTTAGGTGTTGCTTCTGCTACCCAGACTGACTGTACACACACTTCAGAAGACTCGATGATGGGTGGATAAGTGGTTTGCTCTAGACGGAATGTTCATATCTCTCCAGCACTCCTCTATGTTGAAACCCTAACTGCCTGCCCCCCAATGTGATGATATTAGGAAGCGAAGTGGGGCCCTTAAGAGCTGATTAGGTTATGGGGTGGAGCCCTCATGAATGGAATAATGTCATAAACACAAAACAAAAACCTCCAAACCTCTCAAGACCCCACCGGGCCCTTTCTCCCTTAAGAGAACACAGCAAGAAGAAGCCTTCAGTCTGAAACCGGAAGAGGGCTCTCGCCAGAACCTGACCACACTGACCCTATCTTGGACTTACAGCTTTTATAACCATGAGAAATGAATTTCTCTTGTTGATAAGGCACTTAGTCCATGGTATTTATTATAGCAGCTTGAACTAAGACAAGATTATTTTCAAGGAAACTAGAAATGCCCTAATTGCTTGGGGGCAGCCGCTGTAAAGGCCAGGGACGTCTTCTGATGGTTCTATCTGTTAAGGGTCAGAATTCTGAAGTGGGCATTGGGGTTTAGTGCAGCACCCAAGGCATATGGAGGTTCCCAGGCTAGGGGTCCGATTGGAGCAACACAGCCACAGAAATGCGGGATCCAAATCGTGTCTGCGACCTACACCACAGCTCACAGCAATGCCAGATCCTGAACCCACTGAGCAATGCCAGGGATCAAACCCAGAACCTCATGGTTCCTGGTCAGATTTGTTTCCGCTGCGCCACGATGGGAACTCCTAGAGCTGATTTTAATGTTTCCTTTTTTTCATGTCCTAGCATAGAAGTGTAATTCCACGGAATCAGTAACTACTTATATTGGGGAAAGCAAGAGTTTATCTGTTGAGATAATACTTTGTTTTCATATTTGAACAAAAATCAATCTTAAAAAACCCCAAAGTTCTTGCTAGATTTCTCTATGTTCATTTTCCAGGAATGTTTGTTATCTGATATATGTTCCTAAAGAGAAAGCTAACTTTTCACTTCTGATTGAGGATAAGACAGAAGAAAGCTTTAAAAATACATTTCAGGAGTTCCCATTGTGGCTCAGTGAGTTAAGAACCTGACTCGTATCCATGAGGATATGGGTTCAATCCCTGGCCTTGCTCATGGGTTAAGGATCTGGTGTTGCCACGAGCTGTGGTGTAGGTCAGATCCCGAGTTGCTGCGGCTGTGGTGTAGGCCAGCAGCTCTAGCTCCAATTTGACCCCTAGCCTGGGAAATTTCCTATGCCACAGGTGCGACCCTAAAAAGAAAAAGGAAAAAAACATTTCATAGGGAATGCTTGTTGCTGCTTGATTACGGTAGGAGAACCTACACTTAGGAACCAAGCAGTGGCAGGAACTCCATGCAAAGTACACCTGAGGCTGGATGCTTGGGAAACTGGAAAAACCAGAAGCATATGGGAGGGGCTGCTTGCAGGAGTAGCTTCTTCCTCACAGATGTGAGGCAATCCACTTTTCTCTGGGGTTTGCTTTATCCTATTTCTCTGATCCTGCTGCTGGTGCTGAGGTGGGAATTATGCGGAATGGCCCCAGAGAGGAGGGCTGCAGCCACACGCAAGAAGCCTTTAGGGGTCTCGTGTGTAGAGGGAGGAGGGGGACACGAGGACTGGATTGATGTCCTAGAGATGGGCACAGACGGAGCACCCACTGTGAAGGCCAGCCCGGCTCTCAGTCTGCTGGACACATGGGAGGTGGTGACATTTAGTCTCTCATGGTGCAGAACTGGGTGGCTGGATATACCGTCAAGTGGTTTACATGTGCATGGTTCTGGAAATGTGCCCAAAGATGGAGAACACTCCCTGGACCCTCTCCTGGCAGGGGGTGCCCTTGGCCTTCAGCAGCAGCTTCCCCTTCAGTCAGCTAGCCACAGAGACCCCCTCATTGGGGAGTTAACCCCCAGGCTCTTCCTCTACAGTGAAACCTCCTCCCTCCAAATCTGCTGGTGTTACAAAGTCCAAGCTTGGCCTGCTTGCTGGACAACAGGTCACATAAATAAATTGAGAGACAAGTTGTCGGGGCAGGTAATAGCGACCTTATTCGGAAAGCCAGCTGGCCAGGAAGATGGTGGACCAGTGTCCCAAAGAACCAATTTCCCTGGGGTAGAATTCAGGCTCTTTTATACTGAAAGGGTGGGGGTAGAGTCCGGGTTCTGGCCAGACTCCAGAGGGGGTGTGTTAACGTCTTCCTTCCTGTTCCTGGTCAGGATGTCGCCTGTGAGCTAAACAAAGATATTTTGGCTTCATGCTCATTACCTGGGAAGCAGGGTTCCCAGAGATGGGCCCGTAGATAGCTTAAGCTTATAGATAACATCCCTTTAGTGATTAATAGAATGTGAAGGTTCTCCCTATTACACTGAGAGGCTATTCCATTATTACCAAGGCCCATTGAGGAGTTCATTGTCTTGAAAATCCAGCAGAGATAAGGTAGCAATAAACTCTCATTCTGAACAGTAATGACACTACCCTTTTTCTTAGACCTCTCCCTTTCTGGAAAACTGGAGGAGAAATACATCTTTTTAACATTTGCCCCCTCCCAGTGGGAGGGGTGTGTGTGTGTGTGTGTGTTTGTGTTTTGGCGATCAATTTCTTTTAGATTTTTTGGCAAGAGATTTCTCACTTCAGAATAGATAAGCTCTTCACATGCAGAGAGACGGATGTATCACATCTTGTTTCCGTCTTTGCCTTCATGTCTGGAAAATTTGGAGTTAAATATAATACCCAAGGCCGTTAGCTATTCACATTCAAGTTTTTGGCAAAATGTTTTCTTCATCCCCATAGGAAATGGCTTTGATAATTGACCTTCAGGGAACTTGAGGCTGAAGTTTTTCTTGTGTAGCAGCATTTGTCCGGGGTTTCTTTTCTTGGTCTCCTCAATACCTGGAATAATTGACATCCGCCCCGTTTTACCAATCCAGAAGCTGAGCAGCAGGTTGAAAGGAAGGAGCCTGAGGTCTCAAGTCCTTGGTGACGAGGTCTGGATTGCAACCCAGCTCTTGCTCTCCAAGGCTAGAGTCCGCTTCCCTCTGACAGGTGCCTCCCAGTGTCCCTAGTCCAAGCTCGTTGCCTGTTTCCTGGTCCTGAAGTGCTCCTTTGTTCATTACTCATAATCCCCCGCAAGGTGGAAGTGGATTTTGGATTAAAGAAGGTGTAGCTGGGACCTTGGTGGAAGGGCACAGGTAACAACGTACAGAAGACCTTGCAAAGAGGTCGTGGGATTAGACAGAAGGGGACATGAGCCCCTCCTGCCCCTCCCCCACTGTGATGTGCTGTCCATGGGGCTGGGGGGGTGGGGTTCGGGGTGTTGGGGGTGTTGGGGGAGCCTTTGCAGGGATGGGCTTTGTCTGCCTGATGGGAACCAGAGACCGACTGCAGCAGTAAGGAATTCATTCTGGAAGAAGGCTTGAACATTCCTCTGTTTGAGTCAGACTCTGATGGTTTTTAAAAATAGGCTCATACCAACAGGCAGGCCAGGCTCCATCAGTCTTGAGGCGGCTAGAGCAGCACATGCAAGGACAAGTCAGGGAGGCAGGCTGCGCTCTGTCGCTCAGGCTGCAGTGGTAATTACAATAATCACCCTTCGTTTGGGCAGGCCTTCCCTGCTTACAGAACACTCCTTCCCACACCAGTGCTTCATGGCCTTGCCGCTGTGGTGCCCCTGTTGTCATTTCGTAGTTAAGGAAATTGAGGCTTGGGTTGCACGCCCCGTCAAGGGGCAGAGCTGGAACTTGGCCTGAAATCCTTTGGTCCTTTGATTCTTCACGGCCTGGTTAACGAAGTTTGGGAGGAGCAGGAGAAGGGAGCACAGAGCATTGGGTTCCCTATCCTACAAGTTCCAGAAGGCTTCAGCTTTTTTTTTTTTTTAAAGGAGGTTTCAGCTTGAGGTGAGAGATTGGGTCCTCTGAGGTGTGACTGCCGGACCCTCGTGTGGGAGCAAGGCCACCTTGGCCCTGGCACCTCTAAACACGCAAGGAACATCCAGATTGCAAATGCGTGGACCGTTCTAACTGAAGAATTCCAGGACCTCTCTTGGTGCCTCTGAAAGGCTAATAAGCCTCAGGGCAGATAGCATTACCTGGTATGATTCATCTTCTCCCCGTTGTTTCTGAATGATGTGTTTTTAGAGATTATGAAATGGTGAAGGATCATTCTCTTGGCATGAGTCCTCCAGCCACCGTGCTGACTCGGGTCTTTCTGCCTACCCCGTGGGGTGAGTGTGCAGAGGCCACGCCTCCCAGACACTGCCTTCTTCTCTTTGTTTTCCTCTGAATCCATTCCTTTTTCCTTTGTCTGTTGACTATCTTATTATAGGACCAAAAGTTATTTTCTCTTTCTCATCACTGTAGACAAATCTAGTAGTGGGTTTTTTTGTTTTTTGTTTTTTTCTTTTCTTTCTTTCTTTTTTTTTTGTCTCTTCAGGGCCGCACCCACAGCATGTGGAGGTTCCCAGGCTAGGGGTTGGATCAGAGCTGTAGCCGCCGGCTTACAGCACAGCCACAGCAATGCCAGCCAGATGGAAGCTGTGCCTGGGGCCTACACCACGGCTCATGGCAACTCTGGATCCTTAACTCACTAAGCAAGGCCAGGGATTGGACCCACATCCTCATGGATCCTATTCGGGTTCATTAACCACTGAGCCATGACGGGAACTCCCCCTTTTTTTTTTGATGGTGCTAAAATTTGGAACATGTCTTCCTGTGTTTATACATATAATTTCTTCCTTCCTTTTTTTAATAGTAGCATCTGGGGCATTTGGAAGTTTCCAGGCCAGGGATTAGATCCGAACCAAAGCTGCGACCTGTGTCATATATGTGGCAATGCCAGATCCTTAACCCACTGTGCCAGGCCAGGGATTGAACCCACTCCTCTGCAGTGACCTGAGCTGCTGCAGTCAGATTCTTAACCCACTGTGCCACAGCGGGAACACCTACATATGATTTCTGATAATAATGATTTGTGTCTGTGAGGTCAGATATGCCCAAGAACTAAATCCTTTTGTTTGATAAATGGCTAAGGAGGTGGAAATAGGTGACACAGCATAAGCATAAATGTTTTGCCCTTTGGGGGGCACCTTAAGTAACCATCTTGGTGTTCCCGCTCTCCCTTGCCTTGTACATCTCTGTTCCCCACCTCTGTTCTCTCCGACTCATGTCTGCACCCTTCTTGTGTTAGTTTCTTCCTAGTTTCCTATTTCACACCCACCTTTACAGTCTCCTGGCCACATTCCCATCTTGTCCGGTCTTTTCTCTGAACTTAGTGTGTGGTTGGTGGGCTGCTCTCAGCCAGTTTGTATCCATGGAACTGTTTGGCTCACTCTCCGCCAATTACCTAAGGGTCTTTTTCACTGAGAAGACAGAACACTACTAAGGAGACTGGTTCCTCAAGCCTTTCTTTAAAAATGCTGAGCCCTATTTTTGAAAGGAGCACCTAGAGCTTTATCCTCAGCACCCATGCTCCCTTCGGTCACTCTGCTTCCAAGAAAAAGATGTCTTCTAAGAGGTTTGCAATCGCTAACAAAACGTCGGAGGCAGACCAGCCTTGAAAGCAAAGCCCATCCCTTCAGCCCCAGCAGGTTGGGTGACCTCTAACATGCCCGGTCTCTCTGTTGGCACAGGTGACAAGACTTCCTTCCAGCTGCAGGTCCGACAGGTGGAGGATTATCCCGTGGACCTGTACTACCTGATGGACCTCTCTCTGTCCATGAAGGATGACTTGGATAACATCCGGAACCTGGGAACCAAGCTGGCTGAGGAGATGAGGAAGCTCACTAGCAACTTCCGATTGGGGTTCGGGTCTTTTGTAGACAAGAACATCTCTCCTTTCTCCTACACAGCCCCGAGGTACCAGACCAATCCGTGCATTGGGTAAGTGACCAGCTCTTCTCTTCTGTTGAGTGTTTAAAGGTTGGGGAATGGATCAGTGGGAAAATTTAGCCTAAGAAAGGACGAGGAAAGGTGTATATTTGAGGTGGGAAGGGAGGGAATCTGGTTTAGGTGTTAAATTTGATTAGAGATAATCTAGTTCTCTTCTCCCCCTGTGTGCAAAGAAATAAACTGTTACAAGGTTGCATAAAGATATAATGGTCATAGCTCATTTGTTTTCCTGCCTGCCTGATATAGTGCTGTTTGCCACATTAGTACATTTTAGAGAGGGTTCTCATAAAGTGCTGGACCCAAGTGATCAGGGAGGGAGCAGACAGAGCAACTTAAACTTGTCCCTTTGTGGAGAGTGCCTGAGATGTTTGGGATAAGTGAATTACAAGTCTGTTCCTGTTGTTTATGTAAATAACTATAACTTACATTGGTGGAGCAGAATGAAAACTCTGCGTTTTAGATGTATGATTTTTCCACCATAAGTACTTGAATTGACAAATATTAGAGGGTAGGAGTTTCTAACTGCTGCAACAAACAAATCTTAACTATATATTGGCTCAAACTTGGTGAGAGTTTACTTCTTGCTCCCCTCAGTGCAGGTGGGTCTCCTGGTCAGTGGACACCTGTCCTCCCAGCAGTGACTCAGGGACCCAGGCTGCATTCGAGCCCACGTGGCTTGTAAGGTCCATCAAGCCTGGAGGCTTGCTCCTAGGAGAGTCATGTGGGCCAGGATGACATGGCCTTGGCTGCTTCTGCTCCTGTGTTGTATTCCACAGCTGGGTTCTAGCAGGGAGGCTGGGAGCTAGATTAGCTGCACACAGGCAGAAGAAGAAAGGGGTCAGAGAATAGGTCTCTGCCCTGGTGTATTTGTGTATTGGAGCTGGAGGGTCACTTCCTCCAACTCCCCTAACACAACCCCTCTGAGGTTGATTTGGTTCTTTTCTAGTCTTTCAGGTATTCTTTTTTTTTTTTTTTTTTTTTTTGTCTTTTTGCCATTTCTTTGGGCCGCTCCCGCGGCATGTGGAGGTTCCCAGGCTAGGGGTCGAATCGGAGCTGTAGCTGCCAGCCTACGCCAGAGCCACAGCAACGCGGGATCCGAGCCGCGTCTGCGACCTACACCACAGCTCACGGCAACGCCAGAACCTTGACCCGCTGAGCAAGGGCAGGGATCGAACCCGCAACCTCATGGTTCCTAGTCGGATTCGTTAACCACTGCGCCACGATGGGAACTCCCAGGTATTCTTTTAAGTGGCACAATTATGCAGTATGGCAACAATGAGAAGTAACCTCCAGCTTTTTCTTGCTCATCTCCTCGGTCTACTTTAGTTAGGCTTTGGCATATTCAGGCATCTCATGGTCATTTTCACTTCTTGTCTCTTTGGCTGCCCCTGACCCTGTCGTACCTCCCAGCTCACCTTTAGCAGCCTCCACAGCTCCCACCTCTGGGTTGGGTTGGGTGGGTGGGACGAGGTGGTATTTATGCTGGTGTTAATGTGTTCTGAATCCTTCCTGATCCTTCTGTACACTCTCCTAGAATCCAGTGTAGATCTTCCCCAGAGATTGCAAAAGAGACGATGGAGGAAAACGCAGTAAGACAGGAAAAAGTTTTAGGTGCAGATGAAATTCTGAGTTCCTTAACCACGGAGAAGCACTAGGTATCCTCTTTTGCTGGATTTAGCTTCCTTCTGGCCACAGGTGGCTGCTGGCATTATTGTTACTTTGGTCCTGACTCCAAGGCCCTCTTCAGCTGTATCCCAGTATCACATGTCTGGAGTTGGAATTCTGCTACTTACCAGGTGCACCTGCATCTTAACCAGAACTCTTTTCAGTTCATTCAGAGTAGCAATTCTCTCTGCTGCGATTCTCTGCCCTCAGGCTGGGCCCTGTCTCCAGACAGACAGTGTGTGTCTCCACTTTCTTCCTTCCAGGGACCACGCACAAACTGTCAGAGGCTAGATTGGAAACTGGCAGATAGTGAAGGACTGGCTCGGGGCTCTGGGCAGTCAGGGTTCTTCCACTCCTTCCTTATTCAGAGCTCCGTCTGCAGGCCCTGGAAGGCAGAACCAACTACAGGCAGTAAAAGTCAGAGTACAAGGCACACTGACACGATGCTTGGAAGACAGGAAATCCAGTGAAGGATGGGCGTTTGGAAGGAAACAACAGATCTGAGTTATGCAAATCCTTCTTCCTTAAGCTAGGCAGCACCTGGGGAGTGGCTCATGGCCCATTGAGCAGACCGAGATTCATCTCCAGTGTCCTGGCAGTGGACTGTGTGCTGCTTCCTGGGTGTGCTCGGAGATTCCCCTCTGCTCCTAGGGAAGAACAGAGCAAGCTGGGGGATGTAATCTGGCTGTTTTCTGCTCCTGGCCCAGCCTGTACATGTGCCTTGTTTGCTTTCCTAAGTTTTAACAGCACTGAATTAGTTAGCAACAGGTCAAAATAGAAGATTTAACAGGAGTAACCAGGATTTCTAGGTTTTCTCAAAAAAACTAGGAGGTCTGGTAAAGCCAGGCTTGTACCTCATGTTTGGACACCACAGTCCCCACCATTCCCTCTTGTCTCACAGCCGGCCTGTTTCACCAGTTACGTTACCAGACCTACTCCAGCTTCTTGGACAGCAATACCACAGAACCCAATGTTGCTCCCACAGGACTCTTAGGCAAGCAAAGCTTTTTATTGAAAGGATAGCTTATGCACAAGGGAGAAGGTGGAAAAGAGTATCAACTCCGGAGGGGTTTCGGTTTTTTTTGTTTTGTTTTAACTTTATTTTATTGGAGTATCGTTCATTTATAATGTTGTATTAGTTTCAGTTGTACAGGAGAGTGAAGCAGTCATACATATAGATATATCCACACATAAGATATTACGAACCGAGTAGATTTTCCTGGGTTGTACTGTAGGTTCTTGTTAATCATGTTTTATATGGTAGTGTGTTTAGGTTATTCTCACCCTCCCGGATTTTTCCTCCCCACAGTGGTTTCACCTATAGTTACCATAGGATTGGTTTCAAAATCCAAAATCTTCGAGTTTATTTCTTTTATAAAGAAGTTCTTTGGTATCATTTTTTATTAGTTCCACAAATATCTCATGATATTTGTGTTTCTCTGACTGACTTCACTCAGTATGATAATCTCTAGGAAGGGTTTTTTTTTTAGGGCCATAGCCATGGCACATGGAAGTCCCAGGCTAGGGGTCGAATCAGAGCTGCAGCTGCCAGTCTAGCCTCGCAGATCCCCTAGTCTGGGAACCTCCATATGCCGTGGGTATAGCCCTAAAAAGCCAAAAAAAAAAAAAACTGTCTGAAGGATATGGAAGATGACTCAATCCATTAATTAATTAATTTTGCTTTTTAGGGCCACTCCCACAGCATGTGGAGGTTCCCAGGCTAGAGGCCGAATTGGAGCTGTAGCTGCCAGCCTACACCACAGCCACAGCAACGCCGGATCTGAGCCATGGCTGCAACCTACACCGCAGCTCAGGGCAGTGCCAAATGCTTAACCCACTGAGCAAGGCCAGGGATCAAACTCGCATGCTCACGCATGCTAGTCAGGTTTGTTACCGCTGAGCCGCTGAGCCGCAATAGGAACTCCCTAGGGTGGGTTTTAACGGCAGTATAAGGGGAGGGGCTGCCGGCGCCTGATCAGCTTGTGCTCAATTCTTGGATTGGGTGGCATCAAGGTGCAGTTTTAAGCATCATCAACCTTCCAGTTTCCACCAGTGCCTGCCTTTGGCAGTGCCTGCCTTTGGCAGTTTTCATCTGTCGGGTTCTAGTGCCTGCCTTTGGCAGTTTTCACCTGGCGGGTTCCTGTTTCCTGCAAAAACAACTTAGGAATGTGTGTCAAGCTTCAGGGAACTGGGAGTTTGGTGATTCTGCTGAGTGGCAGATTTATACTTCCACTTTTGTCCTTTGGAAACCATGTACATACATCAGCGGAACAGAGAAAAGAGCCAGTCTTTTACTTCTGTGGGTCTTTGCTTGTTGTCTCGGAAACCCTTTTGCTCGTGGGCACTTTGTTTTCCTGGCCGGTCAAGGCCGCTTGCTCAAGGCCCTTCCCTTGATCCTTTTCCAAAATGGCTGTGCTCTTGTCTTCCTGTCTCAGTTTGAGTTCCGTGCTTGGCTCTGCAGAGGCCGTCTGTGATCCTTGTCCGTTCTTGTCCTTCAACTCACGTGGAGAGAAAATCGCAGCGTTCGCTCTCAGTGGTACCTTCTGTTAGGTTTTTCTCCCCTGTGGTGGTGGAGCAGCAGCAGTAGCCCCCCGGGCTGAGGGGGATGAAGGGGTCAGGAGAATGATTTAGCCACCTGTGCAGGACATCACAGAGAAGAGAACGAGTTTTTCATGGGGCTCTGCTGAGATTTGTCCCTCCTCCTGCTGCTCCAGATGTTTTTGCCAAAGGATCAAAATCTTAAACTCAGCCTGTCCCATCATAGAATGAATCAGAAATGCCAGAACTGAGGAAAGTAGTACCAGGGCTGCCCTAAGAAGGAAAAAAAACAAAAACAAAAAAAAAACCCAAAACCCAAAACATAAAGTATTTAAGTCATCAGATTAAAGAACTGTTTAATTGTTGTTCTGAGTTAATGGAATAGTGTCCCTGGCCAGGGTTGTCATGTGATAGTCACTGATGCAGGATTTGATGGATTAAGCCAACATGTCATTTCTGGTTCTGGACACTTTTTCTTTTGTTAGAGACACTGGGCTGTTGTTGAAATACGTGCCACGTGTCTTTATATGTGGAATTTAAAGAGGCCAACCTCATAGGAACAGAGTAGAGAGGTGGTTGTCAGGGGCTGGGGACTGAGGATGCCCTTGGGGGGAGACATTGGCCAAAGGATGCAAACCTCCGGTTATAAAATGAATACTTTCCGGAGACCTAACGAACAGTGTGGTGCCACTCCATAACAGTACTATACTTGAAATGTATCATTGTGTACGTGAAATTAAGAGAGTAGATCTTGTGAGTTCCCATCGTGGCTCAGTGGTTAAGGAATCCGACTAGGAACCATGGGGTTTCAGGTTCGATCCCTGGCCTCACTCAGTGGGTTAAGGATCTGGCGTTGCCATGAGCTGTGGTGTAGGTCACAGACATAGCTTGGATTCTGCATTGCTGTGGCTGTGGCTTAGGCCTGGCAGCTACAGCTCCGATTAGACCCCTAGCCTGGGAACCTCCATATTGCCGTGGGTGCAGCCCTAGAAAAGACAAAAAAAAAAAAAAAAAAAAAAAAAAAGACCCCCCCCCCAAAAAAAAATAATAATAAGAGAGTAGATCTTTAGGGTTCTCCCCACACATACAAAAACGGAAGTACATATGTAAAAAACTTTGCAAGTGAAATAATACATTTCACCCTTTGTCATTTATATTTTTTCTTACACTTTGTATTTTTTCCAAGAGGTCATGGTACTCCTTCCCCACCTTGAAGGTAATATTTCATTGTTTTCTGATAATACCTTGTGGCTGATGAGAAGTCTGCTGTCCACCTAAGTTTTCCTTCTCTCTGGGGGCTTTTCATGTCCTGTAATGACATTCACTCCTGTGTGGCTAGGTTGGGTTTAGTACTTGTATTTACATTGCTCAGAATTTGCTTAATCCAGGAGTACAGCTTTATTCTTGAAAATTCTCAGATGTCATCTGACGCCTTTCTCTGATTCTCTCCATTTTCCTTTCTAACACTATTAGGTGTGTGTTGGAGCTTCTCATTCTAAACTTCATATTTCTTAATTTTTCTCCCATAATTTCTACTGCTTTCTTTTCCTTAGCTGCGTAATAGGAAATATCTTCTAGTTTACCAGTTTTTTCTTTAGGTTTTTAATGTGTACAGATTTTTGAATTTCAGTGACTGTCGTTTTTATTGGGTTCTCTTCCAGGCTTCTGTTTTTCGTACTATTTTTTTCGTAGCCTTCTGACTTTTTTTCCTCCCTGGTAATATCCCGTTCTCATCTTGGATGTTTAGTCCTTCTTTTCCTTGGATGTTTTAAATATCTTTGTTCTAAAGTACTTTAGATCAGGGAGTTCCCGTTGTGGCTCAGTGGTAATGAACCCAACTAGTATCCATGAGGAGGTGGATTCAATCCCTGGCCTTGCTCAGTGGGTTAAGGATCTGGTGTTGCCATGAACTGTGGTGTAGGTCGCAGATGCAGCTCGGATCCTGTGTTCCTGTGGCTGTGGCATAGGCCAGCAGCTGCAGCTCCAATTCGACCCCTAGCCTGACAACCTCCATATGCCGTGGGTGTGGCCCTAAAAAGACAAAAAATAAATAAAGTACTTTCAACCATTTTGTTAGCTCTGCTTCTTGAACTGCAGATCCTTCGGTTGGTTGAGTTTGTTGTCATTCCTTCGTGGTAGTTTATTTCTCACAGGGTCTGTAGCTTTTGCATTAGCTCCTCCTTATCAGAGGTTCTTTTCCAGCAGGGGATCAAGTGCTGCAGGTGCACAGACTTCCCTGCAGCATAGTTTTATGTTTCTTGTTGCCAGGATTCTCCAGGTTTCACTGGGATGAGTTGTCCTGTTTATTTCTCAGCTGGGGGTTCCTTCCCTATACAGGTAATGAATTCTGACTTGTCCAGGCCTGAAGTTATAATCCTTATGGGTGACTCATCTCGCCCCAGGCCCAGAGTTCATCTCCCTTGCTTCTTTCCCAGGCCAGTGGCTGGAATTTTTCTGGTTGTGATTTTAGCGACAGGGCAGCATTTTGGAGCCCTCTGCTTTATGCAGAGAGCCCTGTTCCATTGGGCAGCCCTGCGCCAGCCTGAGGCCCATCATCCATCTCTTGTCAGCACTGAGCCCTGAGCCCCGGGCCTCTGTCAAGTCGCGACACGCTGGGAGCCCTTTGGCAGGAGCTCCCTCGCACTTCCTTTCTATTCTCCCCACGCCCCTCATGTGTGCAGTGCCCGCCTCTCTGTTCCTGGCACCTGGGATGTCTCTGCTGAGCTCCCAGTCTTGTCTACCTCTGAACATCTTTTGTGTGTGTGTGTGTGTGTGTGTGTGTGTGTGTGTGTGCGCGCGCGCGCGCGCGCTTGCTATTTCTAGGGCTGCTCCTGAGGCATATAGAGGTTCCCAGGCTAGGGGTCGAATCGGTGCTGTAGCCGCCTGCCTACACCACAGCCACAGCAACTCGGGATCTGAGCTGTATCTGCGACCTACACCACAGCTCACAGCAACGCCAGATCCTTAGCCCACTAAGCAAGGCCAGGGATCGAACCCGCAACCTCATGGTTCCTAGTCGGATTCCTCAACCACTGAGCCACGACGGGAACATCTTTAAAGACTGGATTTGCCCAGAAGTTCTCTTTCTTTAGAGGAAGAGCAGAGTGCTTTCCCTGTTAGCTCCACGATCCACAATATTGTCCTGAAGCATTAGATTATTTCCGGATTTGCCTAGATCGAGCGTCTTCAAATTGGATTCTCTTTTTATACATACATGCTCCTCCAGGCTCTTTAAGCATATATCTTTTATTCATCTTCCTAATTTATAATCCTTAATTTAGTAGCTCCCTGTCCATGACCCTGAGCTCGAGTCCCATGGCACACACACAGGGTGGCGCTGGGAAGGTGTCCTGGCACAAGACCCTCAAACACCCAGATCTTCAGGTCACTCGCACAGCTCTCCCAGGGGTTAAATTAAATAACTAGTCACGGATGACATTGTTTTCCAGTGACTACAGTGACATTCAGCAGAGCCTGTGTGACACAGCTGTTTCCCTCTCACTAAGAGGTGACCCTGGTTTGGTATTAATAAATTCTCTGCAGTGACTACTTCTCTCTGGCAAACACATTTTCAATAGTTATTCTCCACTCAGTGTATCTACAGGAAGAGTTTTTAAAAAAATGTAGCTGAGCTTTTCACATCTTTTCTGGTTTTCTCATTGAATAGCCATTATTGTTCTATTCCTTTCCTCCCTTCCTGAGTCAGCCCCATCAGCCATCACGGTACAAACCTGAGGTCCTCAAGGGCGGACCGGCACCACAGAAGGTCCAAGTTGCTTGGAGGGGGGTGATGAGGGGGGAGTAAGGGTTTGGGTACATTTCCTTCCTCCTGGGCCTGTCAGATCACTAGGAGGGAATCCAGCTGGAAACGCACTTGCCATGCTCAACCTTCCTCTTTATGGCAGAGTGAAATGGAACTAGAAAGTTTGGGTGGCCCTTTGGAGTTCCCGTCGTGGCCCAGTAGTTAATGAATCCGACTAGGAACCATGAGGTTGTGGGTTCGATCCCTGGCCTTGCTCAGTGGGTTAAGGATCCAGCGTTGCCATGAGTTGTGGTGTAGGTTGCAGACGCGGCTTGGTTGCAGACGTTGCTGTGGTTCTGGTGTAGGCCAGTGGCTACAGCTCTGATTAGACCCCTAGCCTGGGAGGCTCCATATGCCGAGGGAGTGGCCCAAGAAATGGCAAAAAGACAAAAAAAAAAAAAGAAAGAAAGTTTGGGTGGCCCTGAGGCATGGGTTATAGAAGAGCCTGGCCTGTCTGAGTGCAAGGGGTAGTGAGAATTCTGGGGGAAGGAGGAGGGAGGGAAATAAAGGAAAGGCGGGTGGGAGCAGCCTCTGGGTGCTGCTCCCTCTCTGGGGGGTGCTGTGTTCATGATGGCAGTGGGGTTGACCATCCAGAGCCAGCTTGCTGCTAGTGACTGGTGGAGCAGGTGTCATGGGCCTTGAGGGGGAGTGGAATAGCCTCTCAGAAAGCCCTGGCCTTTCGGACCTGCCCTGGCCGCCCTTCTGGGCCACAGTTAGACAGGACTCTTGCAGTTGCTAAGCCTGTTTTCTTCCCCTGCACACAGGTTGCATTGGATTATGAAGCCTTCCTCTCATGCCCCTCTGTTAGTGTTTTTCATCGTTTGTTCTGAAGGAGAGGCTTCCTTAACACGGCCAGGGACCTGCAGGATCTCGTCCAGCTTGCCTCTCCAGCCGACTCCTAGCCCCCCTCTGCCCTTACCCCCTGCACCGCAGTCTTGCTGGCCTCCCTCTGCCCTCGGGCACGCTATGCCCCCCTCTGCCACAGGACCCTTGCATTTGCTCTTGTCTCTGCCCAGGATGCCCTTCTCGCTCCCCTTCTATCCTGCAAACCCATTTGTGAAACAGCCTAAGGCGCCCCTTCCTATTTCATTGGTTGTATATCCAACCGAAGCTCCTGGAACTGTGATTGGGATTTAACTTCCCCCAGGAACAGGGCTGCTTGGCATCCCTACTGCAGACTAAAGGTGAGAGCACCAGGTATGTCAGGACAGAGGCAGGGCGTTAACCTCCTGGTGAGATGCCGTGCTTCCCTCTTTCCAGATTTCAAGGTAGAATTTTCCGTTTGAAGATGGCATATCTCAAAATAACTCCTCTTTGCATCTAGAGGGCTGATGGTTTATCATTCCAGTGTTTATAGATAAATGGAGAAGCATCCTGTTCCATTTAGTGTTTGCTCATGTTCCTGCATGTCTGGTGGTCTCTGCATGGGTTGACATGAAGGGGTTACGTGATCCTTTGTCACGTGGATCCTTCCCATGTGATGTGAGAAGTTGGTTTCCTAGAGTCAGTCTACTTAAACTGTCCTCACTTGATCTTGCCGCCTTCCTCAGCCCAGAAGAGCCTTCCCCTTGGTGTTGCTGAGGCTGCAGGACATGAACACCAGTCCCTTGCATCTTCCAAGGCCCACATCCGGTCTCCTCCGTCGTCCTCTGACTGTAGTAGCTTGCCCTCATCTCTACTTCCTTCCAGGATGTGTGTCTGTCCATTTCATTCACTTTCAACCTGGTATGTGCTGTCTCGCCGGCAGTATAGGGCTTGTGTTTGGAGAGTAAGAACTGTGTTATTTTTCTGTTTCCCACACCATGTCCATTTCAGGGGCTCATGGTAGGTGTCGAGGGTGTATTCGTTGGTGCCATCAAGACACCCGGTAAATGCACAGAGTACTTGGTTAAGATTTTGAGACAGTGAAAGAAAAGTGACGCCTCTCCTCTTTTTCTCTAGCTACAAGTTATTCCCAAACTGCGTCCCCTCCTTTGGGTTCCGCCATCTGCTGCCTCTCACAGACAGAGTCGACAGCTTCAACGAGGAAGTTCGGAAGCAGAGGGTGTCCCGGAACCGAGACGCCCCCGAGGGCGGCTTCGACGCAGTGCTCCAGGCTGCTGTCTGCAAGGTAACGTCCCTCCTGGTCCTGTCCCCTCCGGGGAGGTGGGGGAAGAGGCCTTGGTGGGGGTCGGTGGGGGCATCGGCGCTGCCTGTGGATTTTGAGCCACCCCAGCCCGTGGCATCTGTCTGCTGTTGCATCAGAGGGTGAGCTCAGTGGACCGCGGGGGAATCTAGAGCACTTAGACCAGCTGGAGCGCAGGGCTGGCTTGGGGCTGATGTGTGTCTGTGTGAGGGTGTGGCTGTGTACAGTGGGATGTTCCCTTTGCCCGCAGACAGCTGTTCTGTGTTTCTCCACTTGGCTCTTGTACTTCTTTCCAAGAGAAAAAAAGGAAAGGTCAAGCCATATCCATAGAATCTTGTAGTGTTCCCTGGCCCAATTGTGGTGAACATTCAAGATTGCTTTAGCGGGGAATCCAGCGGAGAAAGAGAAACGCTTGTCATCTCGAGTTTTGTTTAGCTTTGTTTGTTTTTCTCATTTCTCTGTGATACATGAATCCAGAGGGAGGACGTAGACTTAGGTCAGAAATGAACTCATGCTTTGAGAGGTCCCAATCTCAGCGAAATACATAAGTGGAATGTTGGTAATAAGTTATTCTTCAACCAATTTTTCTATTGTCCAAACAGTCCCATAACAATAACAAAAGATAAAAAGAAATACCACCCTTGAATTTGCTGTCCCAACACTTACTTTAACGTTTTTTCACCGTTTGCCGTAGTGGTCATCATAGACTATGCCTAACGGGTAATGCTTTCTCGAAAATCTAGGTGGGCTCAGCAAACAGGGCGGTGGTCGGGAGCCTCATGACTGGGGCGGGCTGGGTAAGGAGGTTAGAACTCAGTGTGGAGAGGCTGCGTGTCTGAGCTCAGAGAGCCTTGTCACATGTGTCACAGAATCACTTTTCCTCCTCTCAGTCCTTGACAGAAGGATAAGAGAACCACAGTTGTCTTTTTTGAACTAAAAACCCAAAGTGGTAGAGCAGGATACGGGGAAAGAAAACAGTGAAGAAAGCCACACAGCTTCCTCAGTCTCCTCTTGATCCCCCTGCCCTTCTGCCCATCCCTGTGTCCTTAGTGCCACCCTGGGAGCGATGGTCTTATAGTGGCCCCTGCCCAGCATGGCAGCAGAGCGGCCCCTGAAGCTTAGCAGCCTGAGGAGGCCAGATGGGACCCAGCCAGACCGTGTTCAGCTCTGAGTCTTTCATGGGTGTCACAGAATAGGCAGGCGATGGATTAGCTTCAGAAAGAAAGAACAATGTTTTCGACCGGCATTCAGACATTGTACGATTGTGGTCATCAGAGACTTTCTGCCAAATCCACTTCTTGGTGGGAACAGATAGTGCAGGGCCCCTGTCACCTTCCCATCTTGGGAATCATTTGGGATGTCTTTTCAGGGGAGGAAATCATCTCTAAGGGCTGGCGGGGAGAGCTCGGGGACAGGCCTCCGCACTGTCCAGTGACATTCATTTCTGTTTAATTAGCTGAATCAGAGTGGCACGATGGAATGCTCAAGGCGCAGTGGTCTGTGGGAAGCCGTTGGATTCGCTCTTCTGCCCACAGAACCTTGCTGTGCCTTCCCAGGCCCGGGAAAATATCCTTCCCTTTGAAAAGGTAGTGTTTCAAGACGCGAGCCTTTCAGAGGAGATGCCGGCAGATTTCTTAAACTCAGTGCCTGCGCCTGGTTGCGAGTGATTGTTGGCTGATAGGCACTTTGGAGCATGTTTGTTTTACATCTTTATGTTTGGCCTTTATCTCCTACTCGTCACCGTGGCCTTTGCCAACAGGGAGTCCCTGGAAAGTTAATACTTGCTGGGAATTCTGCAGACAGTGAGACCCCAGCCTTTCTCCTCGCCATTTCTTTTCCTTTGACAGTCTGTGTTGGGTACATATCAAGCAATTTCTTTCTCACTTGGAATCACTAATTTATAACAAATGTCATCTTCCTGGTTCACCACAGCCTTATTATAGGTAGCAGCCAGGTATTAGAAATAGATTATGGAGTTCCCGTCGTGGCGCAGTGGTTAACGAATCCGACTAGGAACCATGAGGTTGCGGGTTCGGTCCCTGCCCTTGCTCAGTGGGTTAACGATCCGGCGTTGCCGTGAGCTGTGGTGTAGGTCGCAGACGCGGCTCGGATCCCGCGTTGCTGTGGCTCTGGCGTAGGCCGGTGGCTACAGCTCCGATTCGACCCCTAGCCTGGGAACCTCCATATGCCGCGGGAGCGGCCCAAGAAATAGCAACAACAACAACAACAACAACAAAAGACAAAAAGACAAAAAAGACAAAAAAAAAAAAAAAAAAAAAAAAAAAAAAAAAAAAAGAAATAGATTATGGCTGCATATTGATGGAAAACTGTGCAACAGTCATACCCTTGAAGAATATTTGAGGACTTGGAGTTCCCATCGTGGCTCAGTGGTTAATGAATCCGACTAGGAACTCTGAGGTTGCAGGTTCAATCCCTGGTCTTGCTCAGTGGGTTAAGGATCTGGCGTTGCCGTGAACTGTGGTGTAGGTTGCAGACACAGCTCGGATCTGATGTTGCTGTGGCTGTGGTGTAGGCCAGCGGCTATAGCTCTGATGAGACCCCTAGCCTGGGAACCTCCATGTGCTGTGGGTGCGGCCCTAGAAAAGACAAAAAGACCAAAAAAAAAAAAAAATAGTAATAATAATATTTGAGGGCTTGAACAATACTTAAGATTAATTTAAAAAGGCATAGAAAGCAAGAGAGCAAGTGATAAATAGGGTCATGTGTCTACCCTGTTTTAGTCATGACCCTGTTTTGCAAACAAAAGAAAAAAGATGAAAAGATTGGAAATCAGTAAAGTGCTGACAGCAGTTGTCTTGTGATAGGATTATGTGTGGTTTTTATTTTCTTCTTGGTGTCTCTTAAATTTCCGCAGTGAATATGTATGATTTTTAAAAATTGTAATGGAACATTTCAATCATATTAAAGTAGAGAGAATAGTGAAATCAAACCCCATGGACCCATAATCCATCTTGAACAGTTACCAGTTTGTAGCCAGTCTTGTTTGGTTCGCATTCCTAACCACTTTATCCCCCGTTATATGAAGCAAATCCCAGGCATCTTTTGTTTCAGTGACATTTAAATGTTTGGTATTAGATTTCAATGAGAAATCTCTCAATGAGATTTTTAGAGTTTTTTTTAAGAGCCCGAAGCATGCCTTACTTTTTGGACTGAATTTTCCGCCTCCTCCTGATTTGCCCAGATTAAAGACCCTTCCTCTTAATCCTGCAAACTGAAGGTGACAGTCAGCAGGCCTGTAATCTCTGTAGTTAGAGAGGCCTCTGTACAGGCTGGAGCTGGTGGGGCCGCCTGGACAGCAGTGCTTGCTTGCTAGGCTTCCTTTGACCCCATGCCCGAGGGATGGAGCTGATAACAGGCCTACCTCACAGCCTGCAGGGGGCCCTTTGTTCTGATTTCAGTCTCACTCTAGTTTCCCTGGGATGGACTGTTGGTTACCAGCCTAAGGAACTTAGGGCTGTGGAATGTTTCCATGACGGATCTTAAATCCCACCCTGCCGTTGACTTTACATTTCTTGGGAAGCTGTTCTTTGCAAAAAGGGGGAAACATTCTGTTGCTGTTTAGGATTCTGTTTCGGATAAGCAGAGCCCTGCTTCCATGAGTGGAAGTTTGGAGTTGCCATCTTTCCTGCCAGCAGGTTGCATTGTTAGGATAGGAGACCATGCAGTGGTGTCTACAGCTAAGGACCCTTGTGTCATCAGGGCAGGCATTTTTCCCAGCATTGTACCAGCCTGGGTTGGAATGAGGAAATGCCACCCTTAATTTCTTATCTTTGCCTGGAAACCTATTATTAAACCTGTTTATACTTTTTCCTGGTCAGAATAATAGTTTCTCCCATTACCACTTTTATTGCTCTCCCGGGACTCTCTTGAAGTTGCCTCTGAGTTGTTTACTCTGAAATTGTGTGGGTGGAAGTGTGATGCATGGTTCACACTGGAACCATGGCTGCTTTCCTGATCTCCCAAAATAGGAAGTGCCGGGACCTGGGGACACAGAGTGCGGGGTGGCCCCCAGAGTTCTGCCTTCCAGGTTGCCAGTCACCAGATCACCACTTGGCTGTTCTCCATGCCGCTCAGGCTAAAGAAGGTCCCTGCAAGGTTAAGCCTGGCTGGGTACGTACATCCTGGCTGCACGGATTCCATGGGCTAATTTCTCTCATCAGATCTCTGTAACCCAGCCTGTTTCCTTTTCGGCCTCAGCTTATAGCACTCTGAATTATACTCCATATCCTTCAGACAGACTTTTTTTTTTTTTGTCTTTTTAGGGCCACACCCGAGGCATATGGAGGTTCCCAGGCTAGGGGGTCTCATCGGAGCTGTAGCCTCTGGCCTACACCACAGCCACAGCAATGCTGGATCCGAGCCGCATCTGTGACCTATACCACAGCACAAGGCAATGCCCCTTAACCCACCGATCGAGGCCAGGGATTGAACCGGTGTCCTCATGGCTACTAGTCAAGTTCATTACCGCTGAGCCATGACAGGGACTCCCAGACTTTTGGTTTTAATCTTGATTATCTAATTTTGCTTTCTGTATTTTTTCGTCTTTTTAGGGCCGCACCTGTGGCATATGGAGGTTCCCAGGCTAGAGGTCTAATCAGAGCTATAGCTGCCAGCCTATGCCATAGCCACAGCAATCCAGGATCTGAGCCGCATCTTCGACCTACACCACAGCTCACGGCAATGCCGGATCTTTAACCCACTGAGCGAGGCCAGGGATCAAACCCACAGCCTCATGGTTCCTGGTCCGATTTGTTGCCGCTGTGCCACGACGAGAACTCCTGTTCTCTGTATTATATGTTAAAGGCATTGTATGTTCTCTCAGAAATAGGTGGATACATAAGTCTCAAAGCAAACGAAATCAGTTTGCATGCTGAGTCAAAAGTCTTGGCATGACTTGGGTCCTTTATGCCTCGACTGGTGAAAGCTTCCTAATCTAAAATGGAGACCCCAGCCCCAGAGAGGCTGGAGGAACAGCTTCCTCTGACCAGACTTTCTGCAGGAATACAGATTGCATGGGCTTCTGGAAACAACATGGTAGCTGCCCTTGTTTGAGTGTCATCCGTGCTTCAGGTGTTTTGAGTACATTCTCTCTGAGCTCACAGCATTCCTTCCTTGTATTGGTGGTGCTTATCTCCACTTTATAAGTGAGAACACTGAGTTATCACAGGGTCCCATATACTTACTGTTGGTAAGGGGTGGAGCCAGGATTTGATCCAGACTCGGGTGAGTCTAAAGCCTGAGGCTGTTACCTGGGCACAACAGACCTGATTTAGAGCCACGTTTCCCAATGCCATTGATGCCTCATTTGCTCCTAAGCGGCTCCGTGGGGCCAGCCGCCCTCTCTGGGCCTGCGTGCTCATCTGGAGGATGCAGGTAGGTAGGGCTGGAGGAGAGGCTCTCTAGGATGCCCTCCTGCCATGTGGGTCGGAGCTCCTTTTCACAAAGGGCTGGTCCCAGCCCTGTGTCCCTTTGCCAGAGCCCTTGGTTTTGCTTTCTGTCTCTCCTGGGTCAGGTTTGAGGCTGAGTCTAGGCAGGGGTGGCTGCAGATTCCAGCAGAGGGTGGACAGTTCCCTTTCCTTGGAGGCAGGCTCAGCTGTGAGAAGTCTTCATTCTGCCCCAGCCTCCCCCGGAGTGATTTGGTTTCTTTCGACTTGTTGCCTGATTTCTTTTAGACCTCAGACTTGTCGTTTTCCAAGCATGAGCTGAGAACTGTAGGAAATGGCCTTTCTTGCCTCAAGGAAGGCAGCAGCCCCTGATGCCGTTTTGCCACCTGATGGGATGTCCCCACAAGTCCTGTGTGCACACAGCCTGGGATATTTATGTCTCAGCATGTGTGAGCCGTTTCTGCGAGCAGATCACACACGGTTTATGGGACTTAAGGCAGCCCACCCTGGTTGCTTTTCCCCTGGTTCAGTGTCTTTGTGAAGCCTTGTGCGAGCTTGGATTTCGCTGGGGGGCTGTGCGGGCAGGTGCGAGGCCCTCACCTGTGCCCAGGCGCATTTTCGTTGGAGGTGGTAAAGGTGCTCCTTGGCTTTCTGTCTTGCAGGTGGTCGTGGTTTAATGTGTACTTTTGAATCACTCAACTGGTTTTGGTCCTTGGAGTGATGGACGTTCTGCCCATGAGCTCTGCCATAGGCCTCTCTGCCCTGCTCCCAGCTGTCGGCTCTGCAGGGTGCCAGTGAGAGTTTGCATCTCTTCTTATCCTCCAGTGTAAACTGCTGTTGCCTGCTTTGAAGGGATCTGCACCCCTTGGCTCCCTTGGTCGAGATGGTGGGGTCAGGGTCGAGGGGAGACTTAGGCTGGGGAAGTTAGGACACCCCCTTTGGTGACCGAGGCTGCATTTCCATACCTGGCCAGAATGTCAGTTTCTCAAGGTGTGGGCTTATTTTTGCTCTAGATGTCCATTTGGCAAAGAGGAAAAGAGACAAAGGCATGTTTATTCTTGGGCTCTCCCTGCGCTGCTCTTCACAGCCTGCAGCTGCCCTTTGCGTTCCAGCTCCTCTCTGCGTTCCAGCCCCCGTGACCCTGAGTCCACTGCTCTGACTCATGTGAGGCCCTTTGCACATGCTGTTGCCTCTCTTTGGAATACTCCTCCCCTGTATTCCTGCATTTCTTTCTTAAATGTGTAGACTCTTTTTTTTTTTTTTTTTTTTTTTTGTATTTTTAGGGCCACACCTGCAGCATATGGAAGCCCTCAGGCCGGGGGTTGAATCAGAGCTGCAGCTGCTAGTCTACACCACAGCCATAGCCATGCCAGATCCAAGCCGAGTCAGAAACCTACACCATAGCTTACAGCAATGCTGGATCCTTAACCCACTGAGCGAGGCCAGGGATCGAACCTGCGTCCTCATGGATACTACCCAGGTTTGTTACCGCTGAGCCACAATGGGAACTTCTAGACTTTATTTTTCAGGGGCAGGTCTGTGTTCACAGTAAAAGTTAACAGAAAGTACACAGATTTCCATACACCCACCTCCCCTATGTACTGCCTCCCCCACCATTCACATCCCCCACCAGAATGGTACATGTGTTATAATCAGTGAACCCCTGTCGACACATCGTTTTCTTGCAAAGTCCGTCGTTGACCCTGGGTTCATCCTGGGCGGTATGCAGTCTATGGGCTTGGACAGATATGTGACAACATATCCCGCGGCATTTTCACCGCCAGTGCGTCCCTCCCTGCCTTTCTCCTTTTGTTTTAATATTTGATCTCTGCCTGCTTAGGGTTTGGCCCTCCACTTGCTTGTCTGTGGGTCAGGAAGTCTTTCCTGATGGACCCTCCTGGAAAGGACAGAGCCTCTGTGCACAAGGCCCTTGGCCATATCAATACCAGTTACATTTTCTTTTTCCTTGAGCTACTCCTTGAGGGAAGGCTGCCTCCCCTTTGAGACAGGCTGCTTCCTGAAGGCAGGGAACCACGTCTGTTTTCTCACCCCCGCATATCCCCAGCGCCGAGCTTACTGCTTGCACCCAGCAGGTTCTCCTTGAATATTTGGTGAACAGACAGATGGCTTTGTTCTCACTGATTCCTTTATACTTCTGAAGCTCCAGACCCCTACGTCTGCTTGGCTGCTTGGCTCCATCCACCCTCCTGTTAAACCAAGTTCCATGCCATTCACATGTGCTTCACAAGTCCATTAAAGCAGAACGAGGAGTTCCCATGGTGGCTCAGCAGGCTAAGAGCCCGACTAGTATCCATGAATATGCAGGTTCAATCCCTGGCCTTGCACAATGGGTTAAGCATCCGGCGTTGCTGAGAGCTGCACTGTAGGTCACAGACTGGGCTCGGATCTTGCATTGCTGTGACACCTGACTGGTACCTTAGATTGCTGTGGCATAGGCCGGCAGCTGCAGCTCTGATTCGACCCCTAGCCTAGGAATTTCCATATGCCACAGGTACAGCCCTAAAAAGAAAAGAAGGGGAAAAAAGAACCAGAAATACTGTTACTTGGCAATACTTTCCAACTCAGGAGCATTTATTGCATGCCTAGTAAGTGCTCAATGGCAGGTATAGTGAAGAAAATTAAAGATGAGGACAACCCCCCCAAAAAAACCCCCATCCTCAGGGATCTGATTTGAGCTTGCGGATCCACTAGAAGGCAAGTTGAACAACCTATTTGTAAACATGAGATGGAACCGCGTGAAATTATTGACATTTGTCTATTCATGAAACTTGATGGTTGTCTTTCGATAGTTTCTTCTACAAAAATAGAAACCTCATGTGGTTCAGCCTCATATATTGCAAAGGTTTTTCTTTAGTTCAGATGCGACTCTCCACAGCGGCTACATCAGACATGTTCTACCGCATGTTGTCGGGGCTTGGGCTCCAGAGTAATGTCTACGTCCTGAGTCACAGGCTGAGATTTCTTTTCCCTAAGGAAAGAAAGGTGACATTTTTGCCCTTCTTAAGTTGAACCACAGATAGATGTTTTTTTTAAAAAGATTTTTTCATTGCATAGCTGGAGAAACAAACTAGGAATAAGAACATGTTTATTGTTACAAAGTGACGGAAATAGGCATGAATGTCCACATGACTGGGGAAAGTGGATCCAGCCTTGTTGGAACTGAGACTCCTTGGTCCCCAAGCCCAGATCTGCTGTAGGTTCTGCCCCCCCCGGGTGGTCACTTTGGTCCCCTTTCCTTTTTTACCCCCTAAACCAGTTCTCTCTCTCTGCTTGCCTGAAAGGTCAGCATAGAGTGTTTTAGTTATGACTTTGAGGAATTTGTTGGGCACTTACTGTGTGCGAGATGCCCCGGTAGCTGCTGTGATGGGTGCACACATGACCGCGCCACAGCTCCTGTCCCTGTGAGCAGCACTCCCACTGGATGGCAGATGCCCGCACAGAGATCTAAGGTACCAGTCGGGTGCACAGACTCTCTAGAAGGTCTGCTCCCCTGGGACCCAGTGGTTGCATTGCAGTGTTCTTCCCCTTCAAGCGGTCACCTTGGTCTCTCTGCCTCCTCGTATTTTGCCCTGAGGCTCTGATGCTGATGATGTTATTGATTACCTTTGGCTGAATGCTTTGTGAGAGCCAGGCTCTATGCCAAGCACTTCACGAGGCTTGCTTTACTTAATCCTTTAAAGGTGGCTTCTTTGTCCTCTTTTGATGAGGAAACAAGCCTAGAAAGGTTGAGTAACTTCTCAGAGGTCTTAGAGCTAGAAATGACAAGAGCCAGAGATGGAATGGTATCCCTGCTCCCAGCTCCAAAGACGGAGCTCTTAACCTTGGCATTAGAGAGAGCCTGCTGTCTCTTGTGGCCACACAGGAGCAGAGGTGAGGGAGGGAGGAATGTGCTTCCAAAGAGGGCAAAGTCCTCCTCTAAGGGGCCAGCTCGATTCCCCACGTGACCCAGTTTTCCAGTGGTACAGTCAGGACTGAGTTGGTCCTGGCGGGGGTGGGAGGGGGGATGACAGCTGCACGTGCTTCTGTTCTCTGGTGCTGAGAGTTTCCTGTTTATCAGAAAGAGTTGTGATGTGGCTCTGGCAGCCTTCGGGTTTTCTCGGGAGGCCCTGGGTACTGTCCCAAGGTGGGTGCACTGCTGGGGCCCAGCCCTCTGAGTGAGCCTGCTTGTCTTTGCCCTCGACTTCCCCATCTGTGAAAAGGGAACGATGCCTTCTGCCTTCTCATGCATAATTCAGGGCGTCCTGGAATCATGGGTTCTGCTGTTCAGCTCTCACAGGTAACAGCTGTGGAGACGCTTTTTCAGATGGTGCGTCCTCTTCAGCAGTGAGGGAGCCTGTGGCTGGCGTCTCTCCAGTGACAACTGGGGCCCATGGGCTGTGTCCACATCTGGCTGCAGGGCCCAGGTGTTTGGATGACCATCAGTTTTACTTACAGATGTCAAGAACAGAGAACCCCATCGTTTAAGGCTAGTATTTCTGTCCTCACTGAAACCACGCCCTAGACAGCATCTTTTCTAGGTCTTCCCTGTATTGACGACTGTCAACCAGAGAGAATATTATGGGCTTTGTCTCAGAACAAGCAAACCGATGTGAGAGAGCCAGCCACATTGTCGTGGACCCCCCCACCTGTGTCCCCTAAGGCAGCTGACGGGGACTTGAGCTTTCTCAGATTCCCAGGAATCACTGTTCCAGGCTCTCCCCTACACCCTCCCCAGGGCGTCCCTGAGCCTCTTTCTCACGTTTGCCAAGCTTTGCTGAGGGCCCTGTGTATAAACAAGTCACTAGGAAATGGATCTCGGGACCCACAAGCTCAGTGGGAGCCTTTCAGAAGATTCAGCTGCCACACATAGGACATGCCTGCAGGGCTGCAGGTGCAGCCCCAGCCCTGCCTTTCTTGGCAGCCAGACCGCACCCCGGGAACCACACCTGCCTCTGGGCCTGGTTAAGACTCACATGGATAGCTAGAGAGCAGAGAGGTGTGAGCGGATGGCGCGGGGTGGAAACATCCTCTGAGGAGTGGTTCAAGGTTAACCAGGAGGAAGACATGGGTTACCTGACCTCAGACATCACTATAGAGGACGGAGGAGAGGCTTCTGGCTGTTCCAGGGGCCAAGCTGGGGGTGGGGGGCCACAGGGACACAGGTTTGAGTTCCAGGCAAGGGAGAATTTTCTAACAGAGATCTCTGCTCAGTGGCAGGGCCGGCTGCCAGATGTGGCAGTGAGTGGCCCCAAGCCAATGTAGTGGGGACTCCAGACGAGAGGTCCCTGCACTGGATGGAGCCTGGACGAGCCAAACTCTGAGGTTCCTTCCAAATTGCAGGTGCATGTTTCTGCTGAGTTGGCTTTTCTACCTGGTGACTCCCTGGTACCTTTGTTCTGTCATGGCCCCTTCTAGCCTGTCTTCTGTGGTCTCGCTGTACCCTCTAAGCTGCATTTGTCGTGGGCCTCCTTGGCCGTGACCTTGTTTTGTGCCCCAAGCACAGCTTGCTTAGAACTGGTGCCCAGAAAAGCTTTCCTGGCTCCCTGTGGCTTCCCCACGGAGCCACCTTACCAGGCGGGTAAGAATCCAAGTGGGGCGGGGCAGCTAGGTGTTCAAGGGGACGATCTGGAGGCAGGCGGGGGAGGATGGAAACCTGTCCTTGGTCCTTTGAATGACCGTCCTCCTCTGTCAGACCTCATAGCCCCTGCGGGTGACTGACTCCCTCCCACCCCAGAAACCGAATGGCCCCCCAGGCTGGAGGCCCTTGTTCCCAGAGAAGTGACATCCTTACTCCCTAGTCCTCATTTCTCCCCCTGCCCCCACCTTCCGCCGCCACCAGATGTTGAACGTAAAGGGAACAGCAAGTCTGTCTTCATTCTTGGGAGGAGCCGCTTTTAATTATTTTCTCAAAGACTTCCCGCCTGGTTTTCCATCTCCATTCCGCTTCCCCTTTTCATGGACTGCTGCCCTGAATTTGCCACTTCAGAGTCCCAAGTCCCCCAGGCTGACATCCACACCCCCCCACCCCACCCCTGGCTGCCCCCTCACACCCCCTCACCGCCCTGGCCCCTCTCCCCCTCCTCCACCCCCCAGCAGCGTGTATCAGATGGTCCCCGGCCCTGCTGCCCCCTTTTCTGCAATTCCCGGTAGGTTTCTCAGCTCTCAGCACACACCAGGTGATTTGATGAAATGTTTTCACTTGAGTGAGTCCCTTAATGCTTCCCATATTTATATGATTAAAAGAAGCTGTGTGTTAGATTCCAAAGCATATTAAATAGTTGGTGGAATTGGGAGCGATGTGATTGAAGACCTCTAGGCGTTGTGAGGGAGGTTTCTGGTACTCAGCCCTGACCTCGTTCTCATATCCACCTCCTGTTCCTCCCTGAGCACATGCTAGGTGCAGGGTTCTTGTTATTCTGGGCCCCACACCCCTTCTTCTCTTCCCGTCAGCTCCAGATCTCTGCTGCCTTCTGCGTACCGAGCAGAGTGTTGGTAAATTCTCCCCTGAGCTTCCCCCCTAAGAAAGTTGCCTCTGGCCCAGCACTGATTGAACTGGTCGGTCCTCGTGTCATGTTCATCTGCTCTGCGTTCTCTCTCTTGGTCCTTGGTCGTTGCCTACACACAACAAGGACGTGGAGATGCAGGCTGAGAAGCGCAGTAGCGGCACCAGGATAGAGCCAGTGGGCTTTGTCTCGCCAGGATGGAGGCAGGTGATGTTGCGGGAGGTGGTTCCAGCTGGGAGGTGCTGCAGCAGTGTCGGAATAGACCCAGTGGTCTTGCCGCACAGGGATGGGGGCAGGCGGTCTCTCCAGGCGGGAGTAATCAGCTCAGGACGGGAGCAGTTCTGGGTGGAAGGGAATTTCCCTTCAAAGCAACACCAACACCACAGTGTGTAACAGCTCTGACCTGGGCTCTTTTAATGAGCCGTTCTGATCCATCGCCCGAGCCAGTCGCCTGAGCAAAAAACGCTCCTGCCAGTTGCCTTGGAGGTTGCAGTCAAGAGTCAGGTAGCAGTGTAGAGCAAGTTTTATTTATGCCCTTAGAGAGGATGGGCCGTCCTGGGTGGGGATTGGTGCTGGCTACACCTGGGTCTTTCCTTATAGCCCTGTATCATGGAGGTATCTGGGGACCCCTATTCTCTTGCCCAGTAATTTCCTGTCCCCCCGCTGCGCTGTGTTTGCGCATTTGGATCCTCTGATTGATTTCTGGTGAGGATGCCTTGTTTGCAGGGGAAAAGGTTATAGGGAGATGCTCTGTTTGATTGTAGGCCCCCTGTTTTAACAATAAATGGCCTGTTTTGAATCACCCAGGGCAGAGTCCCTCTCCTATCTTACCTAACACTCACAAAACCAGAGGGTTGGCCTCCTGGGATCTGGACAGAGTCAGAAATGCTGGGCTTGGTGACAGCTTCCCCCACCACTCTTTTACCCCGACAAGTGTGTCCAGCGTCTGTGGATGGCTGCTTTCCACATGGTGTGGTCTCCTGTGCCCGTGTCCGGCCGGCCTGGAACAGCTGGAGTAAATGTAGATCACAGAGCACAGCACCCTGGGTGGCAGAGTGCCCGTCAGTGGTCAGGAGAGGGCTGACGCTTGGGCTTTGCCTGCTGCTCAGAGTGGCTTGGAAAGGGGAGGGTAAAGGGTGCAGCGTTGTCCAGCGGCTCTGTTTCAATGCAGGTTCTGGGAATGAACCGGCCGTAAGAGAGGCTCCATAGTTCGGGACTGTCAGAGGACCAGGGAAGTAAGACGAAAAAGGTCACTCCAAAGTTTCTAGACAAGGCATTTGATGGTCCCTTTGTCAGAATGGGAAAGTCCGGCCGGGAAGATGGTACTTCAGTTTGGGAGAAGTCGAGTTCCCGGTGACAGCAGGCACGTCTGGCTTTTGGTCCAGACCTGAGACTGAAGCTCAGGAGAGAGATCCAGTGGGGAGGTTGTGAGCTGTCTACGCAGATGCATGGACTTATAGATACATGTCCTCAGAGGAGGATGTTACCTTTGACCTCATCCAATGTGGGAGAGGAGGTGGATTCCACGAGCAGCCGGAGGGAAGAGGGGCTTGGATGATGAGGTGTCCAGGGAACCAAGGCCAAGAGGCTGGAGGGAGGCCCTCGTTGGCAGCAGAGGCTGAAGAGTGAGGCCAGAGGATGGCTGTGGATAGATGGGGTTGGTGACAAGACCTCAGCACAAGGTTTTCAACACTGGCTGTACAGTAGACTCACCTGGGAAGCTTTAAATACTCCGGTGGCTGGGCTGCAGGTCACGTCAGAACCACTGAGCTCAGCATTGTTAAAGCTCCCTCGAGGGCCCCCACGTGCAGCCAGGGCAGAGAACCCGTCAATATGTGTGTGAAGGAGAACGGGGTGTGTGGAGAGGTTGCATTACACGGAACTGGGGAGAGGAAATAGAGGCAACCAGTCTGCTAGTCTTAGAAATGAGTGATGAGAGACACTGGGTCAGAAACAGGGCCATTTATCAGCAGTGGGTCATGAGCCCATTTTTAGGCTCAAGACAAGGAAGTGGAGGAGAAGCCGGCTGATGGAAGGAAACTTCCAAAGAGGGTAGGATTTGGGGGCTGCATTTCCTCTGCTTTCTTTGGGGCAGTAAGATCAGAGGAGAGGCTAGGAGGCCGCCCCTTTTGTTTATGAGGCATCCTAGGGCCGTGGATCCAGACGCTGAGCACCTGGAATAGATGGGGAAGCGAGTCCTGCTACTTGTGTCTGTTGGCCACTCCTGAACGTGTGGTAACTGGGAGTTGGAGCGGCTGGAACAGAACCTTCTGGTGGATTTGATGCAGGTTCAGCCAGGGGACTAAGAGAAGGCTAGTGAACAGCAGTCCTGGCCAGACGCCGGATTTCTGGCTTCCGAGTCCAGCGCGTTTCCGTCCCGCCCACCCCTGACATTTTCGTCTGAGGGTGGACCTCTATGGTGGTTGATTAGACTGGCTTTTAAAACTCTTGGAGGAAAATTTGGCTAAACAAATAAGTCTGTTTGTTTGGGTTTTTTTTTTTTTTTCTTTTTTCTTTCTCTCAAAATAGTTCTGTCTAAAAATTTAGAAAAGGCAGGCAGTTCCTGTTGTGGCACAGTGGAAACAAATCCGACTAGTAATCCATGAGGACGCAGGTTTCAATCCGTGGCCTCGCTCAGTGGGTTAAGGATCCGGCATTGCTGTGCGCTATGGTGTGGGTTGCAGATGTGGCTCAGATCCCATGTTGTTGTGGCTGTGGAATAGGACAGCAGCTGCAGCTCCTATTTGACCCCTAGCCTGGGAACTTGGCATATGCTGAAGGTACACCCCCCCCCCAAAAAAAAGCATAATAAATAAATAAGTAAAAAGTTAGAAAATGCAGATAAGCAGAAAGGAAACATCACTCATAACCCTGCAATCCAAAAATAAGATTGTGTGTTTCTGGATTACAGATTTAAGTCAGATTTTCAGCTCCGTGGAAATAGGACCGTTGCTGTCAGTTCTTGACTGTTTACTCCAGGCAGCTTCTGAGCTGGGTGCTCCTCTGGGGCACCATGTTTAATCCTCTCAAGCCCTGTTCTATCGGTACTATTATTATCTCCATTTTACAGCTGAGAGCCTGGGACTGGGAAAGATTAAGTACCTTGTCCAAGGTCACAAAGACCGAGCTGGGGGCGATGTGGGCAGGAACCATGATTTGCCAGACACTGGTGAGCCCACGCTCCCAGCTGCTCTGTGGGCACTGCCTCCAAACAAAGGAATGTGCATCTGAGGTATGCCCAGCACAGTACGGACCTTCAGCGGGGGCATTAATTTACTGTATTTCAATGACTTCCTGAGCCTTCTTTTACAAGAATGCTCTTGAGGTGTAATTGATGTACAGTGAATTACGTGTATTGAAAGGGTACAGCTTGACCAGTTTGACGCTTAGACCCATGAGATATATATTCACCACAGTCAAGGTGACAAACATACATCCTTCTCTCCCCAAAAGCGTGTTTGTGCTCCCTGGTCCCTTCTCCCTCCTGTGCCTCCTACCTCCCTACCCCAGGCAGCCACGAATTTGCTTTCTGTTACTGCACATTCGTTTGTGTTTGTTAAAATCTTATAAACCTAGTATATCCTGGTTGGGGGCCTGGTTTATTTCCCTCAGCGCAGTGGCTCTGAGATTGATCTGTGCTGTTGAGTGTCTCTGTTCATCCTGTTTTAATAGTTCTCCATTGAGCTGTGGCTCTACCACAGTTTATCCATCCTCCCGTTGATGGGTATTTGGTGGTTTTTACCTATTATACATAGAACTGCTCTAAGTATGTTTAAGTCTTCATATGGATGTATGCTTTTATTTCTCATGGGTCAGCCTCAAAGAGTGGGATGGCTGGGTCAGATGGTGGGTGTTTAACTTTTTAAGAAACCGCCAAACTGTTTTCCAAAGTACTTGTATCATTTTGCATCCCTATGGGCAGTGTGTGCTGGTTCCGTTCCCTCCATATCTCTGTCAGCCTTTGATGTCATCAGTCTTTCTAATTTTTAGACATTCTTTTAGGGGTGCAGTAGATTCTCCCTGTGGTCTTAATTAATACAAGCCTTATAAACTTTCCGCTGTGCAGTTCTTCATGGTGACCTGTAACAGCTGTGAAGCCTTACATATCAAGTAGTAAAAGGAAAAGAGAAGAAAGGTGAAAGTTTGTACTCATCTTAGAGTAATAACGATAGATCCTTTGGTTAGTCCCTCTTGTGTGCTAACTACTCGTTAACCTGGCATCCACTCTGCAAAGTAGGATTGTCTCCATTTTACAGATGAAGAAACTGAGGGTGAGAGAGGTGACGTGACTGACTTAGGGTCTCAAAAAGCAGACTTGCACTCAGCCTGAAAAGCAAAGACCCGAACTCAGCCTTGTCTGTTCCAAAGCTCTCTTATCTGGCCTCCAGGCCTAACTCCATTTTGTAATTAGACCTTAAAAAAAAAAAAAATCGACTTCCCCATTATGGCTCTCTGCCCCAGATGTGGGATGCAGAACTTAAGCCTTCCACATGGTCCAGATAGACATCAGGAAAATTATTTCTAATGTAAATTCCCTGTGGAGTCACTGCCTATAAAATCTCCAAGCCCCGAAGCCTGGGTGCATGAATAGCATGTCATTCTCTGCAGCCCAACCTCTGGGCCAAGTTCGTTCACATCACTTACGTAACAAGAGTCCACTTCAGAGAAGACAGAATTATTATTATTATGCTGTGCCACTCTTCATTTGTGGAGCTATTTCTGTTTCAAATGCAGTCGTCCAATTCACCAAATATTTATCTTGGATCCGGCCATCATTAATTGAGAGCCTACCATGTACTTTCCTGAGTTTTCTCAGTGGTTACACAGCCTCCCCTCTCCCTATGTGATGGGGTCGTTTAGCTTTGGGGGTAAAAGGCAGGTCATCTGAATTGGCCTTCTCTGCTCCTTCCTGTTTCAGTAACCTTGGGCCAGGGACTTACTATCTCTGAGCACCAACAAGATGGCAATTATGAATGACCTCCTCCACAAGGGCTGCAGTGGAGATGGGATGGGATAGTGGAGGTGATCAATAAACAGACGTATGACACTTCCTGTCTTACCAACAAGAAAAAGCTTTGATAATCTATATGGGAAAAGAATCTTAAAAAGAGTGAATGTGTGTGTATGTGTAACTGAATCCCTTTGTTGTATGGCAAAAATTATCACAACATTGTAAATCAACTAACTTCAATAAAACATTAAAAAAGGAGTTCCCGTCGTGGCGCAGTGGTTAACGAATCCGACTAGGAACCATGAGGTTGCAGGTTCGGTCCCTGCCCTTGCTCAGTGGGTTAACGATCCGGCGTTGCTGTGAGCTGTGGTGTAGGTTGCAGACGCGGCTCGGATCCCGCGTTGCTGTGGCTCTGGCGTAGGCTGGCAGCTACAGCTCCGACTGGACCCTTAGCCTGGGAATCTCCACATGCTGTGGGAGCAGCCCAAGAAATAGCAACAACAACAACAACAAAAAAAACAACAACAAAAAAGACAAAAGACAAAAAAAAAAAAATTAAAAAAGAAAACACTTCGAGGTGTTAAGTAATGCAGTCAAAGCTTCAGCGGTAATTGGTGGTGGCAGAAAATCCACATGCCCATCTTCTAGCTTTTAAGTTCTGCATTCTGTCTGCTCACTGTCATCCTTCCCTAGGTTCCTACACACTCCCTGAGAAGCTGAAAAAGTTAAATGACAGAGCCAGCATTCAAAGCCTAGTCTTGTAAGAGTAGCAATGGCTTATTAAAGATGGTTTGGGGGGAAGTGGGAAAAATAAAAAGATACCACCTATAATCTCAACCCAAACCACATTATGGTGTATCAGTCTCTCTTCTCTGCTCAATAGAAAGTGATGCTGGTTTCTTACAGTTTGTAATCACACTGCAGTTAGAGTACTGTGTTCTTTGGTTTTCACTTTCTATTACACCTGTTTACACAAAGTTTCATGCTTTTTGTGAATATAATTTCTAATGGCTGAGAGGAGATACCACAGTTCACTTAACCATCCCCAAATCAAAAGTACTGTGTGTGTGTCCTTCAAAATATCTTGCAGATTGTCTCCTGAAGTAGAATCATTGAGTCAAAAGATAGATACTACTTAGAGTTTGTCTTTTTGCCTTTTCTAGGGCCGCTCCCATGGCATATGGAGATTCCCAGGCTAGGGGTCTAATTGTAGCTGTAGCCGCCGGCCTACACCAGAGGCACAGCAATGTGGGATCCGAGCCACGTCTGCGACCTATACCACAGCTCACGGCAACGCTGAATCCTTAACCCACTGAGCAAGGCCAAAGATCGAACCCGCAACCTCGTGGTTCCTAGTCAGATTCGTTAACCACTGAACCACAACGGGAACTCCGATACTACTTAGAGTTTTTTCAAGTCAGATGTATTGAGGGTTAATTTACAGAGTAAAATTCATCAATTTTAGGCATAAAGTCTTATAGCCACCCCCACAAGTAAGGTATAGGTGATTTTGGTCTCCCTAGAAAGTTCCTAGTGTCCATGTGTTGTTGATCCCTCCCTTTCTTCTCGGCCTTTAACACCACCCATCTGTCTTCTGTTCTTGTATTTTTGTCTTTGCCTGGATATCTTCCGAATGGAGTCAGATGGTAAGTTGCCTTTTAAGTCAGGCTTTTTTCACTTAACACAGTGCTTTGGAGATTTATTCAAGCTGTGTGTATCAGCAGTTGTTTCCTTTTCATTGCTAAGTAGTATTCCTTTGTGGAGAGGTACTATAATCTATGTATCCACGACTTGATGGACATTTGTGTTGTTTCTGATTTTTGGTGATTTTGAGTAGCTGTGATAAACTGTTTGCATAGTGGTTTTATGTGATCATATGTTTTCATGTGGGTAAATACCAAAGAGTGGGGTGGCTAAGTTCATGGTCAGTTTATATTTAACATGATAAGAATATGCCAAACTGTTTTCTAACATTGCGGAAATATTTTGTATTCTCACTAGAAATTTATGAGCATTCTAATTGTTCCACTTCCTTTCCAGCACTTGGTATTTTCAGGGCTGGTTGTTTTGCCATTGGCATAGCTGTCTGACGGCTATCTCATTGTGCATTTAGTGTGTATCCTTAATGACTAATGATGCTGAGGATACTTTCATGTGCTTATTTCCATCCATGTCTTTTCTTTGATGAAATTTCCGTTCAAGTCTCTGTCATTTAAATTTCAGTTGTTTGTATCATTACTGACCTATGAGAATTCTTTACACACTCTGGATACAAATCTTTTATCAGATTTTTATTTTTTGCAAACATTTTCTCCCAATCTGTGCCTTGTCATTTCCTTTCTTCAATGGTATCTTTCAAAGAGCATATGTTTTTAATTTTGACAAAGTCTAATTCATCAGATTTTTATCCTGTGAATCATCTAAGAAATCTCTGCCTATACCAAGTCACAAAGCTTTTCTCCTTTGTTTCCTTGAGCCGGTGCATAGTTTTAGGTCTGTGATCCACTTTGAATTCATTTTTGTTTATAGTAAGAGCTATGGGTGGAGTGTCTTTTTTTTTTTTTTTTCCCTCACATAGATACCTAATTATTGCGTACCTTCCGTCAGATGCCCCTATGTGTGTGGATGGATTTCTGGCCCCTCTCCGGTCCTGCTGGTCTCTCCTTTTGTCTGTACCACATTGTCTCATTTATTATAGCTTTCAAACACGTCTGGACCTTAGGTAATGAATCCCCAGCTTTACTGCTGTTTTTCAAAACTGTTTGATGGATGAATTTTCATTGTTTGCCTTTCTGCATAAATTTTAGAATCAGCTTGTCATTTTCTCAAAAAAGGCCTCTGAGCTTTTGATGGGGATTGTGTCAAATCTGTGGGCCAATGAGGGGAGAGATGACATCTCGCCAACATCGACTCTTCCAATCCATGAACACGATCCCCTGTTGTTTTCCAAGAGTCTGATTTTCTTTAATGTTTTTATCAGAGTTGTCTTCTACTTTCCTTTTAGGGTGTTTGAGGACATTGCTCTGCCCTTCTGGGTAGTAGCCACATTTTTCCTGCACAAAAACCCTGCTGGTTTACACCTCCCTGATGATGTTTTAACTCCCAAGGCTCTCACTCCCCTCTCTTCCACAGTCAATGGCTTATAGCTATTGCTTTATTTACTTAAAAGTTTTAACCTCTTTTTCTTTTCTTTTTTTTTTTTGTCTAACCTTTTTCAGAGTATACCATACGTAGAGAAAACTATGTGTCCGAGTGCATCTTGGTAAATTTTCACAAGGTGGACTTACCAGGTGAAGAAACGGAACATTACCACCCCCTGGGACTTTTTCTGGTCATTACCCCTGTCCCTCCCACCCCCAACACGCACCCCCAGTCCTACCACCAAAGGGACTGCTCGTCTCCACTTCTAACCACATAAATTAGTTTTGTCACGGCTTAGAATTTCCCGGCCATAGGGGACCTTCTAGGTTTCTTCCTCCAGGTTCTGAAGACGTGCCCGAGCTTCTCCTCATGCCTTGACCAGTGCCTGCAGTACACCCCCGCTCCTTTGCCTTCTCCCACATTTCTTCTGCAAGCTTCCTTGGAGGGGCCTCCTTACCTTTAGCTCAGCTTTCGTTTCCTCTGCCCTGGCAAGCTTTGCGATCCCCACCCGCCGGCTTTCCACTGAAAGTGTGTTTACCTTTGTGAGCACGTATTAGCTGGACTGTAGGCTTTTTAAGGTCTGGAACAGACTGTCTCATTAACTCAGTGCCTTCCATGGAGGTCAGTAATTACCTGTTGGATGAATGTTGAGCATCTGGGAAACGGATCCCCCAAAGGTGAACTCCTTGCTCACAGCTGGCCTCCTGGCTTGCAGTCCTCACTGGCTTCTCTTCAAACCCTTTCTCTTCCTTGCATTACTCTTTTTTTTTTTTTTTGTCTTTTTGCTATTTCTTGGGCCGCTCCCACAGCATGTGGAGATTCCCAGGCTAAGGGTCCAGTCGGAGCTGTAGCCCCCGGCCTACACCAGAGCCACAGCAACATGGAATCCGAGCCGTGTCTGCAACCTACACCACAGCTCACGGCAACGCCAGATCGTTAACCCACTGAGCAAGGGCAGGGACTGAACCCGCAACCTCATGGTTCCTAGTCGGATTCGTTAACCACTGCGCCAGGACAGGAACTCCATTGCATTACTCTTTTTGTGACTTATTTCCATGCTGCTTTTGGAGCAAATGAGAAAACGCAATGGCTCTTAGAGGCTGTGTTATCCATCGTTGTGGTGCTAAGAAAGAGAGGTTGATACCTCAACCCCTCATCTGCTGTAAGGTGATAGCTTTTAACCTGTGAAGTCTATGAACCCAGACTCCTGTATCAGTGTCAAGTGCACGTGTGTAGATAACTCAGCGATGTTGAAACCTGTCCTATACTCATCCTGGTACCCACGTACTTTGGGGTGCCCTTTCACTACTGGTATGAAGGCGGCCCTCTCCCAGTTTTTGTTGCCCCTTTATCAAGGTCTGGTTGCTCCTAATGAGTAATGACTGGGAATGTTTTCATGCAGTGTTGGGGCCCCAGCGGCAAATATGAAAAATAGAATCCTTCCTTTGCAGTACGGCCTGTATTGAGCTGTACTTCTGTCTAAAGAGTGGACACATTCCATGTTCTGAAGCAGGCCAGGGAGAAAAGAGCCAGTCGGATTGACCTTGAACACGAGAGTAATTCAGTTCATGGTTGGAGTGGTTTCTATCCACCAGAAAGATGGCGGGTCCTGCCAAACCCTCGAAAGGTAGATCTGCCTGTTGGTCACTTGAGCACTCTGTTCTGAGTCCTTCGTGTCTAAGTGGGCACTGAAGTGGTCCCTCACCGGTCGTCTTAGACAAGGGCAGCCAGCTGAGTGTGTTGTAGGGAGGTTGAGGTAGGTCAAAGGCTGTTCTGGGGAAGGAGTCACAGGCGAGGCTAAAGGGGGGAAGCAGCCAGGAGGAGTGGCCACAGGTGAAGAGTCGGAGCAGGAAGGTTGCCGGGAGGGAGGGGTTCTAGGTCCGTGGGCCTGTTCGGGCTCCCGCCCCCGGTGGAGATTTGCCTCAGCAGCTGGCTTCCAGTCAGGCTGGGTCTCTCCTGAGCTCTGTGGGACCCCCTGTGGCTGTGTGAGTGCTCCCCAGCTGTGCGCACAGAGGAAGGCCTCCAGTTCAGGCCGCGACTCCTAGAGACAGGCCGGTGCCCCATCCAATGCCCCAGGGCAGGCGTGGGCAGCCTGCTTCACACCCATCTGACTCTGTCCCTCAGGAGAAGATTGGTTGGCGGAAGGACGCACTGCACTTGCTGGTGTTCACAACGGACGATGTGCCCCACATCGCACTGGACGGAAAACTGGGGGGCCTGGTGCAGCCACATGACGGCCAGTGCCACCTGAACGAGGCCAACGAGTACACCGCTTCCAACCAGATGGTGAGGGCTAGGGACACCCGCACGGCTCCCGCGCCCACCCCACCCCCACCCCATGGTCTGAGACCCCCCGACCCGATGGTCCGAGACCCCCCACCCCATGGTCCGAGACCCCCCACCCCACCCCACTGGCCTTTGCCACCTTCCTCTGGACCTGTACTCACTGCCTTTCCCATTCAGTCTTGGAACTGGATTTCTATTCCATCTTCTCCTATGGGGCTTCTAGAATATTTCTCAGGGATTTATACAGCTGGTTGACGCTGGGCTACAGAACAGCTCTCAAAGGGGAGAGGCGGTTTTACAGGAGGGAGAGGACTGTGTTCTCGAAGAGACCAAACCTGGGATAGAGATTAGCGGGCAAGGCCGGTGAGGACAAAACTTGCTGACTTCTAGAAATGGGTCCCTACCGTAGAAAACTGACAGACCACTGTAAACCAACTACAATGGAAAACATAAAAATCATAAACAAAAAAAAACAGAAGTGGTTTCCATCATGGTCAGGGGTGGGTGGCAGGTGTCCTGCATGGGATGAGAAGCTTCAAGGGCCTTCCAGTTCCAGTCGTCTGTCACTGTGACCAGGCAGTTAAACAGAATTAAGGCAAAATTTCAAACGTAATAATAATAATAGACCACATTTGCTATACAGTTTTTCCCCCCTAAAACCTACACCTGTTTCCTTCCCAAATTCAACCTGACTTCTGGCTAGAGAGACATTCTTTCTAATTCTTGCCAGACTAGCCCATTTTCTCTAGTTTCAAGAGGTGGTCAGTATCTAGGACTTCCATATTATCCAAGAATAGCGGAGTCTGGAAAAAAGGACCTCCAAACTATACAACTTGGTAACTGCAGAAGCTCACCAGTGAGGGCCCCTGGACCCATCATCAGCCCTTCAAACCCTTTAGGACATTGTTAAACTGCCTCGCAGCTTCCTTGCTGCTCTGCACCCCCTGCCCTGCCCCAGCCCAACCCTCAGCCCGAATGTTAGCTTATTCCCCTTGTGCGCCATGAGCAGGACTGAGCAGAACTTGCAGGGGACATCAGCAGTGCCAACACAGGGCATAGGCAAAGGAAGATTGGGCAAGGAGATCAGGATAGGTCTTAGGCAAGAGAGGAAAGATTACAGGTGCTGATGGTAGATGGTGGGATGTGTTCTTTGGGAGGGGGGTGTCTCCCCACTCTGCCCCATCCCTGCTAAAGGGATGGAAACATGGACCAAATGTGGGAACCCTCTTCTTCTCATTTCTCCATCCTGGTTTGAGAGGGGTGGAAGGAGTGAGTCTAGTTTGATAGATTCCAGAGGTCCTTTCCTGGTGGGTCTCCCCTATACAGTTCCTCAGTTAGCAGCTGCCAGGGGCAGATGCTTTCACAGGTGATGGCTTCCTGAGTGCTCGTTCAAGCCAGGCGCTCGAGTCTCAGTTTACCGGACATGTTACAGCCTCAACTTTTGCCTTGTCCCCAGGACTATCCATCCCTTGCCTTGCTTGGAGAGAAGCTGGCAGAGAACAACATCAACCTCATCTTTGCAGTGACAAAAGGCCATTATATGCTCTACAAGGTACACTTGGAGGGAGTGAGGGAGGCTGGTGGCCTGAATCTGGGGGCTGTGCTGACCCGAAGGTGAATGGGAGATTAGAACGTGGGGTCGGGCAAAGCATGGGAGGCAGGGTGAGGGGTGTTAACAGCCCTGCTCTGTGTGGATGGAGACCCATAAGAGGGTGGAATATAGCCCCGTCTTGAACGAGTGGCAAATAATAGTACTAAGAAAGTACTCACATAGCAGAGCATACCAGGGGAGTTAACCATGTGGTTTCTGATTTGACCATGAGAAACTTCAGAAATGGTACCAATTCCTATTTTTCAGATGATGAAATAGAAACGCCCAGGGACTAGGGAAGGACGAAATGAAATGACAGTGTGCAAAGAGAAAACTAGGCATTGAGGCAGGCTGCGTCACTAATTCCATCATCCAAAGGTTTTATACCTTCCTGCAGGGTACAGGACTAACTCAGACTATTGTTTCCAAGAAAACAATGTCGTGCATGAACAGAGCACTTTCCCCAGTCACTGCATGGACCACCAGTCTGAACTCCCCTCGTGGGCGGGCTCTTCCCCACGATCACGGACAAGTCACCCTTCACTGGGACCGTCCTCTGAGCTGCTCAAGGGGTGCTCGTGTGTTCTGAATGCGAAGCCCAGCTCACCTCTGACTGACGTCCTTGGAATGGAGAGGTTCTGTGGACTTAATCCCATCTCTAGAGCAGCCAGCCCCGGCCCCCTCCTTACTATTCTGAAATAGCCACAAAAGAACCTTTGTCTGATGGTGTGTTTTTCTGCTCCTGCCTGAGATCATCACTGATAAAATGCCACCTATGTCTCCTTGAGATCTTTATCCTCTTTCAGTCTGAATCCATTTTAGAAGATGAAAACAAGATGTCTTTTTTTTTTGTTTAGTGGAAGACAGCAGATAGAACATATCGATACACAGGTACCTCTTTTAGAGGGATCAGTTACACAGACTGTACTGAGAATGCTTCTGGTGCTTCAAGAAGGAAGAGACCCACCTTAGCTTAAGACAGCCTTGCTCAGAACTAAGGACGGGTCATCCAGGGAGGAGGCCCATCCAGTCCAAGGCAGGCTGAGGGAGGTGGGTGTTTCTGGATGCTTCTGTTGCTTTAGGAAGTAACATACTCAGGTGTTGGTATAAGTGAAAGAGGAAAGGCTGCCATTTCAAGCCTGCCTGCTTTGCAAGGACATCACCCAGAGATACCAGGCCTCCTTGGAAGGCACCGTTCACATCTCCGTTCCCTCTTAAGAAGCTGTGTTTGAGATCCTTGGAAAAGTTTCCCCTTTCATTCCTGCTGAACAGGTTGAGGGCATCCTTGAACTGAACCTGGGAATACCTGTGCAGTCCAGGAAAGAGATGGCAAGAACATCCAGAGCGTATTGACCTTGGAGGATGGCATTTCAGAGAGTTGTCCATGACATTCCAGAGAGGAGGGGGCTCCAAAAAGGAGCATAACATTATACTTTAGGAGTTCCCATTTTGGCTCAGCAGGTTAAGAACCCAACTATCATCCATGAGGAGGCGAGTTCAATCCCTGGCCCCACGCAGTGCGTTAAGGATCCAGCATTGCTGCAGGCTGCTGCATAGCTCACAAATGTGGCTCGGATCTGGCGTGGCTGTGGCTATGGTGTAGGCTGGCAGCTGCAGCTCCGATTTGACCCCTGCTAGCCTGGGAACTTCCATGTGGTGCCAGTTTGGCCCTGAAACAAAACAAAACACCAAGAAGGAGCATGACATACTTTAGGAGCAGATCTTGTTGGGCCATTCACACTCAGATCTGTGAAGGCGATACTCCACGGCCTGCTGCAGCAACCCTGTTCCCTTGTGCGTGTTCTTCTCGCCCTCCTTGCAGCATCTTCTCCAATGTATGGTGTGAGAAGGTGGTGGAATATGGAGCTGGGGCCCTGACTCTTGTAGCTCAGTAAGACAGTGTTCGTGCTTTGTCAGTATGGAAGGGCAGAGTGGCCTTATTTCTTTTCTTTCCTTTTTTTCCCCCCAAGAACTTTACAGCCCTGATACCTGGAACAACGGTGGAGATTTTACATGGAGACTCCAAAAATATCATTCAGCTCATTATCAATGCTTACAATGTAAGTCAGTGTTTCTTTTCCTACCCTCGCCCCCACCCCTGCCCTCTCCCACTAGGGCTCCGGGCACTGGGGTGGGCTCAGGTGGGTAGTGCACCATTGCTGCTGTACTTGGCTATGCCTCCTGCCTCTTGAGTTTGGTTCCTTCTTGTCTCACTCGGGTTGGGGTGGAGAGGGACCTCTGCTCAGGGCAGCCCTCTCCCCTCACCCCTGCCACCTTGACTCGGCATACGCTGGTCCCAGTGAGCAGCAGCCCCTCTGTCAAACTCAGACTGGTGGCCCCTGGCCCTCTTGGGTTCTGACTTCGTGGTAACCCTGGGCCCTAGCAGGACACCATGCTGGCGTGGGTACAGGTGCTCTGCCCATCCAATTGCCTGGATGATCCTGCCCGTGTTCCCTGTGGCGAAAGATGAGAAGCATGCACACTGACCTGGCCTCCCAGTGGGCAGGGCTGCCATCCCCCAGGCTCGGAGAGCTCCACATAGAGCTGCCTACCAACAGGGGTCCACACACTTAGGATCTGCCTGGAATCAGGTCCTTTGAGAGGAGCCTGTGGGGCCCTGTTCAGGTCTGTGCTGTTGCAATTCACCTCATTAACTGGCTCTGCTAGAGTAAGTACAGCACCTAAGGACATGGTATAGGAGTCACAACACATCCCAAACGGGTCATCCATGATTCCTAAATCTTCCTCCTTCCTACCCTCCTTGCCCTCGATTCCTAACATCCAAGAAGTCAGGACTCATACTTACCTTTTCTCGGGAAAGCGGCAGGCATGGTTTCTTGTGCTGGGAAGAATATGCCCTCAGCTGTCCCCTCCCTGCGAAGCCCCAGTATGGTCTCAGCCTCCGGTGCCCACCCAGCCCCTCCTGGGGCCACGAAATGCCCAAACTGGAATTCCGAGTGCATCTTCCTGTTAAAAGGAAGTTCTCTGTAGGGGAAGCATAATTTCAGTAGCACTGCTATTCCTTAACTTCTGTGGAATAGACTTGTGGGCTAACCTGGGGACAGAAATAGCCCCTCTGACATCACATGTGTATTAGAAAAACCACCTTGGAGTTCCTGTCATGGCGCAGTGGAAACAAACCCGACTGGGAACCATGAGGTGACAGGTTCGATCCCTGGCCTTGCTCATTGGGTTAAGGATCCGGCGTTGCCATGAGCTGGAGTGAAGGTTGCAGATGCGGCTCGGATCCCACATTGCTGTGGCTGTGGTGAAGGCCAGTGGCTGTAGCTCCGATTGGACTCCTAGCCTGGAGTCCATATGCTGCGGGTGTGGCCCTAAAAAGACAAAAAAAAAGAAAAAAAAAGAAAAACCACCTTCTTTTCTCCTGACCAATTTACAAGTGCATAGTTGGAGCTCTGCCTTTCCAGTTGACTTTGTTACCCTACGGATGCAGCCTTGAGCTGTAAAGTACTGCCAGTTAGACCAGGAGCTGTAGGTAGTACCTCGCTTTGGGGCACCCAGAGCTTGGGGAGTGGCCATCCCTCGCTCAGTCTCCTAAAGGTGGTGAGCGGGTGGCAGTGAGGTTTGTGGCTCATTGTCCTTCTCCCTGCCCCCACCTCTGTTGGAGCCAAGGGTCCTCTTCCTCTCACACATGCTCTGATCCTCCCCACTCCTAGAACAAAACTAGACTTCCTGCTCCTTTCCTGCTTTATTCCCCACATACTCACATCCTCTTTTCTTGTCCCTGACCTTTAAGTCTTCACCAGATCCAGGGGCCACCTCAGAACCCAGGGAGAGCAGATTTCCAGGTGCACTATGCTTTGTGGCTTCCAGATTTCCACAGTGAGAGGATGTGCCATGTACAGAGAGAGTCTGAGAAGAGAGTGTGTGTGTGGCGGGGGCCAGGCCTGCTGACTGTCCCCCTGTCCTGAGGGCCACTCCTCACTGTGACACCTTGGGCCTTAAGCTGTGGACATGGAACAAAGGAGTTGGAGCCAGAGCCAGAGGGCTGCCCTGTGCCGCTCCCTGCATCCTCCTGGGGTCCCAGAGCTTGGAGACCCCAGGGTTAGCCAGGGGCGGGGGGGCGCTGCTCCTTGGATCCACTTTCACTGGTACAGTGACGGCTGCTTGCCTCCTGCCAAGCCAGGGCCTGTGGGGAAAATGGCAGAAGGGCAGCACATTCTGGGCTCGGGTGAGGGGTGCAGCTTTCTCTGGGTCTCTGGGACCCAGCATTTCCATCCTCAGTCAGCTTGGAGTTCAGACACCCCAGGCAGCTGGCTGACAGAGCTCTGGGGCTCTGCTGGGAGCATTTCCTGCTGGAGGCCCAGGCCCCCTGCTCCTGTGGCTTTAATAAAGGAGGGCATCATGACACCCTGTTCTGTAGAACTGGGGAGTGGTGCACCCAAGACAGACAAGGCGCTCTGCTCAGTCAGTGCTCCGTGCGGCCGAGCCATCTGCACGTCCACACCCGTGTGTGGGTCTGCTGAAGACCAGAGTGCACAAGGCAGTGGTGGTGGTCCCCTGGGCGGAGTCTCATAAATGCTCAGTGCTGCTCTTGCTCCGAGGCATGTTGCATTGGCCCTGAGCAGGATTCATGATCGATCAATTCGTTTTCTTAATGGACATCCAGGGGCCTGGGGGAATGTGCTCTGAATGGTGGGCAGAGGTCAGGAGAGGAGTGGGAGCCCCCTCTGCTGTGGAGGGGTTGGGACCTGGAGGAGTAGAGAAAGGGACCTGTTCCAGGCAGGAGCTCCATGTGGAAGCTGGGATGAGCCCCCCGAGGAACTCTAGGAATCTGGTACCACAGCCTGACTCCGTTCACCTGGTGCCTGTGAGAGAACACATTGGGAACACATGCGACTCATGAGTGAGCATGTGAAACTCCACTTTTTCTTTTTGTCTTTTTAGGGCTGTACCCGAGGCATGTGGAAGCTCCCAGGCTAGGGCTGCAGCTGCTGGCCCACACCACAGCCACAGCAACACGTGATCCGAGCCACATCTGCTACACCACAGCTCACGGCAATGCCAGATCCTTAACGCATTGAGCAAGGCGAGGGATTAAAACCCTCATCCTCATGGATACTCGTCAATTTTTTAACCTGCTGAGCCACAATGGGAGCTCCCTGAAACTCCACTCTTCAAACAGTTGTTTCTAGAATACCATCCACAGGGACTGTTCAAATTCAGTGGAAAACTAAAACAGCTTTATTGAGAGACAGTTAACATACAATACATTATGCCAATTTAACGTGTGTCATTTGATAAGTTTTGATACCTGTATACAAGTTACTAAGCCATCACCACCACCATCAAGACATCAAGCGTGTCCATCACCCTAGAAAGTTGGGACCCTAGGTAAGCCCCTACTTCCTGCCTTCCCTTTAGTGGACATTTTAAAGAAAGCTGTTAACTGGAGAAGTGTGAAGCAGCAAGGTATTCGGAGCAAAGTCCAGTTGGCGGGAGCCGTGTTGGGGGTGTGTTGTGCTCAACGTTGATTAGTCCCCAATTCACTGGCCACCATCCTTTGATTTGATTCTGCACAAGACTGTGTGTGTGTGTGTGAGAGAGAGAGAGAGAGAAAGTGTGCACGTGCTGGTACTTTCACCTTGCAGTAGGGGCTCTGATTATCCTTTCACCTGCTCTTGCCCTGGCCGGGGTTGGAGCACAGCGGTAACCAGACTGTTTGCATTTCTCCGTGTCACCTTACCACCTCCACAGTTTGTGGCGGATTTCACGAGTCGTGTGTTGCATGACTATGTGTGGTGTTGACCTCTGCCTCCCTAGAGCTGGCAGACTGTGGGGACATCCTGAAAGGGTTGCAGCGAAGACGTCAAACAGATGCAGTGGCCATGGCATGTCCTCAGGCTGGGGAGGGAGCAAAACGGAACGGGCACATTTCATGTAACGTCTCATAGAATTGCATCTGTGGGAGTTCCCGTCATGACTCAGTGGTTAATAAACCCAACTAGTATCCACAAGGATGCAGGTTCGATCCCTGTACTCACTCAGTGGGTTAAGGATCTGGTCTTGCCATGAGCTATGGTGTAGGTTGCAGACACAGCTTGGATCCCACGTTGCTGTGGCTGTGGTGTAGGCCGGCAGCTGTAGCTGCGATCCAACCCCTAGCCTGGGAACCTCCATATGCTTTGGGTGCAGCCCTAAAAAGACAAAAAAAAAAAAAAAAAAAAAAAGAATCACATCTGTTATTCGTGTGAAATCTTCAACTCTGGGCTTTGATTAGTAAGTTTTTTTTCTTGCTATACCAGTGTCTTTGTTGTGAGGGGTCACCAGTGTGGAGCTTTGCTGTGCAGTGGGTGCTCATGAGGGGTTCCCTTCCAGGGCTCAGAGGTAGAACCCTGGGTGCATGCACATGCATGCACATATGCACCCAGTAGAGTGTCACATTGACAAAGGGGGTGGTGGTGTTAGGACTCAGAGAAATCACAGGGGTTCCTTTGCAGAGTAGGAAAGAATAGCATGAGTTAGAAACCACTAGAGTCGCATGTGGAGGGTGACATCAGAGGCCAGCGGTATATGTTTCTCCTAGCAGAGCACATGTTTCTCTTTTTGTTGTTGCCATAAAGTCTGCTCCCACCCACTCCACAACTGGCCTGACTTAAAGTGATTGCAGATGTGACCTAGCCTGGCTGAGTATTTAATAGCCTTTAAAGTCTGACTTTCTTAACACTGCCTCCTTGTCCTGGAATGAGGAGTGAGGAATCATGTTCGGAGGCATATTTGGTAGCAGTTAATTGAATTTTAGGGGCGACACATCCGTTTTCATGCATCAAATCTGCATTGGCCCTGGCTTTGATCCTCAACTATATCTTGTACTCCATCCATTTATTCATTCATTTGTTTCACAAATATATGTTCACAGCCTAACATGGGGGCAGGCATCCTGCTACACCTTGGGAACAAAACAGTGAACAGAACACAGCCCTGCCCTCTAGGAGCTCATAATCTTGGAGGGGGGGACTGACTCTCTCAACCTGACCATCTGCACTGTCTTTCCAAGGTCAGAGCCAGTTTCTGAATAGAGAGGTGTCTGGTCTGGTCAGAGCACTGCAGGGGGACCCAGAAGGCCCGGTTCTGGTCCTGCCTGCCCTTGGCAGTGGAGTAGCCCTGGGTGAGGCTGTTTTTTGTCCCACTTTCCATAACATGAGCGGTTTGAACTGAAAAAAACCTCCATCATTCCTACCCCCCCTAACATCTGAAGAGTTATTGAATCCAGAAACCATGTGAGGATCAGGAATAATACAAATGTTAGATCTGAACACAAAGCTTAGGGTCTTATGGCCTGAATAGAACAGAGGATTCAGTTTCCACCCGTTGTTCCTGATTCATGAAGTGGGAGTCTCAGTCCCCTGTGCTTTTTGTCCCTCCACTGAGTTCCCCAGTAACGCTTCCAGGAGGTGGCTTCAGCAGACCTTGGTGGGAAAGTTTTCTCCAGGATCTCGTTTCTTTGCCAAAGCGCCCTTGTATTTCATGAGATTGATCCCAAGTAATTTTTTTTTTTTTTTTTTTTTGTCTTTTTAGGGCCACATCCACGGCATAGGGAAGTTCCCAGGCTAGGGGTCAAATCGGAGCTGTAGCTGCTGACCTACACCACAGCCACAGCAACGCCAGATCCAAGGCACATCTGTGACCTACACCACAGCTCATGGCAACGCCGGATCCTTAGCCCACTGAGCGAGGCCAGGGATCGAACCCCCCGTTCTCATTGGTTACTAGTCAGATTTGTTACCACAGAGCCATGAAGGGAACTCGGTTCCCAAGTAATTTTTAAGTGGCTCTGATCTACTTAGCCCTTTTTAATGAGAAACTGTCTTGCCTCACTCATACTTATTTAATTTACCTTATCTTTCAAAAATAATTGGTAGTTTCTTCCATGAAGTCACCTAGCATAGCTGCTGTTAAAACATCCACCCTTCCATCCACCCATCCATTCATTCCACAAAAGCTTGTGTTCAGTCTTAGGGAGAAATATGATATGGTCCTTGGAATTCACAGCTGGAGGTGGGGACAGATTGGTGAATAACTGATCACATTCAGCAGGAGAGCTTTGTGTGCAGAGTGACACTGCTCTGGCAGTCTTCTGCCAGTGGAGGCTGGCACTAACAAGAGGAAGTGGATTTAGGAGAGTATTTTTGGAGTTGTAGATACATTTAGACAATTTGTTGCAAAGGGAGAGACTATTTTTGCTAGAGTGTTTTCAACAAGCTGTTAATGTGGGCGAACTGCATATTTAACTCAAGTTTAATACTACATGCTCAGCACAAAAGGAAAAAAAAAAAAGGAAATAAAAGAAACTAGAGAGCAAAAGGCATTTCTGCTTGCTGTTCCATCCAGCACCCTCCTCCCTAGAGTGCACCTGAGAGGGGAGATTGGAGTCTTCAGTTGATCTGAGGCAGGGGGTGGTATCCATGTGTCCATGTGTCTCTTCTTATGTGCATCCTGCTCTTCTGTGTGCATCTGGTGTAACCACAAGCCAGGTACTTCATTTGGCCTCAGTCTCCAAAGCACATGCACATCCTCCTTAAGAGATTTTTTTCTTTTTTCTTTTTGGTCTTTTTAGGTCTTTTTTTGGTCTTTTATGCACCCACAGCATATGAAGTTCTCAGGCTAGGAGTAGAATCTGGAGCTGCAGCTGCTGACCTACACTATAGGCATAGCAACACGGGATCCGAGCCATGCCTGCAACCTACGCCACGGCTCACAGCAACGCTGGGTCCTTAACCCACTGAGCAGGGCCAGGGATCAAGCCCACATCCTCATGGATACTAGTCAGGTTTGTTACCACTGAGCTGCGACAGAAACTCCTTACAGATTTTCAATGCAATTTTTGAAAAACTGTTATGGAGGAGTTCCCATCGTGGCTCAGCGGTTAACGAACCCGACAAGGATCCATGAGGTTGTGGGTTTGATCCCTGGCCTTGCTCAGTGGTTAAGGATCCAGCGTTGCCATGAGCTCTGGTGTAGGTTGCAGATGTGGCTCGGATCACACGTTGCTCTGGTTGTGGCATAGGGTGGCAGCTACAGCTCCCATTCAACCCCTAGCCTTGGAACTTCCACATGCCATGAGTATAGCCCTAAAAAGCACACACACACAAAAAAAATTCCATTGACATATACTTGATTTGCAGTGTTGTGTTAATTTCTGCTGTACAGAAAAGTGAATCAGTTATAGTATATATATAATTTTAAATATTCTTCTCCATTATAGTTTATCACAGGATATTGAATATAGTTCCCTGTGCTACCCATTCTCTAGGTAATAGTTTGTACCTGCTAACCCCAAACTTCCAGTCAATCCTTCCCCCACCCACACCCCACCCTTGGCAACAAGTCTGTTCTCTATGCCTCTGTTTCTGTTTCATAGATATGTTCATTTGTGTCATATTTCAGATTGTACATATAAGTGATATCATATGATATTTGTCTTTCTCTGACTTCACTTAATACGAAAGTCTCTAGATGCATCCACGTTGCTGCAAATGGCATTATTTCATTCATTTTTATGGCTGAGTAATATTCCATTATATATACATATACACACACATACATATATATACCACCATTTTTTTTTAACCCATTCATCTGTCAGTGAACATTTAGGTTGTTTCTCAAGGGCAATTCTTTTCATTTTTAAAAAAGTCTTATTGATGTATAGTTGATTTACAAGGTTGTGATAATTCCTGCTGTATGACAGAGTGATTCAGTTAGATGTATATACACGTCCATTCTCCTTCAGACTTTTCTCCCACATAGATTATCACAGAATACTGGGTAGAGTTCTCTTTGCTATACAGCAGGCCCCCACTGGCCAATCATTCCATGTACCTTGGTGTTCAAGGGCAGTTTTTGTAAACTTAGAGACGTATGAGTGATTGTACGGACTTTGCACAAACTAAATACACCTGAGTATTAAGCCAACCAGGTCAAAAAACAGAGTATTACTAGCACCCAGAACCCCTATTATGCCCTCTTCTAGTATATCTCCCAAGGGTAACTGTTAGTTTTGCCTGTTTTTAAATTTCATATAAGTAAAATCATACAGTATGTATGTCTTTTGTGTCTGGCTTCTTTTAGGCCATGTGATATTTGGAAGATTCATCTATGTCATATCATGTAGTCATATTTCATTCATTTTTGTACTGTTCGGTATTCTATGTGAATACGTCATAATTTGGAAAAAAAATAATTTGGAAAAAATAAAGTCTGTCCTGTTGATAGATTTTTGGTAGTTCCAGTTTCTAGCTATCACAGGCAGTTCCTGCTGTGACACGTTGAGTTAAGGATCCAGTGTTGTCTCTGCAGCACCTCGGGTTTCTGTTGAGTCATGGGTTCAATTCCTGGCCCAGGTACTTCCATATGCCATGGGTGCAGCCAAAAAAAAAAACAGTTGCTGAAACATTCTCATATCTGTTTTCTGGTCAGTACACATCTGTGTTGGGTAGAATCCTAGTGTGAATTGCTTATCTCAAGTTGACCTGAGCATTAATAGATACTGCCTAGTGTTTTTCTCAAGAGTTGTACCAGTTCACACTCCCACCAGTAGGCTGTGAGGGCCCCAGTTGTTCCAGCGCCTTCCTAACACTTGATACTCTTTTGTCTTTTATTTTTTCTATTCTGATGGGTGATTTTGGCTTGACTTTTATTTCATCCATTGTCTTGAGAACATAACCCACACATAAGGTGTTATTCTCTCAGAGTGTAGTTCAAAACTCATGAATGTGGACCTCATCTGATGGGGCATGGGTGTGACAGTGAGGAATGTGTGAATTCTGGGAGAAACTGCCTCCTGAGCTGATGGGGAAGAACGATGAAGGGCTGCTTGTGCAGGAGGAGAGAGGAGGGTAGTTGAGCAAAGGCACTTTATCCCAGGCACAGCAAAGGCCCCAAGTCTGGAGAGCACACGGCAAGGATTGAGGAGCTCCATGTCTGAGGCTGAGGGCGGGGGGAGAGGTGACTGCAGAGACGAGCAGGGAGAGGGCATCACCCCCGAAGCAGATGAGATGATGGCAAGTGGGCCATTAGCAATTCCTCTAAGACCACAGCAGGAGGCCAGCCTAGCAAGGCAGCCTGTGGGTGTGGAGAGAAGGAGAGGGATGAGAGTGGGCTGGCAGCCTTGCCTGCTGGCTCTTGCCTTGGCTTAAGGCCCTTGAGTTAGAGGAGGCCACCCAGGTATGGAGAGCATTTCGATGCAGCCTTTTCTAAGTGGCTCTGGCTTCATCTTCCTTCTCTGTGCAGAGCATCCGGTCTAAAGTGGAGCTGTCCGTCTGGGATCAGCCTGAGGATCTTAATCTCTTCTTCACTGCTACCTGCCAGGACGGCATATCCTACCCTGGTCAGAGGAAGTGTGAGGGCCTGAAGATCGGGGACACGGTAAGTTCTCACCCCCCATTTGTTTTTAGGGCTTTTTGTCTTTTTAGGTCCACTCCCATGGTGTATGGAGGTTCCCAGGCTAGGGGTGGTATCAGAGCTGTAGCCGCTGGCCTATGCCAGAGCCATAGCAACACCAGATCCGAGCCGTGTCTGCCACCTACAGCACAGCTCATGGCAGCACTGGATCCCTAATCCACTGAGCGAGGTCAGGGATCGAACCTGCATCCTCATGGATGCTAGTCAGATTCGTTTCTGCTGAGCCACGATGGGAACTCCTACCTCCTGTTTGTTTATACTTGTCAGTGTCAGTAGTCATTTTTTGGCTTCTGATAACTTGTGTGACTTAATAGAGACCTTCTGAGTTTGTATGTGACTTCTAACTCTGCAGCCCCGGGGTCCCCCTCAGCTTGCTGGGTGCTGTGTCTTCAAGGTGCAGGTGAACTCATTACAAAGCTCTAGTTGATATACCGCACTTAGTGCATTGCCACCTAAGGCCTCCTCAACTTGATGTGTGCCTTTGGTGTCTTAAAACCATTATTTTCTTAGTTTACAGGGTGAAATTGGGTGGGAGAGGGTAGGTGGGAACCTGAAAGACCCAGCCTTCATTTTTAGTCTTCTCCAGCTTGCCCTGTGCCTCCGATAATCTGATCTTCACTCTTCCCTCCTGTAACACATGAAGAAAACCATCCCATCCACTTCTTCTGACTGGATGAGATGGAATGGGTAACTCTGTAGCAGTGGAGGGCACGGGTGCCTTGTGTGGATGAAGTGGATATAATTAAGTGGGGGGAGGAAACGTTGCGTCTAAAGATGGGCACCTGTGTTCCAGGCCACGGACTGGAGGGAGGGAAGAAGATATATGGGTGATGAAACACCAGCTCAGAGGCAGGCAGAGTGGTGATGGAGGGCCATCCACACTTCTTCTAGAGGTTCCTGCTATCGGAAGCAGACCGCAAGAGCCACTCCTTGCTTTACTGACCCTTCATTGCTCAGCAAATAGAAAGGCATTTCTCTTCCGTACTTTTTTTCCCCATTTTAAAAAATTTTATTCAAGTATAGTTGATTTACGGAGTTCCCGTCGTGGCGCAGTGGTTAACGAATCCGACTAGGAACCATGAGGTTGCGGGTTCGGTCCCTGCCCTTGCTCAGTGGGTTAATGATCCGGCATTGCCGTGAGCTGTGGTGTAGGTTGCAGACACGGCTCGGATCTCGAGTTGCTGTGGCTCTGGCGTAGGCTGGTGGCTACGGCTCCGATTGGACCCCTAGCCTGGGAACCTCCATATGCCGCGGGAGCGGCCCAAGAAATAGCAAAAAGGCAAAAAAAAAAACAAAAAACAAAAAACAAACAAACAAACAAAAAAAAAAGTATAGTTGATTTACAAGTTGTGATAATTTCTGCTCTACAGCAAAGTGACTCAGTTACACATACACATGCACCCATTCTTTTTCAGATTCTTTTCCCATATAGATTATCACAGAATTTTGATGGGGTTGAGTTCCCTGTGCTGTACAGCAGGTCCCCATTGGCCAGTCATTCAGTATACAATGTACATGTGCCAATCTCAAATCCCCAGTTCATCCCCGCCCCTGCCACCTGTCTCCTTTGGTAACTATAAGTTTATTTACAAAGTCTGTGAGTTTGTTTCTGTTATGCAATAAGTTCATTTGTATCTTTTTTTTTAGATTCCACCTATAAGTGATATCATATGTTTGTTTTTCACTGTCTAACTTCACTTAGTGTAATAATCTCTAGATTCCATCCATGTTGCTGCAAATGGCTGTATTTTGCTCTTTTTTATATACCACATCTTTATACAGCACATATATGGGTCTTGTTTTTGTATCCATTCAGCCAGTCTATGTCTTTTGGTTGGAGCATTTAGTCCATTGACATTTAAGGTAATTATTGATATGTATGTTCTTATTGCCCTTTTATAATTGTTGTGGATTTAACACAAAAGCCTTATAGTTACTAAAATTGAAGATTCAGCTATGAAAAATGAAAGGAGGCAGAACTAGCCAGAAAAAACTGCATGTAAGTGGGTTCTATAGATCCATGGATGAAATACTTGGTGCAATGGGTCAAGAAAGCTGAAGAATGATGTGTAAATCACCCAAACAAGGAACCTTCACTTGGAGAAATAGGTGCATTGGAACGGAGGTGAGAAGCAGGATGGGCAGCACACACACCAGATGCCTGGGTTTCAGGAAGTCTCTTCACAGTTTCTAATGACATCTTTAAGCAAAGACCCTTAATAGAGGTTGGCGGTAGCAGAGCCAGGCAGGTGCCGAGCTGAGCTAGGTTGCTTTCTGGGAGTGTTGGTAACTCAGCTGGAGAAAGACTTGACTGAGGTGCCGGCTGTCTCCTGTCTCTTTATGTTGCCTGCCGCCTTGGTGGAACTCAAGACCTGCTTATCACAGGTGGACGGTCACAAAGCTGGAGCAAACAGGTTATCTTACAAAACGGGAAAACCAGAATTGAAGAGCATTTTTCATAACGGAACTGGGTTGAAATCGTCAGGGTTAATATCTTGCATTTCATTCAGAATATGAATAGGCTAGAGGGAACTTGGCTTGATGGTAGCTTTTAAGAAAAGGATCTGGCAGATTCTCATTCTCAGAAAGGCTCAATGTGAATAGGCAGTGTTGCTTTAGATAAAACAATGCCAACCAATGCTGTATTAATGGAGATATTTTAAAACCCCAGCGATAACGCTTTCACTCTTCTTTGGGTCAGATTGCCTCTGGAGTTCTTTGTTCAGTTGTTTTTGTTAAAAGGGCAAGTGATAACTACCCGCCCCCCCCAAGTCTGAGCCTCCCTTGGGTGCCAAGGGGCCATGGCCTTGTTGAGACAGTGACCCAAAGGCAGGCCCCCACGCTGGCTCCTTGTTTCCTCTCTCTAAGAGGCCGCGGCCACATGGCCTCTGGCTCCACTGCCAGGGGGGAGGGGGTGTTTTCTGTGGATGGAGAGAGGCTGGCACAGAGCAGCGGCCACTCTCCCATCATAGCCAGACATGGTGCTGCTTGCCAGGCCATGCCCGGCCCTGGGAGGTGAGTTCTTTGAGGGCCCTGCAGGCAGTGGAGGGCAGAACCCAGGGCAAAGTGAAAATGTGTGGTCCTTGTTCCAAAAAACAAAGACTTTCAAGACGATGGCAGCAGCGTATTCAGCTGAGTGTGGGGCCCTGTGTGACTGCACAGGCACATGCCCATGGAGCCAGCCCCGGAGAGGGAACTGGGTTTTCCCCTTAACTCGCTTTCTGCTGAAGGAGAGATATGAGAGGTACATCTGTCCCTCTGAATGCTCTCCAGAGAGCTGACAGCTGAACTTGTCAGGTTTGCTGCCGAGTAAGCGGGCATTTCCCTCCTAACATTTGTCCCAGGGACAGATCTGGTAAAGGGAATGTACATGCAAAGGAGCCAATCCCACAGAGTGGGGCACAGTGGTAAAAGCTGGGTTTGGTGCTACGGGAGCCCCAGAGAAGAAGGGGGTGCAATTCAAGTGGAGGCTGAGTTTCCTAGACATAGGAGAGGGGTGGGGAGGCTGCAGTAGTGGGCATGGCATGCGTAAAGCAGCAGGTGAGGAGTCCAGGAGGCTGTGAAAGAGCATTGCCCTTTTGCAGGTGGGAAGCAAGAGAGGGCAGAGAGTTCGGGACCAAGGGGCAGAGTGGCTGGGGCTGCTGTCCTACTGGTAGGACATAATGTGCCATGCTAAGGTGTCTGGCCATCATTTGGCAGAGGGGTGCATTCTGTAGTACCATGAGTTGGGAGGGCTGTGGGCATGTCCAGGAATGACGAGGGGCGAGGCAGGAGTATAGATGTGGCAGAATGGCCCTGGGGCTCACCTGGAGAAGAGGGATTAGGGAAAGCATCCTGCTGTCACGTGTGTCTCAGGGTCTGGCCTGTGGGTAAGGACATGGCCCGGGGGTGGGGGGAGCCTTGGGACAGCTGGGTTCATCTCCGTGTAAGCAGAGCTTCGTGCAGAGGTGGGGGTGGGCAGGCAGAGGCTCCATGGTCACTTCCAGCCAGAGGCTGTACTTCTGTGACTGTTTTATGTTCTCTGGGTTAGGAGATCTGTCCAGGCAGGAAACAGGAGAGGTGACAGGGGATGAGGGACAAGGTTGTCCTCAGAGAGATAGTCCTTCACTAAAACCAGCAAGACCCAAATCCAGTGATTGCTCTTTTTTTCCTGATTTTCCTCCCAACGCCTCTCAGGGCTGACTGAAGGGGCCCTGCCACTGGGAGTCAGTTTTCTCATGAACTGGCTTTGACAAATCAGTATGCGAGTGGCCGGCTATGCGGCCAGCACTGACGCCTGGTACAAAGGACCCAGTGAGCCCCAGCACAGGCTTCCCACAGCGTCCCCCTCTCATGTCCCCTCCCCCCCGGGGCTCTCCACCCTGTGCCCATGCCCAGCACTTTGTCTCAGTGAGCTGCTCGTGCACTTGGCATCTGCACGGCCCTGGGTTTGGTGGGCTTGGGTGGGGGCTGGGCAGCAGCCCTGGGGGCCACCAGGAGCATCCCAATGAGATTCCGCTATTAAGACAAGGCGGGCAGGAGAGCTGTGGCAAATCCAGAAATGCCGAGGCGGGTAGGCAGGAGTATAGACGCGGCAGAATGGCCCGGGGCTCATCTGGAACCTCGTGGCGGGGGAAGGAAGGTCTCCAGGAAGTGGGGAGCTTTTGCTCTCAGAGTCCACAGTCATCAGCAAAGAGAAGCCTCATTCCAGCCACCTAACAGACCCTGGATTCTTCCCTGATCCTTCAGGGAAATGGACTCTGAAGGGAGGAGTAACAACAGATTTACTTGCCGTGCCCAAGTGCTTTTTATAGCATTCCCATGCCCAGCAGGACCCGAGGCCCAGTGACCTACACAGAGCTGTTCTCTGGTGATCTGTGGCCAGCCGCGCACCAGGCTGCAGGGAGCCCCAGCAGCTAGGACCTCAGTTAGACCAAAACTTTGGCTGAACAGAACCTGCTCAAAAGAGCCAGGGTCTCCTTGTTCCTCCAGCTGTGCCGACAGTGTGTGAGCTTTCTGAATCCTGGGCGATCAGCTGCCAGCACTGATTCGGGGCAGCCCTAATCCCTCCACTCCCCAGCAAACACAGACACATCGGGAGACCCAGGAGATGGAATTCTCTCTTCTTACTTGATCCCTTGACGCAGGCAAGTTTTCCTAGGGGAAGGTTATGCTCACTCCCCACAGTCTTGCAGTAATTAAATGTCTTTGGCTCTTGGTCCAGGTTATTGCTTTGTAATTTATTCTATCTCCAGCCTCCAGATGCCTTTGGGGGGCAGGGGTTTTCCATTTAACAAGTTCAGCACAATTGTTCTCCTGGGAAGTAGTAGGTGTCTCTAAGGGAAGGATGCTCACCTCCACATTCTCAATGGCCTCATGGTCAGGTGCAGCCCCCCCTTCTGTCCCTTCTGCAGGCTCAGGTTATCACCAGCCCAAGGCAGGAGAATTCGAAGGAGCCTCCTGGTCACCCCCTGGGGGTCCCCGTCTAGTGATCCCTGTGCGAGCCAGGCCTCTCTATCTGTACCCAGACCTGGACACTGGACATCTGCCTCATTCCCTCCTTCTAGGAGGTGACATGCCAAGGACAGCACAGGCCCATTGCTACCCCTCACCAGCTCTGTGACCAGCACCAAGCTCCCCCAGCCCTCCACCCGCGTTCTGTCTCCTAGGGCATGCCAATGGGATGCTTGTGGAAATGCCTACACAGTGCCTGGTGGGTGCGGTACTCGGTCCCTGGTGACCATTGGGGTGGGTCTCATCTTGTTTCCTTACCTCAAGGGCCCCCCTGTTCCTCAGGACCTTGGAACGAAGTCTTGGACTTGCTTTTGTCAATCTCTCCCTTCATCTCCTCCCACCCCCCCACATAGAGGTAGGGGTGGGCCAGTCCCAACTGTGCAGCTGGCTTAGTTCTCTCAGCGTCCTTTGGCCCTGGCTCCTGGGCATCATCCTCAGCCCACCTGTTCAACAGCATCTCCTGCGATGCTCTTTGCTAATGCTGAGTCCCTGGAGCCGAGGCTTGCCATCAGGCAGGACCCTCTGTAGGACCTAGAGAGCTGGGCCTCCTGCTCAGTCTTACACACTCCTGCTTTCACACTGGGGGGTCCCTGTATGTCACAATCTGAGAGGAGGGAAGGCCTGTTAGAATTAGTAAAGATCCCAATGTGATAAGGATATGTAGAAGGTTAAGAGGGTTCCCCCAAAATACACATCATTACCTAAAGCATATCCAGTAAAGCAGGTGGTTGATGACATGTAAAAAATCAGCTTCATTCCAAGCCAAATAATAGAAGTAATGATACCAATAGATAAAAGTGGTTCCTAATTTGTTTTGAATGTTCTGAGGAGGCTTCTGAAAAAAATAAAGCCATCTGGGCCAGAGGTGGTGAGTCAGTCAGTTTCTGGAGTGCGCAGGGTTCTATCGATTCAGGGAAGAAGGACTTCAGGATGCGTTTGGTCAGGGCGTGCCAGCTACCTGTCTGTAGATTTTCCCAGCGCCCTGCTGGGAGCACGCGGTGCTGGATGCTTCTCACCCGCACAATGGGAGGAGGGGAGGTGGAGGAGTCATGCTCTGCTTCCTGGGGAATCAGTGAGTGGTGTCTTTGCTTTCCTCCCATCCCAGTCCTGTGGGCAGCTAGCAGGCATCTTTCTTCCATCACCATCTGCCAGCAAGGGCCACCTTGCTGCCTGTTTCCGTGGCAACCCATGAACAACTCGGGAGTTAGCAACACTTCTTCTTCACATACTTTGTTTTATAAGAAAAAGTCTAAGTGTAGCAATGATTCTCCAGACGCAGGGCTGTGGGCTGATGGTGAAAGGAGCAGCTGTGAGGGCCATGCAGGGAGAAATTGGTGTGCCGGTGAGGGGACATAGGCTGGAAGGGACCCAGGAGTCATCTCTCCCTTCTCCAGCAGGGGAGGAAATAACCTCTGCAGAGGGGTAAGCACCTCATGACCCCAGGGCCCTGTGAGTTCAGGAGCACGCCTTGCCTGGCACAGAGGAGATGCCTGGTAAATATTTGTTGGACTTTCAAAATGAGACAGGGAAAGGATGGGATAGAAGTGAAAAGAAAGGGAAGGAAGAGAAATGTGTAACCTTGAGTGAATCTTTCTACCTTCTGCTGCTCACTGTCTTCCTTGGGGTGTGGGGATTAAAAGAGGTAATAAATGTTAAAGAACCAAGCACGATGCCTGTCAAGTGTTGGCACCCTGAATATGCTCTTCCTGGGAACTGAAGGGGGCTGCTGGCTGTTGGGCCGCTTCAGGGAGGGCCTGGGTTTGGCCCCAGCTCTTCTCTGAGGACCTGGGAGAAGCTGTGCCTGGGCCAGGCCCCTGGATGCTCCAGAGGCTGGTGCAGGTAACGGGAGTCCCAGACGGCCATGGCCACGATGTCCCCTCTCTTTCTCCTGCCCAGGCATCCTTTGAGGTGTCAGTGGAGGCCCGGAGCTGCCCGGGCAAACACGCACAGCACACGTTCACCCTGCGGCCCGTGGGCTTCCGGGACAGCCTGGAGGTGGGAGTCACCTACAACTGCAGGTGCGGCTGCAGTGTGAGGCTGGAGCCCAACAGCGCCAGGTGCAGCGGCAACGGGACTTATGTCTGCGGCCTGTGCGAGTGCAACCCCAGCTACCTGGGCACCAGGTGCGAGTGCCAGGAAGGGGAGAGACAGAGCGGGTACCAGAACCTGTGCCGGGAAGCAGAGGGCAAGCCGCTGTGTAGCGGCCGTGGGCAGTGCAGCTGCAACCAGTGCTCCTGCTTCGAGAGCGAGTTCGGGAAGATCTACGGGCGCTTCTGCGAGTGTGACAACTTCTCCTGCGCCAGGAACAAAGGAGTTCTCTGCTCAGGTAGGCTTCCCGCTGGCCCTTTGGCTCTGAGCCAGGCACAGGTGCCGGGTGCCATTGGGACATTCCTGGAGCATGCCTTCTACCAACTGCCATGGTCCTCCTGGGTGAGGGCGAGGGCAAGCCTTGGCAGGGGGGCCAGCGTGGAAATACCAAAGCAGGAGGAGGCACTGCCATGTGACCTGGACACTCAGAGATGGAGGAGCCTACTTTGGGTCATCCAGGATGGACCTGCACAGCATTTCTGACAGTAGATGGTCAGCCTGAAGTGTGTGGAGGTTCCCAGGCTAGGGGTCAAATCGGAGCTGTAGCCACCAGCCTATACCACAGCCACAGCAACGCGGGATCCAAGACATGTCTGTGACCAACACCATTGCTCCCGGCAACACCGGATCCTTAACCCACTGTGGGAGGCCAGGGATCAAATGTGCATCCTCATGGATACTAGTAGGGTTCTTAACCACTGAGCAATGATAGAAATTCCCAGTCAGCCTCTTCCTGATTGCCTCTGGGGGCAGGGTGCTCCCTGACGCGGGTCATGGTTATTGCCAGGTCATGGTTATTGCCTTGTTAGACATCCCATTCATCTCCTGCTGCTGCTCCAACAAGTCACCAGACTTAGTGGCTTAAAACAACACAATTTATTCTGTTATCGTTCTGAGCATCAGAAGTCTGAACTGGATGTTATTTGGCTAAAACCCAGGTGTCAGCAGGGCTGCAGTCCTTCGGAAACGCTAAGGGGAATCTGTTTCCGGGCCCTTTCCAGCTTCCCGAAGCCACCTGCCGTCCTTGGCTCACAGTACCTTCCTCTGTTTTCAAAGCCGGCACTGCAGTACCCTCAGATCTTTGATCCTGGCCTCTGCCTATGTCACACCTCTTTCTCTGCTTCCCCCTTAGAAGGGGCCTCGTGATTGCTTTAACTCCACAGCGACAATCCAGGCATGTCCCCTCATTGTAGGATCCTTGACTGAATCTCACCCGCAGGGTCCCTCCAACTGTGTAAAGTAACACTGGTACAAGTCCAGGGAGTAGGCTGTGCACACCTTTGAGGGCCGTTGTTCTGCCTCCCATGGAGTCTTTGAAAGTGTCCTTTTATATTGAACAGAAAATTGTTTCTCAGTCACTTCCCAGTCGTTCACATGTCCCTCGACCACAGGACAACCTTCCAACATCTGAAAACTTCTTTGTAAAGGTTTTTCTTTTGTCTCATCCCGGCTAGACATCAGGTCTCTTCCTTAGCTGAGGTTCCATCATTTTAAGGATGTGTCTCAGAATCAGGCACAGCCCCAAGTTCAGCTAAACGTTTGCTTCTTTGAACTGGACGCTGCACTTCCATTAACACATCCAAATGACACTCAGTTTTCTCTTTCTTTTCCGTTGAACAAGCACATTGTGGTGCTGAGCTGGGTTTTAACTTGACTACCAAAAATTGGGGATTGTTAGTGTTTTGAATGAACTATAACCCTGCCAAGTTTCTATCATGTCACGTTTGAGCACTTGAATCTCAGCATAGGACTTCACATGGATTCCAGTTAAATTATAGTTTGGCAGGTCCCATTCTGGGAGTTGCATTCCTATGAGATACTGTAAAGTCATGACTCAAAAGGATCATTCATTCTGTCCAGCACCATGCCCCTGGCAAATAGAGTAAGCAGAACAATTTCAGGCAGGATTGAAGTTTCTTCTACTGCTGTGTGATCTGTTGTGTAGTCTGTGTGGATTCTGTTGTTTCTGAGATGTCTTCCTTGAGAATGGTCTTCCAGTTGTGAAGTGTTGATTTAAAAGGAACTTAGCGTGTGGCAGAGGAGGTGAAACAGGAACGCGTGAAGCAAATCGGAACATAGACGTGATCTGTCATTGTGGAGGACAGCTGTCCCTCCATGGGAGAAACAAGTGCAGAAGCTTGCACAGACCTTCTGTGCATAAGCAAGGGAGGTGTCCCTGGCAGACCGCACTGTGAGTCGGGTATGAGCACGCCCATGGGTGCAGTGGGACCAGCGCGTTCAAAGTTAGAACTGCTCTGGAATATGCAGGACATGTGAATGTCAGAGGAGACAGCTAGGAGGTAGAGTCAGGCTGCACAGGTCCCTACTTTCTGATGGGTGGTTCTGCTGGATGGTTCTGTCTGGATTAGCAGACAAAGCGCTTAGGATCAGGCAGGCCTGGGCTGAAATCCAACCCCACCGTGTGCTGCTGCCTATGTCACTTTGCGCTTAGAGCTGTCGTGAACAGTAGGAGAATGTGTCTAGGGCACCTAGCGCATTGCCTCACTACCACTGGTCCCTTTCAGAGTTAGAGCCACACATGCCTGGGAGCGGCAGCTGCTGCCCAGCGTGCAGGTGGGGCCTGGACTCTGCTGAGGACTTCCGGCATGGCACTGAGGATGCACTGCCCATTCCTCTTGGCAGCCACCGCAAAGGCTCCAAGAAGATGGCTGGGTCTGTAACGGGCTTCAGCAGTGCCTTTTTTTTTTTTTTTTTTTTTTGTTAAAGCCTGTTAGCACATATTATCACAGAACGCTCTCCTTTCCCCTCCAGTACCGGAAATCATCCTCTGATGTGTCTTTGTCCAGAAGGCTGCTTATGTCGGTGTTACCAGGGAGTCAGGGCTGCTATGTCTGGTGACCAAGGAGATCCTATCCCTGGGGTTTATCGGCCTACCACCTGGGCCGTCTTGGACATTGGGTTTTCCTCTCTCTAAAAATGGCTCCATACCCCCTTGTTTCTGCACCCTTTTGAGAACTGAAGGAGAAGATGGAGGTAAAGGACTTGGCGTGGTGCTTGGCAGGAAACAGGGCCCAGCACGTGGGAGGTGCCTCCTCTCCCTCCGATGCTGATCCACGTTCCTCTGGATACGGCTCAGAGCCTGGATGTGGGGCTGGGGCTGGGGGGTGGGGGCGAGTGGCCTTAGTAGGGGAAAGTGGTCATTTTGGAGACTGGATGTTCTGTAGTTGAGTGAGTACCCCCTGAACCCACAGTTCTCCTGGGCTAGTCTTGCATTCTAGGCTTCTGCCAGCCCCTGACGCTTGCTCTCCTTGGGCCTCACTCCACCAGCCCCCGGGTGGAGAAGCAGGTTCAAGATGCCTTGGAGGTGCCCATGTGAGCAGGACTTTGAGTCACTAGTTCCTCTGATTGCTGAACTGGGATGTCTTTCGTTGTCCCCACTGCCCACCCCCACCCCCGCTGGAAGATTTAAAAAATACAGACGAGTCATGGATGTGTGGTCAGTCTGTGCTGTCTGTCTCCTTCTTGGCAACCAGGATTAATTTGGACCATCTGGTGAACCAGACAAGGAACACCTTTTGCCCTCCCTGGTTCACATGTGTCCCTTCTCAAACTGTGTCCTCAGTCAAGAGAATGACTCCAGCTAGCTGGAGGATTATTCTTAGGTCTAGAATATTCTGAAGAGAAAGAAAAATTGTTCACCATTCTATCATTCATATTTTCTTTCTCAGTTTTTTTTAAGTGTGTATGTATACAATTTTCTATCTTGCTTTTCTTCATGTAATATTATATCTTAAGAAGCGCTTGAAGCCGAATTACTTGATTAGAACATTTGACTGTCTCTGCACTGCCTCCTCCACCCCTTCACTTTGAAAGCAACAATTAGCTGAAGCTATCCAAGTCTTCCTGGAGACAGCAGTCTCTGGAATGAGGTCGTGGTGCTGTGCCATCAGCCAGTAGGGACGAACACGTGAGCCCAGCTCTGGGCAGGACTGATCTGCGTCAGAGAGGCCCTCCTTGCCTAATGATGGAGCCCCAGGCTCCTTGTTCATTGTTGTCCAAATGGCTCCAACTTGTGCAGAAGGCAGTGGGGGGGGGGGTTGAGGGGTCCACCCCTAGCTCTTTGCACCCATGGTCAGCTTAGGGCTCCTGCTCTGGAATTGTACCCACTGGTTTCAAGCTCTTGGATTGCTGTTCCATTTGGGGTTTTTGTGGGGAAGAAGTCTTGCTTCTCAACAACCACTCTGGTCTTGAAGATGCTGACTCAGAGACTCACAGGCAGCTGACCTCAGCGTTCTCTCAGTCTTTCTCAGCCCTTTCCCCTGCAGTGGGGCCCGCAGGGGCTGTGTGCTTGTGGTTGTCTTCAGACGGGCACTAAGGCAGAGCCAGTCCAAAAGCGGTAGGGACTTCTTGGAGAGGCTCCTTCCCCTTTTCTCTGGTCTGGTCTGTAGGAAAGAGACAGGACTGAGGGGAAATGCAAGCGATTACGGGTCTGTGACATGGTACATGTCATATAAATAGTAAAGCAAATCCGACTAAGGTCTGGAAGCAATTGAACAACTTGGGTATGACTTTTGTGACACACTGTCATGAGAATATGTGCAGCCAGGGCTGCTGTATCTCCCTCTGGTTTCCAAAGGCAACATCACGGAGCGAGTGGTTCTGTCCATAGACTATCCCTGTGTGTACAAAGGGATCGATGGGGCCATTGTGAGCGTGTTTGTTCTCTTGAGCGTTGACCTTTCAGAATCCCTCTGCTCATAGAACAGAAGAAGTAGGACAAGGTCTGTTTAGTTGTTTTTAATGTAATTAGAAGCTATTGCTCAAACTTTGTTGTTCTTTGTTGGTTTCTGTACCCAAATAGTACATTTCCTGGGATTTGAGTTACTCTGTTATGGTAAAAGCCGTTGAACTCAGGCCCAACCCAGATGTTTTCAGCAGTCTCTGTACTTCAGATGCTTGCACTGGGGTACTTGGACTAGTTTGCTGAGAGTCAGCTTGGATATCATATATTGAGACGATTTGTGTCAAAGAGGATATAGAATTTTGAACAGGACACTTTTGGTCTTGTGACCCTGAGATCCCCAAAGTATATCTAAATAAGGTCTTATCTATTTTATTTCATCTGTTTGGCCAGTTTATTCATAAAAATATATATGAATATTTTAATATGTGGCAGGCAATTAGAGGTCAAGGGCCATCTGTGGTTTTCTCTCAAACCTGAAGAAATGGAGAGCGACACTAGTGGCATCCTTCCTGGTGGTCAGAGCCCACAGCCAAAGACAGGTTTCTGCTCTGCGCTGGTGGTTTCCAGAAGGCTTGACAAGGTTATGTTCAACCCCTCCTGTTACAAGTGCCTCTAACGTTAAGGCCTGATTCTAGACTCCTTGATTCTTGCCAAATTAAACACCTCCCATAGCAACAGTTATCCAGATATGTTTATAAAAGTATTTTTCACACTATTTATACTATTTTCTTTAGAAATGTAATTTTCACATTCAGCATAAGTATCCCAGGGGCCATTTATGGTTATAGCTCTGCCTTCTGGCACTGCATTGCAATTTGCATATTTCATAAATGACTTGTTAAAGAACCATTTTGAATGTGGCTCCATGACAAAAGCCTCAGAAAGTACCTTTTGGAGTTCCTGTGGTCGCTCAGCAGGTTAAGAACCCCACATAGAGTCTGTGAGGATGGATGTTCAATCCCTGGCCTTGCTCAGTAGGTTAAGGATCCAGCGTTGCCTCAAGCTATGGTGTAGGTTGAAGATGTGTCTTGGATCCGGTGTTGCCATGGCTGTTGTATAAACCACAGCTGCAGCTCCAATTTGACTCCTAGCCTGGGAACTTTCATGCTGCAGGTATGGCCTGGGATTGCTACCACTGTGTGCCTCAGGTGGGAGAGGCTAGAAAATTCTTCGTGTATTTCCGTGCCTATTAATCTCTATTCTGATTTCTTGATGGTTACGTGGGTGCTATTTGCAAATACAAGGATGCAGTATATACATGTGTATATCTTCTAGAGAAAGAGTACCTCTCCCTCAAAGGAATATCCTGCACAATAGTTTTCTTTATCTGATATTATATAAATCCTAATTATGCCCATGACAGTGAAAGCCAAGAGAGTCATATTTCATTTCGGAGTACTCAGCAAATGGTGGCTGTGAGAACAGGATTTGTTGCAGTATTCTTCAATAACTATGATTGTAAAAGAATGATACCTCCGTAATTAGTAAAGTTATTTCCACAAAAGATCACTTGCCAGGATGGTCAAGGACCAGTGCATGTTCAAATCTGACTCTAAACTTGGCACTGCCCCTTTCTACCTCTCTGACCTTGAACTCTACTTACCCTCTCTGTCATCACTCAACTACCCCAGTGGGTACTTGTAAGCATCAAATAGGACCATAACTGTAAAGCTCCTTCCTGCCTCCCCACTGGTGTAAATGTTATGAGCTGCCTTCCCCACCTTTCCTGGAGGAACATTTTCTTCCACAAAAATAAGCATCAGACACATTCATGGCATCAAAAGAGACTGGTTTCGGGAGTTCTCAGCAGGCATCTACCTCATGGTCAGGAACTCTCTTAAGATTTCCATTGGTATCCAGATATTGCTCAAGTTCATTTGAAAGTTAGTGAAGTATTAAAACCTTGGGCTTAGTCATGTAACAAAACAATGCTTCTTTCAGACTGGCCACATGGACCGGGTAAGCTGGGTTGCTCAGGTCTGGGGTGACCAGCCTTCTAGAGCCTGTGGTTGGAGAAAGCTCTTTGGAAAAACCATAGCAAAATAAGTATCTGATCTTAGTGCAGCTACAGACACCAAAACGATCTCTCACTGAGATCATTTTGTTGCAGGTAGAGTACTCCTTTCATCTCCTTCAAGAGCTCACCGAGTGTTCCTCATGGGCCAGATGTTATACAGGGGCAGGGGTACAGAATTGGAGTTGCTCACAGTCTTGAGTTAATTTCTAAATGTTTCTTGTTCTAGAATTTTCCACTTCTCCAAAACTTTCTGCAGTTGAGGAAAGAGGGTATGAACCATTTAGGTTTCTACCTCCACTGTCCAAACTTAATGTGAGATCTTAAAAGTTAAGAAAGTGTGTTAGAAGGCTGTTTTGAGAAGCTGCCTGTTCTGTGCTCTAAGCTCAGCTCTGGGAGTGGCATTTTCTCACCATCTGTGCTCACTGCTCAGATCCTGATTCCAGAAACATCTTTTTTTTTTTTGGCTGTGCCCAGGGCATGCAGAAGTTCCCAGGCCAGGAATTGAACCCAGGCCACAGCAGTGACCTGAACCACAGCCGTGATGACGCTGGTTCTTTAACCAGCCGAGCCTTCAGGGAATTCCCAGAATTCTTAAGCAATAATTTACCAGTGATTGTGAAAAAAAGGAATAGTCTGAGCAATGGATCTTGCCTCATTGCCTCCCTCTCTCTACTTAGAAAGTGAAGTGTGCAGACAGGAGAGCCTACGATAAGGACTCTGCATGTGCTTTTGAACTTCAGGCCTGATCCAAGGTCATGAAGTTTGGTTTGTGAAAGAAATAATGAAACTTAAAAAGCAAAGGAAAATCCTAGGAAAACTATGTGAATGCCAAAGATAAGATCATTGCCATGTGTAGAACTGGGTGGGTGGCATTAGCTTTTTGATATTATAGAAAACATGTCAGAAAAATTTCCATTCCTAGTTAAATTGAAAACAATGAGAGACCTCTGGTGACTGAAAGTTACTCTGAAGGCTCCTTTGGTTCCATTTTTTGGGTGTTGAGCTGTCACTCTGAGTTTGGTCTTGATTTTGGAAATTGTGACCTAACTGACTATAGGACTGTGCCACTCAGTGCTTGGGCAGGGAAGGGTGGAGTGGGATTGGATGCAGCCCTGTTTTCCTTTGGGGTAAGTATTCCTGACTCTCAGAACACTGACTTAAGAACTCCACCCAGATCCAAATGCTCCCTTGTGTCTAGAAGTTGCCATGAATGAGTTTGACCTGCTAGAAGTTTTGCATCTTCTTATTAAAGAAAGGAACTGGGGTCTGCTAGTTCAACATGCATCAAAGCCAATCTGCTGATACTGGGTTGTGGTGAAGGAAAGCACAGCATTTATTGCAGGACCAAACAAGGAGAATGGGCAGTTCATGCTCAAAAGACCCAAACTCCACAATGGCTTTTGGGAAGAGTTTTTAAAGGCACCATTAGAGGTGAAGGTTGCAGGGTACCTGATCATCTCATGGGCATTCTTCTGATAAATTGGTAGTGAGGTAATAGGGTGATATTATGAGAATCTCAATTATCAATTTCCTTTTTAAAAATTTTGTTTTGTTTTTAATTTTTTAGGCTGTGCCCATGACATATGGAAGTTCCTGGGCCAGTGAGCAAACCCACACCATAGCCACGACCCAGGACGCTGCAATGACAACACTGGATCTTTAACCTCCTGTGCCACAAGGGAACTCCTCAATTACCAATTTTCTGCCTCCAGCCAGTCTGGGGACTATGTGCTAGTGGTCAGCATGAAGTCACCTTCTTCTGTCTAGTGGGGTTTTAGTTTCTACAAAACAACTCAAGGATATGGCTCAGAATGTTACCTCTAGCCCTTGAGGAGGAGCTACACGTTCTTGACTTTGTTTTATGGCTAAACTGTTATTATTTTGTCATCTGTAGATAGGTTCATCTGTGCCATATTTTAGATTCCACATATGTGATATTATATGGTATCTTTCTTTCTCTTCCTGATGTCACTTCACTTCGTATGAGATTCTCTAGTCGCATCTATGATTGCTGCAAATGACTTTATGCCATTCCTTTTATGGCTGAGTACTATTTCGTTGTGTATATGTACCATATCTTTATCCACTCCTCTGACTATGGATATTTAGGTTGCTTCCATGTCTTGGCTATTGTAAATAGTGCAGCAATAAGCATTTGGGTGTGTGAATCACAGTTTTCTCTGGATAGATGCCCAGGAGTGGGATTGCTGGATTATATGGTAATTTTATTTTTAGTTTTTTGAGGAATCTCCATACTGTTTTCCATGGTGGTTACATCAATTTACATTGCCACCAAGAGTGTAAGAGGGTTCCCTTTTTTCCCACACCCTCTCCAGCATTTATTGTTTGTAGACTTTTTGATGATGGCCATTCTGGCTAGTGAAAGGTAATACCTCATAGTAGTTTTGATTTGCATTTCTCTAATAACTAGTGGTGTTGAGCATCTTTTCATATGGTTTTTGGCCATCTCTATGCCTTCTTTGGAGAATTGTCTGTTTAGATCTTGTGCCCATTTTTTGATGGCTGTGTTTGACTTTTTGATATTAAGCTGCAGGAGATGTTTATATATTTTGGAGATTAATCTCTTGTCAGGCGCTCATTTGCAAATGTTTTCTTCCATTCTGTAGGTTGTCTTTTCATTTTGGTTAGGGTTTCCTTTTCTGTGCAAAAACTTTTAAGTTTCATTAGGTCCCACACCTTGTGATTCTTGATTATAGATTCGGACCGTGAGAACCTTGCAAGTAAATAGTCAGCTCATTATTTCCACCAAATTTCACTCATTTTGATTCGCTTGAGACCCTTCCCAAATCTCTTTATTACCACTCCAGCCCTTCCTGCCACCACCCAAGCATTTAGCCCACATTTTCCAAGTCTTGCCTAATGCTCTTTATTTTGGTCACAATTTTAGGAAATATTTAGTCTCTGTTTTGCTAAGTGAGTCTTTCTGGGTTACATAAGAATAAATCAGACATAGCAGACCGGGCTGAAGGACACACATGGACCGAGACCATCTGGGGTACCCATCCTTTTACAACTGTTATTTGATGAAAGGCACAAAGTGTTCCTCTTAGTAGTCAGTGGGTGTCTGGCTGTTGTTATTGATTAGGCTGGACCTACTTGCCTGAAATGAACCTTTGTTAGCCTAGTCTAATGTATAAAACGCTCTTGGCATGAATGATCTCATTTAGTTGTTGTTCTTCTACCAGAAGATTGAAATGGCTGTAACTGATCAGCCCTGTGGGGGAGGCTGTGGCTGAGAAGATTGGCATGTTGGCTACACTCCCCACTGGTGGTTGGCCCCAAGCCTTGACCTGAGAAAAGCCCACCTACCCTAACCCTCAGGGGACACTCTTCTCTAGGCGGCTGCTTCCTGCCATCTCGTGGCTTGGCAGGGCTCTTGGCATCCAGGCTTCAGCGTGGCCCACTCATGTGACATTCCAGACTAACTCTGTCCATGGAAGTGCTGCTCCAGGCCCGGAGCAGTGGCCAACTGAGGATGGAATATGGCAACTCTTAACCAACCACAACAACCTGACAGTTTGCCAGGTTGAAAATAGTAAGCCTCTCATTCCTGTTGCAGTGACCAGGGGAAAGGGTTGTGAATTCACATCTCCTTAGATGCCCCTGGCATTTTTCCAGAAGTGCCTGCCCAGCGGATTGGGCAGGTTAAGTTGAACTCAAGATGTTGATCTGAGACCCCTCTGCTTCTTTCTTTGTTTTTCTTTCTGAGTCAGCATCTCAGGGTCCTCTGAGGACTGTGGTTCATCACACTCAGCTGATGACAGACTTCTTTAAAACTGGAAAGGTGAGTTCATTAAGGAACTCGAGCCTTTTCCAATTTCCCTCCATTGCTTTAGTCTCCCTGTGATTGATAGACTTGGGCAAGAGACCAGGTCCTGTCCTTGGTGCCCTCGTGTGAAATGTAGTCATAATTAGAGGGACTTGGCAGCTGGGCATCAGCATTGAGGTGCGGGGAGCAGGGAGGCAAAGGCCGCCTTTGAGAGGATTTTCTTGCCTTGGACAGTGGAGCCTTGGCTTTCTAGCCAGAGCTGTCATCTCAAAGTAATCTTGAGGTTTGGAGACACTTAGCTTTTAACAGCATCACCTTATTTGCTCAGTGGTGGTCCTATTTTGCTGCTCAGATAGAGAATGCAATATACGGTCCAGCAGAGAAAGGCAAAGGGGGAAGGGGCTTGTCAGGGCATCACGTGTTGGGAAGCACCATCAGTTGAACTTGTCAGGGCTGGTTCCTTGACACCAAGCTAAGGACACAGGAGCAGCTGGCCCCGAGACTGAGGGTATATCCCTGTTCACATCTATGAAGAGCCTTTTTCTGGAGAAATCTGAACAACATACAAGAACAGTAGCTGGTGCAGAGCCTGTGACTTCTGCGTGACCAGGACCATGTGTTGCCAAAGGAAAGAGAATCCCTAATCTTTATGTTTCATGTTGTCCTGAGAAAATCTCTGGGTTTCTGGGGCATTTGTTAAGAATTTGAACTATCTCGAGAATCACGTGTAAGTTTATAAGCATCAATGATACTTTTGTTCCTTTTCTAACTTCCAGCATCGGGTATCTTCCCCCAGGGCTTCAGGCCCATCCTGATGGCGCTCACAGCCTCCAACAGCCAACAGCATGTTCTGGGCATCTCCTGTGTGCCAGACACCATGTTAGGCATTGGGCAAACAAAAATAAGACACTGTCTTTGATTTTGTATGGGTTTGCAGGCAAATGAGATGTGGCAAAGGAGTCAACAAGCATATCTACATGATAAGGTATTGTTACTCTCCCTCTTTTTTAAAGTATGGTTTTGTTTTGTTTTGTTTTGTTTTGTCTTTTTGCCATTTCTTGGGCCGCTCTCGCGGCATATGGGAGGTTCCCAGGCTAGGGGTCCAGTCGGAGCTGTAGCTGCCAGCCTATGCCAGAGCCACAGCAATGCGGGATCTGAGCCGCGTCTGCGACCTACACCACAGCTCACGGCAACACCGGATCATTAACCCACTGAGCAAGGGCAGGGACCGAACCCGCAACCTCTTGGTTCCTAGTCGGATTCGTTAACCATTGTGCCACGACGGGAACTCCAAAAGTATGGTGTTTTTTTAATTAAAAAATAGATGATTTATAATGTGTGAGTTTCTGCGGGGCAACCAAGTGACTCGGTCATGCACATATATACATTCTTTTTTATATTCTTTTCCATGACGGTCTTTCTCAGGAGATTGGATACAGTTCCCTGTGCTGTACAGTAGGACCTCATTGCTCGTCCATTCTAAATGTAATAGTTTTTCTCTTCCAACTTCAAACTCCCAGCCTATCCCACTCCCCCCTCTCACCCTTGGTAGCCACAAGTCTGTTCTCTATGTCTGTGGGTCTGTTTCTGTTCTGTAGATAGGTCCATTTGTCCCACTTTTTTTCTTTTTTTTTTTTCTTTTTGCTTTTTAGGGCCGCACTCGCGGCATATGGAGGTTCCCAGGCTAGGGGTCGAATTGGAGCTACAGCTGCCGGACCATGCCACAGCCACAGCAATGAGGGATCCGAGCCATGTCTGCGAGCTACACCACAGGTCACGACAATGGTGGATCCTTAACCCACTGAGAGAGGCCAGGGATCAAACCCTCAACCTCATGGTTCCTAGTTGGATTCGTTTTCCCTGTGCCACGACAGGAACTCCTGTCCCACATTTTAGATTCCACATATAAGTGATATCATATGGGTACTTATCTTTCTCCTTTTGACTTGCTTCACTTAGTTGTATCCATGTTGCTATGAAGGGTGTTATTTCATTCTTTTTTATGGCTGAGTAGTATTCTATTGTTTATATATACCATATCTTCTCAATCCATTCGCTGTCGATGATACTTAGGTTGTTTACATGTCTTGGCTGTTATACTCTCCCTGTTAACTAAGTCTTCTGTTCAGCTTTAGAATTTGCTCAGGACTCTTCAATCTTTATAAAAAAAAAAAAAAAAAGAATAGGAAAAGAGAAATCCTCAACCACGCACCCCACTTACTACAAGCTCCTGTGCCTCCGTATCCACAGCCATATTCCTCAAAACATGTGTCACCTCCCAGTCAGCCATCACCTCAGTCCAATTTGGATTCAGCCCCACGTTCCCACCAAAACAGGTCCCAAATGGCTATGTCCTGCTGCATCTAAGGCTGGTTCAGCCCTCATCTTATGTGACTGCTGAGCTGCAGCTGGGTGTCTTTGGGGATGGGTCTGTGGCACATTTTTTTTTTTTTCCTACTGGGGATCAAGTTATCCTTACATGTATACATTTTCCCCCCCACCCTTTGTTCTGTTGCAATATGAGTATCTAGACATAGTTCTCAATGCTACTCAGCAGGATCTCCTTGTAAATCTATTCTAAGTTGTGTCTGATAACCCCAAGCTCCCAATCCCTCCCACTCCCTCCCTCTCCCATCAGGCAGCCACAAGTCTATTTTCCAAGTCCATGATTTTCTTTTCTGAGGAGATGTTCACTTGTGCTGGATATTAGATTCCAGTTATAAGTGATATCATATGGTATTTGTCTTTGTCTTTCTGACTCATTTCACTCAGTATGAGATTCTCTAGTTCCATCCATGTTGCTGCAAATGGCATTATGTCATCCTTTTTTATGGCTGAGTAGTATTCCATTGTGTATATATACCACATCTTCCGAATCCAATCATCTGTTGATGGACATTCGGGTTGTTTCCATGTCCTGGCTATTGTGAATAGTGCTGCATTGAACATGTGGGTGCACGTGTCTCTTTTAAGTAGAGTTTTGTCCGGATATATGCCCAAGAGTGGGATTGCGGGGTCAGGTGGAAGTTCTATGTATAGATTTCTAAGGTATCTCCAAACTGTTCTCCATAGTGGCTGTACCAGTTTACATTCCCACCAACAGTGCAGGAGGGTTCCCTTTTCTCCACAACCCCTCCAACATTTGTTATTTGTGGACTTATTAGTAATGGCCATTCTGTCTGGTGTGAGGTGGTATCTCATGGTTGTTTTGATTTGCATTTCTCTTATGATCAGCGATGTTGAGCATTTTTTCATGTATTTGCTGGCCATCTGTATATCTTCCTTGGAGAACAGTCTATTCAGGTCTTTTGCCCATTTTTCCATTGATTGATTGGCTTTTTTGCTGTCGAGTTGTGTAAGTTGCTTATACATTCTAGAGATTAAGCCCTTGTCCGTTGCATTGTTTGAAACTATTTTCTCCCATTCTGAAAGTTGTCTTTTTGTTTTCTTTTGGGTTTCCTTTGCTGTGCAAAAGCTTTTCAGTTTGATGAGGTCCCATGGGTTTATTTTTGCTCTTATTTCTGTTGCCTGGGGAGACTGACCTGAGAAAATATTCATGATGTTGATGTCAGAGAGTGTTTTGCCTATGTTCTCTTCTAGGAGTTTGATGGTGTCCTGTCGTATATTTAAGTCTTTCAGCCATTTGGAGTTTATTTTTGTGCATGGTGTGAGGGTGTGTTCTAGTTTCATTGCTTTGCATGCAGCTGTCCAGGTTTCCCAGCAATGCTTGCTGAATAGACTTTCTTTTTCCCATTTTATGTTCTTGCCTCCCTTGTCAAAGATTAATTGACCATAGGTGTCAGGGTTTATTTCTGGATTCTCTATTCCGTTCCATTGGTCTGTCTGTCTGTTTTGATACCAATACCACACTGTTTTGATGACTGTGGCTTTGTAATATTTCTTGAAGTCTGGGAAAGTTATGCCTCCTGCTTGGTTTTTGTTTCTCAGGATTGCTTTGGCAATTCTGGGTCTTTTGCTGTTCCATATAAATGTTTAGATTGTTTGTTCTAGTTCTGTGGAAAATGTCATGGGTAATTTGATAGGGATTGCATTGAATCTGTAGATTGCTTTGGGTAGTATGGCCATTTTCACAATATTGATTTTTCCAATCCAGGAACATGGAATATTTTTCCATTTCTTTACATCTTCTTTGATTTCTTTGATTAGAGTTTTATAGTTCTCAGCATACAAGTCCTTTTCTCCTTGGTCAGGTATATTCCGAGGTATTTGATTTTGCGAGGTGCAATTTTAAAAGGTATTGTATTTTTGTATTCCTTTTCTAATATTTCATTGCTGGTATACAGAAATGCGACTGACTTCTGAATGTTAATCTTATATCCTGCTACTTTGCTGAATTTATTAATCAGTTCAGGTAGTTTTTGGGTTGAGTCCTTAGGGTTTTCTGTGTATAGTATCATGTCGTCTGCGTATAGTGACAGTTTTATCTCTTCTCTTCCTATACGGATGCCTTTTATTTCTTTTGTTTGTCTAATTGCTATGGCTAGGACTTCCAAAACGATGTTGAAGAGCAGTGGTGAGAGTGGGCATCCCTGTCTTGTTCCAGATTTGAGTGAGAAGGCTTTCAGTTTTTCCCCATTGAGTATTATATTTGCTGTGGGTTGTGGCACATTTTTTAACTGTAACACATCTTGGGACACCTTGAACATTTATCCTGTATATTGTTTTCATTTGTATCACTTGGTTGTGGCTAGGTTCTACTGGAGAGGCAGTACATGTAATGGTTAGGAGTATGGGCCCCAGAGTGAAACAAATGTGGTTCAAATCCCAGCCTTGACACCTGCCTGCTGTGTGACTTTGCATAAATTACTTGGCTTCTCTGTGCCTGATTTTCCCTATTTGCCAAAATCAGGGTAATAATTGTACGACCACAGAGAGTGATTGGGATCACTAATGAGAAAATCCAAGTGCTGTGCTTAGAGCAATGCCTGTCCTTTTGTAAGTGGTTCCGTTAAGTTGCTCTATTAAGAGATTTTAGTGGCTTGATGTCTCAGTGAAATTAGACATTTCCCAAAGGCAGTGAACCATACATTTCTTGCTTGCACATTTACAAAGAATTCTCCCAATCCTGTGAGATAGGCAAGGCATTATCCCTCTTTTCTGGGTGAAGAAACTGGACTGCTGCCCAGAGCCAGCCAGTAGGCAACTGAGGTTGCACAGTAGCTCCTGTCCAGAAAAGGCGTCCAAGTTGAGTGTCAAGGGTTGGACCAGGTCAGTCTGAGGGGACTCTGAGAACTGGCTTCTTGGATGGGTGTTGAGCTATGCTCTCTTTGCTGGCAAGTTCTCCTGTCAGTAACTCGTCCTTGCCAGAGAGGCCGTCGTGTTTTCAGGTTCAGGAAGCTTGAGGTGAGAAGGCACAACCTTTCAAGAGTGACTTCTCTCTCGCCTCTGGAGGTTTGTTTAATCTCTGCCGAGGTGCCCAGTGCCAGACTATGATTCCTTATGAGGGAACTGGGTGGATGTCCTGTGCGTTTCAGAAAAAAAAAAAAAAATCTCTGTTCTCTACTTTTTCCGGAGCCACAGCCAGTGTGCGGAAGGGAAGGCTGAGGCAGCAGGAGGGGCGTGTTCCCAGGGGACACGTGTTCCCAGGGGACGTCCTCGCGGCACAAGCAGCGTGAGGACGCAGGAGGGCCCGTTATGTAACCCTAACCCACTTGTCAGCCTTTTGGGAGGGATCTCCCCTTTCCCGCCCAAAGCCCTGGACACCGAGGCTGGACTCTTGGAAGCTGGTGTGTGCGTTTGGCCGCACACGGGTCCAGCCGGCGTCTGGCTGGGGTTCTCCATGGGGATGTGTGAGCGCCTGCCACGTCTGTGCCTGTGGCCCCTCTGCTGTGCTCTGAATACCCCCCTGACGCTCAGGAGGGCAGTGCCGTTGCCTCCTGGCTCAGGAGCACCTCGGGGCCCCTGAGTCACACAGACACCAGTGGCTGAAGCACTGAAAGCTCTGGTTGGGTTTCCTGTGCTTTTGAAGACAGCTGTTGGAAATTTCCAGGAGTCAGACCCAGGGTCTCCCCCAGAGGCGTCCACCCTGCAGACAAGACCTGACTTCCCTCTGGGACAGGGAGATCACCCAAGCGGGCAGAGGCTTTCCAGCCCACACCCCTTCTTTCTCTTTTTTCTCTTAACCACTTCCTGTTTACGTACTGCCTGTCCTGAGAAGAGGGGTGGGGAGAGAGAGACACAGGCAGCCAGGGCCATAGAGGAGGATGCTGGGGGGCTGGGGGCTGCCAGAGAGAGAGGCCCATGGGGCTGCTGTGGGAGAGACAGAAACAGCGTAGATTCTTCTGGGGCAGAGAGGCACAATGCCTGTGGGGAGAGGGAGAGACAGGACTTCAAGAGCAGGGAAGCTCCCTTCCTGTCTGGGGAGCTAAGCTCTGCACCCCACTCCTCAGCCCTCTCTCCTCCGCCCCCTGCCAGCCAGAATGGCCTCCTGGGGGTGGGGGTGGAGAGAAGCGGATCTGCCAGGGCAGCAGGCTCACTGCGTTCCAAGCTGGATAGAAGCTATTTTTGGACCAGCTTCGGAGAGATGATTTATACCCGGAGGGGAGGGTCTGACATCTGACTGGTTGTGACCTTTGCTCCTGAGTGGGGCTAGGATGGGGAGAAGACACCCACTTCTTGTTTCTGCCCTGTCCCAGGCTGGCTCCTTCCTTCCTCCAGCCCCTGGGCCCGCAGGCACGTCCTCTGAGGTCACCCTAGGGCCACCTTGGGCCTCTGCAGAGGCATAATCCAGCTTGGAGCTGAGAGCCTTGTATGCTCTGCCTCAGACATCCAGCTGTTCCCTTCCTCAGGCCATTGGGGAGTCTGCCTCCCCACCACGGCTCTGGGGTCCAGTGAGCAGCTCCGCCAGGCCCTGCATGTTCTTGTTTGGGCTGGATATCGATTAGGTAACCTTATGGGAGCTCTTAACTCTGGAAGTCTTTGATCCAAGCTCCCAGAAAGCATTCTGTCCCATCCTCTGAGATCTACCCCACGGTTCCCCTCCCCCACATTCCCATTATGACAGGGACAGCAATGATGACAAGGCTATCTAGCATTCATTGAGCACTCACTATTTGCCAAATACCGAGTGCTTTATATAGGTTAGGAGATGGAACTTTATTGACCCCATTTCTTTCTTTCTTTTTTTTTTTTTTTTTTTTTGTCTTTAGGGCTGCACCCCGTGGCATATGGAAGTTCCCAGGCTAGGGGTCAAATCAGAGCTACAGCTGCTGGCCTACACCACAGCCACAGCAACGCAGGATCCAAGCTGCATCTGCAACCTACACCATAGCTCAGGGCAACGCCAGATCCTCACCCCACTGAGCGAGGCCAGGGATCCAATCCGTGTCCTCATGGATACTAGTCAGGTTCACTAACCACTGAGCCACAACGGGAACTCCTATTGGCCCCATTTTAAAATGAAGACACCAAGATAAACATCAGTTATTGCTGGTAAATAGCAGATCGGGAGGCCACACTCTCTGATTCCAGAAGTTGTGTGTTCACCACCACACTCTGCTGCCTCATTTTCCGAATGTTTCCTTGTGTCCCTGCTCTGTTGTCCTCCATCCATGTTCCATGATAAGCAGGCTCCCCTTCATCCTCAGCCTCTTTTCCTGAGGACAGAGGGCTGGCCTCCTCCCACCCCTGCAGCCCTCTCCTCGCTCAGGCAGATCCTCGTGTTCCAGCCCTTTGAACTCTCCCTCTTTGAAGTGTTGCTCTCCCATCGCGTGATGCCTGGCATTTCCTTGTCTCCCTCTGCTTCCCGGTCACCCCTGCATGGCCCTGTGTCCGCTGTCCAATGCCCTGGCCTCCAAGCTCTGAGCTTGCTCACCTCCAGGGGCGGCCGTGTGCAGTAGGGACTATATTTGCAGTAGCACTGGTACTTCCGATGATACTCCCATGCAGGAGGCATCATCCTCAGTGACACATGAGGAAACCATCATCAGTCAGGTTTAGGGACTTGCCCAAGGTGACATAACCAGTGATGGAAAACATACTTGAACTTGGTTCCAGCACACAGCTGATGACTGTACCCTGAGCTCCTCTCTCTCTCTCTCCCTCTCTCCCCCTCCCTCGCTCCCCATCTGTGTCTCTGTCTCTCTGCTGAGATCTCTTTGGAGTTTGTTCTTCCCACAGTCCCTCCACTTCCCCCAAAACATTCTCCATCCTTTTTTTTTTTCTAAATGTGTGTGTTTTAGGGCCGCATCCATGGCATATGAAGATTCCCAGGCTAGGGGTCGAATCGGAGCTACAGCTGCTGGCCTACACCACAGCCACAACAATACAGGATCTGAGTTGCGTCCATGACCTACACCACAGCTCACAGCAACGCCAGATCCTTAACCCACTGAGCAAGGCCAGGGCTTGAACCCGAAACCTCATCGTTCCTAGTTGGATTTGTTTCCACTGTGCCACAAACAGGAATTCCCATTTTCTGTTCTGAGCCTTTCTCTTTAATCAGCAGAGGGCTCCAGGGTCTCCCTCCTCACAGTGCCCATCTTCCCTCCTCCCCATCTCTTCCTTCCCCGCACAACCAGATTCCTTATGGGAGTTGCTACACTTGCTGGTGGCCACTTCCTTACCTCTCTGCCCCTGGATTCTGCCCTCCACCCCCCCTCTGCTGCACTGTAGGATTTGCCCTTCCTGACCTCTGCTTCGCCACACGGCCCCTCCTTCCGCACGGGCAGTTCCCCTCCCCGCCTGCTTCAGGGGCGCCCCTTCCTCTGAATAGCCAGTATTCTGCTTTATCGGGGGAGGCAAGGGGCCGTGTCTTGGCCCACAGCCCACACCAGCACAGTGCTGCTGATGGAAAGCTGTTGAATTTTGTAGAGCTGAAATTCCGTATAAATAGACACATTTACAACTTCCTGTCCATTTAGCTATCAATCATTCTAGCAAAGGTACTAATAATAACTTGCACATGTAGCCATTCACAGCTCACAGAGTGCTTTCACATGCCCTTCAATATCCCTGTCTCTGTGCAATGAAAATATTTTCATGTCTGCACAGTATTAAACAGGCATCATTAAATTCAGCTCACTTTGCCAGGGTGTTGGGGAGGCATTATAAATGAGCCTTGTTTTGATGAAGGGTCCTTGCTTTGGCCCTCTGGTGCTGTTAGCCAGGATCATGTTCCCAGGGCCCCCGTTCCATTCTTCCGGTGATTGATGATGGGTTATTGCGCCTGGGGACGGCACCCAATGACCCTTGTCATTTTAATAAAATGTGTTCCTACTAGGGCATTAGGAGAGGCCAAGGGCTGACCAGAGGGTGGGGAGATCTCCGTGTGTGCAGGTCAGGTCCAGGCTGAGGCTCCCCTGTGGGATCTGAGACATTTGGATTAAGATACATTGTGACCTGGAGTTCCTGTTGTGGCTCAGTGGAAATGAATCTGACTAGCATCCATGAGATGCAGGTTTGATCCCTGGACTCACTCAGTGGGTTAAGGGTCTGGCATTGCCATGAGCTGTGGTATAGGTCACAGCTGTGGTGTGTGCTCGGATCTGGCTGTGGTGTACTCTGGCTGTGGTGTAGGCCGGCGGCTACAGCTCCAATTTGACCCCTAGCCTGGACATCTCCATGTGCCCTAAAAAGACAGATTTACATAGTTCTGACACTCTCTGTGGGTCACGCTTTCTAAAGGAGACTTGGATGCTTTAAACCAAGATGGCAAGTGGTTGTACCTTGTGTGCCAGCTCCCAGCAGTTGCCCTCCTTGGAGTACAGTGTTGAGGAGGATTCTGAGATCAAGCCCAGGCTCCTGGGAGAGAGTCCCCTGCTTAGACGACACGGTCCGCCTGGGCAGTGAGGAGGACGTGGGAGTGAAAGTGCCACAAACCAGCTCTGCCGTAGCTGCCTCACGATGCCTTTGAAAGGCGATGAACTACCTGACAGACTGGGGCCACCAAGGGTCCCTGACGACAGCACTCAGGTGGCTTCAGCCCTTTCACCGAATATGGCTTCCTTCCTCGTTTGGCTTGCTAGGACTTTGCATTGGAGGCCCAAACGTCGGAGCCCCAAAAGCCACGTGGGTAAGGACTGTCCCATGTCCCGCAGCCCTCGGCAGCTCCCACTTGCTTCTTTGCCCACTGATGTCGGCTGGGGCACAGCGTTTCTTTCTCGCCATGTCCTTGCTGCTCAAGTGTTGTGGGGGAGGCTTTCTGGAACAGCTCTGTCCCTCTCCAAGAGGCCACGGTGACCTTTGGTGAAGCCTCAGCTCCCGCTTTCTCCTGCCCTTGACTCCTCTACTTGCACCCCAGATCTAGGGGCACACACAACTGCTTTGACCTTGGGCTGGGCTTTAGAACTCAGGAGTCTGCTTGGTGTCGGATGTACCCAAGGCAGCTGGGTTTACTTGCCAGTTAACCTCCGAGTGGAGAGTGCAGAATAGCTGGCACCATCACCATCTTCTCAGTGAGCAGGTCTTCTCGCATTCGATGCCCAGATGCCCAGTCACCAGGGGGAGCACGTTCTCCCTTCAGCACACGCACTTCACCCAAAACAAAATCATATGCTTCCTCTTCTCCAGACCTCTTTGCACTTGGGAATATTGTGTCAGGTTATAATGGGATCATTTTATACTGCTGCCACAAAAGTAAGAGGGAAAACAGCATTCACCATCTCAAACAAAGCAGTCTCTCTGGCCTGAGTAGTGTCTTTGCTGCTTATAAATATGGCACCGACTGTGCCTTTTACACCTTATCGTTTTGCTTGATGGGATGGTGTGATGGAGCCCTTCCAGAGGTCAGAGCTGTATCACAAACCTACCCCTGAAATGCACTGACATCTGCAACTTCCTTTGAAAAGCATGTTAAAAAAACATGGCTTGGAGTTCCCACCGTGGTGCAGCAGAAACGAATCCCACTAGGAACCATGAGGTTGCAAGTTCGATCCTGGCCTCGCTCAGTGGGTGGAGGATCTGGCATTGCCATGAGCTGTGGTGTAGGTGGCAGACGCGGCTCGGGTTCCGAGTGGTGTAGCTTTGGCAGCAGCTGTAGCTCCAATTCGACCCCTAGCCTGGGAACCTCCATATGCCGCAGGTGCGGCCCTAAAAAAAAAAAAAAGAAAGGCAAAAAAAAAACTAAATAAAATAAAATAACTAGAAGAAAAAATATGGCTTGATGGACAGATAGAAGGCTGGATGGATACATCATCAGGCAGCCAGTAATGTGCTAGTGGTGCAGGGTAATGTGAGTGGATGGGTGTTCACTGTGTAGTCCTTTCCTCTTGGCTACAGGTTTAGAAATTTACTTAATAAAACGTTGCGGTGAGGGGGGGAATTGCCCTGAGAGTGAACTATTTTAGTTTAAAACAGCTTCCTGACCAACGTGGTCCTGAGGCTGCAGAGTGAGGGAGTTCTTGTGCGGATCGGATCCATTGAGGGCCCCCTGGATAATCCAGCAGTGGACCCAGCTGGGCCACATGCACTGCCTGGGAAGATGTCCGGGGTGGGGGTGGTTCCTGCCACCAGGGCTGTTCGGGGATTGGTGAGCGGAGGCCTCCATCCCTGGAGAGCTGAGCATCCATCCCCCCCGCCCCCGCCCTTCCCTTGCACCCCCACCCCCACAACATAGCCCTTGTGCAGGGGTACTGCTCTCTCCTGTGGCCCGCACATCACAGGCCAGCTTCCAGGCAGTTACAAGCCGCCTCCTGACCCGGGCCTGGCTTTCCTCACCTCTCAATACACCTCCACGCTGCCTGTGCAGTGGGCGGCGCTCTCGCTCAGTGCAGTATCTGCCAGGCTCTGCTGGGCTCTGCGTCCCCAGGCTGCAGAGAGGCTGCCCTGGCTGCTTGGGAGGGAGGATGGGAAGGCTTGACGGCTCCAGATGGCCTCCCTGCCTCCTGCCGATTCTCAGCTCTACAGAGCAGCCAGGGCGGGGAGGGGGCCAGGAGGGAAGTGGTGGTGTAGGGGCTCTTAAATGAGGTCCTGACCTACGTTGTGGGTCACCCTCACTGGGGGTCCCACAGAACGTGCTGAGGTCCAGCTACCAGGATAACTGCAACCTCCCACCCACACCCCATCCAGCACCCATCCCCCAGCTGAGTGGGTGCTCAGTACATACAAATTCCACTAACTGTCAGGCTGTCGGCCCCCTGGAAGCTGGCTCGCTCTGTGCTTGTCACTGTCCCGCATGTGCACACACACGTGCCTGTGCACACAGTCCTCTGAGCCCAGCAGTTCCGCTGCCTTTAGTGCCTGCCCAGCCCCTCCTCCCTTGCAGGCTGTGGAAGGGGTACCTCCTGCAAGGTGGGACAAGGGGGCCCTCGGCCAGTTCTCGTCGTGATCGGGGTCTGCTTTGTCCTCTTCTCCTGAGAGGCAGTGGATCTGGGAGTTCAGGCCATGGGCCCTGGAGCCACACTTCCTGTTTGGGTCCTGGCTCCGAGTCCACTGGCTGTCTGACCGTCAACAGGCTGCTTCATCTTTCTGTGTCTCAGTGTCATCACTTGTGAAGCAAGAATGATGACAGTCCCTGCTGCCCAGGATGGCTGGCAGGATCCATCCAGTTCACGCCATAAACTGGCATGTGTGTAGTGCGTTTAGTGTCCGCCGCTCCTGCTCCCTGTGCCTGTCCCTCAATGGTCCCGCTCGGGGCCTTGGCTCCAAGGCCAGAGAAGGATCAGCATCTCTCTGAGGCTGAGGGACAAGACAGCAGTTTGGATTTCCTTTGTGGCTGGAACAAGTTACCGGTGCCTGAGAACGACTCTGGTGTGTTCTCTCAGTTCTGGGGGTCAGTCTTCGAGGTGTCAGCAGCTCACGCTCCCTCTCCCAGGCTCTGGGGAGGCTCCACTCCCTCACCTTTGCTCTCTGGCAGAGCTGCGTTCCTTGCATTCTGTGGCCCCTCCAGGCCTCTCCCTCCATCCTCAAAGAAGGCAGCGCAGCATGCTGCTTCCCTTGTCCCTTGCCACCACCTTCTGGAGTCAGCTCTCCCTTTGCCTTCCTCGTATGTGGACACGTGGCGTGGCATTGAGGGCCCCCCTGGATAATCCAAGAGAATCTCTGTCTCAAAATCCTTCACTTAATCACATTGCAAAGTCTCTTCTGCCCTGTGTGAGGTAACAGTCCTGGTTCTGGGGCCATTATTCACATGACAAGGTAGACAGCAAGAAGCTCTCTGGGGTCCTGGACCAGTGGCATGACTTGGTCAAGTTCTGGACCAACTTGGAGCAGCACCGGACCCAGCCGGGCCACATGCACTGCCCAGGCCTCTGTGTCTGGCCCAGACAGTCTCCAAGGGCACAGTTAGTATCTTATTCTGTTGGATTCCCAGTGCCTGGCACATGGCAGGCGCTGGGTTGTTGGTTGTGTCTTCGTGCATGCAGGCAGGCGCTGATGTGCTGTGTGTGTCCCTTTAGGCCATGGCGAGTGTCACTGTGGAGAATGCAAGTGCCACGCAGGTTATATTGGGGACAACTGTAACTGCTCAACAGACATCAGCACATGCCAGGCCAGGGATGGCCAGATCTGCAGCGACCGGGGGCACTGTGTCTGTGGGCAGTGCCAGTGCACGGAGCCAGGGGCCTTTGGGGAGAAGTGTGAGAAATGCCCGACCTGCCCTGACGCCTGCAGCACCAAGAGGTAAAGACCCTCCCCACAGCCCTCTCCACTGCCCCCCACGCCCCACCTTCTTCTGCAGACCAGGCCTGACATCCGGCCACCAGCCCTCAGCACCGGCCAGCCTCTCACTCCCCATCTCAGGCACCTTCCCACTCGGCCTTGCTGGAGAGCGAAACTCTTACTAACATTAACTAGAATAGTGTCTTTGAAACACTGGTGTCATGGGGATTTTGTTTAAAAAATAAAAATAAAAAGCAAAACATGGAGTTCCCGTCGTGGGAACAAATCCGACTAGGAACCGTGAGGTTGCAGGTTTGATCCCTGGCCTTGCTCAGTGGGGGTTAACGATCCGGCATTGCCATCAGCTGTGGTGTAGGTTGCAGATGCGGCTCGGATCCCACGTTGCTGTGGCTCTGGTGTAGGCTGGTGGCTACAGCTCTGATTTGACCCCTAGCCTGGGAACCTCCATATGCCGTGGGAGCGGCCCAAGAAATGGCAAAAAAAAAAAAAAAAAAAAAAAAGAGCAACAGCAGCAGCAAAACAAGACTCTTACTCTGTTCCTAAGCAAGTTCAGAACCACTGAGTTAAAGGCAGTTAAACTGATTCTGGTACCAACATAGCATCTTCTTGAGCCTTTATTGGGCCACTGCGTATTTCAAAAGGGATTCCCCCCATGCATCTTGTTTTCCAAATGAATTTGCTTCCTGCCCTCCCCCACTATTAACATCTCCCAACATGGTTTCACAAGCCACTCACATGGGAAAGGCTGCTTTAAACAAACCATAGTCAGAAGGTAAATTGGATGGGAGGGCACCCGACCTAGATAAGGCATGCCAGGAACCAACTGCAGTGGCTTTTGAATTTTCTGCTCCATTTGTACAGATAATGGAGCGGGTCTCTGTGCCGCTGCTGAATGCAGAGCTTGTCCAGACGCAGGCTCCAGGCCTTCCCCGACTCAGCCATGGGGTCACGTTCCCCTGTGGACCTCCCCACAGCTCTGCCAGTCTGCCTGGGTGTGCATGAGAGGAGGGCATTGAAGACATCCAGGAGTGATGTCCTCGGAAAGCAAGAGTGACAGTTTCTGTTGAATTCCGCCAAAAAAGCAGCTGTGCCGTCACCATCCGAGCACGAAGGGGCCAGGAGGGAGGGGCACAGATAACTAGAAACAAATAATAATACAGACGTTGTTTCCCTTTGGCTGGGAGACACAAATGTGCAATTTTTTTGGCAGATGGCCCTTCCAAATGCCTGGCTCGGGTTCATAATGAGAGGAGTCTGTACTCCCTGAGCTGCCGCGGCTGCCGGTCAATCCATACTCAGAGATGCTCTGGGCGGCAGAACCCCTGGTTGGACATCGGCCACAATAATCCAGCCGTGGGTAATTGAAAGCTGGCTGCAGATGGAGAGACAAGATAGACAGGGCCAGATTTTACTTTGTGTGATTAGAAGAGGCCAGGCAGGGTAAGGGAGAGGGAACACAGAGTCTCTGTAGACCTGCTAAGAGCAGAGAAACAACAGAAGTCCAAATAGAAGCCACCCAGCGGAGGAGCGGAGGATCCTGGATCTGGAGCCCACAGAGCAGTGGAATCACATCTGAGCCTGGACTCACAGCCAGTTAATGCCTGAGGGAGGTGCCATCCCCACAGCTCGCAGCCGCAGAACCCTTCAGAGTATAGGCTCCAGTCCTTGGGGTAGAGGAAGTTGATGCGGGGTGGAGGGCAAGCTAGGACAACACACATGGAACTAATAAAAGCTGATAAAGCCCGTTGCTTCCCTTCCTCTGGCGCACAAGGCGGTAGAGGACTGGCTTGGGTCAGTTAAAAGGCCCCCGGAGGAGATAGCCTTCCCCTTAAATGTTTAAAGCGTTCATTTGCTAGAGACGTGGACTGGGTGATTTGGTATCCATTAAGCAATTCCAGAGGAGCAAGGAGCAGAGAGACGCGGTAAATGAACCTCCTTACTCCCTCTTGTGTCCGAGCCACACTGACCCTCTGTCTCATTTACCGCCTCATTGTAATTTTTTTTTTTAAGCAAAGTCTTTTTGATAGTGCCTTATGTCAAGCTGTTTCTATTTGCTGCTTTGCTGAGACCCACCAGGTTTGGAATGTCTCCTGTCCATTTTGGGGTTTTTTTTTTGGCCACACCTTTGGCATGTGGAAGTTTCCAGACCAGGGATTGAAGTCATGTCACAGCAGTGACCCACACTGCTGCAGTGACCATGCCGGATCCTTAACCTGTTGCACCACAAGGGAACTCCCTTTCTGTCCGTTTTTCCTCTGAGGTTTGAGAGCAGCCAATCTGTCCTTTCTCGAACTAACCAAACATACCCTTCACCTTGGGTGAGTTCATGTTCAGCCTCAGCTGATTTCAATTAACAGGCTCCCTGAGCAAAGTCTGTCTCAGCAACCTGTTTGTTTAAAGGCCAGGCTTATTTTAATACATGAGCACAACATATCACAAGTTTCAACCGAGTACGTGGAGCACACAGGTTAAACTGATAATGTCTGCACGGATGATCAGGGCATGTTCCCTGGAAGCGGCCTTGTGGTTTCATGACAACAGGGGGCGCAGATGGAGGGCAAGGTGAATCGGAGCAGAGACTGGCAGCAGCCAGCTTTCTTTGCAATGTGTTAATCCCTGGTGGTGGTGGCGGGGCAGCAGATCAGCATGAATAAGCAGAGCTGGAGCCACTCCTTCCTGGTCCCTAGCCAGGTCGCAGTTCCCTGCCCACTGGGGCTGTGGCCTCGGGAGAAATGCAAAAACTACCACCTTGTTTGTAACCGCAAGATGTTTCCGTGAAAGCCTTCCCAGGAGAGTGGGATTTTGTGGCCAATTCTGGGATAGTTGAATTCTTAAGCATATTATTTTTTAATTTATTTTTATGTATTTATCTTTAGGGCCACACCTGTGGCATATGGAGGTTCCCAGGCTAGGGGTCAAATCGGAGCTACAGCTGCCAGCCTGTGCCACAGCCACAGCAACACCAGAGCCGAGCCGTATCTTCAGCCTACATACACCACAGCTCACAGCAACGCTGGATCCTTAACCCACTGAGCGAGGCCAGGGATCGAACCCATGTCCTCATGGATACTAGTCGGGTTTGTTACCACTGAGCCACAACAGAAACTCTGAATTCTTAAGCATGTTACAAGCCCGGTAAGACGGTTTTGTACTTTCTTTCCACCATCTGCTCGTTCTTTGCTCCTTTGTGGTCAGAAAGTGGAGCAAGGCCTCGGGAGGGACTTGTCTGAGAGGCAGGGCACCTGGGTGCTGGACCCCACTACCATTGATTTCTCATGTCCCTTGCCTGTACAAGAAGAGCGACTTAATACAAGGCTCCCAGCTCCCTCCAGGCCTGACGCACCACTGCACGGTTTCTGCCCCAGACATGCAGTAGCTGGTCTCCTTGTCCCGAGGGGCTTAAACATGATCATAATGAAGGTGATGCCTGGCGGTTGTATATCCCTCCCTGTTTTTGCCAGAGAGCTTTCCAGACACACAGCTCCCTTGGCCGCCGCAGGCCTGGGGGGTAGGGAGGGCGGCTGTCCCCCACTTGGCCAAGGCTCTGTGAGGCCACCTGCCACCCTCTGGTGCCAGGGCACCGCTGCAGGGAGGTGGCGGCCCTCCCAGCATGCTTGGCTCTTGCTTCCCTTGCCCTGTTTTCCCAAGGAGGCCCTGTTTTGGGGGTTCTCACCCTCCTTGTGGGCCACCGGGCACTATCATCTCGCAAAGTCCCTGCAAGGCCACTGTCAGCAGGTTGTTCTGTTCCAGCCCACTTCTCCCTGGAGTTGAGTCCCCACCATCCCATTTATGCTCCCACAGCCCCAAAGTCCCCCAGAGGGGTCAGGACCCTCTCTCCCTCCACAGAAACTTTACAGACCCTTCGAGCTTAGCTCCTTTGCTGGAGCTCTGTCTGGGAGGGGGAAGGGGGCGAGGGCCTGGGAGTCTCTAGGATAGTGGTTCCCGCTGGCCCTCCCCTTTAATCAGATGCCCCGGGAGCCCAGGGTCTGGCCCTGGAGATAGGAGTCCATGGGTGTGGCTGGACCCAGGCGGCAATACTTTTGTCTTGAAAGCCCATCTAGAGAAGAATGCGCAGGCGGGCAGGGGGGGGTCCTGGGAATTGGGGTCCTGGGGGTGTAAGGACCCCTCTTCGAGGCTGGGAACACTTTTTCAGACTCCTTAGTGAGGCATTTGAGGCTCCAGGGTGCAGACGGGTTTGTCTCCTGATATCAGAATTTCGAAGGTCGCCCATCTGCACCTTGACACGTGGACCAGATATGCCTCTCAACTCATGTTCCTCCAAGAACCCTCGGGCTTCCCTGCATGATAGCAACCGAAAGGGCTGAGCAGAAACAGTCCCTGAAGCCAAACATCTGAAGACGGGAAAGTTAAAGCCTTCAGCGGCCTGCCAGAGGGCTGGGGCTGCGCTCGCTTCCTGGGTGGAGCTGCTGCACGGCATCTGACCCCCACGTTCACGGCCTCTTTCCACAGAGATTGTGTCGAGTGTTTGCTGCTTCACTCCGGAAGCTCAGCTGACAACCAGACCTGCCAAAACCTGTGCAAGGACGAGGTGATCACACGGGTGGACACCATCGGTGAGTGTGCCGAGCGGCCCTGGGCAGCCTCCCTGGGCTGGATCTTTGCAGGCATGTAGATGTTCTCTCCCGTGAGTACGAGCTTCCGGGCTGCCTGGCAGACAGCAGTGTGGTTCTGGCCTTGACTTAGGCAGCAGCCTCAGCACCCTTGGCCAGTCTTTGCTGGCTCCCCAAGAGGACTTGGGGTACCTGGGCTAGAGGACATGTTCCAGGCTCTCTAGGGCCTAAGACCTCCTGTTCAGAAGTCTCTGCCCCATCACTGGAGCCCAGTCCCTTCCTAGTCACGTCTTCCTGGCTTCTCGGGAAGTCAGTATGTTAGTTGGAATAAGTACTGCGGCTGCAACAACCAAACCCCATGCCTCAGGGACTTAAAGCAGCAGTCACTTTGTCACTCCTTGAAATTCTGGTGGAGGGGTTCCTAGTTGACAAGGCCTCCGTGTGGTCCTGCAGGAGCTCAGGGACCCTCTAGATTGTGGTTCCACCCTCTTAGGTCCTTAGAATCCTCTCCACTGAGCCTGCAGATGGGGAAGACAGAGGGAGGGGTCACGTGGGAGGTTTATAAGCGCCGGGCCTGGAAGCGGTGCAGATAACTTCCCCCAGAGCGTAGTCGTCCAGCCACATTTATTGCAGGGATGATAGGAAATGACATCCAGCTGTGCCCAGGAAGCTGGGAAGCCACGTTTGGTGATCAGTAGCCATTCTCTCCCCATTTGGCCTCAGCCCAGTGCAGCTCTTGCTGTGCTGCTGGCACTCAGACAATCAGAGCGTGTTCAGGCCGGTGAATGGAGATGGAGGGCCACCCTTCCAGTCGGGGAGAGAACAGGCCTGTTCCTGCAGGCCCCCCCACTCCTTGTTCCCGCCTCGCCCGTCTTGACTGATCCTCTGGCCAAGTCATGGCTCCTGAGGATGCCGAGCCGGGTATCCTGCCAACATACTCATTGAGCACCCACTGTGTACCAGGGCTTGTACAGGACCCGGGAGCCAGCGGGGAGCTCCCAAGTTCTGCCTCTCTTGCCCACTTTCCTGCTCTGCTTCTGTCTTGTTACTTGAGGCCTGGCTCACAGCCTGTTCTGCCTGCAGGCCTGGGGCTATTGTCCCCTGGGGCACCCACAGAAGAGACAGGGCGATGCTGCCCCTGGTCCAGTAGCCGCTCACTAGGTAGCCGTTCATGCACAGCTGCCTCTCAGTCTGTCCGTCTGAGAGGACTGGCTGCTTCACAGAGCAGGTCTCTATACATACACACACACTTGTTCACACTCAGACCAAGCTTATGATTGGCAGCTGAAAGAAAAAGCCCAGACCTTGGTGCTTGATAATGAAATGAAATGGCCTGGTTCCAGGTGGACACTCCTTTGGGCCACAGGGTTACAGAGGCCAGAGCTGGAAAGCATTTCTTGGCACAGCACAACCCACAATTGGTATTCAGGACCAGTGGGTCACGCCCTCCCCACCGCTCCCCTCTTCGCTCACTCTCCTGGCTTCCTTTCCCCCTAGAAATCAGTCTAACCCTGCCCCACAGAAGCCTTGGAATGCGGACGACGCCTGGAGGGGGACTATGACAGCTTCACTTCCGCAGCAGCCTCGTGGGGACGGGGAGGCGTTGCAGCAGCATCTGGAGGAAGGGGCTTCTTTACGGGGGGCGCTGCCAGCAGTACTGGGTTCGGCTCGGCCTCCAGCTGCTCACTGTATCTCAGCACAGGCAGCACGGAGGCGCCAGTGGCTCATCCAGCCGTTCTCATCACCTTGTAGGTCTTGCTGGTTTTACATCTCAGGAAAGCGCTGCTGGCTCCTGGCCTCTTCCGCCTGCTCAGCCATGCCGACTCAAGTGTGGCCCCTCAGGCCTCGGAGGCAGCAAGCTGACTCTTCCTCTCCCTCATCCACTTCCATTGCCTGTCCCGCCCCATCAGGAGTGGCTCCTCCTTCCACTCACCCCAGCCGGTACTGCAGAGGCCTGAGGAGCCTCTCCAGGGTCCCACAGGCATCCCTGTCCCCAGGGCAACCTAACCCAGCACCCGGGCCTGCTCTTGGTGTGAGGAAGCTGCACTCAGTTTAAAGGGCCCGCCCCCACCCCTTTCTCTTTTGCTGGGTTGGGCTCCTCACGCCATCCATCAGTGGCTCTGAGTTGATCAGAGATATGGGACGTTTCCGCTTGGTTTCCTTCCAGTGAAAGATGACCAGGAGGCTGTGCTTTGTTTCTACAAAACCGCCAAGGATTGTGTGATGATGTTCACCTATGCAGAGCTGCCCAGCGGCAAGTCCAACTTGACGGTCCTCAAGGAGCCAGGTGGGTGAGGGCCAGCTCTGTCTGCTCCTCGAGGGGGCTCAGTTTCTGATGCATCACCTGTTCTCTCCTCACCACCCTCTCCAGACTCCAGAGAAAGGAGGGCTGCAGTTCCTTAGATCAGGACTGAGGTGGCCCCTACCTGGCTACTAGAACTTAGAAGAAAGATGGGGACCCATTGTTGGGGCATAGCTTGGGGGGCCTGGTTGGGGGAAATGGGTGTTATAGGAGGTTAGGCCCTGCCCTGGGGGCGTGTTCATCTTGAACAGGGGCTGAGGGTGACTGTACGTGCAGAACACAACCTGCTAGCGGTGCTGTGGGCGTGCAAGGCGGGTCAGGACTGTCAGGGCTGCCCAGCTCTGTTATCAGGGAGCATCTGGGTACCCGCACGGCTCTGGCCAAGGGGCAGTGGGCACCGGTTGACATTCCTGCAAATGCCATGCCAGGCTCCCCAGACTCCTGAGGACGGCAGCTCTAATCCAACAGGACAACGTCTGCCTCACGCTCTGGGCCAAGGGACCAGTGGTCCTTTTCCTCGGGGTAATTAGGATTTCTAGTAGGATCCATTTTAGTCTTTTCTGGAGGGGGTGGGGGGAACGGGTGGCACAGAAAAATATCTGCTCTCTTCAGTTCACAGTGTTGCAAACTGTTTTTCCAAATGTGGCCAGACCACATAATATGCCTTCCCTCGGCCAGAGGCAGAGGGAGGTGTTGTGGTCTCAGCCCAGGATGCAAGCCTGTAAGAATGAGGCTTTGTTTCCAGGCGCTCTCTTTGCGGTTCTCTGAAAATAAGCACATTTGCTCCAGAGGGCTCCACGCTAAGGGCCTACAAATGTTGGCTGGTCCCCAGCCCAGCCCTTGTGGAAGCAGCTTCATGAAACTTCCTGCCTGCCCCGTCTACTCCCGAAACTGTTTACATGAAGGCTGAGACACGGTCCAGTGTCCTGCACGGAGACGGGGCCAGGCAGGGGCATGGGTGCTTCCAGGTGGGGAGATGGAGCCGTGCACATGGTATGTGAGAGGAAGTGGAGCGGCCACCAAGGCCTTTCTGCAAGTTGCCATCGACTGGCCTTGGAACAGTCACCAGCCTTCTTCAACTCTTTCTTCTTTATGTGCATCAGAGAAACCTGCCTGCCACCCGGGTCTCCCAGAAGCAACATGAGGCCCTCAGAATTGAGGGAAGGCCTTTGCGGAGAGCTGACAGGCCTGAAGTCGGGGGGTGGGGAGACATGGAGATGCTGGTGGCTTTGCTCACCATGCCCTGGTCCCTTCCAGAGTGTGGAACTGCGCCCAATGCCATGACCATCCTCCTGGCTGTGGTTGGCAGCATCCTCCTGATTGGGATTGCGCTCCTGGCCATCTGGAAGCTGCTCGTCACCATCCACGACCGGAGAGAGTTTGCAAAGTTCCAGAGTGAGCGATCCAGAGCCCGCTACGAAATGGTAAGCCAGTGGGAAGTTGGAAGTAGAAAAACTATCAAGCGTAGGGGTCCTGTTGAGTTCAAGCAGCCAACAGAGGCCTGCTAACATCTTTGGCATTCAAAACAAAAGAGGCGGAGTTCCCGCTGTGGCACAGTGGGTTAAGAACCCGACTGCAGTGGTTCTGATCACTTCAGAGGTGAGGGTTCGATCCCTGGCCAGGGAGCATCCACATGCTGTGTGGGCGACCATAAAAATTTTGAAAAAAATTTTAAAAAGGAGTTTCTGCTGTGGCACAATGGGACTGGTGGTGTCCTGAGATTGCTGGAATGCAGGTTCAATCCCCTGCCCAGCACAGTGGGCTAAGGATCCGTTGTTACCCCAGCTGCAGCTTTGGTGGAGACTGCGGCTCGGATCTGATCTCTGGCCCAGGAGCTCCAGAGGCCTCCGGGTAGCCATAGAAGAAAAAAGAGAACAAAAAACAAAGAGGCAAATCCTAAAAGGCCGCATGTGCCCAGTTCGGAATGCCCTGCACAGACCCAGCTGGGGAGGAGGCTCACGGGCAGAGGTGCTCAGCATAGGCTCAGCAGGGAGTCCAGAGTCTGGACCCAGTCTGGAGAGGCTCCCATGTTCACATTCTATATCGGAGAGGTGGGGTGGGGAGTCTGCATGCTCCCGAGGGACAGAGCACAGAGTAAGCACCCACTGAATCCCCAATTTTTGTTAAAACTGGAAGCAACTCCAGAGCCTGTCTGACGCAGCCCCTCATCTCGGAGATGGAGAGAGAAAGCCCCGGGAAGGGTAAGACCCTCCCAGGCCAGCGGGTGAGAGGCAGCCAGTCCCGCAGCACCAGGCCCTGGCCTGCACCGGTGCTCAGCCTGCTGCCTTCCCGGGCGACTGACCCCGAAGGGCCTCCAACCCTGTGTGAACTAACATGTGTCCTTCCTTCCTTCCGTGTTCTGTAGGCTTCGAACCCTCTGTACAGAAAGCCCATCTCCACACACAACGTGGATTTCACCTTCAACAAGTTCAACAAGTCCTACAATGGCACAGTGGACTGACGGCTCCTTCTCAGAGGGCTGGGGGGTGAGTCTTCAAGCCAGAGACTTGACACACCTTCGACAGCTGCTCGGCTTGATCACGGCTCCCTGCAAGGCCAAGCGCAAAGACCTTCCGGCCAGCCTGGGCCAGGAGCCCGCTCCCCGCACAGGAAGGCGCCCAACCACACCACCTGGCCAGCCCTCCAAGCCCAGGGGACTTTGGCCCTCTCGGCTTTCCTCTGCACAGCCAGCTTGTCTTCTCACTGAACTGCTGAGATGCTGGGCTGCCTCTCCCTCCCGGAAGGGATTCTGAGTCCTGAGAATTACCCGCCTGGTGTCTCTGCCTGGCACATGGGTGTTGGTGATGGGATTATTGAGACACCTGTTAAAGGCACATAGTTGGCAAATGTCACCTTCCTTCTCCTGTCCATGTTTGTTTAGTATTTTTGTAATGAAAAGGAAAGAGATTGGGATTGAAAGTAAAGATTAAAACCAAAAGATGTGTTTGCCTGACACTCTTTATGACGTGCCCGTTCCTGTCTGAAGTGGCCGTGACTGGTGCCCCAGTGCGGATTGCAGGGACTGTGTACTCCCTCCCTCAGGGGACCCCACACAGCCAGGCCAACGCTCCAGACCAGCGCTCTTCACACAGGGATCCACTTGGTGCTCTGGGGCAGCCGGGGTGGCTCCAGGGAGGGCCGAGCAGGTGTCCTTGGACTTGCCTAGCCTCTGCTTAAAGGAGTTTTTTGGAGTTTCCATCGTGACACAGCAGTTAAACAACCCAACGAGTATCCATGAAGTTGTGGGTTCCATCCCTGGCCTTGCTCAGTGGGTTAAGGATCGACGTTGCCGTGAGCTGTTGGTGTAGGTTGCAGACGCGGCTCAGATCCTGCATTGCTGTGACTGTGGCGTAGGCCGGCAGCTACAGCTCCAATTTGACCCCTAGCCTGGGAATCTCCATGTGCCACAGTGCAGCCCTAAAAAAAAGACAGAATACACACACACGCACACACACAAAAAGTAGTTTTTCTAGTTAAGCGTGAAGCCCCCTCCAACAGCCTCCCTCCTGCGTTCCCAGGTGCTGAGGCTGGAACTAGATGGTGCAGATGCAGAAGGGTCAAGATGTGGCTTCCACACAAAATGACTTCTTGAACATTATAAACAACAGTTTCCTTCCAGAGCCCTCCCCAGCCTAACTCCTCTGCCCCAAAACACACAATCCATTTCAGCTTTCCTGCCCTGCATGTTTTCTGATCCTACCCCTGTTCATGGAAGAGGAAACTGATTGCTAGTGAGGGGCAGTGGCTTTCCCAGGGATTGGGAGGCTGACTTGTGACGAGTTGGTAGAGAGCCAGATCTCAAGACCACTCTAGTGCTGGCCTCCTGCTACCTGCTCTTTTTTGTTTTGTTTTGTTTTTTTAATTTTCTTTCCCTTTTTTTGCTGTTGGGCTTTTACTCTAAATTCATCTGTTCTCAGCCTTGGACCAAATTCCCTTGACTTCACTTTGGGAGACACTAAGACAAATGCCTATTGGTAAACAGCCTATTAGCTGGGGCAAATATGAACAGATTCGGAGTTACCTTTGTCCCATGTAATTAGGATGAAACAGAGACCTTGTGACTTGGTAAAGCTGCCTTATGTCCTTGTTGGAATAAAGCCGAATGTAGATAAATATACAGAATAGATACTTGGTGGTTTTGAGACTTTTCTTTTTTTGTTTTTTTTTTTTTTTGTTTTTTGTTTTGTCTTTTTGTCTTTTGTTGTTGTTGTTGTTGTTGTTGTTGTTGCTATTTCTTGGGCCACTCCCTCGGCATATGGAGGTTCCCAGACTAGGGGTCCAATCGGAGCTGTAGCCACCGGCCTACGCCAGAACCACAGCAACGCGGGATCCGAGCCGCGTCTGCAACCTACATCACAGCTCACGGCAACGCCGGATCGTTAACCCACTGAGCAAGGCCAGGGACCGAACCCGCAACCTCATGGTTCCTAGTCGGATTCGTTAACCACTGCGCCACGATGGGAACTCCCGAGACTTTTCTAAACAGAAAAATAAATGATTTTGGAAGACACTTTGGGTTTCTCTTTTGTGTGTTTCCTGGAGACATTTCACTTGTTTAAAGCCTTATTTTCTATAGGGCAGCTCTGTAAGAACACAGCATTCCTGAGCCGCAGACAGAAAGGATGAGTTGCTCCAGGCTTCCACCTGACAAGGAAGTCAGGGCTCTTTCCTCAGTGACACCACAGGGCTGGTGACAGAACAGCTGCTCACAGTCCCCTGCTGCCCCCTGCTGGAAGCACAGTCCCCTGCTGCCCCCTGCTGGAAGCTCTGGGGACAGCTGACTCCTGAGATTCTGACCCAGCCTGTTGATTGCCTGGCTTCTCTCCTCAGGTGATTCGGTGCTGCCCTCACCGCCCCCACCTAACACAGATAATGGAGCAGAGGCTAAAGGTGGGGGCTTATAGGTCCTTTCTGTCGTTATGGGGCTGTGGAAGCACACAAATGGGAGTGAGCCTCCTAATGTAAAGGGACCGCCATTATGTGGCTACAGGGGCCCTGCAAGAAGCACCCATCAGTCTCTGGAAAATTGTTTACTGGTGTCTGTTTGGAAAGATAATCAGTGATGTGCTTGTTGGTTGGAAAGAAAAAGTGAGAAGGGTTATACCTTTGTAATCATATGTTGATTTAATACAGATTTCCAAATGGTATTGATTATTTTATTGGTTGATTTTTAACAATGTAGGTTTTTGAATTGCAAAAGTAATACGTGAAAAAAAAGGAAAATAAAGAGATCACAAAAAGAAAGTAAAAGTCTTATAATCACATCTAACAGAGGTTATGACTCTTGCCATTTTTGTGGAGGATGTCTCAATCTTTTTAATACATGCATGTGTGATTTTAACCAAATTAGGAGTATACTGTCTCTCTTTTAAAGAGGACTGGGGATTCTCATTCCACTTGGTCGACTAGTACTTAGTCAAACTAAAGTAACACCTGCCACTTCTGGAAAGACATGTGTTTTTTTAATCTGCTTAATTAGGATCAAAGCTGGAGGTTGATTGTCAGGAAACTCCTGGATGAGGTTCAGGTAACAGCAAACAGATGGGGAGGCCAGAGGGGCGGAGAGAAGGTCTTTCTCTCTGTTCCAGGCTCTTAACCTGACTAGCTCCTCCCTCTCTGGGACCTTCCGGCCGGGGGGGGGGGGCCACTTCTTTTGCTTCTGAGAAGGGCAGCCCCTGGGTCGCTCAGCTCCGCGGGACCTTGTGATTGACGGGGAGGAGGCAGCAGAGAAGAAGAGAACAGCAGCGTGGAGGAGACTGGTGGAGGTAGGAGCGTCTGAGGCCTCTTGTGGACGTGCGGGGTCCGCTGGGAAGCCTGTCCAGCTGTGGCTGTAACAGAGTTCCCCCCCCTCTCATCCGGGGAGGGGGCTGAGGAGCCTTGGATCGATCTGTCCCTGCCTGGCGTCTGTCCTCCTCCCGGCTCAGGGGGTCCAGGCTTGTCAGGCAGGAGGGAGCTCCATTCTGACCCCAGATCCTTGGGGGAGGATGTGGGTGGAGGGAGAATGAGAGGCAGTTGAGCAGCAGTGCTGGTGGGAAGGGAGAGCTCGGTCCTTCTCAGCCCCCATGGCTCCTCCTGCTGAGCTTGCAGCTGTGGGAGGGATGGTCACTGCCCAGCTGGCCCTCAGTGACGGAGCTGCCTCCAAGATGGGCTTGGTCAAGTGTCACAGCGAGATGGTCCTCACTTCCAGTTTGTTCCTCTGGAGTTCAGTGCTGGGACCAAACTGTGCTTCCTTTCGTCGTGAATGGGACCTATATAATCAGGCCTGATGCGGTGTCCTGGTGGTGGGGAGGCTGGCAGCTAAATGCCACGAAATGTAACCTACCTCCAGTTTTTCTAGGGAACCCTGTCCTCTCCACCGAACCCCTGCCCCCCCCATCCTCGCCCTGCCTCCCCTCCACACACGCTTTCTGATCCTTCTGACAGAGTCTTGTATGATGTCTTCATTTTAAGTGGCCTCAGAATCTTCTTGTGAAAAGACAAGTTCTAAACTGCAAATAAGCATAGGGTCATGAGCCCCAGTGACCTTCTGGGATAGTTCTTAACCATTTTGTGTCGGGGACCTTTGTGGTGTTCTAGTGAACACTGCACACCCAAGTGTCAGAATAATGGTCATGAATGTGTAAATAGGGAACAAATTAAAAAGCCTGGGCCAGTTTATCAGGGCAACTGGTTACCATTTACCATCTTCATGAGCCTTCAGAAAGACCTTGAATGGCTCACCAATTACAGCTTTATTGGTCCTACCTGCAGAGAATATCCAACACCTGAGACTAAAAGCAGCCTCTCCTCACTGTCCACCCACACAGTATTCAGGGAAGGTATTTCCTAAGAAGGTACTTACTAAGAAGGAAATTGAGATCCGTCACCCTTGCCGTGAGGATTGGCAAGTGAGACTCCAGCTCAGGGACCCCTTCTCTAGACTGATGCTCTTTCCTCTGCATTGCGTCTTCTCCTGCAAAAAGCGGGACTGTCTTTTGTTTGTTTTGTTTTTATTTTTTAATTTTTATTTTATATTGGAGTATGGTTAATTTACAGTGTTAGTTTCAGGTGTACAGCAAAGTGATTCACTTATACATATATGCAGTCTTTTTCAGATTCTTTGCCAAATAGGTTATTAGATAATACTGAATAGTGTTCCCTGTGCTATACAGTAGGTCCTTGTTGGTTATCTATTATATATATATATATATATTAGTGTGTATATGTTAATCCCAAACTCTGAATTTATCCCTTCACTATACCTCTTTCCCCTTTGGTAACCACACGTTTGCTTACTAAGTCTGTAAGTCTGTTTCTGTTTTATAAATAAGTTCATTTGTATCTTTCTTTTGGATCCCACATATAAGTGATATTATGTGTTGTCTTTCTGTGTCTGACTTCACTTAATATAATTTCTAGGTCCATCCATGTTGTTACAAATGATACTATTTCTTTCTTTTTATGGCTGAGTAATATTCCATTGCATATATATATGCCACATCTTCTTTATCCATTCCTCTGTCCATGGACATTGAAGTTGCTTCCATGTCTTGGCCACTGTAAATAGTGTGGCAGTGAACACTGGGGTGCACGTATCTTTTCAAATTATGGTTTTCTCCAGTGCCCATGGAGAATGGGCATGGCTGGATAATATGGCAGTTCTACTTTTAGGCTTTTTTTTTTTTTTTTCTGGTCTTTTTGCCTTTTCTAGGGCCGCTTCCCACGCATATGGAGGTTCCCAGGATAGGGGTCTAATCTGATCTGTAGCCGCCGGCCTACGCCACAGCCACATTCACCCTAGATCCGAGCCGTGTTTGTGACCTACACCACAGCTCACAGCAACGTCAGATCCTTAACCCACTGAACAAGGCCAGGGATTGAACCCGCAACCTCATGGTTCTTAGTCAGATTCATTAACCACTGAGCCACGACGGAACTCCTACTTTTAGGCTTTTAAGGACTCTCCATACTGTTCTCCATGATGGTTGTACCAATTTACATTCCCACCAACAGTGTAGGAGGGTTTCCCTTTTCTCCACACCCTGTCCAACAATTTGTTATTTGTAGACGTGTTAATGATAGCCATTCTGCCCAGTATGAAGTGGTACCTCACTGAAGTTTTGATTTGCATTTCTCTAACAATGAGTCATGTTGAGCACTTTTTCTTGTGCCCGTTGGCCATCCGTATGTCTTCTCTGGAGAAATGTTTCTTCAGGTCTTCTGCCCATTTTTCATTGAGTTGTTTGTTTTTTGCTGTTGAGTTGTATGAGTTGTTTGTGTCTTTCAGAGATTAGGCCCTTGTGGGTTGCATCATTTGCAACTATGTTCTCCCATTCCAAATGTCTTGTATTCTTATTCTAATTCCTTTGCTGTGCAAAAGCTTGTAAATTTGACTAGGTCTCATTAGTTTATTTTTGCTTTTATTTCTATTGTCTTGGGAGACGGACCTAAGAAAACATTTGTATGGTTGATGTCACAGAATGTTTTGCCTATGTTCTCTTCTAGTTTTACAGTGTTTTACAGTCTTATCTTTAAGCCATTTTGAGTTTATTTTTGTGCATGGGATGAGCGTGTGTTCTAATTTCATTGATTTACGAGCAGGTGTTGGTGTTCCCAGCACCAACTGCTGAAAAAGAACTTTTTCTCATTTTATATTCTTGCCTCCTTTGTCGAAGATTAATTGACCGAGGTGTCTGGGTTTATTTCTGGGTTCTCTATTCTGTTCCATTTGTCTGTGTGTCTGTTTTGGTACCAGGACCACACTGTCCTGATTGTTGTAGTTTTGTAGTATTGTCTGAAGTCTGGGAGAGTTATGCCTCCTGCTTTGCTTATTTTTCTTCAAGGCTTCTCTGGCAATTCTGGATCTTTTATGGTTCCATATAAATTTTTGGATTGTTTGTTCTAGCTCTGGGAAAAATGTCATGGGTAATTTGATAGGGATTGCATTAAATCTGTAGGTTGCTTTGGGTAACATGGCCATTTTAATGATATTAATTTTTCTCAGGAGCATGAAGTAAATTTTCATTTCTTTTAATCCTCTTTAATTTCCTTGATTAATGTTTTATGGTTCTCAGCATATAAATTTTTCACATCCTTGATCAGGTTTATTTCTAGATATTTAATCTTGGGGGGTATAATTTTAAAAGTTACTGTATTGTTATATTCCTTTTCTAATATTTCATTGTTAATATACAGAAATGCAACCAATTTCTGAATGTTAATGTATCTGGCTACTTTGCTGAATTTATTGATTAGTTCGAGTAGTTACTGTGTGGAGTCCTTAGGGTTTTCTCTATATAGTATCATGTCATCTGCATATAGTAACAATTTTAACTCTTCTCTTTCAATTTGAATACCTTTCTTTTGTCTGATTGCTGTGGCTAGGACTTCCAATACTATTGTGGAATAAAATTGGTGAGAGTGGGCATACTTTTTTGTTCCAGATTTTAGTGGGAAGGCTTTCAGCTTTTCTCTGTTGAGTATTATACTGGCTGTGGGTTTGTCATAAATGGCTTTTATTACATTAAGATATGTTCCCTCTATACCCACTTGGGTAAGAGTTTTTTTAAATCATGAATGGATGTTGGATTTTGTTAAATGCTTTTTCTGCATCTATGGAGATGATCATGTGGTTTTTGATTTTTCTTTTGTTAATGTGGTGTAGGACATCAATTGATTTGCGAATGTTGAACCATCCTTATGAATTTGGGATGAATCCCACTTGGTTATGGTGTATGATCTTTTTTATGTGTTGTTTGTTGGATTTGGTTGGCTAAAGTTTTGTTGAGAATTTTTGTGTCTATATTCATCAAAGATATTGGCCTATGCTTTTCTTTTTTGGTAGTATCTTTGTCTGGTTTTGGTATTAGGGTGATGGTGGCTTCATAGAATATCTTTGGGCGTGTTAATTCTTCTTTAACCTTCTGGAAAAGTTTAAGAAGAATGGGTATACATTCTTCTTTGATGTTTGGGAGAATTTTCCTGTGAAGCCATCTAGTCCTGGACTTTGTTTGTAGGGAGTGTTTTTTCATTACATATTTAATTTCATTTCTAGTGATCAGTCTGTTCAAATGATCTATTTCTGCTTGATTCAGTTTTGGTGAGCTGTGTGTCTCTAGAAAGTTGTCCATTTCATCTAGGTTGTCAAATTTGTTGGCATATAATTGTTCATAGTATTCTTATGGTTTTGTATTTCTGCAGTATCTATTGAGATTTCTCTTTTTTCATTTCTTATTTTATTTGGATTCTTTCTCTCTTCTTCTTGATGAGTCTGGCCAGAGGTTTGTCTATTTTGTTTACGCTTTCAAAGAACCAGCTCTTGGTTTTATTGATTTTTTTTTCTCATTATTTTTTAATATCGATTTTATTGACTTCCTCTCTGATCTTTATGATTTCCTTCCTTCTGCTGACTTTAGGTTTTGTTTGTTCTTCTCATTGTTTTAGGTGGTAGATTAAGTTGTTTGTTTGAGATTTTTCTTCTTTTTTGGAGGAAGGCCTATATTACTATGAACTTCCCTCTCAGAACTGCTTTTGCAGCATCCCATAGATTTTTAATGGTTGTGTTTTCATTGTCATTTGCCTGGAGGTATTTCTTAATTTCCCTTTTGATTTTCTCATCACCCCTTAGTTTTCTAATAGCATGTTGTTTAGTCTCCATTTCCCTTTTGATTTTCTCATCAACCCATTAGTTTTCTAATAGCATGTTGTTTAGTCTCCATGTAGTCATTTTTTTCTCATTTCTTTTCCTCTGGTTGATTTCTAGTTTCATGTCATTGTGATCAGAGAAAATGCTTGAAATAATTTCTATACTCTTAAATTTGTTGAGGTTAGTTTTGTGCCTTGGTATGTGGCCAATCCTTGAGAATGTTCCATGTGCATTTGAAAAGAATGTATATTCTGGGTTTTTTGGATGTAATGTCCTGAAAATATCAATTAAATGTAGCTATTCTGTGCTGTTAAGATCTCAGTTGCCTTATTCATTTTCTGTCTCTGCAAATGAATTTTCTAATTTTTCTTGGCTCCTCCTTATATTTTATAGTTCCTTTCTAAAGTGATCTGCATTACTGTTCATATCTGCTCTTAATTCCTTCAGAATTTTCATTATCTCCTTTTTGAACTTGGTGTCTGTTAGACTGTAGAGGTCTGTTTCATTGTTTGCTCCTTCAGGGGAATTTTTCTGTTTTTTGTTTTGTTTTGTTTTGGTTTTTTGCTTTGCTTTTTAGGGCCACACCCAAGGCATATGGAGGTTCCCAGGCGAGGGGTACAATCAGAGCTACAGCTGCCAGCCTATGCCACAGCCACAACAAAACAACAGATCCAAACCACAGCTACAACCTACACCACAGCTCATGGCAACGCCAGACCCTTAACCCACTGAGCAAGGCCAGGGATTGAACCCACAAGCTCATGGTTCCTAGTTGGATTTGTTTCCACTGAGCCACAACAGGAGCTCCTCTTCTGTTCTTTTAACTAGGAATGATTCCTGAGCTTTTTTTTTTTTTTTTTTTTTTTTTTTTTTTTTTTTTTTTGCTATTTCTTGGGCCACTCCCACAGCATGTGAAGGTTCCCAGGCTAGGGGTCGAATCGGAGCCATAGCCGCCAGCCTACACCAGAGCCACAGCAACGTCTGCAACCAAGCCGCGTCTGCAACCTACACCACAGCTCACGGCAACGCCAGATCCTTAACCCACTGAGCAAGGGCAGGGACCGAACCTGCAACCTCATGGTTCCTAGTCAGATTCCTTAACCACTGTGCCACGATGGGAACTCCCGTGAGCTTCTTCATTTTGTGTATATTTCTCTTATTCTCTGAAGCCTGAGTCTTGATGCCCAGCCCCTGGCCAAGTCTCTCAGGCTGTGGTGTCTGGGGGCGGTGGTCTGTGCCGCTCTCTCTCTGTTTTGCCTGCCTCAGTTGGCTGCTGCACTTTTCACCAAACCTTTGAAGTTCCCTCTCCATCCTGGCTGATCTCACATTCAGTTAGGTGGCCTCCCAGGATGCAAATTCCTTTTGTCTTTCACAGCTCCCTCTCAGGAGTGCTGGTCCCATCCTGATTCATTTCTTCCTTTCTTTTCTTTCTTTCTCTTCTCTCTCTGTTTCTATTTACCTTTTGTTCTACCCAGTTATGTAGAAGGTTTCTTGCCTTTTTGGAAGGTTTAAGGTCTCCTGCCAGCATTCAGCAGGTGTTCTGTGCCAATCATTCTACATGTAGATTTTTTTAATGTGTTTGATTCCCACTTCCATTGTTGGGTTTTTTGTTTGTTTGTTTGTTTTTGTTTTTGTTTTTGTTTTTTTTGTCTTTTTGCCTTTTCTAGGGCCACTTCTTCCACAGCATATGGAGAGTCCCAGGCTAGGGGCCTAATCGGAGCTACAGCTGCTGCCCTATGCCAGAGCCACAGCAATGCAGGATCCGAGGCACGTCTGCCACCTACACCACAGCTCATGGCAATGCCAGATCCTTAACCCACTAAGTGAGGCTAGGGATCGAACTCGCGAACTCATGGTTCCTAGTCGGATCCGTTAACCACTTAGCCACGATGGTAACTCCTGCTTTGTTTTTAATTTTATTGCCCATACTTGTGGCACACAGAAGTTACTGGGCCAGGGATTGAATCCAAGCCACAGCTGCAACCTGTGCTGCAGATGTATCAACACTGGATCCTTTAACCCACTGCACTGGGTGGGGGAGTGAACTCTCACCTCTACAGCAATGGGAGCTGTTGCAGTCAGATTCTTAACCCACTGAACTCCATCCATTTATTTATTTTTGCTTTTACTCACATTACTCTAGAAGCTGGATCCAAAAAGTTATTGCTGCAATTTATGTGAAAGAATGTTTTGCCTATGTTTCCCTAAAAACTATAGGACTTCTATAGTATCTAGCCTCAACGTTTAGGTCCTTAATCCATTTTGAGTTTATTTTTGTGTATGGTGTTTAAAGAATGTTCTAATTTCATTCTTTTCACATGTAGCTGTGCAGTTGCCTCAGTGCCACTTATTAAAGAGACCGTCTTTTCTCCATTGTATATTTTTGCTTCCTTTGTCATAGATTAGTTGACTATAGGTGTGTGGGTTTATTTCTGGGCTTTCTATCCTGTTCCATTGATCTGTTTCTGTTTTTGTGCCAGTACCATACTGTTTTGATGACTGCAGCTTTGTAGTATAGTCTGAAGTCTGGGAGCCTGATTCCTCCAGCTCCGTTTTTCTTTTTCTTTTTTTTTCTTTTAATTGACAAGTATCCCCTTTTATTTATTTATTTATTTATTGCCTTTTTAGGGCCACACCTGAGGCACATGGAGGTTCTCAGGCTAGGGGTCCAATCAGAGCTGTAGTGGTCGGCCTATGCCAGAGCCAGAGCAATGCGGAATCTGAGCTGTGTCTGTGACCTACACCACAGCTCACGGCCATGCCAGATCCTTAACCCACTTAGCAAAGCCAGGGATCGAACCCACAACCTCATGGTTCCTAGTTGGATTCATTTCCACTGCACCATGACAGGAACTCCCTGTTTTTCTTTCTCAGGATTGCTTTGGCTATTCAGAGTCTTTTGTGTTTCCATACAAATTTAAAAATGTTTTGTTTTAGTTCTGTGAGAAATGCCATTGGTAATTTGATAGGGATTGCATTGAATCTGCAGATTGCCTGGGATAGTATAGTCATGTTGATGATATTGATTGTTCCAATCCTAGAGCATTGTATATCTTTCCATCTGTTCATATTATCTTTGATTTCTTTTTGTTTCACCAGCATCTTATAATTTTCAGATTATAGGTATTTTGCCCACTTGGGTAGGTTTATTCCTAGGCATTTTATTCTTTTTGATGTGATGGTAAATGGGATTGTTTCCTTAATTTCTCTCTAATCTCTCATCATTTGTGTATAGAAATTCAAGAGATTTCTGTATATTAATTTTGTAGCAATTTTTATCCTGCAACTTTTTTTAAATTTTTATTTATTTTTATTTTATTTAATTTTTTGTTTTTGCCTTCTCTAGGGCCACACCCACGGCATATAAAGGTTCCCAGGCTAGGGGTCTAATCGGAGCTGTGGCCACCAGCCTACGCCAGAGCCACAGCAATGCGGGATCCAAGCCACATTTGTGGCCTATGCCACAGCTCACTGCAATGCCTGATCCTTAACCCACAGAGCAAGGCCAGGGATCGAAACTGCAACCACATGGTTCCTAGTCGGATTCGTTAACCACCGTGCCACCATGGGAACTCCTATCCTGCAACTTTATTGAATTTGATGATGAGCTCTAATAGTTTTCTACTCTTCTTTATAATTCTCTATGTATGGTGTCATATCATCTTTAAACAGTGACGGTTTTATTTATTTTCCTATTTGGATTCTTTTTTTTCTTTCCTTCCTTCCTTCCTCCCTTCCTCCCTCCTCTCTCCCTTTCTTTCTGCCTGGCCTTGCCCACAGTATGTGGAATTTCCTCAGGCTAGGGATTGAACCTGCACCACAGCAGAGACCCAAACCCCTGCAGTGACATTGCTGGATCCTTAATCTGCAGCACTGCCTTTGAACTCTTCCTTTTATTTCTTTGGCTTCTATACCGTAGCTAGGAATTCCAGTACTGTGTTGAATGAAATTGGTGAGAGTGAACATCCTTGTCTTGTTTCTGATCTTAGAGGAAATGCTTTGAGATTTTCACTATTGAGAATGATGTGGGGGAGTTCCCATCATGGCTCAGTGGTTAACGAATCCGACTAGGAACCATGAGGTTGCGGGTTCGATCCCTGGCCTTGCTCAGTGGGTTAACGATCCGGTGTTGCTGTGAGCTGTGGTGTAGGTTGCAGCCGTGGCTTGGATCCCACATTGCTGTGGCTCTGGCGCAGGCTAGTGGCCACAGCTCCGATACGACTCCTAACCTGGGAACCTCCATATGCTGCGGGAGCGGCCCAAGAAATGGCAAAAAAGACAAAAAAAAAAAAAAAAAAAAGAGAGAGAGAGAATGATGCGTGCGGGTTTGTCATATATGCCCTTTTTTATGTTGAGGTAGGTTCCCTAATGCCCACTCTCTAGAAATTTTTTTAAAATCATAAATGAATCTTTAAAGCTTTTTCTTCATCTATTGAGGTAATTATGGTTTTTTGTTTGTTTGTTTTTGTTTTTTGTCTTTTTGCCATTTCCTGGGCCGCTCCCTCGGCATATGGAGGTTCCCAGGCCAGGGGTCTAATCGGAGCTGTAGCCACCAGCCTACAACAGAGCCACAGCAACGTCTGCAACCAAGCCGCGTCTGCAACCTACACCACAGCTCACGGCAACGCCGGATCATCAACCCACTGAGCAAGGGCAGGGACCGAACCTGCAACCTCATGGTTCCTAGTCGGATTCTTTAACCACTGAGCCACGATGGGAACTCCGTGATTTTGTTTTTTACTCTTCATTTGTTAATGAGGGTATAGCATACTGATTGATCTGTGGATATTGAAAAATCCTGCATCCCTGGGATAAATCCGACTTGATCATGATGTATGATCCTTTTAATGTATTGTTGGATGCAGTTTGCTAGCATTTTGTTGAGAATGTTTGCATTATATTCATCAGTGATCACTGGCCTATAATTTTTCTCTTTTTTTGTGGTATCTTTGTCTGGTTTTTTGTCAGAGTAATGGTGGCCACAGTATGAGAGTGTTCCTTCCCCTGTAACTTTTGAAAGAGTTTCAGAAGGATAGGTGTTAACTCTTCTCTAAATATTTGATAGAATTCACCTGTGAAGCCATCTGGTCTTGGACTTTTGTTTGGTGGAAGTTTTGAAATCACAGTTTCAATTTCAGTTCTTGTGATTGGTCTGTTCATATTTTCTCTTTCTCCCTGGTTCAGTCTTGGAAGGTTGTACCTTTTTAAGAATATGTCCAATTCTTTTTATTGGTTGCTCATTTTATTGTATATAGTTGCTTGTACTAATCTCTTCTGATCCTTTATATTTCTGTGGTATCAATTGTAACTTCTCCATTTTCATTTTTAATTTTATTGATTTAAGCCCTCTCCCTTTTATTTTTGATGAGCCTGGCTAAAGTTTTATATATTTTGTCAGTCTTTTCAAACAACTAGCTTTTGGTTTCATTTATCTTCTCTATCATTTCCTTTATCTCTATTTAAATTTTTTTTCCTCTTGTCTTTATGATTTCATCTATTCACTTTTGGTTTTGTTCCTCTTTGTCTAGTTGCTTCAGGTAGAAGGTGTTTCAGTGTTTGAGATTTTTCTTATTTCTTGAGGTGTATTGCTCAAGACTATTGCTGTAAATTTCCCTGTTAGAAATGTTTTTGCTGCATCCTCTAGGTTTTGGAGCATCATGTTTTTATTGTCATCTGTCATTATATCTTCATCTTGGTTTGAGACTTTGATGATTATGCAGTGTCCTTTGTTTCTTATAACCATCTTTATTTTATTTATTTTATTTAAAGAAAATTTATTGGCATTCCTGTCATGTCTCAGTGGTTAACGAATCTGACTAGGAACCATGAGGTGGCAGGTTCAATCCCTGGCCTCGCTCAGTGGGTTAAGGATCCAGTGTTGCCATGAGCTGTGGTGTAGGTTGCAGATGTGGCTTGTATCCTGCATTGTCGTGGCTCTGGCGTAGGCTGGCAGCTACAGCTACCATTCGACCCCTAGCCTGAGAACCTACATATGCTGTGAGCATGGCCCTAGAAAAGACAAAAAGACAAATAAGTAAATAAATTTAAAAATTTATTAAAGTATAATTGATTTACAATGTTTCTTCAAGTTCTGTTGTACTGTAAATTGACCCAAATCACACACATTTCCCTGTGCTGTATAGTAATGCCCCATTGCCCATCCATTCCAAATATAACAGTTTGTATCCCCCAAACCTCATAATATCCATCTTTCTCTCTCCCCACCCCACCCCCCCAGGAATCCCAAGGCTGCTCTCCTTGGCCATGATCTGTTTCCATTTTTTTAGATAGGATCTGTTGCATATTTTACATTCCACACATAGGTGATATCATATGGTATTTGTCTCTTTCTTTCTGGATTACTTCACATAGAATGAGAATCTCTAATTCCATCCATGTTGTTGCAAATGGCATTATTTTGACTATTTAATGGCTGAGTAATATTCCATTGTATATATGTACCACATCTTCTTAATCCATATGTCTTTTGATGGACATTTACGTTGTTTCCATGTCTTGGCTATAGCGAATAGTTTTGCAATGAACATATGGGTGGATGTATCTCTTTCAATGAAAGTTTTGTCTGGATATATGCCCAGTAGTGGGACTGTTGGATCATAGAGTAGTTCTATATTTAGTTTTCTGAGGTACCTCCATACTGTCTTCCATAGCAGTTGTACAAATTTACATTCCCACCAACAGTGAAGGAGGGTACCTTTTTCTCCACACCCTATTCAGCATTTGTTATTTATTGACTTGTTAATGATGGCCATTTTGACTGGTGAGAATGGTACCTCATAGTAATTTTGATTGACATTTCTCTCATAATTAGTGATTTCTCTCGTAATTAGTGATTTTTTCATATGCCTGTTGGCCATCCATATGTCTTCTTTGGAGAAATGTCTATTCAGGTCTTCTGCCCATTTTCAATTGCGATGTTTGTTTTGTTGTTGATTTGTATAAGTTGTTTGTCTATTTTGGAGATTAGGCCCTTGACTGTTGCATCATTTGCAAAGATTTTCTCCCATTCTGTGGGTTGTCTTCTTGTTTTTTTTTTTTTTTTTTTTTAATGGTTTCCTTGCTGTGCAAAAGCTTTTGAGTTTAATTAGGTCCCATTGGTTTATTTGTCTTTATTGTCATTATTCTAGGAAGTGGATCAAAGGTGTTGCTGTGATTTATGTCAAATAGTGTTCTAGCTGTGTTTTCCTCTAGGAGTTTTATAGTATCGGGCCTTCTATTTAGGTCTTAATCCATTTTGAATTTATTTTTGTGTATGGTGTTAGTGTTCTACTTTCATTCCTTTCCATGTAGCTTTCCAGTTTTCCCAGAACCATTTATTGGAGAGACTATCTTTGTTCCACATTATGTTCTTTCCTCCTCTGTCATAGATTAGTTGACCATAGGTGCTTAAGTTTATTTCTGGGATTTCTATCCTGTTCCATTGATCTACATTTCTCTTTTTGTGCTAGTACCATATTGTTTTGACGACTGTAGCTTTGTAGTATTGTCTAAACTCAGGAAGCTTGATTCCTCCATTTTAATTTTTCTTTTTCAATATTTCTTTGGCTATTTGGGGTCTCTTGTGTTTCCATACAAATTTTAAAATATTCTGTTATAGTTCTGTGAAGAATGTCTTTGATTATTTGATAGAGATTGCATTGAATTTGTAGATTGCTTTGGGTAGTATAGTCTTTTTGACACTATTGATTGTTCCAGTCCAAGAGAATGGTATATCTTTCCATCTGAATTCCTTCCTTACTTGCTTCCTCCCTCTTTCCCTCCCTCACCTCCTTCCTTTTAAAGCTTTTTTTTTTTTTTTTTTTTTTTTTTTTGGTCTTTTTTAGGGCTGAAGGTGCGGCATATGAAAGTTCCCAGGTTAGGGGTCAAATTGGAGCAGCAGCTGCCATCCTATGCCAGAGCAATGCTGGAACCTAATCGCATCTGCAACTTATACTACAGCTCACAGAAACGCCAGATCTTTAACTCACTGAGCAAGGCCTGGGATCAAACCCACATCCTCCTGGATGCTAGCTGGGTTCGTTATCACTGAGCCACAATGGGAACTCCTCATCTTTGATTTCTTTCATCAAGGTCTTAAACTTTTCAGAGTATAAGGCCTTTGGTCTCTTTAGGTGGGTTTATTTCTAGGTATTTTATTCTTTTTGATATGATTGTAAATAATATGGTTTCTCTGGTTTCTCTTTCTGATCTTTCATTATTAGTATATAGAAATGCAATTGAATTCTGACAATCTTTATTTTAAAGTCTGTTTTATGTGATATGAGTATTGCTACTCTATCTTTCCTGTGATTTCCATTTAGATCAAATACCTTTTTTCCTCCCCTCACTTTAAGTCTATATTTGTCCCTAGATCTGAAGTGAGTTTCTTGTAGACAGCATGTAGGTCTTGTTTTTGTATCCATTCAGCTATTGTATGTTCATTGGGTTCAAGCATTTAATTCATTTACATTCAATGTAATTATTGATATTACATACTTATTGCCATTTTCTTAATTTCTTGGGATTTGTTATTTTAGGTCTTTTTTCTTCCCTTCCTCTTTTGTTCTCTTCCTAGGATTTGATGACTATCTTTAGTGTTGTATTTGGTTTGCTTTTTTTTGTGTATGTCTATTGTAGTTTTTTGGTTTGTTTATTAGATTTTGATACAGCAGTGTGTATATGTACAGGATTGTTTTATGTTGCTGGTCTCTTCAAATGTGTTTTCAACATTCTTTTTTATTCTCTTCTCATGACTGCTAATTTTGATAGCATATTTGTGGATTATTGTAGATTTTTGGCTTTTGGTTCCCATGAAGTTTTGATTCAGCTGTCTGTGTACATACAAGATTGTTTTAGATTGCTGTTCTCTTAATTTCTAATATCCTGGATTTGTACTCTTCTCACAATTGTTTTTTTGTTTTGTTTTGTTTTGTTTTGTTTTTTGTCCTTTTAGGGCTGAACCAGTGGCATATGGAGCTTCCCAGGCTAGGGGTCTAATCGGAGCTATAGCTGCCAGCCTACGTCAGAGCCACAGCAATGCCAGATCCGAGCTGCATCTGCAACCTACACCACAGCTCATGGCAACGCAAGATCTTTATCCCATTGAGCGAGGCCAGGGATTGAACCCACAACCTCACAGTTCCTAGTTGGATTCATTTCTGCTGCACCACAATGCAAACTCCACAATTGCTGGTTTTGATATCATATTTGTGTGTGGATGATTTGCCTACCATATTTGTATGTTTGCCTTTACTCGTGAGCTTTCCCATCGTATTTTTCTTTGTTTCTAGTTGTGGCCTTTTCTTTTCCACCTAGAGAAACTCCTTTAGCATTTATTGTAAAGCTGGTTTGGTGGTGCTGAATTCTCTTAGCTTTTGTTTTTCTATAAAGCCTTGATCTCTTTGTCAAATATGAACAAGAAACTTGGTGAGTAGTATATTCTTGGTTATAGGTTTTTCCCTTTCATCAGTTTAAATATGTTGTGCCACTCCCTTCTGGCCTGCAGAATTTCTGCTGAAAAATCAGCTGATGACCTTATGGGGATTCCCTTATGTTAATTGTTGCTTCTCCCTCATTGCTTTTAATATTTTTTCTTTGCCTTTAATTTTTGTCAGTCTGATTACTGTATGTCTCAGCAAATTCCTCCTTGGGTTTATCCTGTATGGGACTCTGTGCATCCTGGACTTGAATGAATATTTTCTTTTACACTTAGGGAAATCTTCAACTCTTATCTCTGCAAATATTTTCTCAGGGCCTTACTTTCTCTCTTCTCTGTCTGGGACCCCCTATAATGCAAATGATGGTGCATTTAATGTTGTCCCAGAAGTCTCTTAGACTGTCTTGATTTCTTTTCTTTCTTTTTTTCTTCATTCTTTTCCACAGCAGTATTTCTACCAATCTGTCTTCAGCTCACTTATTAATTTTCTTTGGTCTTTTGTCTTTTTAGAGGTGCACATGCAGCATATGGAGGCTAGGGGTGGAATTGGAGCTGCAGCCATCGGCCTATGCCACAGCAACGCAGGATCTGAGCTGTGTCTGTGATCTACACCACAGCTCCTGGCAACACTGGATCCCCAACCCACTGAGTGTGGCAAGGGATCGAATATGCAACCTTATTGTTCCTAGTCCAATTCGTTAACCACTGAGCCATGACAGGAACTCCTCACTTATTTGTTTTTCTGTCTCATTTATTCTGGTATAGATTCCTTCTAGTGTATTTATTTTGGTTATTGTTCATCTCTATTTGTTTGTTCTTTAAATCTTCTAGCTCTTTGTTAAGCATTTCTTACATCTTCTGGGCCTTTTCCTCCATTCTTTTTTCTGAGATCTTAGATCATGTTTACTATCATTGCTCTGAATTCTTTTTCAGGTAGAGTGCCTATCTCCACTTCACTTAGTTGTTCTTCCAGGGTTTTATCTTGTTCCTTCATCTGAAACATATTTATCTGCCATCTCATTTTGTCTGTCTTTTCTGTGTGTGTGGTCTCTGTTCCTCAGGCTGCATTATTGTAGTTCCTCTTGCTTCTGGTGTTTGCCCCCTTGGGTGGGTGAAGTTGACCCAGGGGCTTGTGCATGCTTTCTGGTAGGAGGGACTGTTGCCTGCCCACTGGTGGGTGGAGGTGAGTCTTGTCCCTCTGGTGGGTAGGGCTGTGTCGAGAGGTGTGTTTAGATGTGGCTGTGGGTTCAGGACAACTTTAAGCAGCCTGTCTGCTGATGCATGGGGCTGTGTCCCACCCTGCTGGTTGTCTGGCCTGAGGCAGCCCAGCATTGGAGCCTGCAGTCTATTGGGATAAGTTCAGGTATCAATGTCAAAATGGTGACTTTGGAGTTCCTGCTGTGGCCCAGCAGAAACGAACCCAACTAGTATCCATGAGGATGCAGTTTCAGTCCCTGGCCCCACTCAGTGGGCTAAGGATCTGGCATGGCTGCAAGCTGTGGTGCAGCTCAGATCCTGTGTTTGTATGGCTGTGATATAGGCCAGCAGATACAGCTCCAGTTTGACCCTGAGCCTGGGAAGTTCCATATCCTGCAGGTGTCGCCCTAAAAAGAAACAAACAAAAAACCCACCACCAACAACCCCAAAAAACACCACCATCAACAAAACCCAAAACAAACCAACCCCCCAAAATAACAAAATGGTAATTTCTGGGAGAGCTCAAATCAATGTGTCAATGTATACTCTCTGGGGCATCAGCCACCAGTGTCCTTTCCCCCACAGTGAGCCATAGCCAACCCCTCCCTCCCCAAGAGCCCCTCCAGGATGTACAACTCTAGACCAATTTTCTATGGAGTCACTGCTTTGTCCTGGGTCCAGTGTACCTGAAACTTGAGTGGAGTCTCTGTTTCTCCAAATCCTGTGGAGCTTCTACACTCAGGCTCTGCTGGCTTTCAAAGCCAAATGCTCTCCAGGCTCCTACTCTTGATGCCAGACCCCCAGGCTGGGGAGCCTGATGAGGGACTCAGAACCCTCCTTTGAGAGAACCTCTGCAATGTAGTAATTTCCCATTTTTTAGGTCGCCCCACCTGGCACATATGGGATTGATTATAACATGAAAGCACCCCTCCTGCTGTCTGTCTTCTTCTTCGTCTTTGGATAGAATATCTTTTTTGGTAGGTTCCAGTCTTTTTTGTCTATGGTTGTTCAGCAATTAGTTGTGATTTTGGTGTTTTTATGAGAGGAGGTGAGCTCAAGTCCTTCTACTCCGCCATCTTGTCTCCTTCCTCAGAACTGTCTTTTCTTATCCCTGAACTCTCTGGTATGATTGAGTCATCTGAGTTTCTGCCTTGGAGGCACACCTCTCTACTGAAATAAAAGGAAGTATGTCTTCATGCAGGCAAAGAGATTGTAGAATGCCTCTCCCTCTCCCTATTCCTTGTTTCTTTTTCTCTGAGCCCCATAGTGTGAGCAATTTCTGGTACATGCATGGTAATCAAAATTCCAGATACAGCTCAAGGAACTTTTCTACTTAAACAATGAGGGAAGGGAGTTCCCATTGTGGCACAGTGGAAACGAATCTGACTGGGAACTGGGAGGTTGTGGGTTCCATCCCCTGGCCTCGCTCAGCAGGTTACAGATCCATCATTGCCGTGACCTGTAGTATAGGTCAGAGACGTGGCTGGGATCTGGTGTTGCCGTGGCTGTGGCGTAGGCTGGCGGCTATAGGTCCAATCAGACCCCTAGCCTGGGAGCCTCCATGTGCCGTGGGTGTGGCCCTAAAAAGAGACGACAAAAAAAAAAAAAAAAAAAGAAAAGAAAAAAGAGGAAAGATGACAACTGACATATATTCCATGATTCCTGGCATAAAAGTACAACACTTTTAAGACTCCTTTTCATGGAGGTGACTGTGTGTTCTTGTAGGCACATCTCCTTGCCAGTCCAGCCAGCCCTATTGAAATGGAATATTTGTTCGAGCGGTTATGTGTGATAGTTGGCATTCACTCCTGGCCTGTGACCATAAAACAATATTTAAACATTTAAAAAACCTACACTGAATAGAACACACCGCCAACCAAGAGTTGTGGGTTGCACCCTGTATGAGGGTCTCTGCATGGGTGGGAGCGCTGGGCAGAGAAGGAAGAGGCCAGGACTGCCTGGCTTTCTGCCTGCTGAACACGGCCCCTGAGGGTTCATTCCTGCTCAAGCTGCAGGGATGGTAGGCTAGAATTGAGTTGGGAGATCTCGCCTATCAGAAGGACCCAGACTCTAAATGGGGAAGAAGACAAGCAAAGGGAGAGGGAGTGCTGCAACCCAAGAGTAGACCACGAGGGTTTGGGGAAGTCTGAAGGCAGCAGGATGAAAGGGGTGAGGAATGGAGAGGAGAGCACAAGAGGGAAAGGAAACCAGAGTCTGACCAGGCCGATTTTCCCTGAGAACATTCTAAGAGGTGAATAAGACCTAAAACCCATCATTCAGGTTTACTTAAAACATATATATATATTTTGGAGTTCCCGTCGTGGCTCAGTGGTTAACGAATCCTACTAGGAACCATGAGGTTGCGGGTTCGATCCCTGGCCTTGCTCAGTGGGTTAAGGATCCGGTGTTGCTGTGAGCTGTGGTGTAGGTTGCAGCCGTGGCTCGGATCCCGCATTGCTGTGACTCTGGTGTAGACTGGCAGCTACAGCTCCGATACGACTCCTAACCTGGGAACCTCCATATGCTGTAGGAGCGGCCCAAGAAATGGCAAAACAAAACAAAACAAACATATATATATTTTAATTTTTTTATTCATTTCTTGTTTTTCTAGGGCTACACTCATGGCATTTGGAGGTTCCCAGGCTAGGGGTCCAAACGGAGCTGTAGCTGCCCGCCTACATCAGAGCCACAGCAATGCAGGATCCTGAACCCATTGAGCAAGGCCAGGGATCAAACCCACATGCTCATGGATGCTACTTGGGTTCATTAACTGCTGAGCCATGATAGGAACTCCATATATATATATATATATATATATATATGTATTTTTTTTTTAAACTCAACATCATCTCTACTTTAAGTATCTATTCAAGTGATGGCAGAAAAGTTACAGGTTAGAAGGGACAGGGTCTGGTTAAACACAATTGTTTCAGGATGCCCCAACCAGTGGGCCACGAAGTGTAGTATCATGACACTGGCAGCAGGCCCATGGAGCTGTGTGTGCACCTGACCACTGCTGAGATGTCACTGTCCTCATCAGGACCACTTCTAATGAACTGTCCTCATGTGACGGTGGAGAGAGCCTTCAGGTCCACCAGATCTGCTTTTCATTTAACTCCCATGCCCTTCTTAGGGAAATGCAGCTTCTCTTTCATGTCATTGGGAGCCAAAGGAAGCTCAGGCTGCCGCAGGCTCTGCCCCAGCCACACGTAGCCTGCAGGTCCACGGGCCCACTCTGTGCTGGGGTGGGACCTCTGTGGTCACCGCTCTGCTGGGCCCTTCCTAGAAGAGCCAGACCCAGAGCCCTTCTGCTGTTGACATGTCTATTTTCCTCCCTCCCTGCCTGTGGGTGGGGAGCCCATGTCGCAGCCCACCGTATGATCTGACGTGACCACCCTCTGCCTTATGTTGCTCTCACTAGGCCAGAGGAAGTCTCCTTTGTTCCCTTGGTGGTAAGGAGAGAAGCAAATATTCTTCCAAACCAGTCTTTATGCCAAGACCTTGAGCATTCAAAGTTAGATAATATTCTGTTGGGAGTTCCCGTCGTGGTACAGTGGTTAACGAATCTGACTAGGAACGTTGAAGTTGTGGGTTCGATCCCTGGCCTTGCTCAGTGGGTTAAGGATCCAGCGTTGCCGTGAGCTGTGGTGTAGGTTGCAGACGCGGCTCGGATCCCACATTGCTGTGGCTCTGGCGTAGGCTGGCAGCTACAGCTCCGATTAGACCCCTAGCCTGAGAACCTCCATACGCCACAGGAGCAGCCCAAGAAATGGCAAAGAAACAAACAAACAAACAAAAAATCCTGTTTTGTTTCTGTTTGTATTTGCATGGTGGCAGCCCTTTCCTGAGGCTCAGAGGCCAAGTACTGGCTGGAAGGGCAATGGAGAAAACAGATTGCAGAGTCAAAAAAAAAAAAAAAAAAAAAACCACTTTCACTTGATACTTCATGCAAGGCCAGACTACAAACTATGTATGTATGTATGTATGTTTGTATTTGCTTTATAGGGCCATACTCATGGCATATGGAAGTTCCCAGGCTAGGGGTTTAATTGGAGCTATAGCTCCGGCCTATGTCACAGCTGCAGAAATGCCAGTTCCGAGCCGTGTCTGCAACCTACACCACAGATCATGGCAATGCCAGATCCTTAACCCACTGAGCGAGGTCAGGGACTGAACTCACATCCTCATGGATCCTAGTTGGGTACACTACTGTTGAGTCAAGATGGGAACTCCATAATATACAGCACAAATGAACATTTCCACAGAAAAGAAAATCATAGACTTGGAGAATAGATTTGTGGCTGCCCAGGGGAGAGAGGGAGGGAGTGGGAGGGATTGGGAGCTTGGGCTTAATGGATGCAAACTATTGCTCTTGGAATGGATTTACAATGAGATCCTGCTGTGTAGCATTGAGAACTATGTCTATATACTTACATCACAACACAACAATGGGAGGAAAAATTATGTATACATGTATGTGTAACTTGGTCCCCATGCTGTACAGTGGAAAACAAAATATTTGGGATTAAAAAAAAAAGGGGGGGAATTCCAGATTACAAACTCTAAAGGCTTTAGGATCTTAAAAAAAAAAGAAAAAAAAAAAAAAAGATTTGACACCTACTTGTCCTATAATCCAGAATAAAAACATTTACTAAAACAGCATTAACTAAAAAGAACCCCAGGGAGTCCTGATTCCACCCTAGCCCACCCCCATTAAAAAGTACCAGATTCCTTCAAAAAACCCACTTTGGTATCCTTGCTCCACTGGTCCTCTTAGCCCATGCTCAGTCAGCCCATTGTGTGCCTTGGTGCTGACAGCACAATATCATATCCATCAGCTATGGGGTGGAGGAAGCAAATTGCAGAGTGTGTCAGTTACACTTGACTGATACTGGGCTCACAGGAGCTAAGTAGCTGTTTCTTTTGGAGAGATCACTAAAGCAACCAGTTGAAGGCAGGGAGGCTGAAGGTAGGAAGGCTGAGTCTTAGCAGTATCAAGTTGTCTTCTTAAGGGCTAGATCTGGGGAAGCTGTAGCCCTTTTAACTGTTAAATGTATTAGCTATTCCTACACAATTGCCTCCCCTGAATTCCATGGCACACAGTTTTGAGCATTTATCACCATGCTCACAGGCTTACAGACCAGGTGGGGTCCCTGTGCATTAGGCTGTGGAAGGCTGGTGTGGGCACTGCTGTTTTTCTTCTGGGACATGTGGGCTAATCAGGGCATGTTCTTCTCATGGTGGTGGCAGAAATGAAAGCGGTGAGCAGAAACATGAGTCTGGGCTCCTGCCCGCTCTCATTCCATTGGCTAGAGTTACATTGCTGAGCCCAACATCAGTGAAGCGTGGAAATACTCCTCACCTCAAAGGGGAAGAACTGGTGCATCCTCTGGTAAAGTATGTGGATTCGGGGAGGAAGGAAGGAAGGGGACTTAATAGAATTGGCACTTGAGTTTTGCCATGTTCTGCTGAATCCTGGTAGCAATGGAAGCATCTGAGTTGTGACTGATGGGAAGGAAAGGCCTGTTGCTCTTAGGATGGTCTGGAAGTCCTTTAAAAAGTGTAGTTTAGAAACTAAGTGTAATGTTTGGGACAGTGTATGTACAGTTTGCTCCTTGTGTTCAATAAATACTTGATTAAATGGTGAAAGAACATTGTATGTATACTATGTATGTGCATGTAGACATAACGGGCAGGGAGTTATACTTCACCCCCTTACAGAAAGGGGGTAAAGTGTAATAACAAAAGTACCAAATGAAGCGTAAGGACAGGGATTCTAGTCCTTACTCTGCCTATAATTAGCATTCCTTGTAAGAGTCATTTCCCAGTGGGCCTCAATTTCATCTGTGAAATGGGGTGATTAGCTTAGATCTCTAAGGAGCTTGCTGTACCAGTTTCCTAAGACTGTAGGACACAGTCCCTGCTTCAGCTGCTGACAGGTCCCATTTCTATTGGCCTGATCCCCTACTCAACCTGTGCGCGCACCCCCAGCCTCCTCCTGGTGAGCCTTTTCAAGGGCACATACTCAGCGCCTTGCACTCACTAGTGTGGATCAGTCAGAGCACTGAGAAGTACCCTGATCATATATAACCAGGCTGCTACAGCCCAAATGGGGGTCACATGGCTGGGCTCAGGATTCCTGGTTGTGACAGGCCTTTCTCAGGACCAAGCTTCCCATGTTACAGATGACAGTATAGTCAGATTCCTTCTACTTCGCAAGTAATTTATTCCTCTAGATGCTTATAAAATTTCCCTGATGTTGTAATTGACAGGATATACCTGTTCCTAACACCTGTGGGCCCTTTTCATCTGGAGACAAGCATTTTTTCAAACTGGAAATTTTTGATTATTTCTGTAATTATTTCCTCATTGTCTTCTCCTTATATTCATGGATCTGCCCTCTGAGCCTCTCATCTATTCCCTCATTATTTGTCCCTTTGTTTTGAATTTTGATTTCTTCAACTTGCTCTTCCAGAAATCTAGTTCTCAACACTATCACACCATCCTTATATTTTCTTCTGTCAAACTTAAAACTCAAATTTTTATTCTAGTTCCTCCCAACCCTAATACACACAAGTTGTGTCATTTTGTACTTGTTATTCAGAAGTAGTACTGTCTTTAGCTCACTCAAGGCACCTGGGCTCCTATTCATTAAGAAACATTTGCTGAGCCCATTCCAGGTAGAGATACTGCACTGAACACAAGTTAAAATCCTGGCTCTCCTGGACCCAACACCTGTTACAGGTGGGGTTTTCTTTACTTTCCTTGCCTGGTTACTGGGCTTCCTCAAGTGCTCTTTTTGGCCTAGCCCTGGCTACCTTGAGCCACATGTAGTCACAAACCCAGGGTTGGAGGCCCAGACTGTATTTACAGACCAGCACTGCACTGACAAGGATGGGCTGTCAGCAACCCCAGCTCCTCCCCAGCCAGGAACATTCAGTTGGCCCCAATGTGTGTACACAGACACACATACACACGCGCACACACACACCCTAGATCTAGCCTCCTTGCTGTTCCTTGTACCCACCTACCTCGAAGGAAATGATCTCCTGTATCTGTCTTCTTCTCTGGAGAGCCTGGCAGAGTCCGTGGACCTCGCCTACATGGACTGGGCAGCCACTCCATTAGAAGAGGTGGGGGAATGGAAGTTGAGTGCCCTCAGGCTGCTGCCACCTGCACCCAGAGACTGATAATCAGTCCACATCAGCATGAGTGATGTTCATGAAGGGGGCACTTGAGACCTCAGCACACGACTGGAAAGGTCTCTCAGCCATGAGGTCACCAAGACTTTGAGGATAACCAAGAGGTTTCTATAAGTTTTTATTAGAAAAACTTCTGCCACTCCCTCCCTAACTTTCCACTCCTCCTGAGTAGCCCCAAGGCCACACCTCTTCCACTTCCTTCCTTCCGTGACAACTTGCCTTTCCCAGAGGGAACTTCTCTGGAGAAGCAGCACTGGCACCCAAAGCTCAGCTGGATTTTAGAGCAGAAGCTATTAAGTGGAGCCTCCAACATAAGCACCTGAGTTAAATAACAGCTTCCCTCTGAGTGCTGAGAGCTGAAGAGTGGGGCAGTCAGGGATGGGAACAGCTGTCATCTGGAGGAAATGGCAATTGCTCCTGCCACTATATGTCGTCATGAGCACAAGCAGAAGGAAAAGCAGACTAGGAGGTGCTGGTGGAATGGGAACTGAGAGCTTTCAAATGCACCTGCCACGTGGCCCCGCTCAAGATCCCCAGGGCCTTGGATGTTCAGTGGGGCCATTTCAAAATGATCATCTGAGCCCACACCCTTCACTCCCCTCTTGATGCTTCCTGAACAGACCAAAGAAATATAAAAATGGGAAAAATCGACATCAATACTGGAGACCAGGGATCACCCAGAAACTCTGAGGAATTTCTAGGAGAAAGTGCACTTGGGCCCAGAGTGAGAGGGCTTCCTGCGTGCCCAGCCTCTCCTTTGTCTTCATTTCTAAATGTGAAGGCTGACATCACTGTTAATGTTGTAGGATCCTCGAGCAAACCTCTGAATGAAACTTTAGAACTGACATTGCTGTCCTTTTAAATAAATGAAGGAACAGTTTGGTCCATTTGTAATGGAAATTAGGCGAAAGGAAGCAGTGACTGGGGTTAGCACAGGTCTACACTGTTGCCTCGGGGAAGAAATGAGTTATGAAATGGAAGCCAGATACTGGCTTCAGGGGCTCAGGGGCTCACTTACATGACCTGCATCCCCACCCAGCTCCCTCGGGTGAGTGAGCAACGGCAGTGCTAGGAGCATCTACATCCTGGACTATAACTTTGAAGCAGAAGAGGAGGGGAAAAGCTAGCATTTAAGAATTATTAGAGCACCACATTAGAGAGAATAAAGGACTCATGAAATGCTCTACTGGCTTTAGCCTCTTGATAGCCTAAAATGTCTGTCTCATGGCAATTAAAAGAATCCAAAAGTCTGATCTAGAGATAGGGGATCTTCAAATATGGAAGATTCTAACACAGACAGGACTGTGATTGCCTAATCAATATCAATCTCAACAAAAGAAAGTTTGAAAAAGAATGGATTAGAGTGATCACACATCACTGAATATTTCCTGTAGACCAGGGTTAAGTCCAGAAGCCAATCCAGGACCCATGGAAGAATCCAAGCAGTATTATAGGCAGCTTATTATTTCAAGGCAGTGGCATCTCGGGAGACTGTGTATCTTCAAGGCCTTCATAAAAATGTATCTGAGACACTCAAACAGCAAGTCTACTCAAATAAGCTTCCCAGGCAGCTTTTCTGTACTTCTCGGCTGCTTCCAGACGATTAGCTGACATTAAAATGCCCCGACCCACGATGATGATATCAGAACCTCGTTTGCCGATGACTTCCTGTGGGCTGTTGTACTGCTGGCCCAGATTATCACCTACAAAAACACAAACATTTACTGTAACACAGAAAAAGAGAAAACCTGTCACATGACTCTTCTGAAAAGTAACCTGATTGAAATAAAAATATGCTTGTGCTGGCCACTGCCCTTCTACAAAGCTAGTGATTAAAAGCAGATGAAGAGACTCCTAGGATTAGCCAGACCTCCACAGTGGAGACAGAGGCTAACCAATTCCTTTTTTTTTTCAATTTAGTTTAATTTTTATTTTATATTGGAGTATATTTGACTTACAATGTTAGTTTCAGATGTATAGCAAGGAGATTCAGTTATACATAACCATTCTTTCAGACTCTTTTCCTTTTACAGAATATTGAGTAAAGCACCCCTGTGCTATATATGCAGCAGATCCTTGTTGGTGATTTTATATATAGTAGTGTGTATGTGTTAATCCCAAACTCCAACTTTATCCTTTCCCTCCATGGCTCCCCTTTGGCAACCACAAGTTTGTTTTCAAAATCTGTGAATCTGTTTCTGTTTTGTAAATAGGTCCCCTTTTTGGGGGGGGGGGGCGGTTGCTACGCACACGACATATGGAAGTTCCTAGGCCTGGGACTGAACATGTACCACAGCGATGACCTGAGTGAGTCACAGTAGTGAAAATGCCAGATGAGGTCTTGCGCTATTGTAAATAGCACTGCAGTGAACACCGAGGTGCACGTGTCTTTTTGAATGATAGTTTTCTCTGGTTAGATGGAGAGAGATGGCTGGATCATACGGTAGTTCTACTTTTAGTCTTTTAAGGAACCTCCATACTGTTCTCTACAGTGATTGTACCAACTTACATTCCCACCAATAGTATAAGACAGTGTCCTTTTCTTCACATCTTTTTCAGCATTTACTGTATGTAGACTTTTTTTTTTTTTTTTTAAGGGCTGCACCTGTGGCATATGGAGGTTCCCAGGCAAGGGTTGAATTGGAGCTGCAGCTGCTGGCCTATGCCACAGCCACAGCAATGCCAGATCTGAGTCATGTTTGCAACTTACACTGCAGCTTGTGGCAACACCGGATCCTTAACCCACTGAGTGAGGCCAGGGATCAAACCCACATCTTCATGGATACTAGTTGGATTTGTTTCTCTTGAGCCACAATGGGAACTCCTATTGTTTGCAGGCTTTTTGATGATGGCCATTCTGACCAGTGTGAAGTGATACCTCACTATAATTCTGATTTGCATTTCTCTAATAGTGATGTTGGACATCTTTTTATGTACTTTGGGCCACTGGTATGTCTTTGAAGAAATTTCTATATTTTGGATATTAATCTCTTGTCGGTCACTTCATTTGCAAAGATTTTCTCCCATTTTGTGGGTTGTCTTTTTGTTTTGTTGGTTTCTTTTGCAGTGCAAGAGCTTTTAAAGGTTTAATTAGGTCTCACTTGTGTACTTACACTCTAGAAGGTGGGTCCAAAAAGATATTGCTGCGATTTATGTCATAGAGTGTTCTGCCTATGTTTTCCTAAAAAACTATAGGAGTTTTATAGTATCCAGCCTAACCTTTAAAGTCTTTAAATCATTTTTAGTTTTTTTTTGTTGTTGTTCATGGTGTTAGAGAATGCTATAATTTCATTCTTTTAACGTGGAGCTGTCTAGTTTTCCCAGCACTACTTATTGAAGAGACTGTCTTTTCTCCATTGAATATTCTTGCCTCCTCTATTGTAGATTATTTGACCACAGGTGCATGGGTTTATTCCGGGCTTTCTATCCCATTCCGCCGATCTATACTTCTGTTTCTATGCCAGTACCATACTGTTTCGATGACTAGCTTTGCAGTATTAGGTCAGGGAACCTGATTTCTTCAGCTCCATTTTTTTTCCCCTCAGGATTGCTTTGGCTATTCAGTGTCTTTTGTGTTCCCATACAAATTTTAAAAGTTTTTGTTCTAGTTTTGTGAAAAATGACTTTGGTAATTTGATAGAGATTGCACTGGACCTGCAGATTGCCTGGGGTAGTATAGTCATTTTGACAATACTGATTCTTCCAATTCAAAAGCATGGTATATCTTTTCATATGTTTGTATTATCTCTGATTTCTTTCATCAACATCTTAGAGTTTTCAGAATACAGACAAGTCTTTTACCTCCTTAGAAATGTTTGTTCTTAGGTATTTTATTGTTTTTAATGCAATGGTAAATTTAATTAGTTCCTTAATTTCTCTTTCACCTTTCACTTTTATAGAAATGCAGGAGATTTCTGTGTATTAATTTTGTATCCTGCAACTTTGCACATTGATGAGCTTTAGATGTTTGCAGTAGCATCTTCGGGATTTTCTACATAGAGTATCATGTCGTCTGCAAACACTGACAGCTGTACTTCTTTTTCCATTTGGATTCCTTTGATTTCTTTTGCTTCTCTAACTGTCGTGGCTAGGATGTCCAAAACTATGTTGAATGGAAGTAGCAAGAGAGGACATCATTGTCTTGTTCCCCATCTGAGAGGAAATGCTTTCAGCTTTTCATCACTGAGAATGATGTTAGCTGTGGGTTTGTCATATAGGGCCTTTATTATGTTGAGGTAGGTTCTCAATATGCCCACTTTCTGGAGAGTTTTTATTGTAAATGAGTGTTGAAGTTTGCCAGAAGTTTTTTTCTGTGTCTACTGAGATGATCATGGATTTTTATCCCTCAGTTGGATGTGGTGTATGTATATCACATTTATTTGATTTGTGGATACTGAAAAACTCTTGCATCCCTGGGATAAATCCCACTTGATCCTGGTGTATGATCCTTTTACTGTATTGTTAGATTCAGTTTGCTAGTATTTTGTTGAGGATTTTGCATCTATGTTCTTCAGTGATGTTGGCCTGTAACTAACTTCTTTTCAGTGTCCAATTTTAGAGCATGCATAGTTTAACAGTATCAAAAAACAGAAATAAATCTCCTGTTGCCAAAAAAAGTTCAATACCAAATAAAATAAAACTGCCTCACAATTAAAGACAATTTTAGCATACATCTTAGAATCACTGTGACACGCTGTTGGTAAAGTCCTCACAAGGCATCTAACCCGACCACGTACGTGAACCTTCTGCCACAACTCCATCAAGTGCTTAGATTATGTATAAACCCATATCCTTAATTCTGGCTTTCTGTTCTTTAAAAAAGAAATGTACCAAGGTGTAACTGACATATAAAATTAGTTTTAGGTGTACATCATGATTTAGTATTTGTGTACATTATGAACTGACCATCACCATAAGACTAGTTAACATCCATCATCTTGCATAATCACAAAAATTTTTTGTGAAAAAAGTTTTAGCAGCTTTTAAATATGTGGTATGGTTTTATTAACAATGTTGGTATGCTGTACATTACATCCCCATGACTTAACTTATAACTGGAAGTCTGTACCTTTGACTCCCTTGACCCACTCCATCCACCCTTACCCAATGACTGGCAACAATCAATCGGTTTTCTGTACCTACAAGCTTTTTTTTTGTTTGTTTGCTTTCTGCTTTTGTTCTAGGTTATCCATGATAAGTACAATCATATGGTATTTGTCTTTCTCTGATTTATTTCACTTAGCATAACCTCAAGGGCACCCATCCATATTGGCACAAATGGCAAGGTTTCTTTCTCTTTTTTTAATAGCTAAGTAATAGTCCGTTGTATATATAGACCACATATTTTCTATCCCTTTAGAAATGGACACTTAGATTGTTTCCATATCTCGTTATTGTAAATAATGCTACAATGAACAGTGTGGTGAAAATACCTCTTTAAGTTAGCATTTCTGTTTTCTTTGAATAAATATCCAGAAGTAGAATTGCTCAATCATACGCTAATTCTATTTTTAATTTTTTGAGGAACTTACTATCTTCTGTAGGAGTTATACCAATTTATTCTCACCAAAGGAGCACAAGGATTCCCTTTCTCTGCATCCTCACCAACACTTGTTATTTCTTCTATTTCTTTTTGATAGTGGGCATCCTTATTTTGTTTCCAATCATAGGTGAAAATCTTTAATAGTAGTCACTCTAATAGGTGTAAAGTGGTATCTCATTGTGATTTTGATGGTGTGTGTGTGTGTGTCTCTTTAGGGCTGCATCCATAGCATATAGAGGTTCCCAGGCTAGGGGCTAATCGGAGCTGTAGCCACCAGCCTATGCCACAGCCCACAGCAACACCAGATCCTTAACCCACTAAGTGAGGCCAGGGATGGAACCCACAAATTTATGGTTCCTAGTTGGATTCGTTTCCACTGTGCCAAGATGGGAGCTCCTGATTTTGATTTTGATTTCCCTGATGATTACTGATGTTGGGCATCTCTTCATGTGCTGGTTGGCCATTTGTACATACTTGGAAAAATGTCTATTAAAATCTTTTGCCCATTTTCTTAATCTGATTTTTTTTTTTTTGTTATTGAGCTGTATGAGTTCTTTATATATTTTAGATTACTAACCCCTTATAAGACATATGATTGCATATATCTTCTACTATTCAGTAAGCTGCCGTTTAATTTTGTTAATGGCTTCGTTTGCTATGTGGAAGCTTTTTAGTTTTTTATTTTTGCTTTTCTTGTTTGGAGTCTGGTTCAAAAATGACTGCCAAGACCTATGTCAAGGAGCTTACCATCTATGTTTTATTTTAGTAATTTTATGGTTTCAGGTCTTATGTTCAAGTCTTTAATCCATTTTGAATTAATTTTTTTATACAGTGTAAGATAGTGGTTCAGTTTCATTCTTTTGCATGGGGCTGACCAGTCTTCCTAACACTATTTTATTGAAGAGATCCTAACCCATTATATTCTTGGGCTCTTTTGTCAATAACTGACCATATATGTGTGGGTTAATTTCTGGGCTATTCTGCTCCATTGATCTATGTGTCTTTTTAATGCAAATACCATGCTGTTTGGATTACAGTAGTTTTGAAATCTAGTTTGAAATCAGGGAGTGTGAGCTCTCCAACTTTGTTGTTCTTTCTCCAGATTACTTTGGTTATTTGGCAGCTTTAGCGATTTTAAAGAAATTTTAGGATTGTGTGTGTTCTATTTCTGTGAAAAATGCCATTGGAATGTTGAAAGGGATTGCACTGAATTTGTAGATTGCTTTGGGTAACAGACATTTTTACAATATTAATTCTAATATATAAGCACAAAAGAGCTTCCCTTTTATCTGTATCTTCAATTTTGTTCATAAATGTCTTTGGTCTTACAGTTTTCAGTGCACAGGTCTTTCACCTCCTTGGTTAAGCTTATTTGTAGGTATCTTTTTGATTCAACTGTAAATGATATTTTCTTAATTTCTTTTTCTGATTGTTAATATACGTAAAATGCTACAGATTTCTGCATATTAACTTTGTATCCTGTAACTTAATTGAATTTGTATATTAGTTCTGATAGGTTTTTTTTAGTCTGTAGGGTTTCCTATATGTAATAAAAGCATGTCATCTGCAACTAGTGACAGTTTTACTTCCTTTCTAGTTTGAATGCTTTTTGTTTCTTTTTCTTGACTAATTGCTCTGGCTAGGATCTCCAACACCAACCTGAGTAAAAAGTGACAAAAGCGGGCATTATTGTTTTGTTCTGAGAGGAAAAGCTTTCAGCTTTTTCAGTACCATGTTATTACCTGTGGTCATATATGGCCTTTATTATGTTGGGATAAGTTCACTCTATATCTACCCTGTTGAGTCTTTATCATAAATGGATGTTGAAGTTTGTAAAATACTTTTTCAGCATCTATTGAGTCTGTTTCTCCTTCCATTGTGCCTTGCTTTCTTTCTTTAGTGGCATGTTTTGATTTCTTTCTCTTCATCTTCTGTGCCTCTATTATAGGATTTTGCTTTGTGGTTACCATTTGGCTTACATGTAACAACGTGTATTTGTAACAGTATTTTAAGTTGATAGCAACTTAAATTTGACTGCATTCTAAAGCTCTACATTTCTGTTTTTGATGTCACCTTTTATACCTTTTTGTCTTGTGTATCCCTTAACTAATTATTGTAATTATTATAATAACTTTTGAATTTTTTTTTTCTTTTTATGGCTGCACTTGCTGCATATATGGAAGTTCCCAGGCTGGAGTCAAATTGGAGCTGTAGCTGCAGGCCTACACCATAGCCACAGCAACATGAGACCCGAGCTGCATCTGTTGCCTATGCTACAGCTTACAGCAACACCAGACCCTTAACCCACTGAGTGAGGCCAGGCATTGAACTGCATTGTCATGGATACTAGTCTGGTTGTTAACCTGCTGAGCCCACAACAGGAACTCCACAATAACTTCTTACTACTTAAAGTGGTTACTCTATTTTTACCTTTTCAGTGAGATTTATTCTTCCCTGTGTTTTCTTTTTATTAATTAGCACCCTTTCCTTTCAGCTTAAAGAAGTCCCTTTTTAACATTTCTTGTAAGGCTGGTTCAGTGATGATGAACTCTAAGCTTTTGCTGATCTGGAAAATTTTTTCCTTCAATTATGAATGTGCTATACAAGAGTTCTTTCTTTCAAGTTTTCCTTTTAGCACTTGGGATACATACGCCACTCCTCTCTGGCTTGCAAAGTTTCTGCTGAAAAATCTGCTGGTAGTTTCAAGGAAGTTCTCTTGAACCTAACAAGTTGTTTTTCTTTTGCTACTTTTAAGATTTTCTCCTTGTCTTGAACTTTTGCTGTTTCAATTATAATTGGGTTCGTGTCATTTGGAACACTCTGGGTTTCCTGCAACTGGATGTCTGTTTCCTTCCCCAGGGTTGGGAAGTTTTCAGTCATCATTTCATCAAGTAAGTTTTCTACCCCTTTCTCTCTCCTTTTGGGAATCCAACAGTGAGTACGTCAGTCTGTTTGATGGGTCCCATAAGTCCTTTAAGCTATCTTGACCTTTTTCATTCTTTCTTGGTTTTGCTACCCAGATTGAGTAAGTTCCATTGCCTTGTCTTCAGGCTTCTTTCTTTGCTTCAGCTAGTTGGCTACTGAAACCCTCTACTGTATTTTTCACTTCAGTTACTGTATTCCTCAGCTCTGTGACTTCTATTCAATACATATATTTCCTATGTTGAAGCTGAGTTCAGGGAGCATCTTTATGACCATTACTTTGAACTCTATTGGGTAAATTACTTATCTCCATTTCATTAAGGTTTTCCCCTGAGAGTTTTATCTTATTCTTCCATTTGGAACATAAGGCCTCTCTTTCTTCATTTTGTTTTATTAGATGAAAGAACCCTCTCCCCATTTTGGAAGAAGTGGCCTCATGTAGGAGATGCACTTTCTTTCAACCCTACCCTAGTTCCTGCTTGTTTCTTAAATCTTTTTAATTGTTCAAGTAGTCTATTATATTTGTAATGGCTCCCAGCAGTTGGGAGTTTGCCAAGACTTGTCGATGTCCGAAAGGAGAGGGTCTCAGTCAGCTCCTAGGTTCACAGTGACTATACTCGGAACCTCAGGCATCAGCTTTTGAAGTATGCAAATACATACAGTCCTGGGGGACAGCAAGCATAAACCCCACTGGCCACCAGGTATAAATTCTTTTCTGGGCAATGACGGCAAGCTGTAAGGAGACAGGGAGAGGGCAAGGATAGTCTCTACCAGCTTAGGTTCCTGGAGAACAGCTCCATAGGCCCCAAGTATGTGCTAAAACTGAAGCCTCAGGCTAAAGCTTCGGGACAAGCAAATAAAATAAGCCTCTTTGACACAAAGACCAGGGTTGCATTTCACTGTGCTGTCTGTGCAGTGCCCTGGGGTGGGAGCCTGCCAAGAATTGTCAGATTTTACAGTACCATGGGACCCAGGAAAGCAACAGCCCCACCCCCGGGCCAAAACCATTAGAGCCAGATGATCAAGGGGTTGCCCCTGGGTGGCAGCCACCAAAACTGGGGCAACAGACATGTGAGAGGCCTCCCTTCCAGAAGATACTGGCACTTTGGAGTGCAGCAGAGGGTCAACAAAAAGTAACAATGCCCTCTGAAAAAGATTCAACAGTTTGCCCTTTGATGTGTGTTTAATTAAAGGCCTGCCCCTCAGGCTGCAGCTTTGATGACTAGCTCAGTCTTTAACAGCAAGACTGAACTCCTGGCTCTGTTGCTGCTCTTGCTGTGCCCTAGGGTGGTGGCTATTTAAGAACTCTCTCCATAGGTTATTTTAGCGGGACCTGCAAGTGTAAGCCCTATTGGCCACCAAACCCAGCCCTGGGGGTAGCTGCATAAACCAGGGTGCCAGGCCAGGGGGTAAGTTTCTTTGTGGGAGATATCAGGTAGCTGGAGTGAGGCAAAGGGAGAGCACAATGATTATAGCCACGGGTTTTGACTTCCGCCCTGACTGTGCATCTCCATAGCAGGGGTAGAGATTAGGTGAGGTTGTGTCCCAGCCTCTCCTACCAACTTCAACATGGTTTTCTTCTCATTTGCCTGACGTGTAGTCAGTGCTCAGCCAGCCTTTAGGTTTTTTTTCCCAGAGGAAACTGCTCCACAATAGCTGTAGACTTTGTGGGAGGAGGGAAGATTAGGATCTTCCTATGTTGCCGTCTTGAACCAGAACCCCACTTTTTCCTCCTTTTAAAATTCTACTGTTCCAGGAGGCCTCTTAAATGGCTTATCGTTCAAATCCAAGATGTTTTAAAAATTCTTCAAAGCCTAGATCCTAAACTGTACTATATAATCAAAAATTGTAGAGGCTTCCAATGAACATTAATAATTGGCAAAGAGTACTTAACTCTGCCAAAATATGGTTATTAAGTGGTTTATACCCATTTTCATTTAAGCCTCTCAACAACCCCTATGAGGTTCAATAGTCCCCTCATTTTATAGATCAAGAAAATGAGCCCAAAAAAGAAGGGAACTGACTTGTCCAAGGATACTGTAAGGGCCAGGAATCCAAATCCACCTGACTCATAAAATGTTTAGCTCAAATGTAGAGTTTTTATGAAGTTGTCGAGTCATTCTGCTAGGGTCTACTCTGTTGCATGTAAAACTTGAAACTTGAGAGATGGAACCAAAACTTCCAATATTCTTAAAGTACTCAATGAAAAGTACCCCCCCACACAGTAATATCTTCCTTTTAAAAATATAACCATACTTATATCATTTATATAACTAGTTCCTTTAAGGCTCGTAAGTATCCAATAATTCTTTAATTTAGGTTTTTTTTTTTTTTTAAGCAAGGTTTACCAAAGCTATACTATCAATTGCTATGTTCACAGAAATACCAACTCTTACATCTGCTCCTATACAGTGTATTATCCATTCTGTCAACATCTGTGTAAGTATTTACAGAGCCCTTGTGATGCACAGGGTACTGTGCTAGAGGCTATGCATTCTTCAGAAAGAACTCTCATCCTCAAGGAGTTTCCAGCCTAGTAGAGTATTCCAGAAATATGCTACATGTGCAAAAATACACACAAGGCTGTTCAGTTTGTAAATATCCAAATGCATCAGTTTGTAAATATCCAAATGCATCAACAAGGGAATGATTAAACATATTATGGCCCAAGTGTAACTAGAATACAGTAGAGAGTTGTTACGAGGTAACTCTAGATGTGGAAACCTAACATAACTGCACATATACAAAACATCTTCCATATTCTATGAAGCAAGGTTGTTTTCATCTTAAATCATTTTTGCTGAGGATCAAAATGTTCACAGTTCTTAAGAGGGATAGAATAAACTCCCAAAACTGTGATAAGCAAGGTTTCTTGTACAATAACCAATTCAGGAACAATGTTTCCAGGTCATCATTTCTTCCCCATTCAAAACCAAAGCAGCTTTATCTTATCCTATCACAGCACATTTAATAACTAGATCACTCCCTTATTGACTAGAGACTATCATTGAGAAAATCTACACTGTTTTCTGGCCACTGCAACTGCAGTCAGATAAGCTTGGGAACATGACAGAACTCTCCACACTGAGAGCCACATTAAACATTAGTATTTTAAAGGCTTTGAAAAGTCTAACAAAGAAACAAATGTCTGATTTTGTTAAGCCTAAGACATTCCTCCTTGAGCATAGAACATTTTTTTGGCAGTATATTCAGAACATCAGTAGGGAAACACTTTTAACTAAAATTATTAGTTTCTGGGCATATTTCAACAAAAAGTAACTCTATAGATTTCCATCCTAAAATTAGACTGGCAGCTATGTTGCATATCTAGGTTTTGCTTTTTCCTTGCTGACTTTGGTAAGACTTGGAAAAAGAAGTATTTTGGGAGAACCATGACCAATGAATAGATTTACCTCCTGCTTCTAATTGAACTCCTGGAGTCAAGTGGAGAAATTCTGGTTTCATGCTTACTCGGGAGCCAGAAATAAAACCAACCACAAATTCAGAATGCTCCTCAGCCATTCTCACCTAAATGGAATATAACATAGATTATATGAAAGGAGTTAATCAGGAGTTAATCACATAAAGAAACTTTGCTATTTTATAGATGCCTTTTTTCATTTCACATTAAACTCATACCTAAAACTGGCAATCTTAGATATGAATCTATATACTTGTTCCATTAAGGCCCTGAAATAACTCCTTTTCCCCCTTTCCCAAAACCATACACTAAAAAACACTAAAAATCCTATACAATGTGCATCTAAAACTGAGATGCTGCATGGTTACTTATTTATAATAATGCTTGGGGACTCACCTACTTCCAAAAAGGATATGAGTGGTACTCTAGAATACATTCATAACAGTATGAAACTACACTGTTACCTCATATTCATAGAAGTTTCTGTAGAAGAGGTGCCTGACCTTCTAATTTGGATTTTTTCTGAGGCCCAGATGGTTCCATTCTTGCCACTAAGTACTACCACCTAGCAACAAGCAATGTATTGTCCTTGAACCAGGTCCAGAATACCAAATATGGACCCTCTGCTATGAGAGTTGGGAAATCACAGACATTCATGGTCAATTATGGTCAATAGAGGGGTGGGGTTGAAACCTGGCCCTAGGGCCATGGGAGTTCTTCACCGTTCCACAGTCTTTGAGATAATATGAGAACATGAATTCCCATGTACAAATTAAAATTCATTAAAATAAAAATTCCCATTGCTTTAAAAAGTAAATAGTCTTTAAAGTATCTGTAAAGGTAATCCTTCCATCTTTGCAGATAATATTCAACTATGAAACCTGCCCAGAGGAGAATGTGAAGAGGAGCTTTTTAACGAGATGATTAGCCATCCATCTCTCATTTTGTTCTGGCGTATGGGGTGGGAGCTGGGTATTAACATGTATGGGCTTCTAAGAACCTTTAATAATGAGGAGTTACTGGAGGATACCATGTGTCTGGACTCTAGTTAAGAGCTCTCCCATACACTGCCAATCAATGTCAAAGACTGCAAAAGCTAAACCACTTCCTGTGGGCCGCTGTCATGACAATGAGCATCCCTAGGGGCCTGCGGAAGAGTCCAAGCAACCGCATGTCTGGGAAAATCCTCCTATAGGTTAACGGCCAGGTAAGCACAGAGAGATGTTTATCTGACCCACTATCTGTATATCTCTTGGAGTATATAATTCAAATCTCTTTGGTACCCACTACAAGATAGAAAATACTATATTAATTATCAGGGAATCCTAGCTAACTAGTATGAATATACTGCCATACTAACAGCAGCTGATTTTATTTTTGGCAGGGATTCCATAGTCCTCAAATTAAGATATTTTCTGCCCCTATAACATGCAGTGTTGGCCTTGGCCTTCTCTCATCCCAGTCCTTCTCCTCTGTCACTTACTGCTGCCTCAGTGTAGCTCCCAGTGGCCAAGGAGCCAGCAGAACTCATTTCTGCAATGAGCAAGCAGGCCCGGTGCAGGGGCAGGCCGACTTCTCGCAGGCCTTTCACAACTCCCGAGCCTGGCACCACATGAGCATTTACTATATCTGCCCAGGAAGCTATTTTAAAGACACCACCTAAGAAGGGGGAAAAAAAAGACATTTGTCAATTTTCAAATAAAAACCTGTAACTTTTTACCCACCTAAACAACTACAAGAGGAAAATAATTTCCTAGCAACATGCTAATGAAATAGTGAAACACTTGAAGAATTTTAGTGATTAGCAATGACCTATTGTGAAAAAATTTATCTGTTAACCTTGCTAGCTAGTTAAAAGAGATCATGAGGAAGAAAAAAATCTTGCAATTTCTGTAGTCTACTAGCAAAACTGATTAGACTTTTTCCTTGCAGGCTGACACTTGTGACCACCAATAAAATTTACCTGCATACTGCTTTTTTACTGTGTTTCCTATATCTGCAAACTTCCGGTCTTCAAATATTAAGAACTCGTGGCGTTTTGCCAGAGTAGTTAACTCCTTCATTACATCGGGAGTAAAATCATTCAAAATATCTACGTGAGTCTTGAGCATGCAATTGGAAAGGGACTCCAATGAAGATAGGTGTTTGTGGAGGTCACTGTAATTCCTCTGAAGATGAAAAACTTTCATCCTGTAGGGAATCTCTCAAGCAATTTTACCATCTCTCAAATCTTCTGCTTGTTCTTAGGTCTCTCTGACTCCTCAAATTTCAAAAAGCAATTATAAGCATTTTAAAAGCAGACAACAATAACCCGAGAGATTTCTGCAAGAACTATATACAAATCTGTAGAAATTCTTGTATAAATCTTTCAATAGTTGAGATCTTAAGCACATGAAGAAAGTTAATTACAGACAAATCTATCCTAAAGAAATAGTTTGAGTAGACATTACTTAAAAAAAATTACCTCAAAAGATACTTTTAACTTTTAAATAACACAAAATGTCTGTTGTAAGGTTAAGTGAAAAGAACATTATAGATTCACATGAGAACTTAATTCCTTACTCATTCTTCTATGCAAATTTTTTTCAAGTAACATATGTTCTACCTTGAGTTCCTATTTAACATAAATTTTTTAAAAGACGTGTATCAACAGATGTAAGACTGTAAGATTTATTTTTAGCAGAAAAACATTACCTTTCCTTTTTTCCTATACCTGAAATGTTCACTTTTTAAATATTCAGAACTCACTGTGTTCTGCCAGGACCAACACCTGTCATTTCTGCCTGCCTAGAACCCAAGCCCCCTTCTTCTGGCATAAGCATACTCATTTTCTTTAGGGGAACTACTCCTGACTAGACCTCAGGGTTCTAAAAGTTTATGGAGTTAATAGCCTCTGATCACCAGGGCTGGGGCATACCACCCAGGAGAGGTAATAAAGGTATTCTGTGCCCTAGGTGTGAGTGATGATTGCTTGGGTGCAGGCATGAGGACTGTGCCTACCTATCTGTGAAAGCACTCAAGAGAGAAGAAAGCACAGGTGAGACATTGAGAGAAAGTAAGCTCAAAAGATAGTACTTGGGCTCCTAGACCCAACCAGGCTTGACAGATTGTTCTACAGCTGGAGTATCAGTGATGTAAGCCAACAAATACATTTTCTTTTTTTCTTCAGCCAGTCTAAGCTGAATTTCTGATTCTTGATGGTTCATGAGTAACACTTACCTGCATACTGCTTTTTTACTGTGTTTCCTATATCTGCAAACTTCCGGTCTTCAAATATTAAGAACTCGTGGCGTTTCGCCAGAGTAGTTAACTCCTTCATCACATCGGGAGTAAAATCATTCAAAATATCTACGTGAGTCTTGAGCATGCAGATGCTCGGTCCTAAAGCATCTGCTAGCTGCAACAGCTCTCGGGACTCTGAAATATCAGCAGACAGACACAGATTGGTCTCCTTCTTTTGCATGAGCCTGAGGAGCTTCGAAGCAACTGGGTGGATCCCAGGCAGCTCTGCACGTGTACCAAAGCTTAGTTCTTTGGGTGCTTTCTTTGCAGAAGGGAGGGAACCATTATGATTAGCTACCACAAAAACATTCTCCTGAATAAATCTCTTTACTCTCTCAACCATCTCAGCATCAATTTTCTTCTGTTGCTCAAGGATCTCCAGCATGTTGGACAATGTACACACTGAGTGGAGACGAATCCCGTGTGCCTGCAACTTGTCCCTGCCTCCTTGCTCTCTGTCCAGCACCACTATGGCATCAGTGACCTTCAAGCCCTCCTTCTGAAGAACCTCAACAGTTTCCAAGATACTAGATCCACTGGTAACAACATCTTCAATGATCAAACAGGTTTCTCCTGGATTAACAGCCCCTTCTATAAGACGCTTGGTACCTAGAAAAGAAAAAATTATGTTGATTCCATTTAAAAGTTATAATTTCAGCCGACTCAAGGTGTATCTTGCAGTATAAATTTGGCATGTATTTATGAAAAAGGTGGGTCACCTAAATCATATTGTATGATCATCTACTTTGGAACTACTATAGATTTCTGATGAATCGACCATGTGCCATGATTACAGTTTTGTTCAGCATCTCTGTATTTTAAAATTGTCAAGTTACATATACAGAATATTTATAGTAAAACTATCAAATTATTTAACTATAAATAAACATTACTCAATGTGTTTATGATCAAAATATCAAATACGGGGTTTCTTAAGGTTCCTTTTTCCATTAACAATTTCATGATTCAAAATCAGCCAAACAACTGGCCTTTTGAGAATTATAAACTCGGGAGGGAAAATATTCAACAACCATTTAGATCAATCACTATAACCTTATAAATTATTTAATATATAAATAACAATAGATAATTACTCCAACCCCCCCCACTACAGACTATTTTCAGATAATCTACAAATTATAATAATGCAGGCTGTAGACTACATAGACTCATATATTTAGAGACTTATTTGTCTATTTTCCACTACCAAATTTGCCTTATTTTGAAACAAATAGAATGAGTGGGCATTTTGCCCACTTTTTGAGCTTTTCCACAGGTCCCCTCTTTGCTCTTCCCCATTCTTTTCCCCTTAATCCTTTCCTTCCCTTGAAGAACTGGTAAGTTCAAGTGAATCAGCTTAGACCAGAACAAAGAACTTCAAGTATCTAGAGGTGTAGTTAAAAATTAATGATCTTATTCTAAGAAATATAATACAGAAATAGAAATAGTTTCCTTATGGCAAGGATTCATATACATAAACACTGTGCCATTAAGCAGCAAAAATATTTTTCTGATTTTTTTCATAGTGTAAAAACTAGACAAAATAGTGTAACAAACCCCCACAAATATAGGACCTCACCACTTATGGGCAATCTTGTTTCAGCTATAACTCCACTCCCACTCTCCCCCTATAATTTTTAGAAGCAAATTTCAGATAACATACAACTTCATAAAAATTTTTCAAATGCATCTGTAAAAAGGTCTCTTTTTCAAAAACAAAACGCTATGAAACCAACATAAAACAATACCAAAAAACCCATTAATTCCTTTATATCCTCAAATATGAAGTCAGTGGCAATATTTTTAGACTGATTTAGTTTTAAAGCAGCCTACAGGTTTAAAACACCCACCTGATAACCTACTGCTATGGAGCCATTAAAAAAAAAAAAAATCTCCATTTAGAATTTCACGTGGCATTTATATTGCTTTAATTCATGCAATTTAAATATAGGAATTCCCAGAGCTCCTGCTGTGGCTCAGGAGGTTAAAAACCCGACTAGTATCCATGAGGATGTGGGTTCAATCCCTGGCCTCACTCAGTTAGTTAAAGATCTGGCGTTGCCGAGAGCTATGACATAGTCACCAATGTGGCTCGGATCCAGCTCTGCTGCAGCTGTGGCATAGGCAGGCAGCTGCAGCTCCAATTTGACCCCTAGCCTGCGAACTTCCATATGCTGCAGGTGCGGCCCTAAAAAGTAAAAATAAATACAGGAGTTCCCAGTGTGGTGCAATGGATTAAGAATCTGACTGCAGGAGTTCCTGCTGTGGTCGAATGGGATTGGTGGCTTCTCTGGAGCACTGGAATGCAGGTTTGACCCTCAGCCCACCACTGTGGGTTAAGAATCCAGTGTTGTCAGAGCTGCAGCTCAGATTCAATCCATGACCCAGGAATGTCCGTATGCTGCAGGTGCAGCCATTAAAAATAATTTTTTAAATAAATGAATACACTGGAAAAGCCATACTCTTAAAACATTCAGCTGATGAGGGAGGTGCTGATAAAAATTTGGGGTTTCATAAATTTGGTGCACAAAATAGCACTTTTTTTCCATTGCCTAATTAATATAAAGCATTTCACCCATAGATGCTAAGGAAAGGAAGGTGATTTATAACAACAGTCAACAAACTCCATAGGCCATTACAACTCAAAGGACTTATGAAGAATATTAGGTAAGTATGAAAATCACTGCCTACAAGAAGAAAACCTTCTAAAAGTATCAGGTTACATAACAACTTAATGCTTATACTATTTTTACTTTACCATAATCCTTTGCTTCTTTCCTTCTAATAAGCATTGGAATTTGGTTGGTTGAACAGATAACTGTAGCCAATGGTAAAGCTGTGTAAGGTACTCCACACACAGTATCAAAATTGATCCCTGCATTTTGGGCAGTTTGGAATAAAATTTCAGCAACCTGTAAAAAAACAAACATATAAACTATTATTATTACAAGTTTAAGTTGTGTATAAATCATGTATAAAAGGGCAGTAACAACCCAGCAGAGGACAGTCTCAAACGTGATCAGAAAAATTTAAGAGCTTTTTTGTTAAACTGCCCTCAACACAAATACGAGATTACAAACATAAAAACACAAGACTTAACTTAGACTCAGGGCTGCTCTGAGGGCAGAACGGAATACGGAATACGTTAGAAAAGGGTTTGATGTTGACCTTGAAGACTAAGGATGAGCCCCTAGGCTTTACAGTTTCCCTAAGCAATTCTTTATGCTTTGTCTAAAACTTTTATTACTGGCTACTTTTATTTTCCTGAAGTCTTCAATCAAGAAATTGCACAAGAGAAATTAACAATCACATTTACACTGCATCAAAAATACCTACAAATAAATTTAACCAAGGAAGTGAAGACCTGTACACTAAAAACTGTAATACATTGATTTAAAAAAAACAAAACCTGAAAATGATAGAAGGATATTTTGTATGGATTATAATTAGATTGTTAAAATGCCCATACTACACAAAGCAATCTACAGATTCAATGCAACCGCTAGCAAAATTCCAATGGCATTTTTCACATAAGTAGAACAAAATGATCCTAAAATTAGTACAGAAACAGAAAAGACCCCAGACAGCCAAAACAATCTTGAGAAAAAAGAACCAAGCTGGAGGCATCAGATTCTCTGATTTCAAACTGTATTACAAAGCTACAGTAATCAAAATAGTACAGTACAAGCATTTAAATAACAGAGACCCTAAAAACAAAGCCAAGCCTATGTCCAATTTATTTACGACAAAGGAGCCAAGAATACACAACGGGAAAGGACAATCTCTTCAAAAAACAGCGTTGGTAAAACTGGTCAGCCATATGCAAAAGAATGAAGCTGGACCACTATCTTACACCATACACAAAAATTAACTTCAATGGATTACACTTGAATGTAAGACCTGAAAACATAAAATTCCTATGCAATATATACAAATATTGAGCCATTATCTTTACATCTGAAATTAATGTCAATTTTATCTCAATTTTAAAAGTTAATGGAAGAATATATATTGAAATGTTTTTTCTTAAGTTCTCATAAATAAAGAGCCTATTGTGTGAAGTACTAGTTGATAATATCCTTTTCCACATAAATCACCAGATTTTAACGCTAGGATGCATACTCCCACCCAACACCATCTTTATTATTATTATTTTTTTGCTTTGCTTTTTAGGGCCACACCCATGGCACATGGAGGTTCCAGACTAGAGGTCCAATCTGAGCTACAGCTGCCGGCCTACACCACAGCCACAGCAACGCCAGATCCGAGCCATATCTGTGACCCACTCCACAGCTCACGGCAATGCCAGATCCTTTAGCCAATGAGCAGGGCCAGGGATCGAACCCGCATCCTCATGGATCCTAGTCAGGTTCATTAACCACTGAGCCACGAAGGCCACTCACCACCTTATTTTAAAAAGAAGGAAAAGCAAAGTGTTGCTCAGTGAACTACATCAGAGTCTTCACAATTATCTGCCCCTCTATTTCTAAAATTTGTGAATATTTTAAATTTATGAATATTTTTCTAGAATGTTGAAAAAATTAACATATTAGAACTGTTATGGAGTTCCCCTTGTGGCTCAGCAGGTTAAGAAACCAACTAGTATCCATGAGGATGCAGGTTCTATCCCTGGCCTTGGTCAGTGGGTTAAGGACCCAGTGTTGCACAAGCTGTGGTACAGGTCACAGATGTGGCTCAGATCTGGCACTTCTGTGACTGTGGTGTAGGCCAGCAGCTGCAGTTCTGATTCAAAGCCCTATCCTGGGAATTCCACATGCTATAGTTGTCGTCCTAAAAAAAATTTTTTTTAAAAACCAACTAAACCAACAATGGGATCCAAATACCATTTGATATTCAATATGTGCCATTTAAAAACAAAAAACATGGTGTTCGCCTGTGACATAGCAGATTAAGATCTGGTATTATCACTATAGTGGCTTGGGTCACTGCTGTGGTGTGGATTTGATCCCTGGCCAAGGAACTTCCACATGCCACAGAACCAGTCTAAATAAATAAATAAATAAAACGAACCATGAAATGAACTATGAAAGTCGGAAAAACTTACTTTTATGAACTCATATTTTCATCCCATTGTCTCCAAAGATTTTTATTCTAATGCATCTACCTATGCTTGAAAAACGTCCACTTATTTTTGCTTTTTAGGCCCACACCTGTAGATATGGAAGCTCCCAGGCTAGGGGTCAAATCAGAGCTACAGCTGCTGCCCTATGCCACAGCCACAGCCACACGGGATCCTTAATCCACTGAATGGGACCAGGGATTGAACCCACATCCTCATGGATACCAGTTGGGTTTGTTAACACTGAGCCATAATGGGAACTCCTCACTGATCATTCTATGATACTTCTCCACAACAAAAATGTATATAAACTAAAATTTAAAATTATAAATTGAAAAACAATTATTTCCTGTGGAGACAGGATTAAGATGGTGGAGTAGCACTGGAGCTCACCTCTCATGAAAACAACAAAATTACAATCAACTACTGAACAATGTTCAACAAAATGGACTGAAAACTATCAAAAAAGATATCCTACTCCAGAAGACAAAAAGGAGGCCACACTGAGATGGTAGAAGGGGCAATTACATGATATAAGCAACCCCATACCTGCCGGGTGGGTGGCCCACAGACTGGAAAGTAACTATATCACAGAGGCTCACCCACAGGAGTGAGAGTTCCAAGCCCCACATCAGGTTCCCACACCTGGGGATCTAGCATTGGGAGGAGGAGCCCCTGGAGCATTTGGCATTGAGGGCCAGGTGCTCCTTGGGGCTGGGGGAAATGGAGACTTCACTCTTGAAAGGCACACACAGGCTTTCGGGTGCACTGGGTCCTAGCGCAAAGCAGAGACTCCATAGGAGACTGGGTCAGACCTGCCTGCAGCTCATGGAAGATCTCCTGGGAAAACAGGTGACTGTGGCTCATTGTGGAGGAGGGACATTGGAGGCAAAGGTCTCGGGGAGAAACATCAGCGTGTACCTCTCTAGATATGGCCATTTTGGGAAAATCTGGTTCTACCCATCAGGGTTGAGAAGCCCCAGGCCAAACAACAAACTAGTGGGAACACAGCCCCACTCATCAGCAAACAGGCTGCCTAAAGACAGCTCCTCCCCTCAGGCACACAGCTACCTCTAATCATACCTAGAGACAAAGCCCCACCCATCAGAGGGAGGAGAATCAACTCCACCTACCAGTAGGCAGGCACCAGTCCTCCCACAAGGAAGCCTGTAGCAAGCCCCCATACCAACTTTAGCCACCCACAAAGGGGGCAGACATCAGAAGCGAGAGGATACAACCCTATTGTCTGCAAAAAGGAGACAACACTAAAAACCTATGCAAAATGAAAGGGCAGAGAATTATGACTCAGCTAAAGGAACAAGAAAAAAACCCAGAAAAACAAATAATCTGGAGATTACCAACCTCCACAAAAAAGACTATACTAATGATAGTAAAGATGATTCAAGATCTTGGAAATAAACTGGTGGCAAAGAAAAAACTGCAAAAAAACACCAACACGTGGAGACTAAACAACCAATGGATCACTGAAGAAAAATCAAAGAGGAAATTAAAAAATACTTAGAAGTGAGGAGTTCCTGTCATGCCTCAGTAGTAATGAACCCAACTAGTATCCACGAGGATGTGGGTTTGATCCCCAGCCTTGCTCAGTGGGTTATGGATCTGTGGGATATGTGACCTGTGGTGTAGGTTGCAAATGCGACTCAGATCTGGCATTGCTCTGGTTGTGGTGTGGGCCGGCAGCTGCAGCTCTGATTCCATCCCTAGCCTGGGAACTTCCACATGCCACAGGTGTTGCCCTAAAAAAGCAAAAGTCAAACAAACCTAGAAGCAATGTCAACAAAGACACAACAATCCCAGACCTGTGGGATGCAGCAAAAGCAGTACTAAGATGGAAATTTATAGCAATACAAGCCTACCTCAGAAAACAAGAAAAAGCTAAAATAAACAACCTGACTTTACACCCAAAGCAACTACAGAAAGAATAGACAAAACCCAAAGTTAGCAGAAGGAAAGAAATCAGAAAGATCAGAGCAGAAATCAATGAAATAGAAATGAAGAAAACCATAGAAAAGATCAATGAAACTAAATGCATGTTCTTTGAAAAGATCAACAAAATTGATAAACCCTTAGCCAGAGTCATCAAGAAAAAGAGAGGACTCAAAGCAATAAAATTAGAAATGAAAAACGAGAAGTTACAACAGACATCACAGAAATACAAAGGATCATAAGAGACTGGTACAAGTAACTATATGCCAATAAAACGGACAACCTAGAAGAAATGGACCAATTCTTAGAGAAGTACAATCTTCCAAGACTAAACCAAGATGACATAGGAAAGATGAATGGACCAATTATAAGTAATGAAATTGAAACCGTGATTAAAAAACAGACAAAAGTCCAGGACCAGATGGCTTCACAGGTGAATTCTATCAAAAATTTGGGGGAGTTCCCGTCGTGGCGCAGTGGTTAACGAATCCGACTAGGAACCATGAGGTTGCGGGTTCGGTCCCTGCCCTTGCTCAGTGGGTTAACGATCCGGCATTGCCGTGAGCTGTGGTGTAGGTTGCAGATGCGGCTCGGATCCTGCGTTGCTGTGGCTCTGGCGTAGGCCGGTGGCTACAGCTCCGATTAGACCCCTGGCCTGGGAACCTCCATATGCTGCGGGAGTGGCCCAAGAAATAGCTAAAAAAAGACAAAAAAAAAAAAAAAATTGGTAAAGAATTAACACCTAATCTTTTGAAATGATTCCAAAAAATTGCAGAGTGAGGAGGGAATGGGATGGATTAGGAGCCTGGGTTTAGTAGATGAAGCTGTTTCATTTGGAGTGGATGGGCAATGGGATCCTGCTATATAGCAGAGGGAACTATGTATCTAATTACTTGTGATGGAACATGGTGGAAGATAATGTGAGAAAAACATATATGTATGACTGTCAATTTCCTGTACAGCAGAAATTGTAAATCAATCATAATAAAAATTAAAAAAAAAAACCACAGAGGAAGGAATACTATCAAACTCATTCTTGTGAGGCCACCATCACCTTGCTACCAAAACCAAACAATGATACCACAAAAAAAAAAAAAAAAAAAATTACAGGCCACTATCACTGATGAACATAGATGCAAAAATCTTCAACAAAATACTAGCAAACCAAATTGAGCAATACATTAAAAGGATTGTATACCATGATCAAGTGGGATTTATCCCAGGAATACAAGGATTTTTCAATACCTGCAAATCAATCAGTGTGATAGACCACATTGACAAAGTGAAGAATAAAAACCATATGATCCTCTAAATAAATGCAAAAAAAGCTTCTGACAAAATCCAACCAGCATTTCTGATAAACTCTCCAGAAAGTGGGCACAGAGGGAACCTACCTCAACATAATAAAGGCCATATATAACAAACCCACAGCTAACATCATTCTCAATGGTGAAAAGTTGAAAGAATTCCTTCTAAGATCAGGAACAAGACAAGGGATGTCTGTTTCACCACTATTATTCAACAGAGTTTTGGAAGCCCTAGCCACAGCAAAAAGAAATAAAAGGAATCCAAATTGGAAAGGAAGAAGTAAAACTATCACTATTTGTAGATGATGTGATACTATAAATAGAAAATCCTAAAGACACTACCAGAAAACAGAAAATGGTTAGAGCTTATCAATGAATTTGGTAAGGCTGCAGGATACAAAGTTAATACACAGAAATTGACTGCATTTTTATATACTAACAACGAAATATCAGAAAGAGAAATTAGGGAAACAATCCCATGTACCATCACATCAAAAAGAATAAAATACATAGGAATGAACCTACCTAAAGAGACAAAAGACCTATACTCTGAAAACTTTAAGATTCTGATAAAAGAAATCAAAGATGACACAGACAGATGGAAAGATATACCATGTTCTTGGATTAGAAGAATCTAAGAAGAATCAATATTGCCAACATGACTATACTGCCCAAGGCCAATCTACAGATTCAATGCAATCCCTATCAAATTACCAATGGCATTTTGCACAGAACTAGAAGAAAACATTTTAAAGTTTAGAAGCACAAAAGACTCAGAATAGCCAAAGAAATCCTGAGAAAGAAAAATGGAGGTGGAGAATATGAATTAGACGCCCTAACTTAAGACTACACTACAAAGCAACAGTCATCAAAACAGTATGGCACTGGCACAAAAACAGAAATATAGCTCAGTGGAACAGGATAGAAAACCCAGAATTAAATCCACACACCTACACTCAACCAATCTATGATAAGGGAGGCAAGAATATACAATGGAGCAAGGACAGTCCCCTCAATAAATGTGCTGGGAAAGCTGGACAGCTACATGTAAAATAAATCACAACACTCCTGAATACCTTACACAAAAATAAACTCAAAATGGATTAAGACCTAAATATAAGACTGGATACTATAAAACTCTTAGAGGAAAACATAGGCCAAACACTCCCTGACATAAACCCCAGCAATATCTATCTTCTTAGATCTACCTCCTAGAGTAATGCCAATAGAAAAAAATAAACAAATGGGACCTAATTAAACTTAAAAGGTTTTGCACAGCAAAGGAAACCCTAAACAAACAAAAAAAACAACCCACAGAATGAGAGAAAATATTTGCAAATGAAGCAACTGAAAAGAGCTTAATCTCCAAAATATATAAACATCTCCTGCAGCTCAGTATCAAAAAACCCCCAAACAACCCCATCCAAAAATGGGCAGAAGATCTAAAGAGACAATTCTCCAAAGACAAACGGATGGCCAAAAAACACATGAAAAGATGTTCAACATCACTAATTCCTAGAGAAATAAAAATCAAAACTATTATGAGGTATCACCTTATACCAACCACAACGGCTACCATCAAAAAGTTTACAAACAATAAATGCTAGAGAGGGTGCAGAGAAAAGATAACCCTATTACACCGTTGGTGGGAAAGTAAATTGATGCAACTGCTATAGAAAACAGTATGGAGATTCCTCAAAAAAAACTAAAAATAGATATGATCCAGCAATCCCATTCCTAGGCATCTATCCAGAGAAAACCATGACTCAAAAAGACACATGTACCCCAATGTTCAATGCAGCACTATATATAATAACCAAGACATGGAAGCAACTTAATGTCCATTAACAGAGGAGTGGATAAAGAAGATGTGGTACATATACACAATGGAATATTACTCAGCCATAAAAAGGAATGAAATAATGGCATTTGCAGCAACATGGATGGACCTAGAAATTACCACGCTAAGTGAAATTAGACAGTGAGACACAAACATCATATGCTACCACTTTTATGTGGAATCTAACAAAAAGGTACAATGAACTTATCTGCAGAACAGAAACGGACCCACAGACTTTGAAAAACTTATGGTTACAAAGGAGACAGGTTGGGGGGAGTAGAGATAGACTGCGGGTTTGTGATGGAAATGTAAAATTACATTGTGATGATGGCTGTACAACTATAAACATAATAAAATTCACTGAATTCAAAAAATTTCCTGTGATCATAAATCTCTACATGTTAAAAACTGTTATCATTACAGTTGTTATAAGCATAAAATTAACTGCAAAAAAAAAAACAAACTTTTTTTTTTTTTTTTTTTTTTTTTTTTTTTTTTTTTTTTTTAAAACAACCACTCCTGTGGCATATGGAAGTTCCTGGGCCAGGGGTCCAATAGGAGCTATAGCCTACATCACAGCAAAGCCAGATCCTTAACCCACAGAGTGAGGCCAGAGATTAAACTGCATCCTCACAGAGACTTCATGTCTTTAACCCACTAAACCACAATGGGGACTCCAAAACATCTGCAAATTTTGATAGAAGCACTAAAACAGATAATTTTGGAAATGCATTTCTTAGTGAGATTGAGAGAGCCTGGGACCTGGGACCCTTGCTGCAGAGGCTGCAATGCTTGTACCTGGACAAACATCTTTCTCAAGCAACAAAATACGAAGAAAATACCAGGGACTAAAAACAACCATGTAGCTGGGACAAATTATGCGCAAGAAGATAGAAAGCTAAAACCCCAGTTGCCAGTTCTGAAGAGCAGAGAGCAAAAGTCGGGTACTACACATGACCCTGCACTCAACACCACCAAAGGGGTAGACAGACCACCTAAGCCACCCCTCTGGCCCCACTCCTGAATCTGCCCCTACCCTGGCCCCATATAAGGAACCAGTTGCACTTCCCCACACCCTGGCCAAGAGTAAGCAAGCAACAGAACCCGTTTTCACGTTCCCTTGCTGCAGCAGGGCACCCAATAAGGCTTGCCTAAATTTGTCTGCCCTCTTATCAATTTTTATTAAGGAAGGCCAAGAACCCATGCCAATAACAGATTTAGTGGCACTGGATGTGCAACTGTCCCCTTGCTGGGACAGGATCTGGGCATCTCCAGGACCACTGAATGAATGTTTAGTAAGTGTGCCTTCCTGGCTCTGGGGCTCTCAATACCTTCATTCAGGCAATGCTTTCCCCTCCCCCTTGTCTCCTTCCCTCTCCTGGTATCTCTCTACTTCTCTCTGTCCTCTACTACCTCTAGAATGGATGCTGAACAACTACAGCATCACTCCTTTCAGCCTGTGAGACCCACAAGGGCTCACGTTGATGGGTGACAAGCAGAAGTGGGAGAGGCCTGCCTCACACCATGCAAATCCTGATTCAGCAGGCTCTCCCTGACAGAAGATTTATGAGGGTGAAAGAGGTTCAAACCTCTTATCACGTAGTGGCTGGTCCCGATAGTCTCATCTTTATTTTCAGCTGTCCCTTCATTTTCAGTCTTTTCTATCCCTCCTCCCTTTACCTCTCCCTTGATCCTCATACCTGCACTCATCCCCTTTACCTGCAAACTTAACTGTTTGTGTCTTTGAGCTTCTGTCATTGGCATCTGTGTTGTATTGTACTTTTTTTTTTTTTTGTCTGTCCAATTGCTCCTACAAGTCTTTGTCGAAATTGGAGCATTTAAACCTTGAAATACAAACTGCCCATGCTGCCTGAGACTCCAGCCTTGGGTTCCTTGGTGGGATTTTAAAGAGCAAAAAAAGAAAGAAAGAAAAAAAAAAAACAAAAACGAGAGAGGAGCTTGCATTTTCCCTCCTCTGCCTTTGCAATGTAACTATTCTGCCTGGGCTCTCAGGGACTCTGATTCATCTGTAGTCCCATAGACTGGGGTGGAGTATGGGGGAGGACTTTTTAAATTCAAGTGGTTAACTATGAGACCTCTGGTTCAATCTGTCTTTAGGTAAAAATAACATGTAAGTGAGCTGTATTTAATTGGTTTAAAGGAAACTGATCAATTACATACATTCTCAGAAATGTCAGAGAAACTCAACCAGAACGCTTTTCAGGTTCATGTAACAGGGGAAGTATTCAATACTGAATTAATAGCTGTTATTAAGGGTAGCTTAAGCTTGTGCATTTAACTAATACAGACCTGTCTCTGGAGTCATCAATATTAAGCACAATACTTTTATTGTACCTTGGGATACTAGAAGTCATTAAGTGCCTACTGTTTCTGTTATCAAATCTGTCAACAAGGAAAATAAGCTGACATGATAAATAAGTAAATATAACTGAAATAGGAGCTTTTAGGTAAACTCCATAAGAATAACTATGTTTTAGAAATGTCCATCTAAAGCAGTCCCTCCTAATTTTGGTAACTTGAAACTAAATTAGGTTAAATGATAGGAATTCAATGAATATCCGGGCCATTTGAAATAAGATACAATATTGGAGCATTAATTGCTAAATAGCTCTAAATTCACCTATTTTTATCTTCTTATGAGAGAAAAACTTAAAATGTTTAGTGCTTCACCTTGATATGTTTTCTACCCACCTATAGGATACTAATGTAAAAGTTCATTTAATTTTAGCTTTTATTCTGTGTTTTCCAGATATAAAGAAAACCCCTCCCCTCAAGCTATTTATAACTTACAGCCCTTTGGTAAATTATACTCCTAAGTAAAATTAAAATCTTTATCTTTTCCCTTCATCTGATTCCTCAAAAAATTGGAAATGCAGATGTTCCCAATTTGGGAGACCTCAAAAAGGGAGAAATCCATCTAAATCTCTAAGACAAAATCTATGATAAGCTCTCAGCACTGCTTTCCTGGCTCCGAGCAGTCTTTTAAAAAGTTTAGTCTGATGGAGTTCCCATTGTGGCTCCGTGGTAACAAACCCAACTAGAATCCACAAGGTTGCGGATTCGATCCTTAGCCCCTCTCAGTGGGTTAAGGATCCGGCGGCATTGCAGTGAACTGTGGTATAGGTTGCAGATGCACCTCAGATCCTGTGCTGCTGTGGCTGTGGCGTAGGTCAGCAGCTGTAGCTCTTATTAGACCCCTAGCCTAGAAACTTCCATATGCTGCGGGTATGGGCCTAAAAAGAAAGAAAGAATAAAAAAAAGTTCAGTCTGAGATTCCTTATGAAAAGTTCCAACACAGCCAATTTAAAAGAACTTATATGATCAATTACACTTACAAAAGTAATTGAGCCAAGTTATTAAAATCAGACTTAATGTAAATCAACTAAAGACACTCCTAGAAAACACTCTGGTGCCTTTTCTTCTCATTTCTAGCCTCATTTAGATCTATCATCCCTTTGGCATTTTCTTTTCCTCTAGTGATACTTGTACTCTTCCATAAGGTAACTCTCCAAAATGGTCAGTGGCACAGTGAGGGAAGGGAGGTCACCAAGAGCAGTGCCCCTGACTGAAAGTCACAGCTGTGGCTGCCTGAAAACAATCCTTCTTCATAAAAGTGGAAAGTAAAAATGAGTTTATCCTACAGTGTTAGGAAGTGCGAATACCTGGTAAAAATGAGGGTAATTTTAGAGAGAAAAAGATGATGTTTCAGTGGCTATCAAATTTTGACTCTATTAATTGAGATTTCCTGCAATGATATTTAGTCACCAAACAGGACAATGGACTTTGGAGTCTTCTGCTATTTAATCTCTCACCTTGCTCTATGTCTAAATATCCCCTGTGGGAATACTCCCATCTCTAGGCCCTGACCCTTGTGGCATCTTCCATAGTGCCCAACTCCAATTTCTCCAAGGGTTCTTCTTTACAACTAGGACCCCCTTCCCTCCAGGTCTTGACAGCCCATACATTGTTACAGACTACTTATGGGGCTGGCCACTTCCAAGCAGCCCATATCCTAGGCTTTACAGATGCTTAATCTCAAGGAATACACCCCAGCATAGGAACATAAGCTTTACAGACAACAGACTGCTCTCAAGGAGAGTCCTGGCACTGCACTGGTTCAAACGTCCCCCAGGGAGACCCCTTATGTAAGGAACTGGGTTGACCAGAGACTTTTGGTTAGGCTATGGGAGAGTAGAGGATGCTCAAAATCTCATTAGGAAAGAAGGGAATTCAGAGGACACACTGACCTCCTTCTGACAAAAGCCTCCTGGTAAATGTCTCTGGGGTGTCATCTCTAGGAATGCTCACTGCAGGTTAATCAACATGGGAGGATCCCCTTTAAAGCCAGAAAAGAAAGAAACACCTCTAAAGTGTATCCCTAAAAATTACAAATTTTTCAAAATAGAAGGGCTAAAAAAGGAAAAACTTAAATTCCACTCGAACACTGTCTGGCCTTTATATAAGTTGGGAAATGGATAAAAATGGCCAGAAAATGGGTCTCTAAATTAACAGTACCATCTTGCAATTGGATCTTTATTGTCCAAAGGTGGAAAAATGGATTGAGGTTTTCCATATTCAAGTCTTCATGGTCTTTTACCTGAACCCCACTCTATGTAGCTTCTGTAATCAAAAGCCTGAGGAATCAGAAAACATTCCCGACATTTTAGATGATCCCCTTCTAAACTCCCCAACTTTTGGGGGAAAGGGGGGGGGGGAACAGAACTCCCCTGCTTCTGTGGAGCAACCCACCTTTTGGGATTCCTCTGAACAGTCCCAAACTCCGCCTCCCCATGTCCCTTTATATCCTCCACTGCCCCTGGAGGGAGAGACTAGTCTGCAGTGGAACCCCTTATCACCCAAGATCAGGGAAAACGTGCCCTTCCTTTTAGGGAAGTGGCAAATGGCAAATGGAAAGTTAAGAGTACTCGTGCCCTTCTCTTTAACTGATTTAGCCCAATGCAAACAGAGACTGCACCAATTTCCTGAAGACCCTTGTAAGTTTGCTCAAGGGTTTCAGGCCCTAAGCTCTGGCCTTTGATGTTTAACTTGGAAGGATGTCCAAATAGTCCTATCTACTTGCTGTACTCCTGAGGAAAAACAGAGAATTTAGGCAACAGCCCAGGAGCATGGTGACCAGCTTGTCAGGGACCAACCCTAACATTCTGTTATGGGTGGAGCTGCAGCCCCAAATCAGGAGCCCTGTTGGGGTTGGGATTACAATTCCTGGGAGAGAACAGAAGTCAGGAACCATATGATCCAATGTGTATCAGAAGGGATAAGAAAGTGTATCTACATGCCAGTTAACTATGAAAAGGTTAAAGGAGTAACCCACAAGGGAAAGAAAAGCCAGCTCACTTTACCAACATTGATCCCTCACTCCTAAGGGTCAATCCCTACTGGGACATTTTATCAGCCAGTCCATCCCTGATATTAGGTAGAAACTCCAAAAATTACAATTAGGCCCCAAAATTCTGTGTCCCAACAACTAGAGGCAGTCTTTGGGGTATTTACTAATCGAGATCAAGGAGGAGGAAGCGAGAACCCCATGTAAAAACAGGCAGCCCAGGGCTCACATTAAATGGATGGCCATTACTGTCAGCCATGCCTTGCAACCTGAGGATCCAAGGGAGCCAAGGAAGCTTAACCATCTACCTGGAGGTAAAACCGGCAAGGGGGAATGCTTCAAATGTTAAGTCGACTGGCCACTGGGCTCAAAAGTGCCAGAGAGAGCCCTCAGATCCATGTCTGGTTTGCAAACAAATGGGTCATTGGAAATGGATTGTCCCCAGTTCCAAAGGGAAGGAGGATTCCTGCTTCTGAGATGGCCAAGCTAGACTGAGGTGGCACAGGGTAGCAGCTCCCCACCACAAGATGACTATCTCCATCAAAGAGCCCCTGGTGGTTCCTGCCATGGCAGGTAAGAAAACTAATTTTTTTAATTGATTTGGGAGCTACTTACTCTGTACTCATTTCTCACACTGGGCCTCTTTCCTTCTAAAGCTGTACAATGACCAGTATCGAGGAAAAACTTCATACCCATTACTTCATTGGGCCCCTCACTTACCAGTTTGAACACATTTGATCTCATGTGACTTTTTACTTGTGCCTGAGTGTCCTACTACTCCCACTACTAGGGAGAAACCTTCTGGAATCCCTCAGAACCATATTACAGCTAACAGGCCTGAAGAGGCCCCCCATCTTGACTCTATGACTAAGACAACTCAGCTAGAAGAACAAGGCCCTATTCCCAGCCATATTCTATAAGTAGTAAACCCTGCAGTCTGGGACAAAGGAATCCCCGGGTAAGGCTGTAAATGTCTGACCTATAAAAATTAGCCTTAAGCCAAAGGTTGGTTATCTTAACAAGATAACCATAAGGCTAGAAGCAAAAAAAAGGTTTACAACCCCCCATAATAAATTCCTAAAACATGGTCTCTTAGGGCCCTGTCAGTCTCCATGCAATACTCATTCTGCCAGTTATTAAGCCAAATGGGGAATTCAGGATGGTACAAGACCTCAAATCAGTAAATGATGCCATGGTCCCTATAAATCCTCTTGTGGCCAGTCCAGGTTTCTGAAGATGCCCAGTGGTTTACTGTGCTTAGCCTCAAGGATGTCTTCTTTTGCATCCCAGTTCATCTCTCATCATATTATCTGTTTACCTTTGAGTAGACTAACCCCTACTTGGGCCAAATGCAACAATATACCTGGACAGTATTGCCTCAGGGGTTTTCAAGACAGCCCAAACTGTTCACCCAGGCCCTAGGAAAAGAAGGGGCTAGTTTGCAGTATGTAGATGATATATTAATTTGTAGCCCCACCATGAAGGCCTCAGATCAGACTATCACTGGAGTCCTTAATTTCCTTGGGGCTCAGGGCTACAGGGTTTTCCAAAAAAAGGGGACAAATTTCAAGGCAACAAGTTAAATATCTGAGATATATTATAAACCCTGGAAGTAGACAGTTATCTCCCGATAGAAAACAAGCTATATTAGAACTAAGCGCCCCAAACATCTTCGTACCTTCTTAAGCATGGCAGAATTTTGCGGATTTGGACTAATGGCTAAGCCCCCATATGAAGCCTCTAAAGGCCCAGATATGGACCCATTACACAGGACTAGGAAACAAGAAAAGGCTGTTAATAGTATCAAACAGGCCTTCACCAGAGCACCTGCTCTGGGTCTCCACAATTAAAAAAAAAAAAAAAAAAAAAATCCACTCATCTTGTATGTAGCTGAAAAGCAGGGACAGCCCTGGGGGCCTCTGTACAAAAGCTAGAAGTTCCTCAGCCAATAGGCTATTTTCCCAAACAACTATATTCTCTGGCCTCTGGGCAGGAGCTGCTACTGAGTTATTAGTGGAAGAACCTAACAAGCTTACCTCTGGACAGTCACTGGAAGTCCAGACCCCTCATCAAGTACAAAAGATTCTGGAGAATAAAGGCTAACTGGAGGCCGCCTTCTCAAAACCTGCCCCACCCTCAATCCAGTTTAAGCCTGCTGAAAGTCCCAAACTAACACACTGTTGCCTTGAAACCCCTGGCTGGGTTTATGCTGGCAGGCCTGATCTAACAGATCAAGCCACAGAAAATCCTAAAGAGGAATGGTTTAATGATGGCAGTAGTTTCATTAAAGATAGAGTCAGGAGGGCAGTGTATGCTATTGTGAGTGCTCCTGGTATCACAGAAGCAAAACCTTTGCCACCCAGCATGACAGCCCTAACCTGAGTCTTAACCTTAGGGGAAGGAAAAATTATAAATACACACAAAGACTCAAAACACACCCTCCCTGCTATATATACCCATGCAGCTATCTGAAAAGAAAGAGAACTTTTTTTTTTTCCTTTTTCCTGTTTATGGCCATACCTGTGGCACATGGAAGTTCCCGGGCCAGGGGATAAATCAGAGCTGCCGCTGCAGATTACACCACAGCCAACAGGATCCAACCTGCATCTGTGACTAACACTGCAGCTTGTGGCAACACCAAGAGTTAACCCACTGAGTAAGGCAAGGGATCATACCCACATCCCCAGAGGCAACATCAGGTCCTTAACCTGCAGAGCCACAACTGTAACTCTAGAAAGAGAACTTTTAAATGCCCCAAATTCCCCTGTAAAAGATGGAGCTGAGGTTCTACATCTCATAGAAGCAACTCAAAAATCCAAAACATATCTAGATTCCCCGGCCAAGGTGATACTTGACAACCAATTGGTCCTGGATTACCTATTGGCAGAACAGGGTGCAACAGCCAACACTTGTAACCAAGCAGGACCCTATGGGGCCTTCCCTAGGCAGGCCCTTCCCCCACATCCCCTGCTTTAGCTCCTCTCTGAAGTATAATATGTATCTTGCTGGAGGTTTACAGGATCATGGTGACCTGACCTCTGTGGACAGCTACAAGAACAAAGGTATCTGCACCAAGAAGTCTGCAATAACCAACCAGGCCCCTCCCTCACCTTGCCTGTAAAAATGCTTTGCAATTTTGACTGGGGGAGTTCAGGATATTTGGGAGGCACCAGCCACCTGTCTCCTCACTTAGCCATGCAATAAACCTTTCTCCGCTCCCAACTCTGATGTTTCAGTTTGCCACACTGACTTGTGCTACCTATACGTTTTATTGCACCTACATCAAAACCTCTTGCCAAATAGAAACCAACACTGAGAAAATTCGACAAACCACCTGGCTTCAGCAGACAATTAACCACCAATCCTTGCTATTTAATGAGTGGAGAAATTGAAAACTGCTGCTCTAGTTTGTTCTCTAGGATCCCACAGAGTAGAAAAAACTTTCTGGCAGGAGGTTTTCATTTTATCATAACCCTTCTCGTCTCTGTCATACTGATTTATGCTACGTTTCACCTAGAGCTTTTTTTTTTTTTTTTTTTTTTTTTTTTTTTTTGGTCTTTTTCTGGCCTCACCCACAACATATGGAGGTTCCAGGCTAGGAGTCTAATCGGAGCTACAGCTGCCAGCCTACACCACAGCCACAGCAACAACAGATCCCAGCCACGTCCGTGACCTACGCAACAGCTCATGACAATGCCAGATTCTTAACCCTCTGAGTAAGGCCAGGGGTCAAACCTGCATCCACATGGAGGCTAGTCATATTTGTTTCCCCTGAGCCAAGGCACGAACTCCTCATCTAGTGCTCTATTATCTTCCCTACTGTTGCAGATCTGTGGCTAAGGCTTTTTGGTCCAAGGAGGAGACCTGGGACCAAGAGGTCCAGGCCTTCCACTCTAAAAACAAAGAAACATGTTAAACTTTAACCCTGAGATTACCAAAAATATACACCCAAGCAGAATGGCTTCACGATTTTGACAGGGACAATGTCATCTCTCTTGTCTGGTCCACAGATAAGGAAGCCCCCCTACAGTTAACCTGACGCCTTTGCTTTCTAGGCCCTTTAAAGGCTATTTTTTATTCTCCTTTTTGGTCCTTCTGTATTTAAACTTTTGGTTAAGTGTACATCTTCTAGGCTCCAGCAGTGTGATGTAAAGCTCATGATGTCTCAAGAAGAGAATTTCGGCCCCTTTCCCCTTAAGAATAAGAGTGCAGAAGTTTCCATTGTGGCTCAGTGGGTTAGGACCTGGACATAGTGTCCATGAGGATACGGGTTCAATCCATGCCTCACTCAGTGGGTTAAAGATCCAGCATTGTCACAAGCTGTGGCATAATTCACAGATACAGTTCAGATCTGGTGTGGCTGTGGTGTAGGCTGGCAGCTGCAGCTCTGATGCAACCCCTAGCCTGGAAACCTCCATATGCCACCAGTGAGGCCCTAAAAGGACAAAAGTAAATAAATAAAAGAGTGGAATCTCTCAGTGGAGAATGAGACAGGCTGGGGACCTGGGACCCTTAATGCAGTGGTTGCAATGCTTACACCTGGGCAAACATCTTGAGCAATAAAATACAAAGAAACTATAAGGGACTAAAAATAACTACATTCATGCACACTCAGGGCAAATTATGGGCAACAAGAAACAAAAAAATCCTAAAACCCCCAACTGTGACTTCTGAAGAGATGAGAGCAAAAGCAGGGTACTATGCATGTCTCCTGCACACACCACCACCGAGGGTGGGCAGACCACCTAAGCTACCCCTCTGGCCCTGCCCTCCACCCACTCCCACCCCGGTTCCATATAAGGAAACAGCTAGTAACCCCCTGACCCCCCACCACTCCAGCCCCAAGGAGTGAGCAACAAAGGAACCATTGTTTGTTACTGATACATCCTGCTGATTCACCCTGCTGCAGTAGGGGCCCCAATAAAGCCTAGCCTGAATTTTTATCTGGCCTCTTATCAAGGAGTTCTCTCATAGCCAGGTCTCTCAATGTTTTGAACTCCTTCTGAGTTAACTACCCAAAATCACACACACACATCCCAAAGAACCAGTTATCAAAAAAATAATTTTGAGTTCCCACTGTGGCTTAGCGGTAACGAACCCGACCAGGATCCATGAGGATGTGGGTTGGATCCCTGGCCTTGCTCAGTGGGTTAAGGATCCGGCGTTGCCATAAGCTGCGATGTAGGTCCCAGACATGGCTCAGATCTTGTGTTGCAGTGGCTGTGGTGTAGGCCGTCAGCTGTAGCTCTGATTCGACCCCTAGTCTGGGAACTTCCACATGCTGCACCTGCGACCCTAAAAACAACAAAATCATAATTTTGAATCATCTGTCAACTGATGACTTCTTCAAAAATAAACCAATTTTTCAATAGACATCCTTAGTCATTTGCTTTCTCAGCCCTGATGAGATGCACCATAGCAAGATTCTGGATGGTGAGAATAACCCCCTACAACTAGCGCTTAGTCCTTTTCATAATAACCTCACAACAAAGTGGAGCTGAAACCAAGCAGGACCCTATGGGGCTCCTGAACACAAAAGCTTTTCTACATCCCCTATTTCTTGTTTTTTAGTAAATAGATCTCATTTAGCCTCTATGACTTTCCCTGAGTTCCAAAGGCCAGGTTCAAACAGTTGCTACTCAGGGAAGCCAAAACTGTTCTGCAGAACTAAAACCCGCAACAAAAGGAAGATGTTAACTACTTGATGAAGCAGTCTTCATTCCAGAAAGGTGTGATAGCCTTAAGGACTACCAGAACCAGTCTGGGGGCCACCAAATACCAGCTTTGAAGAATGCAAACTTGCAACTCTTCTGATCCTTATCTATGGCTCTCTTTTCCACTCTGAAACTATAAAAACACTTCCTATTCTCTCCCAAAGGAGGGCACAGTCATTAGAGCATTAGCCTGCTGTGGCCACCTTTGCCTGGCAAAGCAATAAAAGCTACTCATTTCTCCTTAGCCCCAAACTCTGTCTCCACGTTTCTATTCAGTATCCTTGGTCAGAGGCTGAGTTTCAGTAACGTTCAGGACCAGTGAACATAAATCCTTAGTGGTGGAGAAGACATGTTTTCTAGATAGAACTTCTGTAATAATGGAAACATTCTATATCTGCATTGCCCAATAAGGCAGCCACTAGGCATATGGGACTAAATTTAAACATCCGTAATGCTCAATGTTCACATGCGGCTAGTAGCAACTCTATCAGACTACATATTTAGACCCTTCTATTTACAGAGTGGTCTGCAGCTCCCGGCTGGTAGCATGTTAGAAATGCATAAACTCAGGTCCTGCCTCAGGTCTACTCAATTAGATCATGCATTTTAACAAAGTTCCAGGTGATTCATATGCACTCAGAGTTTGAGAAACACTGTGCTAAAATCCTAATTGCACAAAATTTTTCCTTTTATATACCAAAACACTGTCTCCATGAAATGTCCACCCTCTGGTTTTAATTCTTGCTCCTGGCCACACAGTGTAAAAGCGAATCCCTTTTCCAAGCAAGAGCCCTTCCAAGTATTGGAGCACTCCAACCACCTTTTCCTTTCTTCTCCCTGCGTCTCATTTTCCCGAGGTTAAATACGCGGAGCTCCTGCAACTACTTCTGTCGGAGACAAGGCCCCAAACTGGGTTTCCGGACTCTTGAAAAACACGTGTCAAAGCGGATGACTCAAAGAGCAGAGTCTGCCCTCTAGGTCAACAGTTCGTGGTCTCTAGGCTTTGAAAACCGACTCATCTTGGCCGATAACAGGGTCTGCCCGCCTGCCTGGCTCTTTAGCTCTCACTCACAGCCCAACTCCTGTCACCCCCACCTCCTCCTGGTCCCCATCCCTGCCACCCAGCCCTCCTCTTCCCTTTCCCGGGCTGGCACCTGACTCAGAAGACGCGGTCGAGACACGATGCCCCGCAGATCGATGTACACGGGGGAAGAGAGCCCACTCTTCAGCACGAAGCTCCCAAATTTGAAAGCCTGCACGTCGTACAGACCAGTCACCAATGACGCCAAAGCTACATCGGCTGCGGCCATGGTCCCGCGCTCCTAGCTCACACCAAACTCGAAACCGCGGCTTGCCTGCGGCGCCTGATGACATCACCTGATAAGACCCGCCTCTTCCGCCGCCCTTTCCGGAGGCTGGGCGGGCTCTCGGCGGGCTGTTCAGGGTTCCCAGGAAGTCGGAGTCGAGGGTTTAAGGGCAGGTTCCAAGTAACGGTAGCGAAATTTACCTTGACGCTTCCTGTGGGTGAGATGGCTAGGCTTTCAAGCCTCGAAGAGTTAAGAGTGGCTCCAGGATCTTAAAATCAAGACTCTCAAGAGAGTTTGTATAAATCCTGCCTACTTTTTATGCCTCAGTGTCCTCTTAAAATTGCTTCTTGGGCGAGCATGTCTCTATTTGCCTGGTAAACTGCCCTCTCCCTTCCTCTTTCTCCAAATATAGTGTAAGTTTTGGAAGAGGAGGACTTTTGCTCAATTCTTTTATTAACTTCATGGCATTTGGCATTTGGCAAATGTTAATGTCATAACAATTTGCACGTGGGTTATAAAACGCTTAACAGGTAATTGTAATAAACCTCTTCTGCGTTTGGACTTGGTTGTTTTGTTGTTTGCTTTTTAAAATTTTTTATTTATTTTTTATTTTCTTGTCTTTTTCTAGGGCTGCACCCACTGGCATATGGAGGTTCCCAGGCTAGGGATTTAATCGGAGCTGGACCACAGCAACACGGGGATCTGAGCCCTACTGCGACCTACACCACAGCTCACGGCCACGCAGGATCTTTAGCCCACTGAGCAAAGCCAGGGATCTAACAAGCTACCTCATGGTTCCTAGTTGGATTGGTTAACCACAGAGCCACATTGAGAACTCCTCTTTGATTTTTTTTAGGGCCGCAGCTGCTGCATATGGAAGTTCCCAGGCTAGGTGCTGAACCCAAGCTGTAGCTGCCAGCCTATGCCACAACCACAGCATCCCAGCATCAGAGCGGAGACTGCGACCTACAGCACAGCTCAGGGCAACACCAGATACCCGACCCACTGAGCAACGCCAGGGACTGAACCCGTATTCTCATGGATACAAGTCGAATTCGTTTCTGCTGTGCCTCAATGGGAACTCCTGGAGTTTATTCCCATTAGAGAAGCTCAAGTGCTTGGAACATAAATTGCATAGCAGATGAGGAAGAAAGGGAGGACAGTAGAGGAAGATGAATTGATTGGTATCAGGGTTATCTAGGAGGATAATTATGCCAGCCAATCTGAAAACCTAAGTGTATTTGGTATTTACATATAAATTCCTTAAAGTAGGGGTGATTCCCATTATGTATAGAAGGCAATACTTTAATGACAATAACCCTTAAAACAATGAGCTCATGATTGTTACTTACATTGTTCTGGGCCACACCTTTGGCATATGGAAGTTCCCAGGCTAGGTGGTCCAGTTGGAGCTACAGCCGCTGGCCCGAGCAACACTGGATCCCAGCCGAGCCTTTGACCTACACCACAGCTCACAGCAACGCTGTATCCTTAACCCAATGAATGAGGCCAGGGATCAAACCTGCAATCTCATGGATACTAGTCGGGTTCATTAACCGCTGAGCCAGGAAGGGAAGTCTCTGATTTTGTTTCTGTGTTTTTTAATGTATGTCTGTGTTCTCTGAAGACAAGATGACCAGCCAGTGTGAAGGAGCCTATGCTTTTGACAGTTCTCATTTCAAATAAAGGCAAGTAAACCTTGATGAAATAGAAACCAAATGTTAAAATATTTTAGTTATTTGCAAAATAAGCTAATCAATATACTTCAGATCCTACCCTGTCAACCTTAAGAATAAGATGACCATTTATTTTACCAGCTAAATGAATTCTGTTTGGGATTGGCAGAGGAATTACATTTGGGGCATGCAAACTATGGTAAACATAGGCAAATCGGAGAACAAAAAAGAAGAATGTTACTTTATGGAGAACCGGGAAATTGGGAGGGGCTGCTTTAAAGTAAAGTCCTTTGGAGGAAATCAAGGATTCAGGGTCATAAGGGTTTCTTATTGGCTGAATCTTGGTGCTTTTCAAGACTGCCCACTGTAGGTGGGGAAGGAGAAAAACTTCCCTCCTCATCCTGGGGTAGTAAAGTAAGCCTCTTCCCGCCCAGCAAAGTAAAATCGGCTGCCTAGGGTGGTATGTGCTGGTGCCTGCCTAAGAGCTCCTCCTTCAGGGCTTCCACACTCCATTTCAAATGTGGTTATCTTTTCTTTTTCTTTCTTTCTTTTTTTTTTTTTTTTTTTTTTTTTTTTGCTTTTTAGGGCCGCACCCAAGGCATATGGAGGTTCCCAGGCTAGGGGTCTAATCAAAGCTACAGCTGCCAGCCTACACCACAACCACAGCAGTATCAGATCCGAGCCGCATCTGCGACCTACACCACAGCTCATCTCAATGCTGGATCCTTAACCCACTGAGTGAAACCAGGGATCGAACCCTCAACCTCATGGTTCCTAGTCGGATACGTTTCCACTGCGCCACGATGGGAATTCCATGGTTTTCCTTTACTTTCACACACTCCAGATAATTGTCAGTGTCCTATGAATCCATCTCATTTGCACTGGTGTGGCACACACAGACTCTTTCAAAACCTTATCATATCTGCACAGGCTAATCCAGGCTCCTGGAGTCCACACTATGTTGCATACACTTGTGAGATCTATCCCAAATGGCCTGCCAATTTTCTAACAAAGTTGCCAAATAAAACACCAGAATGAAATTAACAACACACATCGAGTCTTATTTGGCATTTTTGGATAGAGAAATATCTTAGAATACCTCTCCAAGCTACAAAATTGTTGCTTTCTTGGGAGTTCCTGTTGTGGCGCAGTGGTTAACGAATCCGACTAGGAACCATGAGGTTTCAGGTTCGATCCCTGGCCTTGCTCAGTGGGTTAAGGATCTGGCATTGCTGTGAGCTGTGGTCGTAGACTCGGCTCGGATCCTGCGCTGCTGTGGCTCTGGCGTAGGCCGGTGGCTACAGCTCTGATTAGACCCCTAGCCTGGGAACCTCCATATGCCGTGAGAGTGGCCCAAGAAATGCCAAAAAAGACACACACACAAAAAAATTGTTGCTTTCTTTCCACAATGCTGGGCAAATTTTATTATAGTAATAATGCAGTATCTTCACCTTGTCAAAGTCTTTCATATATTTGGAGGAAGAGCAAAAAAAAAAAATTACTCTTTTCTTGCTAACAGAAGTTTTAATTAGAAAGAAAAGACCACCAGAAATAATATCTTTAGTATAGTATATTTATAGGAATGCATAACTTGTGAGATGTACATTTTGAAGTTTCATCCATAACTTATAACATTTACTGTAGTAATAATAACAAGACAGCAGATCATCACTTTACAACATTACACATGAGTGATTTTGACTTACAAATAAAATATTTACAACCTACCTTTACAAAACGACGTTGTGTGCATACAAAATGAACAACTGCAGAAAAATTTAAAAATAATGAGACAACCAAAAACCCAGAAGATACACTTAAGGCAGACCAGCAAGACACTGAAATAATTAAGGCTGTGGAATTCTTCTGCACCTTGAAAATATAGAGCTATTTATCAATACTGTGGAGTGATTTTAAATCAACTGTTACAAGCGTTATGGAAGTATGTACTTATATGTATATGTGTAATGGTCCCTATGGGGAAACCTGTCCACTTATAGATAAGGCCCTTTATCTGAATGGTCAGAGAAGCCCACACTCTCAAAAGACTTGGTGGGGAGGGGTCACTCAAAACTAAGGGGTGCCAATGAAGTTCGCAAACCAACAATTATTAATTCAAACAAAGATTCTTCTGACTCCAGGTAAACAGAATAACTTAAATGATGGCCACATTATGTTTCAAGCTTTGTAGACTTCAGAATACAGCAAATAATTCCCCAATGAGTAGAATCTAACTCTCCCCATCAGCCCTAATGGTTTTGAATGGCTCTCAATGGTTTTCTAATAGAAAAACTGACCCACCTGGACTGTCTTCAAATGGATAGATTTCTGCATATGAGCCATAACATATACATACATATTATACACTATATACATGTACAGATGTACATATATCCATATTTTCCAACAGTTTGCACTTTGATCACTATTGTGCTCTGACTAGGATCTCATTCTGAAGAATATGTCTAGTTTTTTTTCACAGTCTTCACATTTGTCTTAACTACTAGTTTTACTCACCTTCCCCATAGACTAGGCTGAAGTTTGGCAGAAACAGAAGTAAAAGCACCAGGGTCAAAAAAAATCAAACACAGAGAGGACAGATATGGCTTAAGTTCATAAGAGAAGATGTATGTTTCGTTAACTTCAAATTCATAACCACAGTCTGAGATCAAGGTAACAGTCCCCGTTAAGCCTACAGGATGTGGATTCATTTCTTGATAGAAGTCAGGGCATTGATGGAACTTTTATACTAGCTATTCCTGGGCTAGGAAATTTGCTTGCTTAAATTAAGCTTCAGGATTGAGATTCTGAAAATTTCTATTTGCACGCTTTTCCAACACCCTCCATTTTCTCAGTCATCCTCACCATCCAAAATAAGTTATCTGAATAAACAGTTAATCTCGATCATTTGAATAAAAACTAAATCTGACCCCATTTTAGAATCTCCCAGCCAACAAGCTGACAGGAAACTCAATAGCCTATGAGTATAATTTCAGGCTTTCCATCCATGTCCATTAAAGAGGAAAATTCATCTTAGAGTACTTGCTTTTTCCTCTCCTCTAACTTCTACATATATGGAAAATGAGGAAGAAATGATTTTTAGAGAAAACATGGCCTGTGATATTTCTGTGTTCTCTTTTCGTATAGATTTCTCACGTGAATAATATTCTCTAGTAGAAACATCTAACACTATGCACAAATTTCAGCCCTTTTAAACTCTCTAAAATTAATGAAACAACTCAGAGCCTTATAGTCTTTAGAAAATAGGTATCAAGACGGTAGCTCCCCTTTTCTTAACGGAGTATGTGTAAACCTTATCTTTCCTAACCCTACCCTGGGTTTAGTCATTCATTTCCAAACAATCCCTAGATTTTAAATAGTTAAGAAAAACCGTAATGCAAATAAATCCATGGAAAGCTCCCACATTATGTTTGCCTAACCAAGACTCCACAGAGACGCTACACAGGAAATAAAGAAATAAGGCCCACATTCCTCAAAACTGAATGAGGAAGTGGTGAGTTGGCCCCACTATAGAGACTCTTATGTTTGAAATATTTTCTCCTTTATCAAGCTCATGGGACGAAGGTTTCGTTAATACACAGAAATAACCACCATCCAGTGTATAACATATTTGCCCCTCATATTCTCGCAAATCTAAATTTCCATGTTTTTCCACATAGGCAAGGAAAAGGTAATGACTAACTCCTGGGCAGTAAATCATATAGACGATCAGAAAGCAAATAGGTGACTCCAGAAACACCTAGCAATCTAAAAAGAAAAAGAAAAAAAAAAAAAAAAAAAAAAAGACCCAAGGTTTTCCTTCTAAAAGCCAGCAGTCCAATTCATTTCTACACCTGTGAATTTAATTTGCTTCTTATAACAGGTGCCTGTGAGACTCTGAAGAAATGAATTGTGAAATCAGAAAATATTTTATTCTTACTTCTGCCCTCCCAGTGAGGAAAGGGGATGTTTTGATTCTCCTCTGTCAATTTTTCCAGAGCATAAAGCTTGAGAAGGTCATCACAATTGCTTTGGAGGGCATCTCACTCTTTGCTTCCGCTGCCATAGGGCATACTGGAGAAAACAGTTTATCAACAAACACTTCATCAGCTCGCCTAACCTTTTTTTTAGACAACCTTTTAAAGCATCAAGACCAAATAACATTCAGACAAAGAGCACCTAGTGCCTCCAATGAAGATCAATTTACAGCATTTAATTTCATGAGTTTGCAAATGGTATCCAAAGACAAGAATATCGAAATCCTGGAATGTTCAAAGTTACTATCAATAAAATCTTTTAGCACTGGCAGTGTATAGCACTTAAAAAAAAAAATCAAAGTATTTTTTAGACATCCCAACAAAGCTATTTTCCCAACATTCCTATGAGATTAATTCCTCCCTCCTTCTCCCCAACTCCCATTTTAACAATGGGGACATTTGGGGTGGAAAAAACAAAGACTTTCTGTAAGAAAGGACGAATCAGGAATAGCTGAGGTCGAAACTCGTGAATTCCTGGGCTCACCCTATGTTCAGATGGTTTCTTTTAAAAGATATTTTAAAATAAAGAAAAAAATGCTGCCATATTATCACTCTAAATACAATGAACTTCTTTATCTCCCGTTCTCCCCTCTGAAAGGCACTACTATTTATAAAGACTTGTGAACCACAAAGCGGTGCAACCAGCTTTTCCTCTGCTTCCTCTGCTCCCCCAAGAGTGTTTATGGCTGTCAGAGACCTGAAGGACACCTCCAACATTACAATTTTGTTTCTTAAAAATGTTCCCACATTCAGCTGTAAGTTGCTATAAGTCTATTTAATATGAAACACATGTAAAAGATGCAGTAAATTATTATACCTTTAAAAAATCCTTGTGGGTTGTCCCTGATCTTTTCCTCTTTCTGCACCCCACACTTACAAAACACCCCCCCCAAAAAAACCTTCTATGCAATGAATATAAGCCAAGCAAGAAACTTGTGACTTTAACCAACATTTATTTTTCCCATTTCAAATGGAAGTTCACTAATTCCTAGTTAAGTTGTGATTGCAAGAACCACCATAATTATAGTAGAAGTGGGTTTTTTTCTCATCTCTCCCCTCTTCTCTACCACAAAGTAGTAAATATCTCTGCCAAAATAGGTATAAGGAAGTGGTTCCTAACCCTTCATCCTTCACCACAGTTGCCCACTTGAACCAGAAATGTTATCTCATCCCTAGTGGAAGCGACCAGGAGCTTTGCAGACAGGGTGCCTCCCTGTTAGTTTTCTTCAGTTATCAAACTATATAAAATATACACCCTTTCTCTGGGGGCCTCTATTAAACTCATTCTACTCTAATGATTGTACTTTGGCTCCAATTAACAAAATCACGCAACTTTTCATTTCTCTGTCCCTCCTCTCCTGTCTCCTCACTTCCCCAGCATGGGTACTTGAGGGGATTCCACCCAACTTCCCATCTGGACCATCCCAACTCTGTGTAAAAGCTGTTATAAAAGCTTTGGCTTCCATCTAACATTCTGTCAACTGCCCTCCCTACAACACGACTTCTCTGATGCTCTCCTGTGCAGTCTGGACACCACTGTCCTTCTGAAGCAGAAACTCAGCTTGTCTCTTATACGGTCATGAAAACTCACCATGACTCAGCAGGGGGCTCTTTACTCACTGTCCACAGTGGACAGAACAGGACTTGCCGAGCCATCCTGCATGGATATTTGGAATCCTCAGTGCCTGTAATCTATCCCATGATGAGCCCTAGGGACCAGGCTTTTTTTCTTTCATATCTTACGATGAAGACATGTTTACCAAAAGAGGTTTTAGTAAATATGTTTTAAATCTCCAAATCTTGTATCCTATAGTATTTGTACATACACATGAATTTAAATAAAGTCTATGGAGGGTTAGTCAAGAGAGAGCTCTGAGGAAGGGAGCTTTGATGACCCAGGGCCATTCGAAAACTAGGAAACAGATACAGACGGAGTCAGTTTCCACATATTTGGTTAATCCTGAAAATACATAAGTGCTATCTAGTCTTATTGCTTGTACTTTCTACTAATTTATTCATTTATAATCTTGGATGGGATAAGGTGGAGGGGAGATGAGGAAACTGACTTTGAAATCAATGGAAATGAGTGGTGAGGATTTTTAATTTTATACTTCCATTGTAGGAATAGTGTTTTTATACATTAATGTTCAGGCTTAGTTCCATCTTTTTCATTAAGATAGGTTTGTACTTTATCCTTCATAAACTCTCTATCTGCACTTCTGTGCCGCATGATTTTTTCATTTCCTCAATCCTATTATAGGAGAGAAGCAATTAAACCTGATTTGGACAGACACTTGAGTTATATTTTAAAAATATCATTCGCATAACAGTGATGTTTAAAACACACACTAGGAAATAAGCAGTGGATCATGAATAAATACAAAAACAAAACCTCTTTCCTGAAAACCAAAAAGAAAAGGCAAAGAAAGGAAAAAAAAAAAAAACATGAAATGCCCAGGTTTAATTTTTTTTTCCATCAGTGGAAAAAAGGGCAGTTCATAATCAGCTGGGAAGGAGAATGTACAGCAGAAAGCAGCATTGGCCTCAAAGTGCAATTAGTCCTTTTAGTCCAGGGAACTCTCAGCGGCTGAATGGTGGTAGATATTGCAATTGCAGTTAAAACTCAAAGCTCTGTTCGAGTGATATATCAGATTGTATTCCATGGCTTCAAAAAGGACTTGGGACCAGGCCTTTAAAAGGCCTATATGGCTGCCTCCTTTTTGGTAAGCACCTCTTTTGCTTCCATAAGAGGTTAGAAACAAAGCAGGCCAACTTTCTGAGGACTGCATCCTATAGCTGCAGAAGATATCAGAAAGTGTTGTTATCTTGTTCACAGGAATTACAGGAAAGGTTTCCACTGGTACTTTTGTATGGACCTGTTTTATTCGTTACCTATTTCAAATCAGGTGTAGACATGAAAAATAGCCCCACAACTCTTACTGTGTTTGGACTTATTTCCTAGCAGGCTTTCCTGCCAGATGAACGCTGAGCTGCCAGTGAATCTGGGGATAGCATTTCATAAATAGAATCCAGGTGAGTCAAATACCTGTGACGGAGAGAAAAATCTTCTCATCACAGATCGCAAGAGGAGAGCATTGCTTTCTCTTAATGCACAGGTTCTGGTTGAAGAGTTCTATACAAGATTTATAAAATGATCTAAAAAAACCTGTCATCTAGTTGTGCTTAGTCCAAACAATATAATGCTTCAGGGAAATAAGTTACTGAACTGGCACACTCAAAGTTACTTAGGATTGATTTCATATATATCTCTCTATATTATAAAACTCTGAAAGCCGAAGGAGATAGATTTTACGGCATGTGTCCATGTAGCCTATTCAGAAACTATATCTAAGTAATCGAAACCAGAACAGTCGACATACATGACATCTCTGTTAGACAGAACCTTTTGCTTCAAATTCCAGCAAAGGCAGAAACCTTCTCTACTCACTGCCTTGAGCTTCAGTTTCGCCCAGTGACCCCTCATCTGATTAAAATTTCATAACCGCTCCTACCCCTTGTCAGCTTTACCTCTCTTTTGAATCTTTTCTGTGACTCTTGACATCTGTGTCTCTTCTGAATGACCTTCTGGCAAGTCCCTGGATTTAGGGGGCTCTTCCTGCTGCTCAGACCCTGAATAACCACTGATGAGGTTGAAGAGGTACCTCTCTCAACCCAGAGAACCGTGTGGAGGGAACTACTTAACAGGATTATTTACAGACACATTCAGTCTTGCTTTGGTTCACACTGCACTTCCATGTGAAACCTCAAGGGCTGGGAGGTGGCTACGTCCCTTGGTTTACCCGGTTGACAATATAGCTCTTGACGTTGGGGACAGGCCGCACGTCGTTCTGGTGCTTGCGGCGCTCTATGAAGCACGCCAGGCGGGAGGTGTCCAGGGGGATCTTGGAGTAGCTGCCATTGTGGGGCTGCAGCCATGGATGCTGCAGGCAGGTGGCCGCCGTGGGCCGCCTCCGAAAGTCTTCCTGGAGGATCACGTTGATGAAATCTCTGGCAGCATTGCTCACTCCACAGAAGTACTCGTGGGGGAAGCTGAAGTCCACCCTGCAGACGTTGATGCACGTCTCCTCTTTGCTCTCATCCAAGAAGGGGGAGACCCCACTTAGCATGACATATGTCAAGACCCCGATGCTCCAGATGTCGGTGCCCAGGGACACAGGGATGCCCTGGATCACTTCTGGGGCGGCAAACTCAGGGTTCCCCAGCAGGTGGTGGATATGGAAGTGTCCTGAGATCTGGACGGCATCCTCCAAGTCAATGAGCTTTACTCGAGGCACTGGGATCCGTAGGTCAATGAGCAGGTTTTCAGGCTGCAGAGACCCGGGGAGGCGGGGAGAAGAGAAGGCAAGTTCAGCGCTCTGTTCTGCCTGCCAGCAAGACCCCATCCACTCAAACATGGCTGTGCTAGTCTTTGACAAAGCCTGTAGTGCTTGGGACGCTCCCTAAATGCATAGGAGGCTTCAAACTGAACTAAACTCTAAATTTGGATGGTGCTTCAGGGAAAGATTGGTTGATGTTGACCTCATGTCTTCTTAACTAGCCCTTACTTCTGTGCTGAATCAAGAAAAGAATTTTTTTTTTGGTCTTTTGTCTTTTTAGGGCCGCTCCTGCAGCATATGGAGGTTCCCAGGCTAGGGGTCCAATTGGAGTTGTAGCCACCGGCCTATACTACAGCCACAGCAACAAGGGATCTGAGCTGCATCTGCAACCTACACCACAGCTCACAGCAATGCTGGATCCTTAACCCACTGAGCGAGGCCAAGGATCAAACCCGAATCCTCATGGATGCTAGTCGGGTTTGTTCACCACTGAGCCACAACGGGAACGCTGGGGAAAAGAATAAATTCTTTATTTTGGAGAACAGGAGCTTCTTTCTGCACACCATGAAAAAGAAGCTATGGCAACGCCGGATCCTTTAACCTACCATTCTGGGCCGACCAAGGATCAAACCTGCACCTCTGCAGCGACCTCAGCTACTGCAGTGAGAGTCTAACCTACTGCATCATGGCAGGAATGCCATCCCTCTGTAAAGTTAGTTGAAGTGGTTAAAGCTTCCCTAGCTTCTTTGAGCCCAGGAGTCATGTGACTTTAGTGTGTTCTCATTTATTCATGAATAACATTTAAATTGTGTGATGACCCATTTTGCATTCAATATTCATAGGGATTCTAATGAAAGTAAGTAAAATAAAATGAGCATTGACAGCTCTCAACAGTAATGCCTGGCAGGTTGGACCTCACCATTTCCCTGCCAGAGTTGCTACTTCTTATTACCTTTATGTCCAAATGTGCAACCCTGCAGTTGTGAAGGTACTGCAGGGCTTCCATGATGTCTCGGATGTAGAAAGCTACTTTTTCTTCCATCAGCTCGTCATGATTCATAAGGTAGTCTAAGAGCCGGCCATCATCCATCCTGAAATAGGGAGAAAAAGGCACAGGAAATCTGTTACGAAACAGAAAAGAAACACACGTATACTTCTGTAAGAGCTCTAAGAGTTCTCCTATTCTCTATTATAAACGAAGGTCAAAGTCACAACACATGCATATTTTAGTTAGAGCCCAAAGTTAGTACCATGTTCAGCATTTATATAAAAAGGGCGAGAGGAAGAGAGCCAAAGAGCTAGAGAGAGAGGGAAATTCATGCTTCAGGGAAGAAACTTCTATAACCTTAAGACACATTCTGTTTTGTTAACTTTTGAAATTGCTCACAAAGAAAAAAAGATACTCCTTTAAGAGAGGTTAGACTACAAAATAGAGAAAGGAGGGAGAGATAAAGAGAGAGATCTTGCAACCATCTGAATAACTGGATCCTGGTGGCTTTGCAAATTGCTTTTACTTGTCCATTTTTAGTTGGGGAAAAATAGAAAGCAGGCAAAGTTTGACCTTGGCATTCTTGACTCCCTTTTGCATCCTCTCCCTCTTGGACAATTTTCCAACCTTAAAAACTATGACTGAGAATCTGGCAGGGGGAGCCAGCCAGATCTGGATTCAAATCCTGGTTCTGCCACTTCCAGGCTGGGGGTTTGGAGCAAGTCATTTAAACTCTCTGTGTTTTGGTTTCTTCATTGTTAAAAAGAGAGAGTAACAACAACAATAATACCTATTTCATTATGAGGACTACCCAAGTATCAGGTGATACGATGAGGCATTGAGCATAATTAGTAGCAACAGTAAGTGCACAATAAGTGGCAGATATTTTCAGGTGCCCTGAGCCTCCTTCAGCAGGGAATGACCAGATGTCAGGTGGCTGTTCCATGGGCCATTGAAGGCCCATCCCCAGGAAAGGTCCAGGCAGAGGAGCCTGAGCCAGGGTCGGAAACCACTTTTGAGCAGAGCTGACACCCTCTGGCCATGTTTCCATTCTGTTCTCTAGCTTGTTCCTTCCAGCAAGATTGTTCTCTTCTCCTGCTTTCCTTGACAGGATCAAAGGCTTGGTCCAAGGAAGGCCCTCTCTGCTTTCCTCTGACCCTGCCAGGGTTGGGTGGGAGGGGTGAGCATGGAGCAGCATAGAACTGGGCTTGTTAGATGCATCCACTTGAACTTCTTGGAGTGTTTTAGGGAGAAGTTAGAGTAGTACTGCTCCGAGACCAGAAAGTCTCAGCCACCAAATTCGTCTTCAGAGTTCTTGGATAACACAGATGCCCGGGCTCCACCCTAGACTAGAGGGTCAGAACCTCAGATGCCCAGTAGGGAAAAGCTCTACCGTTGATATAGATGGCCACCAAAGGGGTCCCCACAGTCGTGGCATAACCAAGACTTAGCACAGAGTTTAGCTCAGGCATTGCCTTTCCACAAATCTTCCCTGAACCTCAAGCTCAGCCAAGCCCTGCTCTATATTTTCACACAACCCTCTCCAAAATACGCACTTACCACGCTATGCTGAAATCATTATCTGCCTACTTCCTCATTAGATTTTTTTTTTTTTGGTCTTTTTGCCTTTTCTAGGGCTGCTCCCACAGCACATGGAGGTTCCCAGGCTAAGGGTTGAATCAGAGCTGTAGACACCAGCCTACGCCACAGCCACAGCAACGTGGGATCCAAGCTGCGTCTGCGACCCACACCACAGCTCACGGCAATGCCCAATCCCCAACCCACTGAGCAAGGCCAGGGATCGAACCTGCGACCTCATGGTTCCTAGTCCGATTTGTTAACCACTGCGCCACGACGGGAACTCCACCTCATTAGGATTCTAACTCCTCAAGGGCAAGAAATAGAACTTCATCTTTGTTCCTGACACTCAGGCCCAGGTCTACACAGTGGGTGGCACACAGTGAGGTGCCATAAATGCTTGATAAATGCGTTCAATGCCATATTCAACTCCTTTAATTCCTGCAACATGTCTGAGAAGTGGAAATACTTCTCCGGACTTCACAGATGAGGAGCCTGAGGCCCAGAACGCCACATACACGGCTCCACATCACAGAGCTGGGATTACAACCCAGGTTCTCCATGCCAAGATCAGCTTTCTTTGCATTACTCTATGGCAGTCTAGTAATCAACACCTTCCCTCAGTAACTGACAAGACTGAAGGGACAAAGCTTCTGGGTCCGCTGTACCGCCTTGGTTGGTTCACAAGTGACACTACTTTTTATTGGAACTCAAGTACTTTATGCTGTCACTTATAAACAAAGATAGTTCACTGTCGATAGAATGTGCCTTTGAGTTAGGAAGCTCTCAACAAACAGGTTAGGCTCTGAAAATTTGCTTGTAAGTGTATTTATGAAGTCTAAAGTGACGATCTTACCAGCTACTACATGGCTACAGAAAGTTAAGGATCATAAAAGGGTTACAAATACTAACAGTGACAATTTTAAAAGTCTCCTCTTATTTCTTTCCTTCTTTTTTTTTTTTTTTTTCAAGGGCCCCACCTGTGGCATATGGAGGTTCCTAGGCTAGGGATCGAATTGGAGCTGTAGCTGCTGGCTTACGCCATAGCCACACTAACACAGGATTCAAGCCGTGTCTGTGACCTACACTACAGCTCATGGCAATGCTGGATTCCCAACCCTCTGAGCGAGGCCAGGGATCAAACCCGTGTCCTCATGGATACTAGTCAGATTCATTTCTGCCGAGCCACAACTCTTATTTCTTTTCAAGTAATTAAAAAATATAGCCTAAGATGTTTGGATGTTGGCTTTTTTTTTTTCTTTTTATGGCTGCACCTGTGACATAGAGAATTTTCCAGGCCAGGGAACAAATCAGAGCTGCAGTCTACACCATGGCCATGGCAACATCAGATTTGAGCCACATCTGTGACCTACACCCCAGCGTGCAGTAATGCCAGATCCTTAATGCACTGAGAGAAGCCAGGGATGGAACCTGCATCCTCTTGGACACTGTGTTGGGTTTGTAACCCGCTGAGCCACAATGGGAACTCCTTGATTTTTTTCATCATAAATGAATTTATGATAAGTCACTGCTTCAAAGGTCCCCATACACATACAGCTAGACTAATAAGCACACAAGAGCGTAGGGACTAAAAGCACAGTTGGGAAGCTGTAAATTGAGGTGCTGCTCGATTAAACATAGGTTCACGTGGAGCCATACTCATCATCAGTCTTCAGTGTCAATGTGTCACCTCTTCAGGCCCAGGGCTTCATTAACACCAATCAGATAACACTTAGGTGGGGCTCCGTACTTCTGAAAAGATGGTTCTCTTTAGCCCCAATAAGATCTCTAAAACCACAGAACCTGACCTCTGTTCTTAGTTTGGGGAAGGAGTGGGAGGGATTCGATCTTATTACCCTTTTCTGGGGCCCAGTATGTGGTCCCAAGTATATGGCCAAGTAAGTATATGGCTGCCTGACTCTTTAGAGTATCTGGGATGAGTAGAAGGTTTTGAATTCCTCTTAAAGGAATTTCTTGGGTGGTAGACTGGGGATGCTCTGGCACTAGATACACCCACAAACCCCCCTCTGTCACCAAGCCCATTGTCAACAAGCTATTCCTAAACATCTGCCCAGCTCCAGAGTACATAAGAGAAAGAAAATAAAAATTTGAGAGAGATGTGGGTTCAAGTGCCAGCTACTCCATTTCCTAGTTTTTAATTTTGTTTTTCTTTTGATGGCCACACCTGAAGTATATGTAAGTTCTGGGCCAGGGGTCGAATTGGAGCTGCAGCTACCAGGCTACACTATAAGCACAGCAAGGCTGGATCAGAGCCGAATCTATGACCTAGGGCAACGCCAGATCCTTAACCCACTGAGCAAGGCCTGGGATTGAACCTGAATCTTCACGGACACTGTGTCAGGTTCTTAATTTGCTGAGCCACAACGGAACTCCTCCATTTCCTAGGGTTTTTTTGTTTGTTTGTTTTTTGTTTTGTCTTTTTGTCTTTTCTAGGGCCACACCTGCAGCATATGGAGGTTCCCAGGCTAGGGGTCTAATTTGAGCTACAGCTGTTGGCCTGCGCCACAGCCACAGCAACTCATGTTCCGAGCCACGTCTGCGACCTACACCACAGCTCATGGCCACGCCGGATCCTTAACCCACTGAACGAGGCCAGAGATTGAGCCCGCAACCTCATGGTTCCTGGTTGGATTTGTTAACTACTGAGCCACGACAGGAACTCCCTCCATTTCCTAGTTTTAGGGAACTAGTTTTAATGACCTTCCTTATTCTGGATTTTCTAACCTATAACATGGGACTAACATGTTCATACAATGGAGGGAAGCATCTATATTACCTGCAACACTTTGTAAACTAGAAGACACTGCATGACATGTAACTGCCATGTCATTACCTGTGGGCAATAAAGAACCCAAAAAGCTGGGAACCACCTTCAAGAGGTGATGTTCATACTTACAGTTCCAAAATCAGGATGTAGGATGTGGGGGACTCATAGGTGTCATGGAGAGTGATGTATTGGGGGTGCTGCAGGTGCTGAAGCAGGGCAGCCTCATGGGCAGCCTGCTCTTTTTTCTTCATTTTTTTGCTGACGAATTTCACAGCCACATCTTTACGAGTAGCTTTGTGAATGCACTTCTTTACTATGGAGAAACGGCCTCTGGAAAACAAAAGGGAGAAAGATTTTGCCAAGATTCTTAAAACAACTAGGTCTCATTTTATTCAATGACGTGTGAAGTTTTATCTCAAGGGGTCAGACAGCAACATTTTATTAGGACTCTACTTTCTGGTATTTTTTTTTTTATTGAAGTATAGTTGATTTACAATGTTGTGTTAGTATCAGGTATACAGCAATGTGATTCGGAATCTTTTTCAGATTCTTTTCCATTATAGATTATTACAAAATATTGAATATAGTTTCTTGTGCTATACAGCAGGTCCTTGTTGTTTATCCATTTATATTCAGTAGGGTGTATACAGTAATCTTGACCTTCTCATTAATTCTTCCTCATGCTTTCCCCTTTGGTAATCATAAGTTTGTTTTCTATGTCTGTGAGCCTAATTCTGTTTTGTAAATAAGTTCACTTGCATCATTTTTAAGATTCCACAGATAAGCAATATCCTATGATGTTTATCTTTCTCTGATTTACTTAGTATGATAATCTCTAGATCCATCCATGTTGCTGCAAACAGCATAATTTCATTTGTTATGGCTGAGTAATATTCCATTGTATATATGTAGCACATCTCCTCTATCCATTCCTCTGTTGATAGACATTTAGGTTGCTTCCATATCTTGGCTATTGTAAACTATTGTAAATAGTGCTGATGCAGTGGTGTGTGTATATTTTCAAAGTAAGAGTTTTCATCTTTCCCAGATATATGTCCAGGCATGGGATTGCTGGATAATGTGGTAACTCTATTTTCAGCTTTTTAAGGAATCTCCACACTGTTCTCCATGGTGGCTGCACCAATTTATACTCTTACCATTCTGTAGGTTATCTTTTCATTGTTTCTGATTTCTTTTGCTGTACAAAAGCTTTTAAATTTAATTAGGCCCCATTTGTTTATTTTTGCTCTTATTTCCATTACTTTAGGAGATGGATCCAAAAAAAATTGCTGCAATTTATGCCAAAGAGCATTCTGCCTATTTTTCCTCTAGGAACTTTATAGTATCTGATCTTACATTTAGAGCTTTAGTTCATTTTGAGTTTACTTTTGTTTGTGGTGTTAGAGAATGTCCTAATTTAATTCTTTTATTTGTAGCAGTCCAGTTTTCTCAGCACCACTTATTAAAGAGACCATCTCTTTTCCACTGTATATTCTTGCCCCTTTTGTCACAGATTAACTGACCATAGGCGTGTGGGTTTATTTCTGGGCTTTCTATTCTGTCCCATTGATCTAGATTTCTGCTTCTGTGCCAGTACCATACTGTTCTGATATCCGTGGCTTTGTAGCATAGTCTGAAGCCAGGACACCTGATTCCTTCAGCTCCATTCTTCTTTCTCAAGACTGTTTTGGCTATTCAGAGTCTTTTGTGTTTCCATATAAATTAAAATTTTTTTTAGTTCTAGTTCTATTCCTTTATTTTTAATCACAATGTTATCATTCAGAAAAACGATTTTTCCTTCCTTAGTATGTTATGATTCATCAAGATGCAAAAAACTAGCAACATTTTTCAGTCAATGTATTTCTCTGTCATTCTGAACATCAGACACAGGTTCCAATTTCTTTTCTATAAAGAATATATTTCTGCTCTCTTCAGCTCAAAGGCCCTCTCCCTGTCTTTTGGCCAAAAAGATGGGGTTCTCTTGGAGTTTCTGCCCTCTGTGCATGCTGTACAGTTCCTTGATCTGGCCCACCCTTGGGTCAAATCCAGATCAAGGAGAAGCAAGAAACCCCAGAAAACTCACTGCTTCCATTCTTGTCTCTCTTTAGGTGTTGCCTTCCCTCCCTGATATCCCTGCTATTTACTTTTTCAGAATGCTCCAACAGTTGCTATTTGTATTTTGTCCAGAGATTCCAGTTGTAATCAGTGAGAGAGAAAGGTAGCAATGGGCTTATTCCATCATTGCCAGCATCAGAAGTTGACTCATTTTAAAAGTTGGGAACCAGGAGTTCCTGTCATGGAAACGAATCTGACTAGCATCCATGAGGACACAGGTTTGATCCCTGGCCTCGCTCAGTGGGTTAAGGATCTGGTGTTGCCATGAGCTGTGGTGTAGGTTACAGATGTGGCTTGGATCTGACATTGCTGTGGCTGTGGTGTAGGCCAGCACCTACAGCTCCAATTCGACCCTTAGCCTGGGAACCTCCATTATGTCATGGGTATGGCCCTAAAAAGACCAAAATAATACTAATAATAATACTAATAATAATAATAAAGTTGGGAACCAAAAAGCCTTTTGGAAACTTTGTGTGAGTAGAGCCTATCAAGTTGACTTTTGCTGTAGGGTGATCTGAATGGACTGTTTAATTGAGGGAAACTCCAAAGTCAGTATCTTCAAGTCCTTCTTGAGCTGTTTAGATTCCTTAGAGAAAGACCCTCCTACTTGCTGCCTAGAAGACGAAGCCCTGGCCATCCACCTCTGGAGGCCTGGTGAATGACAGCAGGGCTCCTTAGCATCCATCATTTTTATATTCTCGCAACAGCCCTGTTTGGAGCATGGTTCTCCTGCCCTCAGCTGTGCCGGTGTCCCTGAGAACAGCAACACTCTGTTTCATCCTCTCCAGAGGATAAACCTCCGGTCTTTTCCTGGATTGGGAGGGACAATCATAGAGCTACTGGAAGTTGGAGAACAGATCTGGGGTCACATCTTCATCTCACCAAAGGTTCAGACAATCCTGCTTTTTGCATCTTCTTTACTCCTATTTCTTTTTTTCTTTTTTCTTTTTTTGTCTTTTTAGGGCTGCACCTACAGCATATGGAGGTTCCTAGGCTAGGGGTCTAATTGGAGCTGTAGCTGCTAGCCTACACCACAGCCACAGCAATGCTAGATCCAAGCCGCGTCTGCGACCTACACCACAGGTCACGGCAAGGCTGGATCCTTAACCCACTGAGCAAGGCCAGGGATCCTTCTGCTTTTTGCATCTTCTTTACTCCTTTTTTTTTTTTTATTTTTTATTTTTTGTCTTTTTAGGGCCGCACCTGCAGCATATGGAGGTTCCCAGGCTAGGGGTCTAATTGGAGCTGTAGCCACGGGCCTGTGCCACAGCCACAGCAACCCTAGATCCAAGCCATGTCTGTGACCTACACCACACCACATCCGGCAATGCCGGATCCTTAACCCATTGAGCAAGGCTAAGGATCGAACCCGCAACCTCGTGGTTTCTAGTTGGATTCGTTAACCACTGAGCCACAACGGGAACTCCTACTCCTATTTCTAAGGGGTACTGGATCCTGCCCTACCTGAGCCTTTAGGGAATTCTGCTGCACGGGTCATACTGGCTCTCACTTGACCCTGCAAGTGACTTGGATTGAGTTTCTCAGGCCTCTTGGTCACTTGTCATTTCCACTTATTTTTTGGCTTCTAATACTTCTTCCAGTGTCCTCATATTTATGTGCCTGCTTAACAAAGTTCATCTACTACAGATTCAGTGAAGTCTCAGGAGGGAATGAAAATAGATGCCTGTGTTCATCCTGCCATCCTCACCTGAAGGCCTGGTACTGTGGCCTTTTTGGATCCTGTACAGGTAACCAATCAGCACTCCCAAGGGATAACTCTCTGGCTTCTTTAAGCAGCCATGTGCCTATAGATTTTGTTTCTGGTTAATTATGCCATGCTCAAGTGCTCTTCACCTCTAGGTAGAGGCTATAGGAGTGGAGATATTTCTTTTTCACCATGACTTTTCTAGTATGTAATTACTGAAGAGTTATTTTTAACAAGATAGTCACATAGACCTAGAATGCTAGGTTTAGGTGTGGTGGAGAAAGTTGCCTCACTTCTATGGCCTTCGCAGAAATATCTTTCAGGTAGCTCATGTAGCTGTATGTTTCCTTTCCATTCTGTTAACATATATCATTTTAAACGATCTTCTAAAAATATGAGGACTATAAGAAGGAGAAAGGAAAAGCTCCAGATAGTTGGAGATGAAATTTTCAAAAAAAATTGATTGCTTTGAACAATTCAGGAAATTGATCTCTTTTTGAGAAATCGCACAACATACATCTCTGCTAGGTATAACATGCCTTAACCCATGGCTGTCAATGACAAATACAGGCCTGGGGGAGGGATTAACTGGTACATCCAGGTGAGAGAACCTGTTTCATCTAGAACCAGATGGGGATTTGATTTGCTCATTACTGGGGTCCTGTGTAGCTTCACACATTTTAATATCATATGACAAACTAGATTTCAATTACTAGAGCTTATTTTTGACACAAATCGCTATGATGAGAAACAACATATGTTAGTAAAACAAGCGCAGGCTTAAAGTCAGGTAGCTCATATTTTGAATCCTGGTGCTACACTTACCATCTGTGGGATGTTGTGGGACCTTGAGAAAGTGACTTAATCTCCCGAGCCTAAGTTTCCTTTGTTGGAAATCTACTCAAACATGACCTCATGGTGTTGTAAGGACTGGATTCAGTAACTTTTGTGAAATATCTGCATAGTATCTGGACCACTATAGAACTCAATAAGCAGCAGCAGCATCACCACGTCAATTTTCATTGGCCCATTGAACTCCCCCCCCGCCCCCCGCCCAATCTGGCTACACAAAGAAGATAGGAAAGTAGAGTGAAAGTTGGGTTTTGGTTTTGGTTTTTGTTTTGGCAGGGGGTGTGGGGCACAGAGGGTTGGCCACACCCATGGCACACGGAAGTTCCTAAACCTGGGATTAAACCCAAGCCCCAGCAGTGACATCACCAAATCCTTAACTGCTAGGCCACCAGGGAATTCCAAAAGTTCGCTTTTGATAAAGACGCTGTAACAAAAGGCAGTGAATTACATTGTGACTCCTGCTTAAGGAACAGGAATAACAAATAGTTTGGCTATCTCTATAAGCTCTGGCACAACCACTTAAGAAATTTTATCCTTCACTGAGAAATGTCAGTCAGGGATGGAAATGATGCTAATTGCCAATTGCTAGTGGGGGCTCTTTTACGAACACATCACAGGAGGGTGGGTGCCCAGTGAGACCTACCCACCTTCTCTCACCTGCACCACCTGGAGATCAACGCATCACAGGCATGACTCCTGTTCTGTACCTTCCCATCAACTATTTATTGAGACAGGTGATATTTTTGAAGACAGAGTTCTCTAACACACCAAAAGGGACAGAGGGACAGAGAGGAAGAAGGAGGGGAGGTTGGACTAGAAATTACCGTAAAATAATGTGCTTGACACGTGGACGCATAGAGAGACGTATACTCAACAACTAGTGATTATACATTTTTCCAAGGAACACATGGAACTTTTAATGAAAACTGACCCTGTACTCATCAAGCAAGTGCCACCAAAATCAAGGAATCAGTATTATACCGACCAAGTTCTCTAACCACAATGCAATTAAGATAGAAATCTGCGATGAGAAGATAATTTTTAAAGATCTCATACATTTGTAACGTTTAAAACATTTCTATTACAATTGGGTCAAAACATAGTTGAAGGAAAACTACTTTGAACTGAAGGGTAATAGAAATGTCACATATCAAAACTCGGGAGATGTAGCTAATATTGTACTTTGAAGAAACAATCGAGCCTTAAATTCTTCTTCTTCTTTTTTTTTTTCTTTTTCTTTTTAGGGCTGCACCTGTGGCATATGGACGTTCCCAGGCTAGGGATTGAATAGGAGCTACAGCTGCTGGCCTACTCTAAAGCCACAGCATCATGGGATCCGAGCCCCACGTGCAACCTACACCACAGCCACAGCAACGCCAGATCCTTAACCCACTGAGCGAGGCCAGGGATTGAACCTGCATCCTCATGGATCCTAGTTGGGTTCGTTAACCGCTGAGCCATGAAGGGAACGCCGAACCTTAAATTCTTACATTAGAAAAGTAAAACAGCTGAGAACTGATGAATGAAGTCTTTAACTCAAGAAGTTAGAAAAAGAGCCATAGAAAATACACATAAGTATTCTAGCTTTTTTTTCTTCTTGGTATACAGAGAATGCATGTAGTGAAAGAAACAAAGAAAAACATGTTATTCTGTTGTGCTATTATTGTGTTCATGAATGAGAAAACAGAAAAGTGGGTCATTACCTTCCAATTTCATTCAGTTCAGTATAAGCTGAATCAAAATTTTCTTTCCAAGAAATGGTGGCGCCATCAGCAGCGGCATCTTTAGAAGAGAAAGAATCCATTTATGATATTGAGGAAATTGTATAAGAATTAAGATGAATAGAAAAGCTCCAGCATCACCCCAAAGCACTTCTCATGACTAAATATCTAACTCAGTGGGAAAATGCCATGATTCTTCGAAATGTTATCTAAAAAAATATTATCCAAAGGGAAACTGACATGACTCCCTGTACCATCAACGTGAATGAAGGAAAAACTCCAGACAATCAGAAATGTAACTTCTGGATATTTTCCAATAGAAATTTGGTAGAAAAAAAATGAAAAGGGAGGAAGAAAAACACTTTGAAGGCCTAGGAAAGCAGGTGAGAGTCAGGGCTGGAGGGAGGCAGATGCAGCAGAGGAAAGGGGATGAGCGACAGGCCAAGGAGCATAGGAAAGGAATGAGCTCAAAACATTCTAAAAATTGGCTCTTTCTCACCCTTTTGTTCGCTGCATTAATGAGCTTATCTGGTATAGTGAATGGTTTAGTGTAACTCAAAATATATGCCTGAGTAGGATCTTCAGCAGCATTACCTTGCATGATGTGTTAATTCCCTGGCAATGATTTATACACACACACAAACACGTACACCAGTATCTGTGCTGTCTGCTGGGGAGCAAGGCCCAGGGAAGGAAGCGACGCATAAGCAGTGGTCATCCCTCCCCTGGCTTTAGGCAGCGGCTCCAGAGAGGAGCAGTCAAGCTGCCACAGCATGTCTCTTTTGACCCCGGTCACTCCAGACTGCCCAGAGCACAGCCCGGCCAAGTCTGGACAGGGCTTATCCTTAGTGAATTCTGAGGAAAGAGAGAACCAGGGCCAAGGTTTTCCAGTGAGTCACAGGCCCATGGAAGCAAAGCTGAGCGGGGTGGGCAGTGGGGAGGAGCCTGGGGAGCATTAAGGGGGCGGGGCTACAGCCAGGGGTGGGTCCTCGAGGTCCTCAGCTCCCCTGGAGATGCTGGAAACCCTTCATCCAGTGACACGGGTTCACTGTGTTTTAAGTACAGTGACCTCCTCTCTGGCTCCAGCACACACAGCTCACTGCCATGCCCTGTCACTCCTTGGAGATTTCTTCAGGTTAACAAGTTTCCTCTTACAAAATGTCCCTGGGACCAAGGTGGCCTGGTGAGATCATGAATAGAGGGGCAAAATAAGAAACACATTGGTAAGATACTCATGCACAGCTAGTGCAACGCATTATCTTAGCTAGTTATTTAACCATGCACATAAAAATCTATCCTTGTTGAAACAAAAGACATCCTGGGAGGGTTGGGGTTGAGGAAACTATCTAGTATTCATTTTGACTCAAATCTGTCAGCCAGGTTGCTTTCCTCTTCCCATTTTATTTATTTTTAATTTTGATTTTTTTCTTTTCAGGGCCGCACGTGCAGCAGTAGGAAGTTCCCAGGCTCGGGGTTGAATCAGAGCTGCAGCTGCCAGCCTACACCACAGCCACAGCAATGCCAGATCTGAGCCACCTCTGCGACCCACACCACAGCTCATGGCAACACCGGATCCTGAACCCACTGAGCAGGGCCAGGGACGGAACCCGTGTCTTCGTGGATACTAGTTGGGTTTGTTACTGCTGAGCCATGACAGGAATGCCTCCTCTCCCCATTTTAAATTGGTGAATGGGGCTGTCCTGATGCTGTGAGGTACACTTAGGCGGGCAGGGGTTCTCAGGGAAGAGGAGGCTTGGTGTTCCAGTCTCAGAAGAGGGGTTGATAGTATCCATGTGACTTGTGGCTCCTGACTGCCCCTCTCAGTCAGGAGGGGCACACAGGTACCAGGAGCCTGGCAGGCCCAGGGTAGCAGGGGCAGATCTAACTTTTGCTCCAAGACGTTTGAAATCATACTTTCTGGGAACACTTCATCAAGCCTCTGAAGTGTTACTTGTCAGAAGCCGACAAGCACATCCAGGTCACCTCTAGCCCAGTGGCCGGATGTGCCAGTGGGTAGCAGTGCCAGTGAGTATGGGACAGTTGGCCAGGTAGCTGGTCCCCACGGCCCGGGTGCCAGCAGGGCTGGGACTTACCGTATTCTGGAAGTCTCACGAACTCCGAGGGCTCGCTGGGAAGGCTGATGCCCCAGGGGTTACTGGCACTGACCCTGAACTGATAAGGACTCCCAGGACTGAGGTCTTCGATGACAAGGTAAGTGTCCAAGGTCGATGCTACCGACTGCTGCCAGGCCTGGGAACCTAGGGCACAATTTCCAAGGAGAGGGCAAGAGAAAAGGCCAGACACATTGTTTCAAAAACCTTCAGCACACAATGAAAGGAAAATGGACACATTCCATTCAAGGGGCAGTTGAAAGCCTGTCTTGGGCCTTTCTGGGGCAGGTTTGGGTTGGATTTCCTAAAGGACTGAATACATCATGAGGCGTGTGAGAGCAGTTGGCCTGCAGATTCTGTTCATTTTCAAACTGGAACTTTCACCATGCCCTGTGGGAGCAGACAGAATTGACAGAGGAACCAGAGCAAACTTCTAACAAGAAAAATATGTGGTAAATTTATAACAAAATGAGAGAAATATACATCTGGAAATGGAAACAGAATGGACATGAACATGTACTGAGCACTGCCTGTAAAATACTGTGGGAGGCGCCTTCCTCTAATTCTCTCATTTAACCTGCTCGCTTCAATCCACAGAAACCCAATGAGCATGAATCTCACTTTGCAGATGAAGAAACTGAGGCTCAGGAAGATTTAACAATTTTCCCAAGAGAACTTGGTTCATAAAATGAACTAAAGCCTGAGGAACGCCAAGGCTTAGAGAGCTGTCTTCCAGCTCAGCACAGACACCTTTGCGCCAAGGAGGGAGACACTGTGACCAGCAAAAGAAGAAGGCAAATGGGAATGGCTTTAAAACTTCAGAGGCCTGTTTAATAGAAGAGAAAAGGGTTAAAAAAGAAGAGCAACACAGAGCAGAGTAGCGTAAAACAGAGGATTCTGGTTCCAGGTGCAGACAGTTGCTTTCAAGTCAGGTGTCATCGCACGTTATTAACAACCAGAGATGTGTTATTAACAACCAGAATGACCCCGCAGCATCTCATTTCAACCAACTCTTCTTGATCACAGGGGCCGGGCTCAGTTGTTTCCACCATCGGAGGGAATGTATGCACTCTGAGCGTGTCAATGTAACAAATTTAGAAACTGAACAATTTAAAAAGTCACTGTGCCTATAGGGTGGGGGTGGGGTGGGGCTCTGCTTTTGCTCCCCCAGTTACTATGCTGGAGGAAAGGATCACAGATGAGCAACCCAGAGACCTGGGTTCTCGTGCCAGCTCTGCCTCTTATGAACCCCAGCCTCGTGCTTCTTAATTTTCTTTAAGCCTTAGCCTTCTCATCAGTAAAATGGGGTCGATTATCCCTGTCTAGAGGACCCAGCCTGTTAGGTAGGGAAGTAAGGGCACATGGAGGTACTCTGCCACCTGCCACGGGTCATTATCATTTTGGCAGAAACCCCTGCTCAGTGTTTGAGATCAAAAGCAGCTGCGGCCTGGCATTGAGGCCTTTGTGCCTAGCTGGAAGATCAGCTGATGAGAGGCAGGAGGCAGAGAGTTTTATGACTCTGGAGGACCTGCTTAGGAGGGAGAGGAGGTAGAAAAAGAAGGGTGGGGGAGCAGGGACGGCGCACCTTCCTCTCTGTACTCCACGGTGTAACCAGAAATAGTGCAGTTTCCCGTGCTGGATGGGGGCAGCCAGCGGAGGATCACGGAGGTGCAGCTTCTCTCCTGGGCAATGGGGCGGTTGGGGGCCGCTGGAACACCTGCCGAGACAAGAATGTATGGTCAAATGCTACCTCTGCAGAATGTGACATTTTTACACCAAGGCTGAGAGTCATCTAGGGAAGGCTACCTAACCTGTGTCTCAAATGTTTCTTCTGACCTTCTCCACCAAGTGGTACACCTTTCTCCAGGCCCGAGGGACACCTGAGATAGACCTTGCCGTCCTCAGACTAAATACCGCCCAGTGGAGAGAAAGCCTGCCCAGGGAACTACCCGGGATATGAATGGCAGGGCGCAGACAATCCTTTGCAAGGATTCTGATTTTTCCTGTTTGCTGGAGCTTTGCTTTGAGCTTTCACAGTGGACCTCTTCTTCCCCAGGTCTCAGGGAGCCCTTGTAATGTGGAATTAAAATGTTTGACTAATAGAAATTCATAGAGACAGGAAGTAGAATGGTGGGTCCCAGGGGCTGGGAGGATGGGGGATGGATAAATGCTGTTTAATGGGTGCAGAATTGGCTTTTTTTTTTTTTTTTTTGGCTTTTCAGGGCCGCACCTGCGGCATATGGAGGTTCCCAGGCTAGGGGTCCAATCAGAGCTACAGCTCCCAGCCTACACCACAGCCACAGCAATGCCAGATCTGAGCTGTGTCTGCGACCTACACCACAGCTCACGGCAATGCCAGATTCTAATCCACTGAGAGAGGCCAGGGATTGAATCAACAATTTCATAGTTCCTAGTGGAAATCATTTCTGCTGTGCCATGACAGGAATTCCTGGGTGCACAATTTCAGTTTTGCAAGATGCAGAGTTCTGGAGATGGGTTACACAACCACGAAAGGTACTTAACACTACTGAACTGTACACTTGGAATTGGTTAAGACAGTAAATTTCACGTTACATGTATTTTACAATTAAAAATGAATATTAAAAAGAGCATAAACAATGTTTATCAAAGAGATTGTACCTTGCACTTTAACCGTAGCCGACGTTGATGTGGTGCCGTGGTCATTTGCTGCTATGCAGGTATAAATCCCGCTGTCCTGGGGCATCAGATTGCAGATTTTCAGGGTGATTTCCCCGGAATCACTAGGGATACCAAACGGATGCCTTTCAAACTCCGTTAAGACAACTGATGAGTAAAGGTACCTGGTGTGCTGAGCTGAATCCTTAGGTCCAAGGTCTAGTCCCTGTTCTGTTACCTTCTTACACACCTTGGGTGATGACCTTCCCTCTCTAGCTGCCCAGTTCCATACAGAAGAAGAAAATTCTTACCATGCCCATCTCTCGAGTTGGTTGTAAATGAGGGACAGTAAAGGAGTAAAAGGAGATAAGAATTCGAATGTGGTCTGAAATATATAAAGTCCTGTACAAATACTGGTCCCCAATATTACTAGTATTATTGCTACTTTGCAGTATGGTCCTAAAATATTTTCAGTCCACAATGAATAATGTACCAGAAAATGGGAAGGCTAGAGAATGAAATGTTCAGGTGGTTCCCATCCTATGTGTGGGACCCTCAATAAGTAAGTGAGTTAAATAAAGGCAAATTCCTCTCCTAAATCACTTTCCCAGTAGTCCCAGCCTGGGGTCCCAGATGTCAAAGAAAGACCTGCAATGAAAGGGTTAAATTCTGAAGTCACAGTCAGCTCCACTCCTTCCCACTGGTTGTGACATAACCTGGTGATCTTCCTGAGCTTCACCACATACCAACTCTCCCACTAAGCTCCCTGGGGCCACTGAGATTTTACCACCTGGCCAGGTCACAGGCAAAAACCTGAAGTTAAAGGATGCAGTGTCTTGATCCTAAGTGTTCTTGCATAAATGTTTTCTTAAGCATCTAGGGCTTGGTACCACTTTTCCACGGTAAGCAGTGGTGTGCAAGAAAGTTTTTAATGAGTAGCAATCCATATTAAAGAATAATTGGAAGGCAGTCCACCAACTTTGGGTAAAGTCTTTGTGTAGAAGCATGGCGGTGGCTGGATTTTCAGTATTCTATTGCATACTTTGGAGTAAGTAATTTTTAAACCCCTGTTTTTGGCCACACCCACAGCATATGGAAGTTCCCAGGCCAGGGCTTGAATCCAAGCTGCATCTGTTACCTACGGGATCCTTAACCCACTGCTCCAGGCCAGGGATTGAACCAGCAATGCCACAGAGACAAGATGGATCATTAACCCACTGCATCACAGTGAGAACTACCTTTTTCTTTTTTTTTCCCTAAGAAAGAGTTCTTTAGTCAAAGGAGGAATTGAATATATCACCATTCCACAGGCTCCCGAGGGGCATAAAGAGTCTGTGCTGGAACAGGCTCCAGGGCATCTCTTCTCTTGAGAGACCAAGGAACCCAAACAGGAGCTGCATCCCGGACTCAGTTTCCGGCTACCAGACTCAGGTGCTGGGGGTGCTGATGTGGGGTCAGCTTACCAGGAGGAGACGGTGTATGTGGCTGAGCTGTTGTCGGTGTCCAGGATGTTCTGGTCTGGACCCTTCCAGGTGATGGTGGGCTTCGGCCGCCCACAGACTTTGCACTGAAGTGTCACCGTGTCCCCAAGTAAGCAGGTCACATCCACCAGGGGCACAAGGAATTCTGGGGCCACTGTGGTCAAAGCGACATAAATTTGCATCATTCAGAACAAACTTAGAATAAAACAGCTATTTTATAACACAGCCCTCTCATTCCCCACCCATGATCTGTAATTATTCAAATAACCTTCAGCTTAACACTGTAGAGTTACCTGTGTCCCATGAAAATGTAAAGTAATAAATGTTTATTTTAGGAACATTAGGGAATATAAATAAAAAATAGAAGATAAGACTCCATGATGTCATCACACACAGGAGTTACTGTGAACAGTCTGGTATATATCTTTCAAGCTTTTCTAGAAACCCTTTTTTTTTTCCTTAAAAAACATGGATCCTAGTATACATACTGCAAGTCGTGGTCTTTTTGACCCTAAGAGTTTAGCCTAAACATTTTCCTTGTTCATAAGTACAGAACCACACCACTAAGGTTTAAAGGTGCTACCTCAGTGCTGGATTTGCCTCATTTATTTACCTAATCCCCATAGTCTCAATTCTATCACTTTTAACTCACCTTCTTGGATGAAATTTGGATTTAAGATCTGAAAAACACAAAGAAACAGAACATTGCTTAAATCCTAAACTGCTAAAAGAGAACCCGAGGCTTTTAGCCTAGTGAGTACAAGGAAAGCACAGCCTGGGGAGAGAAGCCTGGCGCCCACCTCTGTTTGTGCCCGCATCCCTGTCACATCACGAGGGCACCTGGCCTACTTGCCCATCTGCTCTGACTGTTCGCATTCACCCCTGGGTATCCCGGGCCCCAGGCAGGTTTACTGTGACTCAGAGCCGGGCTGCCTGCAGCCAGCGTCTCTGTCCTCCAGCAGCCCACTCGGTCTTCCTCCCTGCCATGCGCACAAGAACCCATTCTCCACCCCACCCCATCACCACCTCGACAGGCACTGAAGCATCAAGCATCATGATGGCACTGATTCTTCCCGGCATCGGGAATTCTCACCAACAGAGGAACTGACGTCTATTAAACTGGAAAGGTTGTGGACCTTAACTAACCTATGAGCTGGGGGTGTTCCAGCAGCTAAGTGCAGAGTTTGTCGGGTGGAAGAGGGAAGAGGGAGGTCCTGCCTGTCCATCCTGCCCCCTGCAGCATCCCCCTGTAGCCCAGCCCTCCCCAGGGCAATGCCACTGAGCAGCCTTTTTGGCTGCATAGGTGAGATAAGAGAGACTTGGGCTGCCCCAATGACTTGGCTGTTTGCTCCTATGGCTGGTTGGCAGAGCCACTGTTGGAGCCCTTTGCACACAGCAAGCTGCCCTGTGACACCACAGATCTTCACAGAAGGGAAAACCTCCCAGACCTTCTTGAGAAGATGGTCACCTTGGTTTTTTCTTCCATTGTGTATATTACCTCTAATCCAACAGGCTGGGATAAAGCCAAACAGGGTGGAAAAAAACCCTGGGCTTCAGGAGTTCCCATTGTGGCCCAGTGGAAAAGGAACCCGACTAGTATCCATGAGGATTCAGGTTCAATCCCTGGCCTTACTCAGTGAGTTAAGGATCCGGCATTGCCATGACCTGTGGTGTAGGTTGCAGATTCAGCTCAGATCTGGTGTTGCTGTGGCTGTGGCGTAGGCTGGCAGCTGTAGCTCAGATTCAGCTCCTAGCCTGGGAACTTCCATGTGTTGCACCTGCGGCCTTAGAAACCAAAAACTAAAAACCTGGGCTTCAGAGGAAAGGCTGGGGCACCCCTCTTTTGTTTAATATAATTTTATCCTCATTCCTTAAAATGTGCTATCATTATTTTCCTTCACTATAAAATGTGGATAAATAATCTCATGCAGTGTTATCATCAAGATTGAATGAAATCATATGTCACACAATGCTTGACAAATAACAAGTATTTGATGACTATTTAAAGATTCTCTGATTCTAATCATCTCCCTTCTGCTAAGAGTCCTATTGTTGCAGTGGCTTATCTCTAATTGTTTATCTTGCAAACTTCTTCTTCCTAATGAAGCCAGGAGGCTCCTGTGCCTTACAGATCGCCTGATGGCGCAGTCACTTATTCCCGATGTCCTGTGCGAATTTGGTTTCTGTGTGGTTTTCCCTGACGCAGGAGCCATAGGAGCCCTTTGGAAAAAGATATTATTTCCTCCTTTGACTTCCCCTCTGCAAAACGATCACCCACACCTGCCCTCAAGGTTTTTCACAAAGCAGGCTGCAGAAAAACTCCTGGTATGTCATGTCCTAGGGCTGAGTGTCTCAATATTCTGACCACCACTGAGCCCTCTGCTAGTCCCAAAAGACCACTCACACCACCGCTGGCCAGCTTTCAAATCACAAAGTGGTTCTCAATCCTTCATGCAGGTGGCTTTAAAAACACCAATGCCTGGGCCTCATGCCCAGAAATTCTGTTTTAACTGGTGTCAAGTAGGCTTGGGATCAGGAGTTTTGAAAGTGGCTTCAGGTGAATCGGCATGCAGCCTGGTTTGAGGAAAGCCGCTGAAGGTTCGGTCTAAGCAAGGGAACTGATCTCAGATAAACTGACTTCCTGCCCTCCAGGCTTCTCTGGGGTGGGGCAGGCGATGCCGTGGCATTTGGTAAAAGCAACAGCTTTTTGCACATCTTGGAGACCCCTGTATATGAGGAGCCCTTGGACCCTGGCCTGGGGGGTAGGGATTATAAAGAGTTGCTCCACTTGAACAATGAACTAGTACCCATGGAGGGCAGCAGAGCTCTGCTTGCAGGGGTGCTAAGGACCCATAAACTGACCCACCTGGCATGCAACCAGTCTTTTCACAAAGAAAAGGAGACTAGTGGTATTTCCTAAACGTTAACAGCGGTTTTCTCAGGGTGATGGGATAAAGGGTGGCTATTCCCCTCCATTTGAAAACATTGTCTTCAAGCTGGTGTAAGTTTTTGTAGATATGGAGATGCTAAGACACAGGTTTGACTTCAGGATTTATAAAACATCTGAAGGCTGGATGATTTTTTTGTTTTTTTTTCTTCTTACCTGGGCTTTCCAAATATTCTGCAGTCAGTATGTTTCACTTTTGTCTTTTTTTTTTTTTTTTAAGGAAAAAAAGGCACAGTCAGAGCTATCAGACTGTAGGATCTTCAAGGACAGGAACCATTTGTTATTTATCTTTGCACCTCAGGCCCCTAGACCCCAGTCTACCACGTAATATTCAGGTAATACATGTTGGTTGAATGAATATTTGACCTATGTCTTCATTTCAGTTCTCCCATGAATTTAGGACTAATTCAAGCACAGAATCTGGAAATGGGATCAAAAGACCTACAATGTAATTACTTCCAGGGATAGTACTAATAATACTTGACTAGAGTCTGTTTTCAAACACAATGGGATGCCAAGTTTGGAAAATTCTTAAAACCAATAAAACCCATGGCCTCTGAGAGAGGAGGGTCTCAGGGGTGTGGGTGCAGGAGGGGTTGTTAACTCAGCGAGCAGAGAGCACCCAGTACCCAGACTATAAGGCAGACATTGCCTTGAACATTCCTAAGCAGCTTAGACCTTGGTTTTATCTGTAAATCGGGGGCAATAAGGCCCACCTGGAAAGCTGCTTGATGGAAGGACTTGATTTGATGAAGCTTTACTGAGCTGACAATTGGTTGGGGTGGTGGCCGCCAGGGGGCTCACTACCTCACTAGGCCAACAGTCTAGTGGGAGACAGAGAATTAAATGACATGCAGTATCCAGGCTGGTGGACACTGCATGCCATTCACCAGCCTTCAACAAACATGAAGCACCACCCTCCCCCTTGACCTACCCCCTACTCGATCAGAAGGCCTCTAGAGTCAAAAAGATTTGGGAATGCTGCCAGCTTTGTTCAATGCCCTGCAATTCTCATCTGGATAGGAATCCACAAGGGAGCAAGACAGAGTCCACACCAGGAGATGCTGAGAGGAGACAGATGACAAAGGGAAGAGACAAATGGAGAGTTTCCTATGTTATCAAAATGTAAGGGGGGAGGCGTTCCATAAATCTGCCCTGTCGGTACTTTTATAAATATCCCAAACTGGAGTTCCCGTGGTGGTGCAGCGGAAACGAATCTGACTAGGAATCATGAGGTTGCGGGTTTGATCCCTGGCCTTGCTCAGTGGGTTAAGGATCCAGCGTTGCCATGAGCTGTGGCATAGGTCACAGACGTGGCTCGGATCCTGCATTGCTGTGGCTGTGGTGTAGGCTGGCGGCTACAGCTCCAATTGGACCCCTAGCCTGGGAACCTCCGTATGCTGTGGGTGCGGCCCTAAGGCCCTAAAAGGACAAAAGACAAAAAAAAAAAAAAAAATTCCCAAACTGCTGCTTAGAGAATTTCTTGCCTTACTCCTCTTTCTCACCATGACCCCAAATGTGTTAAGTGTATTATTAAACACAGGCACTGTTTAAAAAGACGATCTTCCTAGTTCGGGTGCAGACCTTAGTGGGGACATTGGAGGGAAAGGCTGCTGATGTGGCTCCCTTGCAGGTTCTCTCTCCGGAAGCAGCTTGTGGGAGGCACCCATCTTCATGCCGTTTGGCCAGCCCAGGTGTTGCTGACAACCGTAATACCATCCCTGGTTTGTTCAGCCTCGCAGCATTGGCATAAACTACCCACAAACTCCTTCACTGGCTCCTCCAAGGCCCTGGGAGGAAATGCTGAGCAGCTGTTACCAACTCCCCTTGTCAGAGGTGATGGGGAAGCGCGTGTGAGATCACAGAGGCGGTGCCTGGGGACTGGCTCTGAGAGCTCTTTCTGCCTCGAGGTCCAGGGCGAAGGCCAAGTCTTGGGAAAGGCTCTTGAGACTTTATCCTCGACGTCAAAGCCCTGCCTGCTGACCTTTGCTCCACAGCCTTGCTCTCCAGCCCATCTTTCCCAGTTCCCCTGTTCAACCTCCCCCAGGAAGGACCAGGAGCCCGGGAAGACTCCCTACCAATGTTTTCCTAACCCTGACTCCAGATCGTGCCCATAGACGATGCCCCCCCTCATGTTTCCTCCTCTTCCTTTGAAACAAATCAGCGTGTGGACTGGAGGAGGGCCACCCTTCTCACACGGTATCTTTGTACTTGTCTCCAGCCCCCTGTGGACTACAAGGCCCATGCGGGCAAGGGCCACATTTCCTTCACTGTCATTGCCTCAGAGTCTAGCACGATATCTGGCACATAAGCGCTCTGCTGAATTTTGTCAAATCCGTAACAATTGTCAACGGTGGGGTCCTAACCGGGGGAGGGAGAATTGAGAAAATGCCTTGTAAGGAACTTGGAGTGTTTTCCGATTTCCATGAATCTGGAACATGACTTGTTCTGGAATCTCATTGGGTCTGAGTCAGGGTCTGAGGTTTAGCCCATTGTGATAGTCCCTCCTCTCTGCTCTCCCAGAGGCTGGTCCCCATGACACTGAACACGTGCTGCCATCCAGCATAACATCCTCCCTGCACGATAACTGCCCTACCAGACTTGTTTTTTTGTTTCTTATTTTCTTTTTGTTTTGTTTTTTTCTTTTTAGGGCTGCACCTGCGGCATATGGAAGTTCCCAGGCTAGGGGTTGAATTGGCGCTGTAGCTGCAGGTCTGCATCATAGCCAGAGCCACACCAGATCTAAGCTGCAGCTTGCAACAATGCCAGATCCTTAACGCCATGAGCAAGGCCAGGGATTGAACCTGCATCCTCATGGAGACTACGTCGAGTTCTTAACCCACGGAGCCACAATGGAAACTCCCCTACCAGACTTATGAACCTGCTGAAGAGCGTAACCTGTCCCTGTGTTTTAGGTACCCTCTGTCGTGTTGCTTAGCACCCTGAGTACAGTAGGCCAGGCAGGATTTGTTCAATCACAGTAACTGAGGTCACTCGTGAGCAGACTCTAACCTGGGCCTTCTGACCATCTTGTCTAATGATCATGAGTGGTTTGGGCAAGGACCTGGGACCTGAAGGGTTAATCACAAGCTGTACGTTCCCTGAAGCCTAATGTTTTCCTTCCTTAGAAACACTTTGGGGGCCCATGAGGATGGGAAGGAAGCGGCAGCGGAGGGAAGATGACTTTGTTTCTATAAAATGCACGTTCTCTGGCTGGGAGACCTGCGTCCAGGAGGAGGAGGCTGTGTAGACCCTGTGGACAAGAGCTGTCAGGAATCTGGTTGTATTTGAACAGCAGAGGGCGGCAGGTGCCTCCTCCGAGAACCACCACAATGCAGCCCATGGCTAACTCTGCTTCTTCCTACTGGAGACAATTCCAGTCGTTTTTGCTTGGGTTTTCTTTAAAGTGGGAGGGTGGCGAAGCAACAGGAAAGGCTTACAGGGAAAATCAACCAGCAATGAATAACAAGCTGAGCTTGAGGAAATCTGGAGTCTATTTTTATGGCCAGTCAGTGTCCAAGATTCTGACTCCGAGACCTGAGAATGAGGGTGAAATCCTCATTAATCTAGAAAACCAGGTGTCAACTGACTCCAGAAGAAAAACACCTGTTTTTGCTAAATCCTTCATCACCTGTCACAAAACACAGTTCAAAACTATATATTGAGAGCGCTGAGGGAACCAGGCTGGTCAGACAAAACAACGCAAATGTCCTAAACTCATCTCAGAGCTACCTTGAATGAAACATGATTTCTATACTCTGCCTCTTCTTTCTAGTCTCTTTGTGCTTGTTTCATGTGACTCTATGTTCAGAGGGAGTGGGAAAGGTATTTCAGATGATGAGATTTGGCAATAAAATTGGAAAACAAACAAATTGAGGTAGGATTTCTGGTTTGGAGGTTTAACCAAACCTTGACGTTTCCAATCTTGCAGACATGATTTTCTCAGTTTTTAGAAAACATTTCTCTAAAAATTTAGAAAATAGTCCTACCTCCGCTCATCTCTAAGAGGGTATAAAACAAGCCACAATTTTTAAAAAAATCCAACACAATCCCAAACAGCAACAGCATCTCTCTTTGAACTAGCTCCTTATCGCCTAAGTATTTCCATTATCATTTAGTTCTGTTTTTCCTTCAACCACGATTTTTTTCTTTGACCCAACTGCAGTAGACATGTTTTAAAATCTACAAATGAGATTTAAAAAAATTATCTTCTTGCTACTGCTTTCTAACTTAATTGCACGGTGGTTGCAGTTTGGCCTATACAATACTGACTCCTTGATTTTTGTTGGGATTTGTTCTATAAATAGTTGATGGTCACTTTTCATAAAAAGTTCCAGGTGTTTCTGAGAATGTATAAAGCACGAATTGTTGGGTAGAGCTGGGAATGTCCATGTGTTGAGCACATTAATTGCTTCATGGGGATTTCTAATCCAAATTCGTTTCCTGGAGTTCCTGTCGTGGCTCAGCAGAAACGAATCTGACTAGTATCCATGAGGACACGGGTTTGATCCCTGGCCTCGCTCAGTGGGTTAAGGATCTGGCATTGCCGTGAGCTCTGGTGTTGCTGTGGCTGCGGTGGAGGCCAGCAACTGCAGCTTCTGATTCCAGCCCTAGCCTGGGAATCTCCATATGCCACAGGTGTGGCCCTAACAAAACAAAACAACAACAATAAAAAGCAAGTCCTTTTCCTATTCCTCCTTGATATTTTCCCTAGAGAACATTTAGGGTGTTCTCAAAAATAAAAAGGCTAAAATATGACTTTAACAGAATAAGGAAAAAAAACCTGTCACCTGTCACACAAAATAGCTGAGGAAAGGAACTGAATGGGGGTTTGCTGCTGTGCATGCAGTGGTCTCAGGGTGCTGTCATCCCCCAAGAAGTCTGTCAGGAGGGGGCTTGGGTTGATGGGCAGGACGGTCCAGGGATGGTGATGTAACTTCCCTTCCAAAATCCACATTTCCATCTTGGAAGCCAGGACCCTGACTCTGAATATTCAAAGTCTTTATGGATAAATGTTCTGCGGTCTCATCCCTTAACAATCTGTCCTTGATCATACCCTACTCCCGAACTGCTGTTATTAAGTGAACCCACCTCCCAGTCTATGGACCCACACACAGCAGGTTAACTTTGCTCAGAGGACTTGGGAGAGCACAAGGTTGATTTGCAGGAATTCCCACGCCCAGTGTCCCTTCCCTGACGTCTGGAGCAGCACTCAGCCCCTTTCATTCCTGCCTCCCTCATGGATCCTCCTCTGCCTTTCGCTGGTGCTCATGGCTTTCCCTGTCCTGCCCATCAGGTATTTTCCACTTTTCACTAGGTCTATTGCAACAGCCCCCCAACAGGTCTGCCTATCCCCTCTGTTCTCAGGTAGGTGCCAGGTATCCTCCTAAAGTCCAGCATGAATCATCTGGACTCCGCCTAACAACCTTCTACTGTTCCTCACTATCCAGTGGATCAAGTCCAGGCTTCCTAGCAAGTCTCTGGGGGCCTTCAGAGTCTGGTTCCAATTCACCTGCCGGACTTTATCTCCTAAAACTCTTCTCACATACCTAATAACACCCAGACAATATTCCCTTCTCAAAATGTACCAGGCATTCTCATGCCCCAGGGCCTTTGCTCCTGCCCTTTCCTTACCCTTCACCCTTCTCCCAGGCTGTTTACATCCCCCCAGTCCATCCAACCCATCCTCTGCCATCAAGTGAAGTCAATGACCATGCTCACAGGTATCCAGGAAGACAGGTCGTGAATACACAACCACGGGGAAGGTACCTAACCTCTTTGCGCTCTCTCACCTGTAGAAAAATAATGATAATAATTCCTTTGTCATGAGTTGTTGGGAAGAAAGAACTCAAGTACAGAGCCAGGTACATAGGAAAGGCTGATCAACAGTAGCCACTAATATTAGCCCAGTGCCCAAGTGGGTGTTTCCATATCCACTGAGTGAATAAATAAATGGCTCCATGCTTCTATTAGAGCAAGTTTCAAAATTTGCTACGGAATATAGGCATTTATTTAAAACTGCCTCCCTCCAGTGACGGTCAGCACAGGGAGGGACCATCTCTTGCCTAATTTATTGCCGCTCCTTAGTGCTCACTGCAATACCTTATGTTGGCTGACGTCTGTTAAACTGAATGGACTGACTAGAAAATCACGCCGAGGTAGCCTGTAGGTGAACCTTGACAGCAGTGGGTGTGGAGACGGGAGAGGGTGGCCTTTGCTCCTCTAATAGCTGGCTCTCCAAGCAATGGCTCCGGGGTCAATGGCACCTCATTATCTCAGTGCATGACATAAATGAAATGGGCTGGCCCGGGAAACCAATTCAAATGTTTCTGGCTCTTCAAACTGGACATTTTTCCTTGGCTGTGGTGGCTGGATGCCTGAGTCACTGGTTAAGGGTGTGGGTGAGGCCAAGTAATTACCCCAACTATCAAGGGATTAAAAAAGTTGTTGAGGAAGAAATTCTCCCCGAAGCAGATGTGCAACCAGGGAAGGCCTGAACCTGACCTTAAGAAGATACCTGAGCCTCACTTGGGGAGCAGACTTCCTCTGACCACATGCTGCGTCTGGCCGCTCAGAGCACCCCGATCAAGACCGGCTCTTGCTGTTGGTTGTATGACCATGGCACTTCTGAACCTGTGTCTTCCAGGAGGGTAAGAAAACCCCATCTTCCCCAAATGTTTGGAAGGAACAGAAAGCACAGCCAAAGTGACTCTGCAGTGGAAAAATCTTCTTCTTTTTGGTCTTTTTGTCTTTTTAGGGCCCCACCTGCAGCATATGGAGGTTCCCAGGCTAGGGGTCTAATCAGAGCTACAGCTGCCAGCCTATGCCACAGCCACAGCAACATGGGATCCGAGCCAAGTCTGCAACCTACACCACAGCTCACGGCAATGCCGGATCCTTAACCCACTGTGCAAGGCCAGGGATTGAACCTGCAACCTTGTGGTTCCTAGTCAGATTCGTTAACCACTGAGCCATGACGGGAACTCCTGGAAAATCTTGTAATTAATTCTCCCAGGAGAGGAAAAGGCCAGCTCGGGCCAGCCAAGTGCCAGAATGCGAATCAACCGGCATGGAGAGTTCAAACAAAGCTAGGCAAGAAGAGTGGGTCTCCAGGCTCAACCCATCAGATCTACGACAAAGAAAATATTTTGTAAAAATAAAATGAGAGGAATGCGATGCTTCACTTTCTTTTCTCCAAAGAGTTCTTTTCATTTAAAAAAAAAATCTTTTTATAAAATGCAGAAACAGGCACCGGTGGAAACACACTGGCATTGCCAGAAGGTCAGACACCTGACTAGGGGTGTAAAAGTTTCCTTCGGGCTGTCTGGCCAGGTTATTTTGAAGCTCTGAATCTGGGACAAGTGGCCGGGGCAGCTGAGGTGGGAGCAGCAGGCTAGCTCTTTGAAGGTGTGATGGCTGGGGCTGGAGAACCGCACATTTGGGGAAGGAAAGAGGGGTCAGCTCTGGCCACGCAAGCCCTTCCTGGAGCCAGATGTGGACACTCCAGCTGGGGGGAGTACCCAGGCCCTTCCTGCCACATCCTCGGCAACGCAAGCTTCAGAGGCAAAGCACAGAATGGTCTACTCCTTCCCTTGAGGTCTTGTTGTTCACAGAGTCAGAAGTTTGGGAGAGTAGAGTCTTCTGCAATCACACCTTAGGTCTTCTTGGGGCTCAATGAGTTTGCATCCCTCATATAAACCGCCTGCCCTCAGAGCGGTGTGGCCTCCACAGAGAAACCCGAGGCTCAGAGACACACGGGCCCCAGGCTTCCCAGCTGACAGTCCCAAGAACAGAGTCCAGGTTTTCTGGCTTCTAGTCCAGTGTTCTTTCCATGTGACGTGGCCTTTGTGTGCCTTTTATTTATCACACTTCAGTCTTGGAGAGCGGGGGTGGGCAGGAAAGATATTCCTCTTTGCTGAGCTGGAAAACTGAATAACAGATTCACAGGGAAAAGCTGGCACTAGAAGACAGGTCTCCTTGTCTGCCAGAATCTGTGTTTTAATGTAAAAACAACCTTGAGATGGAGGTGGGAGCTCCGAGAAGGGAGCAGGAGGGTGGAGGCGGGGGAACAGGGGCCAGGGAACACCAGAATCGGCCTTTGGGGTCCTATTCCTTTTTGAATAGAAAGTAACAACTTCCGCTGCCTCAGTTGCCTCTTCTAAAAGTTTTCCAAGGGGTTGGAGGGATGGAGAGTAAAGGGGAGTTATCGTTTATGGGATTCAGGTTCAGTTTGGGATAATAAAACCATTCTGGAAATGAATAATGCTGACGGTTGCACAACTCCGTCAAAGCATTTGATGCCACCTTAGGGAGGTATGTGGTAAATTTTATTTCCTGTGTATGTTACCACAGTAAAAATAATAAAGAGGATAGGCTTAATGAGAGGTTTCCAAGGTTCTGTCAACTCTGAAAGTCTGAGATTCTTAGACTCATTGGAAATTTCCTTCCAAATTAGCTTCACCTTTCCAAGTGCTTTCTCTTCCTGCAGGATTCCAGCCCGGTTCTTACCCTAAAAAGCAACCCCCCTGAGCTCAGTATTCCACGGCTGGCATGATGACTGCACTTGGTCTGTGTCGTGAACGAGGCTAGCCCAGTGCTAAATGGCTGGGGCCTGATGCAGTCTTTCTGGAGTCATGACAACCTCTTAGTCTGATGGTTTGACCATCTCTGCTAAACAAAAGTGGTCTTGGGGATTAAAAAAAAAATGAAGATGCATTTAATGAATTGGACTTGACATAAAACCTGGGCTGAGAGAGTCTTTGTTCCTGAAGACAGAGGCCCAAGGCTGGGAGGCTGGTTCGGGCCTTCCTACTCCAGCACACGAAGCAGTCAAGGGGCAGTGCTGGCGTTGGAGGGTAGGTGCTGAAACCCCAGCAGCGACAGTTTTCAGACACCTTTTCAGAGGTGACATGGATGTGGGAAGCTGCGAGGCCTGGGTCCTAAGGGAAACCTAGTGCAGCTCAGGAGAAATCCAGACTTCTTCTTCTTCTTCTTTTTTTTTTTCCCCTTTTCAGGGCCCCAATGTGGCATATGGAGGTTCCCAGGTTAGGGGTCAAATTGGAGCTGTAGCTGCTGGCCTACACCACAGCCACAGCAACGCCAGATCCGAGCTGCATCTGCAACCTACACCACAGCTCATAGCAACTCAGGATCCCCAACCCACTGAGCGAGGCCAGGGATCGAACCCACAGCCTCATGGTTCCTAGTCGGATTCGTTTCCGTTGTGCCACAATGGGAACTCCGAAACCCAGACTTCTCAGAGATGGGTATTAGCTGAAAGGGCGGATGCCCAGCCTGTGGCCCTGGCCCCTGTCCAGGTGTCAGTGCAGACCCTGGACAGGGACAGGATGAGAAGTTGGCCAGTGGGCATGTAGTGCCTGGCCCACTATCCTGCCTGCCCGTCCTGTCAACAAAAGGCAATTAGCAGTCTCAACTCTATGGGGAAAACTTAATATTTGCTTGCTCCCGAGACAGCCTAGGGTTTGATTTACAGCCTGACTTTACTCTTCTTCCATGAGCGACATTCCTCTTGTATATGACACCCCCTCCCCACCCCCAGAGTATACTCAGTGCAGGGTAAAGAAGAAAGCTGAACTGTGGACAGATCCTTGTCATTTTTAGAACAGTCCCCTCTGGGGTGTGCCCACGGACCAGCAGGAGAGAAGGGGGCTTTAGGCCACAAGGGGATCGCATAGACCCAGAGCCAATCCTGCAGTGGCTGGTGGCGTGGCTTGTGGTGCTCAGGGTGGGAGGTGGGGCTGGACTTGAGAATATTCACAAGCATGTCTCTACAGGGGAAGGAAGGGATGTACACGTTCGAGCAGACTTGCCTCCCTTCACATAGCTGGGTGTTCTCTGAAAACTTCATCAATCACACTCCTGGGCTTCAAGGTGCTTTATTTCCCTCTTAATTAACTTTCAAAGATGTGCCTACCTGCCTCCCTAAAATTGTATGTTGGGACCTATGCCAGACCTAGGGTAGTAAGTAGCTGGTATGGAAGCAAAGACCCCAGGAAACAGCTCTTTAATGGACCCCTTCAATCCACCAAGTGAGAATAAGTAAAGAATGCACTGGAGGTGATATTTGTGCAGAGGCAGGAGAGAAGAGTCCATTCACGGCCAGGCTTGGAATCAACGTGCAGGCATCAGACCTAGAGCACAGGCAGTCAGCAGGGCGGGACTCAGCATTTGGAGATCTAACATTGAGTGGAGCGTGGAGTGTGTGGCCAGGCTGTCAGCTGGGGTCCCAGGCCCAGGGGCTCTTCTGCAGTTCAGTGCAGCAGGGCACAGGGACACGCTCCCGAAGAGACAACCCCTATGACAGTCGCCAGGTTCAGAAGACAAGACTGAGGGTGGGGGCCAGGCTGGGCCTAGTAGTGATGCCCAGGGCTATCAATTCAGCAGCAAGCATCCTTTATGAGGTGACTGGCCCATCGATTTGCCCAATCGGGTCTTTGAGGGATGGCTCTTTTCAGTCGGCACTCCTGGCCATTTTCTTCTGCAATGGATGCTGCGATAAAGTTCTACCTACCTCTCCCTTGACAAAATTCATAGTTCCCATTAAACAGGTTGACTTTCTAGATCTCATTTGTTATCTGTCTATGAGAATACTAAACAAGCATTGCTAGGATCCCCGCTTTCCCTCAGCATCTGCTTAATAAGCTCAGGGTTCATTTCCACATGGCACACAGTCTGGATGAACACGCTGCTCCCTGCAAGGATCATCTATACGGAATGTACAAGGGCTGCAGGCACCTCTACTCCAGAAGCCTTGGATCAACCAGAATAGCTGCATTTTCCAGAAGCCTTGGATCAACCAGAATAGCTGCAGTTTCCAAACACATGCCCCCCCAGGAGATCCAGTTCTGCCTAAACGACTGTACTTGAAAACTTTTTGGACATGCACCAATGCAATTTTTGGCTTTCCTCTGTTCACTGACTTCCTAACACCTTTCCTATTGCAGCCCTAGCACCTCCCTGGGACCCATCTCACTCGGCCCATGCAAAGAGCTGCAAGCCTTGGGTGAATAAGAACCCTTGAAATGCATGCAATTCCAAAACAGGGCTAAGACCCACATGCACACGCACAAGCTTTGGCACATCTAGATGTGGAACAGAGCCCTGGATTACATCAGTTAACCTCAGTGTATGTTACTCACCTGGCTCCATATCCCCCTCTTTTAAAGAGCAGAGTGGGAAGTCACTCTTCACCCCCAGTCCACCAGAGCTGAAAAAGGTCCCAGACTGCCTCCTGGAACACAGATAACTAGCTTCCCTCCCCGCCTCCCCCTACTCCCCCTTGGTGCTGCCTGGCCTTCCTCTATGTATTTGCAGGTGATTTTTTTTTTTTTTTTTTTTTTTTGTCTTTTTAGGGCCACGCCCATGTCACATGAAAGTTCCCTGGCTAGGGGTCGAATCAGAGCTAAAGCTGCCGGCCTACACCAAAGCCACAGCAACAAAGGGTCTGAGCTGAGTTTGTGACCTACCACAGCTCATGGCAATGTCAGATCCTTAATCCACTGAGCGAGGCTAGGGATCAAACCCACATCCTCACGGATACTAGTTGGGTTTGTTACAGCTGAGCCATAATGGGAACTCCCTGAAGGTGATATTTTTAATATATGCCAGCAACACTTCAGTCTGGAGATACAGGTGCCATGAGGCATTGGCAAGCTGACAGGTGTGGGCTCCATGGGAGCTGGTGCCTATCCTATGAGATGCGAGGAAAGCAGAACCAGAAACCTCCTCCCGCTTTCCTCATTCTCTAAGATACACTTAGGCTATGAATGTCACATCCACTTCCTCCCACAGGGGAGCACTGCACTGACCCACACCTGCCAGATTTAGTTCTGTGGCAATACCCACATCCGCAGGGGACTACTTTATCCTGGCAGAACTCCCACTTTAAACCGCTGGTCTCTGGCCTGCTTTAATTCAACTGGCGTCTTTCACTGCTGACTTACCCCTCCTGGAGCCATACGGTCTTTCTTGGGTTTTGTGGTGGTTGGCATAATATGGTGGTGGCTTTCTTTGGGATTAGGTCAAATTACAATAAGAATAATAAAGGTTTATCTAGTTAAGTGAAAAGCAGAGGGCTCTACAAAGGAAAGGTGCTTTTTTTTTTTTTGCTTTGTTTAAAAATATTCTCTTTCTTGTGCACAGAGGAACTCTCTAAACGTTTATCCATTACTAAGGATGCAGGCACTGATGTTGAGAAAACATTTCAATTTACTCTGAAAGACAGAATGGCTGGGAAAGCCACCTCCCAGTCTTCTCCAATTCTCTGGTGTCTGTAAATTTATGATGCTTGTCACTCAGTGGCAAGCCATGTAAGAGTCCTATTTCTATATCCCCCTGCCCCCTGTCCCGAGTTCCCAGACTAGAAGGAGTTGGACGTTGACTCTGTGTTCTTGCTGGTTCCTCTCCCACATCCCCGTAACCCTAGAGTATGAGAAAGGCGCCCAGGGCAGTGTTTCAGCCTCCTTGTCTTAGAGAGGCCTCTGCTAGGCCTACAGGAGGGAGGCCGTTCCCAGGGCTCTTCTTCACGGCAGGCACAGCCACTGCCCAGGAGCACCAGGGGCCGGGCCGAAGCAGATTCTGGGGCTACTGCCACAGCTCATTTGCCATCGGCCAGCTACACACACTGCCTCGGTGCCAGGTCATCCCCCAAACCATACCTACTCCATGAGTCTGCTGGCGCCTTGAGGGAGGCATAAGTCCCCAGAGAAGAAGAACATAAAGGGGAAAGAACAAAGAGGGGAAGGGGAGGAAGGAGAACCTAAAATGAATGAGTTCTCATCCTGAGCTGGGAACCAACCACTCTTTATAACGCTACTTCCCATAGAAAAATGTCTTCTAAGTTTCCAATAATGAAGTTGGATAGTTTCTACACAAAGCCAAATCTGCCAAAGAGGAAAATATTAAGCAAGTCTTCAAGAAAACCAGAAGTTTTAAAAAAGACATCTAGGAAGAGTTTTCTATCAAAACCAAACTTAATAAAGTTGTTTTGTTTTTTTAAGTGGAATAGGATTCCCAGAGCTGCCCTAACAGCACAATTGATCTTTGACAGGCTGGTCACCTTAGCAAGGTCACTGTTACAGAACACATCAGAAAAGACAATCAGTGTAGGAAAGAGGACAACAATAGCTGCTTCTACCTCCATGCTAGTATTAGGGTCAAGATCATCACACTCTGACTCCTCGGAACTGTTCGTCTCCTTGATGGGCAGCATGAGGAAGGGGGAAGAAAGAGAACATAGTTAGAACACAGGCAGCGTTGGCTAGAGAGCAGGGAGAACTTGAGAGAAGCACGGACAATGGGAAATCGGGCAGAGAAAAACGAGGTGCTGTAAAGGTGGGGTGCATATCGCCTAGCGCAGCAGCATGCTCTTTTCGGGAAGAGGAGGCTGGGATTGTGTACAGCCGCTCATCTCACAGGAAATAGCAATGGAAGCAACCAAATGATGCATGAGTGCTATTGACTTTACATCGTTGTCTTCTGTGCAGCTGGACTCCCCACATGAGGGTGAGGGAGACAGTCCAATTTCTTTTCCCCAAGAAAGACATTAGAATGGATTTTGATGGTTACTTTGCTCAGGAAGGGAAAAATGAAGGCTCAGGGAGATAATCACACATTATAACAATATTAAGCCTCAGTGGTCTACTTCCCACTGTCCAGAGGCAGATCTTATCAGAGGACCCAATGGAAAGAAAACAGATTACATCATTCCAAGATGGGGGTAACAAAGGTTTGCCAAAACTTAGGATCGGTGAGTTCATTGTAATAGTTGGATTGTTACAAAGCCAGAACTTGGGCTTCGTCAATGTGCCTCCTTTCTCTGCTCATGCATAAGCCTGAAGGGTGATACTGTATGCATTCTGGGGAAAAGAAACAAAACTTTATCAAGGACCCAGGAGCCCTTAAATTCCAAACCTCAGACTTCAAAGGGTTGAAGATTTGGAAAGCATCCCTAAGCTTTTTATCCTGCATGTATTTTCAAACCTAGGAGACTGAATGGGTGGCTCTGAGAACTTTAGTATGAACCAAGCATCTTGCATTTCTAAGAAAATAAATAATACTGCAGATAATTTTGCTATAAAACATCTGCATTATATAAGGAGGAGGGTATAAAAGAAAAAAAAAAGAGATACTTACTTATTTGAATCGAAGTTGCCAGGAGAAATAAAAAATAAAAAATAAATTGATCTCGCATGCAAAATCCTGCTAAACTACTTCCCTTCTGGTCCCATCCACCCAAGTTGCCTCGTGAGAATGCTGCAGGGTGGGAGTAGATGAGAGGTCGGACACAGCTCCGGAATCCCTTACTCACTTTAACAGAGACTTTGTTGCCCAGAATATCCTTGGGTTTACGAGGCCCTGTGGCTTCATTTTTACCCGTGTTCTCCACTTCTGCCCGCTTTCTCATGCGTAGAGTATGCCATGAACATGACTTCCTGTTGTACCAAAAAATGCACCAATCAAAATGGCAGGTCAGGGCAGAGGGAGGCGGTGGGTGGGCTTGCCACCCTTGGGTGAATTAGCAGGTGAGGGGCTCCAGTCAAGCCCCGGCTTCAGAGGCCCTGGACCTGCACACCAGCTCCTGCAGTGGCTGGCGGCGGATCTCACCTCCAACAGGAAGTGAGGAAGGATGAACTCGGACCCCTTTTGTGAGCTGTGCAAGGTTGGTTGTAGCATTTGAGAAAAGCATGAGGAGAGAGTTATTCAACTCTGCCAAGGGAAGTTTTGATATCATGTGGATGAGGCCTTAGAGGACTCAGGAATTGCCTTCCTGAAGCGTATGATAGATGGGAGAAGACTGGGGGTGGGGGGTGGGGAATAAAATCGGAAAGATGGAGTTCCTGTCATGGCTCAGTGGTAACGAACCTGACTAGTATCCACGAGGATGCGGATTTGATCCCTGGCCTTCCTTGTTCAATGGGTTAAAGATCCTGTGTTGCCATGAGCTGTGATGTAGGATCCGGCATTGCTGTGGCTGTGGCTGTGGCCAGCTGGCTATAGCTCCAATTAGACCCCTAGCCTGGGAACCTCCATATGGCGCAGGGGGCGCCCCTAAAAAGACCAAAAAAAAAAAAAAAGGAAAGGGAAGGGAAGGATATTCTGTAATATATAAGCTACTGGTACTTTCCCAGGATCAGATATAAAAACCCAAAAAGATGATTTTGAGGTTTCCGTCTCATTATTGTGTCTGGACTGTGGCCACTCCCAAACACTGTAGGACAGGTAGGAGGGTCTAAAGCATTTGACTTAATACACTGGTGAGCATCACTCATTTATCAGGATGTTTTAGGATGAAGTCCTCTCGGTCTGTGTTCTCCACATCACTCAGTGTTTGTGAATACAGGGCTCTGACAACCACAAGAGGTTCTTGAGTTTTCCTCTTGGGAGGAGACTCGACACTCGGTCTCAGGGTGGCAACGCCCTTTCACACTATCCTAACTTCTTTCTTCTCATGAGGGGGTAGGGAGCTATTTCTTCATGGACCTGTAACAAGGGGCTCAGAGCAGAGCTCTTGAGTTCTGCATATGTCAGGACTCAAAGACAAAGACACCAAAAGCCAAGTCACAGACAGCATGAGGGACCCTGGGCAGGCATCATCAATTTCAGGGGTGGTCACAGAGTTTGCAGGAGCTTCCATCATATCTGGAATAAGTGAGGTTGGCTTCCCTTAAGTGGCTCCTTGTCAAATTTAGGCCTATGCGGACAGGCCTAAATGGAAAGAACCTTCATTAAGGGAGAGAGGAGAGAGAGCGAGGTCTACGGGATATAGGAGGAAGGAAGATGCTCCAAAATGTGTAACATTTCCTCCAGAAAACCCCACAAAAGTCAGAGATTTCAGAGTGCCCTGGGGAGGTTCTCGAAATATATGTCACTTACACGGAGGTTTGACAATCAACTTTCTGAGGAGGAAAGAGCAACCATAGTCAAGTCCTCAAATATTTTTGGGAAAGCAGGCACCTTCAAAAGGTAAGAAGGAATCTCTTGGCCAGACCTTCTCTTGTTCCTCCTAAATGCATGCCCCCCCACCCCAGGATCCCCCACAGAGCAGCTCCTCACTCCAACTGTGGTTGCTGAGTGAGAACCAGTCATGGCAACTAACCTCAGACAATATCCCTCTTAACTGCAGGATTTCATCCCACATCTGTATCCCCCAAGCCATGATCCTAGCTCATTCTGAGAACTTCTTGAGTCAGGGAGGTCCCAGCTGAAAAGACTCCCAGGGCGGCCAGCTCAGCGTGTACGTGCATGAGTGTGGGGGTGTGTTCCTAAGTTTATCACAACCCTCCGGGTCGGTCAAGTGTGCTTGGTGAGACACGAGAAGGGTTAAGAGTAAGGTTCAGAAGGAAGGCTCAGAGTAATACAAGTAGCAGGACACACTCAATTTCATATTCTTCTTCCGAGAAGAACACGTCATCATGGTTTGGGCAGTTTCCATTTCTTGGCCCCGGGCCCCGGGACTGATGTGGAAAGAGGGTTTCAGGGACATTTATCCTGTAGGCATCAAAACCAACTCTGGTCGCTGTGGTTACAGCAGCCCTGGGGAGGGGGTGGTGAGTGTCCTTCATGGACAGTGACAACCACTTTCGGTCCATTGCTCTGCTCTGTCGCCACCAACCCTTGTGCAAGAGCGGCTGACAAGGAACCCAATGACCAACTGGTATTGGAATCTGCTCTCTTTTGCCCAGCCTGACACCCCTCCTACCATCCCTCCCATGGAAGGTGTGAAAAAAGTGACCAAAAGATGCACGGGTGAGACGGGAGAAACGCTGAGTGTTTGCATAATGAGATCACAACCCATTACGAGCTGGCTAGTTCTGTAAGCCATTGACTGAGAAGACCCTCAGTGCTTTGAGGGGCTCCCTTCCCAACGCTCTGTAAAAGGTCCTGAAACCAAGTGTCTTTAGGATACAATGAATTGGGCCTATTGCCCTCGGGGGCCACCACTGATTTCTTGCTAGGCCTGTGGTTACCTAGAAAGGCCAGGGCAGGGTGGGCAGCCTCTGCTCCCTGAGCTAGAGAAAGTGCCGAGGAGGCACAGCTCTGTGAGTGCTCCTGCTCAGACATCTCATGGGAGCTCCTTCACACCTGCCATGGGTGACCAGGTGGCATGGAGAGCTTTCTATACATCGTTGATTCACATGAGCACCTCAAGGTCGCCCAGATGGACAGCATGCTAGCTGCAGCATCCTTTATCTGAGAGGTTAGGGAGGACCCACTGGGGGGCTGTTTCGAAGGGAAGCCTAGGGTTGGAGCTTTGGTGACAAAGGCACTTTCTGTGTAGGGAAAAACTGCTAATATATTCAACCAACTCCTAAAATAAAGGGGAAAAAAAAAAGAAAAAAAAAAAAAAAGAAGAAGAAGAAAAGAATCATTTGTACATGTAAAAGTCCCAAAAGAGTGAAATGAGGAAAAAGGGTCAACTAGTCTTTCACCTCATTAAAACATGCTCATGGTGAAAATTTATTTTACATATTTAAAATAGTACAGTTAAAATTATTACATTACAGGTACAATGATGAACATTGTGACTCTCCATCATATTGCACAGCCTGACTTCATCCGTATGGGTTTCTTTAAATAGTGCAAAATACTTTACACAGGAATGTGTTTGGAAGGGTCTTTGCAACCAAAATAAGGAAAAGAAATATCTTACAAATTACCATGAACATATATTAAAGTGACAGGGGAGGGGGACCGTTAAAAAAAAAAAAAAAAACTTACAATCTGTACAAAGGAATTGCCATCGACAACCAAAAAGTTTCCTCTCTCCTGGGAGAAGCAGCAGGCCTCTGACCTATACAGGTCTGGCATTTGTGCCAAGGTCATTTTTTGGTGTCAATCAAAAAAAATATATATATATACCAGTAACTTAATACAATATAAATAGAAGTCCAGTCCAGTGAATCCTGTGGTAGCTCAAATGGAGAAACAGGAGGCATGCCTTTTGTCACCTAGGGTTTCAGTAGGGTTCTTTTCTTAACAAGGGCGGGGGAGGGAGAAAAGAAAAAAAATAAACAGAAAATTATAAATGAAAAGGAAAGAAAAACCACTGCCATTACCACCACCAAAAAAAAAAAAAAAAGGGAAATTTGAATAATCCAGCCCGCTGCCCCATAAGCTGCTTGTGGTTCCAGCACTCAAACATTGGCTCCGGTGGCACTGTCGAGAATAAGCAGCAGTAATTCCCTACCATGTGTTTGCATTTTTTGTGTTCTTTGTTTTGAATTTTTTTAATCCACATACTCCTCTCCCGAGGAAGCCAACGAGGCACTTACTTGATGCTCCCGTCACTATTTTCTGCAGCTGCCGTGGCTTTGGTGAGGGGCGCCAGGATGCTGCCTGGGACCCAGCCCTCGGCGGCGGGGGAGTGGTCACTGGCGGGCTGGTACACCAGGCACATATTCTGCTGGTTGACGGCAAGGACCTGGACCACCTCACCTTGGCTCACACAGATTTCATTCTCCTTCAGTGCATAGTAATCTTTGATCACGGCCATGGATGAGGCCCCATTGCAGCCTCCCAGGTCGCTCTGCCAGGAGACAAGGAGGAGAGGAACAGAGACACAGGAAGGCTGCTTCGCACAGCTTGCTCTGCATCCTATCCTGTGGTTCAAAGCCAACCCCACCACTAGCAGGGTAAGGGCAGGCAGAAGATTATCTTGAGAAATGACATTATATTCAAAAACGAGCTCTGCGAATGTGGTTTCTGGTGATGTGTCATTAATAGTACAATTAAGGGTGAAAAGGTGGAGATACTGTCCAGGCTTAGATAACGGATGAACACGCCTTCCACCTGGAAGTCCTCCTTAGCATGCACCTTCCCGCCAGCATCCTCTAGCTCATGGGAGGAAGAGTGTGGCACAGGCACAGGGATGCGTAAGCACCTGGGCAGAGTGAGGTCAGGGCAAAGGGCAGGTCAGCGGTCACAACTCCCCAGAGAAAAGAACACAGACCCTTTGATACATTTTTTTTTCCCTTCCTTTTGAAAAAGCACGGGTCTAACTCTACTTTCTGACCCTCTCTGAGACAGGAGTAACAATGAGACATTTGCCCAATTCAAAGGCAATGCTATGACCTACCCTGACCCAACTCCTATGGGAACACAACTCCTCCAGTCCCCCCTGAATTCATTAATACGAGGGGTCCTGCCTCCATGGTATTTTCACATGACTGCACCAGGGAGGCTGCTTCTAAACAGACCTGGAACTCTCATGGAGGCCTGGTTGCCTCACAGAGCATGGTGAGGGCCAGAAATTCTTCAGTAAGTTAGTATGACTTCAACGTATTCACCAGGGCAGGGGATTTTCTTAAGATGAAAAAATCATTTCCAGGTGATGTGATAAAACAGGTCAGTATACTTACTCTAACACAGAATTGAACTTAGACATTAAGAATTAATTTTTTAATTGAAAATCTTTTTTTTCTTTTTATGGCTGTACCTATGGCGAATGGAAGTTTCCATGCCAGGGTTTGAATTGAAGCTGCAGGTGATGCCTCTGCTCACAGCCACAGGAACGCTGGATCTGCGCCGCGTCTATGACCTACAAAGCAGCCTGTGGCAATGCTGGATCCTTAACTCACTGAGTAAGGCCAGGGATGGAACCCACATCCTCATGGAGCCTATGGTGGGTTCTGAACCCACTGAGCCACCATGGGAACGCCCATAGTTAATTTAAAAAAAAATGAATATCATCTAATAATTTGGGTAAGAAAAATAAACTATAAAGTGGAGACATGCAGGTAAAAAGTGTGGATGTTCCTCTTCACAGACTCATTGAGTTTTAGAGGAAACTGAGGCCTGGTGAGATCAGATCACCTGCTGAGGCTCTACAGAACGTCTCAGGGTGCTGAGCTGCAGAATTTGGAATGGAAATCAGATTGCCTAATTCCTGACCTAGCACTTTTCCATTTGTTGCCATTCCTACTACCCTGGAGGGTCGAAACAACTATGTAGACTTGGTCTATGGTTGCATCGATGACTACCCACGTGGTGGTGTGTGAATCACGGATGATCTGGGATAAATGTCTAATCCAAGGTGAGCCTCCCCCATCCCACACTGACGAACAACTTCCCCATGCTGCATGAGCCCATGGATGGTGAAGAGCTGTGAGCGCGCTTCAGCGACTCCTCATTAGCAAGGGCCATCCTGGAGTTCCCATGGTGGCTCAGCAGGTTAAGAACCTGCCATAGCCTCCGTGAGGATGTGGGTTTGATCCCTGGTCTTGCGCAGTGGGTTAAGGATCTGGTGTCGCTGGAAGCTGTAGCATAGGTAACCGATGTGGCTGGGATCCCCTGTTGCTGTGTCTGTAGTGTAGGCTGGCAGCTGTAGCTCCATTTGGACCCCTAGCGGGGGAATTTCCATATGCTGCAGATGTGGCCATAAAAAGAAAAAAAAAGAAAGGGCAGTCTCTTCAAGATGGGAAACCCTAGGGCTGTGAGTTTATTTATTTGGTCTTTTTGTCTTTTTAGTGCCCCACCCAAGGCACATGGAGGCTCCCAGGCTAGGGTTCTAATTGGAGCTATAGCTGCTGGCCTACGCTAGAGCCACAGCAATGCAGGATCCAAGCCACGTCTGCAACCTACACCACAGCTCATGGCAATGCTGGATCCTTAACCCACTGAGTGAGGCCAGGGATCAAATCCGAAACCTCATGGTTCCTAGTCGGATTCGTTTCCGCTGCGCCACAATGGGAACTCTGTGACTTTTAGGTGAGATGATCCACACCACAATGCCTCTGTTTGCATAACTGCCGCTACTAAATTACCTTATATTTCTGTAGTGTTTCTACAGATGACAATAGCCCTTTAACACAGAGGGTCTGAACTGGGAAGGGTGGGGGAACTGGTCTAAGTCACTTGATTTGCAGGGGAAGAAAGAGAAATCACTGGGACTAGGCTGCATTGAGTGGATGTTCCTGCTAAAACGACCAGCCTAAAAAGATGCTACTTTCTAAAGTAAGCCTAGAGCCTGTGCCCTCAAAGTGGTGAGGGTGGCGGTAATGGGCTGTCACTTACCTTGCTGGGTTCAAACTTGTCCCCAGCCTGGTGGTAGTCAAAGCCCGGACTGCCATTGGAGGTAGATATCTTCAGGGGTGGCAGAGACGGGTTATAGCTGGAGCCCTTTGGGGGCTTCTCAGAGCCTACGGGGATGGAGGAGTAGGGCCTGGGGCTGGCCTGGGGAACCCTGGCAGGCTGGGACCTCATCACGGCTGTGCTCCTTTCTTTCCTCTGATACTCGATGGGCGACTGTAGGGCTGTGGGGTAAGAGCAGACCATTAGTGTAAGCATTGGAAATCCTGAGCAGATCTGAAGGCTTCCAAGATACAGTCTTTGTGCACAGCAGAGTGTGGATACACGAGGAAGATGCTGCCTTGTTCTTAAGGAACATATAATCTACTGAGAACTATCTTTAGTTTAGTTTTTTTTTTTTTTTTTTTTTTTAGGGCCGTGCCTGTGGCATATGGAGGTTCCCAGGCTAGGGGTCGAATCAGAGCTGCAGCTGCCAGCCTACATCACAGCCACAGCCACTTGGGATCTGAGCCGTGCCTGCAACCTACACCACAGTTCACGGCAACACCGGATCCTTAACCCATTGGGTGGAGGCCAGGGACCAAACCTGCAGTCTCATGGTTCCTAGTCAGATTTGTTTCCATTGCGCCACGATGGGAACACCCTTGTTTTGTTTAAGTGATGAAAGTGCACAAACAAAATTGTGCTATATGCGGAGTCCCATTATGGCTCGGCAGGTTAAGGACTTGATGTTGTCTGTGAGGATATGGGTCTGATCTCTGGCCTTGCTCAGTGGATGAAGGATCCAGAGTTGCAGCAAGTTGCAGTGTAGGTGGCAGATGTGGTTTAGATCCAGTGTTGCTGAGGCTGTGGTGTAGCCTTCAGCTGTAGCTCCAATTCCATGGCCTGGGAACTTCTATATGCCATGGGTGTGGCTGTGAAAAAAAAAAAAAGGTGCTATATGTGAGGGGAAACTTTTGTGCAAAAAGAGGAAGAGAGGGCTCTGTCACATGTGTGCAAATGGGTGGACACAGGTATGGGTGGTAATAAAGAGCTTCAGAAACTGCCAGCCTTTAGGCCCTGACATGCAGGTTCTGCAGGAAGGAAGCAAGTATGAAGTGGGTCTGGGGACCAGCAAGGAGCCAGATTCCCCGGAGCAAAGGGTCAGAGGTCTCCTCGGAGGAAGAGGAGATGATACAGGTGAGGGAGGTTGTGGGGCCATGGTGAGACAGATCTAGAAAGCCAGGTGAATGAGTCTGGATTTAATTCCGAAGATCATGGAAAGTGATTGAATTAAGGGAACTTGCAAGTTTTAGATTCAGGTGCTAGCAACTGAGCACCGGCTAAAGACCATCCACCTTGCAGCAGGTGGGGGGAGAGACTGGTCAGGCTGATTAGGGGCCATGAGATGGTAACATGGGAGAGGCTGAACCCGAACAGAGTCCTGGGAGAGAGTAAGTGGTACAGTGCGGCAAGCACTCCAGAGGAAGCTGAGGCTGACAGCCCCCATGGGAAAAGATGGCAAGAGTCGAGGGTCACTTGGGTTTGGAGGTTGGGAGAAGAGTGCTCCGTGGGGCTCAAGAGACAGAGGAAAAGCTACTTTGAAGGGAAATGTGAGCTTTGTTTTACTCTCTCTCTGAATGATGCTCTCTCTGGGAGTTGACTTTAAGACAACGAAGTTCTAAGGTCTGAGTATGAAAGAGGTACAGCCAGGCAAAAGCCATACAGGTCAAATTCTACTAACAATGACTTCAGGGCTGGCCGGATTATGCTGTTTTATCACTATTCACTGTAACAAATATTTAACTGGGTTAATGGCTGGGGTCCAGAAAACGTTTGATCATAAGGATATTTCTAGTAATAGGTATGTACTTTTTTTTTTTTTTTCTTTTTGGTCTTGTTAGGGCTGTGCCTATGGCATCCTATGGCATATGAAAGTTCCCAGGCTAGGGGTCAAATTGGAGCTGCAGTTGCTGGCCTACACCACAGCCACAGCAACACAGGATCTGAGCTGCATCTGCGACTTACACCACAGCTCATGGCAATGCCAGATTCTTAATCCACTGAGTGAGGCCAGGGATCCAACCTGCATCCTCAGGGATATTAGTTGAGCTCGTTACTGCTGGGCCACAACAGGAACTTCCAATAGGTACGTACTTTAATAGGACTCAGCATACCGCCCACACTTCCTTTCTGTTTGAGGTCTCAGGAGGGAAAGGTTGGCTCTGAGGTGCCTGCACATGTGTCACTAAGTAAAAACATGGTCCCAGTCCACAATCACATCCTTGTCTTTTGAGTGTGTCAAAGGAGAGAAGAGGCTCCTGCCAGACCTCAGCCTTTCTTCCTGGAGAGCATCAATATTTAGGCACTGAGAATCTAGTTCAGTAATAGCTCCATAATTCACTATAATTAGGTGAAAGGTCTCTTGGACCCTTGTAAAAGTCTGAATCATTGACGGTGACCAGAGAAGGGCCATTCCAAGTGCGAAGCAGCTAGCAGGGGGTTGTGAAGCAGGCCATGGCAAACTGATTTGATGAATCAGTACCCATCCTGTGGAATTGGGGTACTACCTGATTATAGGCATTAACTGTGCCAAAGTGTTTGAAAACAGAGTGTCTCCTTAACTGAGCTCCACAGAGAGCCTGTGCTCCTCCACCAGCCTCAATCATCTGCACAACTTAGGTCTTGGCATCAGGAAAGCCAGGCCTCTTCTGACAGGGCGTGCATGTGGCTGATGGATGCAGTGTCAGACACCTGACCCTCTTTCTTTGCTTTGTTTGCTGGGGACCTCATATAGGAATGTCTGCCCTACCACTGGCAACCACACTGCAATTCTGTGGACAAGAGCCTAATTTCAAGTCATACAGTTCAGGGTTCAAGTTCTCGTTCTAGCACCTACTGTTTTTGTGACTTTGGACCCGTTTCTTAACCACCTTGAGCCTCCTTTTCTTCACTTGAAAAATATAAGATGACAGTACTCAGCTTTCCATGTTGACATGAGAATGAAGGGTGACAACATATGTGAAATGCTTAGTATTGTGCCTCGCGCAGGGCAAGGACTCAACACACGGGAACCATCACTGTTACTCAGTTATTTCCAGTTTCAGTTGATTGTCTGATCTTATTTTTCTTTTGCCCTGAATTGATGAACTTATTTACTTATTTATTTGGCTGCACCCATGGCATGTGGAAGTTCCCAGGCCAGGGATCGAACCTGTGCCACAATGCTGGATCCTTAATCTGCTGAGCCACTAGGGAACTCCATGAATTGATGAACTTAAAAATGTCATTCCAGCTTAGAATCTCTCAGAAATTCCTAATAGAATGCAATTCAGTGAATGTATTTTATACATGCACATATTTTTGCTTAAGATTATTTTATCCACACAAGTGTTAACTCAAAGTTGTATATTTAAAACCTGTGAACTATATCGGACTTTCATTATTATCCCTCAGGGAGGGGCTAGTGTTTAACTTTAGATTCTTTAGACTGAGAAAGAACCCTAGAGATGACTTTTTTTTTTCACCAAATTGTTCTACAGTTGGGAGATCAGGGGCATGGCTCCCAAATACTCTCCATAAGTGGGTAACTGCTTTGAACTCTCATGTTCCAGCTGAGAAAATCAAGGCACTTGCTACATCATCTCTTTTTGTTTTTAAAATAGATACAATGTGTTAAATCCTTTACAAGTAGAAGACAACTGATACCTGGTGATCTCACAGATGCTCTGGTGTTATCTAGAGATAACTAGGGGTTTGGCAGATCAGCTCAAATCCTCCTTTGCTCTCAACAAGGTGACTGCTAACTCTTGATTTCAGTAATACCTTGAGACGTCCCAGAACAGACTGGAGACTATACCGAGAATGACGCTCCCTATGGGAGGTGTGCCGTGTTTTCCTGCTTCCAGTGCAGCCTTGTAGAGCTGTCACAAAAAGAGCCAATGGAGGCCCAGAGAAACATCATGACCTGCCCAAGGTCCTCATCTAGTGCATTTCCTTTAGTTTTTTCCCCACAGCCCTCAGTTCTATGCCAGACACCCAACAAGTGCTCTATTTGCATCATTTGAAAGAGTCTGGATCCTAGACTAGAAGAGGTGACACACCCAAGTGTGGACATGTGTGTGTAAATGTGGGAGCACACATGGCCATACAGTACTCCTGCAGGTCCCTGAGTGCTTCCTTCTCTGTGCAATTGACAATTGCTTCTGGGACGGTTCAGATATCACTGAAATTTAGAGTTGGAAGTCACCTTTGTTGGGAGCGAAGGGGGATCTGACCTGATCTGCCAAACCCCGAGTTATCTCTAGATAACACTAGGACCTGTGACACGACCAGCCATTAGCTACCAAATGAAAAAACATATGTCACTAATAGCTGGCCCCTAAGACCAGGAGGATGTGCCCATTTCAGACTTTTGCCCCAAGTATTCTCAGCTGGTAGTGGTGACCCCATCCCCTATGCCAAGGCTGTAAGAGGCTGTCTCTTCTGAGAAGGTGGGGCATGATAAAGAAGCCCATCAGTCAACTTGCATATGCAGGTTCAGAAAAATTCTAGACAATGTGTTTCTGAAAATTACAAAGTTGGAATGCATATACAGGTGATCAAGGCTCATACCTCACCATGAGCCCAGACCCAAGGAGGCTCAGAGGTATGGGGTCCCCTGCAAATGGCCTGGCTGGAAGGCAGACCCAGACCCACCGTTTAAGAAGTCTCGCTGTGTTTCTAAGACTTGACTGATGTCCTGCACCCAGGCCTGCCGGATGTCAGCGTTGGCGGCTTGCAGGATGACCCTCTCCGAAGTCTCCCTGTTCATGAGCGCAAACTTGCAGGGGTCATTTTCCACGTTCTCCTCCAGGACCAAGTAATTCATCTGGAAGAAACCAAGGTGATCCTTTTCATATCTAAGTGGTTACCAAAAAAACAAAAAAACAAAAAAACAAAAAAAAAAAATCAACCACACATCTCAGTTCCTCAAAGTTTTTCTTTCAGGAGACGGTTCCCCAAAACATGTCCTGGATCTAAAAGCTTCAACAGTTTGGTTTCTGTCTCTGAGTGAATGACACGATCTTGGGAACCTGGGAGGATTGGGATCCCAGGAAAGACTGGCACGTGGTTCCTTACTGTCACGTCTCCTCACAGATACTCAGCCTTCTAGCCCAAGGAGTACCAGGCTGAGCGGTCTTCAGTGTTCTGGATCCTCGCTCCTGCCAGGCCTCTGTCTTAGGGAAGCAGTGCCCTCAGTGTGGCTCTTCCTTGACCCTCCTCATCCCTCAGGGATCCTCACCTTGATGCTCTTCTTGAACATGTAGCCTGGGGTGAGGGATCCCTTCCTGAGAAGTTCACTGAAGATGACAATTTGCTCAAAGAGGAACACACGCCTCTCCTTGGTCCGGGACTGCATGCCGGCATCCAGCTCAATCACGTAGAACGTATCCTGCTGCAGCAGCTTGCCCTGAGCAGTCAGGGTGCCCTGATGGACAGAAGGGCTGGGGTGAAGTAGGTGAAAGACGGGGATACAACCACAGACCTCCGGGTCACAGGACCGTCCCCTCACCCGGGACATGGACAACAGACCTGACAGGAAAAGCCTCAGGCTCTAGTAAGACTACTTAGCACCCAGCCAATCATCTAGGGCAGGCCGTGGCCACCTTCCCATTCACACGGAGCCCTGGAGGGAGGGAAAGAAGGCTGTGGGACCCCTAGGAAGCAGCTCCAGGAAAATAGCAGAAGGAAGGTAAAGTTATTTGCTACAATGATGTTTGGAATTAGCCTGGCCCTTTGTGTATTTTAATAAAAGGAGAACAGAGGAGTTCCTGCTGTGGCTCAGAGGGTTAAGAATCCGACTTCAGCTGCTTGGGTTGCTGCAGAGGTGCAGATTAGATCCCTGGCCAGGAGCAGTGGGTTAAAAGAACCAGTGTTGCCGCAGCTGCAACTCAGATTCAGCTTCCCTATACCATGTGTGTGACCATGAAAAAAAAAGGAGAACAGAAAGTAGGTAACTCTGGAGCTGGAATTGGCCTTTCTGTCCTTGGAGCTCTGAGAGATGTGCCTGCTCGCGCCTTACAGCTTAGGCCAGGACCTGGGGTGCTCTCGTAACCTTGAACCTAGAACCAACCTATGGCCGAGGGGTGATGGAAACAGGGCCACAAAAAATCAGATGAGTTGGGCCCCTCTCTTCTATTATTTCCGAATGGGGAACTTCTAAGGTCTTAGTCTACCGCTATAGATCAACAGGTCATTTGATGGATGATACACAGGGACTATAGATAAGCTGTGGGTATTTTTCTGGGTCTCGTAATTTCCTTAAAATGCCTCCAGTTACCAGACCAATTTACAATAGGCCTAGGAGGTAGAGCCTATTTGGTCTGACAGGTTTTTTTTTTTTTTTTTTTTTTTTTTTTTTTTTTTTTTTTGCCATTTCTTGGGCCGCTCCCACGGCATATGGAGGTTCCCAGGCTAGGGGTCTAATCGGAGACGTAGCTGCCAGCCTATGCCAGAGCCACAGCAACGCAGGATCCGAGCCGCGTCTGCAACCCACACCACAGCTCACGGCAACGCCGGATCCTTAACCCACTGAGCAAGGGCAGGGATCGAACCTGCAACCTCATGGTTCCCAGTCGGATTCGTTAACCACTGCGCCACGACAGGAACTCCTGGTCTGACAGTTTTAATAGACTCTCAGAAACATCATCACATCTGCAGGGGGAATACAGCTCAACCCAGCAAGTCTTCACAGATGCTACGAGAGGGCCTTAGTTTTTCTGCAACAAGAAGATGCTGACATCTGAGACAGTGGCCAGAGGGCCTCCTCTGAACTGTACGCTCAGGTGACAGCTTTTTCACTGTAGTGCAAATGTGGGATTCTCTACATGGTGCCTTATTCCAAATATTACCATCATACGGGTCATTTTCCTCTCGTGTTCCTGAGAAACACTTGCCCTCTGCTTGGATGGTGGTTCCTTATTGTCAAGGTCAGCAGCCAAACAAGCTTATCTTTACCCTGGCCCAAAGTTAATATTAAGCCAGTGACCAGCTCTAAAAGCTCTATTAATATTATATAACAGCTTGAACTATGAGTTACAGCTTTGCCAGAGCCAAAGGGAAAGCTAGAGGATTTAAAGGGGAGAGAATTTAAGAGAAGGGATAACTTCTCCCTGACCCAAATCCACGGACTTCAGATGGAATGGAAGTGCGTTCACGGTCCTTCCCAGTTAGCTGAAGGAATGCAAAGCAGATTCTCTGGGGCTTTATAGAACAAGGAGATGGTGGAACTTGTTTTAAAAGAGAAAATAACTCCACACTTCTGTGTGTGTCCTTCCATGAACACATGCACACATACAATGTCATTCCTGTGAAGTCTGACTTGGGTCAGATACTGCCCCTCCTGTCAGCAATCAGTTCTCCAGGGACCAAGGGAATATCAAGTCAGACTCCTGCTCAGAGAAACACAGGATATCAAGGGTGAAGAGCAAACAGATTTACCTGGCTTGTTCAGAAGAGCCTCAGCTCTGGCATAATTACAAGGGAACTTCACCTAGTGTGACTAAAGAAACATTGTCTAGGAACTCAAGGTGTGTTTCTGCAGCATGACCCTGCTTTGCCAAGGCCTCAGATCTACTGTAGAGAACAGGAACTTGTGAAAAATGAGCAGCAAAAGACCCTCCCTACAGTTCCTGGTGACAACAAAGCAATGGAAGTCAGACGGGGCTACCAGGAAGGACAAAAAAAGACAAGAATTTGGTTCAAGACCATCATGAATCCAACTCATTAACCCAAACCTGAATACAGAATTTCCTAAATTTACTTATATACCACTCTGTCTTAGGTCTATTCTATCACATCTAGTCTAGTTTAACCAGAAAAAAAAATACCTTTTTTCCAAAAATGAAGAGTGTTATCTTGCAGGATTACTGAGAAACAGAATTCGAAGATTCACATCTTTCTCTAAGGGGGTTCAACAACAACTAAGTACAGTCAATACTTGTGTCAATTTCAATTTTACTGTTTTAGTATTTAGAACGGATTTTTTTTTTTTGGTCTTTTTTTGTCTTTTTTCGGGGCCACATCCATGGCATATGGAGGTTCCCAGGCTAGGGGTCCAATTGGAGCTATAGCCATTGGCCTATGCCAGAGCCACAGCAACGCCAGATCTGAGCTGCATCTGCAACCTACACCACAGCTCACAGCAATGCTGGATCCTTAACCCACTGAAGTGGGGCCAGGGATCGAACCTACATCCTCATGGATGCTAGTCAGGTTCACTAACTGCTGAGCCACAATGGGAACTCCCTAAAATAGATTATGTTAGTTAACAAATGAAGTGTGAATATAAACTAACAACAGCCACTTATTAAGTTTAAATTAGGAAAGTCAATTTGCTCTTCAAAAATTCACTGTTAGAGGTTGAATTATATCCCCTCTCCAGTTCATATGCTGTAGTCTTAACCATGGTACCTCAGAATATTACCTAATTGAAAGACAGAGTCTTTACAAAGGGAATCAAGTTAAAGAGAGGTCGTTATGGTGAGCCTGATTCAAATATGACTGGCATTTTCATCAAGAGAGGAAATGTGGATACAGCTATGAACAGAGAGAAGATGATGTGAAGATACAGGAAGAAAGCCATGTGGACATGAAGATGGCCATCTATAAGCCAAGGCCTGAAGAGACCCTTTCCTCATGGCACTGAGAAGCAACCACCCTTGCCTATACCTTGATTTTGAACTTCCAGCTTCTGGAAGTGTGAGATGATAAATTTCTGTGGTTTAAGCCACCCAGTCTGTGGTACTTTGTGGTAATTTGTTACAGCAGCCCTAGTGCGCTAGCATATTCACTGAAACCCATCTTGGTACATCTTGCTGTTTCTTCCAAGACTCGACTCTCCTCTTCAAAGAACAGAAGTATGCACTGTGATGTTTTAGAGCTTTTAACATTCATTTAACTAGAAAGCCAGCTACTATACAGAACTGGTTATTAGAACTACCCTCTTCCCACAGAAGTGTTCCCTTTTCCCTCTGGTTCTCCTCTCCCTCATATTCCCAGCATTTCTCAAGCAAGAAAGAAAAGGGATGAGGTCTTTGGTAGGTCCACAGTTATAAAGAATTTGGGGTCTTTCCGATCCCCTTGGAATTCTGACTCTGGCTTGGTGTACTTCCCGTGACTGCTCTATGACTGGAAATCCTACATGGATGCATCTTCTCGGCCTGTGTTCCAGAGTGGCCCAGGCACAAAGGCACAGATGGTCAGGGAAAGAGACAGAGAGGGTGGGGATAGGGCTTCTAAGGGAAGTTGCCCATCGCCTGGGCTCCTGCTGCCTGGAAGAGAGAGGGCTAAGAAGCTTTTTTAAGGGCTCACCTCAAATCCCTGCAGGCGTCCCAGATTCATCATGTCATTGCAGCGTTTTGGAACAAGGCACATTAACTCCACTGCTTTCTGTGAGAAAGAACAAGGACCGTGAGGACAGGGAGCAGCACTTAGGCAGAGGGCTCAGGGCAATTCTGTGCTGGAAGACAGGGGCCTCCCAGGGGCTCCAGGACCCTAGAAAAGGACACTGGTCCCTGCAGCCCACTTCAGAAGAAGCAGGGATTTTCTGTTCTAGGTCCGGGGTGTTGGTCATCCATGCAGCAGCTCCACAAGAATCACTGACCACATGGGGGGTGGCTGCTCCCCAGACCATCCTTTTCCTACCTTCCCACTTTTGTTTATCCATTTCCTTTCCTTCCTGCATTTTTCTTTCTTCTCTTTGTTGCTTCCTGGCTGCCCAAGCAACAGCTTAGCCTCGCTTGTGAAACACTAGAGGTTTTAACCTAAAATAACCTGCCAGAAGGGTCTGTAATAGCTCTGGCTTAAAATAATCCCCATGGCGACACAGCCTCAAAGGACTTCACTTAGGAAGTAATCCTTGGGGATGGGAGAGGGAGTGAAAATGGAATAATTTATATGTTAGACTCAAATAGTACCTGGATCCATGGATCCATGAATGAAGCTGCACATAAACACCCAATCTCTGCAGGATGTTACAAGGCTCAAATACCACCTCTTCCCACCACTGGGAGCCACAGGGAGAATGCCAGTGGGGCGAAGCTCTGGTCTGGCCCAGGATCAAATTCCAGAAAAACCCTCAATGTGTTCCTTCACCTTCACCATTCCTCATCCTGCTGAGCAGTTGTTTGCAAGGGGCTCTGACTGTCTGAGAGGAGGCAGCCTGGACCCTCTGGCCTCCAGCGACAATCTTTCCCCTTTGGAGGCAGACCTCCAATATTATCCCTAAGAACCGCCAGCATTACAAGCAAAAAACTCACCTCGATATCTGAACACTCCAAACCAGCCTTCTCGCTGTATCTCAGGAAGTCCTAGCACATGAGTAAGCAGGGAAGGGGGTGGGGAGGGTGAAACCAGTTAGGAAAATCGAGCACTATTAAAAAAAAAAATGGAGCACCATAAAAACCCAGATAATGCCCAGAGGACTTTCCTTCCCAACAGAGAGGGCGATGCTTTGTGGTAGCTGAGATATGAAGTTAGGAGTCATAGAGGACAGAAAAAACCCTCAGAATATTCAAGGATTCAAAGCTATGGAAAGGGGGGGTGAGGTGAAGGGGAAAGTGTGTGAATAGGGATGAAAGGAGAATGACGATGACAAGGAACAGGGGACAGGACAGTCAAATCTCTCTTCCATTTGCCTCATGTTTCTGTAAGACGAGCCAAATGAGATGACTTAAAATGTAAAATTGGATCAGTTTTTAGGTATTACTCATCTAAGTTTTCTCAGGCCTCTCCCTTCTCCTTGTATTCTACTCTGATTTTATGCTCTTAGTATTATACATATTTTTGAAGCTTAGTCTTACATATATATTTTTAAGTCAGTGATGGCAACAAAGGAAGAAAGTGATTTGGAAAAAAGAAAACCAAATAACAACCAACTTTAAAGGCACAACAGGCATGCAGTTTATTTGGGGGCAAAGCTGACACAAACAACCAGCAGACAAGCTAAAAACCCATACACGCCTGCAATTAGTTCACAGGAAAGGGGTGGTGGAGATAGAACCTTGAGCTGACCTGGTCCCTAACCCTGACGAAGACACTTCTCTAACCCTGAGCCAGGCTCACAGCCCTTTTACCTTAAGGAGCAGCTGATATTTTGTTATTCTCTGAATGGGCTTGATAAGGAAGTCGCTGAGCGTCAACCTTTGATTTATCTCCTGTTTCACCTCCTGGAACACAAGGGAGCTACATCAGGAAAACAGGAGCCAGAGGATTGGGGTGCTCTGGATTGGGGTTCAAAGGCAAGGAGGGCTGGTCTTCGGGTCTGTCAATCAAGGTTTAGAATCTTCAAACCAGGCAATGGGGAGAACCGCCTACATGGTAGCTCATTTGTTATTAACGACATAGCATATCTCGCCGTCTCTTTCTTACATGCCAAGCTCTGAAACACTCTCTGTTCACACCTAGTCTTGGGGACAAGCTGGAAAAAGTATTGTTTTCTTGCCCACTCCAGGGCTAAGTCAGAAATGAAGGGCTTCCCCCAGGAAACAACAAGCCTATGGGCCGGGCCCTCGACTCAGATCTGCAAACACTGTCAAGGGCTCTTTTCAAGTGATGGTGTTACCTCTCCTCTGGCAAAATAAACACTTCAACGTTGGGGCAAAACAGACACTTGGAGCTGCCTGTTGGACCCCTGGAGACGGGAGCAGAGGCTACGTATGAGGTGCCTGTGAGCACCTCTGGGAGGAGGAAGGTCCTCAGTAAGCAGTCTCCAGGGACTGGTGAGGAAGAGTGTGGGTTCAATCAGCTCTGGGGTCATGGGAGGAGGACCGGAGCTTCTGCAGCATCTTTGTGTCACAGAGGCATTCTGCAAGTGGGGGCTCCAAAAATAGAACATGAATTGGGGTGCCTCTGCCCCCCTCCCCAGGAGCTCATGGCTCTGTTGAGGCAGCTACCCCTGTCCTGAAGAGGTAGATGGTGCTATGTGGGGCCATCTGCAGATGGGTGACGACTGGTGTTTCTGAATGGGGAGGACTTAGTCTGAGTTTCTTGTCCCCACCCTGGTTCAGCCAGGCCCGAGCAGCTTACTTCAAAGTAGGCGTCATACTCAGCCACGATGTACTCGGAGCGCGGCTTGTTCTGGCAGTACCACACGTAGATGTGCAGCTTCCGCTCCTGCAAAGCCAGAGGGAAAGGTACTCAGTCATCTGTGCCTTGCGCTCAATCTCAGGGCGCTAAGCTGCTCTACATGTGAAGAGAAAGGCAGAGATATGGCCCATGTTTTGGAGTTGCGCCAAAGTGGCTAAATATAAAGGCTAGAAGAGTAAACATAACAGGCAAGAGCCCATCTTCCAAACCGAGAAGGAGAGAAAAAGCCCCCAACAGCTCAGAGAGGGGTGAGAAGGAAGAGCAGAGGAGGGAAGGAACTGTGAGACGTATGGTGGGAGCCTGCTGAGATGGGGAGGGGCACCGGGCAGCACTCACATGTTTAATGAAGAGCTGTGCCAATCTGTCTTGCTCCTGGATGCACTTTTCCAGTTCACCCAGGAAAACACTAAAGGAGGATGGAGATAAGAGAAGGAAGCCAGTTCCTCAGAACTGTACTATTTCTCAATGATGAGATAAATGACAGACGATCCTCCCCAAAGCCACACCCCCAAGGTCAAATGCAGGGGGAGGGTGGGAGAGTCCTGGGTTCCCAGGACACCCTGGTCCTCAGGGTGACGTAGCACTTACTCCTTGTGCCAATCATAAATCTGGTGAATATTTCCAAACACGATCTTATCCTTTCCTCGCATGTCCTCGGGGACACCCTTTTCTTCTATTCTCTTCATGAAGCCCTGCAGGGCAGAGGCAATGGTGAGTAGAGCGTCTTTCCCTAGAAGGCTTTCTGGGCCAACATCCCCCCCAACCCCTCCTCTCCTACCCCCTACCCCCAGCACCTGCAGCCCATGGACACCCGCCCTGTCTGATAGAAGGGCCAGGGCTTCTGTGGTTTCTCACCATTCAACCAGGACTTCATTCTGTGCAGTGACAGACAAAACTTTTATAACATTCTGGGTCTCTTTCTTTGTCTCCAGCCCCATTAAGGAGGCAAGCAAAGAAGAAACAGTTGCCTATTCCTCTCCTATCTCCCAATCCAAGTTAATGATGTCTTTAAAGGCTCAAAACTAGATGTGTCTAACCAAGAAATAAGTCTTCACATATGAGTATTTTAGAGTCTGTAAAACGCTATCATATATGATGTTATTTCAGTGTTAAAAATCAAATGGTAGGTTGCACAGGCAGCATTTCTGCCCACCAGCAGATGAGGAAGCCGGTGCATGGGGAGTTACGTGATTTAAGTTGCACCACCGATGTCTCACGTCCCTGGACCTCGCTTTCTAGACTCCCAAGCCCTCCACCCCCAGGCTGGGCTGCTTATGGAGGCTGCTACACTTCTAGTTGTCTCCATCCCACCTTGGAGAAGAGGATAATGCTCCACAAGCTAGAATTCAGGTCCTCTATGTGCCTGGTTAGTCTGTGTATCCAAGGTTCAGGATAGGTGAATATGAATTCCTAAATCAGCAGGTGTCATAGGATGGGGACTTAGAGACCCAAGGTAAGGAACCAGCAGGTGACTTAGATACCAGGCATTTACTTTTAAGACTTCACATCCTTTCGTTTAAGACGATTAACAGCAGGGCTCTAAGCCCTCTAAATTATCCATTGACTTTCTTAGACTGTCTCGGCTGAGTGTCTAAATCCCCCTAAATTAAGCCCCTATGGAGAGAGAGCCGTTTTACTCACGACCACATTGACGCTGAACTGTGGACCTGCCAATCTTGCCTGATTGGTGGTGTTTTCTTTGTCTACCCCCTTGGTAGCAGTAACACTCTCCTTAAAGTCTAAGGAAACATAAGTCCCAAGGTTTCACTAAGAATGACCTGCTTGATCTGCTTAGTGCTCATGGTGGCTCGCTGTGAAGAATTTATGTCCATATATTCTTATATGTGTGTGTGTATGTACACATATACATACACATGCACACACGTATACATACATATATAATGTTAAATACCAATGAAAAGATGAAAAGTTGTGGAGCCAATAACTTGATCACCTACAACAAGGTGAAATGGATTGAGGTCTAACCCAGAGGCTGCAATGTTTGGGGCCCAAGTCTCATCTAAATCTCTTATAATATTGTGAAGGGAAAAGAAGAAAATTTACCTACATCTTCTGTTTGATCTGTTACCATTTTTCATTTCATTTTTGAAAATACCTAGCAAAATACATACTGTCAAGTTAGACCATCTCGGGATCTAGGTAGGGTACTATGCGCCTGGTCAGGTGACCAAAGACCCACCCTGAGCCATGTACTCACCTCCACCACAATCCCCAAGTCCTTGACATAGTCTTTCTCAGTCTGTACCAGCTCATTCAGGACAAACCTGAGCAGGAGATTAAGAACAATGAGGGTTCCTTTTCACTGTGAGGCAGGAATTCTTTACACAAGTTCACAGTTAAGTGACTTTGGCGCTTCTATGACAAGACTGCGCAGATGCCACACTGGCCATGTGCTGACTGGGGATCCCTGTACAGGGGGCTCCCGCTGAGGAGCTGAGGGCACTGAGGCCGAGGGGCTTTCCCAGAGGGCACGCAACAGCCAAAGAACAACGTCACCACCCAGTCATCTTCTTCCTACTCTTTATGCTTCCCCCCTCTCACCTCTAACTGAACAGCTGTATCGACACAAAGACTAATAGCCACTTTGCAAAAGTGGGTTATGAAAGCTTTGAGGCCAAAGGATCAGCAGGAGGCTTATCCTCCTTCATGTCAGCTCTATCCTCTGCTTAAGACGGAGAGAAAGACATTTGTGTGCTAAGCAACCTTTGGGTCTCAGAGACACTGTCACCAAGTGAAGTGTTTGAGATACAGAAGTTACAATTATTTAGACAGGTGTCCACAGTAACTGGCCTGCAAAATCCCCAGTCAAGGCCAGAAAGACTGACTGTAGACGGTCCCTAATCACCACTTTCAATGTGGCCACCTCCCCACTCCCAACCAGACGTGGGATTTAACCACTACAAGGACATTGACTTTCTTGGTTTTTTTCTTGTTAACCATTTCCTCTTCTTAGAGTGTTTGCTTTTGTGTTAGTTGCTTCATCTGGGTTTCCTCAAGCTTGGAGACAGTAAATACTGTAAGCTCTGGTTTATGTAGGTAAATATTGAGGCTGTACTGCCCAGGATGACAACATGGGCAGCAAAGCTGGGATCTGAACCCAGTGGTATCAGAGTCCAAAGGCTCTTTTCTTTCACTGTTGCCTGCTGCCTGGATAAACTACTCAGACTGGCTCTCTGGAGTCGCTAAGGCATCCAATACTTCTTTCTTTCTGTCCAGGCAGTAAAGGGCTGGACCTAAAACACACATGGCTGGGAGTTCCCATCCTGGCTCAGTGGTAATGAACTGGGCTAGTATCCATGAGGATGTGGGATTGATCCTGGCCTTGCTCAGTGGGGTTAAAGATCTGGTGTTGCCATGAGCTGTAGTGTAGGTTGCAGATGTGGCTCAGATCTGGCATTGCTGTGGCTGTGGTGTAGACCAGCAGCTATAGATCCAATTTGACCCCTAGTCTGGGAACCTCCATATGCCATGGGTATGGCCCTATAAAGACCAAAATAAACAAACAAACAAACAAACAAACAAACCACATATGGCTGCGCACAAGGGCAGGGCAGTTGTAAGCAGCTTACTGGAGCCAGACTTGTACTATCTAAGTTTGAAGGACTTTTGTCTGGGCCCACACAACCACTTTTTAGCAGAAGGGATCATGTTCTGGTATGTCCAAGAGGAGCCCCAACACAAGGGTGGTAGCTGTTCTGAGTCCAGGAAGCAAGTCATCTGAAATTCTTGTTCCACACAGCAGAGAGAAATCACCGAATCCTGGGGCCCGGAGCCTCAGGGCCCTGGGTAGGAGGCAAGAGGCACATTCACTTCTTATCAGCGCACCCTGCACTTCCAACCAGCTCCCTCTCTCTAATACACACAGTGATGTGTTTTAGGCCACAGGAAAGAACTGGCAAGGCCAAATAAAAGCATTTAAATATATCTTTAGCATGGTCTGAATTACAACTGGGAAGAAAGTGGTTAAAAGAAAACCCACAGGAAAGTTAGAGTAGGAATTTGGGGCTAGAAGGGCCTCCTGGAGAGGAAGTCCAGCTCCCTGCCTCCGAATGGTATTTCTATCCTAAGCTAACTGCTGACAGTGAAGGCTGGCCTGGGCTTGCCAGCCTCTAGGGAAGTGGATTGGACTAGGTGCTGCTAGGGGACCTGGCATCTCCTCCCTTGAAGAGCTGATGAAATATTTGGGGAGATAATGACACATTAAAAGACATTCTGAAAAAATACAGACAAGATTTAAACTACCTGCAACTCAAGGCAGAGCACAATTAATTGCCAAATAAATTGGACTGACAATAAAGCAGTAGTTTGCATGTTCAGTTCTTATGAGTGAAGGTTATTTACAAAGTAAATGTTATTCTTTGGTCCAACTAAATTTCTTCCAGCTACAGGTCAGACCCACTTTTGACCTCTATCCATCACAATGGTAGGGAATGGCTAGTCTTCCACTGAAAAATCTCTTAGAGCCTTAGCACTGGCTGTTCCCTGTGCTGAAAATACATTTCCTCCATGGCTAAAGGCTAATTCCTTACCTCTTCCAGGTCTTTGCAAATGTCAAAAATATTTACAACTGCAACACGGCCTCATCTATACTCCTAATCTCCCTTACTATTTTTCCTTTCTTCCCAGGCTGTAGCATAGCACACAATTTCTTTTAAATTTTGTTTATTGTGTGATTTCTCCCATTAATATGTAAACTTGGTTCTTCTGTTGTTATTGTTTGTTTTATTCACAATATACCCCAAGCACTTGGTAAATAATAGGTGTTCAACAAATATTTGTTGAATAAATGAGTGACTAAAACTCGAAGACAATCAAGACTATTCTTGGCTTTTTTTCTTCCCCGGGACAAATAACTGTTTTCATCTTTTTTTTCCCCATGGATCTCCATTTAACCCTTTGAGATCCTACTGGGTTGAGTCTCAGTTCTCTATGCTCCTCAGCCTCCAGCCTCACACAGAGTTTACAGTTAAACATCTACACATCTTCTCTTTCATTGTGACCATAAGTCACAGCAGGATAGAATAAGGGGAAGATACAGTAAGAGGAATGAGTCATTCTAACAGCTGGATTTTTCACATCGCTCAGGATGTAGAGATATGTGGAGTTGGGCAAGAGAGTGAGAAGAGATGGGTAATGGGTAAAAGAGGAAAGAAACTTTTGCCTGTTAGAGCAAAATAAGACAATTTGTGTCTGAAAGCAAGACAATGACTTAAATGATGGTTCGCGGGCCAATTTACAAAAGTAGTGATGGGTTTTGTCAAGGACCACCTGTCCCTTCAAAGGTCACCTCCCTGATATAAGCTTTCACTTCCTGATATGTTTGACTTTGACTTGGCAAGACTAGAAGATCAGCTCCGACTCTTCCTCGTCTATTTGAAAACAACCTGAGAAGCTAAGAAAAGCCAACTTTTACAAGTCCTAAGAAATTTCCCTTTGGGGATGGTATTTCTTTACCTCTATTCTATTCTTACCTCTATTCTATTTTTGAGGTTCCTCTGAACAACCCTAAAGCTAAGGGGATAAATATGGAAATAGAGCACCTACACATGCCACTTGCTCATTTCCACTAGGAGGTGACAGCCCTGCTCTGGGGCCAGGCCCTGGCTGTGATATTTCCTAGGAAAGAGTCATAAATGGTCACTTTGCCTCTTTCTGGGCAACAGAAGGACCTGGCCTCATTATTTTTGCTAATCTTCATGTCTACGACCAGGCTAAAGGAGTGACGAGTTTGAGGGAGGAGAGAAGGCAAATTAGCAGCAGGGAGGGCCCTTTTATATCTGCCTATCCCATTCTCACTGTGCTTACCATCTTTCACACATTGAGCTATGTCCGAGACTAATCATTAGCAGCTCTGCTTCCAACACTGAGTCAAACCCTAAACAAGAAAACTGAAGTTTCAGAGGAATTGCGGTTTTGCGTTAATGGTCTGCTATCTTCTTGATCAAATCAAGTACTAGAAGTTTGACTTCACATCAGGGTGGATAACTCAAACCCTGCATAACATTTGGGCTCTTATGAAATGGACCACAATGTGAGTTGTGTTTACCCCTAACTGTTCAAAAGGTAAAGAGGTTCCCTTGGAACACAGCCCACAGAGAAATAAGTCAGGCAGAAAAAGGTAAATACTCTGTGATATCACTTACATGTGGAATCTAAAAAATAAACAAACTAGTGAATATAACCAAAAGGAAAGAGGCTCACAGTTATAGAAAACAAACCACTGGTGACCAGTGGGGAAAGGGAAGCAGGAAGGGGGCAAGGTAGAGGGAGAGGATTAAGAGGTACAACTGTTATGTAGAAAATAAATAAGCTTCGGAGTTCCCATCGTGGTGCAGCGGAAACAATCCAACTAGGAACCATGAGGTTGCAGGTTCGATCCCTGGCCTCGCTCAGTGGCTTAAGGATTGGGCATTGCCATGAGCTGTGGTCAGACATGGCTTGGATCTGACATTGCTGTGGCTATGGTGTAGGCTGGCAGCTGTAGCTCTGATTCGACACCTAGCCTGGGAACCTCCAGATGCTGTGGGTGCAGTCCTAAAAAAAGAAAAAAAAAGAAAAAAAAAAAGAAAAGAAATAAGCTTCAAGGCTATATTGGACAGCAAAGGGAATAGAGCCAATATTTTATAAGGACTATAAATTGAATATAACCCTGAAGAATTGTGAAACACTATGTTGTACACCTATAACTTATATAATATTGTATATCAACTATATTTCAATTTAAAAAATTGGGTTGTAAAAATAAATCCCCAAAACAGAAAATAAATATCACTATATAAAAGTTAAAAAAAGTAAATAAAACTTTTGGAAAAGAAGTGGAGCTTGAATCAATCCTGGCAGCCCTTTTCCTATACCATTCCTTTCTTCTACCTGGGGAAATATTTCCTTAGATGAAACTCCATCAGACTTTCTACTGTGGCTTCTTTCATAGGAAGCCATAGTAATGGCTCCACAGTTCCTTGACCTTTGCTGTTTTCTTTTCATCAGTATGTTTAAAATTGCTAACAGACCTTGGTTATAACCACACTTGGTCAGGAATAGCCTCTATCTCACAGAAACTATTTCAGCTAAAAATTCTTCAAGCCAGTGCCCCCTGTTGATCAATGCCACACTGTACAAACCCAGGTCACCTTTACCGAGAACAGATGGTATCCATGGAAACAGTGTGGGCATCTCTAATTCTCCCCAACCTGCCAGGACCCTTGCCCCTTGTCCACTGCACGCACGTGCACCAGGCTGGAATCTGGGGAAGCCACTTACATCCTGCCTCTCAGGGCCTTGGCTTTCTGTTCTTCTTCCAGGTTTCTAGGAGGTGTGGGCGGGGTCATGCCCTCATTCAGGCAGCCTGTGGGGTCTTTCAAACTCCCCCGGTATGAGCCCCCTTCCAGACTCTGAAAAAAGAAAAAGAAACAGCCTTAGAGACGTGTATATGGGAAGGTTGTCTGGACGCCCTCATGCCCCCCAGCTCAGCCACAGCCACCTTGGTAGATCAGTCACCAAGGCTGCTCTCACTGAACCTCAGTGAGGCACCAGGAAGCCAGAGACCCCACCTTCCTGCAGCAGGGAGCCCAGAGCTGCCGCCTTCTCAGGCAATCAGGATGTATTTGGCGTTAGGCAGGGGCTGCCAATTCCCCCAGACATAATGAATATTGTCAAAGTGACTGATCTCTGGGTAAGAGCTCCAGAGAGAAAGCGAATCATTGCAATTCTACACCAAACATTCAGTTAGAACAGAAAATCAGTTGCAGGATTACCACATGTGAACTGACGAGGGGAGGGGAGTGAGAGGAGAATTTGCTTGGTAAAGTCATGTTTGTTAAACTAGCTACAGTTTTCTCTGAGGATGCCAATGAGATGTGGATAAGAAGAGGTAAACAGATTTTGCTGTTTACCTCAAAATACTAATGTGATAAATATACTAATTCACACTGCCTTGTTATATGTTCAATAAAAACTGAAACAAATTAATATCTCTATATTCTGTAATGTCTAAACACCAACTGGATAGATTATGTAGACAATAAAATGATAATCATGAAGACTGTGGCAACATGTGAACATAGCAATAGTAGCTGTAGCAATAGATGTTTTCTAGAAACATCTTTGCCAAGGTTATTTACCAAGGGCTTTCTTTAGTTTATTAATGCCTTTCATCTCTTTTAATTAAGGTGCTGCAGGACTGAGAAACAAATTAAAGGGATTAATATGTTACTCTAGAAAGAGCTAAGGGTAAAGGATTCTAATCCCAGCTCTGCTAGTTCCTGAATGATCTTAAGTGAGAAGCTAAAATCATTCCATGTTTCAGTTTTTCTCAATTTTCAAATTGGGCCCCTCCTTTGTACAGATCTCTAAGGAAGAGGCAGAGACATAAGTTGTACATGCTCCTGAAAGACTAAAAATGCTCTCTAATGGTGAGTTCCCCCACTTCCTCCATGGATGGAATGATTAAACAATAGGGATACAAAAAATGGGGTCAATCTTAACATTTTTATAAGTGCTGTATTAGAAAGAGGACACAGTGACACATTTTATTTTGCAAATTGGCATTAACCATGTGGATAAACAGTAAAACAAGATCAAAGTCAAGGTGGGCAACTGTAAAACTAATATGAGAGAGTAATCCAAACTATCCATACAAGATGCCTGTCTACTACAGCCACTGCTGTAGGAAAAGGAAAGGCTTTGAACACATCAGTCCTAAGGTTAAAGTCACAAAAATCAAGAAGTGCCCCTGAAGGGAGTAGTAACAAAAGGCTTCAGCATGGACTTAAACAACTTGAACTTGAAGTACCTGTCATGAACTCACTTAGCTGCTGTATTTCAAGATAGGCTGAGGAGAGGTAGGAAAAGTCCAGGGGAATGAAACAAAAAGCAAATGAGGTGACCGATGGGCCATTATTCGAGAACAGGCAGGGGACATTAGAATTGGAGGCTGAAAAACTTAAAGCTGAGAAGAGATGTCAACCTTATTTTCCTCCACCCCACCCCCAAATCAACAGAATGTGCCAAGGGCCAAACATGAATCTGTCACTAACCCTAGAAACCAGCATTAAGAGGACAGGGTTTTCATTCAAGCTTGAGAGAGGGAATTTCTCTTAACTTGAAATGAAGGTATTTCACAGAACAAGCAATCAACCATGGGACGTTGTCCTCCAGAGAAGCAGCCTAGGCTAAAAATATAGAAAGGTCAAGAAGAGTTGAGCTAAATTTATAGATTCAGGATCTGTAACCAGTTATTAAGGAAATGAGTGTCTGGCGCTGAGGCTTGACAAGCCACTGGACAGATAGGTTTTCCAATGACATGTGACATATCCCCTGGTGCCATCACCAGAGACAGGCTTCCTAGGCAGATGGACCCAGCTGGTGACTGATCTGATTATATGCCTTTTACTTCCCTTCTCCCTGTCCCCACTTTCCTGTTCCAGCCTTTGTTCTGCAGCCTGTTGGCTGGCAGAGTGCTGGCTGACATCTCTGCTACAAGGCCCTTCTTGGACCATTCAGCTTGGTGTGGTCCACTTGCAACTATCCTACATCTAAGGTATCCAAAGTGCTTGCACAGGGAAGTATGTTCCATCTCCTCCTGCCCAACCTGTTACATGACCAAAGAAGCCCAGGCTTCCTCTGAGGAAGGACTCTCTGGGATGGAGCTGAGGAAGGCAAGGGCAGTGAGGGAGGAAGAAAAGGGAAATACAAGGGTTGGCTAAGCTGTCTGCTGGAAATCTGTCTCAAATAATGCTGTTGGCTGTAAATGTTTCTCTTAATTCAAGAGTGATTTCCTCTGAGGACCTGGCTACCTGTGCTAGACCTGGGCTATGGGGTCCGAGCCAAGGGCAACTATGAGTGACCTGCAATTGTCTGTGCTGTTCCCCTAGGGACACAGGAGGTGATGGCTGGTTGATGAGTAGTGGGCTGTGCAGTCACAGGAAGGACTTCTGCTCTCTCTGGGCCTCCAGCCACAACAGTTTCAATAGACAAAAAAAAAGACATACAAAGGAGGGCACAACAAATGTTGCAAATGGGTGTTCCTGTAGTTGGTGCAAGTCCAAGGAAAAGAAATGCAAATAGAATTCAAAAAAGTAGACCAAGTATAGAAGAAGGCTGTTGCCACAATAAAAAATGAACACATCCCCTGTCAGCTGGGTCTTGGAGCACATAAAACGCCCTTCCTCTGGGCTCTTATAAGCACATTTTACACATCTCTGAACAGCATTCATTATACAGTGTTGTGACTCATCATATCTTTGTACTCAAGCAAATTATTGTGCTTCTACTACTTGCTGAGTATTTGCAAAGTGCTGGAGAAATGAAGATCGATAAGATGATCCCCTGCCCACCATAACCTAAGCCACCATGGGCATCCTTCTAGACAGGAGGGGTATCATGGAAGATGAAAAAAAAGAGCAGGCAGCAGGTGGCTCTATGGTGGGGTGTGGAGGGAAGGAAAAGGCTTAATGGAAAGAGGCAATGCTTGAACTGAGTATTGAGAAATGGAAAGGATTTCGCTGGGTACACCAATGGGAGGACGTTCCAGGCAGGAGGAGTACTGTGAGTAAAGGGTCAGGTTGTGAAACTACACAGGGCAGCCTGAGAAGCTTAAAGCTGCCTGGTATAGGTAGGATACAGAGTGTGAAGTGGGGGAGAGGTGGATTGGTTGGTGACTGCGTGCTATGTGAGCTGGGGGCATGGGTACTGGGGAAAGAAGAAGTAGGGAGTGAAACAGTCAGGCCTTTAGAAGCATGCAGGATCAGCTCTTAAGGAGCCTTGTGTGTAATATGTAATCTGCAAACCCCCCAAATCACTATGCTGTATACTTGCAACCAACACAAGATTGTAAGTTGACTATGCTTCAATTAAAAAAAAGGAAGTAAAGGCTTTACCTACTACTTTTTTCTCTTCTTTTAAAAATTTTTTTGGCTACACCCGCAGCATGTGGAAGTTCCCAGGCCAGGGATCAAATCTGAGCCACAGCAGTGACCCAAGCCACTGCAGAGACAATGATGCATCCTTAACCTGCTGTACCACAGTGGAGACTCCAGAAAGATCAGTCTGAAAGCTCCTAAAAGCTTTTTTTGTGACTTGGAAAAATGCTTCTGATATGACAGTTAAGGAAAACAGAACTTGAATTTTATATACTCTGTAATTAATTACATCATTTTAATCTTTCAGGATCTCCCATTGACCTGCAGCGCAGGACTCAGCAATATGACAGTTAAGGAAAACAGAGCTTGAATTTTATATACTCTGTGATTAACTCCATCATTTTAAAAGGTGTCTAAAAGAAAATATATCTAAATTTTAACATTGAACATGCCTAGATGATATTATGAGATAGAATTTGTGTTTAAACTCTGGTTATTTTTCCAACTTTTCTTGAATGAGCATATAATGCTTTCATTAGTCAAAAAGAACTATTAAAAGTTTTCTTTTTTTAAGAAAAGATCTTTTTTTTTAAAAAAGAAAAGATCCTTCCAGCATTCATGTGAAGAGACATCAGGTTAAAATCAGTGAGGAAATGTTTGCAATAGTCCAGGCAGGAGAGGATTCTGAGCATCAGCCCTAGACTCTGAGCTCCACTAGGGAAGGTTCTGTGTTGGCAGGCTGGCACATAGTAGGACTCCAAGCATTTACTGAGTGTAACTCAATAAAGAGTTTTATATAAAACTCTTGGGGAGAGGTCAAAGCTCACCTGATGAAACAATAGGTAAGTTTCTGGTCCAGCACCACCTACCACACCTACCACATCAACCTCTCAGCTGCCCCACCCCTTTATAAAAATTAATATAAAATCCCGACTAAGAAAGTATTAGAGGTTAGTCATTCCCAGGCAAACTGGAGGTAAGGGTAGGGAAGACATTTTACAGCAGAAAAACTGAAGTCTGGATTTTTCAGGCAAATGACAGCACAGGTTTGTGACTTTGGGTGAACTACTCCTGGTGGAAATCTAAACTATTCTTTTTTAACAAGCTTGGGAATCTTTTCCACAGATGGATGCTAGAGGAACTTAGCATCGTATCTACACTGGATACGGTGGGGCCATTATTTCCTCTATCGGGACTATGAACTTCGGTTAACTCTGCTTTTGACAAAACAAGCTGATTCATCTAAAGGAGGACAAAGCACACACACAAATGCAGGCTGGCCCCAGCCATGTTCTGTGGCTCACAGGCTGAACTAGGGAGGTGAACGCTGCCAAGGTAGGAGAACCAGAGGATGGAAAGTCTCTCTGAGGCAGGTGGGACTGATTCTCAAGATGCCAGGCCACCACATAGATAGACTAAATAAGCATTCAGTCCTGGTCAGCCCCTTCCCTAAAGACAGGATTTTCAGCCAAAGGTTCATCTGTGCCATCCTGAGCTTAAGGAACTACTGTGATGTGCCACTTGAAGACAGGAGCTCAGGGGGGAGGCTCTCTTACTAGAGGTCTCATATTTCATCTCAGGCAGGTGAGAGAATCCTGGGTTGTTTAGAGGTACACTCAGTTCCCACCAGGAAGCCAGGAAGCTCTTGTTCCTCAAGCTTGAGGAATAAAACTAAATCATAGATTGTTAAGCTATTACCCTGCAACATTCACCCGGCCTACTGATCCATTGACTAACAAATACGGTGACCCTGTGTTCAGGGTGTGACTACAGAAGATAAAGTATGACTGGTTCCCTTTCCCTGCCCTTTACAATGCAAATGAGGTGGCTGGGAGCTAACAGCTGTGGGCTGTTCACTTATCAGCTTACAAAGAGCATTCACACCTTAGTCAGTCTTCATCATAACTCTGTTGAGATTAGCTTCAGGTAGACAGAATGATCATTGTTATTCAAAAAGATACATGAATCCCAGTGTTCATAGGAGCACTACTCACAATTGCCAAGACATGGAAGCAACACTGACAGGTGGAACGCAGAAAGATGTGGTACATATATACAATGGAATACCACTCAGCTATGGAGAAGAATGATACCATGTCATCTGCACCAACATGGATGGACCTAGCGATTATCAGACTAAGTGAAATAAGCTAAATAAGGACAAATATATATGATATCACTTATCTATGGAATAAAAAAAAGATACAAATGAATTCATTTATAATATAGAAATAGACTTACAGACATAGGAAAAAACTTATGGTTTACCAACAGGGAAAGGAGGAGGAAGGGTAAATTAGGAGGTTGGGATTAACAGGTATGCACCACTAATACATAAGACAGATAACCAACAAAGACCTACTGTATAACGCAGGGAGCTATATTCAATATTTTGTAATAACCTATAAGGGAAAAGAATCTGAAAAAGAATATGTGTGTGTGTATAACTGAATCACTGTGTTGTATACTTGAAACTAATACAACACTGTGAATTGACCATACGTCAATTAAAAAAAATCATTGTTGATAAGTGAAATAAAAGAGAGGCCCAAGTAGACTAAGTAGGTTGCCCAAGGCCACACAATAAGTGGCAGAGGCAGCACTAATACCTAGGTCTTCTGATTCCTTACATAGCAGCAGCAGCAGCAGCAGCAGCACCATCAGTATATCTGTCTAGGGAAAACTTCAGTAAAAATCACCCAGGAAAAGCAGGGGGAGTCCTTAGTCCTGGCTTAGAGTTAAAGATAATACTTTAAGACAAAACCCAGAAAAAGTGTTTGAGCTCTATTTGGGGGGAGGCTCTCGGTAAACAAAAGTATTGATTAAAGACCAAGGCTGGCAGGTGAGATCTCAGAGGCGTCCATTATGTCCAGAGGGACTCACTCGAGGAGTTTCCAAGGGTCTTTGGGGTTTTACCTGCACTGCAGCTGAGTGAGGACCTTCTGTCCTGGTTCTCAAACAGCAGCTCTCCAGCAGCAGAGAGCCCAACTCCTGGGGGAGTAGCTTTGGTGTAGTCATGACCATATGATCCTAAAGCACCAAGGGCAGCTTTAGGACTCAGGGACAGAAGGCATCTCATGGCTTCTGGGCAGAGCTTGGGGGCCAAATGATTCTAACAATAGAATCTGGTGTCATCTCTTGAGCAACCAAAAAAAGAAAGCAGAAAGAATCTAAGCCCTAGAAATGATGTCCAAGTATGCTAGATGTGCCTGTAACATTTCCAGACTGTTAACTGGGCAGGACCTTATTTTTTCTTCTTATACTGAACTGATTTCCATCCATGGGTTCTGTCCTCTGGAGCCACCAAGAGGGAGACTTGTCCTTCCTCCCCATGGCAGGGCTCAATTATTAGAAGATAGCTCTTGTGTCTTCTCTTTCCTAACTTCTTCCAATACTTAACCTCAGCTTCTTCAACTTTCTTTCCAATGACACGGACCACATGGTATTGGTTACTTCTTCCAGGGCCCTTCCATTGAGCTCAAGAACATTTTAGAATGCTGAGTTCAGAACCTAATGCATGACTCAGCCACAAATTTTGACAGGCGTGGTCTGAAGGGCTTGGCGTACAATGGGCTATTACGCCCCTTGAGCTGTATGTTCTACTTTGATTAACCCAGCCTATGACCACACTGGCTATTTTGGCAGCTTGCACACAGTTTTTTTTTTTTTTTTGCTTTTTAGGGCCACACCCATGGCATGTGGAGGTTTCCAGGCTAGGGGTCAAATCGAAACTACAGCCGCCAGCCTACACACAGCCACAGCAACACCAGATCCTTAACCCACCAAGCGAAGCCAGGGATCACATCTGAAACCTCATGATTCCTAGTCTGATTCATTTCCGCTGTGCCATGATGGGAACTCCCACACAGTCACATTTATAGTCAAATCAAAACTCCAGAACTTTCTGGGGCTTGAGAGCATACCCTCTTCTAGGCTAGCTTATTCCTAATGAGGAATAGGTATACCAGTCTCAGACGTGAGGACGAAACTCAGTATTCTCAAATACAGCTGAGGAAGCCAGCCCCTACCGATGCTCTGTCACTAGCCTACTGTGGACATGTATTGGGATGGGAAAAGAGAAAGTAGAGGAAAAGAGAAAGGATCGGATTTGGTAAGAAGATTCCAAGAAACCTAACCACTGCTCTCACATTCCTGTCCATGACTCTGGCTTGGTTTTATATGTTTGGCCAAAGAAATCTCTATAATTCTGGGCTCACTGCAGAGCCTCAAAAAGTAGCTATTTGGCGAAGAAGTTAAAGCCCTTATTATGGTAAAATTACTGCCAAAAGGCCATTCATCCAATACCTATTTGTTGAGAGCCTGTTAGAGGACTGAACAGTTCCAGGATTATCCTACACTCCCTCTGCTCTGGGACGTTTGCTCTTGTGAGACTTCTCAACATCCTCACTCACCTGTTTAACACCTGACCTACTGATCACACAAACCAGAGGCCCATGGATGCTCCCGACAGGTCTAAGGTGAACCGTAGCAGCAGGAAAGTGGTAATCCAAAATACAAAAAAATACAGAGTTTTGGAAACGTGTTTTCTGGTGGAAATGCAGATGACTTGTACATACTAATAAAAGGAGGAGGAAATGGAGTTCCCGTCGTGGCTCAGTGGTTAATGAATCCAACCAGGAACCATGAGGTTGTGGGTTCAATCCCTGGCCTTGCTCAGTGGGTTAAGGATCCGGTGTTGCCGTGAGCTGTGGTATAGGTGGCAACTCCATGGCATTGCTGTGGCCCTGGTGTAGGCCGGCAACTACAGCTCCGATTAGACCCCTAGCCTGGGAACCTCCACATGCCACAGAAGCGGCCCTAGAAATGGCAAAAAAAGACCAAAAAAAAAAAAAAAAAAAGGAGGAGGAAATAACGTCCTGAGGGACTAATCATCTAGCTGCAGGGTGGGGGGCGGGTAAGCTGCAAGTAAAAAGATGAAGATATTTTAACAGATAACACAACAGGACCATCCAGAGAAGTGGGGACATTCCAGAGAAGTGGGGTGGTATGAACAGAAACTTGGGGGAGGACAGTCAAGTGCACGTTTGGGGATAGTGAAGAAAACAATTTGGTTGGAGCAGAGTTCATCAACCAGAATAATGTGTGGATGCTGGAAAGGAAGGTTGGAGAATAGGCACAAAATATTAGACTGCTGGGTAAGTATGGCATTTACGGGCCAGGGATTTCTAAACTTTGATTATACTCTTCAATTAGTAAACACAATTTTGGCCATGCACTCCCCAAACATGAAACTTATTTAAAAATTGTGTTTTTGGACTTTCCTTGTGGCCTGCAGCATAATCGTTCAGTGTTGTCACTGCTACAACTCTGGTTCAATCCCCGGCCCTGGAGCTTTCACATGCCGTGGGTGTGGCCAACCAAAGAAAAAAACTGTATTTCTGTACTCCTGCTTTATCCTAATGCACATAGTAAAACGTACTCAAAAGTTTAAAAATGAGTTAAAGAGAATCTAATATTTTCTTTTAGCACTTCAAAAAACCATCTTGTGTACCCTAAATTGGAGACTATTGCTTGTGTTGGCAAGAGGGAAGCAGTGAGCCCTTGCTGAGGCAGTAAAAGAGAATGGAGCCTGGGAGGTGGATGGTGTGGAGGGGGATTAAGCAACCGCTACTCTGTGCATGAGGTCAGGGCCCATGCATAGGTGGTGAAACAGAAAACGCAAAAAAAAAAGGGGGGGATTAAAAAAACTACACACACACACACACACACACACACACACACACACACACACACACACACACTGGAATACTACTCAGCCATGAAAAAGAAAAAATAATGCTATTCACAGCAACATGGATACAACTAGAGATTTTTAACAATTATAGTTGATTTACAATGTTGTGCCAATTTCTGCTGTACAGCAAAGTGACCCAGTCATATATATATACACACACACATACACACATACATATATATGTATGTATGTATATAAACACATTCTTTTTTAATATCATCTCCATATATATATAAGAACACATCTTCTTAATCCATTCATCTGTTGATGGATATTTACGTTGTTTCCATGTCTTGGCTATTGTCGATAGTGCTGCTATGAACACAGGGGTGCACATATCTTTTTGAGTTGTAGTTTTGTCTGGATATATATTCAGGAATGGGACTGTTGGATCATATGATAATTCTATTCTTAGTTCTCTGAGGAACCTCCATACTGTTTTCCATAGTGGTTGTACCAATTTGCAAAAACTCCCATCCAATAGTGCAGGAGGTTTCAAAAAGGAATGACTCTTTAAGGAAAAACATTTTGAGTATGAAGAGTATTTATGGGTCAGTGTGGAGAGGAAAGGAGAGGAAGTGAGGCGTGATCAGGGAGATGGGCTTTGAAAAGTTAGTGCAGTGCCCATAAGAGCACTTGATTCCCTGCATTGAGACAGCGAGAGATGACAGGAGAGGAGACAACCTTCGGGAGTTTGTCACCAGCACTAAAAATACCTGCTAAATATATTTTTAAAAATTAAGATGGAACATAAGAAAGAAAAAGTCATGCGTTAATTTCACTGCTACTCTGTAAGTTGGGGTATTTAAAAAGGAAGTTACTGTAACCAAAGTTATGATCAGGCAGTTTTCCCTAGAAAGCAACCATCATTTTCCAAGTGGAAAAGGGTTTACATGGCACTGATTAATAGGGCTGTCCAGCAGAAGTCTGTCAGAAGCACAGACATTTATCCTAATGAGAGTTACAGGGAAGACCGAATGAGTGACATGGATGAGAGCAAAGGACAGGAAAATGCTTCAAACTGTCTCCCTGTAGTGACACACTTACGCGTGAAATTATGGGAGTAGAGGACTAGCCCTGTGCAAATGAGCTGTTCAACAGGTAGCTCTTTCACCAACATTCTGCCAAAACCTTGAATGAGCTCAGACTCATAACCCTTCCCTCCAACGGTCTGATAGGTCCAAGAGACAGTCACAGGCTAGACCCGTTTTCAGTGGTGCACACTCATGATGGGGATATTCACCATCTCCCTTAAGCTGGCATGAGGCAGCCACACATTTTGCCCATTTCCCTTTATGTTCAGCCATTTCCTTTTGCAAGATTTTGGAAGCTAAAAGACTATCTGAGGTCCTTGAATAAAATTACTCAGTGCTTTCAAAGATCCAATTCAAGCCTGTGTCTCAGCAGCAAAATCAGCTTCAGGGCTAAGGAGACACACATCAGTCACTGCCCAATCACCATTTCCCTACAGGCCGGTGGACCAGGCTTACAGGGAGGCTATTTTGTCTTGGATACTTTTCACCTCTCATCAATGCCACAATCCCAAAAGGATCTGTTAATTGCCCATGTCTATTCCCATATGAAGCCAAAAAGGACTCGGGGGTGCAGTGTTCTTAGAAACCATCATTAGCTGGAAATGATCCTACAGGAGGAATGAGGACAGGTGCAAAGGAGAACATGGCAGACAGAGGTCAGGCCCGGGGAGCCACAGGAAGTGAGACCCGCAGGACTGCCTCCAGGACCCCCACTTACCAGCTTGCTTTTGACCAACTGTTCTATTGCACTGACAAGGTCTGCAGCAGTAGGTACTTCGGTGGAAGCCTGCCGGGCTGCTAGCAAAGAGGAGGACTGCAAGACATTGAGCAGCAAAGGAAAAGCAGATTAGCGAGGAATGAGGAATAGCAATTAGGAAGCAACCCAGCAAGTCCAAAGCCCAAGGCGGGCAAGGAAAGCAAAGCTCTATGTTTAGAGGGAAGAGATGACAGAGGGAGACAGGGAATAGTGTGGGTGTGGGGCAGGCCTGCCTGATCCCTTGTCAGGAGTCCTGGCCAGCATCGAAGCAGGGCTGGGACAAGGATCTCCTTAGGCAGGCCTCCAGAAGAGCTGAGGGGAGGGGTCACTGGGTTCCCAGGAGGCCAAAGGGAATGGCTGCACCCACTGTCAGCGATGGGGGAGGGGGCAGACAGGACTTTGGTCACTACAGGGCTGCTCATTGCTGTTCCAGGAAATGAGGGGTCAATAAACCAGCTTCGAGTGGATGCAAAGATGACGAACTGTCCTTGCTTTACTTAGATGTATGTAGATCTTTGGAGCTCCCGTCGTGGCTCAGTGGTTAACAAACCCCACTAGCATCCAGGGAGACACAGGTTCGATCCCTGGCCTTGCTCAGTGGGTTAAGGATCTGGCATTGCCATGAGCTGTGGCGTAGGTTGAACACGTGGCTCAGATGTAGCATTGCCGTGGCTGTGACGCAGGCCAACAGCTGTAGCTCCGATTAGACCCCTAGCCTGGGAACCTTCACATGCCACGGGAGTGGCCTTAAAAAGGCCAGAAAAAAAAAAAAGATGTATGCGGATCTTCAATATACATCATCATGTGTGTCAAGCAGCAATGCTAGGGGCAGGGTTCCTGGAGACCAGAAACTGCTTCTCCATTCACACACACACCCACACCCACCCACACACACTCCTCCACAAACACAGCTGCGCATCTGTTTCTGGTAAGGCCTCCGAACTGAAACACTGGGGAAGTAATAAAGGGCTTTAGCAGGACCAATGCGTCTTGTGCTGGAGCAACCAGAGACTCTCCTGGTCACCAGGAGGCTCCAGCCCAGGACCTTTCCTCCTCCCCTCCCACCAGCACAATGACTGGTCCATGGGACGGTTTGGTCAACCTGAGGGCCAGTGTTTTGTTTTTGCTCTTTCCTTCCTTCTCCTCGATAAGAAATTGGGAGAGAAATGGTTAACCCTGCACTTCAAGGCGGAGGACCATGGTGTGCTCAGGGCCCCAGGGTCTCATGGGCAAAGTGACTGCGGGAGTAGATGGTTGAACAACCCAGCCTGGGCTCTGCCTTCAAGTCTGTCCCTGAAGTGAGGGGGAAGAGTTTCAAAAAGGAAGCATCTGATTGTCTCATCAAAGACTTACTTTAGGTCTCTGCTTCTGAGATGGACTAAAAAAATCAAATAAATGTCATGGGGTGGTGGTAGGGGGGCAACACTCTTTTTCCTCTCGTGGGGAATGTGGGGAAAACAGCTTAAGTCTGTTTGGAAATCCAAGTTATCTACTTTTTGATCTTGTAACCCTACCCCTGGGAACTTCTCCCAAGGACAGAAGTCAAAAAAACAAATGTTGTATGTACTCAGTGATCTGTAGCAATATTAGCCAGAGCAGCACAAATTGGAAACCACCCAGGATATCCTAAAACATGCTGGTCAAGCAAGTGATGACACATCAAATCAGTGAGTTACTGTTCAGCTATTCAAATTGTTGTTAAGAAGGTAAAATTACTACGATTTTAGGAAATAGTAAACATTATGAATATTTAATTTTTTGTCTTTTTAGGGCCGTACCCAAGGCATATGGAGGTTCCCAGGCTAGGGGTCCCATCAGAGCTACAGCTGCCAGCCTATGCCACAGCCACAGCAACACCAGATCCGAGCCACATCTGTGACCTACACCACAGCTCACAGCAACACCAGATCCTTAAGTGAAGCCAGGGATCAAATCTGCATCCTCATGCATACGAGTCGGGTTCGTTACCATTGAGCCAAGATGGGAACTCCTGAATATTTAATTTTATAACTATTAAAAATATAAAACACTGAACACATCATATGCACACTGTAACTATAAAAATAAAACATGCATGCGTATGAACAGATAGAAAACACAGAGAAATATTTGCACAACATCAGAATGGGTGACTTTTAAAAATTCCTTTTACACTGTTGTAAGAATTATTTTGATAAACCAACTCCATTTGCTAGAAATTCTGAAGCTCATCCCACTTCTCAGACATTCCAGAAAAACCAATGTTCAGAAGTCAAACAGCAAGGCTGAGGAGGTTAATGTATCTAAAAAGAGGCTCTTGCCATCTGCTGTAATCCTGGTTAAGCAAAAGGCTACACAGTTGACAGGAGGTGGGGGAGGGAGTCGACATTCTCGGTTAAAAATTACCAGAAACATCATAACATCCTTTCCCCAAAACAATCTGTGTTTGAGGGAATTCGAGGGGGAGGGTTCGTGACCTTTCCTTATCTTATGCAAACTGGCACCTCCATGTAGGGGGTGGTGTGGGATGGCAGATAATGAGACCTGTGCACCCTGTGGCCACCCCCCCCTCCACTATCACTGTTTCTAGGACCTTTTACAACAGGCCTCTGGGAACACCGCAGGCTGGTCCTCGTTCCCGTCTCAAGGAGAAGCTCAGGCATTTCTGCCTCTGGGAGTCCAGGATAGGCATCCCGCCATGTCTCCTGCCACGTCTCCTCCCCACAGTCCAGAGTCAGAGCTGGCCCTGGAAACCAGGGCCACCAACATCACCTTCGGAGGGGCTGTCACTGTGCTTCTCATGGGCGAGTCACAGAGAAGGTCAGGGACCACATCTCCGTCATGGGCCGAGCCCTAGAAAATGTCCTTCTGGCTTCGCACAGAGGAAGACCTCAACTAATGTCTAGGGGCTACGGATCCAAATGCAAAGCAGAGAGAATTAAAACAAGAGCGGGGATAGCATCAGAAAACCAAAGTGCTGCCTGAATTGTACCCTGGGTGCTGCTGGAAAGGTCTGCTCCCTGCTGTGTGTGCTGGGCCCCCCACCTCCAAGGGGGCTGCCGACTGCCAGACGCTAAAGAGCACATGGAGACCCCGGGAATGACCAACCACCACCACCGACGTGATAAAACAGGCTCCGGAAAACAAAGACGAAGGACAATCAGAAACTGCCACCACCACCTCAACCTCCAGAGTCCGCTAGGACAGCAGCTTTGAGAGAAGGCAGGAAAATGCCCCAGGGTGAGAGCCTGGCTGGTGAGGAAGGCCAGTGACGGAGCACACAGCGAAAGCAGGGATCTGCCCAGGCTCGGCTCAGTACCTGGAAGCACATGCGACCTGAGTCTTGGCTCCTGAGCAATTGAGGAGGTCACCCTGCACCCTGAGGCTTGGTGGATAGTCATGTTTTGGACACCCGTGAACCTCTGCGTGTCAATGAGCCAGCGAATTTTGCAAATCAAAGAACTGAGGCCACCTGGCATGCTAGGTTTACCCACTTCTGACAACAACTTCCCCTTAGCAGTTTCTCCATCTCTTATGCCATGTTTGCACAGGGCTTAACTGGAAGTTACTGTGATTTGGATTTTAGAGTTGAGGATAAAGAAAACAATCAACTGACACAGCAGCTAAATTGTTCAGGACCTAGAGCCACCCCACATTCCTCTCTGAGATAAACAGTTCCTTTGGGATCTGCTGCTTCCACAGACAGAGCCATTACTCTTCATCAACAGGCGGGATCCTAGGCCCATTTCCACGTGGAGAATTCTATATCCACCCCTGCCCTGCCTGGAATGAAGTCGGACCACCAGGGCTGGGGAGGGGACCCTACCCACACAGAGAGAATCTACATCACCTTGGACTCTCGTGGTGTAAGAGATAACAAAGGAGAAAGCGTATCACTGCCCCCACCATACCCAAAAAATGACATCACACATTTTACACATGGCTCTTCCAAGTGAGAAAGAAGTCCTACCATCTCGTCCTGCGTGGGGTCATTGTCGAAGATCTTCATGGGCGGAGGGAGCGGGGTGTGTGACTCTTCATCTGGCTCATCTTCCCCCCAACCTTTCTTGCTCTTCTAGAACAAAAGCACAGCATTAGTCACTGCTTCTCAAAGTTAAAGATGCCCATGGGTTCAGAACTTGGGATTTTAAAAAAGCAACATATAAGATAAGCTCCTTTCTCAACACACTCTTGTGGTTTTCTGCTTCAGAGTCGTCTTCTTCTTCTTTTTTTTTTGTCTTTTCTAGGGGCGCTCCCACGGCATATGGAGATTCCCAGGCTAGGGGTCCAATCGGAGCTACCGGCCTACACCAGAGCCACAGCAACTCAGGATCCGAGCCACCTCTGCGACCTACACCACAGCTCACAGCAACGCCAGATCCTTAACCCACTGAGCAAGGCCAGGGATCGAACCCGCAATCTCATGCTTCCTAGTCAGATTCGTTAACCACTGTGCCACGACAGAACTCTGGCTTCAGTGTCTTCTAATGCAGAATGGGCACACCTGCTTATTTCAAAGGACAGTGAGGACAACATGGGGAACCACACACATACACACACACACACATACAAAACATCTATCTTATTGACTAGCCGATAAAAAAGCTGAGAGTGGTCAAGTAGAAATTAACTTTTTAAGTTTATGAAGGACTATTAAACCACAATCTAAATATCAACAGGCTCTCCTGCTACTCTCAGAGGGAGAAAAGGCAGACAGCACAAAGTTACAAAGAGAGTCTGGTTTCACATCAGGAAGAGTTTCTCAGCCACGTCCGTGACCAGAGTAGGTTAGTTTGCCAGATAAAAGAGTTCCCTCATTACCCAACTAAATACACACTATGGTTTTTTTTGGGGGGCCGTACTTGCGGCATATGGAGGTTCCCAGGCTAGGGTTTGAATCGGAGCTACAGCTGCTGGCCTACACCATGGCCACAGCAACGCCGGATCCGAGCTGCGTCTGCAACCTACACCATAGGTCACGGCAACGCCGGATCCTTAACCCACTGAGTGAGGCCAGGGATCGAAACTGCAACCTCATGGTTCCTAGTTGGATTTGTTTCCGCTGTGCCACAACGGGAACTCCAATACACACTATGTTTTGATCACAGAATCTCAGCTTTGGAAAGGATGGATGCAAGAGGTCACTGTGTAGTCTGACCTCTCGGCGAGCACAGGTCTCTCCAGCTGTGATATGAAGTCACAAAGTCTCCCAAACCTTCCCACGAGGGGAGCTCATTTGTTTTCATGAAGGCCCCTTTCATGACCGGTTGAGTCTCCGTTAAAGGCTGCAACCCTGCCGACTGTAAATCCTCAGCTGTCAATCATAACTGATTACTCCAGAGCAACCGGGAGCTGACTACTCCCTCTTATGTAGGGCAGTGCTCAGCATGCTGGACAACAGCCATCCCCTCCCAATGGAGTCTTCTGTTGTCCAAGTGAAATGGTCTCCATCCTTTCACTCTGATCCTAAACAGGCCTAGTAGGTTTAATGTAGTCTTTAGTAGAGGCTGGGGACTTGGTGACCAGCCGGCTCCCCATGGGCCCAGACCCCTATCTCCAAATCTGGCAAAATGACGTATGTCTGCTGGGTATCCTAGGTGCCTGTCAGTCTCTAAACTGGTCACAAATCAAACTGGCAAGGTCTTGTGAATACAAAGATCACCTGGAGATCAGAAGACCAACTACTGGGAACTAGAGACTGGCCAGGTGGCAAACCTTGGGGCAGGCGGCCTCTCCAGGTTCCAGGAAGGAAGCGTGTCAGAAGCCCCTCCCCAAGGCAAGGCTCCGGGGCCAAGTACCTCATCAGCGCTGTCTCCCTGAGGGGTCGTCTCATCCCCAGGCTTGGGAGATCCCAGGTCGAAGCTCTTCCTACCATCTCGCACTTTCTTCTGCTTCTTGATGTTTCCATCTGCTTTCCCGCTGTTGAGCCGGCGCACAGGACTGGTCAGCCACTTCTTCAGGGTGTTGGTGGAGCGCTTGGGCCCAGGTGAACTGTGGATGGAGTTCAGGGAGGGCTGGGCCTGCAGGTTGGCCACCGACTCGGACTTGCCTCCATTTTCACTCGAGGAATGAGAGTAGGCATCTGAGGATACGGACAGACAGACATGGTCGTGTCAGGGGCAGTTAACCAGGCTGCCAGTCTGGGAGGAAGCCCATGCCAACTCAGGAAGCTGGGGCTCAAGGCAGAATGTCAAGGCCAGCTGCAGATCCTGATCAAGGAAACCTCTCTAGAGGGTGACAGCTGCCATTCATTCAATCCACATGTGCTGTGGATACAGGGGGAGACAAAAGACAAAGACTCCTGCCTTTTTGGGAAAAAAAAAATTAAGATCCTAAGCAAGAGCCATCAACCTGTCATAGAGCACCTAGGAGTATTCTCAGACAGCTAAGACAGATTTTATTTTCATAGACCCCTTATCTAGCTACACACACTCACTTGCACACACACACACAATCATATGCACATGTGCACAGAGAGAGAGAGGAGAGCAAAAGAGCAAGAAGGAGCTCGGAAAATAAAGATAAATCCACAGTGCAGTAGTGATTAACTGCCGAAGGGCTGGCATGGACTCTAGCAGATAAGGAAACAGAGTTCAGAGGAGGGTCAGGGCAGCAGGACTGGTCTGAAAAGGTTTAATGGACGAGAGGTGTCTGAGTAGAAGAGAAGTGAGAAGGAAATCTGAAATGGGGGACAGCAGGAGTGAAAGCACAGAGGCAGGAGAATGGAAAAATAAGTTAACCCAGATCCTTAAGTAGAGCCTTTCAATGAAATAAAGATTAACAGAGAAGGATAAGCTGGATGGAAAGAACAGTGAAAACATTTCATGATGAATTAGATGAGTATGAACTTTATTGTGCAACTCTACTGGGTGATCAAAAGGGCTTCTGTTAGTTTGTTCTTCAAATAATCTGGTAACAACATACAACATAGCCTTGGGAAGGAGGGGTGGAATCCAGAAAGCCACACGAGGTGGACCCAGGAGGACAAAGGGATGAATGTGAGGCATTTCAAAGCAAGAATTGATACAGTGAGTGTCTGGATAACCCATCAAAGAGAAGTGGTCTCTCCTATGCTTCTTTTTCTCATTGGTGTAAGTCTTGGGCAAAGACCTGACCAGCTTCACCTCAACCCTTGATGGGCCTCGTTGCCCTGGTACCAGTTTGCATACTGATAGTTAAACCAAACACATGACTACTTATTTAAACAAGGTATTACAGTGGCTTTTTACACCTCCCTATCTCAAAGACTAAATCATCTTTTCCTATAATGACTTTATCTTAGACCTAGAGGAGAGAACTAACCTGGCCTTGGTGGCTGTATGGCCTAGACCTGTTCAATACATTAGAAACAAAAATCTTCTAAAATATGGCACAAAAGGAACCTATCTACAAAGCAGAAACAGACTTACATAGAGAATAGACTTATGGTGGCCGAGGGGGAGGAGGGAGAGAGTGGGATGGACTGGAAGTTGGGGGTACTAGATGCAAACTATTACACTGAGAATGGATAAGCAGTGAGGTCCTACTGTACAGCACAGGGAACTATATCCAGTCTCTTGGGGTAGACCATGATGGAAGATAATATAAGAAAAGGAATGTGTGTGTGTGTGTGTGTGTGTGTGTGTGTGTATGACTGAGTCACTTTGCTGTACAGCAGAAATTGACACAACATTGTAAATCAACTATACTTTAATAAAAAAAATCCTGAAATAGGGCAAATAAATGCATTTACCAATAGAGAGCTGCCTCCGGCTTCTATAACTGGCTGATCTCTGGGGCCCCAAGCTCAGGCTCTTGACCCTGTGGGAACTTTCTTAGATATGGCTAAAGTTCTGTGCATACTTTGGAAACAGCAGCAGAATATCTGCACGTAGAAGCATAAAAATGGAGCTCCTAAAGTCCTCTGGTATGATGGATAACTCACAGGGTGGCTCTGCTCAGGGAGTATTTGGGAATCGACTGACTTGGTGACGTCCCTTTAAGGACAAAGTTGTAATCTTATCTCAGAGAATTCTGTGCTGGCTGTGGTCTAGGGTATGTTGACATTATGTCTAAAGTGTTTGGTATGGGTCAAACTCCTGTTCTCAGAAAGCTGCGTGATAAACATCTCCGCAGCACTGGTAGTGGAAACAGGGCCTCTTATCTTCCGGCTGATAAGCTGCAGAAGCCTTTCAGTCACCAGGTCCCATGATACCACAAGACTCTATTAAATCCAAGCCTTCAAAATTTAGGTACATCAGCATATGCTGGGTCAGCAGAATTAGAGGCCCAGCCGCATGAACTGTGCCTTGTGTTACTAGGCGAGATGGATGATTGTCCAAGTTTTGTTCCATGGCACACCATAGCCTGGCTTTGAGATGCACTCATGCAAATTTTGACTGATCATTTGTCTTCTCTCTCTGTCATCTGGTTCTGCTTTGGTGTAGTCTGTACAAACTAATGGCAGGGGTACAGATTATAAAGTACAAATTAAAATCAAGAGTATTCTCAACTTTGCTGTTTTAAATTTATTCTGTATAGACAACGGAATACAAGTCAGCCACAAAAAAGAACAAAATAATGCCATCTGCAGCAACATGGATGGAACTAGAGACTCTCATACCAAGTGAAGTAAGTCAGAAAGAGGACACATACCATATGATATCACTTATATCTGGAATCTAACACATGGCACAAATGAACCTTTCCACAGAAAAGAAAATCATGGACATGGAGGACAGACTTGTGGTTGCCAAGGGGGGAGAGTCTGGGGTTAACAGATGCAATGCCTTTGGAATGGATAAGCAATGAGATCCTGCTGTATAGAACTGGGAACTGTATCTAGTCACTTATGATGGAGCATGATGGAGGATCATGTGAGAAAAAGACTGTATATATGTATGTGTGACTAGTTCACTTTGCTGTACAGGAGAAAATTGACAGTACCCTGTAAACCAACTATAATGGAAAAAAATCACTTAAAATAAAAAAATAAATTTATTCTGTATAAACAATTAGGGCCATTCAACCACAGTCCACATAAAATAGAATTCAAGAGTTGGAAGCAATCTATAACTCATTATCTAGTTAGGGTCATATATGGAGGCAGGACTACTTCTACATTAGTTTGACTGCATGGTTACAAAAGAATGTGGCATCATCAAGTCTAGAAAATGTGTACTTAGTTTATTGCTACTTAAAAGAATAACTGGCAGCTTATTATGCTCATCCCATCTTTAGACGATGGATGCAATGAGCTGTTTGAGAATTTATTCTAGTGCCTGTCCAGGCGCAACAGTTAACTGATGTGTAACAACCACAACAGTAATACTGTTACCTCATCAAATCTCTGCAAGCTGAGATAGGTACAATTTCGTATGGTTATGGTCTTGGGAAATAGAGTGTTCCAGGAAATTGAGGATCATCATTGATAAGTGGCAAAGAGGCAAGATTTCAACCCAGATCTGACTCCACTGCACATATATTTAATCTTATTCCCACGTCTATGTTTACACCATGTATTCTTTTAGCCGCTATAATTCTTCTAAAAAGGAAAATCAAATCACTAGTCTATGTAACATTTCAACTATACACTGGTTTATAATTACATGTTATAAAATTTCAATGCTGAAAACAATCTTAGTCTCACTAATATTACAGGTAAGGTAATGAAAGCTTGCATATGGGAAATCTGCGGTCACACATGAGTCAGTCATAAAGCTGGGAGCAGAATCCAGGCATCTCTCCATCTCTCCAGAGTTCGGAACCAATGCTTTCTCTTTCGCCCTGAGGCATCAAAACTGCCCATACGATTGATATCCGGTTTTAAGTCACTGGGAAGACAAATGTGCCCCATGGACACTTCAGGTAATAAAGTCCCCTGGGTGTTCTGGTATGCCAACTTGCTTTCTACATCAGAAAAAATAATATTCTGTGGCTGGTTTTACTATGAAATACCTTTTGAAGAGAGAAAAACAGAGAAAAACTTTAATGCCCAGGTGCACACCCCCTAGATATGATACATGTAAACATTTTTGCCACATGTGCTTCAGCTTTTTCTTTTAAATCTTTTTAAAAATTGAAGTATAGTCAATTTTTAAAAGTTGTCTTAGTTTCAGGTGTACAGAAAAGTGATTCAATTATATATGTATAGTGATTCAGTTATATACATATTCTTCTTCAGATGCTTTTCCATTATAGGTTATTACAAGATATTGAATATAGATCCCTGTGCCATGCCGTAGGTCCTTGTTTATCTAATTTATATATAGCAGTGTATGCATGTTAACTACCAACGCCGAATTTATCCTTCCTTTCTCCTTTGGTAACCGTAAGTTTTCTATATCTGCGAGTCTATTTCTGTTTTGTAAATAAGTTCATTTGTATCATTAAAAAAGTTCCAAATATAAGTGTTATCATATGATATTTGTCTTTCTTTGTCTGACTGACTTCACCTAATGTGATAATCTCTAGGTCCATCCATGTTGCTGCAAATGGCATTATGTCATTCTTTTTTTTTTTTTTTTTTTTTTTGGCTGAGTAACATTCCACTGTGTGTGTGTGTGTATGTGTGTGTACACCACACCTTCTTTATCCATTCATGTGTCGATGGACATTTATGTGTTTCCATGTCTTGGCTATTGTAAATAGTGCTTCAGTGAACACTGGGGTGCATATATCTTTTCAAATTAGAGTTTTCTCCAGATAACCTGCCCAGGATTCAGACTGCTGGATCATATGGTAACTCTATTTTTATTGTTCTCCATGGTGGCTGCACCAATTTACATTCCCATCAACAGTACAGGAGGACTCCTTTGTCTCCACACTCTCTCCAATATTTATTATTTGTCGACTTTTTGATGATGGCTATTCTTACTGGTGTGAGGTGATACCTCTTTGTAGTTTTGATACGCATTTCTCTAACAATTAGCGATATTGAGCATCTTTTCATGTGCCTGTTTGGCCATCTAAATGTCTTCTTTGGAGAAAATCTATTTAGGGCTTCTCCCCATTTTTTGATTTTTTTAAAGTTGTATATACCCTGTTTGTATATTTTGGAAATTAATCCCTTATTGGTAGCATCATTTGCAAATATTTTTTTTCCTGGTGTGATGGCTTCCTTTGCTGTGTAAAAGCTTTTTAAAAGCTGTGTAAAAGTTTATTTTTGCTTTCATTTTCGTTACTCTAGGAGACAGATCCAAAAAAAACATTGCTGCAACTTAAAGCAAAGTGTATTCTGCCTATGTTTTCCTCTATGAGTTTTATAGTATCCAGGCTTACATTTAGGTCTTTAATCCATTTTGAGGGTTTTTTTGCATATGATGCTAGAAAATATTCTAATTTCATTCTTTTTACATGAAGCTGTCCAGTTTTCCCAGAAACATCTATTGAAGAGACTGTCTTTTCTCATTGCATATTCTTGCTTTCTTTGTCATAGATTAATTGACTATAAGTGCATGGGTTTATTTATGGGATTTCTATTCTGTTCCAGAAAAAGCTTTTGACAAAATTCAACATCCACTTATGATAAAAACTCTTCAGAAAAAGGACAAAGAAGGAACACACCTCAACATAATAAAGACCATATATGACAAACGCATTGCTAACATACTCAACAGTGAAAAGTGGAAAACATTTTCTCTAATATCAAAAATAAGGCAAGGATGTCTATTCTCACCACTCTTACCCACCATAGTTTTAGAAATCCTAGCCACAGCAATCAGAGAAAAAAAAAAGAAATAAAAGGACTCCAAACTGAAAATGGAGAAGAAAAACTGTCACTATTTGCAGATGACATAAAGCTATACATAGAAAATCCTAAGATACTACCAAGTAAACTACTAGAGCTTATCAATGAATTTGGTAAAGTTCCTGAATATAAAATTAGTACATGGAAATATCTTGCATTTCTATAAACTAACAAATAAAGATCAGAGAGAGAAATTAAGGAAAGAATTCCATTTACCATCACATCAAAAAGAATAAAATATCTGAGAGTAAACTTGCCTAAGGAGGGAAATAATCTATATTCTGAAAACTACTAAGGTGCTGATGAAAGAAATTGAGGATGTCACAGATAGAAAGATATACTGTTTTTGGATTGGAAGAATCAGTATTGTTAAAATGACCATAGATTCAATGCAATCCTTAGCATTTTTCACAGAATTTGAACAAAATAACTTTAAATCTGTATGGAAATGCAAAAGATCTCAAATAGTTGAAACAGTCTGGAGGAAGAGCAGAGTAGGAAGAATCACCTTCCCTGACTTCAGAGTATACTACAAAGCTACACTAATCAAAATAGTATGGTAGGAGTTCCCGTCATGGCACAAATCTGACTAGGAACCATGAGGTTGTGGGTTCTGTCCCTGGCCTTGCTCAGTGGGTTAAGGATCTGGCGTTGCCATGAGGTGTGGTGTAGGTTGTAGACAAGGCTCGGATCCCGCGTTGCTGTGGCTGTGGTATAGGCCAGCAGCTATAGCTCCGATTGGACCCCTAGCCTGGGAACCTCCATATGCTGTGGGAGCGGCCCTAGAAAGGGCAAAAAGACAAAAAAAAAATAGTATGGTAAATGCTCACTCTCATTTTCTGTACGAATCTCACTGTGAACTGGAGACATAGTTCACAAACCTTTACCACCTGCAGATCACACATTGAGTAATACTGCTCTCAGTTCTAAAGCATCTATTTCAAGGTGGAACTGCTGTGTTTTAGTGAACACACATCACTAACTTCACTACCACTAAGTACTGGCAAACTGCTCTCCAGTTTACTCCAACCAACCGTGTGCAAAAGTTTTTGTCTTCCTGTACTCTCCTAGGTGCTTTGTCACGCACCATTAGTTCATAATTTTCCTCTGGCAGAATGCGTCCTCCCTAATCAAAAACCCCTATTTTAAGAAAGGACATGGAGATGAAATAGAATGTTTCAAGGAGAAGAAAGAAAAAGGTAAAAACCAGTGCTTCTAGATCAATAGAAAATGCATCCTATAGTTGATTTCCCAGCCGCCAACTGGAAAAATAGGAAGCTTGGCAGGGTAATGGTCCAACCTCATAGACTCTGAATGGCATTAGCTTGAGTGGTTGGTCATGGGAATATGAAGATACTAATGAAATCAAGAAAATCTAAATAAATAAGTCAACAAACAACAAACTCTTATCCACCAGCAGGCTTCCATACTATTTTTCATTCCTACTTCCTTCAATTTAGAAGCCACCTCTCTAAATTGCCCCAAATCTTCCTTAATACCTAAGAAAAGAAGACATGATGCATAGTCATGGAACACATTTCAAAACTTTGCCAATGACTAGGGAATTATTGATACCAACACCCATCTCTTAATGATATTTTGTTCAAGTTGCTTAAAAGAGAAACTCCGTAGGTGTGATTTTTCTGCCTTGATTATATGATTCAAGAATAATCCACTGGTGCCTGCTCAGTGGATTGCAACAGAAAGATGGCAGCACTGGACAGACATTCAGGTCTCTGTTTCCATTTACAAAATGGACAGATTAGACAGAATGCATTCAAAGCCTCACTCTACCACTGACGAGCTCTGTGACTCTGGGCCAATTACTTGATCTTTGCATATCTTGGTTTTCTCATCAGTAGATGAAGATAACATTAGTATCTACCCTATTGGGTTGTTACTTGAATTAAGGAGTTAATATGTGTGAAGTGCTTATAACAGCATTTAGTTCCACTGGAAGTACCATCCAAGTTAAGAAAAATCAATGAAACTATAACTACCTCCCCTAGTTCCATGACTGTGATTCTATTCTGTATGTTCCTTCACTTTATCTGTATGTTCTTCTAAAGGGTAGGCAAGATAGTATAAGGCCATTTTTCACTTCAAAGTTCTCTACATGAAAACAAAGAAAAACTTATTGCTAACAGTTGCCATTCTGTGTTGTTCTACCTCCCCACATTATTCAACCACTCCTTGATCAAAAGAAAAGACAATCCTATTAGTTGTGTGGGTTTAATACCCCTAAAGACCAGGAATGGTGTCCTTGCAAGGGCTATATTGGGACCTGTATGCATATGTACAGGTGGCATCCAAGGTTTGGGTGGATTATAAGTGCCCAGATGCATAAGCTGGCCCACTGAAATTTTATACACTGGCTTCAAGGGCACAGCTCTAGAAGGAAAATGCATTTTAATCCACTCTTGTGGAGTTCAGTGATGGTATTCAACCACATTCCAAAGCCATGTCTTTCACACACTCTACTGTGTAACTGCTAAAAGATATGGAGTCTATTTGGGCTTGGGAGATGCAAATTATTATATTTAGAATGGATAAGTAATGAAGTAATGAGGTCCTACTGTACTGCACAGGGACTATATCTAGTCTCTTGGGATAGACTATGAAAAAAGATAAGGTAAGAAAGGGAATATATATATGTATGACTGGGTTACTTTGCTATGCGGCAGAAATGGACACAATGTTGTAAATCAACTGTATTTTTTTAAGTGCTAAAAATAAAAAAGTCATAAAAGATATGCGGTCTAGTTGTTCTACATTAGTCATGCCTCATCATCCATCATCTAGATGGACAATAGGTCTATGAAAGTCTCACTAGTATTCATCATATGTTGTCCTGGAAGCTTTGTCTCCAATAGCTGAAATCAGAAGAAATCACAATGATTCCTCAAATCCCTAGATATTTAGAGAAAAGTCCTTTAAATTCCTGTGCTTTGGCCTTGGTTTGCTCCAATGACAGAAGAATCATTGTAAACTCATTCTTATTGTTCTCCACGGCTTGTGCTATATAAGGCAAATGCATTTTAACACATCTGTCCGAAGAGATTACATACCCAAACATTCCTGTTTCCTTTGGCTTTCTATTCATAGTTTACTTACTATAAAAATCACAGAAGTATCATATATACCCCTTTCCACACTGGAAACTGCACATCTAGAGAAGGGTGTATGATGAGAAGGTCAAGGCTGAAAATTATCTGTGTCATAAACCCATAAATTCAATTGTTTGTAAGCATGGAGCACATAAAACCTACAGTAAGTATTAGTACATCTTTCATGATGTAAGAAAATGGCTCTGGCAAGTCCTTTAGTGAAATGCTTAGCAAAGCTAATCTCCTGGTTGCACTTTCAGTTGACGTTCCCAGTTATGTACCACTGGTCACCGGCATGGCTGGCTTCCTAGAATACCACTTGGTTGCCCATTTTGGTGTCTGGGCTGCTTGATGCCAAAAGAAAGCTGCTATGGTGGCAGGAATAGGACATGGGGAAGGAGGAAAATTAGCCTGGTCCAGAAACACTGTTTCTTTCCTTCTTTCTTTTTTTTTTTTTTTTAATGGCTGCATCTGCTGAATTTGGAAGTTTATGGCAGGGGTTGAATCACAACAGCATCTGCGACCTATGCTACAGTTTACAGCAATGCTGGATTCTCAACCCACTGAGTGAGGCCAGGGTTCAGTCTTGCATCCTCATGGAGACTACATCAGGTCCTTAACCCACTAAGCACAACGGAAACTCCCTTTAAAATTTTATGTGATTGAAGTATAGCTGATTTACAATGCTGTGTTAATTTTTGGTGTTCTGCAATGTTATTCTTTCATATTCTTTTCTATACGGTTTATTACAAGATATTGAATATAGTTCCCTGTGCTATATAGTAGGACCTTATCGTTTATCTAGAAACACTGTTTCTTTTTTTTTTCTTTTTTTTGGGGGGGGGGGGATAAAAAGCATTTTATTTGATTGATGAAAGTACACACCCATACCTTCCCAAATTTTTCAGCATGTATATTTAAAAGATGGTTTTATTGTATATATTTTATATCCATGGATTTTATGTAAATTTTTGAAAATATATATTAAAGATGGAGATGATAAAGTATTAGTGTCAAATATATTTAAGTTGAGTTAGTTTTATTTTGATATCATACAATTTTGAAAAGCTTACTTATGTATGAAAGTTTCTCCATATTACCACATAAATGTTTATAAGGTTCCTTCCCACCCACAGAACACCAACTTCTTACCACCCCAGCCACATTTAGTCTTTTCCAACAGAGTTAAACAGCAGAGATACGGAGAGTAATACAACAAACTATATAACATACTGTAGAAACACTGTTTCTTAACACTAGGAAATTTGTTGCCCCTGAAACTGCTCCTGCCACAACATTAGACTAAATCTGGCAAACATCTCAGTTCGTGATATTCCTTCTCCTTCTCTAGCCATACTCAAATCTCAAATGCATAGTGCAAGCCCCTGCCTCCTGCTTACTAAGTCATGGCTTTTACACTTAGAATTTCCTTTCCAATGAATCCTTTGCTAACCCACCATTCTTCTCTTCTTATTTTTCTTCTTTTTAGGGCTGTTCCTGTAGCATATGGGAAGTTCCTAGGCTAGGGGTTGAATCAGAGCTACAGCTGCCAGCCTACACCACAGCCATAGCAACACCAGATCCGAACTGCATCTGTGACCTATGCCACAGCTTGTGGCAATGCTGGATTCTTAACCCACTAAGCAAGGCCATGGATCAAACACGCATCCTCATGGATACTAGGTGAGTTCTTAACCTGCTGAGCCACAGTGGGAACTGCAGCCAACCTATCATTCTTTACCTCACTACTCGACTCAGGCTTCATTTTTTTTTTTTTTTTTTTTTTTTGTCTTTTTGCCTTTTCTAGGGCCGCTTCCGCGGCATATAGAGATTCCCAGGCTAGGGGTGGAATCGGAGCCTTAGCCACCAGCCTATGCCAGAGCCACAGCAATGCAGGATCTGGGCCACATCTGCAACCTACACCACAGATCATGGCAATGCTAGATCCTTAACCCACTGAGCAAGGCCAGAGATCGAATCCACACCTCATGGTTCCTAGTCGGATTCGTTAACCACTGTGCCACCACGGGAACTCCCATGCACTTTTTTAAAATACATTTTTAATCTTATTTTTATTTATGATTTATTTTTTGGCCACGCCCACAGCATGTGGAAGTTCCTGGGCCAGGGACTGAACCCACACCACAGCAGTGCCCCAAGTCAGATCCTTAACCTGCTGAGCCACAGGAGAACTCCTTTCATAGATTTTTTTTTAAACATATGAATCTCTATGGTTTATAACGTCTGGGTGTCTGATTTTTCCCATTAAACTAAGAGTACAAAATGCAGGACCACTCTAAACCTTAAAAGCATGTCGAGTAGTTTATAACTTACTTCATTTCTACTTACTGGTCCCCTTCTCTCCCTTATGTTCCTGTTCCTATGCCGGTACCACGTGCACAGAAATCTGAACCACAGGCAGGATTCCATACCCAGTGCATCCATGCAGGACAGGTACCTTTTCATCCTCAGAGCCCACTAAGACATTAGCTCTTCATATCAGGATCTTCTCCCACAGACAAAACAGTCTCCATGGGGCTGAGAAGTCAGCATATCTGGCTTTAATCAAAAAGAACTCTTGAGAATTCTGTTCGAATTCAGTCCAGATATCCCTCCCCTACTGCTGGCTCCTTCAGGGCCCTGGCCCCAGCCTCCCTGCTTTGAGTTCTGTTAGGATGCCACTGGATGCAGAGGGTAAAATGACAAGGTTTCAAACTGCTTGTCCTCAGTTTCTCCTGTGTAATCGTCTCTCTGAGCCAGAGACAGAGGGAGGAGGGACCTCAAAGAGCACTAGGTCAGTCCCCTCCCCCACCCCGGAGCAGCACATCCTAAACAGGCAAGGCCAGTGCTCTGAGGGGTTGTCATGCCAACCAACATTATTCACTATTCCCCCTAGCTGGCTTTGGAAGGCAAGGGCTCAAAATTCTCTCTCTCTCTTCCAGGGTAGATTCTTAAGCCTGACATATCAGATCAGGCAAGAATCTGTGAAAGCACCTCTGCTGTTCTTCCAAGAGGACATATTCTAGGTCTTATTTCCTTCCAAATGCCCCTTCCCTTCTCTCAGAGAGGTCCACAGCCTTTGGAGAATGGTCCACATTTCTTCTAAACTGTGGAGCAGGGGACTCTCCTAAAAGGCTTCTGAAGTCTTTGAAACATAGCCACCAGAGTGTGGTAAAACTTCGCAAATTGCGAGTAAAGAAAGGACATGTTGGAAGAGTTCCCGTCATGGCACAGTGGAAACAAATCCGACTAGGAACCATGAGGTTGTAGGTTCGATCCCTGGCCTTGCTCAGTGGGTCAAGGATCCGGCGTTGCCATGAGCCATGGTGTAGTCACAGACGCGGCTCGGATCCTGCATTGCTGAGGCTGTAGTATAGGCTGACAGCTACAGCTCTGATTGGACCCCTGGCCCGGGAAGCTCCATGTGCCGTGGGTGTGGCCCTAAAAAGACAAAAGACAAAAGAAAAAAGAAAAAAAGAATAGAAAGGACATGTCATATTAGTATAAAAACTAAATGCAGAATTTGCATTTAAGAAATGGTTTCTCCCTGTAATCAGGCAATGAGAATCAGTGGACCAGTAGGGACTGAGGTCACCTGGGATCTGCTTTCTTCCATGAAGGACCCAGGAGCACAAGGAGGTCCTCCCATCAGGACACATGGCACCTGTCAATTTCCAAGCCTGGGGAATTGGTCTTCTTCTGGCGTCCTCTCCCCCAACACGCCACCTGCCCAACATGCCTGTCAGGGAGGCCACATTTCCCTGGTAAAACAGAGCCACTCTGGAGTCCAGGCTGTGTTTACACTGGCGCTTTCTCTTAGGCCTTCAAATAAGCCCTCAGGTAGTAAGTTCTCTAAAACAGTTTATTCCATTGCCTTACATGGTAACATTTTCCACTTTCCAGACTGCGTGAACATAAACAAGCTCAGCTCTAATAATACACACAAAGCCTCAAAATAACAGTGTACAAGTTACTGAAGACTCTCTCAGAGAATGACCAAGACTATCTTTCAGTTTTTCTGTTCTGGAAGCAGATTCTTCATTCGCAAAGATTTCTACCAGGATTATTTATCTTTCCATTCCTGCCATCACTGTCCTAACTCAGAGCTTTAAATCCTGTGTTTTAACGATGTAACAACCTCCAAACGGGTCTCTCTGCAGCTAGCCTCTTCCTCTTACCATTTAACATATCTCTGCTACCACAACAATGGCGTATGAGCTTCCACTGTTGGATAATCCAAGTTCTCAAACTGTGGCCCCTAGACCATCAACGCAACCATCATCTGGCCACGTGCTAGAAATGGAAATGCCTGGGTCCCACACCGGAGCCGAGGGATGAGAAACTACGGAGGTGGACCAGCACTAAGAGTTCCAACAAGACCTCCAAGTAATTGTGATGTCTGTTAAAGTGTGGAAATGACTATTCCATAGGAACCATCCACTTTAGGCTAATTCAGTTCACTGCACCACCCCTGTTGCATTTCTCATCACTCAAACCATTCTGCAGCCTCTCTGCTTGTCTAAAGCCTACCTGGGATTTGGATGACTAAGCCCAATATGTTCTCCTATTTCTCCGGGAGTACCTCTTGCACCATTCATGTGGCACTGATAAATGCGTGTTTCTGTACTTTACCTCCCTAACTCTAAGGAAAGTCCTTGAGGACAGAGATGTCTTCCATCTTTGTATCCTCAGCACAAACTCTGTGGTCACAGAGGAGTGCATCCAATGGCTGGTGATAGATAGCAAAAGACAAAGCAGGAAAAATCCGTGGAGTCTATGTCTAGGCCCAGAGACCTCTAAGAAAAAGCAAGTGTTATTGAGGTACTCATCTCTTAAACTTGGCAATGTGACTATCAACACAGGCTAGTGCTTTTTATTCCTTAAGATGTTCTAAGTGTTGCCCAGTCGATTAAGATGGGTTATAAGAAGTTACTTGTTGATTTTCTGTAGGACTTCTAGGAACCTTTAATGTGCTAATTAACATTCTCAAGTAGAGGAGTTCCTGGCGTGGCTCAGTAGTTAGCGAACCTGACTAGCATCCATGAGGACCAAGGTTCGATCCCTGGCCTTGTCAGTGGATTAAGGATCTGGCACTGCCATGAGCTATGGTGTAGGTTGCAGATGTGGCTCGGATCCTGTGTTGCCGTGGCTCTGGCATAGGCTGGCAGCTACAGCTCTGATTAGACCCCTAGCCTGGGAACCTCCACATGCTGGGTGTGTGACCCTAAAAAGACAAAAAGACCAAAAAAAAAAAAAAATCCAGCACTGTCACTGCAGTGGCTTGGGTCACTGCTGTAGTGCAGGTTCGCTTCCTAGCCTGGGAACTTCCACATGCCACTGTCACAGCCAAAAAAAAAAAAAAAAAAAAAATTAAAAACAAACAAAAAAAGCATGCTTAAATAGATGATTACTCTCCAGAAGGAACATTTACCAAATTCTATTAATATGTTATAGAAAGCAGTGTGGTCAGCATCAGTCTTGGTTATTACTGCATCTTAGTCTAGAATACAAAAGGTGATTCGGACTCCCAAGGAAGGTATCCTGACAGAAAGCTTGACTGTCAAACTCAAAACTTCTTACGAACACCAAAGCCAGAGACAAGTTACAATCTGGGCCAGTTATTTCCGGCTGTGTGCTATCCTATCAGTCTCCCCAGGGGCCAGTTGGAAGCCTGACCTGGATTCAACTTATAACGTGCCCCTCAGCAGTGACCTTAACCAAGGGTAACCATGCTGGGCTTGATTATAGAGGTGGAGGGAAAGAGTTAAGCAGGGTGCTGCTGGAACATTTAAGACTGTAATTAAGTGCTACTTAACTGAAAATGTCACAGTGGAAATTCTCCTAGGGAACCTAGGGAAAGAGGAGGAAACAATATCTGGAGGAACAAACAGGTGGCTTGTGGTTAATGACTGGGTTTTCAGGGTCCTTTTTGAGGAAACTACATTGTGTGTGTGTGTGTATTGCAGTGGGGGGGGGGTAGGAAGGACAATGTTGAAATTTCATGTCTCCAGGACTTAATGTAGTTTGAGACCCTGCGGTCTTAGCCTGGCCCTGTTTCTCCTAAGGACTTGTGCCAGTGAGTTTTCATCTAGAGCCCTGCTACTTGGCTTGAAAAAAGGCAGCTGACAAACTAGGCTGAGTTCAGTTGGGGCCTCCTGACCAAGCCAAGGCTCTCATTCTCCGTCCTGCTCCGTGGTCTTCACTCAGCAACAGGCAGCGCCCTTGCAGTCCTCCTGGCCTCGGTGGAGCCACAGCACCGATTTACACGAAGGGTGCACGTGGCCAGGAAAACCCACCTGCTGGGTTTTTCCTACCTGCCTCAACCTGGGGATGAGTTCATGAGTATGATCCCACGAGCATCATTTCTTAAAAATTTATTTTGACATAATTTCAGATTTAGAGAAGAGCTACAAGATTTGTATGAAGAATTCTTATGTCTTCCTCACCTGGATCTCCCAAATATTAAAAATTTTCCATTTGCCTTTTCTATTTTTTCTCTGTCTCTTTCTGAACTGTCTTAGAATAAGTTGTAGAAAAGATGCCTCTTTATCCCTAAATACTTCAGGGTGTTCTCTGACATAACCACGTATCATTAGCAACATCAGGAATTTACCACTGATACTCTACTTTGTTCAAATGTTGCCAAGCATTCCTATAATGTTCTTTATAGAAAAAGATCTTACGTTTCATGACTTGGACATCTTTTGTGAGTACAGGGTAGTTATTTTGTAAAATATTCCCTCCGTTGGGGTTTGTTGGATGTTTCCTTAATATCAGATGTAGAAAGTACATTTTTTGGCAGGAATGCTCCTGAACATGATGTGCCATATTAGGAGGCTCAGAAGAACAATTGATTCAATTCTATGGATGTTAACTCCAATCCTCTGGTTATGGTGGTTTCTGTTCCTGGCACAATTCTCTGATCCATCAAGTTAAACTCTGATTCATTAAGTTTCGTCCTGGTGATAGGATTGGAGTAGGCACAGACAGTTGTACAAGTCCCAGTAAGGGACCATAGATAGAGAGGAATCGTAAGGGACTTTGGGAGATCATGGTAAAGTTAATAACTGCTCAAGAAAGCCATCAGAACAAGCCAGGCTTGGAGTTCCCGTCATGGCTCTGCGGTTAACAAATCCGACTAGGAACCATGAGGTTGCGGGTTTGATCCCTGGCCTTGCTCAGTGGGTTAAGGGTCCGGCATTACTGTGAGCTGTGGTGTAGGTCACAGACAAGGCTTAGATCTGGAGTTGCTGTGGCTCTGGCATAGGCCGGGGGCTACAGTTCTGATTAGACCCCTAGCCTGGGAACCTCCATATGCTGCAGGTGTGGCCCTAGAAAAAGAAAGAAAGAAAGAAAGAAAGAAAGAAAGAAAGAAAGAAAGAAAGAAAGAAAGAAAGAAGAAAAGAAAGAAAGAAAGAAAGAAAGAAAGAAGAAAAGAAAGAAAGAAAGAAAGAAAGAAAGAAAGAAAGAAAGAAAGAAAGAAAGAGAAAGAAAATAGAACAAGGCAGGCTTGCTTGACTAGTGGAAACACCAGATTTGCCAAGGTCATTGGGTGGGGGATGAGGGGAAGCCTGCATTCAGGTTCAGACCAAGGGCGGGAATTTAAGGACCACCCTTCTGATGATGTGAATACTGGATACCAAGGAGGAGCTACTACTCCTAGAAAGGAAGAGGCAGTCCTTTCCCACCCTCACTCCTCTTGGGGAATAAAACTGTAGCCCACCTAATCCTTGGGAAGAACCTCCTTGCTTGCCAGCTTGCATCTCTCAAAAGTGTCCTATCTTAATAAATCTCTTTCTTGTCTATCATTTTGTCTCTTGCTGAATTCCTTCTGTGCAGACGCACAAAGAATGTGAACCTCAGTAGATCCAGACACTTGGTGAGTGATTCTAATTTACAACTGTGGATTTAAAATCCAGTCTGGGTTTGAGTCCCGGCACGTGGGTTCAAGTCCCAATCTGGGTTTTGGCTGGGTTCAGGCCCTTAGTGCTGTCGGTTTCACTGGTGTTTTCAAGTTCTGATACAAACCAACTGCAAATGATGTTTGAACATAATTCCTGGGTAAAACACCCAATTCTGCTCATGAAACAATTTCATGATCACAAACTCGAGAGAGCAATTTTTTGCTCCACTGAAAACAGATGGAACAATGTATAATGAAAATAATGATTATGCTAAAGGCTAGAACCAGGTTTGTTAAAACTGTGTAAGTTGTACTTTATTTGACATGCCACTTAAAGTTGATTTTAGCTTTGTGGCATATAAAAGCAGTCATGTTGAAGTTTCCACATGAAACTCATGTTGCTAAATAGGGATTCTGAAAGCTAATCTGGCATCAGGTTTTTGCTTTTGTTTTTATCTTTTTAGGACTGTACCTGCGGCATATGGAAGTTCCCAGGCTAGGGGCTGAATGAGAACCACAGCTGCAAGCCACGGCCACAGCCACAGCCACATCAGATCCGAGCCACATTTGTGACCTACATCACAACTCATGGCAACGCTGGATCCTTAACTCACCGAGCGGGATCAAAACCATGTCCTCACAAATACCAGTTGGGTTTGTTGCCACTGAGCCACAAGGGAAACTCCTGGGGTCAGGTTTGTACACAAGCCAGGAGTTCCTTCAACAGACCTTGAAACTGTCAGTGAAATTATACTGGAGGTTTTGGGTTGGGGGAGGCATCAAATTCTGACTAGCTCTGTTAATCATTTACAATATTTTACTAATAAATTCAGAAATATCACCATGACAAAGAGCTCTGGTTCCTCTCGTCTTGAGTACAGGAGCCAACCGGCTGAAAGGGCCAGAGGCTGAAGAATGGAAAACTGATTCTAAGATACTAGTAGACAGTGAGGCATTTCCTGTCTCACCAGTCAGACTTACTAGTGTTAAAGGGGGAGAAACGGCAAGTAAGTGATGAGAGAATAACCAGGGAGAACCTCAGAAGCTCAAATGCTGGCCCCTTAGTCTAGAAAACACTGAATCAGGCTACTTAACTGCTGTAGCCAAAAATAAACCTCGGGTACAGGAAGAGGTTGGCAGAGGCTAGGATGATACCTGGGGACCCTGAAAGGTCACTTCCTAATTACACCATGTAGGATATTTGCAAAATCAGGACCAGAAACCCCCTTCAGCAGGCATTCCCTGCCTCTGGGGCAGGTGAGACAAGCTGACACCTTGTCCTCTAGCCCTGAGCCGGTTCTCAAGACTTACCAGTAGTATTTCAACTTCCCTTGAATCAGAAAAAAACATCCAAAGTGTCCACTGGGTTGCTAGAGAGCAGGGCCTTGTTCACATGGGGGAGGGGGGTCAAAGCTCAGATGTCCTCAGGGGTTAACAGGGAAGGTAAACATGAGAAGAGTTTGGATACAGGACAGTCAGGAGAGGCAGGGGGTGGCAAAATGGAGAGTGCAGGTCATATTCATGTCTTCGGAGAGAACCCAAACACTGCTGCCAAATACTACATACCTGGGACCAGAGGCCCAAGGATTGCTACTTTGCCACACCTGCCCAGTGGTGACAAGGCCATCTCCTCAGTACTAGAGCTGGAACCCCAGCTTCATGATCAGCAATGGTTGGGATGGGCATTCCTGGAGATCTCCTTTGTAAGAAAAATACACAATGAGGCTATTTCTGCAAGTATGCCCCTTTCCTAGAAAACTTGCCTAGACCCTGCCCCACTGTGATGGCTCTTTTATTCCTTAAGTGGTAGATTCTGCAGGCTCAATTTCTATAATATTTTATATTGGAAGAGACGGTGTTTTTTTTTTTTTTTTTTTTTTTTTTTTTTTGTCTTTTGAAGGCCGTACCCATGGCATATGGAGGTTCCTAGGCTAGGAGTCGAATCAGAGCTGTAGCCGCTGGCCTACACCACAGCCACAGCAACACCAGATCCGAGCCGTGTCTCCAACCTACACAACAGCTCATGGCAATGCCAGATCCTTAACCCACTGAGCAAGGCCAGGGATCGAACCCACAACCTCATGGTTCCTAGTCGGGTTTGTTAACCACTGAGCCACGACAGGAACTCCAAGGAAGATACTGTATTTTTATTCATTCATTTAGCAAATGTCCACTGAGTGCCATTCATATGCCCAATGCTGGTCCCGATGCTGGGCTGCAGCAGTGAAGGAGACAAAGTCCCTGAAGTTAGGAAGCTGACATTCAAGTGAGGTGGGGGTGGGGTCAGATAATAAACTAAGAAATGAGTTAGGAAAGTTTCCAATACTGTTGAGCAGCATTTAGGGAATTAAACTGGCTAACAGACTGGAGAGGGCCTGCAGGACTTTCTCAGTGTGAGCAGCTGGTAACAGTCTCTCTGACAACTAAGCCGAGACCTAAATGCTAAGGCGGAACCAGCCATGTAACAATAGGGAGAAGGCCTTCTGCCAGGGGCACAGCCTGTGCAGAAGTCCTAAGGCTGAAAGGAGTTTGGGATGCCCAAGCCACCTGGAGGAAGTTCTTGTGGCTGAAGCACAGCCGGTGGTGTAAAATGAAGTTGGAAAGGTCAACAGCAGTGAGACTCCAAGTCTTGTAGGCCACAGCAGGGAGTTGGAACTTTATCCTAAATGTGATGAGAAACCTTTGGAGGGACAGGTGGGAAGATATGATTTACTTGAATTGACAATCTTGAATTTCTGATTGGCCCATATTGTATATTCAGATATATTTCTCATGAATTTGAATCATCTTTTCACCAAGAATCAGCTTTTCTTCTAAAAAGGGTGTGGGGAGAAACAAGTTACCAAATATGGATAAATGGGAAATATCAAGATATTCAAATACGGTCTCTGGACGAAATATTCCATATTCGGCTCACACATGTTAAGACCATCCCAAGGCTTCCTGCTATCAGTTTGTGTTTCTGATATCCACGTGTCACTCATTTCTGAGTTATATTTTTCCCTCTATGCTTGATGCAGCTTGAGGTGATATTATCAAGATACACTCCTACCACTGATCTCACTAATGTCTCTGCCTAGAAAGGTCCTCCCCCAGATCCCACATGGCTCATTCCCTCTTTGCCTTCAGGTCTCACTGAAATGCTACCTTCCTGGTCTTCCCTTACCATTCTGTGTATGTATGCATGCATGTTTGTATGTATGGGTGTATGTATGTAGGGAGGTACGTACGTATGCGTGTATGTATGCATGTTTGTACGCACGTATGTTTATATGCATGTGTTTGTGTGTATGTATGCATGTTTCTATGTATTTATGTATGTATCGTCTGTACATGTTTGCATGTATGTATGTATGTATGTAGTCTTTTTTGGCTGCCTTGCGGCATATGGAGTTCCCAGGATCAGATCCAAGCCACAGGTGTGATCTAAGCCACAGCACCGGATCCTTAACCCACTGTTGCTGGGTGGAAATTGAACCTACGTTCTAGTGCTCCCAAGACGCCTACGATGCTGTTCCACTACAGAGGGAACTCCCTGACCACTCTATTTAAAACAGCCTCCCACCCTTTCATGCTGACACTCCCTCTTCCCTTTCTCTTTCATTTTCCCTGTAGCGCTTATGGCCACCTTGCCTACTGTATTAACCCAAAGGACGGGAATCCTTAGTAATCCTAAGGTGTACCTAATGCGGCTGTCAGAGAAGAGGCAAGGGCACCCTTTCCTGGAGCTCTTTTTGTGCAATATCAATGGCCAGCTGTTTTTAAATGTTTTTCTGCTTGTGCCTGACTGTCCTATCCCTTTAACAAGAAGAGATTTCTTAACCAAGTTAGGGGCTGCTCTGTTTCTTGAAGGCAAGGGAACCACCTCCCTGGCTAACTTCCCTATGGTAAGAGCAAGATAGACTTGGTCTGTCTTTCACTGGTATGATCACCTGCTGAATGTTTTTAACATCAGGGTGAGGTCTTGAGGATGCTGTCCTACAAAAGAGAATGGCCTGGGACATTATCCCCACCTCACGCAGAGTCTGTATTCTGATGCTTGAACATCTGGGGACTTGCTGATCCTGGAGGGAAAGCCCTTCCCAGGACCAGCTAATTCCTCAAGAGAGGAAACAACTGCTTTTGATTGTGCCTTTCACACACAGCCCCTTCACCACCCAATTAGAGCCCACACCCCCAACCAGCTTCTTTAGCGGGCTCTATCCACCCACCCTAATCATCCAGGGCCAACCAGACCTCTAGGGACAGTCCCAAGGCTCCAGAGGCTGCTGAAAGTATTCAAACTAGCCAATCCTCAACCTGCCTATCCTGACTCACCTCCTAGAGGTGCCAGGCTCCTCGTTCCTTCTCTTTCTCTCCCTGTAGCCAACCTCAGTTTTTTCTCCCATGGCCCTGGGTGCTGTGCACCTTTCCTCTTGGGAAGTGTAAGTAGCAGACTCTCTTTGCAGTGTTAATCACTCCTGATCTGCCTGTCTCACTGAACCTTACAATTTTCTATTAATATATCTTGTTTAAAAATATCTACTAGAGGAGTTCCCTGGTGGCCTAGTGGTTAAGGATCCAGCATTGTCACTGCTGTGGCTTGAGTCACTGATGTGGCATGAGTTCGATCCCTACCCAGGAACTTCCACATGCCATGGGAGTGCCCCCCCAATACCTACTAGAATGCATTTATGTATTACGTGTCTTTCTTAGTCTCCTCTCCAGACTCTAAGCTCTATGAGAACAGAGAATTTTTGTCTGCTTTTGTTCACTCTGTGCTTCTAGCGCCTGGAAGAGTGCTTGACACAGAACTAAAACACTCCATAAACATCGGGTGAAAAAAGATTTCATAGAAAGTGTTCAATTGTCTGTTCTCAATAGTAAATGAACAGAATGGAAGCCAAAGTGCCTGTCTGAATGTGCATGAATATATCGAGAGCCAAGCAAGAGGGAGATGACCTTGGGAAGTGACTTCTGGCTCTATCTCCTAACCTTTCCAAACCTTGATTTCCTCCTCTAGAGTGGGGATAACACCTACCTGTGAGATAATATTTACTTAAATAGTGAAAGGGTATTGTATAACAATAAATAGCAAGGACAACGTTGAATGACAATAAACACCATTGTGTTGTAACAGAGTAATGCCCAGGGGGTCTGAAGCCTGAGAGGTCAGCCCTGATCCTGAGCCAGCAGACTGCTGTGCTTTGAGCCATCTGATGACTGGGTTCTCTCTCTTTCCTTCACAGAAAGGCAGCAAAAGGGTGTGGGGGGGTGTCCTTCCTTCTTCCAGGCAGCTCCACTACCCCTTCTCCCTCCTATAAAACCTCATGCTCCTTGCCCTCACCCCAAATGTTGCCTATAAAAACATCTCCCTCCAAACCATTGGGGAGTTTGGGGTTTTTGAGCACGAGACACTTGTTCTCCTTGCCTGTCTCTTCAATAAACCTTTCTCTGCTCGCACAAAAAACAAAAAACAACAAAATAAAACCCCCTATCGTTCCTCATCAGTTACAGCTGCAGAAACAGAGCCCAGAAGGTGCAAGCCCACACACGCACTCACAGATGTGCATGGTAAGTGTGAGTGGGGGAAGCACGGCATGCTTAGGACCCCATGAACTCAGGCTGGAGACCCCAGAACCATCACACTCCCTTTATGAGAGAGGATTTCTCTGGTTCATAAATTTTCCACCGGTGGCTCCCTTCAAAGTTAGGAAGTACATCCTGACTTCAACAAATAAGAATACCTGGCTGAACAAGAGGACTTTAAAAAGAAAAGTCAAGCTTTCAAAGTCATATTGAGTAGTTAAAAATAAATAAATAAATGAATAAATAAATAAATAAATTTTAAAAAAAGAAAAAAGAAAAATTAAAAGAAAATGAAGAGTTTCGGTGATCCCACCACCATGTGATAACTTGACCTTGAGCTGTAGAATATTACCCCCATCTTTGCGTGTGTGTCCGACCAGGATACTTACTGAATGAATGAACTAAACCTTGAGTCCAGGTGACCTTTCTTCAGCCCACCGTCCCTTTGACTAAGTCTCAGGGTTCCAGGCAGCCTGAATGCTGTTTGCGTCGCCTTCATGGTACCTTCAGGGTCCTAGGCCAGGCCCCAAGCTCCTGACTCCCGAAGAGACGGAAAGTGGAGTACAGTAAAAAGAGCACTGGCCATACCAACAATCCCCAGGGGAAGGATTCCAGCTCTCCTGCTAACCTGCTGCTGCATGGTCTCAGAAAAACCCCAATTTTACCGGTCTGTCAAATGGAAGCACAACTCTAGATCCTCTTTGCTAGCCCTTCCCCTTTAACCCTCAGAGATATAAGACTGCAATTTGTAGGGTGAGCTGACTTTCAAAGGCCATTATTTCAGAGGAGGGCAACATTTCAAATCCTGCCTTTTGGCCCCAATTCTCAGGCAGGCCCGCAGCAGAGAAGGCCACTCCCAGAAGCCAGAGTTAGAACCTGAGCAGGGGAGAAGCAAAAGCATAGGGCTGTTGGTCAGAGAAGGCACAGGGGACAGGCAGAACACCGCAGGGCTTGTGCAGACTTCTGGTGACAAGGCTCTGAGCCTGACTCAGCAGCCAGCAAGGCATTTACCACTTCCCTGGGCGGGCAGGGCAGGGACTCAGGCTCCAGGTACCTGCTCCTCATGGCCCTTAAAAACTCTGCCATCTATTCCTGAACCTTAAAATATCTGAATTTTTAATAAACATTTAAAGGGAACATGAGAGACTGTAAATTTTGCAGAACTGTGGAGAAATGCTTAGACAACTTTAAGTGGCGGGAGCAGAATATAGTTTTGAGTATAAAAACGGAACCAGCGGTGATTCAATAGATAGTACATATAGAAAAAAGACTAAAAGATAAGTAACTAAAATCAACATGTCTTCGATTATAGGAGATACAGTTTCCTCAATTTTTCCTATGCTTTCCAATTTATCTGCTATAAACATATTATTTTTGAAAGTACATTATACCTAAATACATGTTCATGAACTTTCAAATACACCAAAGAAGACTACAGGGTAGAATGGGCTCCATCGCTAAGTCCTTCCCAGCTATTCTCCCCATATCCCAATTCACCCTCCTCCCTGTTGAGTAAGCATAGATAGCTGTTTCGGGTGTAACTCTCAGTCTATTAACCATATGCACAGAGTTTGTTCCTACACAAAGAAGTTTATACTATACAGTCAAATATTTCCATGTATTTTTTAATTTAACAAGTGGGGATTTCCCATCGTGGCTCAGCAGTAACGAATCTGCCTGGCATCGACAAAGATGCAGGTTTGATCCCTGGCCTCGCTCAGTGGATTAAAGATCCGGCGTTGCCGTGAGCTGTGGTGTAGGTCGAAGACGTGGTTTGGATCCTGCGTGGCTGTGGCTGTGGTGTAGGTCGGCAGCTGTAGCTCCGAATCACTGCTGTGGCCTGGGTTCCTGGTCTGGGCAATGACCCTAGCCTGGGAACCTCCATATACCACAGGTGTGGCCCTAAAAAGACAAAAAGTGAAAATATAAATAAAAATAAATTTAACATGTGGGAGATCTTCCCATGTGTGTTGTTTTCTTTGTTTGTTTTAGTGGTTGCATAGTAGTCATTAGTAAAGCCATCCCACAGCCATTCCTCTATTAGAAATAATGCTACTACCCAACTTCTTGTTAGCTATTAACAAAAAAGCTGCCACTTGAGTATCCTCAGACAAATGGAGAAACTTCCTTATTGTACACTCCTAGATGTGGGTCAAAAAACATATACCTGTTCAATTTTGAAAGATTTTGCAAGGGAGTTCCCTGGTGGTCTAGTGGTTAGGACTCATTGCTTTCACTGCTGGGTTCAATTCCTGGCCTGGGAAATGAGAAGAAAAAAGAAAAAAAAGATCCTGCAAAATAGCCCTCCAGAACAACTATATCAATTTATATTCCCACAAGTGTTAGACTGTCTATTTCTCCCCACCCTTACCAATGATTTTGCTAATCTGAAGGTTAAAACTTATCTTGTTGTTATTTGCATTTCTCTGATTATTAACTGTCTTTTCCAAAAGTTCACTGCTGTTTTTTAAATCCTGCTTCTTTTTAACTTTTGCCAATTTTCCTATTGGGTTGTTGCCGTTTTTCTTACCGATTTTGAAGAATCCTTTACACATTCTGGATGTTAATCTCTCGTCTATTACATAGGTTGCAAGTACGTTCTCCTGGTCTATCATTTGTCTTAACTTCCTTTACCTTTAGAGTGCCTATTACTTTGCAGGAAATCCAACCAGAATTTATTGTTATGTATAACATTGTTTGAGGACATAATTTACCTTATTCTAATATCAGAAAAAATATATTTAAAAAAAATTTTTATTTTTTGGTCTTTTGTCTTTTTAGGGCCGCACCCGAGGCATATGGAGGTTCCCAGGAGAGGGGTCGAATCGAAGCTACAGCTGCTGGCCTACACCACAGCCATAGCAACATCAGATCTGAGCTGCGTCTGCAATCTACACCACAGGTCACGGCAACACCAGATCCTTAGCCCGCTGAGCGAGGCCAGGGATCAAACCTGCAACCTCATGGTTCCTAGTTGGATTCATTTCCGCTGTGCCACAACGGGAACTCCCATGAAAAATATTTTAAACTTCAAAAGAACCTCTGCTTTATATTTATCTTATAAACTTCCCACATTTTATAAATCAAAATAGTGGAATTGTTAAGGACACAGGACTATGAGAAGGGATTAAGAAGCAGCTTCACCCCACCTCTCACAGCCTGGGTATCTTCCTGCCCAGCAGACACTCGGCACCCTGTGTGCACCAACCTTTCCAGGTGTGTGAAAAACAGAGCTCGGGCTCTGGCTCTTGGGGCAGTTCTCAGGCTCCTCCGGGTCACATGCCACCAGTGTGGTCCCCATCTAAGAGGACATGGTCCAGCCTGAATATTGTATGAGACCCAAGTTTAGGGACCTAATAAGGCCATGAGGACAACAGAATAATTACTCCAAAGCATAATTTCCTTATGCAGAAACACCAGTGATTGTGATTTTATTTCTCTGTGGGTTTTCAGTTTCAGTATATGTAGGTTAATAAGTATTTGCTGAATGAATGCATGAACATATTAAGTCAAATCTCTCTCTCTCGCTTTTTTTCCAGGGCCGCACCCCGGCATATGGAAATTCCCAGGCTAGGGGTCAAAATCAGAGCTGCAGCTGCTGGCCCACACCACAGCCACAGCAATGCCAGATCCAAGCTGTGTCCTCCACCCACACTGTAGCCCATGGCAATGCCGGGTCCCCAACCCACTGAGCAGGGCCAGGGATCGAACCCATGTTCTCATGGATACCAGTCGGGCTCATTATCACGGAGCCACATGGGGACTTCTAAGTCAAATCTTTAAATCATTTGTGATGGGGATAATTAGGAGTCGGCTGGGCACTGAGATGATAAAGGGGGTTAAAGTTAACTAGAAGTAGATTTCCCAATAAAGCCTTAGGAGAGATGCTAGAAGCTGTGGCAAGAATAACATGCTGGTGTGTGTGTCTGCGGCATGGGGGATCTCAGTCATCTGTGATGGAAAGTGGGAGGTGGGAGGGGGTGGGGGGGGTGGAAGGATAGGAGATGACGGCGGCAGGGCCAACTGCCGCTCTGCTCTCGGGTGTTCTGACACATCACACTGGCACGCATAAAACACAGAGGCTGAAAAACACCTGTGGCTGCCTATGCATCTTTGTTAAATACACCAAAAAACCCCAAGTTCCCCAAACTCTGTAACTGGGAGTCAAAAACTGATGCGGCACCTGTAGTCACTGCAGCTCAGGGGGCTGGGCCACAGGAACCATCTGCACTGCCCTGCTAATCCCCTAGTGAACTTGGCCATGGATATGGTAGACAGCTGACTGGGTTAGAGGTTAGGTGGGGCCAGGACAAGGAGGGTTTGCACTGACCACCCTGCCCCCATCAACCCCGAGAACCACCAGGGCAGGTGGAAAACAGTCTTAGGACCTGCTTGAAAAGGTGGGTGGCCTGTCATTGTTTGACTAAGCTACGCTTTTGTTCATTTAGACTTCTGTTTTAATATTTTCTGGTTGTTGAAGTAAATAATGTTATTGTAGGAATTTTCAAAAACCAAAAAAGTTTAAAGAAGAGAATTAAAAAAAAAAAATCACTCAGAGTCCTTCCAGATACTAGGTTCCAGTAAACTACCTACCAGTCTTTTACAAATTAATAAATTACTCTCTTCCATATATACATCTACCTTTTGGGGGGTATGATTTAAAAATTCCTGGAGGAGAGGGAAAATTAGGAATGTGGGATTAACATATACAGACTATTATGTATAAAACATACAACCAGTCAGGACCTGCTGTAGCGCACAGAGAACTCTCCTCAATATTCTGTAATATCCTATATGGAAAAGTATCTGAAAAAGAAGGTATTATATGTATATGGGTAACTGATCCACTTTGCTGTATACCTCAAACTAACACAATATTGTAAGTCAACAACACTCCGATAAAATGAATTAAAAAAATTTTAGAGCAGTTCTCGTCATGGCTCAGTGGTTAACGAATCCAACTAGGAACCATGAGGTTTCGGGTTCGATCCCTGCCCTTGCTCAGCGGGTTAACGATCCGGCGTTGCCGTGAGCTGTGGTGTAGGTCACAGACGCGGCTTGTATCTGGCATAGGCCGGTGGCTACAGCTCCGATTCGACCCCTAGCCTGGGAACCTCCATATGCCGCGGGAGCAGCCCAAGAAATGGCAAAAAGACAAAAAAAAATTTTTTTAATGGGAAGAAAGTCCTTTTATCAGGATAAAATATATGTAACATAAAATTTACTGCTGTAACCACTTCCATGTACAACGATGTTGTGCAGCCATCACCATCGTCTACACGGACATTTCCATGCTCTTTACTGAGCACTCACGACATGACAGACACGCTCATCACTTTACTTCCAGGCCCCTACAGCGGTTCTAACACTGCATGTGCATGGGTGCTATTATGATGCTCATTTTACTGATGTCCAGAATGTGGTAAAAAGAGGTTAAGTCCCTTATGGCAGGTTGCTGACATGGTTAATGACAGAGTCAGAATTTACGGCGGGTATGCAGGACTCTAAAAATCTCTACTCTCACCCAGTTTTGAGCCTCCTTTGGATGAAGGACCCCGGGGGGGAACAGATGTCTTAATGCATCTATTCTCTCCACGTGCAAACATGAATTTCAAAATTTCTAGTTCAAATTTCAAGTGAGGAAAATGTGAACTATTTCTAACCCAATAAAATGGAAAGTGCACAGTACTCACTCTATTTAGTGCGATAATTTAAGGATCATAAAAATATTTATAGGGCTTTCATGAGCTCATCTGCAGCCTACAGGTCCCAAACCTCTTTTCTACCATTAAGCACCTCACTTTTCAATTCTCCCATCACAAGGTTACGCAGAAACAAGGTCTGTGGTTCAGGACGAGCAGAACAGGCTGACAGTGGCACCAGGAGTGGCTCCACTCTAGTGGGTGACCTCCAACCCCCACTCTGCTGAACACACTGTTCAAAGCATGGAGCAAGCTTGAAAACCAGGAAAGCAATCCTGATAAACTATTTTTTCAGTCCTTGCCCATGAGGTTTTTGTGTTTGTCACCCACGTGTCACCTTAATTGTTTCAGAAAAGAGATCTCATAGTGATGGGATCCAAGCCTAGCACACAGCACCCAGAATCACACGTGGAAGTTGATGCTATTCATTTCCTTTATCCTGGTGATGCTCGGAGAAAGACCTGCCCAGAGACGATCACCAGGCTTCATCTGAGAGCAGGTATGATGCATTATTCTACGGGGTGGGGGAGATTTCTAGATAGAAACCAGGAAGTAAAAGAAAAGAAAAGAACAAAACACCTCCATTCCCTTCCTTTTACTTCATCAAATTCAAAGTCAAAATGAGGCAACTTTCACTTTTTTTTTTTGGGTTTTTAGGGCCACACCCAAGGCATATGGAGGTTCACAGGCTAGGGGTCCAATCGGAGCTACAACTGCCATGGCAACGCGGGATCCGAGCCGCATCCATAAGCTCAGGCAACGCTGGATCCTTAACCTACTGAGCAAGGTCAGGGATCAAACCCACAACCTCATGGTTCCTAGTCGGATTCATTTCCACTGCACCATGACAGGAACTCCAACTTTTACTTTAAAGCAAAGGAAGCTGACAGACTAGCAGAGGGGGCTACTTTCTCCAAAACACAATCCCAAAGCAAGAACATACACTTTTTACATCCATGCCGAGGAACAGGGGGAAGGGATACTCCATTTCCAAAACTGGTGGGGTCCATGGCCCAGGGCAGACCCAGCCAGGCCTGGAGGCTGCTCTCCTCAGGGGAAGTGACTCCTGCAGAGTGGAATGACCCGTGGGTGGAGGCAGGGACAGGAAGGAGAAGGGCTGATGAACTTCTCAGGGAGAGCTACCTGACCAGAAGGTGCCTCTGAAGGTGGAATCTAATACTCTCACAAGGGGGTCTGTGAACCTAAGGAGAGATTCAGGGGCATCAACACAAGTGAGCAGAGACATCAAGCACAGTCATTCACAGGCTGTCCAGGCTACCAAGAAACACCAGGTGGAACACACAGGGTTCTGGGAGAATTGTGACGACTAGAAACATCCTCCCTGAGAGAGTCAACACTATTTTAAGAGACAAACAAGTGTGACTGTGGTTAAAGATAATCGCAGTCAGATGTTGGCAGGAGCAGACAAACATTTCTAGGCCTCTGCTATTTAGGGCATAAAGTGTGTGTTTGTGTGTGTGTACGCCAGGCAATGCTTATGTTAAGAGCTTTGGCGGCATGGGGTTTATATATGCAAATAAAAGTAATACCTGGCAAGAAAAAGCTGCTTCTCGAACTGCTAATCCATCCCACAGCTTCAGGGACCCCATATGGAACTGTACCAAGTTCCCTTAAGGTCAGACAAAATACAGAACTTGATGCAAGGATGAGAAGTCAGCTGCACAGCAAGGTGAGCTGGAGAGCAGGAGACTGAGAAGAAACCAGGACTCAACTGACTAAACACAGGCTCTTGGGAAAGCTGTCTAATCTGACCGAGGCCCAGTCTTCTCACATGTGAAAGGTGTAGGCTGACTCCCCGGAAGAGCAACAAAGGGGGTAGTGTGGTACCACGTGGTAAACCATTTCCATGGACACTTCAGCCCCATCAGGCCCTATGCCCTTTCCTGTGTTATTTCCTTTGCTCAACTCCTTAGATGAAGTCTATTCCTCCTGACCCTTCCAGAGCCACTCCCCAGGCTACTTCTTCAAGAGGTCTCCCCTGCACATAACTCCTCACTCCTCCAGAAGACCTGCCCGTGTCCTCCAAGCCCATTCATCAGAAGAGGCAGAGGGCCTTCAGTTGGCCTTAAACTCCCCGCCGTTTCTCATTAGACCAGGGGTCTATGGGTCAACAGAGCACCCCTTCCCCAGAGCACCCCAGATCTCCCAGATTTGTGAGTTGAAACCCTGACCCTGCTCAATCTCCAGCCCCACCTCCCCCTGAATGGTGGATCCTAAAATAACTAGAAAATTTTACTCCCTGGGTCTCAGGGATTAAGTCAAGGATGGTCACGTGGTCTGACTCCACATAGACAGGCCCAAAGAGAGTCCATCTGAAGGTTTTGACTTCTTCCTTCCCGAACACGAAGGGCTATAAGTGAGTTTCACTGTTGGAAAAAGTCATCTAAATCTAACCAATAATACATTTACCCAAAATGTCAAGTTTCTTTGTTTTCATCTAGAAGTGATAAATGTGGTTGCTGAATACAAGAAGCCCTGATGGGTTGCTAACAACAGAAAAGAAGTTTCTGAGCCATAATTAGGAGCTCCAATATTTACCAGAGCACAGCAGATGATTGTAGTAATTAAAGGAACACCCCCAAGACGATCAGCTCTGGACATGATGCAGGATAATAGCACATACTAAACTAGTAAATAAATATCTAGGTCTTTAGTGGAGACCTGCTGAGAAATTGCTTAAGGACCCAACACACTGGCCTCCAGGCATAGGGAGGAAATCTTTTATCTCTTCCTTAAGAAAAACTGTCACCCTGAATCAGCCCTAGGACCCACCAGATCAGCAATTTGTTTTGAACAGGGACACTCCCAGGGATCAAAAGTTGGGCAAAAGGCCAGTAATTCGAGGTCTAATAAGTTACAAGTTTGCTTTCCTGGAAAGCTCTGAAACATATTCACTAATCCTCCATCCCACGTACTGGTCCATCTCAAACTACTGCCAAGTCGAAGAAATAGCTGATAAGGAGAAAGAATATTATTATTCATAAACTAGCATGTATTGAGTCCATTCTATGTACCAGGAAGCCAAGGCTATGTTAGGTGATACACATACATACCCTGTAAATAGCTGTATTTCCCCAAGTATAAGGGTGAAAAAATTAGTATAAAGAAGCTAGGTAACTTAGACTAATGCAATTTAGTAAACTCTAATGTCAAAATGGGAACTCAGTCTGACCTTCTCTAATCCACACTCTCTCTTCCTTTAGAGACCTGAGCTCAAGAGAGAACCGCCCTCAAAATCCCTCTCGTTTACTTAACATTTACGTCATTAACTTAGAGAAAGTGACAGATGAATATAAGAGAGCTAAGCTGTCCTTGTTCTCTTCTTAGTCAAGTCCCTGTTTGTGAGACTAACCTGGACACTGTCACAAAGTGCTAGGATCCCAGCTCCAGAAGCTTTGTGATCTGGCTCTCCTGCAAGCATTTTGGAAAGACACATACACTCCACATGACCTCTCCAAATCTGCTTCTGTTTGTTAGAAATGAAACAGAAAAATAAGATTGTCCTATTTGAGTCACCAGTCTGATCCCATTCTAAAAATGTCACATGATGCATGTATGAATTTTATGATGTAGGATGCTAAGCATGACCATAAACACAAATCAGAGGTGGGACTAAGTTATAAGAGGCAATATCTGACAAACAAACAAACCGGTTTCAGATGAATTTACAGATGTTTAGGATAAGAATGTGCAAAGCTATCCCACCAACAGAATCACGGACACTGCCTCTGTCCTGCCTCTGAGATATGTTCACATTGACACAGAAAAATATGCAAACCCAACAAAGATGCTCCCCAGACAACCAAACGAGGGCTGAGATCTATACAATACAAAGCGCAGATGGTATCTCATGACCCTGGAGCTGGTGCCTTTGGAATAAGAGCTAAGAGTGAGCACACAATCGGGGGTAATAATGCTTGGCATGAAGCCACGGTAATTACAAATCCAGGTGAGTTATGTCACTGATATTTCACAGTGGGAGGAAACCCAGAGGGTGGAGAATCTGGCTGACTTTTTCCCAGGGACCCAGCCAGCCTGGGATAAATGCCAATTGTCACTTGGGATGACTAGGCTTCTCCTTACCCCAAACCCCTCCTCTTCTCCTCCCAGGGCTGGTCTGTCTTTTGGGGAGCCCTTCCCACTTACTCTTCTAACTCCTACACACACACTTTCTCTCTCACACACCCCTGAGAACAGACCAGCTCTGATTTTGCTCTTGCAGTCCTGGCTTGTGTACGCTGGCAGAAGGTCACAGTTAAATTTAGACCTGACCACCTCACTGGGAAGGAGCTGGGAAACTGGCTGTTTGAAGAGACCCACAGACACGTTGGGAGAGCGGGCTGATGACACTCCAAATGAAAGCACTATTTGGTGGGCAGGATGTAAGTTAAATTGGGAAGGGGGTATAATTTCCAAACCAAGGCCCAAAGAAACAGGGACCTAAAAATTAGAAAGTCTGGAAAAAACCTCAAAAGGTTACTGAAGTCTTCTGCTTCTGCACAGAATCCAAGTAAGCAAATAGGATTGTTTCTGTTTTTTTTAAACCATTTGTGGAATGGGAACTGGAAAAGGTCTCAGAGGCCACTGAGTATAATGTCCCACATGTTGTAGAGTCAAGTCTACAACATTATCTAGGGGGTCATTCCCAGTAGGCTGGAACCTGCCATCACCGTGACTGGGGGGGGGGTGTACCCCAGGAGGTGGCAGCTGTGGAGAGTAATGCCTCAGAGCAGAAACCAGCGCCAGGGGAAGCCAACATGGGTAGTGGTGAATGGGAATCTGGCTCTTTTCGTCTGGATCCTAGTGTCAAAATATGTAGGAACATGATAGCTCCCTAGGACTCAGGTCATGAATCAGGAAGCGAGGGCCACAGCAATGACCCTTTGTGGACACAGGTTCCCCAGGTGCTTGTGGATCCAAGGATGGCACATGAGCTCTTGAAGCAAGTCAGCTTCAAGCAAGGTACCAAAAATAGGAACGCCATAAACTGCCTGGTTTTAAGGTTCTTTGACTCTATTCCCCTGTGTTCTCCTGTGATATTTAGCAAAACCTTTTGGAAAGACACTTTCAACATGGTCTGGAATGCAAATGATATCCACTTGGGGATCAGAAGAATGGTAGTAACAGACTTTCCATATGTATGTCAGTTCCTCAGACATGGTCCCTATGGCCCACTGTCAAGTCTACCTCCTCCTTGCTCCCTGAAATAAATACTCTCATAGTAACCTCTGAGAACACTTACAAAGATGTGCGTGCATGTGTGTGTGTGTGTGTGTGTGTGTGTGTGAGAGAGAGAGAGACAGAGACAGAGACAGAGACAGAGACAAGAGACAGAAATCTGCTGTTTGCTCTAAACTGTAAATTTACGAGGGCAATGCCATGTCCATGTTGTTCACTGGCTGTGATTTCCAATTATCCCTAGTCCTGGAGGAGTCAGAGATGCCCAGTCCAGCAGGCCTTCACAGTACTGTGGCAGCCACAGACCTCTCTGGGAGGACTTCATGGCACCCTGACTAGACTGGAGTATACTGGCTATCTAGGCCTAGCTTCAGATCAAACTTGACCTTCCATTAGGACTGGAAGGGCATAGGAAGACCCGATGGCATGTCTAAAGATGGTCCCCTGTGTTGCCTTGGCCTTGTTTGGTGACGCCGGGCCAGTGGGATGGATCGTGATTTCATCAGGACCAGTGGAACCTTGCTCTCGGTTCTAGGTTCTGGGATTCCAGCTGTGACTTCAGAGTGGTGAAGTCCCCCTAGACATTCAGAAACAGCAGGTGCAAGTGGCCACTGTAGGGTAGATTTCTATGGGAGCAAATCTAGAGCAGGTGGCTGGGACCTAGTTTCAGGAACCCAAGAGTGATCGCTGATTTATTGGGATCCCTGGTCCCCAGATTCCTTCCAAAGAGCTGAGTCTCCCAGAAGACTCGATTCAGTGCGTGTACCTTCTCCATTGCCCCAAACAAAAGGGCAGGACTATTCTACATTTCACTATCTCCTCTATAAGGTATAAGCAACATGCTATAGACCATGATATCATTTTACTCATTACCAGTTGGGACCTCAGGCCAGTCTTTTCTCTTTTCCAAGGTGCTCTTCTCATGGATAAAATTGAGATTTTCATGTTCTGAGATGCTGTAAAATTCTACTGTCCTATAGTATCATACAATCAAGGCATGCTCTATAGCTTCAGTTTTCCCTAGACAACGAGGGAGGTGGTATCAGTAGCCTCTAGAGCACAGCTCTCAGCCAGGCACTCAGTGATGCTACAGGAGGACAAAAACGCTGCTCAGAATGAATCAATCCAACCCTCAGCTAAACCGGCAAAACCAAACTTGCCCGAGTTCAAGCTGGAGGCACCCACAAAGTCATGTCTTCTCCGGACCTCAGCTTCCAGTGTGAGCAGCGGGCTCCCTGCTCCCTGTCACACAGCCCCATCTTATCCCTCAGACCCTGGGGACGTGCAGGCCAGCCACGCTGATGTCACATGAAGAGGCCAGGACTGGACGGAAATCAGTCAGCTGGGAGTTAGAGAGTTGGAAGCACAACATCTGTCTCTTCCTGTTCACTATTCTTTTCGGGACTTTCATTACGTTCCTAAAAGCTGGCTAATCTGAGCTCTGTGAGGAGAACTTGTAATTTCAGTCCCGTTTGTTTCCTCATGAGTTATGCTGCTCAGAAAGGAAAATGTATAACTGCTCTCTTTGAAAGGCCTGTGGGCATCTTTTAGCACGAGAGAGACCACCATCCTCCTGGAATTATGGAGGGGAATGTGAGGATGGCCTCAGACTGGCCCAGGAATGAAAGTTTCTTACTCTAGGGAGTTTGCATTGTGGCTCAGCGGGTTATGAACATGACTGGTATCCAGGGTTCAAACCCTGGCTCTGCTCAGTGGGTTAAGGATCCAGCATTGCCATGAGCTGTGGTGTAGGTCGCAGCTGCAGCTTGGATCTGGCATTGCTGTGGCTGTGGTGTAGGCTGGCAGCTGCAGCTCCGATTCAACTTCTAGCCTGGGAACTTCCACATGCCGCATATGCAGCTTAAAAGAGGAAAAAAAAAAAGAAAGAAAGAAAGAAAGAAAGAAAGAAAGAAAGAAAGAAAGAAAGAAAGAAAGAAAGAAAGAAAGAAAGGAAGAAAAGAAAAGAAAAGAAAGAAAGAAAAAATTCTGTATCCAACTCTGGCACATCAATGTATCATGGACTATAAGCTTTAGACAGCTCTGTCCAAAGGAAATATAATGTAATCCACAAATGGGAGCCATGTATTTTATATTAAAAAAACTATATAATTTTACATCATTTAAAATCTTCTAGCAGTCACAGTAAAACGTAAAAACAAACAGTTGCAATTCATTTTAACATATTATATTGAACACAATTATATCAAAAATCCAATTAGTTCAGGATGCAGTCAATATAATGATTACTGAGCTAGTTTACATTTTTTGTACTAAATCTTTGAAATCGGGTATATAATTTATACTTTCAGTACATCTCCATTTGGACCAGCCTCATTTCACTCACATGACTAGTGGCTGCAGAATCAGATGGCACAGCTTGAGAAGGCAGGTCTCACCTCTCCTCCCGGGTCCCCTGCACATCCCTGCGGCTTTGATCACATTACATACTCAGCCCTTTATGAACCCCTGCAGGGCCCAGAGAGAACCCTACTTCTCCTGAGAAGTCCTCCCAGATCACCCCAGGCCTCTGAGCTCCCACCAGCTTCTGTATAATTATTTATCTAGAATAAAACATGATCTATACTAAATAATATATAATATATATAATATACACTTATCAGCTTCTATATAACAATTATTCTATATAGTTACTGTAGTCAGAGATCAGGCACTACACCTTGAAGCATCTTTCCTCATTGTCCTCAGCAACTCTTTTCCTCCTTTTTTGGCATTATTTACTGTTTCATACTTCGGGACGGCTGTCAAATGGGACTGTGAGACCCGCAGGGACATGGAAACACCTTCAACCACGGTTGCTCGTCTAACACCTGCCACGTGGTATTCAAATATTTGGGGAGTGATACCAAAAAGGCTCAATTTCTCGTACAGTTAAGGAACTAATTGAAATCATTCGAATGTGACAGTTCCATACTCACTATATATATACTCACTAATGCTAATAAGAATCCGACACTTAGCACTCGCCATGTGCCTGTTCTAGGGGATTTACATCTGTCAACCCGCCAAAGCCTTGTACAAACCCCATGACTAGATTCCATCATCATCTCCATCTTCCAGATGAGGAAACTAAGGCCAAGAGTTTATGCAACGTGCACAAAGTCACACAGGTCAATGGCAGAACTGGGATTCAAGCTCATTCTTGCTCCAGGGTCCAAGGTTCTAATCATTAAAACTTGCCTCTGTTCAATCCAGAACAACCACAAAATATATTTTTTACTCCCTGCACAGCAGTAAGTAGCCTAAGCGTCAAAGGCTCTCAGCCACAGTATTTCCTTATGTAAAAAGAATTAAGTTAATGCAGAAAATGTAAACAGAAGTAAACAACAGGAGAGACATGAAATTTCTGGTCCCCGAGGATGTTTCTCAGAAATCCTCTTCAAACAAAGAACAGTACACTCTTCCTTTCGAACGGTGAAAAACTGGGGATAACTGGCAACAACTATGTCTTGAAACCTGGGATGTCCTTCGACTTAGCATCTCCACTTCAGGGGATTTAGCCTAAGGAAGTAATTGGGGGTGTGCACCAAGACTTAACTATTAGAATAGTCATTTCAATATTGTTGATAATAGCAAGATTACAAACAACCCCAAGGAGGAAGGTTGAAAAAAAATACAAACCATATTTATACAGGATAAAATAAGCATCTCATGGCATGCTAATAAACAGCTCTCTGAATAAAACGAAAACTCTGACTTGTGGTGTCTGGTGACTTCCCCAGGATAAATACTCTGTGACTGATCTAAAGCTACCAACGGCTTAACTATCCACTCTCAAAATCCTGAATACTGGAGTTCCTGCTGTGGTGCAACAGGATCAGGGGTGTCTCGGGAGCACTGGGATGCAGGTTTGATCCCCAGCCCAGTGCAGTGGATTAAGGATCCAGCGTTCCCGCAGCTATGGCTTGGGTTACCACTGCAGCTCGGATCTGATCCCTGGCCCAGGAGCTCCATATGCCACTGTGCGACCACACACACACACACACACACACACACACACACACACACACACATAAAATCCTGAATATTTAACAATCCCAACCCTAGATGAGTTGGCTCCAGCATATCACTGAATGTATGCACAGAAACATTGTGGAAGCTGCTTAGTGTGTTATGTGAAAAAAGTTTTAATACTGCTATATAATGTTTCTGGAAAAGACAGACTTGGAATTAAAAGGATATATTCAAAAATGTTAATATGGCTCTTTTTAGGCAAAGGAATTTTATCTTCATCTATCTGTATTTCCAAATGTTTCCCCAATGTTTATGTATATTTTGCTAGGCAAGAAAAAAATAATAAAAGCGCTCTTTCCCAGTAACAATAATTTTAAAATGACCTATCTTCAGAGACATGAATCAAAAAGAAAAAAAAGAAAAATCCCTGGACGTGCTATAAAAGCAACTGCACATTAGATGCCTCAGGAGTGAGGAGAGTCCTAATAACACATAAGCAAGAAAAGGCTGAGGGGTAAAAGCCGCGGCTCTAGCTCTGGGCACCCTGATCTCACCAGGGGGAAGGGTAAGTCATACACCTCCCGTAGGGTTGAATTATACTTCCTGGAAAGGAAAGCTGGGACGTCAGAGTAGAGCTATGCAATCTGTCTATACAGTCTAACTCTGGAAAGGCCTATTTCTGAACCCACAGCTCTTCCTCCTCTTTTCCCACTAAGCTTTTAGCCATTATGTTAAATCAGTACCAACTACTGTCAAGTTCAAGTCTCGTCTACAGTGAAATGCTTTGCAGCCATTCAAAAAATCCTAGACATGCATCTATGTGGAAAGACATTTTGAAGATGAAGAGAAATCAAGTTATAAAGCAGAATGTATCATATGACCCCATTTATTTTAAAAGGGGATAAGCATCTAAAAAAAGGATAGAGTCAATGGTTAACTAGTTGTTCCTAGGTGGTTAGGATTATATAACAAAAGTTATGCTTTTATGACCTCTTTGTTTGCCTAAGTTTTGATTTTTTTCTGAAGTAAGCACACTTACCTTTAAGAATCTAAGGAAAATGAACATAAAAGTGAAGGAGTCTTCAAGGGGAAAAAGGATGCCACGACCACACTGACTCCCCACTGGGGGCTGTGGGGCTCAGGAAAGATGATTCCTAATTCCTGCCCCCATCGGGTGAGCCAAAGTGGGTGGGAAGGGCCTCCACCACTTCTCAAAGCGGAAGCCCAGGGAAGGAGGCAGCCCTGGGTCACAGAAGCTCTCGCTGGAGCTGGGGGAAGGGAGGCGGAAGGAGGCGGGAACGGGGAGAGAAGAGGAAAGAACAAACCCAAAACACAACACGAGAGGGCTTGTTAAAACACAGACTGTTGTGTCCCACTCCGGAGTTTGAGTCCATGGGGCCAAGAATCTGCATTTCCAGCACGTTCTCTGGTGGTAACCCCACCTGGAGAACTTCTGCTCTAAGGAAAGAGAGAAGAGGAGGAGGCAGGGCTCAGGTGTGAGACGGACATCCAAAACCTGTGCAGAAGTGAAGTGCTTACAATTCTTTTTAATAGCAAGGCTTGGCTCCCCTTTGGATGGGGAAAGATGATATCCCTTTCTCCCTGGGGGCAATAATGAAGATGTTACCAGTGGGAGGGCAGACACTGGGAGTGTCCTGAGAGCCTGGTAGACACTAGGCGCTGTCAGAGACCAAACACATGCCTGCAACTAATTCTGCTCCAGGGAGACCTGGAAACAGAGGTGTTTTATGAGATACTGTTCCGACCTAGCAGCAGAAGGGGTTTCCCTTCCTTTCAATCTGCTAGTTTCCTGGCTGTGGTCTCCAGGAAAACAAGAAGAATGTGAAACGACCTGTTCTGTAACCCTGGTCTTTGCTCTTTTGCCTGGCTGGAGCCAACCTGGCAGCCTCTGGCTGCCTCGCAGGTGTAACCAGGGCCCCCCTCCTTCCAGGAAGTGTAACACAGAAGGTTCTGTCAACCTCAAAAGAGGAGTCCCATTGGTTACTGACTAGACCAAACAGCAGCGGAGCTACCATGTCTCTCATCTACAAGGAATACACAAGACACGGGCCACACCTCAGAGAAATGTCCAGAACCTCAGGGGCTGCTGTGGGTAGCTGGTCACACTTTTTTTCTAGGCAAAGGAGTATGAAGAAGACCCGCAAAGCTTTGCACAGGAAGGGCAAGCAATGAATGCTGGCTGATGGGATCAGAAAAATGTCTCTCATTAGGTTGCAGCCAAAGTCAAGGGGCAGCAGGACGTGACATCTTTGTACATAGCATAGGTTCTTAGGATCTAAACGTCAAGACTGGTGCAGCCATGCTACAATTCTTGCACATTGTTTTTCATCTCAGAGAAGAAGAACTTGAGGATGCTTAGGTATCTTGCCAGGACCTTCTTTCAAATGTTCCTTTATGTAGCCACAATGATTATGAGAAGTATTACAGGCTTTTCAAAATTTTTAAAAATTTTAACTGGTTTAATAAAAATAAAAAGAAGAGGGACATCCCTACATGCTTCTAGATCGCAAGCTCTCTTTCCCCACAGTGACAACGCTACAGCATGGAGGCACAGGAGACAATGGTTGGAATCAAGACAATTAAATTGCTTAGGAACATAGATTTATACAGTATTACCACCTAGAAGACCCGCAAGTATTTAGCTGGCGGTCCCCTAAGGAAGGGTTCTATGTCTAGTATTACAATTACCGTTACCCTGAGTAGCTAACCTTTTAAAGCATTTTATATGCCTGTGTTATGCTAAGCCCTTTACATACATTATCTTAACTAATCCTCACAACAGCCCAGTGGGCTCAGTGCCATTCTCATTCCCATCCATTCTCCCCCAGGATCTAGCACAGGGCTGGGCAAGCAGTCAGCACATAAACATTTGTCAAATGAATTAAAACACTGCGTGTTACATAAAAACTAGTGACGGTCAAAAATGGAATGATAGGAATGCATTTCATTGATTCATTTCCACCTGAAAGGGTACACTTCAGGAAAAGAGAGAAGAAAGAAAGGGGAGAAAGGGACCTTGGAAATAAACTGAATCGGAGGGTAAAACATGGACAGATATTTACAAAGAACAATGTGCAGAAGCTGCTCTATGAGAGACCGAGATGGGACTGCTGTCCCTGCCTTCTATGGTCTTGGGACAGAACAGCCACGCAGAGCAGAGCAGGCAGGTCCAGATCCCAAGGGCTCCAGGCAATGCAGTCACCCCCCCCCAACCCTGCCCCGGAACCATAGATCATTCCAGTCAACGCCTAAGTTCCAGCTTAGAGTCAGCCTCTACCCCTCTCAGTTGGGCCAGCATGTCTTTGTCCAAAGTAAGAGACACCATATGCCCAGGAAGAGCCCTGAAAAAGGGCTCTACTTCTGACCCTGCTTAGTCCTAAATGGCCGGTTTCCTCCTATAGAAAAAAAGGTCTATTCAGTAATCTCTGAGGTTGCTTCCAGTCCTAACTTCCCACGATACAGCCCCTTCTGCTTGAAAACCCCCCCTTGGGCTTTCAGCCCCTTGCTCTTTCTAGGGCATGGAGAAGTCTGGGGTTCAGTCTGCAGGAGAGGGCAGGCCGTGCAGCCCCTCTCACTGAAAAGGAGCAGGACTTCAAAAGGATGGGAGTATTTTTAGGGCAGAGGAGAGGAACAAAAGTGACAGTCACTTTTGTTTAGCTCACCACCCAAGGGATAGAAGCCTTGGGGCCTCCATGTATGCATACCCTTCTATTTATCTTCCAGGAAGTGCCTTTACCACTATGATAATTGAATTGAGGAGTTCCCGTTGTGGCTCAGTGGATTAGGAACCCGACTAGTATCCATGAGGATGCAGGTTCAATGCCTGGTCTTGCTCAGGTGGTTAAGGATCTGGTGTTGCCATGAGCTGTGGTGCAGGCCGGCAGCTGCAGCTCTGATTCAACCCCTAGCCTGGGAACTTCCATATGTCACAGGTGTGACCCTTAAAAAAAAAAAAAAAGACAAAGAAAATTATATTGAGCCTTTAGCATGTTTCTCTTGGTTTTCTCTGCCTCCCCCGGATATACCCTAATCTGGGGAGGATTTCCACATCCGCCTATGCATACCATCCCTTAACTAGATCCTATGCTTTTCCTCCCATACCTGATTCTCTGACTGGTGAGCAGTAATAAGTATTGCCGGCCAATCATAATATAGCCTAGTAGAAATAGGAGTATGTGGATTCGGCTGGGGTGGGGGAGATTGGAAACAGAAGCCAAACATCCCTCCTCTGGTGCAGCCGTGAGTGCAAACAATTGCTAACTGTGCTGTAGGCAGGTCACCCCAGTGGTTCCATATGCTACAGGGTGGTAAGTCCTAACCTGAGATTAAAAGATAAAAATTCTAACTCTGTGTTTTTCTGCAAAATAAAAGGTTGGGTTTTTTTTTTTTTTTTTTCTTTTTCTTTTTTGAAGTGAACATGAGGGATTCACTTCCGAGCCCAGACAATGTTACAGGCCTACCTTAGTCTGGAGGTGTATCTTTGGTGTCCTGCTTAGTGATGTTCCTCTTGAATCTCGTCACTTTTATTCCTCTTTGAGGTTACCCACACCTTTCTAAAAGAACTCAGTGTTATGGTTTTATACATTAAATTCAGTTTATTAAATGAGCTGTCTTAATTCATGGGCCAAAGACGAGACATTCGCATCAAGACATAAGGTTCCTGTTGAGTGATTCTGGGAAGGTGGTGGCTGGGGAATTATAGATGAGGATGACTTGGGATGCCCTGTACACCCCCATCAGCCCTACCCAGACCTGGTGATGGGAGACCCAACCACCCCTGTGGTGGAAGAACCATGGGAATGTGGTGCCAGCACCTCTCCGGTGGGCTGACTCAGCTTGGCTAAGTTACCGGCCTTTCCTCTCTTTACCTCTGAGATACTCAGTCTCCTGAACCAGGCACTGTCTCACAGTCTAAATGGGGAGACGTGATGGCACAAGGGCTTGAGATGCAATGACAATGATACAAACTGGAAACAAGTATAAATAACCCCAATGCACACGATGGAGAAGCAGAGGTGGGTAGCGGTCAGGAAAGGCTTCCAAGAAGAGACTTTTGTCCACATACTCACAGTTAATTACAAGTTCACTGGTAAATTAAAGGCTCTACAACTGGCTTCTACCTAGCCAGCTCAGAAAAAACTCTAGGCTCCGTCATCTAAGAAGTCACATATTCCAGTCTGCAAAATCTTAGCAACCTCCAGGGGACTCAAAATCCTTTTGGTCCCTCGGAAACAAGTTGCTTTTGAAAATTTTAAGATTGCTAAAGAAGAATCCAGAATGCGCCCACTTCTTCAGGTGCAGAGGAATGTCTAAATAGCCAAAGCAACACCGAAACTTTTCAGAGAGCTTGATATCAATGATTAATCATCCTTTAGACACACATGCCATTATCTCACATTTGGCTCTTTTTCACATCCAAAAAGGCAGTTATAAATATATTCGCTGTCTTTCTTTCTTCTCACTCATCTCTATATCCATTCTACCCTTGGTTTTCAGTTTTTCTGCCCTTCGATACTAATTTCAAGGTCAGGAAGGAAGACCATCTTTCACCAAACCTCTTTGCCACACTCAACAGACCTGAAAGAACACAAGACAGCTGCCTTCCTTGCTTTTGCAAAAAGACAAACTCCACCATATTGGTCCATATTTTTCTCAAATAGGATCTCTGAAGGCCACACAGGTATGTTCTTCTAAATAACTTTCACCCCAGTGTGAGCAAACACAACCACTTAGGATTCATCAGAGCAAGTCCAGGATAGCTTAGCTTTGAGTCAAAAATAAGCAGAACATTCCACTTCCTCTTGGTTCCCTTTTCTCAGACTTGAGGAGGAGGTGTCCTTTAAATGCTGAGTGACTGGAAGCCAGTTAGTCAAGGCCCCTTGACTAGGGAAGCACAGTAGCGGGTTCTGACCCATTAGCTTCAGAGTCATCTGTACAACCAGAGAAACTGGTTTAACTGAAACGGGAGGCCAACAGGGAGGTCCCTGATGCGGATGCCCTCCACTCCCATCAGCCTCTTCCCTGGGCCCTTCGCTATGTTGCAACTGGGCAATTCTTCCCAGAGTTTTGGGGCTCTGGACAAGGCATGCAAGTTCAGTACAAGACCTTATCTTTTCAGTCTGCTTCTGAAGAGATGCCTATAGGCTGGGCGGGGTCTCAGAGCTCCCATCTCTGTTAGATCAGACTCAGGGAGCCCCAGGGCAGGGCCCAACACCTCAGATGCCATCACCCTGCCCCGTGGCCACCAGGAGCTCTTTGAAAGAGAGCTCCCCCACCATCTTCCTCATATCCGAGCCCCAGTTTTCCATCTTCACATATTTCAGATCTAGGAAAGAGGAAGGGGGACAGTGGGAGAAGGGGAGAGGCATCCACCTTGGTCACCCTCCTTTGCTTCCCCTGCCTTTTTTTCTTTTTAGGGCCACACCCATGGCATATGGAAGTTCCTAGGCTAGGGGTAAAACTGGAGTTGCAGCTGCCCGCCTACACCACAGCCACAGCAACACAGTTCTGAGCTGCATCTGTGACCTGAGCTACAGTTCATGGCAATGCTGAATCTTTAACCCACTGAGTGAGGCCAGGGATCGAATCCACATCCTCGTGGACACTACATTGGGTTCTTAACCCACTGAGCCACAACAGGAACTCCCTTTCTTTTCCCTTTTAAGCTGCTCACTGCTCAGGCCTCTTGCCTTCCTCAGCCTTCAGCTGAGGGTCAGTGGTCTCCTCCAGCTCTGGCTCTAGCAACACCCCTTCTCTAAGTCACAGAGCCTGCAGCCACCAATTTCCCAGTCCCACAGGCAGGAGGTGGCCCAAGAGGCACCCCAAGTGGGCTCTCCACTCCCTCCTCACACTGCAGCATGGAGGGCCATTCACAAACAAAGCAGAGGCTGAGAGACCCCTGGAGAATTACCCTGTAAGGAAGCTGGGGCTGCCACACATCTGGACTCAAGGAGGCAGCTGCAGGGCCTTTAGATAAGCACCGCCCAAGTCCCACATTCTGCCTTTGGACAGGAAATGGACTCCCAAGAAATCCTACTTGGAAACCCTTCACCATGAAAGCAGCCCAGCCTTCAGCGCAAATGCACCCACTCAGATTCCCTTTGGCCATTTCCTGCTTCCTCTCCCTTTTAACACCCTCTTCCTTCGATTCCCAGCCTTGGTGCTGAATGTTCCTGTACTAGGCTTGGATTTTTGCAAGGGTCCCAGGCCTCCTAAGATTCCTTCTCCTTCTGAATTCGGGTTTTTAGAGAAGGCTACTACACAGTTCCACCCTGTTCTAATTAAATGCAGAGACTGAGAGAAGCTAATGCTGAGATTATGAACCATAATGACTTAAGAGGAAAGGGCCTTCAGATGTAATTAGTTTCTGCTGCTTTATGTCTGCCTGGGATGGAGAATTTGTCAGACTGTGTGTGGGGTGGGCAGAGAAGGCGGTGGCTACTTGGATGAAGTTTATTCACTGGTAAGTCCAAGAGAAAAGTTGGGACTTTACCAGGTGAGGATAGGTAAGGAGACTGGGGCATAGCAAATGGGGCTGGAGGCGAGAGACGCAATCAATAGGTGACAACTTAAAAGGGCGCATGTCGAGTGAGAGCCTATATTCTCACTTCTAACCAGAGAGAAACAGAATTTCTGCCACCCTCCAAGCTGAGGTGTTAAAGTGACATGAACTTCATTAGGAACATCTGCTACCTCTGTCTAGGAAGGTCCCCGATTTCTTTTTCAGGATAGGTTCCACATTGATAACCTTCCTTCTGGCACTCTTCTCACTGTCTTGCTTTGCAGGCTGATTTGGGAGAAATTAGTTGCTTCCTGCCTGCAAGTCTCCGCAACAACACCCAAATTAGCAGAATAATTAAATACAGTCCTAATTGGGTACATAGAGAGTTCTTGGTTAATTAATGAGCCAAGCTCTGGCCCCGAGCTGCAAACCCACGCTAGCCTGCCAAAGCTCAAGCAGAGAAAAGCCCGCTTCAGTCCCAAAAGAAAATTGTCACTTGGCAAAAATAGTTCCTGGTGTAGAGACAAGTGTCAAACACATTCCTATAGCTAGGAGTCATCTGTTAACCCTGTGGCTGAGCTCCATATGTAAATGAGAGCAGGGAAGTGCGATTCTGCCACTGCACGTATGGGACGCGCAGAGCTCAGAGTGCCCTCTTCCCATCCCCCGCATCCGCGCCCCACCTCCTTGAGGGCTGGCGCTCAGACAGCCAAAATCACTTATAAGTAACTGAGTTCCCCAAATGCAACTCCGTATCCAAGTCAGAAGCTCCCCCAAAGCTAGCGACGGTGCCGCGGAAACTGAACAGTTGGGAGCGAACTCTCCCTTTGCCGCGCTCCACTCGCCACCCTTATTTTCCCCAGCCCACGTTCTCCCCCCACCCCTCTCTCAGTCTTCCCAGTCTTTGGCTAAAAGGAAGGCGCCAACGCCGACAGCCACTCACCTCTGCATGGGAAACAACAGCAGCACTTCGCAAAGAGCCACCCCAAAGAGGGACCTCGGGTGTACCCGCGGTCGCCGCCCTTCATGCTGCCCCGCGGCCCTAGCACTCCCGCATGGCCCGGGGCGCCAGCAGCGGTGGGTGCTCAGCGGCCAGGCCACCTCCGCGCTGCGGCCCGGGAGCCACCTCGCAACCCCGACCCTCCCTCCCCACGGTCCTCTCCCGCGTAGCAGCTGCCGCTCCGACTTTCTGGGAGCCCGAGCCACCTTGGGGAGGAGGGGAGGGGCCGGCGGGGAGAGGGTGGGACTAGGGGCGGAGTTCCGAAGTCCAGCTGTTTGCCCCAGTCCCGCCAGCAGTGTGGCCCAGAGCCTTATGCAACGCCACAGCGGCCCTAGGCACAGGGCACACCAAGGGGAGACAGCCATACACAGCACGCCACCCCCACCCGGGCGCAAAACAGGTGCTACTCCTTTAGTGGTTTCCTCTCCTCGAAGGCTACCACAATCCCCTTTGGCTTAAAGTATACAATGCCGTGAGGCTAAGGCTAAAGAGGTGGGAGAGGAGCAGATTTAGAACGTTCCGGGAGTTTGGGGCTAATAGATGCAAACTATTGCATCTGGAGTGGATAAGCAATGAGATCCTGCTGTATAGCACAGGGAACTATATCTAGTCACTTATGATGCAGCATGATGGAGGAAATGGGAGAAAAAGAATATATATATGACATTATATATATGATGTATATTATATATATGACCTGTGCATATGACTGGGTCACTTTGCTGTACAGTAGAAATTGACAGACCACTGTAATCAACTATAATGGAAAAATAAAAATCACATTAAAAAAAGAAATTCCTTAGCTGATTATATTGTAGTTGATATACGACAAGTACATACACAAGAGTAAAAACATACATTTCTTTTCTTTTTTATTTTATTTTTTTGTCTTTTTGCCATTTCTTGGGCCGCTCCCGCAGCATATGGAGGTTCCCAAGCTAGGGGTCAAATCAGAGCTGTAGCCGCCAGCCTATGCCAGAGCCACAGCAACGTAGAATCCAAGCCGAGTCTGCAACCTACACCACAGCTCACAGCAACGCCAGAGCCTTAACCCACTGAGCAAGGTCAAGGATCGAATCCAAAACCTCATGGTTCCTAGTCAGATTCGTTAACCACTGAGCCACGACAGGAACTCCAAGACATACATTTAAAAAAAGAAAAAAAAAGACTAACTAGATCATGCTTTTTCTCTAAAAGTTTTACCTCCTCCTTCTCCTCAGCCTTGGGACATGGACAGCCTCCTCTGTGTTGAAGACTCTTTCACCTACCCTTTTCTTTCCGTCTTTTTAATATTCAGTACTACTACTACTAATGCCTCCCCTTTTTATCGGCTCCCCTTATTATTTGAGAAAAAGCAGTCCAGATTGGAAACCATAAGACCGAAGTTCAGAGTTGTTTTGTAACCTACCAGCTATTTGACTTAGGCAAGTCTTTTCACTTTTTTGATCTTCAGGTTCCTCGTTTAAAAAAAAATAAAGTAAGGAAAAAGAATTCCCATGTTATAGGATTGCTAAGAGAATTTTAAAAGACATATCCATGGAAGCAGATATTAGAGAGGAGATGTTTAATAGTTCCAGTTGAATGAGTAGCTACAGAGAAATTGCAGACATTTTACTTGTGGTGGAAGACTTCTGTTCACCCTTCCCAACCATGCCTAGTGGGTATATCATCCCTTTATTTAAATCCCTGTTTCTTTTTGTGTGTGTGTGTGCTGTTTAGGGCCACACCCACAGCATATGGAGGTTCCCAGGCTAGAGGCTGAATTGCCAGCCTACACCACAGCCACAGCAGCACCAGATCCAAGCTGCATCTGCAACAGCACAGCTCATGGCAACATGGGATCCTTAACCCACTGAGCAAGGCCAGGGATCGAACCTGTGTCCTCATGGGTACTAGTCAGATTAGTTTTGCTGAGCTACGATGGGAACTCCTATCTGTTTCCTTTTTAAGTCTTCATATTTCAAGACAAAAGTCACATCTTCCTTGCTCCTCAACAAGCCCACCTGAACCACATCGACTGGAACTTCCCATGAAACAGTGTGTGTATCACTCACAAAGCATCTTTCCCATTTGTTTCCAGATGTCAGAGAAGGGATTGCACTCAGAAAGCCGAGAAAGACCATTGGTCAGGAAAAAAAGTGGGGGGGGGGTTGCGCGAGGACTGAAAAACAGAAGGTTGATCACCCACTTCCCACCTGGAGGAAAGACAGCCATAGGACAAGACTTTTAGGAGTTACCAGGATTTGGGGCTTCCTTTCTCAGTTTGACACATGCTTAGGTTTTGTGCCTTATTCATCTGTGTTGCAGCACCAGCCAAATGGTTGGGACACAGTAGATGCTCAGTAAGTACCTAGCACCACTTCATAGGTAACAACAGCTAGCATTTATTGAGCATTTATTTATGCTAAGCAGTTTCCCAGGGGCCCTCTATACATTAGCTCCTCTATCCAAACCAAGAAAACTTGTAAAGTAGTGTCCTCTTTAAATCCCAAGAAACTGAATGAATGAATGATGATGAGACTTTGAAGAGAAACTCTAAAAAGCTTCACCCCAGAGCAAGAGCAGAAACTAAAGTCAAAAATCTAACTTCTAGGTCCTACTACTGCCATCTATCTCCCTGATGACCTCCCCTGAGGAAAATGAGATAAGAATCTCACTGTCAGGAAATGTGTCCCTGATGTTCCACATATGAAACAGAGAAATGAAAGTTCAAATCGCTCATGCAGTCCGAACCCCAGGTTCCTGAAGACACTGATCAACCTGACTATCAGTCAGTCTCATCTTGCCAGCTTGAATTACTGTAGGACCATATTTCTATTTATCCTGGGTTATGGTTATGACCTGTGGCAACCACTGCTGTTGTCTAGTTCTTCCTTCCATATCACCAAGGACCACGCTTATTTTGCTGTTTTTGCAAGCCCAGAGCAGAAAATGGCCAGGACCATCAGCACTTCTAAAAGGGAGCTTTGCTTGCTTGCCATCCACCACATATGTGCTATGATACAACAGTGGATATCTGGTCTACCCACCAATTCACCTCTTTGAATTCTTTGGAGGCATTCTGATAGGAATTCAAAGATGCTTCAAAATTGCTTGACTAACCTGTTTCCTTTTTACTTAAATCTTTCTCTGATTTGAAAAAGAACATTGATTTTCAAAGTTGTGTTAGTTTCAGGTGTACAGCAAAGTGAATCAGGTATAGAAACTAACACAATGCTGTGAATCAGCTACACCCCAATAACATCTAAAAAAAAAATCTTCGTCTGGGTCTTTGCGTTCAGGTGACACTGGGTCATCTTTCCATCATAATTTTTTGCGAGAGGCTGGTGACATCATCTTGCATCTTGGCTTAAATTAGATATCTCAGGAATACCCAGCCCTTACTTTAGAAATTAGAGTACCAAAAACTATTAGATATAAAATAAGCTTCAAAGATATACTGTGCAACACAGGGAATATAGCAAATATTTTATAATGACTATAAGTGGAGTATAACCTTTAAAAAGTGTGAATCACTATATTGTACACCTGTAACTTGTAATATTGTACAACTATACTCCAATTAAAAAAAAAAAGAAATCAGAGTACCAGTAGACCCTAAAATAGTCTTAATCTCCATGAAAAGGATTCATCAGGTATGGTCTTACAGCCGAGGAATCCTCCTATTCTCAATTTAAAAGGCATAAAGCTATAGGAACACCTACTCACCTCAAGTTGATATGGTCAGCACATTTTTGGCCATCCTGGAGACTGGTTAGGCATCCATAACCCAAGAGTCCCACTGCCATCCTCATGTGCCTTTCGGAATGAGACAAGTGATGCCTACAACCCAGCAAGAAGTCTTGGACACCACTGGGGCACTGACTGCAGGCCGATTCATTAATTCCACAAACGCTTAGTGAGTGTCTACTATGTTCTAGGCACTGGGTCTACACTGGCGAACAAAAACAATCCCAGCCCTGTGGAGCTAGCCACTAGGATAAACTCAATGTGAGTGTGAAAGCAAAGGGAACCAATGTTAGCTATTTGACCAAGTTTTGAGTTCAAGGACTTAACAAAATAGGTGCCTGAATCCTCTATCCAGCATCTAGATGTTTCAAGGTAATGTCCTCAGGACAATTTAGAGGGAATGGTAGGGCAATGGTTTTTAAACACAGATGCTTATTAGAATCATCAGGGAAGGTTTTCTAAGTTCCAGGCATTAATTTTATCTTTTTTGTTGTTTTTAAGCTTCTCCAGGTGATTCCAGGGTGGAACTAACTTTAAGAAGCATTGATGCCTGGGTCTTCCTCTCCCCATTCCTCTCAAGACTCAGATTAATTCACTCCGGGTGAGGCTGCATCAGGTTTTTTTTTTAATTTTTTTTCCCCTTTCTTTCTTCTTTTGGCTGCCCTGAGGCACATGGAGTTCCCAGGCTAGGGATCAGATCCCAGCCACGGCTGGGGCCTGAACTGCAGCTGAGGCAACGCCAGATCCTTAACCCACTGTGCCAGGCTGCTGATCAAACCTGCATCCTGGCACTCCCAAGATGCCACCAATCCTGTTGCGCCAAAATGGGCATTTCATGCACTAGGGGTTTTTAAAGGTCCCCAGGTGTTTGTAACATGCAGCACAGTTTGAGAACCATGGTATAGTGTAGTAGCTCTCAAACTTGAGCAGGCATCAGAATTCCAGGAGATTGAGTTAAAACACAGATTTCTGGGTCCTACTCCCAGATTTTCCAATTCTACAGGTCTGGGGTGGGGCCTGAGGATCTGCATTTCTACCAGTTCCCAGAGGATGTTGATGCTGTGGGTACAGGGGCCACACTTTGAGAGCTGCTAGTGTATTACATCTTCCCCCTCCTGTCTGCAAGCTATGTCCCCTCTTTTTGTAATCGCACTTTGATTTTTCCTTGAGGAGCCAGCCCTCCTCCAGTCTCAGACCATGTTTTTGGATGTCGTCCACATCCTCCCTCTGTCCACCCTCCACTCTAAGGATGGGCCCATGACCTGGGCTTGGCCAGCCAGGGAATGGTCACATTTAGCACATGACCCAATTTCAGCCAAAGGTCATAAACCAGGAGGTCTTAGCAAGAACTCCTGGGAGAGCAACAATTCCTTCCCAGAAGATTTCTAAGTTGGTGGCCTGTTAACATGAAGCAGTGGGAGACCGTATTGCCATAACCACATAGGCATAAGCCGCCTGAGAATAAAGCCAACGTGGAGGAAAGGATGAAATGAGAGAGGCTGGATGCCATCTCCTGGATAACTAGATACACTTCTCCCCAAAGCCTGTCTATCCCGGGACCTCATCTGAGCCCTGTCTTTTTGCATAAGACAGCAGAATATCTATAATCTCAAGGTTTTCAAACCCCACCCCACCCACTCCCAAAGTTCAGGCTAAGAGCCACCAAGCTGTAGCAATATCTTTAGAGTGTTCCTAATTTCCAAACAAATGCTTGAGCCTTCCCCTTATTTTTGTCATGGTCTGTCTTCAATGATGCTTCCAGTCAGAGTCCATCTTACATGAATTACGCTCTTTCCCTCCCTATGTGTCCATTTTATCTCATCTCCATTCCCCACAACAGTGAACCCCAAAGAATTCCTGCTGGTCTCAGCCTGCAGACACACTGAGCCGGGTATATCACAGTGCTGGGCTTGGTATCGGGAACCAGTAGGAACGCCCTGTCACACGGGCTTCAGGAACACTGGACCATGACCGCAGGCGTCTGCCCTTTTCACCGAGAGACACGGGTGCAATGTTGTCCTTTCGAGTTATTCTCCTCGAATTTACAGGAACAGAGTTTTCCAAAAAAAAAATCCCGGTATTTATACACATTTCCTAATGAGAACTCAGCCCAGTGACAGAAGGAACAGCAACTTTGCCCCAACTCAGGCCTAGAGAACCTTTTTAAGTGCCAAATACAGGACATGCCCTCTGCAGGACCTGCCCAGTGAAGGCTGTGCTCAGGGTTTCTGGCGACCACAGAGGACAGGCCTGCCTGCCCCACCTGCACCGTAACCAGTCACTTGCCTGCCTTTTCCTCCAGCAGAGAATGTCACTTCCAGCGCCCACTCCCAGATGGTGAGCCAGAGTGCTAGCTAGAGTCCTGAAGAAGCTCTGCAAGTGATTTCAACGCGAAATGAGGGCTAAGGACCGCGGACCTTGGGACTATGGGATTAGCTCCTGCATGGAAAATACACCACTTAGGAAGCACCTGGACTCACACATTTTCACTTTCTCAAACTCTGACAGCTGGGACTTTGACTCATTCTCCCACGGCCTGCTATGCTCTCCAGTTACCTAACCACATCTGCCTGTAGATTTCCGGCCTGTGAACTGCCTGATGCCTGATACCAGGGTGGCTCCTAATCGTCCCCAAATTATTCAGTCTTGGCTTCTACTTGTGACTGTGGCCTAAATTCTAAGGGTCTTGCCAAAGAACTGATCATTTATTCAACAAACAGTTGGTCTTTGAATATCTACTATCTGCAAGCCACTAAACTAACTTATACGTGGGAATTTACATGGGAAGCATATGAGAAATATAAACTGAACAACACCTGTTCCCTGAGAAAAGACAAAGGACAGGGGGAGTTCTAGGAAAGCAGTTCGTTCATTTTTTTGTGGCAGAAGAAGGAATCTGGAGACAGACCAAGACTGGACATAAGGTAGAGGTTTCATGTTTATGTAAAGAAGCAGAACTGAGATCATAATCATCAGTGACCAGAAACACGTACATTGCTTTTATATTTAATTTGAGCTCCAATTATGTCTTTCAAAATTATATAGTGTCCACGTGGATGACTACTGCCAGGTTATATGTTATTAAAATAGCAAGGTTTACAAAAATAAAGCATGATTGCCAGCATTCTGCATAGTACTCTCTTCCCCTAATTACGCCTGTTGATGTGGTCTAAGCATGGCACCACTGCGGGCCCTGTGGGTGCCTCCATCCCCCTGGTGGCAGCTCCTAGACTCCAGGGACTAGATCACTAGGCAGCTCTTCCTCTCCATTTTCAACTATGCCCTGCAAATGTGTCCCTCTGTCCCTCTGTGCCTGCCCCAGGTGTCACCTGTCTGCCTCCTGCTGAAAAAGTTAAGCCCCAGCTTGCCCTGCCAATCATCCTCTGGTTTTCAGGAAGGAGGTATCGCCGATCACCATCGGGTCTGAACCAAGCCCCAGGTAAGGGTGGTCCAGGTGATGGTGAGAAGGCCGTGGGTTTCACCAAGGACTGAGGTGTCTTCCCAGAGCAGCCAGTGTCCGTGCTCTTCTGGGAGACAGTGAGGTGGAGCTATGGGCCACCAGGATAGGTTCCTGGAGATCCGAACTTGGGAGGAGACAAGCTATTTATCAAAGTGAAAGATGACTGCAGTTGGAGTTGCTAAAAACAAACCACTCCAGGTTGTATCTACTTCCCCAAGCTCGCTTCTAAGTAGGTCAAAGTGTTCCCAAAGTAGAGCAGTGAGAAGGGCCCGTCTATCACTTTGGCTGAAGGCTTGCCTTGCTAAGTGTCCACAGCAAGGCTGGTGTCTTCATTCCCACTGTCAGCGCCCCCTTTCCTCACGCAGACAGAAGTAGCATTACAAGCTGCTTCTGATACATTAAATGCAGAGTGGATTTTGTCTTGATATAACTCAAGTCAGTCTCTGGAAAATTTCGATAAAATAGGAGGGGTGTGCAAGATGCTGCCCATCCTTATAGCTCTGAGTTTCCAACCATTCCAAATACCTGAGAGCTGCTTGGCCCATGGGTCCCCAGAGAAGACTTCCCAGGAAGCAGGATTGCAAAGACTTTCTCAGTCACAACTCCTAGCATCAAAATGTTATTGCCCATCCCCATCCTCAGGCCCTCCTGCTAAAGCTTTAATCAGTTTCCTCTAGAGTTCTTAGAGGACGGAGGGCACACTGAGCCTGCTCCTTGACACATGGTCCGTCCACCTTCCTCCCCCCCCGTCCCTTCCTTCCTTCTTCCCTTCCTTATTTCTTCTCTTATTTCTCTTATCTCCTTCCCTCCTTTCCTTTCTTTTTTTTTTTTTTTTTTGTCTTTTTGTCTTTTTTAGGCCGCACCTGCAGCATATGGAGGTTCCCAGGATAGGGGTCGAATCGGAGCTGTAGCCACTGGCCTACACCACAGCCACAGCAACGCAGGATCTGAGCCATGTCTGTGACCTACACCACAGCTCACGGCAATGCCAGATCCTTAACCCACTTAGCAAGGCCGGGGATCGAACCTGCGTCCTCATGGTTGCTAGTCAGGTTCGTTAACCACTGAGCCACGATGGGAACTCCTCCCTTCCTTTCCATAAATATTTAGTGGGAATTTCTTATATGCCAGCCACTGTTCTAGATAGAGGGATAGAGTAATGAACAAAATTTTAAAAATTCCTGCATTTGTAGGGGAATCTGGGAGGCAGTGGGGCGAATAGACAATAAAGGTTACGAATATATCAGGTAGTGACATCACTGCAATGAAGAAAAGTAAGCAGGGAGAGGGGTACACAGGGTGATGGGAGAGGGTGGGAGTGAGTGAAGACTGCTCTAACCAGGTGACACGAGCAGAGCCGTGAAGGAAGGGTGGTGGCCAGCTGTCCAGGGATCTGAGGACCTGCAAGGTCTGGAGTGTTCCAGGCAGAGGGATCAGAAGGTACAGATGCTGGGTGGGAGGGAGCATGGCTCCATCGGGAAAGAGTTCAGGTAGGCAGGCTGGTCAGGAGGTGCAAGGATGTGGAAAGAAGCATGCCCAACCCCCGAAAGATGTCCACACCCTAATCCCCAGAACGTGGAAGGAGACTTTGCAGGTGTGATTAAGTTAAGGGCCATGAGATGGATGATCCTGGTGAGCACCATGTAATCACATGAGTCCTTAAGAGCAGAGACCCTTTCCCTCTGTGGTCAGAGGGACATGTGACTTTGGAAGAAGGATCAGAGAGATGCCGCACTGCTGGCTTTGAAGATGGGGGAAGGGGCCACAAGCCAAGGGATGCAGGCGGCCTCTAGAAGCTGGAAAAGATGAGGAAACAGTCTCTCCCCTGGAGCCTCCAGAAGAAACAGAGTCCTGCCAACCCTTGATTTTAGTCCAGTGAAGAGCATGTCCTGCTTCTAACCTACAGACTGCTAAGAGAATAAATGTGCATTGTTTGAAGCCACTACTCAGCCTGTGGTTATTGGCTAGAGCAGCAGAAGGAAACTAAGATGAAGTCAGAGAACAGGCTCTGGGGCAGGTTCTGCAGGAGCCTCCTGGCAGCCACAGGGGGGACTTTGTTATGACCCGGAGACACACGAGCCATGGGAATGTTTTGAGCTGAGCCCAGGCCTCCTCCCTGCAGCTAGGAGCCAGCACTGGAAATGGTCTCTGTGCCCACCTGTGTGCCAAGGCTGGCACCCACACTTCCTGAGGCCATAGGGTCCCATGGAAAGTAAAGCAAGTGGACGTGAAATCAGGGCCAGCTTTTCCCAGGGGGGCAGGGGAAATTAGGCAGCCCAGTCCCATCCCAAAGGCAAGGACAAGGTTCCATGGGTGGAGGGCCTCTCTGCTCCCAGGCAGGACAGGGAGCTGGTATTAAACATGGCAAGACTTGCCAATTGAGAGACTCCTCACGCATGTCACAGGGTTTGGGTTCAGACTGGTTTTGATCCTGGAGGAGGGTTTCAAGGTTCGAGTGACACAGGGGAAGACATTGAAGCGGGAAGAGGAGGGTCCTGACCACTCTGTCTGGCTGCACAGCATCAGAATCCTGCTGCTGGGAGCTCCTCAGGCCGAGGCCTGCAAGGACTGCTCCTCATGGCCGTTTGGGTCCTCTCACCTCTGTCCTTCCCTGAGCAGAAAGAGAGGGCACATTCCCAGCCATCCTAGCGCTCCTTCTCGGCTCCCCATGCCTCATGTTCAGCGTTGTCACTTCTAGAGCCTCTGCTCTCAAGAGGGGAAGTGGTTTCAGCTTGGCTGGCTCTGGGAAGAGAACCGCATTTGATTCTCCGAGAGATCTTCTGTTTTCTGCAGTGACCTCCCCTCCATCATCGACCTTCAGCTTCTCCTCATCAAGCTCAGTCAGTGGCAGCCTCTCTTCTCTGGGATTAAATCTGGGCCTCTCATTTGAGCCCTGAGCTCCATCAGCTCTGAGGTGGCTCATGAGGCTCCCAGAAGCAAAGATGCTATTCAAGCCTCACCCACCCTCCCCTCTGGATGAAAAGAGGCATCATCCTTATGTAGATTTACAATGGACACCAGAAGGCAGGGAGATATGCTGCTGGATCGGGCGTTTGGCATAAGCTAAGACTCAGCGGGCTGGCTCCACAAAGGAGAAGGGCATATCTCTGCAGAGGGTGCAAGAGAGATCCATTCTCCCCCTGGATAATGCAGTGTCCCTTCCTGGGTCAGTCGTCTTCGCAGGCAGCCCCACACTGGGGTGGACTTAGAAGGGGATGTGGCCTGGCCTGACACTTTCCTCTTTGAGGCCTTGATTCCAAGTCCTTTGATATTCCTAAATTGTGTCAGATGGATGGGAGCTGGTCCCAGGCAGGACATCTCTCCCACAACAAAGGAGGCTCAGGGCAACTTCTAACTGTGCTGCTCCCTTATTCTTTGAAGAAAAGAAAAAGGGGGTCAGAGGGACTGTATCTCCCTCTTCCTGAAACTGCCCTGGGAGGGCTCCCAGGTGGTCAGTAACTAATGAGCCATGTCTGGCCCATCCTGACATAGGCAGGTAAGTGGGAGAAATTCAGTGAAAAAGAAAATAAAGCGATTTTCATAAAGTTTCCCTTTGTCCTTCTCATCTCGGAATTAGGGAAGGAGACGTCCATGCCCACCCCAACACTCAGCACACCCGTCCGCCACACAGGTCAGCCCATCTCTATGGTGTGGTCTGACTGTCACCTTCAATGACCAAGGTTAATCACGGAAGGGAGTAGGGCATGGAGAGGTATGAGCTGGGGAGCAGCTTGAATGTTCAGCTCAAATACATCATGGATGATCTCCACCCTCTGGATAGGGGGCCTAAGAAAGTTAGAAGAGAGGGGCACACCATTATTTCTTGGGACATCACAGAGCCAGGTGGACCTTCTCTTGGTAGACGGCAGAAAGGGCCCCGGCGAGGCAGGAGCGGAAACTGAGGGAGGGGGCGGGTGCAGACTAGAGACAGTGGTTGGGTCTTGGCAAATGCCATGGATGGAACTAGGGACAGAACCTTGACCCCCTTGAGCAGCCCTGGGGAGGGTTCCACCTAGAAATACCCTGGAGGCACTCCTACAGAGGTACCACAACCAGGACAAAGGGCAGGCAGGGAAAGTAACAGCAACTGACCGTCTCCAGGGTGGTACTAAGCTGGAAGTCTACCTCAAGGGACGTGGGCACTACTGCCCATGTTATATACAAGATACTCAAAATATTTTTTTTCTTTTTTTTTTGGCCATACTCGCGGCATATGGAAGTTCCCGGAGCCAGGAACCAAATCCATGCCACAGCTGAGATCTATGCTGTAGCTGCAGCAATGCCAGATCCTTAACCTGCTGTGGTGGGCAGGGGATCAAACCCGCACTGCCACAGAGACAACACCAGATCCTTAACCCACTGTGCCACAGTGGGAACTCCAAGATACAATCTTGTCCAGGGTTATCCACCACTCATTGGCTTAGGTGGGATCCAGACCCAGGTCTTCCACCTCAAGACTCTTAGTTACGCCACACCTCTCATCATGACATCGTATGCCTACTACATACACACATAAAGTCCTGTGCATCACAGGGTCATTTCTGTTTTACTCTAAACAGTTAGCCTCTGCCCATAACAAAAGACCAACCTCAGAGTTGAAAAGCACTTTTACTTAGCAGTGCCACCTCTGAGCCTCCCAGTAACTCTGAGAGATGGGTATTTTTATCTGCTTCCCTTGCAGATGCAGAAACCAATATTAATTGACTTTCTACTCATTCCACAGCCTGTCTTTATTCTTTTTTGTCTCTTTAGGGCTGCACCCGCAGCATATGGCGGTTCCCAGGCTAGGAGATGAATTGGAGCTATAGCTGCTGGCCTACACCACAGCCACAGCAACACGGGGATCTGAACCACATCTTCGACCTACACCTCAGCTCACGGCAGTGCTGGATTCTGAACCCACTGAACGAGGGCAGGGATGGAACCTGCATCCTCAGGTATACTAAACAGGTTCATTAACCATGGAGCCACAATGGGAACTCCAAAAATGCTATATTAGAACAAGTAACAATCTGAATGACAGTAGGAATAACCGGGAACAAAGACCAGCCTGTAAAGAGCCTCAAAGGGGAAGGCAGTTCCCACTAAGTCCTGAGCCCGGAGAAAAGGAGGTGAGATCAGAGGTGTGTGAGTGAGAGACCAGGGTCACCGATACGCAGGGATACACAGTATGGAGTTTCCTTAAGAAACAAAGAAGAGAGCTGCCATGTGATTGAACAATCCCACTCCTGGGCATATATCTGGAAAAGACTAAAAACTCTAATTCAAGAAGATACATGCTCCCCAGTGTTCACAGCAGCACTATTTATAATAGTTAAGACATGGAAGCAACCTTAATGTCCATGAGCAGATGAATAGATAAAAAAGATGTGGTACATATACACAATGGGCTATTACTCAGCCATAAAAAAGAATGAAATGATGTCACTTGCAACAACATGGAGGGATGTAGAGATTATCATACAGTGAAGTCAAAGACAAATATCATATGATATCACTTGTATGTGGAATCTGAAGAAAAAAAAGAGATCCAAATGTACTTATTTACAAAACAGAAACAGACTCACGATCCGAAAACAAACTTTTGGTTACCAAGGACCTACTGTATTAGCACAGGGAACTATATTCAGTATCTTGTAATAACATATAATGGAAAAAAATTTGGAAAAGTATGTACATAAGAGAATCGCTCTGCTGTACACCTGAAAAGAACACAATATTGTAAATCAACTTTACTTCAATTTAAAAAAAACCCTACACACAAATAACCACCCTAAAATTAGGATTGTTGAATTTAATCCAAAATGTTTTGTTTTGCACTAAGGAAATAAAAGATACATAGAGAAATCACTAGGCTCTTATTAAATGGTCCCTTAGGAAAGAGGAGTCTATCATTGTACATGCAAATCAAATTACATTGTTCTAGATAGAGATCAGAAGGAGATGGAAAATGAGGATTGGGACTGGTGGTTTCCAGGGTGAGCTGGGGAGGAGAGAATAGGAGGAGGGATGGGCAAGAAGGATCTGGAGCTCAGTACTGAGCAAGAGGACTTTTCTAACCTCAGAACTGCACTCGAATGCGACAGGCTTCTTCTAGAAGTAATAAGCTCCCCACCACTGGGAGTGAGCAAGGAATGCCTGGTTGGCACCCAACAGAGACATTTCAAGAGGAGGGTCCTACACTAGGGGACAGAGTGAGCCAGAAGACTTCCAAGGTGCTTTTCAATTCTCAGATCCGAGGAACCCAGAAAATTCAATTTTCTGAAGTGAAATGAAATCGAATCAATTTTATTCAATTATAGAAAGAGAGAGCTTTAATTCTAATCTTTTATAATTCTGAAAAATGACTAGGAGCTCCTTTTAGAGTCTCCACAAATATATCTCCATCTATCTTAAAACACACTTTTCTCTAGGAAGTATCAGCACTCAATTACATTTCTCATTCAAACACATTATTTTGGGGTTTTAGTTATTCTTAATCCAACAGTGATTTTTGAAAGCAACCTTATCATGATTTTTTCATTGCAAACATGCTAAGTTCAGTTATTATAATTGTTTTTTCTGCCTGAGTCTATGGCATGTGGAAGTTCCTGGGCCAGGGACTGAACCCAAGCCACATCAGTAACCTGAACCACAGCAGGGACAACTCTGAGTTCTTAACCACTAGGCCACCAGGGAATTCCTTAGCTGTGTTATCCTTAAATAAAATTGCGTAGACTAGCATAGAAATCTATTCCCATCCTTGTTCATCATACTTCCGCTCATAATTTTGTTTTCTGAAGGGGTGAGTTCTGAATTTCAAAGGATGTCCACATTCTTCCCCTCCTCCCAGCCACTGGCAACCACCACTTCATTTTCTTTTTTCTTTTTTGTCTTTGTGCCTTTTCTAGGGCTGCACCAGCAGCATATGGAGGTTCCCAGGCTAGGGGTCTAATTAGAGCTGTAGCTGCCGGCCTACACCAGAGACACAGCAACACAGCAACGCAGGATCCAAGCCGAGTCTGTGACCTACACCACAGCTCATGGCAACGCTGGATCCTTAACCCACTGAGCAAGGCCAGGGATCGAACCCGCAACCTCATGGTTCCTAGTCGGATTCGCTAACCACTGAGCCACGACGGGAACTCCCCCACTTCATTTTCTATCTATGAATTTGGCTGCTATGGAGCTGCCTCACATGGTGGGATCATACTGTATCTGTCCTTTTGCGTCTGGCTTATTTCACTTAGCATATAATGTCTGTAAAGTTCATCCATGTTGTAGCATGTGTCAGATTTTCCTTCTGTTTTAAGACTAAACAACAGCCCACTGTATGTGTATGCCACATTTTGTTCACCCAGGCATTGGTTGATGGACATCTGGGCTACTTCTACCTTTGCTATGAACATGGCAATACCAATGTATCTTGGAGTCCCTGCTTTCAATTCTTTGGGATATACACCCAGCAGGGCAATTGCTGGCTCATACGGTAATTCTATGTTTAATTTTTTGAGGGATCCCATACTGTTTGCCGCAGCACTCCACGATTTTACTTTTCCACCATTGGGGCGCCAGAGTTTCCAATGTGTCTGCAGCCTCACCCACACCTGTTATTTTCTGTGGCTTGTGAAAAAAATACCAGCCTTCCTGATGGGGATAAAGAGGTTTCTCACTGCAGTACTGATTTTCAGTTCCCTCATGACCTGGGATGTTGTTGCCTGTCTTTCCATGGGCTCATTGGCATTTGTGTATCTTCTTTGGAGAAATGTCTATTCAAGTTCTTTGTCCATTTGATTTTATTTTGTGGCTGCACCCACGACATATGGAAGTTCCCAGGCCAGGGACTGAATCTGAGCCGCACCTGCAACCTATGCCACAGCTGCAGCAATGCTGGATCCTTAAACCACCGTGCTGGGCTGGGGATCAAACCCACAGCTCCTTGCAACTGGAGAGGCTGCTGTTGGATTCTTAACGCACTGTGTCAAAGCAGAAACTCCCCTTTGTCCATTTTGAAATGGAACTGTTTCTCTGTGGATGAGTTGTAGTTCTTCATATAACTGTCTATGAACCCCTTCCAGTGGATTCGTAAATACCTCTGAAGCCTGACCCTCGGGGGGAGCCAAACCCTCAAAGTAGTGACTCTCAATCTTCATGGAACATTCAAATTATCAAGGAACTTAAAAAAATACTGATGCCCACTCCCTTGGTGGCTCTGAATTAATTGGTTTGGGGGGGGTGTGAGGCATCAATATTTCTTAATGTCTCCTCCAGGTGGTTCTAAGATGCAACCAGAATTGAAACCACCGGCTACACAGTCTTTGTCCCTTGGGAGGCACTGCCTCGCCACTTACTGCTGAGAAAGTGTGAGGGGATTAGGAGGAGGAATGCCTGGGTCCCACAGGGCCCAACCCCTGGGAGAAGCTCTACAATGTCAGCGGGGCAGTAAAGTAACAGGAAAGGCAGCTGCCCCACGTTGTCGCTCAGCCCTGTCATCAGTCCTGCCACAGGCATATCAAGAGGAAACAAGCAGCCACTGTCTCCTGAGAAGGCACAGGAGGGAAAGACTGGAGAAGGGCCCACAGCTACACGGAAGCCCCGCGGGCAGAATGTGTGAGGCAGAGCCCCCGGGAAAGGAGGTGGGAGCCCTGACTCTCCTCCAGCTCTGCTACCAAGTCCCCCTGTGGCTTCAGGGAAGTCACCTTGCTTTCCTATGCCTGAAGGTGCCCCTGCAAGAGAGGAAACTAGCTGGTGCAGTGGTTCTCAACCTTGCAGTCCCTTGCATTCACCTGAGGAACATTTAGAACCCACTGACCCTGAGGCCCATTCTGCAAACTGACCCCCCATTGCTCTAGGCAGGGCCTGGGCTTTGTCATTTGGTCAAGCTTCCAGGGGATTCTAGGCAGCCAGGGTTGAGAGCCCCAGTCCAGGGGGGCTGACACTGCAGGGTTCTTTTGCCTCTGTTTCTGGGGGTGGCAGCTGTGGCCTGAGCACTCACACGGCCTTCAGCACATCACACAGACACTTCCCTGTTTCTCACAGCCCAAAGGAGCACTGGCCTGATGCTCTCGCAAAGGTTCAGAGGACCCGTTGCCTTCTGAGGATTGAAAAAGCCATGGATCCTGACCTCCAGTGACACTGGAGGAGGCCCTGTCCTGTTCCACAGCCTCCAGAAGAACGTCTTATCAGGCATAACTTGGAAGGTGGAGTGCCCGCTGGGGACCATCCCTCTGAGGGAGGAGAAGGCCAGGGGGCTGGCAGGCAGCCAGCTGGATGGGAGAAGGAACAGCTTACCGAACCTCTGCTAAGAGGCCAACACTCCAGGCCGGCCTGGAGAGAGGCAGGGGCTCTCCCTGCGAGCATGCCTACATCCAGATGAGGCCTCGTGAGGGCTGGAAGGGTGCTCTGTGGAGAACAGAGACCTAAGCCTGACTGCTGGGAGTTGGGCACCTGTGGGTCCTGAGCCCACGCAGGTGAGAGCTCACAGGGGACACCTGATGGGTTTATGCTTGCAGAGGGCACAGAGCCTGCAAACAGGAGGAGCCAAGGCAGTGGGTGATAGGCCCTGGGATGGTGCCTGTAAAAAGCCAGGAGAGTGGCTGAATTAGCTGGAAATTCCCTGGCACCCTCCCTGCTTTCTCTCCTGCCTGTTTGACATTCTTATTCTCTGCTTCCATTTTCAGTTAACTCTCCACCAACACCCCTCCCTCTGAACGCCTCCACCTCCGATCTCTAGAGGGACCACAGATCACACTGGCTCTGCTTTCTGCATCTCTGTTCTGGGTCTGTTCCCGCCCAACTGCACCAGAGGGAGCCCCATCCAGGGCGGGTCAGGGAGGGGATGCACCCAGTCAGAGACCAGGCAGGCCAGCCTAGGGCAAGAAGTTTCAAGTCTTCCTTTGAAGTCAAATTCTTCCTGATGGACCACCTCACCCTTGGAGATCTATGACCGCTCAGCCCTCCCCAGCTCATACATTTCTGCTTTAGGGTTTTGTCTCTGAAGATGGGAGTTTTTAGTTCTCTTGCTTAATAATCTATGGTAAGTGATATTATAACTTAATGTGACAGCTAAGATGGACTGAGTGCCAGGCACTGTTCTAATGTTTTGTATATACTGTCATTTCACTCGCACAATTCTAACCCCTTTGTGGCCCATTTTCCCCCTAGTGAGACTCCAAACAGAACCATACTCCTGGGATGCCCTGCTTTTCCCTTCCCTGCTATCAGGAGCTCCTCTGGTGCTGCTTCAAAGGGCTGAGGAGCTACATCTGCAATTAGAGTCCATACGATTTCCTGACACGATTCCTCCTTAGTCTTCAAAGTTAAGGGGGAGAAGTGGGTGTGGGAGAGGGGAGCACAAGTGTGTGTGTGTGTGTGTGTGTGTGTGCACGGAGGAGACTGGTTTTAGGGGCCATTCCCCTGACAAAACCCCCCCCCCGAGAGGCCCATGGAAGAGGAAGGCAGTGCTAATAATGCAATCTGCTAGCGCCACCTTGTGGAGGAAATCAGGCTTTGGCGATGGACCGGATAGAATTCCAGAAATATTTCACAACTTATTTACTCTGTAGGATCAATACGTCTCCATGCTGACTCCTGTCCCTGACTCCCGACAGAACCAGGCCCCTCCCCCTTCCCATTCCATAAATATCCAGCACAGGTCTGCATGGAAACCTTGATGTAAACTGACCAGTTAAAAAATGAAGCTCAGAACTAAGAACTCTGTGTCTCTCACTCTCTGGGCCTGCTCTTCAATATAAAACGAGCCACTTCAAGGTCCCCACCAGTGGCTGCCAGAGTTGAGTGTGAACTGGAGTTCCCTGGGGACTTGTGGCCCCGACCCCAGCATTTCTGGCCCAGTAGGTCCGGAGTGAGGTCTGAGAATTTGCATTTCTAACCGTTCCCAGGGGATGCTGAGGCTGCCAATCCAGAGACACCTGGACTGAATCCAGAAGAATCACCCAGAAGAATCACCATTGTCAGTAGTTCAGTCTCCCCAGTGTGAGGAAAAAGTGAATAAACAAGCATATGGCAGCAACACAGAACTTAGGTAAAACCAGGAGCCAAGGCTCCAGGGATTTGTCCACCAAAGGCACCTGAAGGAGTGTCCCAGAGCCCCGCAGGGCTGAGGGGAGGCTCAAATCTGACTCAGTTATGCTGTGTGCTGCCCCTGGGGTTTGTTGGGTCCTTTGTGAGGCATGAGCACCTGGGTGGGGGTTGGGGACCACGAAGCCTGCAGTAACTGTGAAGGGGCGGGGCTCAGTGGAGAAAGGAGGAGTCTAGGCTTTTGGCCAGGAGCAGAAGAGGACCTTTCCAGATGTTGGGTGATTCAGTGGCAGAGTTAGAAGAGATCTTAGGCGTCATCTAAGTCAATCTTCATTTTGAAGATGAGACCAACTCAGCAAGGTTAAATGATTTTCCCAAAGTCACACAGCAATTCCATAGCTCTTTCTTTCTTTCTTTTTTTTTTTTAAAGGGCCACCCCCCGGCTGGCATATGGAAGTTCCCAGGCTAGGGGTCTAAACTGAAGCTGCAGCTGCTGCCTATGCCACAGCCATAGCAATATAGGATCCGAGCAGCATCCGTGACCTACACCACAGCTCAGGATAATCCAGATCCCTCACCCACTGAAGGAGCCAGGGATCGAACCTGCATCCTCATGGATACTACTCGGATTCGTCGCCCCGCCAGGACGGGAACTCCTCCGTAACTCTTTCTCTTTAAGCTCCCAGCCCGCTCTCTTCACAAGTAGGTCCCAGAGAAATCGTGCATGGTCAGCACGGCTTCCTGAGACAGCTAAGTGCCACGTTGCTCTTCAGTGAGAGTGGCCAGCGCCCCAGAGGCCTCTGTCAACCCCACCCCCAACTCCCCCTACCTTTCACCAAGGGGAAGAAGCAGTCCATCTCCACGCTGCTTCGGGAGTGGGAGATGCACAGGGCGCTGCTGGGGACCAGGCCCTCCTGGGGGGGGCTCCGCTCCGTGGTGCGGACCAGACACCAGCCCGGTCTCTCGCTCGGCCGCTCCAGCAGCTCCACGGTCTGTCCCACTTGGATGCTCAGCTCGCTACTGTGGCCCGCGTTGAAGTCCTGGAGGACCACAGTCAATTCGCAGCCGCCAGAGAGCTTGGGGGTGCGGTAGGTTCAGAGCAAAAGAGGACATGGAGGAAGGAGGCAGAGGTGGAGGGGGAAGTAAGTGGGGGCAGAGTGGGCATGAGAGCAGAGGAGAGGAGGAAAACAGAAAAGATGGGGTTCAGGGTGCAGAGAAGGCAGAAGATGGGAGAGGAAGTTGGGAACAGGAAAGAAAAGAGGAAAAAACAAGAAATTAACAAAGTGTCATTCAATCACTTAGCCATTCTAGCCGCAGTAACAGTCTGCAGCCTGCCCAGAATTTGCTCCCAATTTCTTCTTGTTTGGTTGGAGTTATTTTCCTTCTTTCTTTCTTTTTTTTTTTTTCTTTTGTCTTTTTTAGGTCTGCAGCCATGGCATCCCCGGGCTAGGGACTGAATCAGAGCTGCAGCTGAGGACTATGCCAGAGCCATAGCCACAGCAATGCAGATTCAAGCCATATCTGTGACCTACACCGCAGACTGCAGCAACGCCAGATCCTTAGCCCCCTGAGCGAGGCCAGGGATTGAACCCGCATCCTTCTTAACCTGCTGAACCACAACAGGAACTCCCTTTCCCTGATTTCTTTACCAAGTTTCCAGCTAATTGTTTCCTTCACCTCTTTCCCCAGGATGTCCCTTTACTTCTTCCAAGGGTTCTGCCTTGTGTCCCATGCCTGCCTGTTACTGCCACCCCTCAGACTCTTCTGGGTATCATTGCTAACACTCTCACTCTCACTTGATTCAAGTTGGTATTGGGAATAATGAAAAAGGCCACCACCCTTCCTTCTGGGCCCTGCAACTTTTGCCACCCCCCCCACCCCCCACCCCCCCCCCCCCCCCGCCGCTGGTGCCATTAGCATAAAATGGAGGCACTAGTGACAGGAAAAAAGAGTAAGTCCTCTACTCAAAGGCAGAAGCAGGAGACTGTTTATCTGGAAGGGGAATAGCTCTGCTTCCTGCTGACTTGGCCACTGGGGACCATGAGGAAGAGCAGGAAGACGGGAAGAGAAGAAGAAGGGGCACATCTTTCTTAGGAGCCATCCTTGGGGCTCCAGCCTGTCCTCCCCCAGGCCTGGCACCACTTCTGGGGCAGAACCAGTAAGACCAGGCATAGAGTCCCCAAGACAGGAACACGCTCTACTGGTTGAACCTGAGACTTTCACTCTCACCACGAGGAAACCCTTAGTTAGTCCTTTTTCTTCTAGAACTCAGCACAAAGCCTCCTTGGAAGAGCTGCTGCCCTTAGGGGCAGGGTGAGGAGGGAGGGGTGGGAGGCCTAGGGGCCACCTCAGCAGCCTGTTGTCGAAGGGTCAGGGGGAAAGCCCCCACCAGCTCCAGGGAGCTCTCCTTCAGGCTGTGTTGCCAGAGGCCAGCTCTGGTAGCCAGGGAGTGTACACTTTCCCAAAGGAGAGGGATGGACGTTGGCTTTTGCAATGGAGACAGCCTCTTTGTCCCTTCTTTCAGGGCCTGGACTGCTCAAATTTTATTGGCATAAGTGGTTGATTATATAGACAGTTTTTCACTACAGATTACATCACAGTGTTAAAAGTACATTGGTTAACTTTTACATGGTACAGCAGCTATACATCACGTCCTAACATCTTTGTCTTAACTAAATTTAGTGAGTACAATTTAAGGGCAATTAGGTACAATACATCATGCGGAAAGGAGGAGACTCAGTACAAATCATCCCATGGCCAGCAAGTCTCCACAAGTTGAAGAGGTCACGGACACAAGAATTTGGCATTCACAAATCTTGTTTTTAGACTGGTGCTTATCTTTAAAGTGTTATGGCAAGGAGACAGTGTAAGAAAATATAAACCAACTTAACCAGCTATCACTTAAAAGCTTCTATAACTCATAGCTAGGTGTCTTTTGGTCAAGAATAATATATGTCTAACTTCTATGAACCTCATTAAAATCCTAACTCTAAAGTTTACTATATAACTAGTTAGTAGATAAACACTATGTTTTTAATTAAGTTGGATTTAAATAGGGGAAAGTCCTTTAGAATGAAATTTTTATTATATTCTCGTTGCAATTTTGTTAAATCACAAATCACCACAGGAAAATAAGAATGGAAAATAAGAATAATAAGTAAATAATCAGGAAAGACTGAGGAAAACTGAATAACAAATAAAACAGCAGGAAAGACTAGGTCACCCGAGAAACAACCCATGTTCTCCAGCGCAAACATGGAAATTGCTTTCCCAGAAAAGCCCCAATTCTTCCCCATCAACATCAAAGTGAGAGCTGTGTAACCTGAGGCCTGCCCTCGGCTTGTACCGTGCAGGCAGGCTTTCATCCTGACCAGAGGACCACCTTCGGCTTGTACCGTTCAGGTGAGCTTTTTTCCTGACCAGAAGCCCACCTTCGGCTTGTACCGTTCAGGTGAGCTCCCTTCCTTGGTTAGGAACCTGCCTTCAGGTTTTTCTGCCGTCAGGCAAGGTCCTTGTTTTGCGTTCCTGCATTTTCTCGGCTCCCTGCAAGGCTGCACCTCTCTGGGCTAAGCCTTCAGGGCTGCACTGTCTGTGCCAGCGGCTGCACTGCTGCACTCGTCCAGATATGTTGGGTAGCTATTTCACACACGTTCTGAGAGGCTTCTGCGGAATGGTATGCACAGTGAACCTCGTGGTGCGTAGGGGATGGACAATATGCCCTGGGATCAAAAGCTCAGCATTCAGGGGTGTGAGGATTTCCTATTAAAGGAACTTGAATGGTGCAGTGGGCTTGAAAAGGTTAACCTGATGCATCAGACTGATGGTCACAATACGCCCCATCACCAACCATGGAGCACGGAGCCCACCCTAAACACATTTCCACAGGTGGACACGGTACTGCCGTCTGGGTTAGATCAAGAGAAACTGTAGGGCAGAAGGTGGGAGAAGGAAAGAGAGAGAAGAAATAAACATGCTTTTGGTTCATTTTCTCCATTTGACTTTCCTGGTCTCATGAGGTACACAGAGCCCGCCACCCCACTCTCCCAGTGCCATCTCCCCTAAATGTCATCTAGAGAAGGATGCTGTGGGATGGGAACACCTCAAGTCTGAAGAGGGCTTTTCCAGTGTGTAAAGTACCTTCACATAAATTATCTGCTCCATCTTCATAACAACCAGGGGTTATTACCATCTCCAGCTCTTAGATCAAGACACTGAAGCTCAGAAATGTCAGGATCAGTGATTGGAACATTGAGTATGTGTCAAAGTCACCTAGGGGGTTATCAAAATTGCTGGTGGCTTAACTGGCCCCTCCCCAGCTCCAGCCCCCAGTCACAGATTACAATTCGGGAGGCCTGGGTTAGGGTTCAGAATTTTTTTTTTTTTTTTTTTTTTTTGCTTTTTAGGACTGCACCCATGGTATATGGTATATATATGGAAGTATGTGTGTATATATACACACACACACACACACACACACACCCATGGTATGTATATGGCAGTTCTCAGGCTAGGGGTTGAATTGGAGCTACAGCTGCCACCTTGCTCCACAGCCACAGCAATGCAGGGTCTGAGTCGCATCTGCGACCTACACCACAGCTCATGGCAACTCTGGATCCCTGACCCCCTGAGCAAGGCCAGGGATCAAACCCACATCCTCATGGATACTAGCCAGATTTGTTTCCGCTGTGTCACAATGGGAACTCCCAAGAAATGCATATTTTTAACAAGGAACTTCCCCTACCTCTGAAACTCATAATTCTGAAAAGGGGTCCCTGGTTGACTGTGTGGGAAATAGTGGCTAGATGGTTTTCCATAGTCATTCAGCTGGGCTTGAAGCCAGACCTGGGCAGCAAATCCCATGCTCCTTAAACCATATACCACAGGGCAAATGAAGCACATATACTTAGGTATATTTGTGGTTGGAAGAGGGGGGAGGCAGGTGGAGAGAAGAAATTAAAGGTCTGAGCTATTGGGCCTCTCAGGGTTTGCTTGACCTACATTAGGTCTCTTAAACTTTTGGGGTTGCAATGTATATCTCGACCAGTCTACACTGCAGAGGAATGACTGTATCAATGACACACACATTTTACCCTGATATTCTCTTTAGTTTTTTTTTCTCAGTTGCTGGTGGCAGCCCACTAAATTGATTCCACTTTCCTCTAACGGATCATCTGCAGGATGCTAGGCTAGGTGACCAGGAAATTTCCTTAACTCTGAGAAGTTCTGTCCCTGAGCTTCTATGCCTCTATGGAGGGTGAAATGTGTGCTGGGGTCCAGGGTGAATGGGGCCTGAAATGTAACCTGCCCCCTTTCTGGGGAGGGGTGTGGCCCTCTGCAGACTTTGAGGCAAAACAGAGGGGAGCCTGAGGCTCAGCTGCAAACAGTGCAGCGGGTCATGAGACACAAGGCCCACCACCCTTTGGATGCGTTACAGTCAGATTTACCCATGGGCAGGTAAGGGGGGCCAAGGTGGGGGCAGGAGAGGATAGAGCCTGGCTGTGTGCTTCTTCAGTTCAAAAATCCAGTTTCAGGAGAAACACCACTAGGTGGTGATGTTTGCCTCCCACAGGCTGCCCAGTCCACAGACCAGGTAGGAAGTGGAAGGTGATGGATGGGCATTTCTGTAGTGTTCAAGCTCTAATCCAGCCAAACCCATTATGGGTCAAATATGGGATGGATGTCCTGGTTCCCCTTGGTACCCTGGCCCTTCTCTGCATGCTTTAACTGTCTGCTCTTTCCCCTGCTGCCAGCCGTCTACCCATCAGGACTGTCTTACCTCAGCCTCACCCTCTTTCACCTGCAGGCTTCCCTCTGAAGTCACCCCCTATAGCCCTGACAGCAGGCAGCTTGCTGACTTTCCCTGCACATCAGATGTCCTGCTCCCCAATGAGCTGAGTTATGCTCATCCTCAAGGAAGACAAAGCTATTTCAGATTCTTCTCAATGCATGCATAGCAGAATCACTTTGTTGCGCAGCAGAAATTATCACAAAATTGTAAATCAACTATGCTTCAATAAAACTTTAAAAAATGAAAAAAAGACAACACACATCCACCAAAAAGACTTATATAAGAGCTCTTTTATCATCGTAATACTTCTTCTTCTTCTTGTTTTTTTTTTTTTTTTTTTTTTTGCTTTTTAAGGGCTGCACGCACCTATGACATATGGAAGTTCCCACAGCCACAGCCACAGCAATGCGGGACCCCAGCTGTGTCTGTAACCTATACCACAGCTCATGACAATGTGGGATCCTTAACCCACTGAGCAGGGCCAGGAATCGAACCTGCAACCTAGTCAGGTTTGTTACTGCTGAGCTCCAACAGGAACTCCGATAATCCCAAGTTTTAAACACTGATTTGATTATTTGGATGAATGAGGTAGGCTAGGATATTTAAACCTTCACTCAATAATAAATACTCATCTATTGAAAACCAGCTGCTGTAGAAGATCAAGAGAGCTACCCTCACCTGGACAAGATAGTTTTGAAGGTGCACTGCGTTCTAATCTCAATCTAAGTTTTATATTACAAAGATTTTCCAAATTCACAAGTAAAGGTGCCTTTTAGTTGGGTTCATATGTGTTCATTTTCTAAATTTATTTCACTATCCAATAATGTAAAAAGGAAGAAAATATATTCCTTGGGGGGAACAAAAGCACATAAGAAAATAATAACAACCAAAGGTAAAGGAAATGGTTAATACCAACAACAACAACGAAAAGACAAAGCCAGGATCAGGTGCTCTCTTTAAATAGTTCTCAAGAGAGAAGCATGCCTTGCTGTGAAGACCCTTTTTACTGACAGAAACATTAAAAACTCGACTTTTCCCTCTGTTGGCAGGGTCCCTGTTTCTCTCAGATGACCCCTCAGTAGCCTATTCTTTTGGTCTTTTCATGATACACATTGGGTCTCTTCCACCAGGTCATTGGTTACCCTCTTAATGAACAACCTTCTCATGTGATGGGCATTCTTAGCCCCATTTCCCACCACCTCAGAGGTCAGAGGTGACTCGATGGACACCAGGAAGGGCGACCATACCCTGTTCAATACTCGAAGGCCACATCGTAGTTTTACTGTATATTTTTAAACTCTCTGCGGTGGATGCTTAACCTCCAAGCTAGGAGTTTGATCCTGCTCCAGATTCTAAACCCAAACTTATTCCTGTGGGAGAAATGCTGGGAACCTTGAGCTGACAGCACAGGCTCAGCATGAGCTCAGGTGTGTTGGAGTCTTCTCTGACCTTGAACCCCTTTTCTGTAATCTCTCACCTTTCTCCCTTCACAGTGTCCCCGACTCCAGGAATCAGGTGCAGTCTGGCCGTGGCGTGAGTCTCTGGGTGAGACCTGCTAAACCTCTTGGATGCCAACTGCTTCCTGCATCTCCTGCCATTGTCCCTGAGCCAGTGTCTGATTCTTTCCCTTCCTTTCACAGCCTCCTCCTTTCTGTGTATAGCCATTCTCAAAGGAGTGGTTCCGGGAGTTCCCGTCATGGCGCAGCGGTTAAGGAATTCGACTAGGAACCATGAGGTTGAGGGTTCAGTCCCTGCCCTTGCTCAGTGGGTTAAGGATCCGGCGTTGCCATGAGCTGTGGTGTAGGTTGCAGACTCGGCTTGGATCTCGCGTTGCTGTGGCTCTGGTGTAGGCCGGGGGCTACAGCTCCAATTAGACCCCTAGCCTGGGAACCTCCATGTGCCGCAGAAGCGGCCCAAAGAAATAGCAAAAAGACAAAAAGAAAAAAAAAAAAAAAAAAAAAGAGTGGTTCCCCTCCTGCCAATCCCTGGAGGGCAGGTTTCCATCCTCCATCCTCTGCGATGCTTCCCAGAGGGCAGGAGGAGCACCTCAGGGCCTCACAGTCCTTCTGCTCCTCTGTGACCACCATGTCGCCTCCTTTCCAGCATATGTCACTACACGCCACAGGAGACTTCAGAACCGCCCTTGGTTCTTGCTCATATTCGCCAGAAACTATTGCTTTCATTTTGGTTCATTTTTGCTTGGTTACCACTTGGAGATTAACCGAATCTCCTTCTTGTGTACACAGTGTGAGCTGGATTACTTCATGAGCTTTCCCACATCATAGAACATGATTGTTCCCTGCAGGGTTTCCAGTGACATTCAGAAATGTACGCCTATACCCCACCCAGCATTCCACTGTGGTCACCTCAGGGCCTCTGCTTCTGTGTGTTCCGCTAACCCGATTCTCCCCAGGCAGCATTGCCTAGTGGTAAGGGCAGGGGCTCTGCAGCCCCTCACCAGCTGTGGGACCAGGGGCAAGTTATTAAACATCTTGGCCTCAGTTTGCTCATCTGTAGAATGGGGGTAATCACCTACTTCATAGGTTGCTATAAAGATTAAATGAGACAATACTTTTAAAGTGTTAGATGAGGTAATACTTTAAAAATACTTTTAAAGCACTTAGGACACTGCCTTGAGCGGAGTTAGCTTTCCGAATGTTGGTTTAAAAATAAATTCTAGCAGTATTAATAAGTTATTGTTATTTAAATTTTGAAGGGAAAGTTGGGAGTAGAGAAGAAATAGGAAAGAGAAATAAATTTGATTAAAAATTTGTCTGGGAGTAGATTGTACTAGATGTACATAGGTCTGTATATTGTTATGTAATGATTATGTAATGAATTATCACATAATTATTATGTCATGCATTATTACATAAATGAATACTTTTTTCTTTTAAAAAAAGTCTTAATGGAGTCTTGCCCTGACTCTGACCAACTAGAAGAACTAGCCCCAGCTCTCTAGGGAATGCAGACACCTTTAAGGGTTCTCCAAGTCAGCACACGTGCTTTTTCTATTAAAAAAAAAGGGGGTGGTGGGACCCCAGATTCACTAATGGAAAATTAAGACTCTCTCCTGCCCTTTTTTTTTTTTTTTTGCTTTTTAGGGCCGCACCCACGGCATATGGAGGTTCCCAGGCTAGGGGTCTAATCGGAGCCATGGCTGCTGCCCTACACCACAGCCACAGCAAGGCGGGATCTGAGTCGCATCTGCAACCTACACAACTCACAGCTGGATCCTTTTTTTTTTTTGGAAAAGCAAAAAAGAGATTTATTAAGGCATCAGAGGGGCACGGGCTGAGCTCAAGATGGTGCCAGCTGTGACTGTGAGGAGGTGCTAAGCTTATAAAGGACCTGTGGCTGGAGTTCATGGCAGAAACATGTGGCAGGAATGACAAAGAAGGAGGAGGGAAGGCCAAGGGAGCAGTAGGTGGGGAGGGGTAGGTGGTCGAGCCAGTGACAGAAGGCAGTTAATCCTTGTCGGTGGTTAATCTATGCTCCACATTCTGGGAAAGGGTGTAGGTCTTGTGCTGGGCTGTACCCATGTTCACAGCAGGTCTCCAAGGCCAACAGTCCCATTCGGGGTGTGGGGTCTGTCTCCATCCTCCAGGGAACCTATCACTTCCTTTTTCTACGTTTTCTATAGGTAAAATTTTCTTTCTCCTGATAGCTTTCTTGTTTGATTTTTGTAGTTTGATATGCATACATGTAGCTTTTTGGCATTTATCCCAATTGGTATTTTGTGAGCTTCTTGGATCTGTGGTTTGGGGGTTTGTCCTTAATTTGGAAAATTCTCAGCCATCACTCCTTCAGATAGTTCTTATATTAACTATGTTTCCTTATTTTCTGGGTCCTTGCTGCTTGGCATCTTGAGCCCCTCTGACTGGGGAGAGACTTCCCTCCCAGGGTTAGCTAATTCCTAGAGATGGCTAACATCCCACCCAGGAGTACATCTTTTATACACAAATCAATCATTCCAGAGCCCATACCCCCAGCTACCTCCTGTCTTGGACTCTCACCTCAAGGCCACCTCTTCCCCTGCCCTAGTCACCAAGGGGCCAAGTACCAGACAATTCAGGACAGCTCCTACGCCCCCTGAAATCATTTAAACTACACGAATCCTAAGCCTGCTTAACTTGCCTCACCTCTTCCTTCCCTTGTAAACCAATCAAGGCTCCAGTCCACATTTTCCTTCTGCTCCCTCTGCCTCCTGACTGACCCTGGTGCTTCCCCACGCGCCCCTCAGGGCATGTGCCCCCTCCTCTTGGGAACTGTGAATAATAAGCTTTTTTTTTTTTTTTTTTAATGGCAGTCATTCTGGTCACATTATACCTGAATAATAATAAAACATATATATATATATTTGTCTTTTTAGGGCCACACTCGAGGCATATGGAGATTCCCAGGGTAGGGGTCAAATCAGAGCTACAGCTGCTGGCCACAGCCACATCACAGCTGGATCCTTAACCCAATGAGCGAGGCCAGGGATCAAACCTGCATCCTCATGGATGCTAGTCAGATTCGTTTCCACTGTGCCACAACGGGAACTCCCTGCCTTTCCATTCTGCCTTGCTTTCCATGAAGCCTCTATCTGAAGAGGTTCTCCTTCCCCATGAGCCTAATGAGCACAACGCCTGCCACCCAAGCCTGCTGATGACTGTGGACATCCATTTCCCACACGGCTTTCCCAAGCTCTTGGATCTGATGCCCTGACAGATAAGGAATCCTGCTCAAGAGCACCCATCAAATAAGTCAGACCTTCTGCTCTCCTGGCTGCCTGCCCTCCAACTCCCTCCATCTAATCCTTCATCAACACTCAGGCAGTGCCAGGCTAGACGTCTGTGAACTGACATCTGCATGTGAACAGCAACTCAGGAGGCAAAGCTGATCTAGACCATGTGAAGCTGGAAGGTGTCTACTTGGTACAGTTTAAAGGATACTGGGAAGGCCTGCCAACTCCTATTCAAAATTGTCCTTCTCCCGCCAACACCCCCTGCAACTGCTGCCAGTGACTGGAGCCCACCATCAGAGATTAATTTCATTTCATTATGTCATGTCCCTGACCATGAGATGCCTCAAAGCGGACCATATTTACGATTCCCTTCCAAGCAGAAAGACAGAAGCATCATACAGATGACAGACCGCTGTATTCCTCTGACTTGAAGCATGAAAATGTTCACAACACTATTTTTTAATGAGAAAAATTTCACAATGACAACACTGAAAAGCCCCTAACACTAGAATATACAAATCTAACAGGAAGGAAACGGTTCTATGATTATGATACATCCACTAGGTGAACACTTAATTATGCAGCCACCAGATAGTTACGACGCTTTATAATAGCTGACAGATTGCTTATTGCATCCAGAGCAAAAAAGGAAAAAAAGACAGGATGTAAAGTTGTTTATATAACTGTGTGAAGAACGTAATCAACAACTTCACGACTCTATTCAGAGGAAACTAACGGGAAGGAAATTCATCAAAATGTTAAAATTGGCTTTGTTGTGGGGAATCTGGGTAATTCCTACCCCCCCTTGCTAATTTCCACTATTGCCCAATATTCTCTACCTCAGTTATTTATAATGAAAGTAACAAAGACAACAACAATAACAACTTGTTATAAGACAAGTCAACAATGTAATGGGGAAAAAATGCAAATATTCTTAGGAGGCATAATACTTTCAGGATGGTGGATGGATGGATAGTTCCCAGCTTTGCTCCAGGACCACTGTGGGAGCTTCAGGAAAGCTGCTGTGGATGCCTCAGTGTAGAGGCTTCACAATCTGTCCCTGTCAACCTCTGCCCCCACACTGCGGTGAAACCCAGATGAGCTCTCCTGAAACTGGGTCCCTTTACTGGAGTTTGGGGCTCTGTTTTTATCTTATTTATTTATTTATTTATTTATTTATTTATTTATTTATTTATTATTTTTGCGTGTAGCATGCAGTGGCTTAATATGGGATCTCAGTTTCCAGACCAGGGATTGAATGCAGGCTGCAGTAGTCAAAGTACTAGACCATCAGGGAATTCCTCTCAGTTCTTTCTGTTAACTTTTTTTGCTGCTGTTGTTGTTTTAGGGCTGCACCTGCAGGGGGTTGAATTGAAGCTGCAGCTGCCAGCCTACACCACAGCTCATGGCAATGCTGGTTCCCCAACCCACTGAGTGAGGCCAGGGATCGAACCTGTATCCTCGTGGATACTAGTCGGATTCATTTCTGCTACGCCACAACAAGAACTCCCTCTTTTGTTAATGTTTTGAGGCAGAGGAGTGACACTCTGTCTGGGCATTTGAGGGACACTGCTGGGGACCTCTGGGTCATCTTCAATTTGCACATTGATGGCCTGTGGAGCTGCCAGGTCCAAACAAGTCTAAAGCTGATGATTTGCTTTATCTTTGTTTGCTGGAGCTGGGGCTGCTGCTGACTGCAACTGAGGGGTTGCTTGGTTTAGTTGTCTTCCATGGTGCTGAGGTGGAGGGCGGCCTGCGGTCAGTGAAGGTCCCTCAACTGCATAGTGATTAATAGTGGGAAGCAAGCAGGAGCAGGACATGGGAGACCTTGGTGCTGGAGTGACACTGGGAAGATCCCTTCCCCTCGCCATACCTGAATTTCCTCTTTCTTAAGATGAGGAAATTGGACTCCAAAGCCCCTTCTACTTTTTTTTTTTTTTTTTTTTGTCTTTTTGCCATTTCTTGGGCCGCCCCCGTGGCATATGGGAGGTTCCCAGGCTGGGGGTCTAATTGGAGCTGTAGCTGCTGGCCTACGCCAGAGCCACAGCAACGTGGGATCTGAGCCAGATCCCAGTGGCATTTGCGACCTACACCACAGCTCATGGCAACGATGGATCCTTAACCCGCTGAGTGAGGTCAGGGATCAAACCCACATCCTTATGGATGCTAGTAGGGTTCACTAACCGCTGAGCCACGATGGGAACTCCTACTTTTAACATTCTATGAGCAGAGGGATGGGCTGGGGGTTTGGGATGGAAATGCTGTAAAATTGGGTTGTGATGATCGTTGCACAACTATAAATATAATAAAATTCATTGAGTTAAAAATCATGGACTTGGAGAAGAGACTTGTGGTTGCCTGATGGGAGGGGGAGGGAGTGGGAGGGATCGGGAGCTTGGGCTTATCAGACACAACCTAGAATAGATTTACAAGGAGATCCTGCTGAATAGCATTGAGAACTATGTCTAGATACTCATGTTGCAACAGAAGAAAGGGTGGGGGAAAAAACTGTAATTGCAATGTATACATGTAAGGATAACCTGACCCCCTTGCTATACAGTGGGAAAATAAAGAAAAAAAAATTATGAGCAGAACAGTTTCTTTTTTCTTTCTTTCTTTCTTTTTTTGGCCATGCCCATAGCATGCAGAATTTCCTGGGTCAGGGATCAAACCTTTGCCACATCAGTGACTTGAACTATAGCAGTGACAACACTGGATTCTTAACCACGAGGCCACCAGGGACCTCCCAGAAAAGTTTCTATATTTACCCTTAACACACAACCCTATTTGACCTTCTGGAGCACTTCTCATTAACATATTGCCTTGCTTATTTGTTAACTTATTGGTTGTCATATCTCACATCAGAATGCAAGATCCAGGAGTCTAGAGGGATGCCTGGTACATGGCAGGTGATCAACACCTACTGAACACACAAGTGAATAAATTCCACAAGATATTGTCTGATATGGAGCTGAGATGTCTAGTTACAATGCCCGAGAGGTCTCTCATTGGCAGGCTACCTATTCCTGTCAGTGTCTTCTTGACTCCACTGTTTATGGGTTTATGTTCTAAGATCCTTTTCAAAAAATTATCTTACAACAACAACAAAATTATCTTGTCATTTAATCAATGGCCATATCTCTATACTAATTCCTAAATTTGACAAAAACAACATAATGGGCATTGTAAATCAACTATAATAGAAAAACTAAAAATCATACAAAAAAATAAGGGGGAGAAGTTTTAAATCTACAGAAACAAAGAAATGGGAGATATAGTAGACAAGAGAAGTCAACATTAAAATTTAAAACCTTTTTCATTTATTTAAAAATTTTTAAAAAATTTTATTTTAGGAGTTCCCACTACGGTGCAGCAGATTAAGGACCTGGCATTATCTCTGGCATTTGTCTCTGACACTGTCTCAGAATTGCCAAAGCAATCTTGAGGGGGAAAAAAAAAAACCCAAGCAGGAGGCATAACTCTCCCAGATGTCAGGCAATATTACAAAGCTACAGTAATTAAGACAGTTTGGTACTGATAAAGAAACACACATACAGACCAATGGAATAGAATAGAGAACCCCAAAATAAACCCAGACACCCATGGTCAATTAATCTTCCACAAAGGAGGTAAGAAAATAAAATTGGAAAAAGACAGTCTCTTTAGGAAGTGGTGCTGGGAAAACTGGACAGCTACATGTAAATCAATGAAACTGGAACACACCCTCACAACATGTATAAAAAATAAACTCGAAATGGCTTAAAGATTTAAACATAAGACAAGATACCATAAAACTCCTGGAAAAGAACATAGACAAAACACTCTGACATCAACCATATAAATGTTTTCTTAGGTCAGTCTCCCAAAGCAATAGAAATAAAAATAAAAACAAACCAATTGGACCTAATCAAACTTAAAAGCTTTTGCACAGCAAAGGAAACAAACAAACAAAAACAACCTACAGAATGGGAGAAAATATTTCAAATGATGCAACTAACAAGGGCTTAATCTCCAACATATACAAACTACTCATACAACTCCACAGCCAAAACAAAACCAAAAACCCAATAGAGAAATGGGCAGAAGAACTAAATAGACATTTCTCCAAAGAAATAGAGATAGCCAACAGGCACATGAAAAAATATTCAATATCACTAATTATGAGAGAAATGCAAATCAAAACTACAATGAGGTACCACCTCACACTGGTCAGAATGGGCATAATTCTTAAGTCTACGAATAAATGCTGGAGAGGGTGGGGAGAAAAGGAACCCTCCTACACTGTTGGTGGGAATGTAAATTGGTACAACCACTAAAACAGTACGGAGGGACCTCAGAAAACTAAATATAGAACTACCATGTGATCCAGTAATCCCATTCCTGGGCATATGCCCAGAAAATACTTTCATCGAAAAAGATACATGCACCCCCTCTGTTCACTGCAGCACTGTTCACAATAGCCAAGACACGGAAACAACCTAAATGTCCAACAACAGATGAATGGATTAAGAAGATGTGGTACATATACACAATGGAATACTACTCAGCCATAAAAAGGACAAAATAGTGCCATTTGCAGCAACATGGATGGAAGTGGAGATTCTCATACTAACTGAAGTAAGTCAGAGAGAGAGACAAATACCATATGACATCACTTACATCTGGAGTCTAATATATGGCACAAATGAATCTATCTACAGAAAAGAAACAAACTAATGGACATGGAAAACAGACTTGTAGTTGCCAAGGGGGAAGAAGTGGGATGGACTGGGAGTTTGGGGTTAGTAGATAAAAACTATTGCATTTGGAATGGATAAGCAATGAGATCCTGCTATATAGAACAGGGAACTATATCTAGTCACTTGTAATAGAGAATAATGTGAGAAAAAGAACGTGTATATATGTATGACTGGTCACTTTGCTATACAGCAGAAATAGAACATTATAAATCAACTATAATAAAAATTAAAAAAAATAAAATTAAAAAATTTTTTTAAATTGATTTTTTTTTTTTAATTTTGGGAGTTCCGACTGTGGTGAAGTAGATTAAGGACCTGGCATTGTCTCTGCAGCAGCTTGGGCTGCTGCTGAGGTGTGGGTTCAATTCCCGGCCTGGCACAGTAGATTAAGGATCCGGCATTGATGCAGCTATGGTGTAGGCCACAGCTGCAGTGTAGGTCACAGCTGTGGTTCGGATTCAGTCCCTAGCCTGGGAACTTCCACATGCCATGGGCGTGACCAGAAATTTTTTTTTTTAATTTTATATTGGAGTGTAGCCAACTTATAATGCTAATTTCAAGTATATAGCAAAGTGATTCAGTTATACATATATCCATTCTTTTCAGATTCTTTCCCCACATAGGTTATCACAGAATATTGAATAGAGATCCTGTGCTACACAATATTGTTTTTATTTTATTTATAGAAAGTAGATGCAAGAGTGGTATCTGACTTGGAGAAAAGGGAGATGAGATTCCACTTCATGCCAATTAGCCCTGCACAGTGCTCAGAAAGCCTCAGGAAGCAGAAGCAGCAGGCAGCACTGAGGTTAGGAGAACAGGTGGGCTAAAGAGGGAAGATGGGTTGTAAGTCTATAAAGGAAGCAGATCCCTAGTTCCCCCTCTACTCCATGCACACTTTGTTGAAAAATTGAAATCCACTCAATATCTACACGCAGACTAAGGAGATGACCACATCCTTGTCCCTCTTGGCTCCCAGGATACTGGCAGCCAAATAGAAACATTTTCAGCAGATTCAAGAGGCTTTTTTTGGGGGGGAGTCTTTTTATCTTTTTATGGCCACACCTGAGGCATATGGAGGTGCCCAGGCTAGGGGTTCAATCAGAGCTGTAGCTGCTGGCCTACACTACAGCCACAGTAACTCGGGATCCGAGCCGTGTCTGTGACCTACACCACAGCTCACAGCAACGCTGGATCCTTAACCCACTGAGCAAGGCTAGGGATCGAGCCCACATCCTCATAGATGCTAGTCAGGTCCATGACAGGAAGTCCTCGAGGCTCTTTCATTGGAGAAACCAAAAGACGTACAGATATTCACATCCTGGCATTTGGAGATGGCTCTTCCAAAGCTCCAGTGCCCCGCCAGTGATACCTACCAGTCAATAAGCTCTTCCCATTACAGAGTATCCAATTCACGTTCTTGGTGCCTCATTCAGAAATATGAATATGATTCAGCTAAGGATCATCAGACTTTTCAGAGACGTCTCTCTGACAGAGACCAAACTAGGCAAAGAGAGAGGACCAAGAATTCAAAGGAAAGAAAATGCAAGCAGGACAATAAAGCTTCAATAGCAGTGTAATATCCTCTGAGAGAAAAGAGAAGATATTTTATCCATGAAAAAAAGCACAAGCTGCTACAGAAAGAGCAAAACTTGCAGACTGAGAAAGAGCTCTTAGACATGAAAGGTACTGTTGAAAAGAAACATTTTATACATGGGTTGGAGATAGAGTCACATTTTCCACAAAGTAGAATAAGAACATCAAGAAAGGAAAATGAGAGAAAATAGAGGAGAATTAGAAAACCAATCTAATAAGTTTTAGATAGAGTGGAAAGGAATAAGTTCTAAAGAAAAATTCCCAGGACTCAAGGGCATGAATGGCCAAACTGATAGGACATTCTATGTGCCTGCTGCCATTAATTTTAAATAGACTCACTCGAAAGCACAGTGTTGGAACATACTGGCAGTGAAAGGTGTGTTCTAAAAGCTTTCAGAGAGGAGGAAAGAAAGCCAGGTAACAACCAACAAATCGAAAACCATAATGACAGCAGATTTCAACAACATTAAACATAAAAGAAAATGGAGCAATTTCTACAAAATTCTAAATGAGAATAATTTCCAGCCGAGAGTTCTATGCCCAACCATCATCACGCCGAAGGGTACACTAAAAGCATTTTCAGACTTTTAAAGACTCAAAAGCTTGCCTCAGTCAGCATCCAGTGAGTATTAACTATTATAATTAGCATTTGTTGTTGTTCCAATTTTTCTTTTATTCTCTTTATTTTTTTCTCTTAATGTGATATGCTTTTGATATATACAAAGTAAAATGAATTCCTTCCCATTTTAAAAAATGAAATAAAAGGTGGATAGATTGGAGAAATGCCTAAACCACCAAATGGCTTTTATTTATTTATTTATTTATTTTTGTCTTCTTAGAGCCACACACTCACAGCATATGGAAGTTTCCAGGCTAAGGGTCAAATCAGAGCTACAGTTGCCGGCCGACACCACAGCCACAGCAACACGGGATCCGAGCCACATCAGCGACCTACACCACAGCTCATGGTAATGCCAGATCCTGAACCCACTGAGTGAGGCCAGGAATGGAACCTGCAACCTATGGATCCTAGTCAGATTTGTTTCCTCTGAGTCACAACAGGAACTCCCAAAACGGTTTTTACTTTGAGCAAAGCATCTGTCTAAGACATAGACGATAACCTTTTAGCCAAAACAATGATGTGTGGACTGTGATAATGATGGAACTGTTAGGTGGATTCACGGCCTATTAGAAGTGAAAAGAGTTTGGGTTCATCTTATCTAATCATCCTATTTTTCAGATGAGGAACATGAATCCCCGAAAGAGAAAGGGACATATCTAAGGAAGACAATGTCTGGAGGACAGTGGATACTCAGTAAGCGTCTGTTGCACGAATGAGTGTGTTAGTGAGTAAATAGTTAAGTCAGAGATTATCCAACCCTCCTAACTCACATGCGGCAAAACGAAGGATCCCAAGCTAGTTGGTAGTGGATCAAGACCAGACTTGGGTTTTCAAATTTAGGCTCTGGACACCTTTCCCTAAACCTTGCTAGACTGATGACTGCATCGCTCTAGTAGAACAACACGAGGCTTGAAGACCATGCTCCCACCGGATGCATCCATAGGTGGAGCAGTGTCAGTGCAGGAGGAGGGCTTTCAAATCCATGCTGCAGGGGACACGGCTGGAGAGGCAGCAAAGATCACAGATCACAGGAACCCAGGGTCTTCGTGGGCTTCTCCTCTGACTCTACTCAAGGCAGGGCCCTCTGAAAGATATCCAGCTCTCTGCTTTATGGCACTGTTCCTTCCTGGTAGAGAGCTGTGGTTTTAAGAACACTTTCCTTGTTTTTGGTAATTTTCATTCACAGTTCTCAGTCTACCCTCTAGGGTAGTACAGAAGAAATCTTCAACAGAGCTTCACCTATGTGGAGTCTAAGGATTAATTTTAAATTAATTAATTAATTAATTAATGGCTGCACCCGCAGCATGTGGAAGTTCTGGGACCAAGGATCAAACCTGAGCCACAGCAGTGACCACACTCAGATCCTTAACCACTTAGCCAATAGGAAACCCCATCAAGGATTTTTTTTTTTTTTGGTCTTTTTGCCTTTTCTAGGGCTGCTCCTGTGGCATATGGAGGTTCCCAAGCTAGGGGTCTAATTGGAGCTGTTGCTGCCGGCCTACACCACAGCCACAGCAATGCAGGATCCGAGCCGAGTCTGCAACCCACACCACAGCTCACGGCAATGCCGGATCCTTAACCCACTGAGCGAAGTCAGGGATCGAACCCTCAACCTCATGGTTCCTACTCAGATTCGTTAACCACTGCGCCACGACGGGAACTCCAATCAAGGATTTTTTAAGTCTTCCCTTTTTCTAACATACCTTCAAATGGCTCTAGAATGTATGGTTTCCAAAATTTTCTTCATGTCCTTCTGGAAAAACTTCAGTGTGACCCTGTCCTGCCTCACAGGGCGCCCCTAGAACTGAACCCAACCCTCCAGATGAAGTCTTCTAGCACAGAGTAAGGCACATGCTTGCTTCCCACGAGTGGACACTAGATCCCTGTCACTGCGGTCTGAGAGTCTCTTAGTTAAGTCAAGCTGTTGGCATCCATTAAGCAGAGCCTGCTGTAAACCCCAATCTGATTCTCAGGGTCTTTGCAAGCCTGCTCACCTGCCTTTTTCTACTTGGAGCCTTGGGATTTAAACTCAGAGCATTTTCTTTTTCTTTTTTTAGGGCTGAACCCGTAGCATATGGAGGTTCCCAGGCTAGGGGTGGAATCGGAGCTGTAGCTGCCGGCCTACACCACAGCCACAGCAACGTGGGATCCAAGCTGCATCTGTGACCAAACCACAGCTCACGGCAATGCCACATCCTTAACCCAGTGAGCGAGGCCAGGGATTGAATCCAAATCCTCCTGGATACTAGTTGGGCTCGTTAACCACTGAGCCACGTCGGGAACTCCAGAGCATTTTCTATTTATCTTCATTACATGAGATTTTCTAGCTAAAGCGGAGTGTTCTTAACTCTCTCATCTATCAGAGCGGAGATTCTTCCAGTTTTGGTCATCTGCAATCCTGAAATTTATGCTTTAATGTGTTCACTCAAGTGAGAAAGAAAAATGGAGAAAAAATGGAGAAAAGGAACAAGAATGGATGGAGCTCAGAGATATTAGGAGCCTACAGCCCACCCACTGTAGGCTCCTAACAGAGGGACACGATCCACCCAGAGGAGGATCCAAACTTGCTTCTGAGCACAGTTAACACGGAGGGGGGACATTGCAGGGCTTCAGATCAGGCTTAACATTTATTCATTTGCTTTTTCAACATGAATCTGACCAGTTGCTGGTCAGAACTCTCCAGGAAGGGAGGAGGGGAATATAAGGTTTCTCCTCTGTGCCTGTCTGAGGCTGTCTATACTGCTGATCCAACCAGGCTTGGACAGGGAGGCACGCTCTTGTTAGAGCTTGGGAAAGAGCCCTGGGGAATGGCTCTGAAAACCCCCAGATTATTTGCACCAGAGGGAGGAGAGTGGCTGGGAGAAGCAAGAGTTTACAAAGAGCAACTCTGCAGGTGGATAAGAAGCTATGGGCGGCCCCCAGGCGTTCCTGCAAATTGTGCCCTGTACAGGTTGTGCAGCACTGAAAAGTTAAACTTCAGGGGAAATCTGGGCGAGCACCAGAGAGGATTTCACAAAAATGCAAAATGCTATCAAACCTCAGTTATTCGCACCTGAGTCACCATTTCCCACGTGGGTCGCTGGGCCTACAGTCAGACTGCTAGGTTTGAATCTGTCTCCACCATTACTACCTAATTAACAGGCAAGTTAATTAGCTTGGCTTTGGCTCACTTTCCTCATCTATAAAATAGGGATATTACTAACTCCCACCAAATAGAGTTACGGCAAGGATTACACGAGTCAACACAGGTAATACTGACATGCATTACATGTTCAGTGAATGTTACCTCTTTATCCAACAATTGTAACTTGCCATGTACCAGAGACATGCTTTCCGTATTGATGCTTTGTATGCAGGGAATAGAAATCCATTTTTAAAGCATCCTTAATGACACATATTGAAAGAAACTGGTAGGTTGGAAAAACAAATTAAAAGCAATCATATATTCCCAAGCCCAGGTTAAAAGGCTTAGGCTGTGATTTGGGCTACAGTTTTCCTTTGTGGGGCCATGGATGTGAACTTCACTCCTCTTCCTACACCAGGCCTCCTGGAGATGTAACAGATGGACTTCAAGCCAGGAAGGGATTTCTTAGAACTCTTTGCCAAATCAGGGTGGATAACACATTCACACTGCAGTGACAGGGTGGAGGTGGAGGTGTCCATTCACACATAGAAACTTGTGTGATTTCCAGGCAGAATAATCCCTGGAAAGAGCCTACCCCCTCCCCCAGGTTGACGGGAGACACCAGTCAGCCTGATTATTTCTGGGTAATCTGAGTGCAGGCAACGCGTCTGCCAGGGCAGAATTAGGAAGAGGGCGTGGGTGGAGTTCAGGGGTTATCTGCTCACCCCCCGAGAGAGGGGCCCATCTCAGCAAGGGGGCCAGCCTGCCACTGGTGAGCTGGAGGTGAATTCATGTTCAGAAGAAGCACATTCTAAATGCTTTGACTCAGAGAGCAAACACCCACAGTGACTGTCTCCTGGACCAAAAGAGATGCTGGGGGACATCTTGGTAATTTCTCATTTTTGAGCTGAATAAGATAATAATTCACATTTGTATGGCCCTTTACCATGTATAAAACACTTTCACAGACATTATCTGATCCTCACAGATCCCTGATTTTACAGATAGGGAAATGGAGGCTCAATGAGGGGGAATGACTGGCTCAGGGTCACGTGACAGCAAATCATAAAGGCAGGACTCCAAGTCTTAGGAATGCAGTTATCTCATCCATGCTTATTCGCTCACTCTCCAGGCAGCCACTGCGTGGGGCGCAGGGCACAGGGGACAGAGCAGCAAGGCAGAAGACCTGCCCTCACCGAGCTTACTGTCTACTGGGGAACACACATCACACAAGCAGCTGAGTGTGACGAGAGGGAAAAGGTGAGGTGCTGGTCCAGGCATGAGGATCGGGTCCGTCAGAGGTGACCTGCTCCTCCATCACTGCCCTGTAGACATTGCCATGCTTGTGTCTGCTCTGAGCTGTTTCTACTGTTCGCCTCGGCCCCTCTCTAGGCTAGGACAGTGGACAAAAACATCACTCCTGCTTACCTGCCCATGGGGGGGATCCCAGAGCACCCGCCTCTTTTCTATGCTGGCCCGCCCAGCCCCATTACCACCAGGTTGCCTCCAACCACGCTGGCCCCACCCTGGCGGTGGGAGCTGAAGAAGATGCTGGCTCTGCAGATGAATGATGCAGGACATGTGCCCAGCAAGGAGAGGGCAGCAGCGATAGAAAGAGTTCCTGGAGCCTTACAGCAGCTTCCCTAAGAGCTGTTGAGTCTTTATCATCACTGAATGGCCATTAGGATTTCCCCTTATCTCTGGTCCTATCCTCCCCACTTTGGTGTGAAGCTGGAATCCCACAGTCCTTACTTGCCCGGGTTCACCAACCACTGGGTGAGTCCTAGTGGGATTTTCTGCTTCTATCTCCTGCTGTTGATGGTTTTGTTCTGGGATTGACGGCCACCCATGTCTGCTGTCTGGTTCATGACACTCTATCTTCCTCATCACTGCCTCCCTGTCTGGTTACCATTCATCAGAGAGTGCCCTCTGGACACCGCTTACTAAGTACTCCCTGCCACCTCTGCGTGATCTGAGACTCCAGCTCTGTCTTACCTCAACTTTCAGTTCAAAGCAGTGGTCTGGGAACAGAAGAGCAAAAGCACACCTGTAATGACCTGAAGTGGCCACTAGAGGGAAGCAAAAGCTAGGACAGACTAAAGGAAAGCCCACACTTGGCTTGCTTGTACAGGACGGATGGGGCACATGTGGGAAACACCAGGTGGATGGTGGCTTAGTGCCTGGCACACAGTTGGCACTCAATGAATGTCTCCTGGATGAAATCCCTAATAAGAAAGCAGAGACCAGGACAAGTTACATGACATGATCACAAAAACAGTGTCAGAGCCCAGTCTTGCTGGTTTTCAGGCCAGAGTGTGTTTCTATCACATGTACACTTGTCCTCTTCCTCCTCCCTATCCCACTCCCTCTCTGCTCCCTCCTCTACCCTTCAACCCATCACAACTACCTTCCCATCCAAATGCCAAAACCTTCTTGGATAAAACTGCAGTCACTGGTGACTCTCTTCTCCATCCCTTCTGTGTAATTTGTCTCCTGGACCTGCCAGGTTATGAAAAATCTTGTCTTGGACAGCTTTTCGCCAATTCAGCCCTCACCACCCCTGTTGCACTTCTGTGGGTGTCTCCTCATGTCTCTTCTCTGCCATGCTCCAGCCTCATCATCACGCTTTTATTATTTCAGATTCACCTTGACTCTGCCGTGTCTGCCCCTTCAAATCCTACCAGCTTCATCCTCTCCAACCCCTCATAATCCTCCCATTCACTTGTCCAACCCAACGTCTATTACCTGTCCAGAGATTTTTCTCTGCTTGGTCTCTTGCTGGTGCCCAGGTTAAATCCTGGTCATGTCTGCCTCTGGACTGCTGTTAGTGGGTGACCCTCCAGCCGGGAGCTGCCCCTCCTGCTGCAGACTCGTCTTCCCCACTGTGGAGGGGTGAGCACAGCTCACGCCTCTCACGTTCTTTGGCAGCGGTTTGTGCAGGGGGCTTTGCCCTCCACAGGATGAACAAGTCTGTCCATTGTGCCTGATACCCCAGCAGTCAGAAGGACAGAGGCTTTGGTTTAGGTGGCCTGTGTATATGGATATATTAGACAACTTATTGTATTGGCTTAGTTCTGGAGTAGTCATTTTTAGAGTACTTTCTTCTTCTCTTCCTCTCCCTCTCCTTCTCCTCCTCCTTTTTTTTCCCCTTTTTTCCTCTTTGCCACCTGATGGCATATGGAGTTTCTGGGACAGGGATATGAGCCACTGTTGAGAACTATGCCACAGCTGTGACAAGGCCAGATCCTTTAATGCACTGTGCTGGGCTGGTGATTGAACCCCCGGCACTGTAAAAAAGCTGCCGATTCCATTACGCCACAGTGGAAACTCCTCTCAGTGCCCTCTCAGTTTTAGCAATTTTCTCCGATTCCATGGTGTTTTGGCGATGGGGCATCCCAGAACTCTGTGTTTGGTACCAGCCAAAAGGGTGGTGAGTGTGTGCCCTGTCATAGCATATTTCTTCATAAGTTTCAGCTTCTTGGGTTTTTTTTCCTCATTCCAAAATATGTCAGTATATAACCCAAAACGTAGGTTTCAGTTGGTAGTGGTGATAGTGGGGCAGGGGTGGGTGGGTGAGGGACCTGGTAGCTAGGAGTTCACTGGAGGACAGCATGGTGGTTTAGAGACTGGATTTTGAACCCAGCAGTCTGGGTCTGAATCCAGGTTCTACTGACTTGCTATGTTTCCTTGGAAATGTTGAAGATACAAGGCCTGTCTAAGCTTTAGTTCCCTCATCAGAAATATTGAGGTACTGATATTAAGTTATTATTTTGATTAAAGATTATAATGCATGTGAAGCACCTGACATCCAATTAATGGCTATTCCTGTTATTACTACTATTGTCATTATTATCTGCCTTCCTTCCTTTCTCTTTCTTTCCTTCCTTCCTTCCTTCCTTCACTGTATTCACAGCATGTGGAAGTTCCCAGGCCAGGGATCAAACCTGTGCCATAGCAGCAACCCCAGCCACTGCAGAGACAGTGCCAGGTCCTTAACCCACTGCACCACCAGGGAATTCCAACAGTCTCTTTTCTTTAGAGAGAGAAATTATTCATTTTATCTTAAAACTTTTAACAATATAAAGTGCATCTATCAGCTCAAAGAATATTCTCAAACTGAACGAATCTGTGTAATCAGCGCCCAGACCCCAGCAAAGAACCCTGGGAGCATCACCAAAGCCTCTCACTCACTTCCAGGCACTCCTCCCCACAACCCATTATTCAACACAGTTGTGTGTGTGTGGCAAGGACAGTTAACACGAAGTCTGCCCTCCTAAGACATGTTTAGCTGCACAATTCAGTATTGCAGTGATAGGCACAGTGTCGTGTAGAAGATCTCTGGCACTTGGGACATTCCCCCATATGCCCTCTTGTCCCACCGTCCTGCTGAGGGACTCTGAGCAGTCACGATTCAGCAGAATTGGACACTTTTGACGTCCTGCTGATAGTCGCAGGAGCTGGGGACAAACAGTAAGGAAGAGTATTAAGTCCATTTAGAACATCTGGGCTAGAGTAAGATTTAACAGCTATGGCGGAAGGCAAAAGCAAGATCACAGACCCTCCAAGATCTGGGGAGAGATGGGAATTTTATTCTCCTTTAAATACAAATCAGCTGCCCCAAATATAGGTTGAGAGCAACCATCCATATAGTTTTTGAGAAAGCAGAGGAAAAACCAATTTAGACATCTTTAAAAATTTTACAAGCCTTTCTTCCCTATGATTAGGAGTTTAGCAGCTTGAACGGGCCAGCTGGACATCAAATACATCCTGGACGGAACAACAACGGAAGTGAGGGGAGGACTTAGTGAGAAAGCTGATGGCACCCAGGAGCACACATCATCCTAGAAAGGGCTCCTAGAGCAGCACCGAGGGGGAGAGCAGGTATGTTCACATCCTGAGGAAAAGATGCAAACTGGGTTGGCATTTGGGCAAGTTATAGAAAACTTGGCAATGGCACCTGTGGGAGGGCTCCCAGCCCCCAATTTTCGTACACAGGGAGGAGGATGAGCTCTTAATTACTGCAATGGTTGGAGTCCCCTGCTTGAGCTAAAAACTTTGGTATACAAGTGGGAGAGCAAACTCGTACTCAGCATCAAAGCAGGGGAGTCCCCATGAACACCCACAGGCCCCGCTCCCCACACTGAATTCCAATCCAGACACAGTCACCTCTCCCCACCCCGACCAGGTACAAAAAGGTACCCCTCTCTGTGTTTCCACTTCTAAATAGTCTTGATCACCTTCGCACCAACTTGGTGTCTAAAGAAACCAAAGTAGTTAGTCTAAGGTAGACTTAAAGGTAGAAATGCTTCTCCTTTGAGGCTGACCTCAGTTACTCATTCATTCAACACGTATGTATTAAGTACACCTGGCCTCTGGATTTACAGCCAGGATAGAATGCAATCCCCAGATGCCTGTCCCAGGCCCACAGACACATCTCCCCCCGCATACGTGGGCAAGGATGTACTCCACATTCTCGCAGCTCCATCCCCCTGCCAAGACCTTCCTGAACTGCGTTTCCACCACTCTCCTCCACCGGCTCCCTGTCTCCCCAAGAAAGCCTTCATTAGGCTCTGAGACCACTGAGGGATGCTTCGAGACGCTCCCTCCCTCCCTTTAGCTGTGTCTAACATGGATCCAGACCGGGGAGCTTTTGTCTCCAGGACACCCCCTCCCCCACCATGAGTGTACAAAATTTCCTTTGTGAAGGGGATGTAGTGATTTTGCATTTTCCTGGAGGCACTCACCCTCCACACTCCTCCCCCACAACAACCCTCCTTTATACTGGAGTCCAGGTGAAGTCACTGCTTAAATTCACCACTGCCTGGCAACTAGGCAGTTTGATGCGGTGACACTGCGCTGCCAATGAAAAGGACAACAAGAACAGGGTCTTTCTTCTTTTGAAACTGGTATTAAATCTTAAATATCTTAGGATCTATTTTTTAAAGTCCCTTTTTTCCAATTTTTTAATTGTGGTAAAATATACATGACAAAATTTCCAATCTTAACTTTTTTAAAGTATACAGTTTGGTGATAGGAAATACATTCATACCATGTAACCATCACCACCATTCATCTCTATAATTCTTTGTCTTGTAAAACTGAACCTCTGTACCCATTATAGTAACTCCCCAGTTTTTCCTCCTTCCAGTTCCAGGCAGCCAACATTTTACTTTCTTTCTCTGATTTTGCCTAGTCTAGGTACCACATGTAAGCTTATTTCACTTAGCATAGTGTCCTCAAGGCTCATCTGTGTTGGAGCATGTATCAGAACACCTTTCCTTGTTCAGGGCCAAATAATATTCATACACACACACACACACACACACACACACACACACACACACACACACACACCACATTTTGTGTATTCATTCATCTGTTGATGGATGCAGGTTGCTTCCACATTTTGGCTATTGTGAGTAAGGCTGCTGTGAGCAGGGGTGTACCAGTATCTCTTTGAGACGTGATAGAACTTTTTCTTTTCTTTTTCTTTTTTTTTTTTTTTTTTTTGTCTTTTTGCCATTTTTTGGGCCGCTCCTGCGGCATATGGAGGTTCCCAGGCTAGGGGTCGAATCGGAGCTGTAGCCTCTGGCCTACGCCACAGCCACAGCAACGTAGGATCTGAGCCACGTCTGCGACCTACACCACAGCTCAGGGCCATGCCGGATCCTTAACCCACTGAGCAAGGGCAGGGATCGAACCCTTAACCTCAGGGTTCTTAGTCGGATTCGTTAACCACTGTGCCATGACAGGAATTCCTAGAACTTTTTTTTTAAGTGGAAGTAAATGAGTGGCTGATAAGAGCTTTCTGCTGGGCTGCAGGCCAGTTCCCATGACAAAGCACACTCTGCAGTCTTTAGCTGGCCTCTCCAGTTTGCCTGAAGGAGAATATGAGACAAAGGAGACAATTTAGGACAAAGGTCTCCTCTGCTGCCTCCACCTTCACAGCCAGAAGTCAGGTATGGGCGGGGCTGTGTTCTGACCTTAAGAGATTTCCCAGAGTTAAGAGGTTGCCCTCTTTATCTAAAATTATATTCCCTTACAGAGGGCTGGACTCTCAGGGCCTTGGAGAAGCTCCATCAGGGTGGGTGTGGCATGGAGTCTCGGCCCAGACCCCCACCCCCACCCCTTAACAATGAAGGCTGAATAGAGATTAAACCACACATCCCAGACCAGGGGGCAAGTTTCCTCAGAGCAGGCAGGGTCCAGCCTCCTGCCCCAGCTCTGGGAAGAGGATACAGGAACCCAACCCTGGGGGCTGCTTCTTTTCTGGCAAAGGACAGGAAAGAGAGGTCCTGCCGGGCTTCTAGGAACAGCTCTGTATCTCTGTGTGAGGTTCCCACACTTCTACAAAGCAGCCGCTGGCAGCTGCAAGGTGGACTTTTTTTTTTTAAATCTCAGCACATGAAGTTTGAGAAAAGAAAGGCCCCCTACACATACGGGAAGCTGAAAATTAGAGCAAGAAATTCCTGATTCATTCCCTAGGCATAAAGCTCCTGTGTCACAAGTGCCACAAATGCCACTGAGTTTCCCAGGCCTCCTGTTGACCTTAGGCACCACTGGCCAAGGGAGAAGAACATAAAAGACACCAACATTTAGAGTTTTACCCTTCCTGTACCAGAAAGAGAAAATGAGGAATGAAATGCTTGTTGCTATAGTAAAAGAGTCAGAATTATTGGTGAATGTGCAGTTAATCAAATGTTAGGTAATACAGGAATTACAGGGGCCTTTCTAACATTGTGTATTATTTTCCTGTTGTTTTTTTTAGGGTATATAGAATTTCCCAGGCCAGGGGTCCAATTGGAGTTGTAGCTGCCGGCCTATGCCACAGCCACAGCAATGCAGGATCTGAGCCACATCTGCAACCTATACCACAGCTCATGGCAATGCTGGATCTTTAACTCACTGAGCGAGGCCAGGGACAGGACCCACATCCTTATGCATTCTAGTCAGGTTCCTTAACCCTGAGCCCCAATGGGAACTCTTAGCAAGAAATTCCTCAGCCTTCCCTTTGCCACAGCAGCCTACACGTGGATGGCCAGGCCCTGAGCATCCACCCTGGTTCCACCTGCCTGGAACACCCCGCCCTCTAGCGCACACCTGCCAAGCCCCTCTGCTCCATTATGGCTGAGCTCAATTTCCTTGTGTCCTGATTAATTATCCAATTGATTCATTCAACAAATACTGAATGAGTGCTGACAATGTGCCAGCTACTCCTTGAGAGACTGGGGATTCAGCCCTGACCAAAAAAGACCACTTTTGCCCTCGTGGAGTTTGCAGTCTTGTAGGGGAGGCAGGCAGGAAACAAGATAGGCAAAATCAGCAGCATGTGAGAATGTCAGCCATAAGCACCAAAGAGAAAAAGAAAGCAAAGGAATAGGTGTGGGAAGTCTGGGGTGGGGGTTGGGGTGGAGGCGGTGGGGTATCTAGTGGTTTGTATGTCTTTCTGCAAGGATTTCCCAAACCCCTCTTCCTCAGAACTGCTTCTGTCTTACAGGCTGCCAGTGCACAGTATAGGTAGCTTGATGATGGTATTTAACACATGCGTCCTTGTACTTACAGACGGGCTATTTATACACATGGGTCATGCGTTGCAACTGGAATCTAGGTCCCTAGAGGCTTGGTACCTTCAAACTCCAGCCCCTGGACATGCTTTACACAGCCGCTGTTCACAGGGTGTTTCCTGAATGGAGAGAGAGCTCTGCCCATCAGAAGTCCAGTCTAATGTACGTGGGCTTCTGTTTTTGCCCCTTCAGTGTTTTTTCCTATACATTTCTCTCCTTGTTTTTCTTTCCTGTTTGCAACAGAGGTTTTTTTAAATACTTTCCGGAGAAGGTATCTTCATATATTCATTTCTCTTCCACAAATTACTTTTTTTTCTTTTTAGAGCCACATCTATGGCATATGGAAGTTCCCAGGCTAGCGGTGGAATTGGAGCTGCAGCTGCTGGCCTACACCACAGCCATAGCATCACTGGAGTACATCTGTGACCTACGCTGCAGCTTGTGGTAATGCCAGATCCTTAACTCCACTCAACAAGGCCAGGGATTGAACCTGCATTCTCAGATTCTTTTTTTTTCTGTTTTTTTTTTTTTTGCTTTTTTTTTAAAAAATTGTACAGTTGTATTATTTAATTATAATTATCATAAATTCTTTGATGGAGAGGAAATCAGAATCAGATGTAAGAAGATTTCAGCATTCCAAGAATGATGTCAAATGACCCCCTTCATGGTGGATTATGCACTTATTTACTATGAGATATATTTCTTCTTCAGAGATTCCTTGTTTGTGTATCAATTGTAGATTTTTGGTTTGCAGTTATTCTGATGTTTTGATATGAGTCTAAATGTACACGAGATTGTTTTAAGTTCTTGTTTTCTTAATTGCAAGTGTCCTGTATTTTTACCCACCTCTTCTCATGATTTCTGATTTTGGTGGTATAATCGTGCATGGATGATTTTGTATCTTTACTGTAGATATACCTTTACTGGTGAGCCTTGTCATTTGTGGCATTTTTGTTTCCTGTTGCTGTCTTTTCTTTTCTGCCTATAGAAGTTCTTTAGTATTTGTTGTAAGGCTGGTTTAGTGTTGCTGAATTCTCTCAATTTTTGCTTATCTGTGAAGGTTTTGATTTCTCCTTCAAATCTGGATGAGAGCCTTGCTGGGTAGAGTAATCTTGGTTGGAGGTTTTTTCCTTTCATCACATTAAGTATATCATACCACTCTCTTCCGGCCTGCAGAGTTTCTGCTGAAAAATCTGCCAATAACCTTATTGGGGTTCCCTTGTATGTTACTTGTTTCTTTTCCCTAGCTGCTTTCAAGATTTTCTCTTTGTCTTTAATTTTGGTCAGTTTGATTAATATGTGTCTTGGTGTATGCCTCCTTGGGTTTATTTTATATGGTACTCTTGTGCTTCCTGGATTTGAGTGAGTGGTTCCTTTCCCATGTTAGGAAAGTTTTCGGCTATTATCTCTTGGAATATTTTTTCTGTCCCCTTCTCTCTCTCTTCTCCTTCTGGCACCCGTATAATACGGATGTTGGTGCGTTTAACATTGTCCCAGAGTTCTCTGAGACTCTCTTCATTTGTTTTCAGTCTTTTTTCTCTTTTCTGTTCCGCATCCGTAATTTCCACCAATCTGTCCACCTCACTTCTACCTCCTGTATTCTGCTGTTGGTTGCTTCTAGTGAATTTTTTATTTAAGTTATTGTATTCTGCATGTCTTCTTGTTTAAGGTTTATATCTTGTATCTCTTTGCTCAGTGTTTCCTGTAAGTTATCCATCTTTGCCTCCAGTTTATTCCCAATGTCTTGCATTATCTTCAGCATCAACAATCTAAAGTCTTTTTCCTGGAGGCTAAGAATCTCATTGCTTAGCTGATTTTCTGGGTTTTTTCCTTTCTCCCTCATCTGAGTTATAGTCCTCTGTCTTTTCATTTTGATAGGTTTTTGGTGTGGTGACCTTTTTACAGATAAAAGAGTTGTAGCCTCTCTTACTTCTGCTGTCTGCCCCCCTTGTGGCTGAAGTCTCTATGGGGGCTTGCTGTAGGCTTCCTGATGGGAGGGGCTGATGCCTGCCCACTGGTAGGTGGAGCTGATTCTAATCCCTCTGGTGGGTGGGGCTTAGTCTCTGGATGAGATTAGAGGCAGCTGTGTGCCTGAGGGGTCTTTAGGCAGCCTGCTTACTGAGGGGTGGGGCTGTGATCCCACCTGGATTGTCATTTGCCCTGGGGCTTCTCAGCACTGACTGACAGATGGGACCGGATTTTTCCCAAAATGGCCCCCTCCAGAGAAAGGCAGCTGCTGAATATTCCCTAGAGTTCTGCCTTCTATGTCCCTCCCTCACAACAAGCCACATTCACCCCGGTTTTCCCAGGATGTCCCCCAAGAACTGCGGTCAGGTTTGACCCCAGATTCCCATGGAGACTTTGCTTTGCCCTGGGATCCAGTGCATGTGAAAGTCTGTGTGCGCCTTTTAAGAATGGGGTCTCCGTTTCCCCTGGTCCTGTGGAGCTCCTGTGCATAAGCCCCACTGACCTTCAATGCCAGATGCTCCAGGGGCTCTTTCTCCCAGTGCCTGATCCCCACACGTGAGGGTTTGATGTGGGGCTCAGAACTCTCCTGTAGGTGAGTCTCTCTCTGTGAACCAGTTAGTTTTCAGTCTGTGGAGCTTCCCACCGGGGAGGTATGGGGTTGTTTATATTGCGAAATCGCCCCTCCTTCCTCTTGATGTGGCCTCCTCTTATTCTTCTGGAGTAGGGTATCTTTTTTAAGGTTTCCGGTCCATTTGGGTGGGGATTTCTCAGCTTTTAGTTGTGAATTTTGTTGTTTTTAGGAGAGAAGTTGAGCTCCAGTCCTTCTATTCCGCCATCTTAATCCTCTCTCGCATTCTCGGATTCTTAACCCGCTGAGCCACAATGGGCACTCTCACAAATTACTCCCCAATGAGAATAACTTTTCATCAAATAGCTGGTAGGGAGGAGGGGGAGGGTTGGTCTCTTATAGAAACTCATTTGCAGAGAAAATAACGTGTTAAAGGAAACCTTCTGTGGTGTTTTAAAAATATGCCCACGAATTCTTTGATACGCCACCCTTCAGTGGTTGGTGGAGCCCAATTTCCCCCCAACCTGAGTGTTTCTGGGACTTGGTGACCTGTTTCTACTGAAGAGATTATAGTAGAAGTGATGTGTGATTTCTGAAGCCAGGAGATAAAAAGCATAGCAGCTTCCTCCTTGCTCTCTTTGGTCACTGGCTATGGGGTGAGCCAGCTACCACGGCATGAGGACACATCACAGAGAGGTCCACATGTGAGGAACTGAGGCCTCCTGCCAACAGCCATGCTGGGGGCTCTCCTGGAAGCAGGCCTGTGAGCCCCAGTCCGATCTTCAGTGACTGCTCATGACATCTCGATCGGGACCTCAAAAGAAACCCTGAGCTAGAACCACCCACCTCAGTCACTCTTGGATTCCAGATCCACAGAAAGTCTTAGATAATAAAGGTTTATTGTTTTAAGTAGCTATGCTTTGAGGTAACTTCTTATACAGCAGTAGAAACTGCATGAGTTCTGTTCTGGTTGGACCCCTGGCATTGAAGAAGCCAAGGAACTGCTCTAAGCCTTTGGTCTTCAGCTGTGAGCAAAGGAGATTTGGGTCAGAAGACTGAGTGCCAGCTCTCAAACCCTATGGTCTCTGACTAGGAATATATTCTAGGAATAATGTTGTTTGGGGGTCAGCTGTGTGCAAAGTATAACGACCTTGATCTCCCTGGGCTCTTTCTGCAGATTCAGACCATGAAGGTGTCATCATCTGAACCCAGATGTGCAAGTTGCATTCTGGAAGGTGATGTTCACCTTAGAGAGGATACACAAAAATACCACAAACAGGGAGTTCCCATCATGGCACAGCAGAAACAAATCCAACTAGGAACCATGAGGCTGTGGGTTTGACCCCTGGCCTCGCTCAGTGGGTTAAGGATCCAGCATTGCTGTGGACTGTGGTGTAGGTCGCAGATGTGACTCGGATCTGCTGTTGCTGTGGCTGTGGCGTTGGTCAGCAGCTGTGGCTGCGATTCGACCCTTAGCCTGGGAACCTCCATATGCCACGGGTACGCCCCCGCCCCCCGCCAAAATCACACAAACAGAATGCTTTATGCTTTGGAGAGGCCTGGAGAGGTAACATCCTTGAAATGGATGCTTTCGTGCTTTCTTTCATTTAATCCTCTCGAATATCCATTTTATAGATGGGGGTTGAGGCTCTGAGAGTTTTGATAACACCCTCAACATCATGCAGTTATTAAGTCCCAGAGCTGAGATCTGAACCACAGCTTCTTTGTTACTAAATTCTGCTTTTCCAGCTGCCTCCCTGATGGTTTGACCACGTATTAATTACATTAAGCAGATGAAGGACATGGCCTGGCATGACACAGGCCCCTCTACAAGAAGCTGCCCTGCTTAGAGCTCTGAGCGGGCAGACCTGAGGCAGCAACATCTAGGACACAAACTCCATCCCATCCTGCATCCCCAGGTGACAAGACCACTACAGGCTGACAAGGAACAGATGACATGGCCTGGGGCAAAAGGACGACTGGGGGCCAATTAGACTCCATCTTTTAAAAAATGTGGACTAGGAAACGGCAAGAGAATGGCACACTGACCTGAGGGCAGTACAAGAATTTATGAGAAGGAGAAAGGTCAGAGGGGTCACAATGGCTACAGGCAAGCAGAAGTCACGTGGGAACAGAAACCGGAGTCAGCAGCGGTGATAAGGGGAGGAAAGGCTGTAGATGTATATCTCTTTGACTGTATCTCTCTACCTCTCTACTGACCTAGCGATGGAGAAAAGCATAAAACAGACTCGGGGAGAGGAACTTAAACTGGGACCACAAGTGAGGTCCCTACAACCATCTTGGATCCAGGACCGTCCTCCAGACGCCGGCACCACAAGGTCCAGATCTACGGTGACCACTAGGAATCTGCTCCTCGGAGAGTCCATCTCCGTCATCGATTCTGGGTAACACCCACCTTTTCCTTGTGCTCTCTTGAGCGCACTCTTGACCTTGCAACTAAATGAACTGAACTAGAGCGGGCATGGCTCATGCACAGTCTTAAAAACAAAATTCTGACTGTAAAATTCGAAGGATCCTAAGGGTTTTCTAACTCAAAGCATGCATGGATTCTGACAATTAAACAACACTTGCAACACCCAAAGCTGCTTGTATTTCACGGCATCAAGACAGAGGACAAGCTATGACCAGACCTAACCGAAGTGCTTGTAACTGTGCAAAAGAGGTGATGCTCAGTCCAGAGCAACGCAAAGACCAACTAAGATTATCCCCAGGGCCTAAGCTCTGCTGTGAGGGTGTGACTGACATACAGTTAGGGCAGAGACAGTGAACCTCTAAATGTCACTTTGGATAGACATAAACCAGTCCCTCATCAAAGGCTGCATTTTGTAAAAGGGCACCCACTGAGCAGCTCTTGACCTACCAGAACATTGGCCTTCACAGCATCCTGACAGACACAGTATAAAGAGTTCTGGACTAAAATGAAAGATCCTGGGAGTTCCCACTGCGGTGCAGTGGGTTAAGGAACCGGCATTGGCACAGCTGTGGTTTAAGTTGCATCTGTGGCTCAGATTCCATCTCTGACCTGGGAACTTCTATATGCCTCAGGTGCAGCCAAAAACAACCAAACAAAAAGAGTGATCCTGGGTAAGACTCCCAGCTCTTCATGTAGCAGCCATGTGACTTGAACAAGCAACTTTAACTTTCTAAGCCACATCCATGCAACAAAAAGCAAGTACTAAATAAAAGATCATCAATGGATAAACAACAATATACCATATAGCACAGGGAACAATATGTATTCAATATCCTGTGATAAACCATAAAGGAAAAGAATATGAAAAAGAATCTATAAGTATTATGCCTGTGTTACTTTGCCGTACGGTAGAGATTAACACATCATTGTGACTCAACTGTACTTCAGTAAAATATGTAATCAAAAAAGATCAAGATCCATGTCAGCTCTAAAAGTGTATAATTGTGATTCAAAGATTCTCAACTACTCGTCAACAACCAGTTGCTCTCCATAAACTCACAGTAACCATACGATGATAGTAAGTTTATAAACTCCAAACAAACAAAAAACCCAGGACACACGCTCTGACCACAGGACAGATTCTTTAAAATCAGAATTGTTCCATAAGCTACTTTAGGGATAGACCTTGGCCCTGGCTCCCCAGGCAGCTTATATTGTTCTTCTAGATGGGCTTGAATAGGTGATTGAAAATAAAACAGACTTCTTTGTATGGTTCATTTCTTATCTCACATTTAAAACAATTTAAGGTCTAATCTATCAAAATTTACACATCTTTGACCTGCTGCGCTATTTTTCTCCCTTCTTTTAAAAGGACTCTGGAAAGCCTAAGGTGTATTTAGCTTTTTTCTTTCAGTTTCCTTATAAAATGCCAGTGGTCACATCCCATTCTTTATTCAGCCCCTCACTGAACTCCTGGGCAGAGTATTTACACTGGCTTCAATTTTGCTTTGCACTCAGCCTTAAAGCATGCTGCTGGCTGAGGGTGTGCAGGGCTGCAGCTGGTCCTGAGCCTCAATGAGATAGATGGGGAGCTGGTAGAAAAGGGGTTCATAAAACAATTGTCATGCTCATCAATTAATGAAACATTTCAATTCAACGTTTTTCTTCCTAACTGGGAAAGGATTTGGAATTTTGTAGCCTATTTCCCTGAGAGGCTCAAGGTGTTACAGAAAGAAAATCTATTAGTCCCCAAAAGGCATAGAAAGCCTAAATGCAGGAGAGCAGTTTGCACTGCATTTTAATATCCCGGAAACAGGGTGGTAAGCAGATTTTTTCCTAAAACCCTCTAAAACCATTTTAGGATCCTCATCATCCGCAGGCTGCAGATCACTTCCCTAGGCTGCCTCTTTTTCTAGGAGCAACACGCCCAGCCTTCAGGGCCTGGACACTCTCAGATGGATTCTTCCAGCCCTCAGGGCACTAGGTGACAGCATGGCACAGATGGTAGGGGCATTGGGCAAAGAGACAAGAGTCTGGGCAGCCATCCAGTTCTGCCTGTAAATGGACGGTGATCTTGGCCAAGCTGCTGGATCTTTCTGGGCCTATTTACTCATCTCTAGATGAGAGCACTGGGTACATGAAAAATGTAAGGGGATCCCTGAGCATTAAGTTTGTGTTGCCACTCACAGCTTGTGCTTCACTGAATCATGGGATGGAGATGCTGAGGACTCAGGGTGAACAAGTGGCTGGTGAGCTGCTCCAGCCAATCTCAGCTCCTGGCATTTTCGCCCCCCACCCCCAATTTGCTGGGCTTACATCTCCACATTTATCTTTGACATTTCTCTTTACAGAGCCCTTCTGAAAGAACTGAGGGAAAAGTCTCCCTCCCACTCCAGAGATAACACCTCTTAGTTTCCATTTAAATTTCTCTTGCTAGGGAATTCCTGTTGTGGTGCAGTGGACACGAATTCAACCAGTATCCATGAGGATGCAGGTTCCATCCTTGACCTCAGTCAGTGGGTTAGGGATCTGATGTTGCTGTGAGCTGTAGTGTAGGTTGCAGACACGACTTGGATCCCGTGTTGCTGTGGCTGTGGTGTAGGCTGGTAGCTGTAGCTCCGATTCAACCCCAAGCCTGAGAGCTTCCATATGCCGAGGGTTTGGCCCTAAAAAGCAAAAAAAAAAAAAAAAAAAATTCTCTTGCTAAAACATTTTTTGATGGAAAATTCTCTGCTCTTCTAAGTGTCACCATGCATGCCCCAGAATATCCAGTGTTGCTTTAAGAACTTTTTTCAAATGTCAGCCAGCTTCTTGGCAACATGCATACATGTCATTACTCTGACCACAAGTGACTACCCCTAACAACTTAACTAAGAGTAGCAAATACCACTGCTGTCTCTGTCTCACTCGCTCTTGCTCTCTGCAACCCCCTGACAACACATTCCCCAGATATTCAATGTCATCTTCCTTGGTTCCTTCCTCGAGGACACTCAAAATCATCCCACTGTGTTAAGAGAAGGCACATCTTGAAATGTCAATCCACACAGTTTAAGAAAAATGCACCCTGGTATACCTGTACGTGTCAAAAACCAAAATGTCACTTAACCTAACATTTTTGCCTTTTTGTTCCTGCTGTCTAACCTGAAGACAAATTCACTTCCAACACCTCAATAGGGACTTTGAAATTGCTCACAAACCCCCTGTTCATTCCTCTTTTTCTTTTTTTTGCTTTTTAGGGCCGCACTGCAGCATATCTGCAACCTACACCACAGCTCACGGCAACGCTGGATCCTTAACTCACTGAGCAAGGCCAGGTATCGAACCTGCAACCTCATGGTTCCTAGTCAGATTCTTTTCTGCTGCACCACGACGGGAACTCCTGTTCATTCCTTTTTGATTCCTCATCATACTATCCACTTTAAAATCCTTTACATTCTTTTAAAGCTAGCAAACTTCTCATCAATGATAGACAGACTTGCTCACTACTTTCCGAGAAAATAGAGGTCCTAAAACATGAATGTGTTCACCTTCCTTCTCCTGTTCCTCTCATGCCTGGAGAACTAGTCCAAATCCTTGAGTGTATAATTTACAGCCTTTCAGATCCAGCCCCTCAATCTTTGCAACTCATCTGCTACCAAGACTGACCCTGGGCTCCAAGCCACAACTACACTTGCTGGTTCCCAAATGTACCTGATACTTTCCCATTTCCCTGGCTTTTACTGATGACCTTTTCTCAGTTTGAGCAGGTTCTACCTTCCCTTCCAGGGCACATCCCTCCCATCTTCTGAAAGTCCTTTCCCACCTTCAAGCCCAGCTTAAAGGCAGCCTAATCCACGAACTCCTCCATGAGCAGCTCCACCCAGGCCATCAGCATCAGCAATTAGAAACAATTTCTTCCTTTTCTAGCAGAATGCTATTTGTACCTCTATTATAGCACCACCCCCCCTTTTTTTTGTCTTTTTGCCATTTCTTGGGCCGCTCCCACGGCATATGGAGGTTCCCAGGCTAGGGGTCAAATCGGAGCTGTAGCCACTGGCCTACGCCAGAGCCACAGCAACTCGGGATCCGAGTCGCGTCTGCGACCTACACCACAGTTCACCACGGCAACGCTGGATCCTTAACCCACTGAGCAAGGGCAGGGATCAAACCCGCAACCTCATGGTTCCTAGTCGGATTAGTTAACTACTGCGCCATGATGGGAACTCCTAGCACATCTTTGCCTTGGGTATTTGTCAACATTCCTGCATCTTTCATTGGATCAAAAGTGCCTTAACAGTGGAGGCTATGTTGTTAAAATTTTTTTCTTATACAGAAAGGAATTTCAATAATTGTTGGTTTAAATTTGCTGAAATAAACAGAAAGCACTATACTCCGCTTCATCGCATTTTTGAAACTTCTACACCTCTGCCTCCTTCCTAGGAGCTTTCTTTGGTTTAATTTTAACATTTCACATTTTTTAGTGTTTTGACTAAACACTCTGAAGTCTTTTTGGAAATAGGGAGGGTATAGATTTGAAAAGCCTTTTATTGGCTTATAATTTGGGGCTTTTCATTGAGCTATCATCCATTTTGAGGAAATGCCTGATAATTCTTGAATAATTAACCTGTTTCAAAATATATTTTAAATATTCAGGGGTGAATATTTATCTCTTTATGAGATAGGGAAGGATTTAGGAATTGTGAGTCTCAAGGATACTTTTGTTATACATTAATATTCTTCTGTACGAAATAAGCACCCAGGGTGGAGGAGGGAATTGCTTGGAGAGATGTCCAATGCATTGCCGCGCATCATTTTTCTGATAGTAGGAGACAGTATGGCAAAGATTTCGACGTGCCTCCCAAAGTCCATTCTGCCCTTATTTGTCAGGAATAAAGACTCATTTTTGGAGGGGGAGGGGGTACCTTGGTGCCCAGTAAAAGTCTACATTCTCTGGGTCTCCCTGCGGCTAAAGTAGCCTTATTATCAAGCTTTGGCCAAGGAGACGTAAGCCCTAGTGTTAACTGCAACTAGTCTCCCTGTGAGAGGAGTGACTCTGCTTTTCTTTTGCCCAATCTGCTCCCTGGCACACTTGCCATCTTGGACTACGAGTTACACCAAACTCTACAAACAGTGGAGGAATAATACAGAAGGAGACTGAGTACCTGACGACTCCATGGATCTTCTCCACCAGTCCTAGGCTGCTTATGTTCAGGCATCTGTTATTGTGAGAGAAAAATAAACTTCTCTGCCCTTATAAAGCCAGTCACTGGATGCTTTTACATGTAGCTAAACCTTCTAGTCCTAACTGATAGAGATGATATATCTACTACAAAGGTAAAAAAGGAAAGTTTGGAATTTTTTATCTCCATGTTTTTCTTTTTTAAAAAATAAATTTTATTTAATCAAACCTGATGTTTCAAAATGCTTCACTTTAATCTTTTCACTCCTCCCCCCTATACTTGTGCTCTTACTGTTCTACATGAAAAGTCATTTTTGCATGTTCAAATTCTACATAGCTGCTTTTTTTTTGGCCATACTTGTGGCATGTGAAGTTTCTAGGCCAGGGACTGAATCTGCACCGCAGCAGAGACCCAAGCCTCTGCAGGGACAAAACTGGATCCTTAACCCACTGGGCCACAAGGGAACTCCTATCTCCCTGTTTTTCTATTCTGATCAGGAGAGAAAAGTAAATTGAAAAGCATCTTGGATCAAAGAACCAGCTCTCTTTGACAAAAGAAGACAGATAGCGAGGGAATACCATGGAACTAAGTAGGAAAGCTCAGCTGACAGCACAGCCTGTGCTTGGCTGCTCTGAAACCCAAGTGATCAGAACAGGTTGAAACAGACTGAAGGGGCGAGTTCTCACACAGGTCATGCTGCAGCATTCTTGGAAAAGTCAAGTGTGGCTGGTACAAGCCAGCCTCCCTACAGTCACTGCCTTAAAGAAAAGATGAAAAGCTGCAAATCAGCATAAGAAGTCAATTCAGGACCACCAAGAGTGACAGATGATGACTGAGATTTTCTGTAAAAAAAAACACATTCTTCTCAAATTTGCTTCATTTTACATATTTTAATATTCACAAGTTTAAAATTTATAAGGGTATGTACAAGTTTATAGTATTAAAAGGCCTTCTTTGTATGAAATACCCCTCTACCTGCCTAATTAACTATACAATCATGTACTGATTTTCTAAAACTTTACATTCCTAGGGAGACCTTTTTTTTTTTTTTTTTGATGCTTTTCCACTTTTTTTGATTTGCTTTTCCAAACAGTCTCCTGGCAGGAGCTATAAAAATTGCAGGAAGAGTCACAGTGATGGGATAATTAGCCTCTACAGGACTAGTCTTGAATTTCTAAACCTATTTAAATAGTGATGAATATGAATCAACTCAACTTTAACCCAAAAAAGGCAGTCAGTACTTCCACTATTCTTTTGCTTTATTAGCCTTCCTTCATCCTGAATGAAATCTCTTCTATCCCTGTTTCTAGACCCCAAACTTCTAGAAGATTCCTGTCCTCTGGATGTTCACGTATCAGCGGTAAAGTCTTGAATCCAACATCACTAGCATGTGCTTTCATATCTTTGTTTTTATCAGCAAATTCTGGTTATTTGGTCTCGTTCTCTGATAAACAGTAGTCCTGCAGCCTATGAACCCCAACAACCATGAATGCAGCCCTGGAAACTGCCCCTCCAGTGGATGTCTCGGTCCTTGGAGACTCTCCCGCTTGGGAAGTGTAAGTCTCAACCCCGTCATAGCCTGATTTCATTTGACCTGCCCCAGGGTTCACTCCTACGACTTCCAACAATGGGGGACTTTTCACCATTTATTTATTTTGGCTCTGTTGCTCCTGCTTCTGAACTTTAGCTCAGGCCATAACAGAGGCATGAAACACCTTTTCCCTCATTTGCCCTGAATGAGTTCATCCTTTCTGGACTGTCCACAGTAACTGGAGGATACCCTTCCCACTGCTGTGTGGTTGTGAGTGCCATTTCAGAGATGATATGACTTACAGAAAGCTAGGCTTTGAATGGACCTTAGAGATTACAGGTTTACATGTTCACTTATCACTTAATACTTTGCTGCTTCCCAAAAAGCATCTGGAGAAGCTTTTGTAAAATGTCTACATTAAATACAAAGAGACTACTGAAAGCTATAGGGAGAGGGGGAATTCATAACTCTCTTATTTACACATTGAGGAAACAGAGGCTCAGAGACATGATTTGCAAAGATAACAAAGTTGGGACAAGAAGCCCTTCCTTCATTGGTGACTTTGGCTCTAGGCTGATGATTTTCCTTTCTACTTCAAGTTTCATCATTATCTTTTCTTTTCTGTTTTTGGTTGTACCCATGGCATGGAGAAGTTCCCGGGCCACAATAGTGACCAGAGCCACAGCAGTGACAATGCCAGGCCACCAGGGAACACCTCCATCATTATCTTGAGTGACTTCCTCTCCCTATGAGCAGTGCCTCCAAGCATCCTGGCCTTGGTCCTCTAACCTCATCTCCATTGAGCTCCTCCTTCATGTCACTCAGCAGTGCCATCCCAAGGTCACACAGTGGATCTCAACAGTCACCACTTTGACTGCTCTAACTCCCACAGCACTAGGTATCTTCCTTTCTTTAGGGGCATTCTACAAACTTTGGTATGTTGTATTTTTATTTTCATTCAATTCAACTAATTTCGCTTTTGGTTTCCACTTTGACCTGTGGGTTATTTAGAAATGTGTTGTTTAGTTCTCAAATACCTGGAAAATTTCCAGAGCTCTTTCTGTTGTTTATTTCTAATTTAATTCCATTGTGGACGAAGCCCATACTTGTATGACTTGAATCCTTAAATATACTGAGACTTACTTTATGGCCCACAATAGGCACTTTATTCTGTTATTATCAGGTAGAGTTTTCTATAGATGGCCAGTCATTAGGTTAAGCTGGTTGATTGTTTTTCAAGTCTTCTACATCCTTACTGATTTTCTATTTATCCTATCAATTACTGAAAGAGGGATATTAAAATTTCCAATTGTATTTGTTGATTTATCTATTTTTCCTTTCAGTTTTATCAGTTTTTGCTTCATGTATTTTGGAGTCCTGTTATCATATACATCAAAGTTTAGGATTATTAGGTCTTCTTGATTATCATTATGAAATATCCATCTTTACTCTTACTAATATTCTTTGCTCTGAAATCTACTTTGGATGATATTAATATAGCTGTTCTATATATATATATATACCTATTTTTTTGGAATAGTGTTGGGACGGGAATTTAAAAAACTATTTGTATATTCCTATTTAAAGTGCATTTCTTGTAGGCAGCATATAGTTGTTTGTTTTTTTAATCCAATCTTACAGCCTGTCTCTGAATTGAGACGATTCAACCATTTAGATGTACTGTAATTATAAATATGACTTGAGTCTATATTCCTGCTAGTTTTCTATTTTTCTCTTCTACTCCTTTTCTCCCTCCTTTTCTGTCTTCTGTTGGATTGTCTGAGAATGTTTTATGATTCCATTTTATCTCCTCTGTTGGCTTATGTTATACACTGAATTGTGTCCCTCCCAAATTCTTATAGATGCCTCAACCGCCAGAATGACTGTATTTGAAAATAAAGCTTTGGTGGAGGCAATTAGGGTTAAATGAGGTCATAAGGATGGGGCCCTAAGCCAGTAGCATTAGTGTCCTTAGCGGGAGTAGGAGGGACACCAGAGCTGTCTCCATGTGAGCAGAGAGGAAAGGCCTTTGAGGACACAGGGAGAAGGCAGCATCTGCAAGCTAAGAAGAGTCCTCACGAGAAAATGACTTTGCTAGCACCTTGATCATGGACACTGACCCCAGGACTGTAAGAAAATCTGTGTTGTTTATGCTGCCCAGACTGTAGTATTTCACCACAACAGCCCAAGCAGACTAAGTTTATCAGCTATAATTCTGTTATTTTAGTAGTTGTGTTAGGACTCTGGTGTACATTTTTAACTTATCACAGCCTACTTTCAAGTATTACTATACCACTTCTTGACTGTATAAGAACCTTATAACTGTCATCTCATTTTCTCCTTCCCAGCCTTTACGTTATTATTGACACATAGCATACATATGCATATGTTACAAGTCACACTGTCCATTGCTACTGCTTTTGTTTAAACATTCAATTATTTCCTTTTTTTAAAAAAAATCTGGATTCATTTTAATTACTAATTCATTAGATATATTAGCTGTATTCCAAATCATTGTAAATGATAGTTTTCCAAATGTTTTATCACTGCACAAGGGAGGTCTCCATTTTTCCAGCCTCCAATAACCTTCTCCTCCAACTTCAGTCCACTGCTAAAATCAGGACCACATCATATCTTTTTCTGTTGTTCTTTTCTTTCTTCAATTTTTTTTGTCTGGCAAGACCCCAATTCTAGGTAGCAATTTCTATATTAGCTTTGCTGGAGTAATAAACATATCATACACAGTAAGAATTTAAAGAACAAGAGAACTTAAATTGTTACATTTTGCCTGACAATAAAATTTTCATATCAGCTTTCTATTGGTTAATATTTGTTTGGTGTATGTTTTTTCATCCCTTTATTTTTCTGTATAATTGCTTTAGACTTGCGTCTCTCTTACACAGCGTCTACCCGAATTTTGGTTACTGGGTCCAATTGCAAGTTATTTGGGTTTTTTGTTTGTTTCTTTCTTTTTATGGACACACCTATGGCATATGGAAGTTCCCAGGCTAGGGGTCAAATTGGAGCTGCAGCTGGGGCCTACGCCACAGCCATGGCAACCAGATCTGAGCCACATCTGCAACCTACGCTGCAGCTGCAGCAATGCTGGATCTTTAACCCACTGAGAAAGGCCAAGAATCAAACTCATATCCTCAAAGAGACAACTTTAGGTCCTTAACCTGATGAGCCACAATGGGAACTCCAAAGTATTTGTATTTTAATTAAATCCATTTGCATTAATAATGATTAACAATATACTTGGCTTCTTTCTGACATTTTTGTTTGTATTTTCAATTTGTATGAATTCTCTTTGCTTCTTTTTCTTTTCTTTCTCAAATTAATTAAGATTGCTTTATTTTCCTTACTATCCTCTACCAGTACTGTAATTAGATGTTCTATTTCTAGTCTTCTGGTCTACTCTCCTGATATTCTTACATTATCCTTACAAATGTAATTTTATAACAAAGTCTAAGTTAATTCCTACTTATATCCTTTTCTTAATTCAGACAAGGATCTGAGCTTGCTTTACCCTCCCTCAGAATACTCCATTTTGTTTTAAATGGTTATTATTCTTTTTATTTTTATTTGTGCTCAACATTAAATTATATTTACCACAGTTATTTTAGTGTTTCTTTTACTTACAATATCTTTTTACATCTAATTCTTCCTTCCTAGGTTCACTTTTCTTTTTCCAAAACAGTAAGGATTTATGAGTAGTAAAATTTCTAAATTCTTGTAGGTTGAAAGTAAGTTTATCTCACCCTTTCTCTTAAATTATAATTTTTCTAGGCATAGAATTCTAGGTTGCAAAGATCGTCCATTAGAACACTGATGCTCTTACCCCATTCCTTCCATTTCCCTCCATTCTCTGTGTTAGTGGGTGAGAAGACTTACCAAGGTGTCTGTCATTCCTTTTTAGGTAACAATTTCTTTTTCTTTCTTGACCTTAAGATTTTTTCTTTTTCCTAATGTTCTTTAGTTTTACTACAATGTTTCTATATTTTCTAATTTATGGAAAATTCTATTATGTCTTTCTGCCTTTTTGCCATTCCCCAACTTCAGGATTCATCCATCCTTCCTTCCTTCTTCTTCTTTTTTTTTTTTTGCTGGCATTCAGAAATTCCCAGGCCAGGGATCGGACCTGCATCACAGCTGTGACAACACCAGATCTTTAACAAGTGAGCCACTTGGGAACTCCCTATTCCAGGATTCTTATTAAAATTATTTTTCACCCCCTCTCTTTTATCCCTCTGGTTGTGCTCTAAGGGATTTATTCACTTCTATATTTTCTAAATAAGTAACACTCTCTTCATCAGTGTGCATTCTTGTTTTATAGGCACTTGTTTCTGCCTCATTTATAGTACTCCTCGCTTAATTCTTTGAAGATTTTAAACATCCTTGTTTAAAGGCTCTTTCATACTGTTCTTTTTATGTAAATCTTGTACATTAGCCATGCATTTTCCATTTCTGGTGCTTTTAATTTCCTTGTACAAATCCACATTTCCCTGTGATATCATTTTCTTCCACCTAAGGGACTCCCTTTAACATTTCTTGTAGTATGGATCTACTGGCAAAGAATTTTTTTCAGCTTTTTTTATGTCAGAAAAAGAAATCTTTATTTTTGCCTTCATTTTTGAGAGACATTTTCACTGGGTATAGAATTCTAGCTTGAGAGTTTTCTTTTTACTTTCATTATTCCACTCTGAGGCACCACTGTCTTTTTGCTTCCCTTGTTTTCAAGGAGAAATATGCTGTCATTCTTATCTTTGTTCCTCTGTACATAGCATGTATATTTTTCTCTGACTGCTTTTAGGATTTTCTGTTTTATCACTGGTTTTGAGCAATTTAATTATGATATGTCTTGGTGTAGTTTTCTTCTTAGTTCTTGTGCTTGGGATTTATTTGGATATTTGGATGTATGGGTTTATAGACTTTATCAAGTTTGGAAGTTTTTTCAGCCATTATTAAATATTTTTATATCCCCCTTTCCCCTTTAGGAACTCCAAGTACATGAATATTAGGATGCTTGAAGTTCTTCCACAGCTCATTGATGCTTTGTTATTTAAAAATTTATCACTTTTCTCTGTGTGTTTAATTTTGCATAGCTTCTATTACTATGCTTGCAAGTACATTTATGTTTTCTTCTGCTATGTCTCATCCGCTATCAATTCTCTCCAGATACTTTTTACATCAGACATTGCAGTTTTCACAATTTTTTTGTTACATCTTCCATGTCTTTACTTAACTTTTTGAACATATGGAACACTTATTAATAACTTGTAATGTCCACGTCTGTTAATTCTAACATTTGCGTCAACTCTGGGTAAGTTTCAATAGATTTTTTCCCCCCTCGTTATTATCAGGATCATATTTTCCTGCTTCTTTGCATGCCCAGTAATTTTTTAATTGGACCAGACATTATGAATTTTACATTATTAGGTGCTCAATATTTACATATTCCTATAACTGCTCTTGAGTTTTGTCCTGGTATGCAGTCAAGTTACTATGAGATAGTCTGATCCTTTTAAGACTTGTTAGGCAGAACCAGGGCCTAGCTTTTCTAGGGCTTATTATTCCCCACTACTAAGGTAAGATCCTTCTTAGTACCCAACCTGATGTCCTGGGAATTTGAGCTTTCCTAGCCTGGCTGATGGGAACAGGCATTATTATTGTAGGCTCTCTGGGGACACTGAGTACTCTTCCCTCTAATTATTTCAGGTAACTCTTCCCCATCCCAGGGCAGTTTCCTCTTATGCATGTGATGATCAATACTTTGGTGAATACTTGAGGGAGACCCTCTGAAGATCACCAGAATTCTCTTTTTGTGCAGCTTTCTTCTCTCCGCTATTTTATCCAGTGAAGTCTCACTGCCTTGGACTCATTAGACTTTCAGCTTCATCTTTTTTTTTTTTTTTTTTTTGTCTTTTGTCTTTTTTTTTTTTTTTTTTTTTTTTTTTGTTGCTATTTCTTGGGCCGCTCCCGCGGCATATGGAGATTCCCAGGCTAGGGGTCCAATCGGAGCTGTAGCCACCGGCCTACGCCAGAGCCACAGCAACGCGGGATCTGAGCCGCGTCTGCAACCTACACCACAGCTCACGGCAACGCCGGATCGTTAACCCACTGAGCAAGGGCAGGGACCGAACCTGCAACCTCATGGTTCCTAGTCGGATTCGTTAACCGCTGTGCCACCACGGGAACTCCAGCTTCATCTTCTTAACTCAGAGAGATTACTGGGTTACCTCTGCCTGCACTGAGGCCTGGAAACTCAGGGCAGTAAACTATTCACAGGGCTCACTTTGTTTCTTGTCTCCTGGGGATCACAGTGTTCTTTGCTATCTGAGGTCCCTTGTCTTGAAAATTGTTTCTTATATTTTGTCTGGTCTTTGGTTTTTTCCAAGCAGGGGGGTATATCTGGTCCTTGCTTTTGTATCTTGGTCAGAAGCAGAAGTCTCACATCTTCCTTCCTGGCCACAACTTATTCTCTTTCTAATTTGCTTACCTAATTACTCTTACTATGACCTTTCTTAGATCTCATTGGGATCTCTACTTCATGGTGCCCTCCACTGTCCCCCAATCTGTCCATACCCTCCCTTCATCACTTTCCTTCCTATACAGCTTGTATTCCATGATCCATTATTTAAGTAATGCTCTTTCCAATGTCTTCAATTCCCTTGGTCTCCTCTGCTCATTTCACCCAGTTGATTACATGGTACAGGTTCAACTTTGTTAATAAATGGATAAATAAATGAGAAAATGAAGCATATATGTTAATTTTTGACAAACTTTCTGCCTACATTTCAAAGATAAACATTAAAAAATTACTATCCCCATTTTTGAGTACTATATTGCTTTTATCAATACAGATAATAATTATGTATAAAATTAGGTTATATACAAATGTAATTTTCCCAATTCTACATTACTTAGGGTGCATACTTATTGGTTTTTCCCAGTAAATACCAAATTAGACTTTGAGATTACAACTAAGCTAGTAATAGAAAAACAGAATATTTAAGTGTGAAAGAGATAACTTCCTATTAATTTCCAATTTTACAGATGAGAAAACAGGTTTGAGAAGAAAGATGATTTGCCTAGAATGTTTTTCAAAGCTCATTCAGCTAGTCAGTAGGAAAATTAGGAGCGAAACCAACTTTCTTTTATTTTATTTTTATTTTATTTTTTTGTCTTTTTGCCTTTTCTAGGGCTGCTCCTGTGGCATATGGAGGTTCCCAGGCTAGGGGTCAAATCGGAGCTGTAGCCGCCGGCCTACACCAGAGACACAGCAACGCGGGATCCGAGTCGCGTCTGCGACCTACACCACAGCTCACAGCAATGCTGGATCCTTAACCCACCGAGCAAGGCCAGGGATTGAACCTGCAACCTCATGGTTCCTAGTCGGATTCGCTAACAACTGAGCCATGACGGGAACTCCAAGTGTCATATTTTCTGGCCATGTCTGCTTATATCCATACTCTATATTTGCTGATAATTTGAATGTGATTTGCAGCAGAGCTTGACCTGGATTCCCAGAGAAACCATTAGCTGCTTAATGATGGAGGAACCATCTGATTTCTAGAACAAGGTCATGCAATCTTATAGCACTACCTATAAGAGCAATGTGGCACATGGGTCACGTTCTTACATTTAGGGAAAACGTCCTTTCAAACGTTAATCAGTGTCTCTGCCATAGGGGATTCAGTAAGTTCTCATCCCTACTGTGTAACACATAGTGTGTACAGTCTGATGTCAGATACCAACAGAGAACTCTACAGGTTAGCATAAAAATGATGTAACACATTAGGTCTAGGATAGGACTCATGTCCCTAAGATAGGACTCATGTCCCTCACTGTCCCTCTAGACTCGTCAGGACACTATACCGTCACAAATTGGTTCCTTAAGTCTGGAAAAAGTTTCACAAAGAACAAGAAGTCTTCTAATCTTTATACTCTGACTAGACACGGACATTAGCATTGACCTAATACATATAGGGCCTAATCGTCAGGGTCAGGGCCTTGTGAAAATTAGGCAGTGGGAGTAACAGCAAGCAAACAATGAGTCAAACATGAATAACATATGTTTGAAATTCACTCACACATACACATACACACAATCTGTTAAGTAGACCCAAAATCTGAAAATCTGAGTCACAGCCAAAATTTGCAAATATGACTTGGTGTTAGTGCTATGATAGTCACCAAGTATTTTTAGCTCTTTGTCTTCTGGACACATGACTTGATTGCTTTGCTAGCCCCTGCTGGTTTTGTAGGGCCATATGGCTAGTTCTGGCCATTGAAGAGGCATTTCCAGGCTGGATTATTTGAATGGGTTAAGATCCTTTAGAATTCTCTTTCTGTCTGGGATGGTAATTGGCAACTTTAGAAGCTGCTCCATCAGCCAAGGTCCCTGATTGCCTATTATGAATAGAGCCTCATGCCAACCCATGATGAATATATGGCATTAGCGAGAAATAAATCTTTGTTGTTTTACTTTTTTTTTTTGGCCACATCCATGGCATGTGGAAGTTCCCGGGCCAGGGAATGAATCTGAGCCACAACAGTGACAATGACAAATCCCTAACTGCCAGGCCACCTGAGAACTCCATAAATCTTTATTGTTTTAAGCCACCCGTATTTATTTATTTATTTATTTTCCTTTTTTGGCTGCTTCTTGGCATAGGGGGCAGATCCAAGCCCCAGTTGTGATCTATACCATAGCTGCGGCAACACTGGATCCTTTAGCCCGCTGTGCCAGGCCAGGGTTTGAACCTGCATCTCATTGCTCCAGAGACACTGCTGATTCCATTGTGCCACAGCAGGAACCCCCACCAGTATTTTTAGAGTTGTTATCACAGCATAACCTAGATTGTCCTGACAGACACATCTACTCTCATCCTCTTCTCTGGATGGAGAAGATAATGTCTTAGGGACAGAACACTGAGAGAGTGGTAGGAAAGCTAAAGTTAAGAAAGGGAGAGAGATGTAATGGGGCCATTCTAAGACAAATATAGCCATATACAAATCAAATGTAATTTAGGGAGACTTACTATATTTTATTATTACTGTTGTTACCACTACTACCATGATTATTTTTATCCGTTTTTTAAACAACCTGAGAATATGGTCATTATATGCTATGACTGATCCTTGGTGCTCAATAGAGAAACAGAGTGGGGAGAGATAATTCTAGCTTCGGGATCTCTTAGGTTAACTCTTCATCACACCTAGTATGAATTTTGTTCTTTGAGAATTTGTATTTTGATCTCCAAATTGGACTATACAATTCTTGTAATTAAGGACCATATTTTATTTTCCTCATGTGTACTTTGGGAAGAGTCCTAAAGCTCAGTAAAATCAAGCTGAAGGCCAGCTTTACTTGCTATCAGGGACTTGGCATCAGCCCATTATTGACCATCTCTTGGGCTGACTCACAACAGATGCATCGATTCTCACATTTTCATTTCCTGGAGCTTCAGGAATGCTTAATGAGAATCAGGAGCATGAGGTTGGGGAAAAGCAGTGAGGAGAAGCACATATTAAATAAACACTGTCTTTGGAACATAGTCCTTCTCATTGGCAATGAACTCAGTCAAGCAAACCAAATGAGAGATGTTTTTCAAATACGACTTCTCATAGCAATTGTTTCACTTTTTTGGGACATGTGCTCTGGAGGATTTAGTTCCTTTTTATTGCTCCTGGCCCTTGGTGCTTTTCCCTTTTCAATCTTCCCATTTGCCATCCTTAATTAGAAATGATCCTCAGAGCCCCGAAAGTCAAGTGATAAATTTAAAAACTATGGATGGGTAATACAATAAAAACTGTGTTGAGAGAAGTTGGCATTTATCAGAATCCTTTGAATTGTCAGTGACCAAACCACATGTTAGTCTCCCACAACCTGGCTGTGCACCTGGGCTTCAGCTTGCTTTTATTTATTTATTTATTTATTTATTTATTTATTTTTTTATAATGGCCTTGGAGCTTCTTTGCTAAGTTTTAAATTGCTTTCCTTGTGTATCAGTTCTGGCCCTCAATCTCAGATTTTAACTTTGCCTCTCAGATCACACACAAACCTGTCTTCCACTCTTGCAATATCTGGAACTCAAGCAGCATGCTCCTTCCTTGTTTGTGCCAAATAGAACATTATTCTGCAGAACTCCTTCCTACTCCCCAGTGCAATGGAGGTATTCGCCTACCAGTCTGGTTGCATTAAAGATGGAAAATATTTCTGTCTGTATTTCTGTACACTAAAAAATTTCACTTGTTCTATACTATGCAATTGCACTTGCACTACCTACTATGCGCCTGGCACTAGTACAGGCAGTGGGGAAACAGCATTGAAAAAAGCAGACAAGAATCCCTGCCCTCATGGAACTCACTCCGTAGCTGGATGACAAATCCAGTTATTAGTATGACTTGACATGGATCCTCTAAAACTGTTCCGGTTCTTTACCCAGCTAATGATCTGCATCTACATATAAATTCTAATGTTTTTGCATCCTATAGTTTTAATTTGATATTCAATTTTTATCAGGATAGGCCAAAAGATAGCTGATTCATACCACGTATGGTAAGAAACCTTCTGCTGAGCACATGTTACTCCAGGAACATAGGAAATAAACAGATGCCACATTTGATTTCTCACAGTCACATGGAGGATGTGATTTTGTTTGACCTGGCATCAACTGACCCCTAGACTAAAACTTGAGCTGCAATGAAGTTATCCCATGCAGCCCTTTTCTAGAAGGGCTAACCAATGCCATTTGACACTAATTTTTCTATATAGACAACTCTCTGGTCTATTTTTCTTTTCTTTCTTTTTTTTTTTTTTTGTCTTTTGTCTTTCTAGAGCCGCACCTGTGGCATATGGAGGTTCCCAGGCTAGGGGTTGAATCAGAGCTGTAGCTGCCGACCTGTGCCACAGCCACAGCAACGCCAGATCCGAGCCACATCTGAAACTTCCACCACAGTTCACAGCAACGCCGATCCTTCACCCAGTGAGTGAGGCCAAGGATCGAATCTGCAACCTCTAGTCAGATTTGTTTCTGCTGCACCATGACGGGAATTCCAAGACAGCTTATTTTCCTATATAGACATCTTTCTAGAGATAATGGCTGTGCATTAGATGGGACACTATTACACAATGAATAGAAAGGTGTATGTGTGTGTACATGTGTGTATGCTTACGAATGTACATGCGTATACTGTGCACACGTGTATATTTATGTATGTACATGAGTGTAAGTGCTCTGGCACCCTGAGCTCCTCTTCCATTTGGCTTCAACCTTAAAAGCTTGTCTCTTGAGGGCAAATTGATGCAGCTGGGAAGAGAAAGCAAGCCTCTCCTTAACTTTCCAGTCTGAGGCTTAAGTTTAATGAGTCCGAAGCAGGGTTTGGGGAGAGGAAATGGGGACAGTACATTTACTTCACAATTGTGACTGAATCATCTCCCTGCTATCTGGAACTCGGATTTAGGTTGAATATATCTGTTACTTGGGTCCAAGGTACAGATTCTATATGAGTCAATATCACAAGATTCTAGCATGAATTCCTGTACCTCTTCACTGGGTCACCCATGGCCCAATGCTGTTTTTTTTTATTTGTTTGTTTTTTGGGGGTTTTGCTTTTTCGGGCTGCACCTGCGGCATATGGAAGTTCCCAGACTAGGGGTCGAATTGGAGCTATAGCTGCTGGCCTACACCACAGCCACAGCAATGCCAGATCCAAGCTGCCTCTGTGACCTACACCACAGCTAAGGGCAATGCTGGATCCTTGGCCCACTGAGTGAGGTTAGGGATCAAACCCATATCCTCATGGATACAGTTGGATTTGTTTCTGCTGAGCTACAACAGGAACGTGTGCTGTTTTTTGATCAAGACAACTGGGACTCTTTCTCATTTTGTACTGGTGACTGGAGTTTGTCCCCCAAAACAGGCATGACTGGAAACTATTCTTCCTATTGCTGAAGCTTTATCAAGCTGGACTTGAGGGACCTTGCATTCTGCTGGGAATCCGAGGAGGTAACCAAAGGGAAGTCATATTTTAAGCCCACGAAGGACAACACAAATATTATACCACACGTCTCAGAATCTGCAATGCCCCATTGAGCTTACAGAGATTTAGGAATAATGTATTTCATTAACTCTAGGTTCCTAGGCTCATGTTATACTTGGATTATACCTGGATTTATTTTCAAGAATCTTACCATGTGAACTTTGAAGGATGTCTGGTCACACACCGCAGGCGAATACTCATCAGACTGAATGGAATCCAGGTTCCTCTCCCTAGACTAATACCGTATCAGAAATGCTGGTGGAGGCTGAGGGGGAGTAGTCTGTGGTCCCACCTGACACTTGACTTCTGGGGCACATTTCTGGGCACCCTCTTGGTTCCAAAGCAGGTATAAAGATGGGAGAGAGGCCATCTTACCTGAGAGCTCTGACCTGTTCCCTAGGTAAGACCACTCCTCCCCAAGTCTTCATGCTCTTCTGGGGAGTAATGAAGAGAGATTTCTAAGACCTGTGTGTGCTCCTAGCAGAACCCTCAACCCTTCCTCTCCTCCGACACTCACAGCCATATTACCATGATCTGTCGTAAGAGCATCTGGACTAATTTCATTATACTCTGTATCTCTGATAGGTCAGTCACCAGAACTCAGATCTGCCCCTCACCTCTTCTCTCATCCCCTGAACTACTTACTTACATCCTTTTGAAGTTAAATTTTGCTCTATAGCATGTGTCATAATCTAGTATTTTGGATATTTTACTTATTTGTCTATATTCCATCAGAATGTAAGCTCCACGAGGGCAGGAATTCTTTCCTGGTTTGTTGGTGTCTAGGATAGTGCTTGGTACATAGTAGGTATTCAATAAATATTTTTAGTGAATAAATGATATGATGGATATCCAGTGTTTACCAAAGGTCACTATTTTTTATTGAAGTAAAGTTGATTTACAATATCATGTTAGTTTCAGGTGTCTAGCACAGTGATTCGGTTATATATATATTTATATATATATTCCTCTATGTATATGTGTATATTTATCAGATTCTCTTCCCTCATAGGTTATTACAAATTGAGCATAGTTCTCTGTGCTATACAGTAATTCCTTGTGGGTTATCTATTTTATATATAGCAGTATGTATATGTTAATCCCAACCTCCTAATTTATCCTTCCACTCACCCTAGGGTTACTAATTAGTAACAATATTCATTCTCTTCTTTTTCAGATAAATGACCTTCTCATTAACCTCTGATGATATATTAGCCTTTCGCATTGTCTCTGATACTTAAGGAGACCTTCCAGAACCCAAATCATCACATTACTTCAGACATAATCCTTGATATCCTTCCCCCATGTCAAACATTTGCCAAAGAGACCGATGTGTCCAATGCAAATATTTATGCTAACCTGTCTCAACTTTCTGGATCCTGCCCCCTGACTCGCATATGCTTCTTTCATATGATATTTAATCCAGGAGAAAATAGCCAGATTAATGACTCTTATAGCCAAATTTGAGGTCTGATGGGAAACTGGAATATGGTAATGGTCTAAGCAGTCATCTTTATAACACCATCAGGCTCAGTGGGCTAACCAGCCTCTCACTTTAATTTCTGAATCATTCATTCCTCAGAAGCTAGAAATGCTGGTTTGATGGCCTCTCCTAGAAGGCCAAGCACCTGCCTGACCCTACTACCACCCTGTGCTGAGCCGTCAATCTGGAACACCACCACTTACATCCTGCCACACCAATCAGCCAACTAGACCCTGCAAGGACCTCCCCTTTAATGACCCATTCCATCTCTAAGCTTGCTGTGTGGCCCTGTGGGATGGACAGACAGTTCCTAGATCATTTGTGATGGTCTGGTTTTGAGGCCTATTATGTATGGCTCTCCAACAAGTTCGTTGATTGGTTAGTCCCAGAAACACCAAAAAATAAAGCAATATGTCAGCATTTTCAGTACAAAATGAAAATGAGAATGAGGGAAGAGTCTGGGAAGTACAAAGCCTCCTATTTCCACTGCTAACTTTCAGTGGCCTTGGAGAAACTTATCTGTACAAATCAATTAAAACACTTGTTTCTCTTAGGGCCAGGATGCCTGTATAAATTCTCATGAATCTTTGTGATACAGAATATCACCTGGAGGGCCACTCTCAGAGGGACAGTGCCACACCAGTGAAATCTAATCCCTGCTTCTACATCAACTACGTTTCGGTCCCCACTCCCACTCTGAGATCCTCTCCCCTTTGATCTGTGTCATAGCAACCACCCAGCAGAGCTCAGCACAGCCAAGTCTAAAAACTCCACACTATGCTTGGGTGTAAGGCCCCTTAAAAGGTCACCATTGCCAGGCAACAGAATCCCTGGACATCCCAACAAATAGAGTAACACTCCTTATTCCACCAGCCAAGAAACTCAAAGGCAGACACATAGAGACCCCCTTTCTCATCAACGCTATTTCTCCCTGCGGCTACCGCTGTCCATGTTCAGACTTGCCACTGTAGGCCTGGCTACAGTATCACGCCACTAGCACCCTTGGTGGTCCTTGGTAAGGCTGGAGACAGCAGCTGTGCTGTGAAAATTCCCTCTCAGGCCAGGACAGGCTTGTAAATCTGGCAGAAATAGGGTTCTTAGGACTGATCTGACCTGCATGTCTGCCTTGAACCCGTCTTGGGATTCTGCTATTCACAAAGCCCAACCTTAAGCAGAATTGGGTCAGACCCTGAGCAGTGACTTTAGGGAGCAGAGACAGTGACAGCTGCTACACAATCAGGTGACCGAACACAAACAGGAGAAAGGTGTGTGAGTGGTGTTCCTCAAGCCACCTGGCCCCCAGAACTACCGTCTTATCCTTGTCTTCTGACTGCACGTTTGTTGGATTATGAATTTGAAATTTATTTGAAGAGCTCCCATCCTCGTGAAATCCTTTTTTTCTGGGCTTCAACACCTTTTCCATACATATATATTTGCATACACATCCACACGCACACACACTGTTTAATTATGGTCTGCATCTCTTCTTATGGCTTCTCTGATCCTGATCCAACTAACTGAGTCCTCTGCATGTCACCAGCTCTTCCCCAACCCAATCTATTTTCTGACATGCTCAATCCTTGTGTTGCAGCGGGCACAAACTACTTGATTTTTATGGAGCAGTCATCTTTATAGCACACTTTGGGGTCTACAGCTCAGCAAAAACCCATTCACACGAGATCTTTTATCACTATAGAATTTCTAATCATCCAAGTTTTATGCTCCTCATAGATTCAACTGGTCATAGTCCATATGTGGAGGATCTACAGCAGATATCAGATCTCACACTGCCCCCATGTTACCATGCTTTAGCGCTGCTGCTCATCACATCTCGGGGTGTGCTCAGCGCTACAGGGTAGAGCTTCTTCCTTATCCCACTCTTCTCCTCCCCAGGTACATTTTCTTTCCTAATGCTGCCTATCTTATGTTGGAAGCTAAAATAACTCATTAATTCACTTTCTTTGTGCATACAGTGAGTACAGGGAATGAAAATGGAGAGAGGCCTGCATGGGTTTACCATCTACATCTAGAATACCCTTTAACGTTGGTTATTCTGTCTAACTTACAAAGTGATTCTAGGACATGCCATGTTGTTTGAGGACAGGATTATTTATACCCATTTTCACAGCCTGTCCAGTGGCTCCAACAGTGGCTGGTACACAAAAGTACCTAATGAGAGCTTAGTGAACAAATGAGTGGTTCTAGTGGCAGTATGAGAGGAAAAATGGCAGAATAGCAATGGGTTGAGAGACAGATGAAAGCGGTTTTGGAAATGAAACTTCTAAAATCTCGGGGTCTTGGATGGTCAAAAAACGTACGGAAGCTGAAGGGAAGCAACTCCTTGTAACCCACGGGTCTCCGTCTGTGAGATCCAATGGGAGACCTGGGTCTGTCTGAGGAGTCAGTGCAGGGCTGGAGAAAATAACAGAAAGGCAAGTACCGGCAAAGAGGATTTTACCTTTCATGTCCATGGGTTTCGTTTTGTTTTGTTATGTTTAAGTACCTGAGAATGTGATTCAGCAGCCATCAGATTTAACACAATCCACTCTCATTTTGCTTGTGCTTTAGTGATACAGGACGCTTTTAATCATCTTTACTAATGGAACAGAAGCAGAAGTATGCATCATCAAAATGCCATTTCTATTCACTTTTGGAAAGTATTATGTGTGCTTTCTCCCCAGCAGGTTTTCTTTCATCACGATTAGTTCTAGCTTGGGCTAATAGTAAAATGAGTTAGCATTTTCTCTGTACAATACCTGGTAGTAGAAGAAATGTGTTTATGGCACAGGAAACTTGCACAGGGCTTAGTATTTGTCACAGTTAATCACCCACATGGATAATCTATTTGCAGCAAGTGGAGTTTTGAACAGAGCAAACGGCAACCCCCCCCCCCAAAAAAAAAACCCAACAACAACAACAACTCCATGTCCTGGATTTTAATGGCTGGGGGTAGATGCTCCAGGAAAAAGCCACAGCTTGTGTTATAAAGAGTGTGAGTAGAAAAAGAACACTGGGCTAGGAGGAAGGCAACTGGGGTTCTCATTCTTGATGCCCAAAGGAGGCCATGTAACCTCTTCGTAGCTCAAAAAAAGATTTTTTTTTAATCTACAAAATGTAATGATGTAATCTATACCTGTCTAGCTAACAGGTTAACAGCCAAAAGAGAGTAGTAAGAGGTCTTATAAAAGTATTAAATGCTAGGAAAATGCAAAGCTCTGATGGACAAGCAATGAAATATTGTTGCCACCTTTTCAGGATTTATCCTCTGCCCTAACTCCTCAGTGCTTGGGATCTTGGGCTGAGGCCTCCAAAATGACCCAATTAAAAAAAGAAGAGTCATATTTCTTAAGACTCCTGCTCTTCCAGGATAGCTACTTTTAGAATGTCCATGGATCCTAATAAACAGATACATCCTGTCTCAGGATTTTAACAGAGATCTTCCAGCTATAACACTGAACCCAGTGGTTCGCAAATGAGGTCCCTGGCCCACCAGCAGCAGCCAACAGCTGGGGATGCAAGTTCTTGGATCCCCCCCAAGACCTACTGAATCACAAATTCTGGGAGTGGAGCCCCACAGTCTGTGTTTTAACAAGCTCTCCAAATGATTCTGATGTGCACTCAAGTTTGAGAACCACTGATTCAGCTCAAAGGGAAAAAAGGAAAGCTAGGAATTGGGCCCTGGGACATGCTACTGAGCAACCTGTATTTGTCTGAAGGAGGTAGAGGAAGGCTTAGGGACGTGTCAAACCACACTGCACAACTCTGTGTGTGTGTGTGTGTGTGTGTGTGTGTGTGTGTAAAATGATGACCAAGAACATAATTTTCTCAGGGAGGTCTTCTTCCCAACCACCCTACCTAAAAATGCATCCCCTCCCTCCCCTGGCCCCATATCCCTTTCTTGATTTACTTTTCTGTGTAGCATTTATCACCTTCTAATAGGCTGTTGTTTACTTGTTTATTTTATTATCTGTCTCCTCAAGCTGGAAGGTTCACTCCGTTAGGGCAATCTGTTTTGTTCACTGCTGTATCCCCAGCTCTGAGAACTGTGCACAGTCCCTAGGGGGCACACGACACATTTGTTGAATTAATGAGTGAATGAATGACTGCTGAACCTGGGAGATGAGAAAAACATTGAAGCACCAGCAAGCACCCTTATTACAGCCCAGAAGCCCTGCCTCTTTGTTCTTGCTTTGGGCTCAAAAATGCATCTGCAAACAAGGCGGGGGTAGCTGCCATCCTCAGGGGTTTGGTTCATTACACTGTTTGATTATCATTATATGGCGTGCCCTCCAGTCCTTCCTAAGCTGGGGAGAGTGCCCTGACTGAGCAGTATGGTCCTAGGGCTGGCTGTGTTTAGGGGGCAGTCTTGGGGTGTGCAATAGGCTAGAGTTGGACATAGTAGGGAAAAGGCAGTCTTAGAAATCTATTGAGTTCTAGATCTCACACTGCCGCTAACTTGCTATCTGGTCTTAAGCAAATTGTCTGGCATACCTGGGTCTCGGTTGCCTCTGTGGATCACAATGACCTCCAAGGACTTTTCTAGTTTTAATTATATATCCATTAAAATATTACTTGGTTAATGCCTGTCTTGTCTACTGGTAAGCTCCGTGAGAACCGGAACCGAGTCTATATTTGATCACCTAGTTCATAGTGCCCAGCCCTAGGAGGCACTCAGACATCTGAGTGAGCAAATCCCTGTGAAAATCAAAGGGGGATGTCAGCCTCACCAGCCCGTGCTCTACACAACTAAGTCCCACGTATATGGATGTGGGCTACCGAGACCCTGGCCTGGAAGAGAGCTCCAAAACACAGGAAGAGCAGGATGCTGGCTCTGCCTCCCCCCACCAACGCCCAGGATCCACAGAAGTTGCACAATTTGTTAAAGCAAAGACTATGGTGAGGTACAAGGAGAGCCCAGGCTGGGCGCTGGGCCATCAGCCCTGTGGTTTGAAGAAGCATGGGTTTGGGGACCAGAGGCCTGAATTTGAATCACAGATCTGCTATTTTCTTAGCTTTATGACTTTGTACAAGTTATTTTACTTCTCTCAGCTTCAGCCTCTTCATCTGGAAAATGAAGACAGTACCGCCTGCCTCTCAGGATGGCTGTGAAGATTAGAGGACATAATGCCTATCAAGTGCCTTCCCAGCATCTGGTGTGAGAAGGGTGCTCAGTACATGGACGCCTTCTGGTCTGGTCCTGCCTTCCCCGCCCCTTATAAGGTTTCTAATCAAGCCTCCTTCCCCAAAGAACCAGCCTAAGTTGGTTACTGGCCCATGGGAGCGCCCTGGCCCATCTGGCTGAAGGGGGGATAAAGGCTGGACTCAAAAGTGCTTCTCAGAACCTTTGGAAATACATATTTTCTCCATTTGCTTCTAGTTTGCTTCTTGAGATTTTGAGATTTGTAACATGCTATAGCCTTGTGTCAAAAGGTACAATTTTGTAAAGAAAATTTAACAATTGATTATCACTTGCACGTGCTGACTCTCATCATTAAAAGGAATGACTTAGAACTTGACCGCTCTTTGGGGGCAGCCTTTGTCTCTCCTTCTGCCTTGCTTTCTCTGGTTGAGGGAATTATCCTCCTGTTCCTGCCTTGCCTCTTCCACTTCCCCCACCACCCTCATCTACTTCATATGACCATCTTTATTCTGGAAAACACATTCTGCTGCTAGGCAACCAGAAGACAAATCACTGCGGTTGACATGACTCTCAGTAGTGACTGCAATTGCAGTGGTGCCGCCACCATGCCAGACACATGCTCCTTGCATCTGTCCCCAGTAGACAGATCTTTCCAGAAAGTGGGATGGGGTGAATTCTTGGTAGAAAATTAAGGGCCTCGGCACTCAACAGAAAGTATTTATAAATCACTGTATATCAACAGCCTGCTTTAGAATCATTTTATTAGAACACATTCAAGAAAGTGACATATGGAAAAAAGACAGCAGCAATTCTTAGTCATGCAAATGCCCGTGTGTTAAGGTTCTCCATTGGATTGAAATTCAAGTACAAAGACAGTCCTTTCCTGAGCCAGGTGCAATTCCAGAGAATGACACTTTGAATCGAGAGCACATTTCCTCGGCAAAGTTCAGAACACTGAACAAGTCCCATCCTCACAAGAAGATTGTGAGATACATGGAAGTGTAAACTTTCAGGATTTTAAGGAACCCTTTACCCAAGCCCTCCCCCCTAACCCAGCTGGGGGAAGTAAGCCCAACGTTGTCGGGACCTCTTAGAAATAAGGTTTAGTCTATTGAAAATAAAGCGATGGGCCTTAAAAAATTAGAAACTGAATATATATATTATACATATATATATTTATGTAATGGGATCATCTTTGCCTCTTGCCTTGGTGTGGGGTGTCCATGAAACTATGTGTTGGGTTGGGGGGGCTCTCTCTTGAGTGTTCTGGAAGTTGGAGGACTTTTTTTATTTTTTCACTTTTTATTATGAAAAAATGCAAACATATACAAAAGTGGAGAGAATGATATAATGAACACCCACACATCCATCATCTAGTCTCAACAATTATCAACGTGTGGCCAGTTTGTTTCCTTTATTTCTTCTCCCACTTCCCATCCCATACCCACCCCAAAACAGGATAATCTGGAAGCAAATGAAGGCTGGAGGGGTCCTCTTTGAACCAGACACCTCAGGAGTGAGTGAGGTTAGGGAGGAGTTGGAAAATCATGACAAGATCTGGGAAGGCTGAAGCAGATAGAACATTTGCTGGGAGAAGTGGTCCCTTCCAATGTTTGGGACTGGCTGGAGTTGACCCTCGTCTTCCATAAACCAGAACCAAACACTGCCCCTTCTTCCTCCTCCCTCCTTCCCGTGACTGGGGGGATGCGGGCTAGATCAGAACGCTGGGTTTTTCCAGTGGGGGCCACTGACAATAGTAACGTTCAACCTGGAGGAAAACTCCAGGGACAAGTGCATCCGTCTACCAAACCTGCCCATTCACATGGCAGACCTGGAGGGCAGCATGGGCCTGGGGGTGCCTGGTGCTCAGGCTGGGAGCTGGGGGACAGCATCGGGCCAGGGGGGCCTCTCACAGGTTCCGACTGTCCCACCATTTTAGACTTTGGAGAGAAGCTTGGCAACCTCGAATTGCACCCAGTAGAGAAGCAAGGGGCCCCGAGGGGTGAGCCCATGGCCCGGGGGGCAGATTTTGCTTGGAACATGTTGCCCTCTGGGCAGAGGCTGCACCCCACGCCAGCCCTGCCAGAGCAGTCTCAAGAGAGGTGGGTGATGGGAGTCCAGGTGGGAGGTCCCAGCGGCGGCACGGCTAACCCGGTGAGCTGCAGGGACAAGTCCCAGGCTGCGCGCTAAACGTAAGTGGAGAAAGGATCTCCAGGTCCCAGGTGCCACCGAGGAGCAAGGTTGCCATCCTGTTAAGAAAAGGGCCGGGGCTCTGTGATTTGCATATAACTTGGCACAAATTTCCATGAGATTCCCGTCGGCCTTTATAGAAAACAGAGCGAAAGCATCAGTGCGACCTGGTGAGTTTCTAGCAACGTAATGCACAGAGTGCAAGCTGGCAAATACACAGTCATTGTCTTAGAGGAAGTGGAGGGAGCAGAGTGCTGCATAGGAAGGACATTGCTCAGTCTGAAGGTTCAGAAGCAGCCAACCAGGTCCAGGATCCTGATGAGGATCGCCCACCGGCCACTTTTGTTAACTGTCAAGAGCTCACGTCCATACCCTTTTCCTCACGTTAGCTCCCTGAAGAGCATGTGTGCTGTGGCTTTCCAACATCCCAGACAGGTAAGCAGGAGGGGAGCCAGGAAGAACTTAAATAGGGCTGCATTAACTATCAAGTCCAGTGGCAGATAGTGTTTGTTTTGTTTTGTTTTGCTTTGTTTGTTTCAACTCTTTAGGGTCTCTATGTCCTACTAACCAGGCTTAGCATGAAATTCAATTGGGGGGAAGAAATTGAGAAAAGTTTACTCATTCATGCAGCAAATCTTAAGTAGTAACTGACTCAACATTCCTGATTTCAAGTGTTTCCAGGGTCCATAAAGGGGTAATCTAGAATTTTTCTAAGGCATGCGGTTGGTTTGTGCAGGCTGCAAGGCCAGCTGAGGGAATGGATGCCTGAGGGAGGGGGCCAGGCCAGAGACTCCGCTTCCAAATTCCAGTGACACCACCTCTACTGGGCCATCAGAAGCAATGGAATCATTCTTTTAGAATGATGGTCCCTCAAAGAGAACCAGCTTCAAGCACTACTGGAAGGGTGAAATATTTTTAAAAAGCAATGGCTCTTAGCCAAGATAAAATTCCAGATGAATTAAAGCGTATGACTCCCCATCTGACTGTGGCTTAGCTCATGGTATCAAGGCTGCCTTACAGAAAGAGTCTGAAACTCTCTTGGTAAGAACTCCAGCCAGGCAAAAACTGTTCATTAAGGAAGAGAAAACATGTCAGCACCAAGTTCAAATGGCAGTTAACCTGAGCTGTGGGGAAGGTAGATGCTGAGGATTCAGGAGGGGGAAGAGATGCTGAAGAAAGCCAGGAGCAGTGATTGGTGAGGTCCTACAGGGCAAAATACTGGTGCCCACTGAGCCACCTTTTCCAGGGCAAAAGGGACTCCAGAATTTTAAACCATATTGTGCTTTGCATAATGTTACATTAATGGGCTGGAGGTGGGGAATTGGTGGCATCAGCTGTCCTGATTAGCGAGTTCCCCACATCACAGGAGGCTGTCAGTACCCGTTTGGTTTACAGCTGTGCTACTATGCCTGTAGAACTTCTTTGGCGACAGAATTTAATAGTTTTACAAGTGCCGAATTTGACATTTGGCTCTTCATACGGTGATTAAAATTCTGAGGGTGCAGACTAGTTTTAAAAAATATTTTTAGTGTCATTATTATTAAAAGCTAATTTATTTATGCCCTTTATATGATCACTGTTATTCATGGCTATTATTTATTGGGCGTTTAAGGCATGCCAGGCAAAGCGCTGAGTGTCTGGCACGCATCATCTCCTGTAATTTGCACCACGACTTTATGGGGTGGGTAATACCATTATCCCCGTTTTGCAAACTGAAGCACTGAGAGGTCCTGCCCAGGATCATACAACTAGCAAGTGGAGGGGCTGAGATCTGAATTGAGGTTGGTTTGGCTCTGAGGTTGTCCTACCACTGTGCTAGGCTGCCCTAGGAGAATCCAGGTGCTAAATGATATTTGTACATGTATAAGTTTGTGGATTCCAAAGATCTTGGGAAGCATCCCTCCTGCATTCTAAGGAACCATGATCTCCTCAAGGACCTAACTAGAAGTGGTTTGGGTCACTTCATTATGTGTATTCATGAGATTTTGCACAAAAACTTTATCCCCCCCTTGAACCTCACGGTATGATGGTCTCCGTGCACCTGCACATCTGTCTGATGATGGTTTGATAAGTGAGACATCTAAGAATTAGAGGCATGTGGGCAAACGGAACACTTGTTCTCCAAAACCCTGAGAAAATACACATGTATATAGGAAACCATTACTTTCTATGGCTCAGTAGGTACCTTAAAAGAGTAGTTAACACCAATGCACCACTCTTAACTCTAAAAATGATGGCTGTTCATGATCTCATTGAGATGACTTTTTTTTTTAATCTTGCCCAGGGCAAAGACTAGATGGAAAAATTTAAGTAGAAGTGTAGTTTTAAAAAATGCCATTCAATTTCTTTGAAATGCTAACAGTTTCTATTACTTAGAAAATAACTCTCAGCAAGGAATTCACATATATACCCTCTACCTTGGGCATTCTGATTTAGCCAACGAGGGGCCTGAGATGAGCTTTTTTGAAATGTTTCCTTGGTAATTCTAAGGGTCACCTAGTTTAAAATCTTTAAGGCAGAGACCACTCCATGGTTGGAAAACCTGGGTTTTACAGCATTTGAACTGCATTTTCACATCTGGACACACAGCATCCAGAAGCACTGGTCTTGGGCATTTTCCATGAGGAATAAGAATCAGCAAGACCCACTTTAATAGGACAGCAGCTCTTATTAACCAGATCTTCCCAGAATTCTTTTTTTTGGGGGTGGGGGGCGCTATGTTGAGATTTCTCCAATCTCCTCCTATTCAGATACACACTCCTTCACAGAAACACCTTACTTATTTATTTAATATACTATAGATCCCAGTCTAATCCTAGGCACTCATAGTACCAGTCTTCTGAGCTCTAAAGAGATGTTCCACAGTCCGTAGATGCCTAAGAGATCACTGGACATCCAGGGGTCTAAAAACAGCCACAAATAGGGAACACATTTTTTTTATAGATTTAAGTCTTTTCTTCTTCCACAAAGAATCTGAGGCATCTATCTTGCAATCAATTTTAAATGCATCTTCAGTTGACTATATGTTCTAGATGCTTCTGACTCATAGATCTGAAAGCCTCTGAGGCAGAGATGTGCCTGAATTGCTACTCCTGTGGCCAAGACATAGTAAACAGCCTCTTCTAAATTCCTGACTCAGGTTATGCTTCACTATGCACAGCAGCCAGCGAGCAGCTGACACACAGGTAATACATGGAACATGGTCTGTTCTTGGTTTTTTATTCTTTTTCGTTCTTGGTTTTTAAATTCAGGTTCATTTCATTCTGTTGGTCAGGAGGGAGAAATGATAAGATTTATAGCATTTGGGCCAAAATGTTACTTTGTGTGTTTCTGCCTGCATCATCTGACTGGTTTTGTTCATGGCAGAAGGCAGTGGGCACAGGAGATGGGAGAAAGACCTGGGTTCAAATCTCAGCTCTGCCACTTTCTGGAGGCGTGACCCTGGGCAGGTGATTTAACCTCTATGTCTTCCTCATCTGCAAAATGAGGATAATGATACTTACCTGGAAGAATTGTGAGGCTCAAATGAGAGATTAGACATACAATTCCGGGCTCATAGTAGGAGTTCAGGGAAAAAAAAGACAATTGTTACTGTCAGTTGTTTATGTTGTGAGTGCTTCCTCATAGCAGCCTTTGTGCTTCTCTCAATTACAGCAGGGGCTTCTAAGAGAAAGGGCTGTGCTTTCTCATTAGACGGGTGGATTTGAGGGACTTTCTTTATTCTGTTTGTGTTCCTTCATTACACAAAAGGAAGTGCAGATCCCCTAATAAACTGGCTTAAAAGAGCCTTTTGCCACCTCAAGTTTTAAACTAGAGCCCATACTGGAAATGTGCCTTGATATAACTAACCATCTGAATGAAAGACAGATAGAGTAGGGAACATGGTGAATGGTGCAGAGAGAAAAGACACAGACATCATGAAATATGTCGTTTCACTCTTTTTAGAAACTGATTTTTGTGACTTTGTTCTTTCATGCTTCCTACTCTACTTCTGGCTTCTAGACAGCCCTGTGTGTGCTGTTCACACTGACGCAGGGCTCCTCACCCCCAATGCAATGGGGAGGTTCCTGACATGGAGCGGCTGGCCCAGTGGCTTGGGAAGAGCAGGAGGCTGTGCAGAGCCAGGCTCTACTGTGCCCCTTCCTGCATGGTGGCCCTGGTGTTCTCTGCTCCCAGAATGCCACCCGAGAGGCAAGAAGTCAGCCCCAGCAAGGCAGAGCCCACCTCCCTGTGTTTCATCTCTCTGTTTCTCCTCCTGCCCAGAGACAAAGAGGGAAAGAACTGTGAGACTAGGTGATGTGGGAGAAACCTCCTTGACAATGTTTGTTTCATATCACTTTTTGGTTCCAAGTTCAGATGGTTAGGAAATTGTCTCTTTAAGGAGTATTCTTATCAGAAACATTCCCCCTGCCCCATGACAGTGGGAGATGAGGGAGGAGGAGGGAGGGAAGGGGAGAAGGGAGGGGAGGGGAGGAGGGAGGGGAGGGGAGCTGAGTCTTGACCCAACGATGAACCTGCTATTAGGATTCTTGCCCATTCCTCCTACGCTGGGTCCCAGAGTCCCTATGCCGATCACTTTGGAAACCCCTCTCTCTGGAATTATAGGGGCTTGAAAACTGAACTTGAAACATGTCTGCCTTCTCTCTCTCCCACTGCATGCATCTTTGTAAAAATCTCTTTATGAACGAGAAAGCACATTTCAAGCTTTTCTTCCCCATTACCGTACTTTTCTCAACAGCTGAGTTTGGGGGAAAACTCTGACCTTCCCCACTCCTACCCCAACTCCACCCACCCCCTGAAATTTCCTTCTCTTTCCTTTCACTCTTCAAGACTCCCGACCTTCACAACCAAACAAGGTTGCCATTTCCTCAGCTCACAACCTTAAGTAACCTCTGCCCATCCTGTAAGCCAGCCCAAATCCACTGTCTGGTCACTTTCTCTCATCGTGAGATACTGAGACGTCCATCCCTCTGTTCCCTCCTAGGCATCCTGCATTATTCATTCACACAGTGGGTTGATGTCAATAACCGTCTTATTAATAATTGTGTCCCTTCCTACCCTTAAAAAATAACATCTATTAGTGTTTTTTTTTTTTTTTTGGTTACTGAAAGTAATTTGAATTATCGTAGAGAATTTGGAAAAAGCCACCATCCAGAAATAACCACTGTTTACATTTTGGTGTATTTCCTTCATATATACATACATGCATACATATATGTATATACAAATATATGTATATATGCATACAGAAGCACACATACACACACATATATACACATCCACGTTCCTTTTAATGCTTAACAGAAAAATTCATCTTTTATATTTAGCGGGATTAGGAAGACCTCCAGCAGGTGGAAAAGAAAAATAACTCCAGGCTGCAGCTCAGGTAGGCTCTTCACCTGCGCCAGCTGTGGCCATGAACATTTAGAGCACTGGCTTCTCAGTTTGTCATGTTATGGGCCTGGTGGCCAGGGAAAATATCTAAGCTACCCCTGCCCCTCAAACCTCAAGGATGAATCCTTCTTAGAGAGCAATATGGGAGCCACATTCAGAGACACACACAAAAATTCATAAATATATACAAACAGAAGTTAAACACACAAAACATATCATTCAAACAAGAATCTTCGAGCCCTCTCTGTGAACTCCTTCTCAACATGGACAACACAAGGTGAGCTTTGTCTTTGTGGGCTTCAGGATTCAGTAGCTGAGACAAAAACTAACCCATGGGAAACAAGCGCAAAGTGGAAGAAGTTGCTTTGTCACCAAGTGCTGGTGGAAGGGACTCCAGAGGTCACCCTAGTAACGAAGAAGATGTGTTCTAGCAACATTCTTCCTGAGGTCAGAAACATACCCATCAGGACAGGAGGTAATTTTGGAGACTCAGTGGTAGACAAGGGCGATTATGGTTTGAGAGATCTTTACATTTCAGTGACGATAATCTCACGTATCTACCAGAAAATATGTTAGAGGAGAGGTCTGCAGACAGCAAGGGACCCAGGGAGGAGGCAGACCAGGGGAAGGGTTCTGTTTCTCATGATGCTCTAGGTCTTAGAGAACACTGCTGTGGTTTGGGAGAAGTGCTTCTCCTCTTGATGCTGCCAGGAGTGGACCTCACAGATTACATACAAATCTAAAGCCAGGCTGAAGAAGTGCAATCACTGTGACAATCCAGTGGAACACTACTTCAGGAGGAGGACAGAGAGGGAGAGAGAGCCGAGATGGCTTAGAGGTCAAGCTGAGGATGGGGATCTGGACCAGGAGCAGACCTGGGAGATAGCATATGAGCTTAGTTTCAGTTCTGTTGGGTAGAGAGCAGTGAGTCATCCAAGTGCAGTTATGCCATAGACAGGTGGAAATACAGTAGCGGGTCCCAGGGTGCAAACTACGGGCTAGAAACAGAGACTGGTCCACTCAGCGGTCAAAGCACGACTTTATGCCAAGCAATGTGGCAAATACAAAATAGAACATGTATTGTATGCTTTGGATGTTACAGAATGATATTTGATTGGGGGAGGCAATGCTGGTGGCTCAGAGGTGGTGGCAGGGGATTAATATGGAGAAGCAGTGAGCATTTCCACGAAGGAGGCATGAGTCAGGTGGCAGTGAGGGGCGTGTGGGGCATGATTTGGTAAAGTCTGTGGGTATGACAGGAAATGGAAACAGCAGGAGCAGCTCATGGCAGGAGTGGGGGCATTTGATTGCCACTGTTTGTTGTGTACCAGATGCTGTAGCAGACAGTAAAGACAGAAGCATCATGAAGACCAAGCTATGATTGTCAAGGAACTCACAATGCAACATGGGAGAATACATGTAGGTAACTGATTATTTGGTAAGTGCAATGAGGTTGCAATATATAAACTACCAATATTCAATCAATCATTCTGAAGCCACAAAACTGTCAGGTCCACCTGATTCAATCTAATGTAAGTGCATTATGGTGTATATAATATATAAGGGTCTCTAAAGAATTAGGTGTAGGAGGGAAAACCAGATACATGTCTTTGGAGATGAGCCTGTGCTTTACGCTAAGCAAATGTGCTCCTGAAGGCTTTTAATGGACAAGTGAGCTGTTGAAAGAAATGTTTTAGGAAGATGAATCTGATGTTGGCTGAAAAGATAAAATGCTGGGACAATATCCCAGAAAGCAGAGTAGCCATTTAGGAGGCTTCTTTAAGAATTTAAGCAAAGGGTGACCAAGGCCTGACCAGGATGATGTGACAGACACTTCGAGGGGATCATCCTCAGGACTTGGCCTCAGCCCAGCTGGCCATCAGGGTCCCAAATGGGCCCACAGATACAGAGCTGGGAATCTGGAAAATCATTCTTCTGATCCCAAGAGGGAAGTCAAACCAGGTTGCTGGCTTGAGAGAAAAAGTAAATTTTCTGCTGCTGCAACTGAGGGATGCTGACATCAAACTGGAAACACGGACAGTGACAGTGTTCGTGATGTCACCACTTGACCTTGGGTGTGCTTGCTGGTTCCCTGGTTCCACAATGGAACTTAGGGTTCCTCAGGGTGGGGACTGGGCTGTTTGGTTTCACTGGTGCATCTCCAGCCTGCAACAGTGCCTGGCACAGAGGAGGTGTGTGAGAAATGTGAGTGGATGAGCAGTGAACACAGAATTGTCATGAGGAGTAATGTTACTTCACAGATGGCATCTTGGAACTATTATCAGGGACATCAGAATGGAAGCAACAAAAACTAATGATGGAGGTGGGGGAGGATCTGGAGAAAAAGGAATCAGGAGAAGTTCCAGTGCAGGAGCATCAAGGAGCAAATAAGTATGAGATGGCAGAGGGAAAGGGGGTGTCTGACAATATGCGAGAGAGGAGAGGTACTGGATGGAGGTGGGGACCAAGGGCAAGATTCAGAGCATGGGCACAGGTGCACTTTAGACTCTCTGGGTCCAAAAGAATTAGAGAATAAAAGGACAGTTATGCATCAAAGTGAAGACAAAAATAACCCTGTAACCATCCGGCTGAAAAACAAAAAACACTCAGAGCTTCCTGGGTGCTACTCAACAATTCTTGTGAAGGGTGTCCAGCGTCTGCCACAATCTGACGTAGCCAATCATTCTGGCCCTGCTGCCCACGGCTCACCTCATAAACTCCACGCTTCATCACAGTCACTCTGCAGACACCAGACTTACCCTTTGTTTTCCTTTTTCCCCTTCCTGGCTCTTGCTGTCTAGGATGACTTTCCTCCCCACTCTCAACATTGATGCTGCCTGGATAAACTCTACCCACTTGGTAAAGTTTAATGCTGAATCTTCTCTAAACTTCCCAAACTAGAAGTCTGATTTTTCTTAGTTCTCTTTGTTCCCAATTTCTAGGTCTCTTTCTTCCCCACAATGCCCAACACATTACCTTGTGCTAATATGGTTTTCATTTACTGATTTAACACATATTGACTAAGTACCTTCTATGAATCAGTATTTTGTTAGATTTGGTGATACAACAGTTATGTCTCTGCTTCATGGACTTCACATCTAGTGTGTGTGGGGGGGCGCACCTTTGTAACCAAATGAAGGCTTAGATAGTTCATAGCAGTGAGAGGTTCCCAGAAATAAGGATATGGAATGTTGTGAGAGGTATCACTTGGGGAGGGGAGTTACTTGGAGGGTCAGGACAGGCTAAGATCTGAAAGAAGAGAGAGCAAAAGGGGTGGGCTGTGGCCTGAGAGGGGAAAGAATTTTCCAGGTGGAAAAAACAAAGGCCCTAAGATGGTAAGCAACCTGGCCCATTCATGGAAAGCCCAGGAAGGTTGTGAGGCAAGATACAAGAGGAAGAGTGTCTGCGGTGAGAAGTGGACTGAGATCCAGGTCATATAGCCCTCGTGGGTCCTGTTGAGGACTTTTGTGAGCAAAGGGATGACCTCAAGGGGCTTCAAGCCACTGATGTGGAGAGTCTGCCCTTTGAAAAGATCACACTGGCCGCAGAGCAGAGAAAAGATTAGAGGAAGGTCAGAGTGAATGTCCGGGGACCAAACAGGAGGCTTCTTTCATAGGCATGTGTGACAGCACAGTGGCTTGGTCCAGAGTGCACTATACGGACCCTCAATAAATGACAAAGGGGCGCAGAGTCAGTCTTTTGAAGTCAATCATCAGGACTTGAGTAAAGGCGAATTCCACTTTTATAAATCTTTCCACTAGTGTAAATCACAGTTGGCATCACCTCAGCTCTCCAGCACTCGTGCGAAATGTGCTGGTCTAGACAATCAAGTGTTCTGACTCTTGAAGATAAATACCGACACCAACCTTTTCTTCCCACTTAAATCTTTTTTACGGATATCTTTACATCTCTGACTTAAAAAGCAAAGTACCTTGAACATAATTTTCCCTTCTGTTGACAGTTATAAATACCAACATGAGTAATAATCACGGTGTGGTACAGAAGACAGCGCAGGTCCTGAGACAGGCCAGGTCACAGAGCACTAGTGGTACTTTCACTAAATAGAATCCATAGCTTTTCGGCTTCCTCTCTTGGCTGTCAGTAGCTCAACCTTTGTGGCTATTAGTGTGTCTAGATAGAACTATCTTTTTGTCTAATTTTCTTATGGACTAAGATGCAAAGATGGTAAAAATAATATAAAATTAGGCTCGAGAGGCTTTCCTGTGAGCATAGATGCTTATGTTTTGCTATGTAAAGCATTCCTTCCTGGGTCTTGGGTCTATTTGTCAGACAACTGAGTTCCAAATCCAATGGACTTATCATTTTTTTTCCCTGAACACATTTCATTCCTTATTATTATTACTTATTTTATATTATTTATATATTATATATAAATGTTGTTATATTTACATGATATTTATTATTTTTATTATCTGTCATGTAATGTACAGAGTAAAATGCAACAGATGCATTTTAAAAAGTCAACTAGTTCTTTTTTTTTTTTTTTCTGTCTTTTTGCCTTTTCTAGGGCTGCTCCCATGGCATATGGAGGTTACCAGGCTAGGGGTCTAATTGGAGCTGTAGCCACTGGCCTATGCCAGAGCCACAGCAATGCGGGATTCGAGCCACGTCTGTGACCTACACCACAGCTCACAGCGTCACCAGATCATTAACCCACTGAGCAAGGTCAGGGATCAAACCCGCACCTCATGGTTCCTAGTCGGATTCATTAACCACTGCGCCACGACGGGAACTCCAAAAGTCAACTAGTTCTTGATCTTTATTAAAACAGAGGTAAACTTAGGGATTTACAGAAACCCACATGTTTCCATGTTGGTTTACTATTCTGTGGAGAGAAAACAATGAACAGTATTTTAAAGGACTAAATGTAAGAAATGTCTCATTATGTCCCATCATATGAGCTCCTAACTTACAAATATACTGCCTTCAAAATGTCAGATTAGATGTTTATCAAGACACAATAAGGAAAGTGAAAAAACAAGCCACAGAGTGAAAGCAGACATTTATAATATGTATAACCAACAAAGGACTAATAGCTAGAACACATGAAGAAGACCTCAAAACACATTAAAAAAAAAAAAAAAAAAAGCGGGAGTTCCCATCATGGCTCAGTGGTTAACGAATCCAACTAGGAACCATAAGGTTGTGGGTTTGATCCCTGGCCTTGCTCAATGGATTAAGGATCTGGTGTTGCCATGAGCTGTGGTGTAGGTTGCAGACGCAGCTAGGATCCCGAGTTGCTGTGGCTCTGGTGTAGACCAGCAGCTACAGCTCCAATTAGACCCCTAGTCTGGAAACCTCCATATGCTGCGGGAGCAGCCCTAGAAATGGCAAAAAGACCAAAAAAAAAAAAAAAAAAAAAAAGCACACAACTCACTAGATAACTAGGCAAAGGCTTGAACAAGGACATCATAAAGGAGAAAATTCAAAGGTCCAATAAGAGATGAAAAGACTTTCAACCTCATTAGTAATGAGGGGGATGCAAATTAAAACCATGCACAGATATTACTACATACCCATCAGATCTGTGAAAATTTTGCAGTCTGGCTATATCAAGTATACATGAGGAAGTTGAGCAATAGAAAAGCTCCCATATAATGATAGGAGTGTAAATTTGGTACTGGTATTTTGAAAAATAGATTATATCATCTAGTAAAGTTAAGACATACATATATCACCTAGCAATTTCACTCCTAGCTTTAGACCCTAGAGAAACTCAAGTACATGCATACAAAGATACATATACAGGAATATTCATAGCAGTATTGCTCACAATAGCCCCAAACATCCCATATACAGAATGGATAAATAAATTGTGGTATATTCACCCGATAGAATACTATACAGTGAAAACTAATGAACAACTGTACACATACACATGTATGAATTCCATAAAATAATTGTTGAGTGAGAGAAGATACATATGCACACATGCGCGGACACGCGCACACATGCGTGCACACGCACATACACACACAAGCACACACACTGTATGATTCTAGCCATATAAAATTTTAAAACAGCCACACTGAAACTGTATTGTTTAGGGACACATACATAAGAAATAAACTAGTAAAGAAAAGTTAAGGACTTCATTATCATGGATGTCAGGAGAATGGGTACTTTTAGAGGAGAGGACAGGGAGGCACACAGGGGCTTCTGGAAAGCTGGTAGTGTTGTGTTTCATGATCGCGTGGTTATTACACATATGTTCACTTTATAATTATTCATTTGAATGTTAGTTTTTATGAATTTTCAGCATATGTATTTTACATTAATAAAAATTTTTAAAAAGTTTAATATAAACCAGATGTTTATGAGTAGGAATGAATTTTATCCAGAGGAATAAGAGTATAGATAACAGTCATACAAGCCTCAAACTCTCACTAGGTAATAAACTAAATAGTGCACATTTCAATAAAAATAATAGAAAATAATATAGTCCTATTATTAGTTAAACAAAATATACACGAGCAGTAACGAATAAGAATTATTTTTAAAGCATCTGATATCATCATGATACACTAGATTGCAAAACTGAGGAAATTGACACTCATGCTCAGCTAGAGTATAGATTGGTTCAGCTTCTAGAGGGGGTGACCTGACAATGTCTATCAAGTGTTTTAAGTGCATATTCCCTTTGATGCAGTAATTTGATGCAGTAATTCACAAGTGTAAGAAACTCTGTCTGTACAGGGATTACAGCCTTGTTTGTAATGGTAAAAGACTGGAAACATTCCATACACACATCAATAGTAGACTAGTTAAACACATTATGGTTCTCTAAGAAATGGAATACTATGTGGCCACTGAAAAGAATTATATGTCCTGCTATGAAATTACCCATATTTGTTACATGGAGAAAAGTATAAAAGAGTACTTATGTTACTACTTGTTTAAACATTTTTCAGAAGAATAAATGTTAGCTTTTATATTTTAATTTCTCCAGAACTATCCCTACATTTTAAACCACGTATGTTATGTATCATTGCTTCAAAAATTCATTTAAAAAATCTTGAGTGCATACGTTGAAGGAAACACAGGTTTAATTAGATTATTATGAGGAAGTATAAGAAAGTTTTATAAAGATTCTAAGGGAACTTTTGAAGAATTCCCATCAGAGCTAATAGGCCATTAAAAAAAAAGCCCAATTCTACATCAAAACAAAATACTTCTTTTGATACAGATGTATCAGTAACATTGCTCTTTCACAGGCTGTCCATGATTAGAATAATTATTCTGGGATCAAAAATGATACAAAGGAGGAGAAACAGAAAGGAAGATGAACTTCAAGGCCGGACTCCAATTTCACTTTTGGTGTAAAAGCCTTCAAGGTTCCCAGACTGTTTGTTGTTCTAAGTGAGTATACTTCTGTTTCAAAGTGTATTGTGTTGTGTGATATGTATTCCACCCAACATTCATCCTTGTAGTTTCTCTGACATCTGGCAGAGCAAGTGGAAGTGCTAAGCATAACAGTCTCCTTCCACCAATACATGTAACGTGTATCGTCACCCTATTTGGCGTCACATATAAGATACTTGGTGTGAACTCAGAAGACTCTGGGAAAAGGACAGAGGTTGTTTTTGTGTATCTGGAATCTTATGGTATCTGGTCATCGGTGGACTCAAAATTCTGTTGACTAAAAGAATGAATTCAGTGTACCAATATAGTTGAGATAATTTTTTGGTTTGTTTCTAGTTAATTTCATTCTTTTTGGTGAACAGATTTTTTTTTTTTTCTTGATCAGGGGTTAATGGTAGCACCTACTTATTTGCCCTCTAAATAATGCAACCCATCTAGTAGTTTGGACTCTATATGCCCCTGTTAGGAGTACGGTCTCAAATTTAGTAATAGAGAACATATCCTAACAATCTTTCTCTTTGAGGAGTTTTCAATAAAATTTCCAGGAATGCAATAAAGCTTCTTAATAGCCTGTGTGGAAAGAGGCATAAGAATAGTGACTGTTCTTGTTTTGGGAGGTTGTGGGATGAAGTGGGTGGGGAGATGAGAATGAATGAGACTCTACGTTACAGATTTCAGATTCTATAATTTGAAGTAACTCCTTTTATCAAAGTACTCCCCACTCTTCCTCCCCTCACATCCTGCATCATCACCATCACTGTCACCATCATCATCACTTTATTATTATTTTAGCAGTTTTCCCTTTTATAAAAGAATAATTTTCCTTTAATATTCCTGTTTTATGAGATAAAAGTAATTTTGAAATATTTAGGGGCTAATCATTTCTGTCTAGATCTTTTCTCTTTGTCTGGAATGTCTACCTGCCATGAAGGTAACCTTCCCTAATCAACTACAGCGCAAAGATGGCAGTGGCAGGAAATCTAACCTTCTGGTTTCAAATGGTTATGAATTGGGAAATTAAAAACTGGGGGACTACCTTCAAGAATTCCCAGGTGATCTTTTAATTTTATTTACGTATTTATTTTTCGCTTTTTTGTTTTCTTGGGGCCGCACCTGTGGCATATGGAAGCTCCTAGGCTAGGGGTTGAATCTGAGCTACAGCTGCTGGCCTATGCCACAGCCACAGTAACGCCAGATCTGAGCTGAGTCTGTGACCTACACCACAGCTCACAGCAATGCTGGATTCCCAGCCCACTGAGTGAGGCCGGGGATTGAACCTGCGTCCTCATGGATACTGTCAGGTTTGTAACCGCTGAGCCATGATGGGAACTCCCTAGGTGATCTTTTTAAAAGAATTGCTGAATTCTTTTAAAATAAAAGCTGCAACAGTGTCAGTAACAGAGATACAAAAAAAAAAAAAACCCACCAAAAATAGAAATTGCAATGCATTCCAAATACCTCAAAATTGAACACATTTAGGTTCACGTCAGCACAAAAGAGAAAAGTGTAAGTAGACCCTCCAGATGCTTTGCCTGTTTTGCTCACTTCCACATCCTCTGTTTAGAATAGTGCCTGCTATACATTAGGAGCTCAATAAATGCTTGATAAATTAATCAATAAGATAAAAAGATAACATAAATCAAGTCACAATGAAAAGGTAATGAATTTTTAATATCCTCTAGTGCTCACTAAATCAGACTATCATTCATGTGTAAGCTGAGTAACAGCAAAGAGTAAGTGACACTTTTTAAACCTCATTCCTACAGCTGAAAGAATGCCAGTTAGCAGGAGACAGGAGAGAGACAGAAAAATGCAAACACTGTTCTGTTTTGTTTGTTTCCTCTAGTACATCATAAAGTTCAGAGAGGAGGATGAGCCCTTGGAAGTGATACAGAGAGCAAAGCATATGGGAGCATTTGGTAAGCATCCCATAGCCAGCATCATCAGCAGGGGCCATGCAGATTAAAGGAATAGTCCTCCTGAATTTTTTTTTTTTTGCTGTGCTCACGGCATGTAGAAGTTCCCAGAGCCAGTGATCAAAACCTGCTCCACAACAGTGAAAACACCAGATCCTTAACCCCCTGAGCCACCCGGGAACTCCTCTCCAGAACTTCTAATCAATGTATACATATCCCTGCAATCAGCAATTTCAAACAAAACCCACTACAGCATTAATAATAATAATAATAGACAGATAAATATTCTGAACTTGGAAGACTCAACTCTGAGCCCTTATATATGGGGAGGCTGGAAACTATCAGTTTTGAAACAAGGCGGTGACTGCTCCAACACAACCAGGGCCAGACCCACAGGGAACATGGCAGCAGGTGGATGGAAAGACTGATTAGCAGAGGGAAGGGTTTGGTGGGAAGTAGGAAGTAGACACACAGAATGGGTCTTGTCTTCATGGCCCTGCATCTTCCAGCAGTTTTTCCTCAACAGGTAGAACTACCAGGATAGAGGCAGGCTGCTCCCCAAGGCACTGTGTTTGCTACTTGGTGTGCTGGGGAGAGGCTTGGAGCCAAAGTTCCATCCTCACTGCTGCTCCCAGTGGGAGGACCCCACAGAGGACAGCCAAACTCATTTCTATTGATAAGGACCTGCTTTCGGGCAATAGGCTCACATGGTCTTATCCCAGTTTCACGAATCCTTAGACCTCCCCATCCCCATCCCGGGTCTGCCACACAGCACTGGTCATGGCAGACAGGTGGGCAGTAGCCATCAGCAGTGAGGAAGTAACACTAAGCTTCCAGTCAGGTAAAACCCAAGCAAGCATTTTCAATCTAAGGTCAAGGTCAAGAAGCAGGTAATATAAAATAGGTATAAACAACAAGGCCCTACTGTATAGCACAGAGAAATATACTATGTATCTTATAGTAAGGTGTAATGGAAAGAATCAGAAAGAAAAAATATATATATATCTGAATCACTTTGCTATACACCAGAAATGAACATAATATAAACCAATTACACTTCAACCTTAAAGAAAAAAAAAAAAAGAAACAGGGTAATATTTATCTGATGGTCTATTAAATAGGCTTTTACCAAGACTTCTACCTCATGGCCACAGAAAACATATGTTATGTCTGACAGCACAGCACAAATGGGTAAAAGTACGTCTAACTAAAGCAGAGCCACCACTTCAAAGCCACCTTCACCTGCCCCACAGACTCTAGGCTCACTGCTTTGGCTCAAGGCATTTATTTCCAGCAACACTTCTGCTTGAAATTTCTTGAAGAGTTCATTTTTACTGCCACCAGATACCAAAACTCTCGGCGTCATTCCTAACCATCCAGGAGCACAATTTTTTCAAAACATTATTTCCCACAGCCTGTCTCCCCCCTGCCATCAGCTTTAATAAGGTAGATTCAGTCATCTTGTTCTGCACTAAAATAACTTTTTTTTTTTTTTTTGCTTTTTAGGGCCACACCCTCAGCATATGGAGGTTCCCAGGCTAGGGATCCAATCAGAGCTACAGCTGCTGGCCTATGCCACAGCCACAGTAACGCCAGATCTGAGCTGAGTCTGTGACCTACACCACAGCTCACAGCAACGCCAGATCCTTAACCCACTGAGTGAGGCCAGGGATAGAACCTGAAACCACATGGTTCCTAGTTGGATTCGTTTCTGCTGCGCCATGATGGAAACTCTTAAAATAACTTTTTACCTAACACAGAAGGAAAAAAGGGTAAATGACATGTCAGGTGGTCTGTGCAGAATAACCCAGTAAAACCCTTGCCCTGAGAACTGCCACTCTCTCTGCCTCCAGCCTCCAATTTGCCATGCCCCCCTCCCTGCCCCCAGGGCCATCTCTCCCTGTGCCCCTTCCCCCACAGCAGAACTTGTCCTGCAGGCAGGCGTACTCACTTGGGTCTTGTTGGCCTTGGACTGTCGCCATCTAATCCACTTTAACATCTTGGCCTGATCTCAAATTTTGCTTTCTCCTTCCACCCAATTTTTTTAAAAACCCGAATCTGAATTTGTGCTGGGCTGCAGCAGGGCTGAGCTGGCTCTGGAGACTTACTGTTCGGAGGCAGGGATTGGCCTTGCCACAGTGCTCAATGCCAAGATCTCAGAACCCAAGCGGGAGTTGGCCTGGAAAAGCTTGAAGACTCTGGGGCAGAATCACACTCCCGCCAAGGCCACTCTATGAGTCACAACTACTTGGTATCAAAGAGTCTGTGATAGGCATTAATACTGGAGAAGTTATCTTTTGCTTTTGCCATTTTCCAGCCCCAGAGACACTGGACTGGCTGATGGAACCACTTTGGGTTGCTGGGGTTGTGCTGGGGCTGGGACAGAGTGCTGTGTAGGCAGGTGGAGAAGCAGCCAGGAACAAGTCAGTGACTGATTTTTTTGCTACAAAGTTCTAGAAGATGAACTATCAGGATTACTACAAAACTACTGTGTTTTAAATTCAATTTAACAGGCAGGGTGTGACTTGGGTTTAATCTTAGGTCTGCTGGGAACTGGCTTTGTGACTCTGGAGCAAGTTACCTTTTTCTCTTTAAACAGGATGAAGGCAGAGGGTTAGCAGATCTCTCGGGTTCTTTTCTTCCCTGAGCTTCTGGGTTTCCAAATTCCAAACTCACCCTGAGTCACCTCTGAGCTCTGGCCACCCTTGCACGTATCACACCGAGATCTAATCCACTGGCAAATCACCTTTTGCAATTTCTTTTATTTCTGGGTTCTTGCAATGCTGCCCTGAGAAACTGAAATTTTATGCAGCCTGGTGCTCTGAGGTTTCCTGTGACTTGCCTTGTCTGTGGGCAGCAAACCGCTGCTGTGTTTTACCAAGCTTATTTGCTTTTTCAGATATTTGGTAATTTTAAAGCAGGGCTTCTCAAGGGAGGTTTTCAAGCTCTGGAGCATAAGTCAAATATTAAGTAAAATAATGCTGTCATGAAAGATGTTTGCCCTGTGAAGCTGGTTGTATTTTTCAACAAAGTATCTTTCATACTGTTGGGTTGTGTGCGATGCTGGAAGGCAGTCACTTCTCTGAGCGACTTTTCATTTAGAGGAAAACCTGTGACCCCACTTGTTTCACTTTAAAGATCTGTTCGGAAAAGCCAGCATATTTGTCCTGTGTGGAACATCACTCAGGAGAGGGTGGAGTTGGGCTTATGGGGAGGTGACAAGGCAGCCACTGAAAGAAGGACCCAGGATCCTCTGCTCTTTGCCGATCACTGTGGCCACCTGCCCAACCACCCCAGAGCGAAGTAACAAATGAACGACTGAGAAAAAAAAGACTATTTTCAAATCTAGCCCTGTACTTGGATTATTCAGAAAACTGAAAAAAAAATCACAATTTGGACTTAAATGTCTAAAGCAGAGATGGCACTTTTCCTACTTAGGAGTGACTAGCAAATCCTTGGGGAAAATGGAACAGTGCTACCTAGGATTCATGCAGCAACCCCAACCCACTGTACCATCAGGTGCGGGGTATGATTGTGACACGAGATGATAGTTTATCAAGTCCAAATTTAGGGTTCAGATAGATCCACTCCTGGGAACGAGGGATACAATTATATGGTCTTTAAAGGTATTTACTTAAGGGTTAGAACCTGCTTTGTTACTAGATGGGAGGCAAGATTAATCTCTTTCCCTCTAATGAAACATTTTAGGGCCTCAAGACACAGGGCAGAATAATGGAAGCGCTGTGGGCTCTCTCCAGGAAACCCATCATGTTTCCCCCCGGCTTTTAACACAGCATTTACTGGGCTGGATCTCCAGTGGGTGGTTCACCTTCTCAGGCACCACGGCTAAATGACATGCTGTCACAATCTCATTCTGGACACTCAACCTTAGGTGGGCCATCTTGATGAATTTTAAGAATTTGTTAAATGAAAAATGTTATCTTGTGTGAACTGATAACATTTTTACTAGTCCTGACACAGTTGAGTCTCCACATTTCCAGATGTCTGGTTTTTTCCTCAGTGGCAAAACACTGTGGTCTGTGGGCCCTTAAAAGTCCAGGAGTATGCTGTCCATTTTCTTATCTGGGGGTGGCCTGCAGTCACCTGGACAGAGCCCTCCCCACCACACATCTCCTCTGCTTCACACACCCTTTCCTACAGGACCTTGGTGGTCCTTTAAAATCTGGGGTAGCAGAAATTATTGCCTTCACCGTGTAGACTTGGAGCCAGAGGCATGAGATAATTCAATGACCAGCTCAAGGTCCTGCAGTTGGTAATCAGGGACTGAGTCCAGGCCTCATGTCCAAGCCCACGCCCTTCTTCCTTGCAATGGATGCCTCTGCATCCCACTCAGACCTTCCTTTTCCTTCCTGCTTCCAGGGTTTCCATGCCCCAGCTCTCAGGCATGGCAGCTGCTAATAGGTCACAACCAATATAAAAGGCCAGGCTCTTCGCCTCAAGGTGGGACAAACTCTGGGTGCAATTCATGCTCTGGCTCCAGCAAGGGTCAAACTGAGTTAGATGCCCATTGAAACCACGGGCAGTTTGCCTTGCCTCCTTCTGCACCGGGCCCTGTTTCTTGCCCCTTTTCCTTGAACACACACTCTCGATAAATTACATTGCCAGGAATCTTGGTCTCAGATTCTGCTTCTAGATAATGCTGTCCTTCCTCCCAAGAAGCCCTATATCCATTCCTTATTCTCTGGAGGGTTTCCCTTTTAAGAGCTCATTTAAATGAAGGGATTCTATTTTTCCCCTCTGTCATCTCTCACCCATCAACACTAATCCCTACAAGGAAACTAATTTCTTACATCTAATTCAAGTTCTTCCAACTGCAGCATTAGCCCACTTTTTCCTATGAGAAAAACCTAGGAAGCTTTTACCTCTGATTCTATTAGCAGAAGGCTAAGGAATGAATCCTTTCTCCTTCTGGTTATTTACCTTCCCTCCCTACAAGAAAGGAAGCCAAAGGATGGCAGGGCCTTGCTGTACTCTTAGTGGGGAGAGCAGCACCTGCTATGGAGAAAGTAGGCCCTCAGCACAGGCCATGAATGAAGAGAGATGGAATAGGCCAGTGCAGGGGCTGTGTCCTCACTAACACACCAGTGCAGGGGCTGGACTGTCCTGACGACAGCTCTTGCAGCCAGTGGCCTGCTCTTTGCTTCCAGAGTACATGCGTCAGGATCACCAAGTTGTGATAAACTAGCTGAAGCTCTACAGAAGTCCATTTGCAGAAGGCTGCCCTGACCCTTGTGAGAGGCATCATGTTACTGTACTGAGTGACCTTGGAGGAATCCTCTGACTTTCCCCTTAGTTGGGCCCTCACCATCTCTAAACCAAGCATCTCTTCCCAAATGGTACAACAAAAATTAGCTCCTCACCCATTACATTTATTTGATGATCCAGAGTTTAAAAACTATTGAGTTAGATCCTGAAATCTCCAGGCTTCTCTAGGCATTTCCCTGTCCCCCTTCAGCAGTTGCCATTAGCAGCCCATCTTGTATCTTAGATCACATTTGCCTGTTTTTGAAATCCCTCATTCAAATCACAATCAGCCCTGGATGTTTCAGCAGTGTTTTCTCTCCGATAATTTCTGCAGAGAATAGCACTCACAACTCAGTTTCACTTCCTGCCCAGCCAGCCTGGATATGTCTAGAAACTCAGTGTATTTTGGATGCACAGCATCCCTACTAGGAGGGGTTTGTAATATGTAATTCAATAAGCATTTGTTGAGCATCTCCAGCATGCCTGGTCTAAAAGGCAAATACATATGCACAGGGACTGTCACTGTCCAGATGGCCGCTTCTGTACCATTAGCTAGTAATTATTCAGACTTCATCTACTATGTTCAACAAGATACTTCTTCACTGCCTCCTCATTCCTCAGCCTTGCTTGTCTAGAATTCTATAATTCTGGATTTCTTTGCAGCATGGTTGTAAAGGTCCATCACTTAATATACATGTAAGCAAAATACATTTTATAGTGGAATCCCCAGAGGTGGATGAGCATATTTTGGACAGAAGAGGAAGGGGCTCAAACCTGGAACTCTATGGAACAAAGTAAGCACATCCATTTGTCTTTACGGAAATGACACGTTTACCTGGGACAGGTATAAGGTAGACCTTAATTACGAAGACCCATTTGAGAGCTGGACAAAAGCAGCTTTGGGGAAGCTATTCATGCCATTTACTGAGGCACCTGTGTTGGACTGTCAGCATCTAACACAAAATTAAGAATGTTAGGCTGATTACTCGATAAGGGAGGACTTATAACAGGCAATCTCAGCCTCTCTGTCAGAGAGAAAAGTGGTGGCATCCCCTTTCCTAGACTGAAGAGTCAGACAAGAAGGGTTCCAAGGGTCAAAACCGGGGTGAGAAGTGAGAAGGGGCCAGGCCATGGTCTTCTGTCCTCAATCTTGTCTTTTTAGCAAGACTTGGGACAAAGCCACAAAAGGTATGTTTAGCCAATCATGCTGGGAAATGTAGCTGACATACTGGACAGAATAATTTACATTCAAAACATGCTGGAATATTAGGATGGAATGAAACAAGATAAGATTTAATAGATATAATGTAGTGCAACACTCAGGTTATGACATCACCTGCCCAACTAAGAGTAGTCCGTGAGAACAGGCCAAGAGAGTTTATAAGCCAATAGTGTACGTTGATGGGCCATCTTAGGGAGGAGAGCAGCATGGTGGCCACAGAACAAGGAGCTGAATTTGCACTGGTTCTGTCACAGCTGCAGGAACTATATTACACACCACTCTGGATGTCTCATTTTATACAGATCATTACATGCTAGAGTAAACTGGAGGAAGGCAACCCAGATATGGAAGGGTCTGAAAATACGTTAATACAAGGAACGGTGGGAGAAACTAAGGACTTCTAGACAAAGAAGAAAAGACAAGACGACCATCTCTAAATATCTAAAAGCTTAGGGGTTACCACTGGCCAGAGGTGATACAATTTGAGGATTAAAATGAATTACCTGACAGTAGTAGATCCTGACCCACTAAGTACTCAAATAAGCCATGAGCCAGTGCTAACAGCAAGTAGCTACGTCTTAGATTCTAAGGGCTAGCAAAAGGAAAGAGGAGTAAAGTTGTTCTGTTTATAGTTAAGTAAACTGAAGCTATGTCCCTTTAGGACTAATAGAGAAAAAAAAAAAAAACCTACAATGACAATGAATGAACCATGGACCCAGAGAGCAGAACTCTATTCAAGAACTTCCAAAGATCCTCAGTCTGCTAAATAATTGTATACTCTTACTCAAAGGAACTACATTGCTGTTTCTCCTCTACTAAGGGTGGGAAATTAACCTTTACTGAATATCTAACAGGTGCTACATAAATATATTTTACTAAATCTTCCCAATGACTCAATGAGATGGGTATATTCTTTATTTTACAGACAGGGAAATTAGGCACAGTTAACTCATGCCACGTGAGTAAGGTGACACAGAGAGTAAGTGGCGCGGCTGGAATTTTGAACCTAGGTGTGTCCAAACTCCTTCCACCTGCCACTGCACAGAGAGAACATACAAGGTGATTGCAAAGGTGCTCTGTCATGGCCCTTTAATGGTTGCATTTACCATCTGCCCAGCCCACGGTGCCACTGTTCTTACTCCTCTGGATTAGAAGAGGAAGACTGGGGCCTTTTCTAGAAACTCACTGTTATAATGACCCTGATCCAGTGACCTGGGAGGTGTCTCTGCTTCATCCCCTCCCCACAGCCACCCTATTTGCCCTTCTGTCCAATGTGGTCCAGTCCACCTGAATCAATCTACTGTCTCTTTCTCTTCTTGAAAGAGTCTGGCTAGAGTCTGTCCACTTAACCCTTGGAAGCCAATGGAGACCAGTTTTCTGGGCTTCTGGTATAGTCAGGGAAGTTTAACACCTATGAATTCAAAGATACCAATAAATTGCTTCTCTGATGAAGGACGGTGCAAGTTAAGGGGACACGTGGCTGTCCTGATCTCACCGTCCAGTGTCAGAAGAGTAAGAACACTCACAGTGCAGGGTCACAGACAGGCCCTACCCTTATGGATGATTTCTGAGTGAGTTTTCAGGTTTCGTGTCAGAACGCAGAATCTTTCTTCATCTCCCAACCTGCTGCCCATGTTTCCCCAGGCCTGAGAAGGAAGGTGGGGGCTGATGTTCCCAACAGGCCAGGTTTCTCCAGCTGACCAAAGCTTTCTGCTTGGAGGTAAGGAAACAGCTAGGCTTCTTTTGCATATTTAAAAGTACAGTATTTGGATGTTTGGCTGCTTTCAGACCACCTGTTTTAGATGTCCCCTTCTGTTCGTCAGTCCCCAGGTACTTCCTGAGTATCTGTGTGAGCTGTGTGCCAGGGGTACAGCCGTGAAACAGACAGACACAACCCCTGCCTCATCGGGGCCTAAGAGCCTGGCTAGAGAGACATACATGAAACGAAAATCACACAAGGATTCACACTTAACAAAGAGTCCACATCTCTCTACAGTATCCAGCACAGAGCTCGGCACATGATAGGTGCTTTTTCCCGAATGCGTGACTGATGTGTTTGCGGAACGTGCGGAAGGACTGGCCTGCAGAGTTCATCTGAGCATTGGGAGTGCCAAGCTTTGATTTTTATAGAGTGAGGGGCACACATGACAGTGAATCAGGGAGAACTGAGCTCCGGTTCCTGCTTCTTCACTTACTGCTAGACTTTTCTTAGGTGAGTCACTCGGTCTTTCTCCTTACTTTTGAATGACTTGTGTAAGTATCAGGGTTCCTCCTTAACAAAGAAAACGCCTGCTGTCAGAGGCTTCAACTCTAGCCTCTCTCACCTTGCCAGAAGACAAGGAATGGCTGGAGTGAAGGGTTTTCTAAGACAAATGTCTCTGGCAGAGGTGTCTGTCCAAGGGCCACAGGGAAGACAAGAGTAGTAGCTGTGGAAGGGAAGCATCCCCTGGGCCATGAGCTACCAGGCACGTCTCAACGTGGGAAACACACATTTCACTTACTACCCCACTGTCTGTTTGACAAGAGACACTTTCATTCATAGGATACTCTAGGTTCTATTTCTAAACAACAGATCAGAGGAGAAAGGAAAGTACAGAAATAGTTCTCATTTGTATGTTTTACAAGTGGAAAAAACCAATTTTCCATCCACTCTGATAGTCCACCAAAAAATGGCTTAGAAACTTGAAGGTGGGATGTCAAATAGAATTAATCACCTTGAATGACCTTGAACACTAGTCTAGAGTATGATTTAGCACAGTGATCTTAGGAGGTTGGGGGGCCTAGTCTTTTTTTTTTTTTCCCCAGTAAGAAAAAAATTAGGAAAAATCCTAATGAATGCAGATTATTACAAAAAAAAAAAAAAAATGCCCCTGACTCAGAAAAGTAAACTGAGGCGAGGACACAGCCTGTTGCCTGAGACTGAAGGTCAAAATACTAGGTCTAGAAACTAGGGCCAAATGGTCCTTGAAAACCCATAGTTTTATTCATACAGTCCCTAGAAGGCAGCAAAGGATCATCTCATCCTTTCTGACCCGGAGGAAAGCAAATGAGAGTAGGGTCAGAGTCAGAACCTTCCACTGTCCCTGCTGCAAATTCAGAGGCTGGGTTCCTCCTCTAGCCTGAGCAGACACACCGAGTCTCTGCTACATTCTCCTTCCTTTGGCTCCTCATCAGAGCTCCTACCCTCTGCTTCCTTGTTCCAAAACGTAAGAGAGCAAGTGACCAGGTTTGCTCCTGAGACGTCTACACCCCTCCACGCTGCTTCCAACACCACATCCTGGTCCTCGACCCCTCAGGAACTGAGCCCAGTACTCCAGCCAGAGGAAGGCATCATTTCCACAGAGACCCCTCAGATAGGAAGCCCCTTCTAACCAGCATCTCTGGGGCCGTTTCCCGAACCTCTGGCCTTGGTCTAATTTTGAGAGGAGCCAGTCACAGCCACTGAGGTCTCCAGCCTCAGCTCCCCGAGTTCCAGCCTCCCAGAAGGCAGAGAAGCCCAAGCAGTGCTGGTGGGGCATCTCAGAAGGAGAGGAGACACAGCCTCACTCTTTACACTGGCCAGTTCTGCTAAACGCTCACGACATGAGAGGTTTGGCTGGCCACCTCAGTCTTCTGTCCGCTCAGACAAGGGCTCCACGCTCTGACATGCCCCATCCAGCCCTGTTCTCTCCCCTCTTGCTGGCACGAGGAGACCACTGGCTCCTGAGGTCAGGCTCCATCATGGGAGAGATTCCTTTGGGGGGAACTCCCCAGGGGTGGCTAAGCAAACAAGAAGTCTTGGGGGAAGGAAGGTTAGGGTACTGTCCTACCTTGTCACTGTCCACTGTGTTCTGAGAGGTTCTAGAAGCAATGGAGATGGTGTCTGGCTGGCTGCTTCCATCCCCCTGGCTGTCAACATCCTCCACTCCATCCCTGCAGGAAGAAGAGAAAAAAAACAGGGGTGGGGGTGGGGGGAACCACTGTGGGTTTAGAGCACACAAGGCTTTCCAGCTGGGCTGGCAGAGCAGAGCCTTAGCACTTTCTAGCAGGGATTTGTCTAAAATTATCCCACTAAAGGAAGCAGCCCCATGCGATTTCCAATGACGTCACTTGCACTTAGCAAATATATAATCACCACGTTGATAATGGAACACAAAGCGACTCCTTCTCCATAACGCCTCTGGCCCATGGTACGGGCGGGGGTGTGTGTGGCAATTATTTACTTATTTTTACTAGGAATGGGTCTCTAACAGGCAATAGGAAAACAGCCCCTGCTTAGAACCTAGGCTCCTATTCAGCCGCCTGGGTCACTGGCAACAATCTCAGAGTTTAGGGTATTCAGTTTTTCTGCATATGCCATAACAGAAAGGGGGTGAGTTTGTAGCTGGCTTATAAAGAAAACAGAACTGATCAGATATTTTTTGACTTGCGTTTCTTTTACTCAAGAAAACGGGGTGGGACATTTTCTCCAGGGGAGATTATCCCTGAAATGGTCCTGATGATGGATCCTCAACTCCTGGGTACGGAGGAGGGGTTTAGTGCCTTCATTTTGGTGGATCTTGTTAGTCTCATGCTTACTCATGATGACTTCTTAATAACACCAAAGGCTGAGGCATCTTCTCAAAGATAAGAGGACAGTCACAGATGCCACAGCGGCTTTTGAGCCAGCTGGGCTCCTGACCATCTGAGAAGACAGTGTTACGAGGGCACTCCTGGCATCTGGACCCCTTCCTGGGCCCCTGGACCATACAGCTGCCCCATTCACATGCTCCCTCAACTCTCTGGCTTGAGAAATGGGTCCTGATCCTACACTGAACCCAAAGCCTGGACTAAGGGGGACGAGATGCCTGGGGACCGGTGAAGGCTGAAGGATTTACATCAGGAAAATCTGGAGAGGTGAGCCAGGGGTTGGATAAATCAACACAGGACATGACAGCTCTTCCTATGCAGGTCTTTGTGACAGTCAGAACCCTGATACTACTCATGGAGAGGTATGGCCTTAGGGGCAAAGGGAACTCGCTGTCTGGGAGTGTTACCTCAAGGGCAATATATCCTATATATCAAAGCCACCTCAGAGTCTAAGTATTCACAATCTGGAGTGTGAGTGCCCATGGACATGTGTGTGCATGTGGGCACACATGAAAAGCACATGTATACACACAGGGTCTACTAATCATAAAAAGTGTCTTCTCCCATCCAGAACACTTCTAAGCTGACTGCTCTCTCAACACCATTTGTGGGCTTGGGAAGTGCCAACTTATTTTAATAACATAAGCCACACATTCGTAGGAAGGAAAATCTGCTGTAAAAAGAAATCACGTGATGCATTTCAAAACCAAAAATAAAGGACTTTTAGATCATCTGTTGTTTTAGATATCTGGACCACCGCCCCCCACCATTTGTGGATAGTTGAGAGTTGGCTGTACTCCCTGCGTCCCACTATTCTGGCCCACCGCAGGCCCTTCTGCTCCACTCCAGATGAAGCCAGCTCTGGGGGATGCAGGGAGCCCATCCAGGAGTGTAGGTGGTACTCCCCAAGCCAATCCACTCCTCCGTAAACTCTGTCCCCACAGGCAGAGAGCCGAGCTAATGAAGTAACACCAGGCCTGGCTGCTCTCTGTAGAGTCTGCCAAGGTTTCTCATGCTTATCACAGGACAATGATAAAGAAAAGGTGTGAGACATTTCCAAGGTGTATCCATCCCATGTTCTAGAGATGCTCAAACTCTCCTACTGTGGGAAAAAGGGGCTCTTTCGCAGAGTAACCCTAAACCACCTCACCTGACTATCCTTTCCCACCCTGGTCCTGGACCTTCAGATCTTTATGGCTGTTTCCATTCTAGCTTCTTCATTGAAGTAGGGGCTTCCTAAAGCAGGGTCTGTCTCTAGGACTAACTTAAGTCTGCCCCTTACCTGGACTCTGTACATAGATAATTGACATCAAAATAACCCTTCCCCAGTACAGGCATAATTTTTCCTCAGCACTGAGAGGTGAACCTTACGCTGGCCGTGCTGGTCTTGGGGCTTCTGCCCCAGGGACGAATCTCTCTCTCCCTTAGCTACACCCTTCTTTTGGCTCCCACCTCCCTTGGTGGCTCCCAGTCCTGTAAATTCTGTTTGGCACCAAAGGGCCAACCTAATCTTTTGGATTTATTCCATTCATGAGCAGGAGAGGAGAGGACACCTTGTTATCACCAATGTCCATCACCTTCAGAACTGTTTTTGTTTCTTTTTTCTTTTCCAAAACTGGTATAAAGTTTCCGTATGCTTTCTTCTGGAGTGCCCTCCAGGAGAGTCATTGCAAGTGTCTGTCACATGGAGACTTAAGAGAGAAATAAGCAGTCTTCCACTAAGGAGAACTAGGATTCAGAAGGGCCCAAACAGATGAAGACAGAAAAAATAAGTCCTCCTTTTCTGCTTCATCACATTGCTTATCTTGGATGAATGAAGGAGAGGACTCTGGCAGGGGCTAGTCTGCAGTAAAAGCTGCAGTGACAGCCCCACCATAACTTCCACATCACAGGCCTTTGGCTGCACAGCCAGTCCAGGGAGGACCCTTCACAGCCCCAGATGCTTCCCTCTAGTGCTCATCCAAGTCCCCTCTCCTGGACGCTTGCAGCACTGCCTGACCCTATGCGTGGTCCTGGCTCTTCCGGTCTAACTATTCCACGTGTGAGGCGGGACTGTCCCGGGGTTCTTGAGGGAATGGACGCATCTCACAGTTGCTTTTATCTACTCGAGGCCCCAGGCAGAGTGTCTGTCAGAGGACAGGTGCCCAGTGAAGCCCTGCTGCACATAACTGACAGTAACATGTGAGATGTTTAAAGAGGAACTAACTCCTCCTGGGTAGGACTCAGAAGGGTGTCACAGAGAAGGGTTCCACCTGCAGGGCATGCTGCCCTGTGGAGGTGAAGGTTCACCCCACTCCCGCTCCCGGAAGCCAGTGAGGCCGCGCTGGGGGCAGAGACGCTGGTTACCTCTTACTATTGTTCCTCAGTTTGGCTGGTGTTTTGGGGAGCTGAATTGGCTCCTTTAAAGCTCCTTTCAGGTGAATGATCCTTTCCTGAATCACCTCGCGTATGTTCTTGATCCATTCCTGCTTGGTTTCTATGTTGGAGGCCTGGAGTGCCACAGGGAGAGACAGTGAGAAGCCCGTCTCCCTTCAAGGTCGAAACAGTCCTCCACCCTCCTCCACCCTCTTCTTGCAAGTTAATCTGTCATCTGTGAGGATACCAAATGTTGGAGGAGTTGACCTCTCTCAATTTATACTTAGGACTCTTCAATCTCAGGGAGAGGCCTCTCCAATTCTCAGAACAGAGCTATGACCTCAACACTTGCTGCAGACCTCTAGGGGGTGGTTTTCTTTTCTTCTTTTTTTTTTCCCCTTGTCTTTTTAGGGCTGTATCCGTGGTATATGGAGATTCCCAGGCTAGGGGCTGAATCGGAGCTACAGCTGCTGGCCTACACCACAGCCACAGCAATGCCAGATCCAAGCCATACCTGCGACCTACACCACAACTCACAGCAATGCCGATCCTTAACCCACTAAGCGAGGCCAGGGATTGAACCCGCATACTCATGGATACTAGATGGATTTTTAACCTGCTGAGCCACAGTGGAAACTCTGTGTGGGGTGGTTTTCAAAGTATTTAAAATCTGGAAGGCACTGGCCAACGCTGACATCTGCCCCTGGGTGAACACTCCGGTCACTGGATTCTGGGAAGGTCTGGGGAGAGCGGGAGGGGCATCAAGGGGGCATTTGGAGGCAGCAGCCATTTACCAACTGGTGCAACAGGATATACGTCAGGGCCTTCAACACCCGATATGGCTACCTAGACTTGTACCGATTGAAAGTCAGTCTCAGGTTTTTAGCCTGTTAATTGAAGGTACTGCTACCATTCCAAGAATATCTCATTTGTCTTCATGGAATTTTTCTTCAGGTGCTTCTGCCTCCTGCCAGGTGGCAGCTATGCTGGCAATTCAGAGTGAACAAGAGTGAAGCTTGGTCAGGGCTGGTCCATCTTCTCTTTGGTGCTGGGCACCTCTCTGATGAGAACATGACTGGTGGCTGCTCTGTCTGCAGGCTCTCTCCTCGGCTACCCTAACGTGACCTTGGGCACTGACTCAGACCCCAGGCTGTGTGCAGCCTGCAGAGCTAAGGTGATTCCTTAAGGCACCGTCTCAACATTTCTCTCTCAACCCACACAGTTCTCATGCTCTTGGGGGTTCACTAGAGCTTCCAGAAGGTAAGCTCCCAGAGGGCCAGGTCCATATCTTACACCCAGTCATGCCTCATAGCACTGAGCAGAACACCTGATATATTAGAAAGGGTTCAGAAAACAAATATGGAGCAAATCAAGGTGACTTTGGCTGAAGGGTCAGCTGTTGTCCTTGCCCCTTAAAGGGGCCAAATGGATAGAATGCATTTCAGTGGGCCTGGTGGAGGCCACTCCCTGCCTTCTTCCCTCTAGGTGCTAACAGGTGCCTGGCCTAGGGAGACCTGAAATCTTTCAAATTTCAGGCTACTTTCAGGCCAGATGGTGCGTCTCTATACCCATGTGAGTCTGCCCTTCACCAGAGAGACCCAGTGGCTCATGGAGTCTCCAGGCCCCAGCTTGTGGGTGCATTATGCCCCTGTCCTTCCCCGGCCCCCTTGGTGACCCCAACCCTGGTTGTGGGCCTGGCAGAGAGCAGTACTTACCTTCAGCACTGTTTTATTGTCTGAGGATGGGGTGCGCCCAGACCACAAGGCAAATTTGCAGGGATCGCCCTCGACGTGCTCGGTCACACCCAGCTCTGAGGTCTGTAGACAGGAAATGCCTGTGAGAGGCGGGGAAGGGGAGGGCGGTGGGGAGACTTAGGGCTGGGGTGGGAAGGGAAAGGCAACAGAGAGGAGAGGACCGAGGGAGGGGCTCTGTCAATTAAACTTAAACAGACCCCACGTTCTGTTCTCCTACCCGGGATGAAAGGATCTACAGGCCCCTGCCTGAGGAGCAGGTAGCAGGGAGGGAAGGTGAAGAGGGAGGCGCCCAAAGCCGAGAGGAAGAAGAATGGTGCCCTCTAAGATGCAGACCTGGGATGTGAGGGGGCGCTTTCCAACTAGGATGCGTTTTCCCGTGTCCAGGGTGGTTTTGGTGTGACGCCAGGGGAGAGATGCAAGGATTGGTCAAGATCCCTTCCTGCCCAAGGGCGCTAAGCCAACGGGGAGTCTGACCCCAACTGCCCCACCTACCAGTAGCTTGTTCTTGTAAACATATTTCGTGTGTCCTGAAGAGTCTTTGATCTCCTTGCTAAAAACCAAGGAAATCTCAAAGAGGAACAGGTGTCGCTCCCGCCCCTTCCGGATCAGCGACTTCGGGTCCCACACTTGAAAGGCGTCCTGCAGAATCAGCTCCCCCTGCACATCCAGGTTCTCGTCGAACCCTGAAAAACAGCCGTTTCCACCCTGTGCGGTTTTTCTCACCGTGTTCGGGTTGCCACAAACCACACCCCTCTTGGAGAAAGGCTTCCCCAACCATGAGTCCTCTGTGCCCACTGCACTTTCCTCTCAGGCTGCTCTGCGACTCCTGGACACTTGAGGAGGTCAGGCCTCCTTCCTGCAGAAGAGGGGTGGCGTCTACAGAGCCAGTGTCAGTGGGATCTCCTGCAAAGCTCCCTCACAGCCTCCCCCAGTCCCGCTGTCAGCTGGGACCTCCTGCAAGGGCAACTCCCTCTCCCTTTCCTCCTTTGAGGTTCCCCTGCCTGCCTGAGTGCCCTAGACTCCACTCCATGTGTCGTTGCTGCATTTCTTATATTCCATTCCCAGGACTCCTCCCTTTGCTGGCTCCTGTACAGCCTGGTGCACAAGCCTTCAACAATTTATATTTATACCACTTTAAATCTTTAACAAAGGTGTGTAAGGATCACCCAGATTGATGATGAAAACAGATTCCTGCCCACTCCTCAATCCCCAAGAGACTGGGATCCAGTAGGTGTGGAGTGTAGCCCAAGAATTTGCACTTCTGCTGGGCTCCCAGGTGTTGCTGCTGCTGCTGGTCCACAGACCACACACAGAGTAGCTGGATCCGGAATCCAGGCCAGGGCAGGCTGGAGGAGAAGGTACTTATAGTGGTGGACATGCAGGGGTGGAGGTGGGGGGCAAGTGCAAAGAGAAATGAAGGGGGTGGAGAAAGTGCGATACTGGGAATATGCTCAGCTGGTCAGGGCTCAGTCTGGAAAAGGCCATCAGGGCTCCTTCACATGAAGAAGCAGGACTTCCTGTGCTAAGAGTGGCCCAGAAAATACTGAAACCGGAAGACCAGACCTAGTCTTTTTTTTTTTTTTTTTTTTTTTTTTTGGCTGTGCCCACGGCATGCGGAAGTTCCCGGGCTAGGGATCAAACCCACATTAAAACAGTGACCGGAGCCACAGCAGTGACAATGCTGGATCCTTAACCCACTGAGCCACCAGGAAACTCCCATAGTGGGTCTTTTAGATGGCCTTGGGGTAGGGAGGGAAAGCGATGGGGGGAGATGGAGCTCAGGAGAAAAATACCCCACAGATTTACTCTGTACAACAGGGCAGACCCATCTCCCGGATCACCTGTTTGTTAGCCTAGGCTGGGATGTTGAGTATTTACTTAGCTAGCAGCTGCCACTCCAGTACAGCTGCCCTGCCCATATCTGCTCTGCTCTTCGGTGTTAGGAGTGCTTTATTGGAGCCTCACTCTACCAGGGTTCTGGGTCAAGAACATGATCCCAGGGGACTGAACGTGCTTTGGCAAAGTCCTATCAGGTTTCTCACCTGCTGGGAAGGGCATTAGGGTAGCTGCGCACCAATATGAACATACCTAATGCTACTCACCTGGACACTTCAAGATGGAGAGAATGGTAAACTTTATGTTATGCCTATTTTAGTACCAAAAAAAAAAAAAAAGAGAGAAGGGCATAAGGCTGAAGATGGTGGGTGTGGGCGTGCGCAGGATTTCTACTTATTCTGGTGACAAACGCAATGCAAATGCTCTGCAGGGGAAACAGGACTGCTCTGGGTTAGCGTATTTATAGAAATGATGATAGCCTGTCCTACTCACCCTCTCAGGCAGCAAGCTGTCCACATATCTGACTAAGCCTAGGCCTGGTCCTTCCTGGAGGTGGGAGTGAGCTGAGCGGGCCCTTAGGTCTCCTCTCACACCTCCCCAAGGACCTACGTAACAGCCTGCCATTTTCCTCTCTTCTGGCTTTGCCCCTTGCCTGACTTCATGCTGCTCCCCTCTGTGTGGTCTCAGGAAAGGAGGTGGCTCCCCCAGGGAGGCAGGGAGGACGCCTACCTTCCAGCATGCTGACGTGCATGGCGTCATTGGCTTTCTTTGGGACACTGAGCATCACCTCCAGGCCATCCTTGAGTTCCCCTTTCCCTTCTTCACAGCAAGTTAAAAGTTCCTGGGGAAGAAGTCCAAACACAATGAGAAGTGTTTTCCCCAGCTTCCCCCCACCCTGCCACTGCCTAACCCCTCAAGGCAATGACATGCCAGGTCCTCACGGAATTATACACCAGCTTCCTTCTCTGTGATGGTCCCCTCTGAGCCAGAAGGAAAGGAGGCTGGGGAGGAGGGGTCATCGCCAAAGAATTCGACTGCTCTGCTTTTCCCAGACTGAGCTTCCTCAGCTCAGTCTTATCCAAATGAACTCAATTCAACCCAACTTCCAAACGGCTGACATGAGAAGTCAGCCACAAGGACATTTTCTGTCACTCGACTGACCTCCTGGAGGTCAGGGAATACCCCTGGCAAAGCACACGAACAGAGGAGCGGTGCTGTACAATCATAAAGAGGAGACAGAGGGTGTGCAGAGGACCCTCAGCGTTCACGTATATCTCGGCACTCCTACGGCCAGCACACCTCTCCTGCCTGAGTGCTGACTCCCCCCACAGTGAGAGCAACCTGCGCTTATGGGCATTGTAGGTTGACAGCTCTTCAGAGATATAAAATCTTTTTAGATCTCGTGGATCTGGAGTTCCTAACCTAGAGCCAATAGATGGGATTCTAGTCCCTTTATCGTCAGATAAGGACACTGTGATCGAGAGGGAGAGAGATTTCCCCTAGTTTATAGAATTTCTTGGAGGCCATGCAGGGGCTTGAATCCAGGTCTCTTAAATCCACATCCAGTACTCATCTACCATGCTGATCCTCTCCCCCATGTCCTCCACCATGCCGAGACTTCCTGGAGCATGCCCTCACTTCCACCTCCTCATGGAGACAAGGTCGTTACCTTCTCCATAAATATATATATAAATATATGTATAGTATCTGGCTGATGGAGAAAAGATAATTTCCAACTATCTTAATAACCATAAAGACCATCTGGAATAATTCTGCCCAAACCAGAGGGATGCTGGCTTTCGTATTTTTCCTACAAGGGTTACTATATATCTTGCTCCCTTTGACACAAGCAACGGGTCTGCCATCCATACTCTTTCCTCTTGGGGCAGTTGGGGGTCGGGGGAGGGAGGAAGGCAGGGAATGGGTGGAGGGGTGGGGATGTACTTCCAGGAAAAAAAGAACTTGACAAGACCAAACCTTATAAACACATTAATCACAGACCACCTGACAAACCAATGGTACTTTGCTTGCAGGACAGTTCTTATTTTAAGGAATGCTCTTAGTCAGCTATATCTGGCCTGTCTAGAACTTCTTATGGTAAACAAACCTAGAATTCATTGCTCCCTGGAAAGTATCACATAAGCTCTGCAACTATTTAAGTAAAAAAGTGATTCCATTTCATGACACAAATGGCTCTCTTTAGGGTAAGTGATAGGATGCATTTAGAGACCTTGTATGTAAATCTGGGCCACAGCACACCCCAATGCTGTAAGAAAATGACTTGGAGCTGTTGGTGATCCCGGATTCTTTCTGTTTTACCTCTGCCTTGGGATGATTTGTGGCTGTGAAATTATTAGAAAATCTTTATACTTAGTAAGATATCTGACTAGTAAGCATATGATATGAAAATCCAAGGCTTTGTGTTATCTTGGATACATTCCCCTATGAAGAAGGGAACTTAGAGTGTCTGAAGAGGTGTGCTGTCCAGAGCACATGCCTGGGAGGTAGACACGTGCAGTTCTCAGCTCTGTCCTTGGGTCCAGCCAGCATAACAGCATCATTATTCAGAAAGTTGCATTTACTTCTGGAAACCTGGAGTTCTCTGAGTTTCCCCACCCCTTTCTAATCTCAACCCTCCCAACCTGTTCTCATACCCCATCAAGGGAATTTCTAGCCAGAAACATAAGAAGGAAATAAGAAATGTGCTTAGGTTAGCAACAGAAAACACCAACTAATTTAAACTCCCAAAGCAGTTTGGCAGGTCCACCAATCAACCAGCAAAAACAATGAGTCCTCCTCATATCCCTGCTGTAGTTTACGATAAGGAGAAGGCTCCACATTTAATTTAGACTCCAAAAGGACAGCGGTAGCAGATTTACACGGAGAATATTGAACACTCTGACTTTCACTTTCATGCAACACCCAAAGGGAGGGACCCCAGAGGATACTGGTAATTAAATGTCAATTTACTTGGAATAAAACTGACTTTAATGAGAAAATAAATTCCATATTATTTATTTAGAGCAAAAGCTCAGCAAACTATTTTTCTTTTACTCAGCAGGTACTCTGCTAACAGCACTTTTAAAAAAGAAGTCAAAAGCAACTTGTCTTTTTTTTCCCCAAATAATTTTATAACTTCTCTAAAAGAAATTGCCACTGCTTTATTTTTTTCCCTCCTGGTACCTACACAGTCCTCTCTTTCTAAAGCATCCAGTTACAGAACAAAGGCCCTGAACTCACCCTTCCGACTGCCTAAAGCAAAACATGGGGAAGCCCATCCACCCTCCACTTCCCTCCCTTGTCCATGTCACAAGATCCATCCTAGGAGCCTTATGGGATTAGCAGGGAGAGGTGAGAAGCTCTATTTCTCTTAGAACTGCATCTTAATTGATTTAAGATACTGGCAGTGTGAGTGGGTAAGTTGGTTTTACGTTGTTTTAATTTACAATCCCACCACTTTCTGAAAAGGCTTTGGTACCCTTAAATTTAAAATTCATGGAAATAAATTTAAAAAAAATCTGGCACAAGAAGAATCACTGAGAAAGGTTGTGCATTACGTAGGATAGGGAAGGAAAGGATAATTATACACAGAAATCTGGGCAAAGGAGAAACTTCTATAAGTGACCATAGATCTGGATGCTAACTATCTGACAAAGGCAAAGAAGGACCTCAAGCTCTTGTGATTTGAAGGTAGGAAGCGCTTCAAGGTAGCTGGTGGGGTGGTTGGGTGGGGAAAGAAGAGGTCCAGGCAAGGCTCACTGCTGCCCCCACGCTTCTCATCATGGAACCACAAGAGCTAAGCCAGGAAGATCCCACAGACCCGAAAGGTGGGCACACTACAATGTGACTATAACCTAGATTTGAAACTAGACTGGTTTCCAGGTTTAATGAAGCACCTATTTTTATTATTATTATTATTATTATTTGTCTTTTTGCCATTTCTTGGCCCGCTCCCACGGCATATGGAGATTCCCAGGCTAGGGGTCTAATCAGAGCTGTAGCCACCGGCCTACGCCAGAGCCACAGCAACGTGGGATCCGAGCCGCATCTGCAACCTACTCCACAGCTCATGGCAACGCCAGATCCTTAATCCACTGAGCAAGGCCAGGGACCGAACCCGCAACCTCATGGTTCCTAGTCGGATTCACTAACCACTGAGCCACGACAGGAACTCCTAATGAAGTATCTAGAACATGTTAGGTTCAACAAGCATCTCACAGAGGTGCATTTCATCAGATTTTCTCACTATACTACTCATGACATGCCTCTCATTATTTTTTTATCCTTTGCATTTGAGGAGCGACCAAAAAAATATTCAAACTTGGGGAAAACTCCACCCTTACACGTTAAGAATTAATATAGATGGCGTTATATAACTGCCTATGACACTGCTTTCCCAGGCTCTTAGCAGAGAAATGTCATATTTTCAGACTGTAAGTGTATCCTCCTCTGAAAGAATCAGCCCAAATCATTTAGTATTTTACATAATTTGATTATTTGACTTTTAAAGAAAAGATTTTGGAGAAAACCCAAATCTCTTGGTTGGCTCCAGAAGAACCCCTAACATATGGGATCCTAAAGACACAGATTGTCATTATGGTTTAATATGTATTTTTAAACTATTTCCTCTCAAAAACCTCTTAGTCTTGACAAACTCAGTGATTAGGGTGATGGTAGGTGCTTCCCTGGGCCTCCGGCGCCCATGTAGACCAGCACTGCCCCAGAGACCTTGACCCCAGATCCTATCAGGAATAGGGGCCACCAGGAGGAATCTGCCCAAAGGGACAGACAAGAGAAGCTCTATGTACCAGCCAGTGCCTGGAGCGGCAGTCACTACAAGCTGTGCCATGGTGGGTGCCTGGGAAAATAGTCACAACTTGTCCCTTTTCCCATTTCTCCCCTAAAATAAGCATCTGGAATTTCAGGGGCTGGAATATGCAGTCTGGAGCGAACAATGCCGGCATGGGCTCATCTCTGAAGTTCTGCTCCAGGGGGAGGAAAGGTCTTCGGGTGGAAGCTCTGCCATCCTTGGGCAAAGGTGGGACTCCCTGGGCTGGGTCAGCAGGGTGCCAAGGGGGGACGTGGAGGAGAGGGGAGGTACCTTTAGAAGCAGCTGGTACTTGGTGATCCTCTGGACAGGCTTAATCAGGTAGGAAGAGATGGAGTTGGCCAGACCATGCCGCTGCTGTATCTCCTACAGGGATGGAAACAGGCACCGTCAGGCACAGAGGGAGAGGTGTAGGTACAGTCTAGGAGGAGGGGCATGGGGTAAGGAGAGAGGAGAAAAGAGAATAGGGGTGATGATTATGAGAAGTGATTCTTTGATGGGAAAGGGAAACAAGAGAGATCAAGATGCATAAACAGAAAAAAAAAAAAAGGAGAGATGGAAAAAAAAAGGGAGAAACTTTAGGGAAAGAAAGCAGATTTACGAAATGGAAATGCAATGACAAAGACATGGAGAGTGATAAAAACAGAAAAAGGAATTGATGAGGTAAGCAACAGGTGGAATGGTGAAGGAGAGGTGAAGAAGCAGGGCTGAAAGGAAACAAACCCGGAGTTGAGGAAACACAAGGGGGTAAAAGAGAAGATGAGAATAAAGAGAAGGTGGAGAGGGAGGCTCCGATACGTATTCTGAGGGCTCCCGAGTCTGCATTTGCCCACAGTCTCCTTCTTAAAGCTGCAGAAGAGCATCTCTCTCTGTTTTTTTACCATTCCTCCTCTCTCTAAATTTAACACATCCCAACCTTAGAATCACCCCTATATTCCCTTTCACTTTCTCCCTGTGATGGTCTCTCTCATTCTTCAGGTCTTTTGAGCTGGAAACCATGGGATTCACTTTCAGCTGTTTTCCTTCTGCTTCCCCTGGTGACCAGTCCTTCCTCTCCATTCCCACCCCCACTGCTCACATCATCCACACCCGGGGTTAAGACCTCAGCCTCCAATTGCTGTTTGTGCCGCTAGGCTCTTATTTGAGTCCACTTTCCACGCCTCCTCCACAGTGACCTTCCATTCCCTGAAGCCTGAGTGTTAGGAATGTTGGAGAAGGGGATATTTCAGTCCTTTCCCTCAAGAACTGTACACTCTGGCTAGCTGAGAACTCTCTCTCTCTCCCTCTCCCTCTCCCTCTCCCTCTCTCTCTCTCTCTCTCTCTCTCTCTCTCTCACACACACACACACACACACACGAGAGCAACGAAGAGTAAGAGAAGACATTCTCCCTGGTGACAGTCAGTGAGAACAGGAAGAAATCACAGGGCCTGGAGGGGCTGTCAATGGTTTAGTCAAGACAAAGTGTTCAGCTGGGGCTTAGAGGAGGGGCAGGGGCTGGTGAAGTGCAAGGTCAGAGCAAGGGCACTCCCAAGAAGGGAAACGTATAAACCAGAACCCACAGGAAAGAATCACTGGGTCTTTAGAGGGTCATGAGGACCACCATCTCAGAGGAGGCACACCTACATTCTAAAAAAAGTGAAAATACAGTTAGTTAAGCCAGATATATGTAGGTCCTTGACGGGCTCAAACTAGAAGAATGAATTCGGATTTGAGGGTGAACATCTCAATGGTAAATCTTTCAGACAAGAAGACCGTGGTGAACACAATGTTTCCAATAGATGAATACAAGCCTAAGAGCAATGTGGAGGGTGGAGGTGGGGGCGGGGGGGGGGGGAATAGAGATTGAGAAGCCAATTAGGAGACTACTGCAAAAACCTGACTGTGTAAACATAATCTAGCAGTTCCACTCTTAGGTATATACCTGAGAGAACTCAAAACATATGTCTGCACAAAAATTTGTATGAAATGTTCACAGCAGTATTATTCATAACAATGAAAAGTTGACACATCCGAAATATTCATCAATGGATGAATAAAACCCAAAATGTATTATATTCATACAATGGAGAGTTAATTGGCCATAAAATGGAACAAAAACTGAGACACACTACCATACAGACGAACCTTGAAAGCTTTATGCTAGTGAAGGAAGTGAGTTACAAAAGAACACATATCATTCCATTTTTAATGACATGTCCAGAACAGGAAAATCGATAGAGCCAGAAAAGAGATCCTTGATTGCTTAGGGCTCGGGGAGTAGGTGGGAGGATAAGGTGGAGGGGGTGACAGCTAAAGGGTGTGGGGTTGCTTTTTGAGGTGATGAAAATGTCCTAGAATTGCCGGTGGGGATGACTGTATGTGCCTGTGAATACTCTAAAAACAAACTGTACCCTTCACATATATGTACAATCTCTGTCACCAGGTGTGTGATGTGGGTGCTTGCCAGAAACTGGGATTGGTGAGAACAAAGCATTGGCAAGATTACAAGAGACATGTTAAAGCTCAATAAGACAGGACTTGCTATGTGGCCATAAAGGAGGGTGGAGAAGAGGGATGTAAAATTTTAAAAATCACTCCATCTCCTGCCAACTCTCCCAGGAAGCAGCAGTTTTCTCACTCATTTGCCTCTTCCCTAGAGGTGAGTAGTTATAGCAGGGCTCATTCAAGGAAAATGGGCAAAACAGCTGGCAGCTTGACCCTTTCTGGACAAGTGAACATTGTGAGTTTACCTGGGGGCTTTGGCAGGAGAGCACAGACAATAACGTGCCTTTGACAGGCTCCGCTCTCTGAGAAGATGCCTGGTTCCGGGAAGGGTTCGTGGGGAGAGCGAGGAAGAGGCAGCCTTGGGTGGATGGGTCAGCCCAGCCAAGCTTAGCTAGCAACGCGGCACCAGATGCCACAGCCTCACAGTTCCCACGTCTGCAGCAGAAAATTCTGGATAATGACAACGGGTGGGCCTTTCTGGGACTTGAATTTTCTGTGCTCTCTTTATAATAATGGATAATAAAAGACTGTCTTTATTAGAGCTTTATCTCTTATAGAAGGAGGGCCTAAAACAGATGGTTGCTAAGTGTAGAATCTAGGGAACCCCTTTGGATGGAATGGGAAAAAGCTACAAAGATCATGCTTTTTGGAAAGCTTTGGGAACAATCAGGGGAGTTTATTGCTCTTCCTCCCCACCTCCAGGCCAAGCTCCAGGAACTCCTACTGGACTGGTTTTCTGGCTTCCATCAGCCTCCTCAATTAACGTGGAGGCTCATCAGGCACGATGCTGGAACTGGGGGGCAGGATGCGAAATTTGGGATATATCTGACTTACAAGTCAAAGTCTAGAAATTGGCTAGAAGCAGGGATATGAGGAATGTAGGACAAAAGGAAAAGACAGTTTAGCACTAGACTGTAACATATATAAAATGAGCCAGGTAAACTACCACTCAACCTGGAAAGGCTCACAGGTCGGGGGAGGCGTGTGTAATGAAAAGTTACATCATTAACCTGCCAAAAGGCAAATTGTTACATACGCTGTAGAGAGAAAAAAGCATACTGCAGGCCCAGAGAGAGGCAAGGATTTATGCAGGAAGCGACATGTGACTTTTAAAAGATAGGGAGAATTTTAAGAGTGACTGTGTGTGTGTGTGTGTGTGTGTGTGTATGCGCATGCACACGCATGCAGAAGGGGCCACAAACAGCAAGAGCAGTGTAAGCAAAGATAAGGAAGCAGCAGAGTCTGAGGCATGCTCAGAGCACAGGATGTGTATGTTCAGAAAAATGTAAAGTGAAAGATAGGACACAGCGCATTTAAAGCTTCAAAAAGACCCTTCTGCACACTGTTGACAAATACCCAGAAATAACTTAAATGATTAAGCAAAGACAATAGTAGTACAGGGCATCCAATATGATATCCAATAAATTCTGACACCAAGTTAGAGAAGAACTTTTCTTGGATTTTCTGCTTAAACACATACAAGCTCAGAAATTCCACCTTGGCACCATTCCCATATTAGTATTCCATTTTAAAAAAGCACGGGGAACTCTATCTAGTCACTTATGGTGGAGCATGATGGAGGATAATGCGAGAAAAAGAATGTATACATGTGTGTGACTGGGTCAATTTGCTGTACAGTAGAAAACTGACAGAACACAGTAAACCAACTATGATGGAAAAAAATAAAAATCACTTAAAAATGCAACATTTACAGCAAAGAAAAAAAGACAAAGAAATTATAACAAAGTGGTAGCACTAGATATCTTTGGTATTAAAATTAAATTATTTTTTGAAAAAAAATTAAAAAAATTAAAAGGCACATATGTTTTTTCTTGTCTGGCTTTCACCCATTCAAGTGTCATTCCTTCACTGAGCAACAAGATACTTGCAGAATCACTTCTGTTACAGCAGTGTCAGGCTAGAAAGATGCTCAGAGAATGTTTATTTTGTCACCTCAAGTCTTGGACCCATGTTTGGATGTCTGACTCCCCATGGGGCCTGAAACACTACCCTGACATTCAAATATTTATGAAGGGAATGAGGTAGGCAGAAAGACAGACTGATAGGCATTAAAATGTTCTGAATTTCAAGTTTTGCCACATTTTTTTATGGCTGTACCCATGGCATGTGGAAGTTCCCGGGCCAGGGTTCAAACCTGTACCTCTGCAGTGACCCAACCTAGCAGGTGAATTCTTAAGCCACTGCACCATGGCCTCCAAGTTTTGTCCCTTTTGATATGACTACCAGAATGGCCATCACTCCCGCCATCTCTCCTCTCTCTGAGCTTTCCTTTGTATTCTCGTTTCTTTTCTCCCTCCAGTTCTTCCTGTGCATCCTGCAGGGACCCATTTGATTCTGTTCATTTTATAGCCAATAGATCACTCTCTGGGGACTGGCACTACATAGACACTATCATTCACCAACGGGACTGCATCCTCCCCCTAAACCAGAGGACCTGACAAGGTGCATCGGCTCTGGGTCTTCTCTCAGCTTCTATTACAGCACAAGTGCTCAACCCTGGCTGTTTGTTCCTCTCACTTGGAAATGTTCAAAGCTCTCAATGCCCAGGCCAAGCCCAAGCTGATCATCTCAGAATTGGGGGTGAGACCCAGGAATCAGGATTTGTCAAGGCTCCCTGTGTAGTTTTCCATGTGTAGTCCAGGTTGAAACAAAAGCATTTGAGTAGTGGTTCTCAAACTCCAGGGGGTGTCAGATCACTTGGAGGGCTTCCTAAAACTTATAGATTGTTGGGCTCTAGCCATGGCGGGTTCTGACTCAGTAGATCTGGAGCAGGGTCCAAAATACACATTTCTAACTGGTTCTCAGGTGCTGCTGATGCGGCTGGGCTGAGATCACAGTTTGAGAACCCCTGCATTTGAGGAGCTGTGCATGCAGTATTAGTGGGGCACATCTATCAGCACCTGCATCATGGGAACGCCTCCTCTGACAGGAGATTCATGGTCAGCTCAGTTTGGTGCTGAGGCAAACAGGCAAATGTGCAGTGTTTGAAACCACAACACTGGAAATGGGATAGAGTAAAATGAAAGATAAATACTGCTTTTGTTTTTCTCCATGTTTCGGCTATGACAGAGGTATTTTCGGGGTTTTTTTGGAGGTGGGGGTAGGGTGAGGTAGGAGGGCATCCAGTAAAGAAAAAAATGAGGAAGAAAGGATAGTTAAAGATCCAATATCTTGGAGTTCCCATCATGGCTCAGTGGTTAACGAACCTGATCAGTATCTATGAGGATGTGGGTTCGATCCCTGGCCTTGCTCAGTAGGTTAAGGATCCGGTGTTGCCGTGAGCTATGGTGTAGGTTGCAGACACAGCTCAGATCCTGTGTTGCTGTGGCTGTGGTGTAGGCCGGCAGCCACGGCTCTGATTTGACCCCTAGCCTGGGAACCTCCATATGCCTCAGGTGCGGCCCTAGAAACACACACACACACAAAAGCCAATATCTCTTCATTGCAGCACTATTTACAATAGCCAAGATACAGAGGTAACCTAAATGTCCATTGACAGAAGAATGGATACAATGGAATATTAGCCATAAAAAAGAATGAATAATGCCATTTCAGCAACATGGATGGACCTAGAAACTATCATACCAAATGAAGTTAGTCAGACAGTGAAAAACAAACATCATATGCTATCACTTGTATGTGGAATCTAAAAAAAGGATACACATGAACTTATTTGCAAAACAGAAACAGACTCACAGACTTTGAAAAAGTTACAGTTACCAAAGAGGACAGGTAGGGGGAGAGGGACGGACTGGGGGTTTGGGACTGGCATATGCACACTGAGGTATATGGAATCACTGGCCAATGGGGACCTGCTGTAGAGCACAGGGAACTCGACCCAATATTCTGTGATCATCTATGTGGGAAAAGAATCTGAAAGAGAATGGCTGTGTGTACATGTACAACTGAATCACTTTGTTGTACAGCAGAAATGATCACAAACTTATAAATCAACTATGCTTGAGGAAAACTTTTAAAAATTAAAAAAACAAACAAACAACACCTAGTGTCTCAAAGCAGAGAAGCATTTCCACCTGCTCATCAGGGGCTCAAGAATGGAATTTCACAGCTTACATCAAAGAAGGTGCCTGCGTGCTCCAGGATCAGCTGGTTGGAATCAGGCTTGTTTTTACAGTAGGTGACGTACATTTGAAATTTGTCTGCCTGAAAAGAACAAAGACAGTAATAAATAAGCATCCGCTAGTCACTCCCTTCTGTTGATGGTGCCAGCAAGGGTTGCACAGTTAAACCCGAGATACGATGTCCCACGGGATTACTGGCAGCAAACATCCTGGCTCCTGGGGCTCCCCCCGACAAACTTTGGGGAGCTGCTTTCTCTTCCAGCAGCAGCGGGAGAAAGCTCTCTGGAAGTGAGCTCATTTTAATACCAGTCTGGGGTAGACGGTATTAGAAAAACCAATCCACGTATCACATGTATCCTGAAGCTGGACAGAATTTATGGAGAGATTATCCCCCCTTTTGGATCAGCTACGACTGTGCTTCCCATCTTGAAAAATGATAGCAGTTGCTCTAAAAGCAAAGGTCAAAGATGAAGCATGAAGTGTGATCTCAAAGGGACATCTGCTCGTCCTCCCAACTGGGGGCAGCTTGTAGGGCAGGTCAAGGGACTACGGCGTGACCCCCACTTCCCAGAGGCAATGATGGGGGAAAGGAAAGCAGGGGTGACCCTTTGGGACAGGGTCAGGCCAAGGAGTCCTAACCAGATTGCTTCTTCAAGTCAAGAATCTCATGGCTCAGTGAAAATTCGTTTCTTACTTCTCTAGGGCCCTCTGCCTTAGCGCTAACACACCCTTTGCACTGGGGAAGGTGTGTATATTTGCCAACGAAGTGCTTTCCTGTTTGTGAAATGCTCTCCATCCTGGTGCCTCTAAAACAGTGGAGGTGTCCTCTTCTGAGAAAGCAGCCTCGCTATGTGTTAACTCTGGCAGGTTCCAGTTAGGCCAGCACTTCCCCCAGTGCTCGGTAGGTATTAACTCATTTGATCTTCATGAGACCCCTATGAGGTGAGTTCTGTAATTACCACCCCCATTTTACAGATGTGAAAATGGTGGCATAATGTTGGCTAAGTAACTTTTAAATTCCCACAGTTAGAAAGGGGTAGAGCCCAGGCAAGTGGACTCCAGGCTTCTCGGTCATAACCACGGCTATTCAATATGTCACAAACAACTCTTTCTACCCTTGACTCCTGCACTATAAGCATGCATTAAGATTATGAGACTTAAGAAAGTCACTTTGGGATAATTTGTGGCAAAATGCGCATATTTTATACAATCACCAAAGGTCTTCTGAAATCAATTTTAGGGCTTATATACTACCTGGGAGGCATTCATCACCCCTTAGAGATGCTGATAAATCATACTTATGGTTGACTGTAAGGCAAATCCACAAAATTTATGAAACAAGATTTATCAAAAAAAAAATCTCTTCTCTTAATAGTCAATCTCATTTTTTCTCTGCATTGGCCGTGTGAAGAATCATAAACTATTTATCAGCATTAATGTGAACTGTGCATAGGCTTATGTACTTAGAGGTAAAGATGAAATAGCACAAAATGAGATGGCAGTCTCAGATGTCATCCAGAAATGAGAGTATGCCACAGTTTCATGAGAAGGAAGCAACTCAGGTCTTGAGTTGTGGGATGAGCTGTGATATTTATTACATGTCAGTGGACCAGTCAATGTTCTCACTCATCTGAAATGTTTCCATATATAAAATATAAAACATAAGCACAGCCCTGCCTATTCCATAGGGCTGTTAAGAGCATAAACTCTCTGAACGGTGAAGACATTTGGAAAAGTACTTAGCCCATTCTGAGTGGGAGCTAGAATTAGATAATTATTAAACATTAGAACTCTTGACCCTGGGGAAGGATTTCCATGTTTAGTTGCACTTACTGTACTAAATACACTTCCTTGGAGATGCTTGCACTTGTATTGTGAAACTGAACTCAGAATAGTGTGGCACGGAGATGCTAACGGAGACTAATGTTTCTGTTGATATAATTAGGAGTTGGTACATTCAGTGACTTGGCCGGTGACAACAGCATCAAGAATGAGAATACTAGATACACATCCTGTAGGTCAGAATTGGGATGGACACCCAGAGTCTTTCTCTACTCAGGAAGACAATGTCAGCAATGATCTGGTGGATTTCTAAAGTTCTAATTCCTTAATCCTCACCCTGTTAACAACAAAACAAAACAATTCATGGGTTGAGCTGGTATAGTTCTTCTACCAAGGGTGGTGGCCTTGCTCCAACCTCCCAATATCCCAATTGCAGAAAATTATTAAGAGAACTTAAGGGGGGAGTTCCCGTTGTGGCACAGTGGTTAACAAATCTGACTAGGAACCGTGAGGTTGCGGGTTCAATCCCTGGCCTTGCTTAGTGGGTTAAGGATCCAGCGTTGCCGTGAGCTGTAGTGTAGGTTGCAGACGTGGCTCTGGTGTAGACCGGTGGCTACAGCTCTGATTAGACCCCCAGCCTGGGAACTCCAAATGCCGCGCGAGCAGCCCTAGAAAATGTAAAAAGACCAAAAAAAAAAAAAAGAGAGAGAACTTAAGGGGGATCCTGGACACAACGTTCAGGACACAACGAAGGCTCTGGTGCTCGGGCAGAGACTACCTTTTTCAGCCTGACCCCTGACCCCTCCCTACAGTCCCTGGTGCTGTGTTAGAATGTCAGTGACCCCGATCCCCAGCGCAGACACTGAACAGTGATGCCATCTGGTACCATCTGCATGCCTGGAAAGCATGGGACAGGGGGAAGAGAAGAGGTTCAGGTCGGTTACCCAGGTAACAAAGCAGTGTCCCACATCCTCAGGCAGCTGCTCGTACTTCTCCAGTTCTTTGAGGAAGATGCTGCAAGGGGAAAGAAAGGCCCAATCAGATATCTTTGTACTACTGACCCCCTCCCAGCCAGAGGCTTATACTGAGGCCAAACCAGCCTCATAATACTGTACATCAATAATACATCGATTTAAAAATGAGAGAGAAAAGCAAATAGACTTTCAAATAATGTGAAATGATACATACTGAAGAGCATTCACCATTACACTGTTTGAAATAAAAGAAGATTGGAAACAAAGCAAAACTATATATATATATATATATATATATATATATATATATATGTACACACACACACACACACACACACACATATATATTTGGCCGTACCCACGGCATGCAGAAGTTCCCAGGCCAGGGATCGAACCCAAGCCACAACAGCAACAACACCAAATCCTTAACCACTAGGCTACCAGGGAACTCCAGCAAACACCTTTTTAAAAAGTCATTACTGGAGTTCCTGTGGTGGCTCAGTGGTTAACAAATCCGACTAGGAACAATGAGGTTATGGGTTCGATCCCTGGCCTTGTTCAGTAGGTTAAGGATCTGGCGTTGCCGTGAGCTGTGGTGTAGGTCACAGACTTGGCTAGGATCCTGCGTTGCTGTGGCTGTGGTGTAGGCTGGCGACTACAGCTCAGATTAGACCCCTAGCCTTGGAACCTCCATATGCTGTGAGTGTGGCCCTAGAAAGATCCCCCAACCCCGGCAAAAAAAAGTCATTATCACAGGAAAGCAGGTGAAGGAACAGGGTGAATGAAGGTAGTGATGGGTGGTTCTTCTCAGTCCATAGTTTTCTATTTAATTTTGATTTTAAAAATTAACTCAAAATGAAAAGATATGAAGGAGGTCTGAATTATTAACTCTATCATTGGAATAAATGAATTTTACTGATTTGACTTACACTACCTGGCTCCTATTGTCCAAGCATTCTGGTGTTTTCTTATTATTACAATTGGTTATGGCTTCTATGCGTATGTTACTTGTGTTCCCCCTTCAATGACATAGAAAGATGACGGTTTTTGTTTAAAGAAATACATATGTACAATTAAAAAGTGTTTGGCAAGTCACATTTGGAAGGCCAAAATGCTAATAATTGGAGGGATCATAGATGAGATATATATTTTTTGCCCATCTGACATTTAAATTTTCTGCAATAAGTGGGCATGACTTTAGCAATAAGAAAAAGTCACTTAAAATTTTTGGATGACTCCTGGCAGTACCTGTCGGATGATAATTCCCTCTCCCCTGAATTTTAGAGTATCCTGACCTGAGGCATGGAACAGGAGTGTTTAAAATTCAATTTGGATTTCGGAAATGCAAATATGCAGTGTTCAAAAAATCAACAAAAATCAGTAAAGTATCATATTTATTGCCACTTTTAGAAGAATTGCAGGCAACACACGTATATTTAATGAGACTTCTAAATAAGAAATTAGGAAAAATATTATAAAATTCTTTTTTTTTCAAAGTCAAAAAGAAAACATCTTTTTTGTTGTTGCCAAGAGAAGCAATCCAGCTTATCACTATACACACACACACGCACGCACACACCTATACATATACACATTAATATATTATATGTATATATGTTAATATATGTTAATATACATACATATATTAACATATACATATAACATATTAATATAGTATAAAATATGTTTGTTCATATGTTAGTATATTAATATATCTTATAGGATACAATTATATATTATATGAATATGACATAATTCTCATTTCTGGAACTGCATTCTAGAAGACATGTATTACATGGATCTTTTCCACGAGAATGCTAAATAATATAATAATAAATAATGTAATAATAATGTAAATAATGTAATAATATAATACAAAATCTTCAGAAGTAGTTTCTCTGGTCATTTACATGGTCATTTCTGACCTTCAGTGTGAGTCTCAGTGAAGATAGCAGATGGAGCTCCAGCTTTGAGCTGGGAAGAATGAACAGGCCTGAGGGCTGAGGGCCGAAACGGCTTGGCAAGTCGGGGAAGAAAATCTGATGAGCTGTTCTAGGACAAAGCCTGGTGAAAGAAAATGAATCGCTCTAAAGAAAGGAGGACTAGGAGGATGCGAGTACTTAAAAGAAGAAGGAAAGGAGAAAGAGGAGGATCTGGAGCCCAGGCACCTGATAAATGCTCTCAGCTCTCAGTGGAAACCACCACTTTCCCATTCTCCATTTCAATAATCACATGTAATAAATCACGAGAGAACAAGCAAAGCAAGGAATTTAAGAGTTTGTGTGAATGTCTGAGATGCTTTCAGAAACGAATAAAGCTTTTAAAGAAATGTCCAGATTCAAAGACTGCATGATATCACTTACACATGGAGTCTAAAAAACACAACAAACTAGTAAATATAACAAAAAAGAAAGAGAATCACAGACAGAGAGAACAAACCAGTGGTTACCAGTGTGGGGGGTGGGGGAGGGCAGTTTAAGGGGGAGGGATTAAGAGGTACAAACGATTAGGTATAAAAAAGCTTCCAGGATATACTGCACAACACAAAGAATAAAGCTAATATTTTATAATAACTATAAATGGAGTATAACCTTTAAAAATTGTGACTCACTATACTGTACGCCTATACCTTACCTAATACTATACAGCAACTCTACTATAATAAAAAAGTCAAGATCTAAGCAATGTCATTACACTATTTAATTATTACGATGCAATATATTATGCAGTTATTTTATGAGGAAAATGCTTCCCTCTGGCTTTGGGTAGAAGCCTGCGATTTATTGATAGAAAAGCTCTGTGAGCTTTGTTACTAAGGACTGTGGAAATAGTGCCATTCCAAAGGCACTCTGTGACATTTTGATTCTGTTATTTTCACTAAAGGTAAATCTGGTCTTTAGTCTTTACTGCTTCTGGGGAAATGTGTCTAGTCATTGAGACACTCACAGTGTAGCCCAGCAGAGAGACCTTCACATCAAGGGTGCAGCTTGCCCTTTTTTTTTTTTTTTTTTTTTTTAGTCTTTTCTAGGACCGAACCCGTGACATATGGAGGTTTCCAGGCTAGGGGTCTAATTAGAGCTGTAGCTGCCCGCCTATGCCACAGCCACAGCAACGCAGGATCCTTAACCCACTGAGTGAGGCCAGGGATCAAACCTGCAACCCTAAGGTTCCCAGTCGGATTCGTTAACCACTGAGCCACGAAGGGAACTCCGGGTGCAGCTTGCCTTTAAAAGGAAATACACGAGATGACCTTGTGTGTTCGTGCTCTTGTGTCTGCACACTTGTTGGTGAGAAGGCAAATGAAGCAGGGGCTTCAAAGGGTGGAAAGAAGAACAATGAGGAGGAGACATAAACACAGCTGGAGTCAGGCTGGGGAGAAAGGTAGCAGGCTGACCATCTGCCGGCAATCCAGGACACAGCCCCTTACCGACGCTTCCACACAACTGGAGCTAGAGATCGTTTCTAAGGGGTTCATTAGTGACCAGATGGACTCAGAGGTTAGCGCGGAAGAGGCTCTGGACTGCAGGGCCAGGACAGCTGGTTAGCGTACTGAGCAGCTGTTAAACTAATGGAGAGGGGTATGTACTCCAGGGAAGGTGCCAGATTGTTCACACAAGTGTTCAATCAGCAGTCTGATCACCTGGGCTGATCCATGACACTCACTCTGCTCCTTCGTTTCACAGCAGAAACTTCGGCCTGGTTTAGAGATACCAGGAAAAGGTGCGAAGGCCTGGACCCCTACTCAGTGTATGCCCCCCTCAGCCTTCAATCTCGCTGCAGTTCACCTTGCTGCACTGCTACCTGTCAAGAACACGTTTTGCTGATCTTTCTTAATTTTTGCTTAACTTGAGTGATCAGATGAATCAAAAACTACTGCATAGATAGAAGTTTAACGTTAAAGTAGAAGATAATATAAGAAAGGGAATTATATCTATGTATGACTGGATCACGCTGCTGTACAGCAGAAATTAGCATAACATTGAAAATGAACTATAATAAAAATTTTAAAAATTAAAAAATATAAACTATCCCACAGTCAATGTTATTCAGAGCTACAGATGTGCTGTTGAGCAAGTGGGCATGAACGCTTAGCAGTTAGAGGGCACAATTGAAAGGAATATGACTTTGACACATCCAAAGGAATGTTTAGACTCCATCACTTTATCTATAACCAGCACCAAAGTCGACAGCTTACTGAAAAAACAAACAGTAGCAAAATCACACCTAAAATTTTTTTTTAAAGGGCCCTTCTGATGAGAGACTAAGGCCTGCAGTTATCCCTTAGAGCACGGGCTTAGGGCCCAAGAAAAATCACAACAGTCTTCCCCTTGCTCTTTGCTTGGCATTTGAGAATTAGGAAACTGACAGTGTGACTTAAGAGGGCGTTACAAAGACCCTGATTCTTTGGCTGTGTTACTAATTGGTTTGGGCAGGTCACAAACCTTTGTAAAGCTCCAGTTTCTATAAAACAAGGAAGTTTAATAGAACTAGAATTTTATGGATGGGGGAAAGCATAGAAAGCACAGAATATACATATTTAAATTTTTTTTTTTTTTTTTTTTTGCTTTTTAGGGCTGCACCCACAGCATATGGAGGTTCCCAGGGTAGGGGTCGAATCAGAGTTGTAGCTGCCAGCCTGCACCACAACCACAGCAGGATCCAAGCCAATTCTGAAACTACACCACAGCTAATGGCAACGCCAGATCCTTATCCCACTAGGCAAGGCCAAGGATCGAACCCGAGTCCTCATGGATACTAATGGGATTTGTTAACTGCTGAGCCATGACAGGCACTCCAGAGAACATACATACTTTAAAGCCAGGTGTATGGGGGGCGTGGGGGAGAAGGCGAAGGTGTAGGAGAGGCAGAGGAGGAGGAGGGAGCCAGGCACAGCCTGCCTGTGCGGGCCTCCAGGTGTGGCTGTGGCCTGCACATCCTTTTTCTCACCACTTGGTGGAGCCAGCTTCCCACCTTGTAGCTAACAGATCAACCCACTGTGTCTCAAGGGGTTGTAAAATCAATTTTGTGGGTGCAAAGCAGCATTGAAAAAGATATCCAAAATATCAGAACGCGTCATGCATAGTGAGGGTGTTATTCTGGAGAACTTAATTGTCCTATTATATATAATATATAAACATAGGCATATCAGGACATAACATTCTATAGTTCAGGATCAAAAATGTTTGAAAAAAGCACTCTGCTGGTGCTTCTGCCTGCAATTGAGAGAGGTTTATCCATCTCTGTCCCTCCCTCCCTCTCATCCTTAACTACCTCCTTTCTCTCTCTCTCGCTCTCCACCTGCCACCTCCCCCCTTCCTCTCTCCCTCATTTCCCCATCAATTTCCGCTTGAAGTCCACCCACCTCACTGTTCTCACTTCTCCACCCAAGTATTTTCTCCCACTCACCCTGGCTCTCTCCTTCCTTCCTTTGTGCTCCCTCTATCACCATTTCCCATTTACACCACCTCTCCCTTCCTGTGCCTCAGTCTCAAGTGACAAGACACTAGGAGCGTGATGCTCTGGCTTGACCCAGGATTAAGACTCACTCACCAACTCCTCCCATTGCCCCTCAGCCTCTCTGCTAGACTCCACTCCTCTCCTCCCTGTGAGGCCCTGTATTCAAACCTTCCTCCAGCATCAAGGCAGCTGCCTCTGGCTGTACAAATCCCCCCTGTTATTTGAATTCCATCTCAAATGCCCCTCCTGTGGGGAGGCTTCCTGTTCCTCCAGCAGAAGCTATTTTCTTTGCTCCTTTAAACTGCATTTGTGATCACTTCTGTCTTCTCACCAGTACCTCACTAATCCCCAGAACTCAGGGGCAGAGCCTGGGTTTGATTCCTCACTGGGTATGAGCTCCATCTCCAAACCAGCATAGGCCTGACCCTAGGATGGAGCTCTAGGAAGACCACAGAGATGTGGGCCTGGTTCAGTGGTTCACCAGCATCTCCCATCTCTTCTCTGGCCCCACCTTGTTTTCTCCCCCTGCTGCATACCATCCTCTGCTCCCGGCTGCCCTGGCCACCGGTGCCCTGCTAGGCTGCCCTGGGCCTGGCCGGTGTTCCTGGTTCAGCCCCACTGAGCTCTGGTTCAGGAACACAGGCTGGGAGGACAGTGGGTGGCTGAGGCCAAATCTAACAGTTTCTGGCTGGGCCTGGAGGAGGGAGTATGCAGAAGGGCTGGCCAGCCCTGGCTGTTGGTCCCCAACTCCCCTTTCCAAGCTTTGATGAAAACTTATTTCAGGTTAGTGCTGTAAGGGAGTGTGACCTGGATGACATTCCTATGGAAGAGATGGGTTGAAGCAGTCTTCAAATTTGAGGACCCACATGGAAACTGGTTAGATATGAATCAAACTATCTAGATGTGGCAATGCCAGCTGGTGGACCATGGGATGGGGGCATGGGAGAGAGCACTGACGTGGGAGACACCCCCCTGCCCCCGGAATTGCCTCATCTTTGGGGACAGGGGTGTCACATATCAGGCAACTCACCGGCCTCTGAGTCTCAGTGTCCTTATCTGTAAATGGACATATTTGTACTTGATGGTCAGGAAGACCCTCTGAGCCCTGACAGCAGAGATTTTATAAAAATGCTATTGCCCAGACTCACTTATGGCCAGATCTCCAATAACGCAAAAGGAAAAAGTAAAGTTCAGATTTAGCTGAAGCTGATGATCATTTTAAAGAGCTACCCTTACCAGAGCCGGAATTTTAATATAAGGAAAGCTGAAAATAAGTGGTTTTCCCACATTACAAGTTATAGGCCAAAGTGGGGAGACAGTAGTAACAAAACCATTAGCATTGGGGGATCTATTTATGGACTATACCACCCCATCTGAGTGCTCCTGGAATGCCTAACAAAAGGCAATAGAAATGGGTCTAGTTTTTGAGTAGATAAATCTCATGGTCTTTACATTCAGTTTCATAGAAAAAGAGATGTAGCATGAAAATGGGATAGCACTTATATCTGGAATCGAACATATGGCACAAATGAATCTTTCCAAAGAAAAGAAACTCATGGACTTGGGGGACAGACTTGTGGTTGCCAAGGGGGAGGGGGAAGCAGTGGGATGGACTGGGAATCTGGGGTTAATAGAATAACTAGTGCCTTTGGAATGGATAAGCAATGAGATCCTGCTGTATAGCACTGGGAACTAAATCTAGTCACTTATGATGGAGGATAATGTGAGAAAAAGAATGTATATGTCATGGACTTGCAGAATAGACTTGTAGCTGCCAAGGGGGAGGGGGAGGGAGTAGGGTGGTTGGGGAGCTTGGGGTTAATAGATACAAACTACTGCCTTTGGAATGGATGAGCAATGAGATCCTGCTGTGTAGCACTGGGAACTCTGCCTAGTCACTTATGATGGAGCATGATGATGTGAGAAAAAAGAATGTGTACATGTATGTGTAACTGGATCACCATGCTGTACAGTAGAAAAAAAAATTGTACTGGGGAAATAACTATTAAAAAAGTAATAATAAAAATTCAAAAAATGTATATGTGTATATGTGACTGGGCCACTTTGCTGTACAGTAGAAAATGGACAGAACACTGTAAACCAGTTAAAACGGAAAAAATAAAAATAATTTACAAAAAGAAAAAGAAAAAGAAAATGGGGATAGTAGAGAAAACTAAGTATCATTCCACTTAAACCTCCAGTTTGTAATAAAACCAATACTTGTAGGTATTAAGTTCTACATATTAAATTGTTCTTCTTTGTAGAAATGTTGCTACTTGGAAACGCCTCCATTTAAAATACCTATAGAGACAAAGGTTCCAGATAAAAGCGACACACACAACTAACCTTGGCTGCCATTTTTCAAAGTGACACCATTTAAAAGGATCAATACTAAGGAGCTGAGATATTTAACATATTCACCCTTGGTCTAGAAACCAATTTCCCAGTGGCTCAGCTCATCTGGTGGTGCAGGAGTGTCAGTTTCAATGCCCCTGCCTCTCAATCTCTCTGCCTCTCAGTCTTACCTCCTTCCTTCCCTCTCTCTCTGAAGTACAGACAGATGCCCAAGAGATGCACCAGAAATCAGAGGAGTCTGCTTTTCTGTTAAATGGTTACTTTGAAAAGTTGTAAACAATTGGGGTAAAAAAGAACCCTTTGATATTTTCAGGTTAAAAAAGTGACCATTTCAGAAAAGTATTCCTGAAGAGCAAATGGGTCTTTGGACCAATGTCTGGTCTTCCATTAAGACATGCCCAGGAAACTCCTTCATTTGGACATTCAGTTATTTTGCTGGTGTAGAAGGTCCTGCTAGTGAATGGGGTGGGGGAGGGAAATCACACCTAATGGTTTTCCATACCTTGAGACTTTCATAAGCTAAAGACTGAATTATGACTTGAATGGCATTAACCATAGGTCTTCAAATTGTAATTCTATTTTAAGCCCACCCATCCATTCATCCACCCAACAAATACTAAAAGTTTACATGTGCAGGCACAGGGGATACACTGTGGAAGACGTAGTCTCTTATGGGGTTCACGGTTCCTGCATTTTTAAAAGTTGGCTTACTTGCCATTTTATCTCCTACTTATTAGTTATTTCAGAGGTGTTGTGCTTTCTACATTAATCAAAATTTGTATGGCATAAGCAGAAATCATACATTATGAGCAGAATAAAGCCTTAGTCCTCCAGATCCTGTAGGGAATTAATTTACGGCTTGATTTTCTTGCATGTTACCTTAAATTGTGGATAATTTAAAACACTTTTTTGTTTTTTGGGTGGATAGCTTTCTAAATGCATTACAGATTTCCTTGCTTCTTCATGCAGAATATATGAATGATTCAGGGTTAATCCTAATATATTATTACATTAAACTGTAATGCAGTGGCTGTGTTGGGCTCTCTATTGGGACATAGGGTCATTTGCACCAATACAAAATAGCCTTTGACCACAGTGATTTGGGGGGACTCTTCTGCCTAATTTTGGCGGGCAGGTTAATCTCTCGTCTTTCCTATCAGGTTTTACTGTATGCTGCCAGTATCAAGCTACTTACTCAAGTTCTTGATTCTTGTTTGATGCTTCTGAGTTGCCATGGGGCTGGAGATTCTGTTGTGGTTCAGTGGTTAACGAATCGGACTAGCATCCATAAGGATGCAGGTTCGATCCCTGGCTTTGCTCAGTGGGTTAAGGTTCCGGTGTTGCCATGAGCTGTGGTGTAGGTTGCAGACATGGCTCGGATCCTGAGTCGCTGTGGCTGTGGTATAGGCCAGGGGCTACAGCTCTGATTCGACCCCTAGCCTGGGAACCTCCATATGCTGCAGGTGCGGCCCTAAAAAGCAAAAGCCAGAGGAAAAGTGGCTTTCAGGAAGGATAGAAAGGAGTTCCTATGAAAAGACAGGACATTATCTCTGTAATATCTCTTTCAGTTGCTTGGAGGCTGGTTTTTATTTCCTTCTTGCTTTACGATTTTATAAATAGGTAACATTTTCTATATTCTTAATCATTGAATTTGGTTCTCGGCAGAATGCAACATTCCATATGGTTTAGCTTGAAGTTTTTACTTTATGGGTTTCTTAGAACTCTATTTTGTAACTAGGTAGATTTTCAGCTGTTTAAAAGACTACTAAACTACTTGCTGAGACTTACTAGAGTGATACCATGAAACAAGAATAAGGTATGGTTATGTCAGATATTTTGTTACAATTGGTCAATTTTGAAATGAATAGCCTTTCCCCTTGTTTTGGCAAAAACAGGGCTCACAGGAAGCACATGTAGTGATCTCTAGATTTCTACCCCTTGTCAATTTGGTAACAATACAACTAAATCCCAGAGATCATACATCAGAAGAGAAAAGTAACATAACTTACTGCTTTCCAGGCTGATGTCTTCTCAGGTGTCCTGGGGGAGATGGGATAATGCTCTGGGATAACGCTTAGCTGGGCTCATATGATGGAATTTGGGATCAATGGTCAAGAATGGCTTTGTTGGGATCTTATTAAGTAAATAGGCATGAGGAAGGAATATTTCTATGTCTGGAGATTTCCAGACAAACCATATGGAGAGTGCTAAAAATCTGTGATAAAAAAAAAAAAAAAAAGAAAGACTGGGAGCTTTCCTGAAGTGCTCCAGAAAGTCAGAAGACATTTTCATCCTAGAGATTACTGCTTTCATAATCTGACAAGGTTAACATATCATGGGAGCTACATATTTTATGTTCTCTTTAAACTCATGCCATTTGATACATTACAGGGGATTAGTCATCAGGATTTGACAAGAGAGGAATGACTCTCCACCCCATCTTTAGACCTTTTGAATTCAGGATCCTTTTATATCAACTCTCACTTGCCTCTTAGTCGGCTCTTAGCAAAGGGCCATACTGACTGAGGTCTCCTTTTCTAGAGCTGGGCTGTCCCGTATGGTAGGCACTTGCCACCTGTATTTCTTAAATAATGTTACCAATGCAGTTCTCAGTAGCACCAGTCACATTTCAAGTGTTTGACAGACACACAGGTCCACTAGATACATTATTAGACATCACAGACATGGAACATTTCCATCACTGCAGAAGCTCTATGCATAGGGCCATTCTAGAGTCTTGCCTCAGGGTGCACACAGCCTCCTCAGAGACTCTGTGAGCTGGCAGTTTCATCTCCGGCATGATGACCTACCTTGGTCAAACCCTTGACTAGCTTAGTTCCTCTGGACTGTGCCCTATAACAGGGTCCTGAGACAGCTCGGCCCTTCTCTGCAACAGGGTCCTGAGAGAGCTCTAGGACTTTATGTCAACATTATTTCTTGTGTCCTGAGGTTCCCTCTGTTCATACTTTGGAAATGGAGTTATTCCCCTCAGCTGGTTACATAAGTAATCAATCAAGGTGCTTGCTGACCCTCTGTTAATGATGGAGCATGCTTAGTGTGCTGTGGAAGATACTTAAATCAAGTTGGGAGCTGGAAAGTATACGTTGTGAGGTTTTAGGGCTCTATGATTCTATTTATCTCAATAAGACAGAGTTTGCTTGATGTTCTCCCCTATAAGCTGTCAATAAATATATTCCATTAGGTATTTTGAATGTGTATGTGTATATGCATATATCTGTCTGTCTCTCTATATATTGTAGCTTTGGCTGAGGGTACAGATGATGAGGTAGTTGGGGATAGAGGAAATATATAGGTTGAAAAAAAACTTTAATGAGATTGGAAACCTAAGGCCCACAGGGAAGAAGGGTTACCCTCAGAGGAATTCTAATGCTAGGATGCCCCACAGTTTTAATGAGGAAAAGCTACTTTTATTTCCTCAAAGCCTGACTATCATTCTGTTTGGGTCTGAAGATGTTGGCAGTTAGGTCCCTCAGGACACCGAGGAGGGACCCTACTGAACAACTGACGTCATCCTCCACTAGGATTTTGGACTATTGTAGAGAAAGAGGGGTGAGTGAGAAAGAAGGATGACAACAGCTGACTGGGAGAGTTTACCAGGCAGTCCCCCACCAGGTGAGATTTCCTGGTCAGCTTTGGTCAGCTTGTTGGGAAGGCCTGCGGTTGGGTACTCATGGCCCTACATGTGCCCCACCTACTTGTTATGGAAATCGTAGATCTCCTGGATGTTGCCAAAGATGATATGCTCTTTATTAAGGATCCCGGGGGGGATCTCCTCCACACCACTGGTCATCTCCCACAGGTAGGTCTGTAAGACAGCAACAGCTCCGTCAGTGGCAAGCACTGCTACAGGGAACACACACAAAACGCAGGGGGCTTTCCAACTTGTGGGGTGAGGCTCAGACTGGGAATGTGTGGAGAGTGTAAAACATGAGCTGGCCAATGAGCAGAACAGAAAGACAGACAGCCTGGGTGCTCCATTATCTTGAACCCTTGCTGGGGAAACTCACGTCCCAGATGTTAGCAAGAACACAAATTACACACACTGATTATATGTGCTTAAGTTTGACTGTGCGTAGGGGGGAAGATGCAGATTTTCAGACTTAAATTCACTGACTGTGTCATGGATTTTATTTTGAATTCAAGTGTCTCCTATGCTTCTTTGGCTGGGTCTAGTTCCAGTCCGAGAAAAGTTCTTTTTCCAGAGCACTTACAACTCCCATGCACTCATTACTGACTCTGGAAGAAAGACAGCCTCTGGTTGGTTTTTTGTTTGTTTGTTTGTTTCAGGCTCTGGGAGATGACAGAGAGTAGCGGGCTCCTCTCCAGGACTCCATGTGGCAAGGAGGTCATTTTCTTTTCTTTTCTTTTTTCTTTTTTTTTTTGTTTTTCTAGGGCTACACCCATGGCACATGGAGGTTCCCAGGCTAGGGGTCTAATCAGAGCTGTAGCCCCCGGCCTACACCACAGCAACGCTGGAACCTTAACCCACTGAGCGAGGCCAACCTCATGGTTCCTAGTCGGATTGGTTAACCACTGAGCCACGACGGGAACTCCCACAAGGAGGTTATTTTCTAACACAGCTGAGAACCGATCACCGCAAAGCTTACCTCTAAGCACTCGTGTAAGTCCCTCACATATGCCTTCTCTGTCTGGAGCAGCTCTGCCATAATGAATCTAGAAGGAAACAAGTGGGTTTTAGTTGGTTAGACATGTGATACGTTCCCTTCTTTCAAACCTCACTGCCCTCCACCACCAGCATTGTGACATTCTCGAATGTCCTATTTTTCAACTTTACCGACATACATCTTTTCCTTTGAGTCCCTCTCAGTCTGATCATCCTCTCTGTGCCCCTTCAGCAAGCCTGGGCTTGCTAGGTCCATATTCTCACCCCCTTTTCTGCCCCACTTCTACCACGCTGTGATTCTATGCTGATAGGTGTGTGCTCTCAGATACGTGTATGTGTGCACAAGTGTGCAGCATCACACACTCATTCTCACCAACTAGACATGAACTTAGCTGCCTACATTTCTCTTACAGTTTCCAGGATGGTGATCCCTGTTTAGCAGAATTGCTGATATACACCAAACGGGTTCATGGAACCATAGGTTAAATGAGGTTTAAAAACCACAAACAGATGTCCAAGACACCACTGCCAAGACTGGGGCATGAGCGAATTTTTTCCTGTAGAGCCAGATAGTAAACACTTGTGGGCCATTCAGTCTCTGTCACAACCACTCAGCTTGGCTGCTGCGTGTGAAAGGAGCCACAGACAACATGTAAAAACAAAAATAAGTATGGCCATTTTCCAATAAAATTATGTATGAACAGAAAAGAATTTTGTCTGTTTTTTTACAAATTATTCTTGCTTTGATAGTTTTCAACCATTTAAAAATATAAAAAATAGGGAGTTCCCTGGTGGCTTAGTGGGTTAAGGACCCAGCACTGTCACTGCTGTGGCTTGGATCGCTGCTATGGTGTGGGTTCAATCCCCAGCCTGGGAACTTCTGCATGCCACAGGTGGGGATATATATATATATATATATATTAATAATTTTCAGCTCACAGACTATATAAAACAGGCGGTTGGCCAGATCTGGCCTGAGGGCTATAGTGTGGTGACCTCTGGCTTCTTTTTGAATGATTTTTTTTTTTCCTGGCTGCAGCATACAGCAGCTTGATATGGGATCTCAGTTCTCAGACCAGGGGACTGGACCTGGGCTGCAGTGGTGAAAGTGCGAAACCCTAACCACTAGACAACCAGGGAACTCTGAATGACCTCTAGCTTCTAAAGGGTCTATTTCACATCACGAACTGCTATTCATGAAGCTAAGTGTGAGATCTCAAGCACAGCACAAACTGATGATGTCAAGTGACCTCTCTTCAGTCTCCCATAAAGAGAAGTTTGTGTTACATGGTTACATGCCTGCGGTGGGTGCGGGGGTGGGGGTGGGGGGGATTTTTTCCTCCCGGGACTTCTAAACTACACAGTGTACTCGGGAGGGGGTAAACTTAAGGTGTGTGGCCTCACTGTATGCACCTGTGTCATTTTCTTTCTATCCCAAATTTGTATTAGAAATGGTGCCTCCCAGCTGGCCTATGATATGCAATCATTTCTAATCTAGCACGAAGTATATATTTATACATTTATCTTGGATTTCCTATGTCAATTTTTCACAGTACTTCATAATGAGAATCCCTATCTCTGAGGTGTTCATAAACATTTTGAAGATTAGCTCCTACGTGTCCCCTATTGGAAATTTCATGAGAAAGGTTAAAGTAAGTAGCACCTGGTCTGAGACTTTTATCTTGGTGGGATTTTCCTTAAAGCAATACATTGTTCTAGCCAGGGCCTTTCTATTAAAGTACTGATTCAAAAAATCCCTGTTTTCAGGAGCTAACGAGCCGCTCTCTTACTCTTTTTGCCCTCTTGGTAGCGTGGAAAGTGTATGAGCTTTGAAGTCTGACAAACAGGAATTGAATTTGGGCTGCTGTTTACTAGAGGTAGGTTTGCTTCTCTAAGCCCCAGACTCCATACTTATAAATAAAACAGCTGATCACACAGGGCTGCTACAAGGATTAAACAAGATCATGGAAGCAAAGTTCCTAGTCCACTGTAAGTACTTGGTAAACAAGGAAAGACGGAAGATCAGAAGGAACATAATCCCATGTGCTCTGAAAAGTTGTCTTTGATTTTACTGCCTTGCGTTCTGGCACGCTTCTACCTTCTCCTCTTTTCTCCATCTGCTTCCTGCAGTTTTCCCTGTTTTTCTTCATAATTTAGCTCCTCGGCCCTCTACACTGCTTTGTTTTCCTTTCTACCCCCACCTTTGCCATCCTCTGGCTATCCGGTGTCTGAGATAGCCCACAGGAAGACCTGGCCAAATGTCATCTTCTCGTTTCCTGACCTGTTCTGGGTTGAATGGTGTCTCCCCTCAAATGCATATGTTGTATATCAAGCCCCAGTATCTCAGAATGTGACCTTCTTTAGACACAGAGTCACTGAAGAGGCAGTTAGCTAAGATGAGGTCACACTAGAGTAGGGTGGGTCCCCATTCCAAAATGACGAGTGTCCTTAAGAAGGGAAATCTGGGCACAGGTATGTATTCAGGGAAGAAACCATGTGAACCCAAAGGCAGCCCTGTATAAGGCAGGGAGAAAGGCCTGGAGCAGAACCTTCCCTCCCAGCCCTCAGAAGGAATCAACCCCACCAATACTTTGATTTCAGACTTCTGGCCTCCAGGACTGAGAGACAACACATTTCTGTTGTTTAAACCACCCAGCTGGTCACACTTTGTTACAGCAGCCCACAAAGCAATGCACGTCCCAGATGAAACACCAGCTCTGGCTTCACAGACTAGCCTGAGTTTCTTCAGCTCCAAGGGACCTGTGGTCCTGCAGCACGTATATAAATTCAGCTACAGTGGGCTTCTTAATCTTAGGATACACTAATTTTTTTTTTCCAGCATTACTCAAAAGGAATCTTTCAGGATACGCCTCATAAAGCCCTTGCATATCTCTGGCTACATGGAACTGTGTAACAACAATCTAAAGGGAGTAGAGAGATCAAGACATAGTTTATAAGGCTGACATGGTTCACGTTCCCTCTGTCCGATGCCCTGTGGTTTTGTGTTAGTGTGAGATGTGGGTGGATGTGTCACATCTGTCCATTCCAACCTCTGTAGGTGGTCATGGGGATACATCAAGGCATGTAAAGGGCCAGGTGGCAGGCAGTGAAAACCAAGCACAGCCAGGGGAGCCTGCCAGCTGGGGTGGAAGCCCCGCCCCAGACATACTCTTTCTTCCGGGCTGATTTCCGCTTCTCTTCATTGACCTCATGGTTGGCATCCCGGAGCTTGACCTCACGATCTGAAAGGCTTGCTGGGATGATGTCCAGCTCTAGGTCCTTGTTATCCTGCACAGAGAGATCACAAGGGTCACCTTAGAGATGCTTGGGGAAAGGAGCTCCCCGGAGCTGGGGGAGGTGGTGAAGGGGAAAAACAGAGAAAGGTGAAATGGAGAAGGATGAGAAGATGGGCAATCCCACTGCCCGCCACCTGCAAGCACTTTTCTTCATGGGATAATCTTTTTCTCAAATAAGAAAAGTATAAAATGTTCAGTTATATAGGCTCAGGGCTAATATCTACAACAAAGAAAATGAATAAACACATTTAATAATTAGTGTCACATTTCTCTAAGGACTTTGGTCCTGATTAGATACACCACACACACACATCCAAAATTGATTATTAACCATTAAAAAAGATGTGAAACAGAAATAAAGACATAAGTTTTCATTGGTCAAGGGAAAACATTAAAAGTAGATATTTTTATTTAAACAAGCAATTTTTCTTAGAAATAGAAAGCTAAATGATAGAACAATTACTGAACTTACTAACTGCCCATCCCTGCTTATTTCAACTACTGTTTGGTATTTATACAGGATGAAAACTCCTAGGGAAAAAAATCTCACAGGTTAAAGCCTAGCAGAGACATTAATTCCCCCAATTTTAGTGGTCTGATGACTTTATTCTCTGGTCTGCTCTGCTTCAGGGCATGGGCCTATTTGAAGATTTAAGAATTAGAAATCCTCAGATTAAATGCCAGCCTGTATTTAGCTCTTAATTCATAGGTTACTGACCCCTATTATAAAGAAGAGATTAAAAGTCAATCTTCCTTTGATTCCTGGCAAATAGTATCTCTTTTCAGTTGAAATGTCAAATAGACTTTACACAAATTGCATCCCTTATTCTTGGATGAGCATTATTATACATGCTGGGGACTCTAATCATTTGCTGATTAACGTAATTGGGTGGAAGAGAGTCCTGATGAAGCCAAGATAACGGGTTTAATCCTCAAAGTCAACAGTTATCTCCTATAGCCATTGGTCCTCCAACTGTCCAGCCAGTCTCGCTATATGTAACCAAGGCATGGGGGGGCTGGAGGCCAAGCTTCAGCAAGACTCAGCCCACCATGAGAAAACCACACAAAGCAAGGGCTCTGGAGGTCAACAGCTCGGGAAGAGGCCTCTGTAAACCCAGCTCCCTCCCATGGGGATGGGCAGCAGCACTGAGGTCGTCAGAAGGGAGGCTGTCCCAGACGGACCGCCCCACACCTACCTCTGTGTTGACTCCTAGGGCTTTCTCCAGGGAGTACCGGTACTTTCCCATCCTCAAGGAGAAGTCTCTGTAATGCTTGTCCACCGTGGTCACCCATTTCCTGATCTCTGTGGCATGGATGTGGCCTTTTTCCACAAAGCTATCAGCCAGCTGAATCAGAAGCTTCACCTTCTCCTTTGTTTGCTGCCCCAAAAACGATGGTGGTAAGTTACTAGCTTACTTTTCCTCTCCTGGCCCTTCACCCCATCCCTCTTTCCTTCTCCGAGCAGCTATAGCTACCCCAGAGCCAAACAGTTGAAACCCCCTATGCTTCAGATCCTTCCCCCGTGAATCAGGAATCACAGCAGCACCTACATCACAGGGTTGCTGTGAGCACTGCCCAAGGTCCCAAGGTGGGATGTGTCCAGGACAAGGTACTCACAGCGAGAACTCCTAAGCAATAAACACTAGCCACAGGATGGTCACGGATGTAAGGCTCTCTTATGTTAATACAGTATTTCATCAATTTCCAGAGTATGTTAATGTCACATCTGAGACTCCTTTGAGCTTTAAAGCAACCCCAGGAGGCAGGTGGAGGGAGGTGGTGTGGGTCTCTTTGAACTACAGACTGTAAAAGCTGAGGCTTAGAGAGACCTAGGGTTTCTCCAAGTTCACACAATCTGTAAGTGACAGAGCCTGTTTGTCTCTGGCCCATAGTTTCTTGGTCTCTCCCTTCACTGGACTGGCTTGAAGAAGCCTCTCTAAACATTGGAGAATTGGCACTTCCAGGATCTAAATAAATCTAACCAGTAGATTTAAGAGTAAATCTGTCCCTTTTACCACCAGGAAGTGTGTGTGTGTGTGTGTGTGTGTGTGTGTGTGAGAGAGAGAGAGAGAGATGTGAATGAAGCTAACATCCATCACAGGGCTAAGTGGGTTAATTTCATTTCTAATAGGAGTGTGTTCAACACCTACTCTGTCTACACCGCTGTGCAGAGGGCTGTGAGGAGAGATTTGGAGGGTAAACAAAAGAAGAGATAGTCATTTCCCCTGGATAGTCTCCATCTCTAGAGGAACAGATTTTCACACCCAGTGGTTAAAGAACTCAGGGCACTATATAATTGAAGGTCAAAATAAGAAGTATGTACAGTTAACACTGCAGGAATTTTCAAACAGGAGAGGAATGAAGGTGGGCTGGCAGGGGCAGGAAAGGTCTTATGAGGGAGGTGGGATGTACAGTGGGTGATAGGGAGATGGAAGGGCTATTCCAACAAGCAAACGCTTGTTCATTTTTTATCTTATGTTTGGGTTTTGAAACTCTACACTTAATCTTAGCCAAAAGGCTGAGAAGCGATGGGTTTTGAAACTCTAAAACATATCAGAAAAGTCTGATTGATTTTAAGAGAATTCTGAGAGGTCATCTTTCACCTTTTCAACTGGGGGAGAGTAGATCCAAGGTTTGGATCATGCTACAACCTGGATGACTGAGGGAAACTGAGGCAGAGTATCACTGGCACGACAGCAGAACAGAGAGAAGAGCCTTTCTTTCTTCATGTCACCACCCTCACCCTGACATTCCCAGGCTCATCTACAGCTCCTCCCATGAGAGACCGACCCTCTCAAGAAATGCCATAGGAAGAGAGCTCCTGGCCAGAGAGGCACGCGGGCAGGACGTGGCCACCACAAAGCCAGGGGTCTGGCTCTCCAGCAACTCACTCAACACGCCTGAGCCCTTCTAGTCTCAGGACAGTGGGCTGGTCCCCAAGGCTGGGAGACAAGGGGCCAGAGGGGCTTTGGTATAAAGAAAAGAAGCTGGTTATGAGGTCAGGAGAAACACCTCCTTAACTATGAAAAGGCAAAGAACAATAGCACTAGGAATCAGTTAAGAAAAGATACCTGGTATTCCAGGGGCTTCTATCTTACAGCATTTAGGGCTTCCCCCACCTCACCCCTCAATAAAAACCCAATTTTTCTCTGGTTTGGTATTTACTAAAAACAGAGATTAATTTTTGCAGCTATAATCAAGAAATCCATCATTAGGAGTTCCCATTGTGGCTCAGTGGCTTCATCTTTGTGAGGATGTGGGTTCCACCCCTGGCCTTGTGCATGGTTTAAGGATCTGGCGTTGCTGTGGCTGTAGCATAGGTCACAGCTGCAGCCCTGATTCAACACCTAGCTGCAGGTGAGACCATAAAAAGGAAAAAAAAAATCCATCTTTATATAAAAGTCTTGGAAATACATATATATTCTCTGCTCTTGGTCAAGAGACTTGAGCAAGAGATGGGAGTGTTATTAGCCAACTGGTAGCAGCAATCCTACCAGAACAGCCCTATCGAGGAAATTACAACCTGAAGCATTAAAACTCTGCTTCAGAGTCCACGAGGAGAATGGCTTGTGAGTGACAGCATGCCAGGTATGTGTGGAACCCAGAAAAGCAAAAGGAGCAGCACAGACAAGCCCTTCCCCATGTGGTCTCACCCGCCTCTGTGACTGTCTCCACTGCTCTCTGCGGCCCCTCAATTCCAGCCCTGCTGAACCTTACCTGCCCCGCCCCCTGCTGTGGTCAGAGGCTCCTCCTAGTCCCTACTTTCAAGCCTTTCCTCCCCACAATCAGAGGGAAGACACCCTTCCCAGTGTAACTTCCCCGTTGTTATTTATGCATCTTCCTCCCTAGACCATTCACTTCTAAGAAGTAAGCAAGATGCCTCATTCATTTGTATCTTTGATATCTAGCAGGCATACCATAAGTGTTGAATAAAAGGATGAGAGAGTAAATATTGTGCTTAGAGGTAAGTAAAGCTAGACCAACAAGAACTGAGGGAAGAATTTGATGAGAAGATTTAACCCATGAACTGGACCCCAGCCATGCCCACAGCCCCTGCTGAGCAGTCTGACATAACCTCTTACATGTGGGTGACTCTAGTGGCACCATGTGACCTGCCACATGCCTGGCCACTGCTGATGAAATGAGAGGTGAAACTTGTCCCACAAGGACAGCCTGTCGATATGCAGCCAGTGAATCCCAGGTGTCCTAGAGGCTCTGACTGAAGAGGGATGAGGGCAACATTCGGAGCCGATCAAGGTTTTTTTTCCTGGGGATGTGAATGTGGAGACAGGAACTGGGTAGCTGGTTGCAGAGCAGAAGTGAAAACAAGCAGCGGAGAGGAGAGAAAGGAAGCTGAATGACAGCAGTGGTGGGTACGTTCCCGGGTCCCTGTGACGAGTGGGCCAGGCAACGTAGCTGCTGAGACCCGGGTGATGCCCCAGTGTCCATCTCCAGAGGTGAGACTAGGCCACGTGTCTTGTTCTTCCCACTGGGCTGAGTCATTCAGCTTTGGCTGGGCTCCCGGGAGGTCCAGCCACATAGTTTCCATCTTCTTTATTTCTCCATACAGCCAGACACTATCTTTTCCCCTTTGTTAACTTAAGCTGGCTTGAAACTCAAATCTTGCCACCAAGAAGAGTGACTTTTATAGACTGACAGGTTGGAGGTCAGATGGTGGAGGTGCTTGCATGTTAGGTTCAGAAATGTGGACATGATTTTGTGGACAAAGAGAACCTCTGGGGAATAGAATTCATTTGGGCCTGAACATTTGGAACTGACATCTCACTTATCTTGGGCTTCTTGTGTCCCCTAAAGTCCATTTGTCCTTTCATTTTGAATTCTATGTTATCTACTGGAAAAGACAGTAGTTCCAATTTTCTATTTTTTATCTTCCTTCTTCTTCTTCTTTTTTTTTTTTTTTTTTTTTTGCCACACTTGTGGCATGTGGAAGTTCCTGGGCAAGGAACTGAACCTGTGCCACAGCAGTGACAACGTCAGATCCTTAACCTGCTGAGCCACCAGGGAACTCCGTTTCCTTCCTTCCTTTGATCAGTTAACATGATACCATCTTCCCCTACTCTGAATATAGTTTGTAAAAAGGCCTTTCAGTGTCTTTAGCGCATTTCACAAGTTCTTATGATTTAACTGTGATATAATTCTTATAATCTCATTACAAGCTTCCAAATGGCCTTTCATCGCTGATGTGCCTAGTACTCACTGATACATTCTTGGTAGGTATGGAATTACTGAGCTCCCTGTGTGGGTAAACAGTTTCTTGAGATACATCTTCATATTCATTCCATGGGAGGGAAGAGTCTGTCATTCGACGTGAAAAACTAAGCTTTTCAGAAATGTCTGTCACACATGAGCTATATTCCTCTTAAGAGTCTCAGCTATAGAAACATGCCCACCTTTTATCTGACCTGTTTAGATTCTATTTTTCTCATAGAAAGGGCCTCTCTGATAAGCCCAGTATTCTCTTTGCTGGCGATCTGAATTCCAAGACATAATTCAGTTCAGCTAAGGCTCCAGTCACTTTCATTATCACTTAATTCTCTTCTGTTAAGAAGAATTAGTCCAGTTTATCTCCTAGCTTCTTTTACTTTCAGAGATAACATTATCAGTTTAAAAAAGTATCTTCTCAACCTCATTACTCATTGAGAAATGCAAATAAAACCACAAGGAGATACCACTTCACACGCTCTAGCATGGCTCTACACAAAAGACAGTCGATAACCAGTGCTGGAGAGGGTGTGGAGAAATCAGAACTCTTATACAAGGCTGGTGGGAAAGGAAAACGGTGGAAATGGTTTGGAAAACAGTTTGGCATTTCCTCAAAACTTTAAACATAGAGTCGCCACAGGGCCCAGCCCAGTCATTCTACCCTCAGGTATGCACTTAAGAAAAATGAAAACATATGTTCACACCAAAACTTGTACACAAATGTTCACAGCAACACTGTTCCGAATAGCCAAAAACTGGAAACAATCCAAATGTCTATCTACTGATGAACGGACAAACAAAATGTGATATATCCATACAATGGACTAATATTCGGTCATATGAAGGAATGGTGTACCGATACATGCTACCACATGAATGAATCTTGTAAACAAGCTAAGTGAAAGAAGTCAGAAATAAAAGGCCTTGTAGTAGGAGATTCCATGATTCCATTTACATGAAGTGTCCAAAAGACAAATTCATAGAGACTGAAAGTAGACTAGAGGTTGTCAGACACAGAGGGGAGGTGAAAATGGGAGGGACTGCTGATGGATGTGGGCTTTATTCTGGGGTGATGAAAATGTTCTCGAACTAGAGAGTGACAGTGGTTTCACAGCCTTGTGAATGTATGAAAAACCACTGAAGAGAAAAAAGTGGAAAACAGAAGAATCTAAAATGCTTTTGCCATTAGAAGAAAGAGAGTTCTTCCAGATGCCAGGATGATTCAGCTTTCCTATCACCATGGGCCTTGACCCCTTATAAATTTTGAAACCTATAATAGGAAAATATCATTTGCATTCTTTCTTCTAACCGGATTGTCTACAGCATACCACAACAAGAAAATTTTGTTTTCCTCTTATTTTGGCCCCAGTTCTCGTTGTCTTATTTTTATTCTTACATTTGTGTATTGCTATAGAGAAAGTACCTTTTTATATTCAGGGGTTCTTCTACTTTATTTGTTTTCTCTGGAACAGCGTACAATAATTCAGTATACTCAACTATACTCTATTGTTCCTTTCAATCACGAGGTCCACTGTACTACTGTCTTGTGGTTTAAGGTCAATTTGGTTTCCATTTCAAATTCACTTTATTGGTTATAAAGATTGAAACCCAAGAGGGCTGCTTCTATGAAGTGACACTGGGGTGGGGCAGGAGGCTACTGCCTTTCATCAGAATCTCCCCAGCTGGATTTGTTATCGTGTAGATATTCTCAGAACGAATAGTCCTGAGATGAGGAAATGAGAGACGGGAGGATGAAATCCCATTAACAGAAATACTTAAGAGGGAAAGAGAACAGAGAGAGAGCCAAAGTAAAAGAATCATATTAAACAGAGATTTGGGGAGGAAGGTTGTTGAAATCTACCCAAACTTCTTTTTCCTTATGTTTTCAAATATTGGTAGCCTCCCTTCAATGCTTAAGATACAGTCAGGGAAGTGAATACAGCGTGGTCCTTGTCCTTTGGGATCTTGCTGGCTCGTACAGGAGACAATGCTGCACACACATTACTGGAGAACACGATGGTCCATGCCAAGTGCCTTACAGGTGATACGGACAACGGCTGCAATGCAGGGAGGGGCCAGGTCATATCCTAGCATGTAAGCAGGACCTCAGAGGAGGCGGCACTGACGTGACAAGGTGAGATCTTTTTAAAAACTACAAACTAGTGGGAAGGGAAGGCTATACTAAGCAGAGAAATAGAAAAGATAGACAGGCAAAAATGCAAATGATGTATCTCTCAGAGGGTAAGAACATGTATCCATTCAGCTGGCACATAAAAGTGAAGTCAGAAAGAGAAAGACAAATGCCATATGATTTCACTTATATCTGGAATCTAATATTTGGCACAAACAAAGGTTTCCACAGAAAAGAAAATCATGGACATGGAGAACAGATTTGTGGTTGCCAAGAGGGAGGAGGACTGGCAATTTGGGGTTAATAGATGCAAACTATAGCCTTTGGAATGGATAAGCAATGGGATCCTGCTGTATAGCACTGGGAACTATGTCTGGTCACTTGTGATGGAGCATGACAATGTGAGAAAAAAGAATGTACCCAGTATGTGTGACTGGGTCACCTTGCTGTGCAGCAGAAAATTGACAGAACACTGTAAATCAGCTATAATAGAAAAATAAAAATGACTATTAAAATTTACATAAACGAATAACTGAAGATACAGCTGGGCAGTAAGGTGGCATGGTTGTAGACATTGTTGAGTGTTAGCCTGAAGGCGCTGGAGAATCAGTAGAGCTCTTAAGCTGGGTGATACAATGACCAAAGTAGTATTTTAGGGATGAACACCAGTAAAGGGCAGGATGGACGGAAGGAAGGAAAGGCCAAAAGCATGGAACTTAATTCAAGTGATAACAGTGTCAGTAGAAAAGAGGAAGAAGATTGTACAGGAAGGATGAATTCAATGAGCTACATGATCCTCCACGTCTCTACTTTGGTGATGGACAGGCTCTGATTGTAGCAAGTTCTGGGTATCTGCTGTGATCCACCTTATGTGAGTATGAATACCAGTGAATCTATTCAGCCTATTAATGGTTCATTGCTGACACTCTTTGGAGAGGGGCAGAAGGATGCAAAGTGGGTCATTCAAAACCATTTTCACTTGGTGTTCCCGTCGTGGCGCAGTGGTTCACAGATCCGACTAGGAACCATGAGGTTGCGGGTTTGGTCCCTGGCCTTGCTCAGTGGGTTAAGGATCCAGTGTTGTCGTGAGCTGTGGTGTAGGGTGCAGATGCAGCTTGGATCCCATGTTGCTGTAGGCAGGTGGCTACAGCTCTGATTAGACCCCTAGCCTGGGAAACTCCATACGCTGCGGGAGTGGCCCAAGAAATGGCAAAAAGACAAAAACAAACAAACAAACAAAAAACCATTTTCATTTGGACTTGAAAAGAGTTCCGCACCCCTGCCACCTTCCTAGTGCTGTTTGCTCTAGTTGGTCTTGAAATGGATCTCTTATCTCAAATGGGTTGAAAAGGCCCCAAAGCTTACAAGCCACCCCCGCCCCCTGCCCCACTATCAAGAGTTCATAGTGTAGGATTCCCAAAGTGGATAACCATTTCTGAAATGTCAGCTAAGGGCCTAATTTTGTTGCAGCAAATTAGAGACTCTCCCTAGCATCGAAGAACCGATGGGAGAGACAGGCATGAATGTGCTCCCCCTTGACTCCCACAAAAGGAGCTCCCATCCTGGGAAGACCATCTGCCATGTGTGGAAGTGATGCCAAGGATGGCCCTCCACAGCATGCAGCCCAGAGTGAGGGATCAGGAGGCTACAAAGAGGGAACTGAGATAAGATTTCACTCAAACTCAAAGGTCCTCAGATTAAATCCTGGCTGGGAAAACAGAGGAAAATAAGACTCCCTCCTAGGACAGCATTCTCTGCCTCAGAGTGAATGGGGGTTTGAGGATGTGTGGTACAGGCACCAGTGCACATCCTGCTTCCCAGAGACCCCAGCCTGGCTCATTTGTAGGGCAAAGCCAGAGGGAAGTCATCAGCTCCAGAACCTGCTTTGTGAACTCACCCAGGGCCCCTGGCCCTTCCCATAAGCTGGGCTTCCCAAGGCATTCAAATTTCAAGAATGTGTGGCTGGGTGCAGATGTTCACACACACCAGGTACATTTCACGCGAACATTTTCCCCTGCCTTGTTTGATCTGAAAGAACATAGCAGATTCCAGAACCTGGAGCATGAGGATGACTCCTGTTTGGAAGCACGTGTATAGGAGCTGACTTCCTACATACAGAGACTCTACCCAGCAGTTGCAACGTTTTGGATGTTCAGGTTTCAGGGGAGGTGATCCTTCCCGTGCATCCTCCCCACTGCTGCTCTTGCCTCTGTAGTCAAGCATTTCTGGTCCAGAGGCTGTTCTCCCTCCCACAGTGTCAAACTGGCCAGACTGCAGGGTGCTGGGGATGGGGAGGACTCTGGGATGCTTCCTACCTTGGCAGGCACCCTGAACTCCCCATATTCTTTCAGCAGTTCCTGAGTCTCCTCTGTGGTCTCCCCGGTGGAGGTATGTGTTGAGAGGTAATATTCACCTGTTTCCTGGATCCAGTCTAGCGCCTGTGGGAGGAAATGAACGAACCCCTGAGTGGCCCCCAAAGCCAGCTGTTAGTAGGAAAACATGCCATGCTCCTAGGTAAATGTTTGTGGTTTCACACAACATGATGGAACCAGGAAATGCTGGCAGGATTCATTCAGCACGTAGCTTGGAAGGTGACTTTACGAATGTGCCCTCCCCGTTAGATATGGAACACCCCGCCCGCAAAGAAAGGGTCTTGCCCATTAGACTGGGGACTCATCTAGGCTAGGCCCAGTGTCACCCATGAGTTAGGGGCAATCTTCCCTGAGCATCTCTTCCTAACTCCTGGTACCAAAGTCTGAAGAGAGTGCTTGGTGAAGGCTGAACGGCTGGAGCCTGTCTTCTGCTTTCTTCATCCCTGCCTCCCCACCATCTCTGCTCTGACTGATGCTATGGCCCTCTTCTGGAATGTCCCAAGTTTTGGTCATTTGGGCCTCTGTATGGTCTCTAAAACATAGGTGAAACCAAGGAAAGCTCTCAACATACCTGCTTAGCGCTTCGCTCGAATACCACGTATTGCTGGCACTGGTCTAACCGCCGCTTCTTCAAGGTCCAGAAGTGCAGGACACGGTTCTCCCTCTGTAACAGCTCACTCAGGATGGCTGCAAGGCAGAGAGATGGGCACTGGTCACAGCAAGTCCCTGAACAAATCTGACCAGCTGCTTTGGCCTAACATCTGAGGCCCCGGATAAGTGCAACCTTCGAGCCTCCCTATAGGACTAATTGAGGCACCAGAAGCAAGGGAATAATAGCTTGGTCCATAGAGAATTTGCCAGAGGAGAGAAAGATCAGGGAGACGGGGGGAGGCCCTGTTGATGAGGGGAAGAGGATGACCCTGATTTTCTTCACACTAAAGCTAGTCCTTGATGATAAGAGACTTTGGGAAGTATCGGTCCAGAAAACAATAACTCAACTGGCCCCTTGGAGCCTATGAAGAGCGAATGGACTGGACAGGAATCCCAGCCACTCTCGAGGGGTTCTAAGAGAGTGCTGGAAGGCAACAGTGGCATCAGGACAGGGGAAACTGCCATACTCTCTGCCCTATACAAGAGGCTGTAGAGCCTAAATTTTAAATTGTGGGTACAGGGAAGCTGTGTTGGAATCATATTATCATGGAATCATATTTTTGGGCCCAAACGCCCATACTGGTTTAGAACTGATCATAAGAAAAGCTCAGGAGTTCCTGTGGTGGCACAGCGGAAACGAATCCGACTAGGAACCATGAGGTTGCGGGTTCGATCCCTGGCCTCGCTCAATGGGTTAAGGATCCAGCGTTGCCATGAGCTGTGGTGTAGGTCACAGACACAGCTTGGATCAGGCGTGGCTGTGGTGTAGGCCGGAGGCTACAGCTCTGATTCAACCCCTAGCCTGGGAACCTCCACATGCTGCGGGAGCAGCCCTAGAAAAGGCAAAAACACACACACAAAAGAAAAAGGCTCAGAGCTATTCCCGTGTTATCTCTAATGATGGTGAGTGTGAGGACATACATAAGGCATGGAGCACACGGCCACATACCGCAGGCGTTCATCCATGACATCTCCCTCCCCTACTTCTCCTGCTGTTCCAGAAGCAGCTGGCTACCTGGATAGATTTCCTATGTGTTTAACAGTATGCGCTAAGCGTGAAGCAATCAAATTTATTTTGCACTGCTTGCCTCCTGCTAACTATACTAAATGCTAATATAATACACAATGATGCTATGAAAAATGAACACTTATTGAGTACTCACTATGTGGCAGGCACATATTTTCACAGCACCCCAGGATTCATGTACCATTATTATCTCCACTCTCCAGATGAAGAAACTAGGGCTTAGAGAGACTAGGTAATTTTTCCAGGATCATTTGGATAGAAAGGGGTGGGGCTGTTAGACTTCTAAGCCTGAATCCTTAGTCACTTTGGTCTCCTGGGTTACTGTGGCTGAAAAGCATAAGTTACTGTGAACTACAAAAGGGCATGAACCAAATTGCAGTGCTTTTACTTAGGTTTTTGTTGTTGTTGACACTATGTACTTTTAATGCCCCATGGAATTCTGGCTCTCTAAGGACAGAATCTCTCTCTCCTCCCTTAGCTCTCAGCCTCCCATTATTCAGCTCTCCCTGTATCTATGCCCTTATCATGGAACTTCTTAGTTCCTTCCCAAAGAGACAAAGTATATTTCCTCACCCTTCCCCCACTCCTCCCTCCCCATCTTGTGCTCAGTCATGTGACTGGCTTTGGCAAATGGGTTGTTAATAGATAGGACACAGGTAGGGGCTTGAAGTGTGCTTGTGCATTTGACTTTGCCCCATGTACCTCTGTCATCACCACTATAAGACGTTCTCCTGGGTAACCACTGTCCCTTCAACCAGGGTCCCAGAATTAATCTGCAAGGAGCGCATAAGAAGTCACTCTGTAGTGAAGGGGCCAAACCAGCCACGTCTTCAGTGTCAAGCAGAACCGCGTAGCTGAGCCAGCCAAGACAACTGGTTCCCAGACAATGCAGTCACTTGAACAATAAATGCTTACAACTGTAGGCCACTGAACTCTTTGGGTTGTTATGCAACAATTATTGCTCCTTGGTGGCTTAGCAGGTTAAGGTCCGGTGGTCTCACTGCTGCAGCTTGGGTCACTGCTGTGGCATGGATTTGATCCCTGGCCTGGAAATTTCCATGTGCCATGCGCCACCCCCCCCCCCAAAAAGTGGCACTGGTTTTGGGTCCAGGCAGCAGGTGGAAAGGAAATAGACATAGGAAGATTGTAGGTCCCCGCTCAAGTGGAAGCTTCAAATGGGCAAAATCAGTGAAAGTCTGTGTTTCCTTGAGTCTTTCCCTACTAGTCAGAGCTTTGTTCACTGAACTTTGTTTCCTCTATGGTGGCTGAGGGAATCAACCCAGATCAGGTGAAAATTCCTAATGAGTTTCTGGTCTCATTTTTGCTCCTTCTTGAAAGCTTTTCTGTGGGTAAACCCTGCCTTGGCCCCATAAGGGTGCAGCACATGCCGCTTTCTCAGGGTGGCCGTCACCTGGCACACTGGGGAGGAGGTGGGATGTGTGCCACTGGCCTCACCCAAGCCGCCACCTGCATTCGGATGTCAGAACATATGCTTTGAAAAAGATGCAGGAAGGTGACATGTCTGCCACCCACAGGGCCCCTGGACCACAAACTAGGTAGAACATCTGGAAAAGGAATCCTGTTTCCTGGTTCTCTGTAGGCAACATTGATTCCTAAGTTTAATTCTTCCCAGTGGCCTCTGATCTGCCCACCTCCTGAGCTCTCTGAGCAAGAGAGAGGCTCTTACTGAAAGAGATCAGCGCCTCCCACTGTCCCCACCACAGTTTCCAGGCCTGTCCCCATGCCTCACTCCAGGTCTGTGTCGTTTCCCTCCCCAGCTTTGGTCTCCGGGGTTGTATTTCTCTGCTGTGTCAAGATGACATTGGTGAAATTCCTCACCCACTCAAAGGCTAATTTCTGCAAGGTCCAGAGTAAGCAATTCCACCGATAATCATTTAAGCTTATTGTGGTTGGTCAGCTAATGAGCAGTTTTAAAGGTTACCGATTTTTTTTATACAATTATAGATTTTATAGAATTCAGAGAAATATTAAAGATTATCTAAACCACTATTTTTCTAAACTTTATATGCACAAAAATCGCTTGGTTGGGGTGGGATGGAGGAGCTCTTGCCAAAATCCAGATTTTGACTTGGTAGATTTAAGTGGGCCTAATACTGTGTTTCTTATAAGCTCCCAAGTGATGTCGATGCTTCTGGTCTGAGGATTGTATTTTTAATTGTTAATGTTTTTATTTTTATTAAATTTTATTTTTAATAATCAATAAAATATTTTAAAAATAATTTAAAAATAATTTTTAATATACTTTTAATACAAATTTTAATTTTTTAATTAAAAAATGCAGAATTCCCATTGTGGCTCAGCAGGTTAAGGACATGACATTGTCTCTGTGAGGATGTGGGTTCGATTCCAGGCTTCACACAGTGGGTTAAGCGTCAGATTTGGCATTGCTGTGGCTGTGGTGTAGGCTGGCAGCTGCAGCTCCGATTCTACCCCTAGCCTGGGAACTTCCATATGCTGCAGGTGCGGCTGTAAAAAGAAAAAAGAAAATTGAAATTTTTAAAGCTTAACCAATATGCAATAAAACCAGGGTTAGAATGCAGTTTGATGTTTCTCAGTCTATGTCTCCTTCCCAGGCTATAAGATACCTCAGTCTTACACTGTTCAATATATTAGTCACATTTCACTAATACATTTAAATTAATTGATAGTCAATGGAAGTTAACATTTAGTTCCTCGGTCGCATTAGGCACATTTCAAATGCTCAGCAGCCACACGTGACTAGCAGCTATGATACTGCCCAGCATAGAAATGTATAAATAGACCACTTGTTATTTCAGAAAATTCCATTAGTGCTGCTCTAGACTCTAAAAGCGAAAGTTTGGGGGAAATTTTATCATCATTTTTCCATTCCAAATCTTGCTGCTTGATGAATGGCCACTGCCCTAAATCCCACATCACACTTTTTTCCTATTGAAGAAGAACCAGGAGACGTGAGGTTGCGTGAAGAGCAGGTATGCAGGCTCTGGCCCGTGTGGCTGAAGTGGCTTGAGGCTGGCAGGGTTCAGACTGACCTTTCACTTGCTGCTCAGGTCCTCGGGTGTGGCTGGCGGCACTGGGCATGCTGACGTTGTTCCTGTGGATGTACTTGAGAAAGACCTCAGCGTTCCGCCGCGCCAGGGTGCAAGCCTGAGAGAGACAAGGTGTGAAGCCCCACGTGTCAGTCCCGGTCTAGCGGGGGGTGTGATCTAAGACACTGGAGAAGGACTGTCGGTGGTGGGGTTTCTGGGGCTCTGTGGGAGCCCACCTTTGGTTTGTGGACACTCCAATTCCAATGCAAGGCTCACTCTTTTACCGAGTCCAGAAAAGTCCCCTGTGCCTCTCCCCTTTCTCTCACAGCCAAACCCCAGAAATGAGCCACCCCTTGACAACTACATGTGGATTCAGCATGACTAGCGTTTACCCCCAGGCTGGTTCCCTCTGCCACCAGAAGGCCTTGGATGTGACCACTGGTATAAGTGGTATGTGACCACGTGAACATTAGCTTACGTTAGACTTGAGAAGACAGGCTGAGTAATCGAACCTGTTGATTGCAAATCTAAATGGAAATTACATTTTAAAAACGTCTGTCAGACACACAGACATAGAGAACAGACTTGTGGTTGCCAAAGGGGGAGGTGGAGGGGGAGGGAGTGGGATGGACGGGGAGTTTGGGGTTAGTAGACGCCAATTACATTGAGAATGGATAAGCAAGGAGGTCCTGCTGTACAGCACGGGGAGCTATATCCAGTCTCTTGGGATAGACCATGATGGAAGATAATTTAAGAAAGGGAATGTAGATACATGTATGACTGGATCACTTCCTATATAGCAGAAACTGGAACACCACTGTAAATCAAATATGCTTTAATTAAAAAAAAACCTTATTTGTCCATCAAACCCATCAAACCCTTCCTGTACGACGCTAATAAACATCCTATTGCTGGGAAATATCTATCGTGTAAAGTAGTAAGCGCCACTGTACCACCCTCTTAAGACTCACAAGAGGAGTGGGTGGCAGAGAGGACAGGTCTGTCCCATGCTGTTGTATCCAGGGAGCAGGCAGAAGCCCAGCAAGGACAGGGGTCATGAAGCAAGTCAGGGCTAGAATTTACATCTACTGACAGAGTTCTTCTAGTTTCTCTCAAGGCCAGAGATTTTCTGAATTTCTTTAAAAGCAGTATTTTTCCTAAAGTAATACATGCAAGTCCGTTAATTTTCCACAGTTTTCAGAATTAAATCATCTCTAGGCAAAACTGTTAACTTTTAAACCTTCTTACACTTAGCATCTGATTCTACAAATTACATGGTAAAAAGTTCTTTTAAATGTTGCATTAGCAACAGCAGCTTCTGGGGGCTCTTGTGAAAAAGGGCTAGTGGGTCCTTCCACTCTGAAGCCCATGAATTTAACAGCTGGACAGTGGTCCAAAGCCAAGGAATCCAAAATAGATTGACTGATGCATATCAATGGAGTGCTCCATCTCCCATCCCTTGGGTTTGTAATCCCACAACAATAGGGAATTTCTCAACTGTGGTTTTAGGCGCATGTGGAAAACATCAGACCAGAACATTTTTTTTTTCCTTCTTCAAAAGAAATATTTAATTTTATAAAGAAATACCCTTATACCTCTATTTAAAACCTTTGATATGCTTTACTTAATTGTTTTGTCTTAAACTTTGTTTTAGCATAGGCAAGACTTTTTAAATCACCTTAAACCCTATATGGAAGACTTTCTATTTAATCTGATTAGTCAGAGCTGATTACTAAGGGCTCTGATCAAATGCAGGTGCAGACTCCAGATGGACCGGAGGAGGGCAGGGGAAGGCCGCCTTCAAAAAAGAAGAGAAACAAAACTCAAAGAGGTGGTCAAGTAGAGAAAATCCCTAATAAAGGCAGTTAATTACAGAATTGTAGAGAATCGGGGGCAACATGTCAGGGTATAAAAATTCTCTTTTGTGCTTTCAGAAACGTGAAAGACAGCAGAACACGAAAGCAAGGAATTCGAGAGTAAATGGAATTTTAGATAAGTTTTAGCACAGAAGACTGTGTCACAGAGATCAAAGGCAGGAGGAAAGAAGCTTAGGAGGACACCCCACACCAGCTGAAAGCTATTCAGAGCAGGCCTGTGCTTCCTCCCAGCAAGCTAGGGCTCTGGTAACAACAAAACACACAAAAGAAGGCGTTTCTCTCTTCCTGCAGCAGAATAAACACTGTTATGTTTATTGGCAATTAATAATTGTCAGACTGATAAGTAAATGTCTAATTTTATTTCTTTAATTCTTGCCCTAAATTTGCATCATCCACTTATAAAAGATACAGCTTAATAGTTTTGTTTTCTAAGTTTATATATTTCAATTAAAATACTTTCATAGACAAAACAGAACTGAGTGAAAGTATGGCACTTTTCTCAGTTAATATCAATGGGCTATCAAGATAACTGTATGTGAAACCAATAGAAATGGTGTATCCTAATTGCCTAATTATACAAAAAGGGCCAAGAGACATAAAGAACATTTGAAATGTAACCTTTCCACCTTTCAAATTAACCAGCCAATATCCTCTCTACAAATGCCTTACTTTAGATGAGAAGTTAGGAAAACAGGAATATGGGAAGCCTACATGAAGCAGGCAGTGGGGAGGAAGGGTTTGGGGGGAGAGAGGGAGAGAGAGGAAGGGGGAGGGGAGGGAGAAAAGGAGGAGGAAAAGGGGGAGACAGTAGGTGGAAAAACAAGGCCAAAGCGCCAGACCTTAGATGACAATGTGCTCTGACCTTAAGAAAGGCCTCCTTTTGTTCCAGATGTTTACTGATGAGTGGAATGACATGGTCCATCTCTGCCGCTGGCCCCAATTTATCTCGTCCACCACACCAGTCCTCATCTCTCCGGTATTCTTGTTCTAAGCTCTCCAGGACACTACAGACCTAATGAATCATGGAGGAAAAGACTCAGTCGATTAATCATTTAAGAAGTATTTCATGAGGCCCTTCAGCCAAGGGCACCCCCATCCCAGCACAGGTCACATTTTTCATTCAAGATTCAATTTGTAGACTTAGATGCGTAGCACCCCTGAGACATCTGAGAGAAGTGGGAATCCAGCGTCTGGAGCTTTGGAGACAGATTACAACTGAGATGAGGATTTGGGAATCATCCCGTGATGGCTGATGGTGGATGGGGGTGGACTCCATCACCTAGGGACAGTATGCAGAGTAAGACAGGCAGAGAGTCTAGTAACTTGAGTTTCAAAGTGTTTTTATAGATTATACTGCTATAAACTTTCAATATGTCTATGTATTAGGCAGAACAGGAAAAGGAGGTTTGGAGAAGATAACTTGGGTTCCCAACCATCTGTACTTGTCCTGCAGGAAATAGCCTCGAGCAGAGGTAAAGGAGGAAGTCACCCATGTCATGTGACTTAGAGCCACAAATGAGTATTATCTTTCCCTTCTCAGCAAAAATGTCTCAAGGCGCTACCATAAGGCAATGACATCTCCAGGCCTGCTAGTGCAGAAATGTCATTTCCCTCAGAGGGACAACACATTTGGGTTAACCTCAAAGACAGTGAAGTAATTTTTCAGTTCTAAAATTGCTGAGAGGCCATGCTCTAAGTGGCCTTATAAATGAACCCAAAAGACCAAAAGCATTTCCAGTGGGGCTTGGAGTGCAAGTTCGGTTGGGTGCATCACTGGCAGATCCTGGGCAGCCTAGCATCGGGGCCTAGGGAAGGATACAGAAAACATAAACTCCTCCTATACTTTATTTCTCTAGGCTGTGGTGACTTGCTGGGCTATGGCAGCAGGGGAGGATAGGTCTAACTAATATCCTTGGCTTCCTCTGTCTGAGAAAGTCATCCCTTTTGGTGAAGGGTGTGATGTTGGATAGGATGCTTTTTGAGTTAAGAACTGAACTGAAAAGGAAGCTGCAAGATGTCCCAGACAGAACACCTCCCAGCCAACATGCTTCCCATGTCAGAGAAGGCCTGTCCTTGAGCTCTAGCTGGATTCTTCAGCACCACACAGCTCTCCTGATGCAGGGAGTCAAAACATGCAAGAGGCTCAGGTCTTGAAAGAAAACAGATCATACACACGCAAAAACTTTGAGAAAAAGAGTACTTGACATGTGCCCCATGACAGTACTGGACTTAAAACCAGTCGATTTGGGAGCTAGAAGAAATGGAAAGATTACCCAGCATGTCCTTTAATTTAACAGGTAAAAGATCAGAAATCTAGAGAGATAAAGCAAACTTTGGCAAGGTCAGCTCAGTGTCAAATTTCCTGACTATTAATCTAGTGCTCTGTCCCCTTCAGCATCTTTAATATCAAATTAAAATCTGTATGTGATGTTAAGACAGGATTAAGTCTCACTTTTTTTTTCATATGGATATTCACTTTCCAGCACCATTTGCTGAAGACACTTTATTTTTTGAATTGCTTTGTATATACGTGAGTCTGCTTTTGGAACCTCTATTCTGTCCCATTGTGTCTCTTCTTACACCAATACTGTTCTGTCTCAATCACTGCTTTAGAGTAAATCTTAAAATCAGGTAGTGTAACCCCTCCAACTTGGTTCTTCCTTTTAGGACTGTTTCAGCTATTCTAGGTTCTTCGCATGTCCATGTAAATCTTAGAATCCACATTATCGATTTCCACCAAAAAAAAAAAAAAAAAAAGCTTGCTGGGATGTGATTGGGATGTGTTGAATTTATAGATCAACTGGGGAAGCTTTTTATCATGTTAGTCTGAGGGCGTCGAAGGCAATATTTCTCTGAAACACTGGCAAGAGGACTGAGAAGGTGTGGGGATGGAGGCTGGCAGCAGGGCCCTGACAAACATGTTGCATTTGCTCTGGTACAGACTTTCCCATGGTCCCTGTAAGTCACCCAGAGAAGAACGCTTCTCTGATCTATTTCTGCCAGAAAATGATTCCAGTGAGGAAAGTACTTTACAGTGAACAAAATTAATCCTGTCTTAAACATCTACTTTATGAAAAGAATTCCCTAACAGTACCTAAATCATTTAAAAACCCTCTTAGCCCTTGTGCATATGGCTGTTCAGATGTACTTGTAATGGGTTTGCATCTTTATGGCCCTTCTGTGTGTATCTCCTGCCTTTTCTCCCACAGCTGCACCATCCTATCTGTTAGGCTCATAGTTTTCCGGTGACAGAGCATGGGGTTTCCTCTCTTAGACTGGGAACCCCATGAGGAAAAGAGCTATATGTTTTTCAAGCAGTGCATAGTCTAATCTACCTGACTGTGGTAGATTAGATTGTGTTCAGCAAATTGTCACTCTCCTCTCTCAATCTTCATAGGAGGCATACACTTCTTTGCTTCACTGAAACTGGCTTGGCCACAGGACTTGTTTTGGCCAAAAAGATGTTAGAGCACGTGACACTTGCAGACTTGAAATGCACTTGCACAGGAGAACTGGGGCTCTTGCACTCTTGCCTTTCATTGTAAATGTGCCTTAAGTAGCTGCTGGTCAAGAATGAGGAGAAATGTAGAAACAGATCTAGATCCAATCTATAGCTTAAAGCCTAGTTCTACCAACCTCAGCCAAGATCAGCTAACTCCAGATACTTAGGCGAAAAATAAATGCTTATTTTATACCACTGGGTTTTTGGGGTGATTTGTTATGCAGCATTATTGTGGCAATAGCTAACTGGTACACTACCCAAATCTAGCATTCAGCATACACACACCCAATTTCTACTTTGAGTTCCAATGAGTTTGAGAAATGTATATGAAACAAATCACATGGTCCACTCCTCTAATGGAAAGTATGATAAGGAGAAAAACTGATGGTATTTCCACAAATCATTCTTCTCTTCTCAAAGGCTGGCACCGAGAGAATTGGCTTCTTGCCAAGGTAGATCCTGCAGATGTGTGGCAGAGAACAGCCCTCTGCCAGTCTCAGCCCCTCCCTCACCTGCTCAGAAGTTTTGTAAAAGGCCACCGAGGCATTGACCAGTTTCAGCCGGTCTTCCATCTTCAGCATGAGCTGCTGCCAGTGGAGGGCCACCTTCTCGGCACATTCCCGGATGGCATCTGCGTCGTAGTGGCCGGCCTGCAGCAGTGCCTCAGCTTTCTGCTGTACCTGCAGGGCACTCTGGTGCGTCTTCTGCAAGGAAGTGGCATGAAAGAGGGACTGGGCACAAGGGGAGGAGAGAGAGGTCCGTGGGAACGACCCAGGCGTGGTACGGGAGGGGGTGGAGTGAGGCGTGAGTGGAAAGATGCAGAAAAGTTAAAGAGCTTTAAATGATGGATTCAAACATGTTGTCATCATTGTTTTTAAAACATATTTTAAAAAAGGATATCATGCATTTTCATTAACTAATTGCTCAGATCCCTAAACTGGCCCCCACTCCTTTTTCTTCTACTTGAGTTACTCTGCTGTTTCAAAGACATTTCAGTTTCTGTGCTAAAGAAACGCAGTTGTGCATAAATCTGCTTCCTGATTGATTCATACCTTCATTAAATTTCCTTTCCAAATCTAATCATAAAATTATTCTGCATGAGTTTTCAAAGGAGGGTAGTCCCATCTTACAGGTCAAAAAAACACTGCATGTAAAAATATCCCCAATGTAACACCAATCTCAACCCACAATGCAATCATTTCATACATGAATGATCAGCTTTAAAAAGGATTCCAGTAGAAGGAAGACATTTGGCAGGTTAATAAAGAAGAGTAGCATCTCACACCATCTCTTGGTTACCCAGGGAACAGAACAATACAGAGGATAACTCAGCTCAACGCATAACCCCTCAAAACTACATGATTTATGTCCACCCTTAGAATAATCTATATTGTAGAAGGCTGATTTTCTTATGCAGCCTAAGTGTGGTCTGCATCCTTAGAGTTCACATTAACTATAGGAAGTGGGGAGAATAGGTTGGGTAACTGGGCAGCAGGGAGAGAGCCAAGTGGGATTAAAATTTACTAAAATAAAGGGTCATGTGGATGAGCCATAAGACTGCACAGTGCTAGTATTACTGAACCTCAGCTGCTGGGGTCATTTCACCTCAATGGCAGAGTACTAATCTGGCCTCTGCACTTTCAGGAAAGTATAGCTTAACTGGCAATGGAAAAGGGCAGCTAGAAGCCTGGTTCCTTACTCCAGAATGATTTCTGCCCTTCTTGGGCAGCAGTGCCAGGACAGTTCCCCAGGGCAAATCCACTCAGCATGGCCTGTGTGTGAGCACAGACCCCCCTTTTCACCCCTACCTCCCCCTTCACCTTCCCCCAGACAGCAGTCTACACAGCCCCATTCCTTTTCCGCAGCCTATCGACCACCTCCTGGCTTCCCTCCCCCATGGCCCTGAGTCTATCCTCAGTGTGAGCTCTGCCAGCATGACCTCCTCTAGCAACCTAGACTCCAGTATTTGCTTGCTTTGCGCTGTGCCAGCCTTCCATCCTGATGACCACATGCGTGTCTGGGTTCCTAACTGCTCGATGAAGTTCGGAACAGTAAACCAATGGGCCCAATTGTCTACTACAAATCCCTCATTTCTTTCTCTGTTTTACTTATTGGTACGATTTTCTTTTCCTGTCTCCTAAATGGAGAGGTACCCTGAGGTCCATTCTTGGTTTGTGTTCACTTCTATAGAGTTCTCAACTATTGCCTTGGCTTCTATCATCTCTACCTTGTAAATGACTCTCCAATTTTCATCTCCCACCTGATAACTGGCCCTCATCTTTGTCTGTGGCTCTGAGGGTGAGCTGCCTGCTTTGCCTCCCACATAGGTCAGTAGCACTGACTCGGATGGCCTAGCCGCCTGCCCCATGTGGGTCACTTACAAAGATGCATTCTCAGTAGAAGTGAAAGTTCTTCCTGGACAGAGAAGGAACATTCACCAATGAATGGGAATGGCCTTCCTGCCCCGTCAGAGCCTCCACCTTCCTCCTGGACATCTGCTCAAGTTTCACATCTAAAACTAAATCTCTCCTCCCTCTAAAACAGCCTTTCCAGGGCAGCCAGCCATTCTATTGACAGTGTCCTCCTTGCTGCCACCTGGGATGACATTCTTGTCCTCACCCCTGCCTGCTGTTCCTCACCCTGAACTCCAGTCCAGTTCTCACCCTTTCATACCTAGGCTGCTGCAGAGGTTACCTAACTAGTCTTCTTGGCTTCCACTCTGACCCATCAAACCCATCCTTTACATTTTGGATGGTCTCTGTAATAGGAAGTGCATTGATTAAGTGAATTCTAACCTCCCTCCCAGTGGTAAAACTCTAAACATCACTCCTGTGTCTCAATTAAAATGCCTTCAGCGGTTTTCCCACTGCTGTGAATCAAGCCCAAACTTTAAAGGACGTCATTAAAAGCCCCTCACACTGTGGTTCCAATGACTTCTGTAACATTATCACCTGCCTCTTCCTTACAAAAACCATTTGCAAACACACCGTACACTTGCATCGCCATCATATTCTCCCTGCCTTTAAGGAACACCCTTTCGTCTCTTGTCATGAATGTTCCAGTCTCCCTTGGAGACTCAGCTCAGCTCTGGCCTCCTTCAAAGAGCCCGTTTTGGGTAGTCTGAGACTTCCTATAAACTACCCTCACCTGAATGCCTCTATCACTCATCCAACAGTTGGCTGATTTTCCTTACTGAGGCCGTGAAACTCTCAAAGCAAGAACTCTGTTGGGAGTTCCCATTGTGGCTCAGTGGGTTAGGAATCTGACTAGTATTCATGAGGACATAGAGTCTATCCCTGGCCTCGCTCAGTGGGTTAAGGATCTGGCGTTGCTCTGAGCTGTGGTGTAGGTTGCAGATGTGGCTCAGATCTTGCGTTGCTGTGGCTGTGGCGTAGGCCAGCAGTTGCAGCACTGATTCGATCCCTGGCCTGGGAACTTCCATATGCCACAAATGTGACTCCCCACCCCCCCAAAAAAAAGAAGGAGAGGGAGAATTCTCTTTAAAAAATCACTTTAATAGCTATCATTTAACCAGATGTATCCTCAGTGCAAGGCATTTTTTTCTAGTTCTCATGATACTACTGCAAGGTGGACATTATAATTCCCACTTCACAGATTAAGAAACTTAAAAAAAAAAAAAAAGGGAGTTCCCGTCGTGGTGCAGTGGTTAACGAATCCGACTAGGAACCATGAGGTTGCGGGTTCGATCCCTGCCCTTGCTCAGTGGGTGAACAATCCGGAGTTGCCATGAGCTGTGGTGTAGGTTGCAGAAGCGGCTCATCCCGCATTGCTGTGGCTCTGGTGTAGGCCAGCAGCTACAGCTTACAGCTCCTATTAGACCCCTAGCCTGCAAACCTCCATATGCTGCAGGAGTGGCCCAAGAAATGGCAAAAAGACGAAAACAAACAAACAAACAAAAAAACCTTGAGATTCAGGCTGGTTAAGTGACTTGCCCAAAAATGTATAATCTAGGAAGTGTTAAAACCAGGAATAAGACTCAGGTTTGACTTATCCTGAAATCTATGTCCTTTCCACTCTATCACAACTCATCACTTCATCTCTAGCAATTAGAATGGTATTTACAGTTTCTCATTCAAAGCAAAGGTTCATCAAATGAACATCCATCTTTATGATAATTATCTGATCTCTCCTCAATATAATTGTCATCATAAACCCATTATTATATCTTTTTCTGTGAGAGTGGAGGAGTAACTAATTTTCCTATAATTTGTGCTATGTAACAAACCCTCTTTCTTATTTTGAGACTCATTATTATCTAATAGTCCTGGGAGTCCCTTCTTCCCCATAATTTCCTAAATGATAAACTCTTATGCATATGACATAATCTCTGCTCTGTTAAGCTTGAGTCATTATTTGTGTTTATTTCTACTATTATCTAATCCTATTGAGTGCTGTATCTTTGATACATGGATTATCAAGGATGTTCATATTTAGTAGAAGGACATGAAAGAAAATTGAACCAAATCAACTGAATTTATTATTCAGTTTTAACTACTATTTTTGCTATAATGCTTACACTTAAAATGCATAAGAAGATTGAAAATAAAAATGGATTTCAAAACTCAAGCTTGTCTCTATGACATTCACAGTTCTTGAAGACATATCAGCCACAACATCTTGCAAACAATAACCTGGGTTTGTTGATAAAGCTATGTTTCTGGGTGCTGTGACTGCTCTCTACCCTGAACTGCTCTGGGGAAGTTTTTCTGAAACAAAGGCTACTTTAGGTAAATATTCTGACCTTTTTTTGTGTGACCAAGACCTTCAGACAGATGAGGCATCCAGGCCAGGGTAAGAAAACATCTTGGTTAGCCTGTGAGAGTTCTAGCATAGGCTGCTTTTCTGGCTTAGGTATTAGTAATTCCCTTCTTCACTCTTAAAAGTGTCTGAGTTTTCACAATAAATTGTATGATCATCTTACCTATAGCTATTTTATTTTCCCTTCTGGAGCCCAGGGTTTGTTTTCAGGGCCCAAGAAGTCAAATTATGTTCCCTATCAGTCATCACTGTAAAGGCTATAACTATCAAAATGGGTTAAATCAAACCAGACAAGTCAGATCCCCTTTCAAACTGCTTAATTCCTCCCTGGCATATTTCCCCCCCTGCAGACCCCGGTCTAAACTTACATATTCAGAGAGAAGCACAAGGCCACCTGGAGAAGGAGCCCATGTTGAGATTCCAGCGCCATTCTCTTCATGATTCTGGCCATGCTGCCAACCCTGCCTACTTTCTATTCCCAAGATCTCCCAGAAATCCTATCTGTTCTGCCACATCCTCTTGAGTCCATAGACCTAAACTCTACAGGGGTCTATGTCTCAACATCTATTCCAAGAATATTTGATCAAGTTGCATTCATGAAATTACAGAGACATGGATGAAGAGATGAATAGACAATTCAGTAAGGATGCAACAGCATCTAATACAAATGAGTACATGCTGCCTATGAAGTCATGTGGCATTTAGCCATTTCAACAGCACTGCTAATGCACTTACGCACAATTTTCTACTAGCTCACTGAGGTGCTCAAATGTGTCATGACACTTGATTTTACTTGCCCAGCGTTTGCTTAAGGGAGTAAAAATTTAATTACCTGACAGAGCAGGTAAACCTTCACATTTAAGATAAACAAGGAGGAGGTATGGCCAAGGGCTATCCTCTCTCTGCTAGGAGCCCTCCCAGCTTCATGCCATGCCTCCAGTGTGACTGCCCAACGTGCCTCTCTTCCATGTTGCCTCTCTATGGGGCCTTGACTACTGTGTGCCTGATTCTTGATTACAACCCCAATACTGATTTTTCCTTTACAAGGAATAGATCCTAATACTCTCATGCTTGGGCACACCAGTAAAATGCAACAGAGTGAGTTGATGACAATGAAACTTCTCTCCTCTGGCCAGTTCTTCCTTAGAAAATGATTTTCCCATACCATGTGTGTCATAGACAATCTATTTTAAAGTCTCAAACCTCAGACATGACTCTGGTACTAGCCAAGGTTCCTATATCGGGCGTCTTCTAAAAACATGCCATTTGTGTTAATGCTATGTTTTCACGTACAGGATAGCTTTTGGAAAAATTAAATGGTTAAAATCGATCAATGCTAGTTCAAAAATGGCTGGCAATTTTGGATCACTGAATTAAAGATACACTTATTGGCATGGACAGTTAAAATTTCAACATTGTGGTTTTTTAGAAGACCATACCTTTGCACTTCTTACACACTCAGAAGTGGGTTAAGTTTTATACTGAACCACAAGTAAGCGTTGTCTTTGAGGTTTTCACTCTTTATCTATTTTCCCATTTGTACTGAACTTATTTTATTTTTAACATAGTTCCGATGTCCCATTTCCTACCATTTTCCCCACACCACTCTAAAGTAATCAGCTCAAACCTCTTGGGAAGGAAATGTTCCAGTAGAAAGGATAATTAAAGGTATTATTTAAAGTAAGACAAAATTTATATTAGACTATCATAAGTGGAGTTTTATTTTAAAATAGCCTTTAAAACAAATCTTGGTGAATTTCTGGTTTTAGTTTATTCATTAAATATGACTTCCATCAGCATTACTAAACAACTACTTTCAGTGAAGCAAACTACCCGTGCTCACTGCTCTTGTTAAAAGGCAGATCTGACAATGGAATCTAAATGTTACATGTAAACCAAGTGTTTAAAAATGGAATCCTGCAGTATGCCCAGTTAGCTCAGCCAGTAGAGCATGAGCCTCTTAAAAATGGAATCCTAATTTACTAATGGTTTCTGCAGTTGTTTTTCCTCAATTCCTTGTGATCTTCAACTAGAGGTGAACCTTTTACATTTCTCACCTGGTGCATAGATCATAATGTATAAAAACAATGTACCAAAGGTCTTGAAGGTTAAAGGTACCAATAAGTAGGAAAGATCCACATGTGCAGTTTGAATATTGGCCTTCTAACGCTAGACTCCCTGAGGTGATAAACCTCTGCATTTATACTTCTCCATCAATTCCTGCGTGATATGGAGGTGTTCTGGCCCATTTCACTTGAAAGAGTAAAGGCTTCACTACATAAGGGACCCCCACATCCTGAGGAAGTGTCCTGCCTAAGGTGTTGAGCAGAAAGGGGAAGGGAGGACAGTGTAGCCAAATTTGGGTGTTACCTCGATGGCCAGTTGGAACTGCTCGTGCTCCCGCTGCAGCTGCTCTGCTTCGGACAAAGAGCTGGCATTGACCAGGCTGGCACTGAGCATGGACTCCCCGTTGCGGATCCATCCCAGGACCTAGGGAGTTGGGACAAGAGCACAGTGAACGGCCTTGGCAGCTTCCCCACAGCCGTTGCCCTCTGTGACGGGTCCTTGAGTCAGGGAGCTCACTACCTTCTCCTCACAGTTGAAGAGGGGTCAGGGAGAGCCTGGGTAATTCAAATCTCCCTAAATTCACCTGATTCCTTGTGCCATACTTATTTGAAGTAGCAACCTCATGCCCAGCTTCATATTTTCTTTCTTACCTTTATCACTCCACAATCTCAGTTTCCTCACCCACTTATTTTAGACATTACTTTGATTGCATTTATGTATGTTTCTGAAGTTCCTTCTGGAACACAGTATGGTATAAGTAAATAAATTCCATCTGTTGGTATCCTTTTTTTTTAAGGCCCAATTAAAACATCAACAATATCTGTGATCTCCCATCCTAACCATTCCCATTAGAAACAATCTTTTCATCATCTGGTATAACCAGACCATTTTCTAGGCACCACCTTTATGGCACTCAGCATGGCCTGCCTTATTCAGTTACTTCTGTTTCTATGTTTCTCTGTTGCATCTCCCCACATGAGAATGCAAACTTCCAGGAGACTAGAGTAATATATGAGTCGTCATATTTTAATCTCACCCAGTGCCTAGCACAGTACCTTGCATATGATGCGTATGCAGTAATGTTTTTGAAAGAGTGAACAACTGTCTATGGAAAAGACTCACATCACACCTGAGCAGTGAGTCCAACCTCTGATACCTTGTAAAATTGCCCAAAATAGGCTGGTTTGAGCTTTGATTGGTTAAGCATTCCAAAGAGAGGAGAAAGAAAACAAGCAAAATAACATGAATTATCCAAACACTGGAGCATTAGAAAAAGGGGGAGTATGTTATAATTGATTTGAATTATGCGGAGGATATGGCTAGGCTGAGTAAAATTTCTGGGTGCCCTTAATTAGTGCTGGGGCAAGAAAACTCAGCTAGGGAATATTAGGCTAAGACACTGTCTAGACAGTCCTAGCTGAAACGGAGATGTGGTAATTATCCAGCTGATAGAGTCAAGCGCAAATAATCAAACCGGAAGTGTAAGGCCTTGAAAATCTAGCTTGTGTCTGGTCATCAGAAAATTGCCAAATATTTGCTTTATTAAGGAGTCTGAGAGTTTGCTTGGAGAGGAAATATAAATTCTTTTGAAATTTCAAGATCAGTAAATACCATCCATCTGTTCTTTCAAGGCAAAGCAGAAGACACCACAATCTGTTTCAGATTTTTTTTTTTCTTCCCTCAACTTTTAACAATTAGAAAAATACTAAGCCTGGCCCCCTGTTCCACAACCCTCACAGGCATTTCTCAAATGTCCTCCATGGGCAGAAAATGATTGATACCATACTGTGCATGGCTAACATCAGGACATAAATCCCACTGAAGCTGGGCTACTTGGATTGAGATGTTAATTCATGGGCTGTCTGGCAGGCTGGGGATGAGATGCTAATCTGCAAAGCAATTAGTTGCAGGAAGTAACTGCTCAGAGTTTATGTGTGAAATCTCTGGTGCCGAGGGAGCACTGTGCTTGGATGCCTTGAGGTGCTAGGGATTTCTACCAGCTGGCTGGAAGGTGGGAACATGCACACATGGACTGCATTGCCCAAGCATGTCACCTCTTTGAAAAATAGAGCAGGAGTTCCCGCCGTGGCGCAGTGGTTAACGAATCCGACTAGGAACCATGAGGCTGCGGGTTCGGTCCCTGCCCTTGCTCAGTGGGTTAAAGATCCATCGTTGCCGTGAGCTGTGGTGTAGGTTGCAGACGCGGCTCGGATCCCGAGTTGCTGTGGCTCTGGCGTAGGCCGGAGGCTACAGCTCTGATTCGACCCCTACCCTGGGAACCTCCATATGCCGCGGGAGCGGCCCAAGAAATAGCAAAAAAAGACAAAAAAAAAAAAAAAAAAAAGAAAAAGAAAAATAGAGCTCACAATTTACATTTTTGAACTATGCTAAGTCCTTCTTCCATGAATCACTGTATCTTGCTTGGTTCAGGATTCATTCGAGGGTGTTAGAGAAACATTTCCTCAGTGCACATCGCAGATCAATGGCAGAGGGAAAATTTGAGTCCCTCTGGGCCTCCTGAGTCTTGCTGGATTATTTTCCTAATTTCAGCAACTGAAAACATCAGTTATAGTTATGGTTATAGGATCTCCATTTGCCAAGACTTCTGTTTAGAAATACAGGCTTCAGTCTCTCCATCTTTCATTAAATTGTGCCCTATCCTTGAGATCCCTCTTCATTTTTATTTCCCAAATGTTGTTTAGAAAGGCATTCCGGGACTTCAACATGGGAGATTTGATTCTAAAAAGGTAAAAAACTCATGGTAGTTTAATCAAAGCCTTAGGTTCAGGGGTGGGACTGATGCCTATGATTAAACTACCATGCATTTTTACTGCCCTAAAATCAAAGCTCCCATGTTGAAGTCCTGGACTCAGTCCTAGAAGCAGAACTGGGAGGGTGTAGAAGGAGCACAAAATTTCAAGTCAGAACACCTGGCTTTGCTGCTATCTGGTAAAACCACTTACCCCTCTGAGCCTCAGCTTTTTCATGCATCAAGGCAGGATAGCAGAGCCTTCCTTGTATCAGGGTTGATGAAGTATTCTGAAAATGCAAAGCCTGAAGACCTGGTAGGGGTGATTCTTAGTTTTGAGGCAAAGCTATAAAATACTATGATTCTTCATTTACACCTTGCACAATGAGAAGAGGAAAAGTTTAGGAATGTTCATTTTTAGTCTAGTGTTTATAGTGCTCATTGGCATATTCCGATGTGATGTAGAGACCTTAGCTGTTTTGTTATCATCATTCTTTATGCCCTGATCAATGACAACTCGTGTGGGTAGAATTTTCCATTTCTGTATGCTTTTATCTTCCTGGTTCATAAAATTGGTTATTTATTCTTCTGTGAGCATCCAGAGGAGCAAAAGCCAGTAGGAGATATTTTGTAATAAAAATGGGAAAATGTTGGTCCTACTAATCTTGAGCTGTGTGACTTGGGAAGCATCATTTAATCTCTGGGAGGCCCAGTTTTCTTATCTTTAAAATGGTAATTCACAGAGTATGGGGGAAATAATTAATGAAAAGTATTTTGCAAACCATAAAATGTCATCCTTAAACTGAACATTTTATGTTGATCATTCTCTTAGAGAACAGTTTACCTATGGCTTAGATGGTCTTTGAAGGTCACTTTGAGTCCTCAGATTCATAACTCTTTCAAAATCCAGAGACTTTCCCACACCCCTAGGACACCAGAGAGACTCAGCTCTGCAGAAATGAGGGGCTGGAAGAGTACTGCCGCTTGGAGGCTTAGGAGCAAGGCCACGGATGCAGCTCAGGCAGAGCTGAGGGGGAGTGAGGATGGGGATCTGCTGCTTCCTCCAGCCAAGGATGCTCAGGTAAGTCCGAGTTAGAAGAAGAATGGATTTGGTAACTGGATGTGAATGTCCAAAATGATGATGCCATCTAAGTTGGACAGGCTGGACCCTGTGGCCGAAGAGGTATGGAAGGTATTGGGACATGGCTTTGTTCTCTGGGTCAACAGGACAACCAAACCACGAGGTTGCACTGAAGGACATGGACTCTAACACCTGCTATTGCAGATGACTTACCATAAGGCACAAGTATTTCTGAAACTCTAGCCATAGGAAAACCGTCAGGCCCTCAGATGATAACTGGGAGTCTGTCATATTTCTAGTATTTCTCAGTTCTGAACATTCACGATTTACGAGATTATGTGTTCATCCTGCATGGTTTTACAGGCTGTGACTATGTATCTTCTTAATAATCTCCATTTTGAAAGAAATGGATGGCACTTGCCCCTTTGGCTGCCTCTCTTTTGGATCTACCCCAACTCCTCTCTAGCTTTTATGTACAGTGAACAGAACAAAACAGTATTCTCTATAGGAATATGAGGGGAGGGTAATATTTTTCCCTTTGTTTTAATTTCCCATCATGATCATATGCTAATTTTGGCCAGTATTTGGTCCACAGGGGTAATTTAAGTCAATGTCTTTCATAGACAAATGAGTGCGATTTCTTTCCCCACAGCTTAGAGCTCCAACATCTTATAAATCCATTTTGGCCTATTTACTGCTAAATGCATTGCTCTGCAGGAATACATATGGAAATTTGTTTTATGCCCATTAAATAGGTTCTTCAAATCTTCTGGAATTATCTAATAAATGTGAGGTCATCCTTCCCAGAGTAGCAATTTTCCTGGAAAGCAATCAGAGCATTCTGTGGGGTCTTGAGAATAGCCTGAACTATTTTTCTAGAAGAAAGGGGGGATCTGGGTGGTCTAGGGCTCTGGACCATGGGAATTAGGGGAGTGGTTTCCCTTGAAGATTTGACATTTCCCTGGAGATTTGGGGGCCATGTATCTCAGATACAAAGTCCTATATCATCTCTCAGAAAGCAAATCAGTGGCATTCATCAGGTTCATTTGTTATAAATATTTGAAAATAACCATCAGTCAATGTCTGTGACATCATCACCCCCCAGAGCTTCAGTTTAATATAATTGTAGTGTAACTGCACTTAAGATTAAGAAGGCCAAATCTAAACCTTTAATCTCTGAACTCCTGACAACAGGGCTGCATAATGACACATCGTTGTCTTCTTCCTTTCAGTCCCCACTAGTGGCACTTCAATTAAGGTGTCCTTTTCTATCTTTCTTTTTTGAGAGTATATTCGAAAGAGAAACTCTCAAGCTAGTGTCTAAATTTAGCCCCACTGATCAATACTGACATCTAAACTAACTCCCTCTTTCTAAGTGTCAACAGCTTCTAAATCAATATTTCCTGCTCCACCAACTTCCATCAAACACAAATGCCTTCTCTGAAACTGGATCAGACGACTCCCCAAAGAAAGAGCCCACGCTGACAAGGAGAACAAGTCTGTCTAATGAGGCATGGTGGCTTAACCAAGCAGCAGTGCCTCGGTGCCTCCAAGGGCCGCTGTCCTTCGAGAAGGCCTTCATGGGTTTCCTGAAGGCCGACTCCAGCCATCCAGGACTGTGTGGAACTACAGTCGTCCTATGTGTCATTCTTGTGATGATGGAGAGAAGGAGAAAGAATTATCTCACTCCCGCAGAAGAATTTTCATCCTCCAATTCATGAAACACTGAATGGGAATGTATTCGTGTTATTAGTCAAGCCTGAATGATCCATATATAGATGGTCTACTTCCCCACTTGACAACCTACCTATCACCACCCCAGCAGAATGTATACTTGGGGGATGAAAGTGCATTTCATTTCCATTTTCATCTCAGTCACAAACATAATGAGGAGGAGATGGGAGCAGAAAAGATAATTTTTCACATTATAACATATAATAACTAAAACATAGGCACTAGCAGGGAATACCCTGAATAAAAGGTCTAGGCAATAATGAAATAAAATGTTTTTTGGGGGAGGGTGAGCACTTATACATTCTTTATTTATCAAGCTATAGTTCATTAGGTCACTGAGAATTTGGCCCAGAAAAAATCACGAATAACATTCAAGTGTAAAAATATGTTTTTGTTTCTTGCGCTAAATTAATATTTAAATCTAAAAGCTCTATCAGTCACAGCACATAAGAAAAACATGTTTAAAAGAGGAAGATGGTGGCTCAGTGGGTTAAGGATCTGGCATTGTCACTGCTGTGGCACGGGTTTGATCCCTTAGCTTGGAAACTTCTGCCTGATGTGGGTGCAGCCAAAAAAATAAAATAAAAAGAAAGATGTGTCTCTGCTGGGATATTCTGGGTGGGAAGCAGGGGGCTGGAGTTCCTTGGGAGGGTTTGGAGCAGACAGAGCAAACACTGAAGTGCTATGGGGTCTGCCCTGCTGGGGAGCCCTCGTGAACCTGGGGAAGGTGATGGCGAGTTCTTCCCTCAGTGCGACCTTTGTCTGGTGACCTTTCTAAGCTTCAGGGACTTGCTCTGTAAGGAGAGTAATATCTGCTTCAGAGAATGGTTGCGAAGATTGATCAAGAAATAGGTTGCGAAGATTGATCAAGAGATAGGTTTAAAAGGCACGTAGCACTTCGTAAATGGAACTCTAATCACGTTCTATTTATTTAATCCCATTTTGTCTAAACAGGAAATCCCCATTCATTCTGCTAATGATTCCTACTTAGTCTGCTTATAATATAAATATGTGGAATGTTTTAAATGTGTCTTTGTTCGCTGTGTGTATGTTCCTAGTGATTCCTAGGAATGGTATGGGGATGTCTTTAGTAAAATGGCTAGTATCATGTCTTATACAGGTAAGAACTCCTTCCTTTTTAAAACTGGCTTTCATGTGGCATTTTCTGGTAAGAACCACACACAATTGGAAAGAATGATGGCTCCCACTTATTGATTACTGACTATATGTCAGGGGCTGTACTACACGCATAGGGACCCCAAATTAATCAACCTAGCTCTAAAGCCTGAATATGTTTATTGATAAAGGATTTGCATTTCTCATGAACTCTGTGCAGGATTGAGGAGAGAAAGGAAGAGAATGGATTCAGTGACTGAGGACAACTTGGAAAAGCACAGAGATCCTCTCCTTAGATTGTTACACGGCAGAGAAATGACGCATTTGTAGTCTGAGCCACTGCACCATTAGATTTACTTGCTAGGGCCAATAGATAGCCTAGTTTTCAGAAACTAATACACCACTCCTTAACTTACCTATTTCCTAAGTTTTGGTTGCCTCTGTGGCTCTGGATACCATACTCTGTCCCAGGGGTAGGCCCAGGCCAGACTCAGCCTCTGGGAAGCCCAGGCTGAAGGCAGAGGGCCAAGCTCACCTGTTTGACCTCGGCCTGGAGGTGCCGCAGTTGGAGGCACTGCTCCAGCCGCTTATGGGTCTGCTCCGCGTTGAGCTCCAATTCATGCTGCTTCTCGTGGAGAAACTCCAATAGCTCTTGCACCTGGGCTGCCAGATCAATGTCTTTTTCACAGATCAACTCAATTCCTGATTTAAACAAAAGGTAAACAATTAAAAACCCAGGAGTACTGTAAAGATTGCATTTCCTTCCATATGCATATGAAAACTGGAATTTGGAAATAGCCTTTAGCAGCATCCCATGCACCCCACCTCCCAACCTCTGCACATCCCTCCGTGAAACTGGATAGGATTTTATATAATGAACCTACCTCATAAGCTACCTACCTTAGGGGCTGGTTAGGAGGCTTGAATGAGATAATGCATATAAGGCATCTGTACTATATCAAAGTAAGCATGCTTTGCTCAGTCCTAAGGCTTTACTGGTTCCTGACTCTTAAACTTATAATTCTGCTTTCTTGTATTCATGCCCTCTTGGTTCCTTTCTGTCTCCAACTTCATGCAAGTTGTAACTGTATGATTTCCTGATTCTTTTGTCCGGCTATTTCCAATTCAGCCTTGCTCGGATCCTTGGCTCTGGGAAAATCCTGACTCTGGTCTGCTTGTCCCCTGATCCCTGACTCTACCTGAGCCCAGATTTTTAGTTCTGTCCAGATCCTTTCCTTGGGTCCACATCCTGGAATCTATGACCCAGTGCAGCTGTGGTCCTGATACTGACAAACAGAATCTCAACCAACAATGGGGTTTGGACTAAAAGCCCAGTAGATAAGTACTTCCAAAGGGTACAAAGGGTATTGTATTTCCACAGGGATGACACTCAAAGGAGCTCGCCAACCTCAAGGTATGGCCACAGGAAATCAATTCCCCTTTGGGAGACTTCCCCCTCATTCTGACTCACACCACCAGAAATGCTCTCTGCCACCACCGACACACCTGCCTGTTACAGTGGGGGAGTATAAGCAAAATCTGTACACGCTTAGGGAAATTCATTTCTAGATGCAAAAATAGTGTTTTACATAAGGACAATATGGGAGAGTGGGAAATTTTTTTCCCTAGTGTTACATGGTATTAATTTCAGGATCTCTTCATGTTTATTATTTTTTTTTCTGGCAGTTTCATAATTCCAAGTCCCAGGTCCTGAAATATCTGGGAGAGAAAAGAATGACTTGTTCTTTTGGCAGTCAACTCCCTCCAGTTACTATTTCCAGTTACCAAGAGGATGAGGCAGAGCATCTCCTTGACTGAAATTAAAACGATAAGAAGAAATACAAACATTTCTACCTCTGCAGGGCTAGGTGTCGTGGGTTGACCTTTGACCTCTGTGTTTACTTTCTAAAAATGTATTTAAGATCCACCTGCAGATGTGGATTCCCACTGCTAGCCACAAGAAGGACTTTTCTCCAGCTCGTTTTCATTCTGCATGCATCTCTGGTGTTTAGTATGCTGGGCTTGGGCAAAATGCCTTCTATGGGAAGCTCATGGTTCACCCCTGCCATATCACATGCAAATGAGCTCTCTAAGCCCTGGTACCTCATCAAAGGGGCCAGCCACCTGCCTAGAACATCATACAGAACAGGCTCCCTGCCTGCCCTGAGATCCGAGCCCTTCGTTTTCATCTATCTTGCTTGATTTTTGTGTGTGTGAGATGAACACAGGAAATAAAATGGGTGAAGACAGTGCTGTTGCATTTCTGCACCCCTCAACAACTCATTCTGTCGTGGATGGAGTGAATGGGAGGAACACGAGTTACTCCAGCCACACCTAGAAGAACAGAAACTCCCCTCTCTCTCCCGGTGCCCCAAACCCATCAACACGAGTCCCAGCTAATATACATCAACTGGTAAGTACCATCGATCAATAGCAAATAGCATTTTCTTGTCTTGTCACTGCTCTCAATCTAATCAGAGGCCTGTCTTCCTTGGGGGCTCGCTCGAGATGCCATGTGTTTGTTCTTTCCATCAAGTAGTGAAACATATTCATAACGAACCAGTCTGTCCGTCTCGCTAAAGAAAATTGTATTGGGATTTCTTTTTGATATGCCCCCACAATGTCCTGCAAACATCCCTCCGTCACAACACCTCCACTGAGGTCAGTTCCTTACTAACTCGTCTGTGTTCTCACAGGAATGCATGTTCTCTGAGGCCAGGGCTATGTCTGTTTTATGCATCTTTGCATCTTTAGGACCTAGCACAGTGCCTGACTCATAACACCCTAAAAAATACCTGTTTAGTGAACACATGGGGCTCTTTAGGGAAGAGCTCAGGCCACCTGAGAGCCCTGGGGACAGACGGACTTAGGTTTGAATCCATGCTCTGTAACCTATTAACAGTGACTCTCTGGGCTCCGCATTCTGTCTGAGCCTGAGTGAGATGGGTATCCCAGCACTGACTGCTCGGGGTGTTGTGAGGACAAAAACAGATAAGGTATACACAGTGCTTGGCATGTCGTAGGCTCAAAAACATCCATTTCCCCACTTTTTCCTTTCCCTTGGGGGAAATTACAGTCTTTATTACTGATGGGACTGTTGAGAGGCTTATATAAAATGTAAACATAAAATCTTACCATTAGGTGTCTGTGAACTTTCTCAAAGTATATCATTAGAAATTATGGTGATTTGGATGCTATTAAGCCAACACGCTCAACTTTGGCTCCCATTAGATTCACCTGGAGAATGTTAAAAGGCCACTGTGTCCTGGCTATGCCCAGACCAACAACATCAGAATCTTTGTGGGTAGGACCCAGGCATCAGGTAGTCTTAAAGCTCCCAGGGTGACTCCAACATGCGACCAAGATTGGGAACCACTGGGTAAGATGGCACAACAGTCAGCGACCAGTGACAGAGATAACCCTGTGCTACCCTCTGTTACCACAATGCTCGGCACTGCGACTCCTTAGGGCTCAAGGACATGGCTGATATTAAAGTGTTACTCTGCTTTCCTCTGCTGCCAGGCCGAGGGTTCCACTTGGATTCCCTCAAGGACAGAGGTGCTGTGGTCTAGGGTAAGAGTTAGGTGTTCCCGCCTATGCTGCCCACACACGGAAAGGGTTTTTCAAGTGTTTGTGTGTTCCCGAAATATCTGTCTGCCTCGGAGAGAGAACAACTTTTCTCCTCCCCTCTCCTTCATCACCCCTTCTGTGTCACTCCCTCAATATAACACTCAGTTTAGAAATGATCAAGTCCTCTAATCAGGTTTTTAGATCAGTATTTTCAACCCTGGGTGTACATTAGAATCACCTGGGAAGTTTAACAAATCTGGGCCCATTCCAGGCCAATTAAGTTAAGAATCCCTGAGGGATGGGACCCAGACAGGGTATTTTTAAGACGCTCTCCAGGTGATTCTAAATATGTGGTAACGCTGAGAACCACTGTTGTATATCAGTTTCTCTCTCTTGCTCTCAGATGCACATTCCTTTACCCCGTTTTGGAGAAACACAGGCCATTTCTGTGTTTATGGCACAAGTACAATGATTTGTGGCCCATTATTTTGACCTACATCTGTTCCCCCCAGACTGATGTTCATTCTTGATTAATTCAGTGAACTTTAATATTGTGCATTTGCTACATGCCACTTGGCCAGATGCTGGGAATATAAAGAAGGAGGGCCCTGCCCTCATGCCAGAGAAGCGATAGGGGCATGAATAACCCCAAGAGAATTCAGTTAGACAATAACTACAGACAACAGTTATCAAGTTTCCCTGAGCTCTTCCCATGGTTATGTTCCCCCTACTGCATCCTTAACCGCTCTATGTGGTTCCAATTCCTGTGACTGTTGTTTTTCAGAGAAAGGCGAGGCTTAGGGAGATGGGGTAATGGGCTCAGGGACACCCAGGTAGTGAGGAGTGTGGCCAGGATGCCAAACCAGGAAGTCTCTCTCTCTCTCTCTCCTGGCTGTACTCTTCTATGTTCAGGGAGGAGTGATCCTCACAGCCTAATTTAAGAATTTAAATGCTGTGGCTGGGTTCTTCCCAGGCACGGTAAATTTTAAGCATCATTGCCACAAGCTCCAAAGAGTTTTCATCTATAAACCTTGCATTAAGAGAGAACGTGATGCTTTGATTAGACCACAAAAGCAATATATCTGCAGAACATGTGGCTCCGGTCTTATTCCTAAGGTCGTGTGTAAGAGTCACAGGGTCAGATGACATGAGGGAGAAGACCTGGGGCATAACCAAGCAGGGAAGTGAGGCTGGATCAGGGCAAGTGAGCTGGAGGGGACTTTGGGAAGGAAGGCCACCTTGCCACATTAGACAGAGGAAGAAACTAAGGTCTCAAGAGAAAGAATAGGGACCTCCGAAGTCAGACTGCTTGCACTGAGGTATATGGAAGGAGTGGCCAACAGGGAACTCTACTCAGTATTCTGTGATAATCTATGTGGGCAAAGAATCTGAGAGAGAATGGAGATGTATACATGTATGACTGCATCACTTTCTTGCAGAGTTGAAATTACCATGGCCTTGTAAATTAACTTCAATAAAACTTAAAAAAAAGTAAATAAATAAATAAATACCCCCCCCCAAAAAAAAAACCAAATCAGACTGCCTGGTGGTGGTGTAGCTGGACCTTGAAGTCAGCCAGTGTCTTTTCCCCAACTTGACTCTTTCCAGCAAACCCTACCACTTCCCAACTTGAGGTCCAAATAGATAACCCTAAGCAATGAGCAACTGAAGAAATAGTTCCTATTTTGCCAGCTAGTCCTAAGGCTGATGTTGATTTCAGCAAAGGCTTTTGCTTTGGTTAGGGCTGTTGGTATATCAGGTGGACTTAGTAGAACCTGGCTGAATGTTACAAACATCATATCTGAAAATAAGTGTCAGGAAATTCCTGACTTCCATTTACTCCTATAAAAATCAAAGCATAAGCCCTTAGTTAATTTAGCTTGGAGGGCTGAATAGCAACCAAATTCTTAATTTTGCTAACTGTCCTTTTTCTGAGATAATGGTTCGTTTTACCTCTGGCTCAAATACAGTTCACTAGACATACAAGACATGCCTTATATTTATGCCTCAGTCCTGTGTCTCTGAAGTCCTGCATTCCTCAGCCACTTAAGTCCTGGGCCAGACCCACTCCAGGTCCACCAAGAACCTCCACCCCCAGCCTCAGCTCTGGTGTGACATGCCCTCCTTCCCCTCAAGCCTGAGAGATGTGATCGATGCCTCCTTTGCAGGACAGAGATGGCAGCAGACAGAGTGAGCTTCCCTGAGAGCACTGGAATCATTCCCCTGCAGCCTCCTAGGCTATGCCAGATGGAACAGCTAGCTGAGGAGGAACAGAGGAACAGCCAGTCCCAGCAGAGAGGGCTGAAGAGGCCAATCAAAGCTCTTCTGACAAAGCTCATTCCTAGAACAGGATATTACGGGGGTGAGCAGCCCATCTGCCTGGGGTGTTGTCACCCACTCAGCCATCATGGTTAAGGTGGCGGCCAAGCACAGCCAGTCTTCAGGGACTGCAAGCTCCCGGCAGACTTTCTGTTACCAAGGATACCTGGCTCTTGGACAGAGGTGTACTTGCTTAAGATTGCCCTGGTCCTAAGTGCCGCAGGCTTTCAGGCAGACGAGGCTCTCCAACCTGCCAGACACATCAGTACTGAGGGATGAGGGAATGAGGGGTGAGCATCCTTGCAGGGGATCTCTGCATAGCCACTCTCCTAGGTACTGTGTCTGCATCCTCCACCATTCTTCCACCTCTAACAAGGCCTTAAAAGTGTACAGCCGTGGCCAGGAGCTCTGCTTCTTAGATTTTACATGCACATGATTTACCTGGAGATTTTGTTAAAAATGCAGATTCAGCTTCCTAAGTCTGGGATTCTGCCTTTCTAATCAGCTTTCTTGTGAGGCTGATGCTGCTGGACAAGGGCCCATACTTTAAGTAGGTCCCAGGTCAGTGGTCCTAGATCAGTGCATCAGAATTGTCTGGAGGGCTTACTGAAACAGGTTGTCAGGCCTCACCCATAAGTGATTCTGATGTGGCATATTCTAGTGGTGGGCCCTTGGACTTACAATTTCTAACAAATTCTTAGGTGATGATGCTGCTGCTGATCTGGGGGCCACATTTGGAAGTCACTGTTCTAGGGCATGTCATAGACATCAACTGCTGTGATGTAACTGTCATGATGAAAAGCAGAAGTTTTCAGCCCTGTCTGCATGATTGCATCATCTGAGGAGCTTTTTCTGATACCCAAGTCCCATTCAGAGGTGTTATATCAGAGTGTCTAGCACTGCCATTTTAAAAACAAACCTCAGAGAGACTGCGATGTGAATGAAGGGCCCTTCTTGGAGCTGCGTGGAGCAAGGTCTGCACCCTGCAGGCCTGGGGCTCACAAGCAGCTACAGTCTGTTCACAACACAAATGAAAACTGAAGGAAAGGGCGTTCCTGTCATGGCTCAGCAGTTAACGAACCCCACTAACATCCATGAGGATGTGGGTTCCACCTCTCGCCTTACTCAGTGGCTTAAGGATCTGGTGTTGCTGTGAGCTGTGGTATAGGTTGCAGATGCAGCTCAGATCCAGCATTGCTGTGGCTGTGCTGTAGGCCAGTGGCTGCAGCTCTGAGTCACCCCTAGCCTGGGAACCTCCATTTGCCATGGGCGCGGGCCTAAAACAACAAAAAGACCAAAAAAAAAAATTAAGGAAAGATTCTGCTGATTTTGTAGGAGCATAAGAAGTAGACAGAATTTATTAGATTGCCTCTGGTTAGAAAAGAAGTTCCTCTTGAAGGCTGGTTTATCTTCTTTCAGGTCATTAAAAGAAACACAGTACCTTAAAGGCAAGTTCTTTTGTTTTTGTTTTTGTTCTGTTTTGTTTTGCATAGAGAGCCTCAGAATGTCTTATTAATATAATTGTGACATGAATTATCCTGAATAACAGTCTAATTATTTTAAAAAACGCTGGGGCTAACCACATTTCTGAACTTCTGGACCTGAGACAACAGATTAAGTGCCATGGCCTTTTCTTCGTGGTCCACATGCCAGGCTAACAAGGTGAAAAGCAGGCTTGAACTACTGATTTCTAATGAGAAAGTTTTGAAAAAAATAGTCATCCTTTGTCAAAGAGAACAGGAACAAAGGCCCAATAAGCCCAGACATTACACAATAAAAGCTGGATTATGCAGTGTCACTGGCTGTTCCATCTCCTCATTGCTGCATTCCCACCTGTGAACATGTTTTTCCAAAGCTGGGATTTTGTTATGTCATTGGGCTATCGCATTGCACTGATAACCCATCACTCAACCTGGTGTGGCCTTTCCCAAAGATAGGCAGGCGGCACCCCTGAATGTAAACTAGGACATTCGAGAGACGGGCCTTATTCTAGGAGTTAAAGTCAAATTCGATGATTCTAAATGTCCTTTACAACCAACAGGGACATATACCAACTGTGCGCTTTTTTTTTTTTGCTTTTTAGGGCCGCACCCATGGCACCAACTGTGTTTTAAAGTGTTGATGGCCTGAGCCCTGTCTGCCTCCTCTTGGAGGACCCAGGGCGGGTGGGGGTGTGGAGACCCAGGTTCTGGCACTCCACGATGTGAGCCCAGGCCAGGGACTTCTCTTTTTCTGGACCACCTGGACTAGGGGACTGCTAAGGCTCTCTTCAGTTCTAACATCAAAGGCTGTTTTGGAAATTGGCAGGTGTCACGGTAAGAGCTCATGCATTTGTTGGTTAAATAGTGAATAAATCCTGAGCAGGAAAAGAAGTCAAGTCTGGATAACTTGGCCGTGTGTTTTTGAGAAGTTATAAAATTATATGACCTTGACATAAATTTTATCCGTACTTCTTATACTCAGGCATAGACCAGTGATAAGAAAAATGAGTGTGAGAGGCATGAACTAGAGATGAGGAGCCGGCCCTGAGGGTGGAGGACCAGGCAGGAGAGTGTGTGCAGGGGACGGGGTTGGAACAGCAATGTCTATACATGTGAAGACAACGCGCAAGGATGGCTGACTGCTTTCGAGGCCCACCTGGTGAGTTTCTCTAGACCACCATGTTTTTGCATCTGTGCTAAGTTCCATCATTGGCTTTTTCCATTCTCTGCACAGGAGAACCTGGCTCTATTCCTGTCTTTATCATAGCCTAACTTGGCAACCCCAGGCAAGCAATTTCAGCTCCCTTGCTTTGGTTTCTTTTTCTTTAAAAAGGGGGCAAAAATCTCTGCGAGAAGAGAATGAAGGAGTGGAGTAGAAGTGCTTGCTGGAGTCAGGCTGGTGTTCTTGACTTCATCATCTCCCCACTGGAAGCAAGAGCACGGGACAGGTGGACTACCTGAGGCCTGGACCTCCATGATGTACTGATGCAGATCCTGGCCCTGCTGGATGACCTCGAAGGTCATGTTGTTCATGGCCAGCTTCCGTTCTGTGTGGCGCTGCAGCCGCTGCTCCGCCAGTGTCAAATCCTCTGTGTTGAAGTCATTCATCTGCCGAAGCAAGTCCTCATTCCAGGCGTCCAGCTCTGCCGTCACCTGTGGGGAAACCACCATCAGTGCAGGCTCCTGGTCCACGAAAGGCTACTAGGTGGAAGTTCACCGATTCCAAGCCAGATTAACTAATCCAACCCTTGTATCCGTCTCTGCTTTGCATCTCTTTCTTGACTCCTAGTTTAAGCAATGGTGCCACATGCCCACAAAAGCATGCCTTTAAAAGTGTTTACCCTGCATTTCAGTGTCTACAGCAACAGCAAACACTTACAGGAAGAAGAATGGTTTAGAAGGTTTTCGCATGCTCCGTATCATCCCCTCCCCACCCCAATGACCTGGACAGGAGGCAGGGTGGAGATCTCCAAGTCCATCTCACAAACAAGGAGGCTGACACTCACTTATACAGATGGAATGGTTTGCCCAGAGTTCACCTTGCTCTTGAGGGGCATGACCTGAGGACATAATTCAGTTTTCCTCCTGACGGCAAAGACTCTGTTCACCATACCGTAACTGTTGTTCTAAAAATCTCATCGCTGGAGAGGGCCCCAGAAATTAAGCACTGGGTCAAATGCTTTTCAAGAAACAGAAACCAGAGGCCTGGAGAAGCCCAGTGAACAGCCTGAGGTTACACAATCAGAGCCCGTATCCACTGAACCCAGGGGTCCCAATCCGGTTCCTGCATTCTGTTGTACAGGATTTTCTCTATGACAAAATTTGATACCTGAAATGGTGACTAACAAGATGTAAATGTATAGCTTACCTCTAGAAAGCCAAACAGAGTATACTTTATAGAAAGGCACGGATGATTCAAATGGAGACTGAAGCATGTAATGAAGGGAAACTTGCCCTAATATGAAACTGCTAATTGGTTATTGCTCTACACCTTCACTCACATCACTTGCCCTCATTTACTTTCAAAAATGCGCCTCCACATAGAGAATGAATCCTATACTTCCTTCACAATTGCTGCCATCATCCACAGTGTAGGAACTCAAAAGTCCTAAACTGGGTAATAATTCCATCTGATATATGAATCAAAGAACAACTTTTCAGGTCTGTCATCACATGCTCCCCCGTGGTAGCCCTCTGAAGGCAATGGCACCTGCAGTTATGGTACAGAATGGCACAATGGTACTGTCACCTTCTTTTCTGGGAAGAAGCAATGGAAGCCTCACCCCAGATCACAGAGTTAGGGTATGGCCCGGGCAACCTAAGCTCACGGTCCAGGGCCCCGGCTCAGTGATTCTCATCCTGCTGGATCTCATCCCAGCTGATGTGTGGCACACCCTTCCCAGTTTCCAAACACGGCTGTCCAGGAGCATCAGGGGACAAAGTGGCGGAAAGACCAGCTTTATGCAACTAGGAGATGGTGTGGTTACATCCTATGCTGTAGGGTCTATAGCCATACAGACCAGGATGGGAAAGGCAAGCCCTTCCTCCTGAGGTCTAGGATTCCATTCTCGTCTTAACAGTAAGAATTTTCTCCATTAACAATGTAGTTGCTCTCTTTGAAACAGAAATAGGGGAACTGTAAACATATTACCTTCACCATCATGGGTTCTCACCTCATGCCCCCACCTCTTTGCAGGTCAACCAAGGGATCTACTGAGCTCAGCCCGAAAGCCTAGTATCTACTTATTGTGGAGCGTCCTTAGGGGTCTGGGAATCAGCAGGTTGACAGGCAAACAGGTTTTTGTTGTATCCCATCTTTGAAAAGCATTTCATTCTCTAGCTAGAGATAGGAGTTAAACTGAGAAAAATAAGAGAGATAATTTACTTAAAATTTATAGGGGACAATTTATAGGAAGAATGGGCCTTTATAGACTAGGCCTATAAATTTATATTTTTCCTTCCTGTGGTAAAAAAAAAAAAAGTTGAAGTATAATTTACATACAGGATACACATTATTTCAAGTATTCAGTTCTGTGGATTTCGACAATTTTATATAGCCACGTAACCATCACCAAACACAAAATATAAGAGCTTTCTATCACCCTAGGGAGTCACCCTTTCCAGGTAGTTCCTGTTCCCCCCAGCCCCCATCTCAGATACCATTTTCTGATTTCTAACATCACAGATTCTTTTTTTTTTTTTTTGTCTTTTTGCCATTTCTAGGGCCGCTCCCGCGGCATATACTAGGAGGAGTCTAATCGAAGCTGTAGCCGCCGGTCTACGCCACAGCCACAGCAACGCAGGATCCAAGCCGCATCTGCGACCTACACCACAATTCACAGCAATGCTGGATCCTTGACCCACTAAGCAAGGCCAGGGATGGAACCCACAACCTCATGGTTCCTAGTCGGATTCGTTAGCCACGGAGCCACAACAGGAACTCCACATCACAGATTCTTAAGACTCCACACAAATGTACTCCTACAGTATGGACACTTTCATATGATTCATCGAAGATTCATCTGTATTGTGTGTAACAGTTCACTTCTTGCTACTGCTGAGTACTGTTCCATGGTATATATACCATGATTGGTTTATCCATTCTCTAGCTGATGAACTCTTGGATCGTTTCCAGTGTTTGGCTATCATGAATAAGGCTGGCGTGAAAGTTCTTGCATAAGTCTTTCTGTGGATATACAGATTTTCATTTCTCTCAAGAGTCACTTAAGGAGTGCAATTGTAGGGTCATAGGGTAGGTGTCCATTTAATGTTCCTAAGAAGAATTTCACTGTCCCAATGGAAATGTAAGAAAGTTCCAGTTTCTCACCATCATTTGGTATTACCGGTCTATTTAATTTCAGCACTAGCGGGTGTGAAGTGATATCTTAGTATGGCTTTAGGGTGTATTTCCCTGGTGACTCATGATAGTGAGCGTATTTTCACATGCTTATTGACTGTTGATGTCTTCTTTTAGAAAGTTTCTAGTTTTTTTGCTTATTTTTCAAAAACTAGACTATCTTTTGATTATAGGTTTGCAAGAACTCTTAATACATGCTGGATAGAAGTCGTTTATCAGATCATATATTGAAAATAGTCCAAACACAATTTTTAGTCCATTTTCCTATCTACAAACTCAAGGGGAATAAGAATGAAAGATAACAAGCATGAAAGGAAGAGCCTGCCTTTTCTTTACACATTAGTTTTTGTTTTGTTTCCATGAAACCAAGTCTATGAAGAAGCTGTTTGCTGCAGGAAGATCCCAGAGGGATCCCGATGCCTGTGTCTGCCAAGTGGAAGGGCAGGTGTCTAGGGTGCTGCTTAGGGCAGAGCAAAGGTGAGGGGCTTTAGCTGGGAGAGTGAGGCTCTGAGGTTGGGTACCTTGGGGATCTGAATCTAAACCAAGTGTGAAATAGGCTCAGGATTCTATATCTAGTGTTTCTATGTTCCTTTCTCCCTGCTCCTCCACCCGTACCCTCCAACCCCATTCAGTTAAAGGGCCCAAGTCTGTCAGGAAGCCTCAAGAATGAGAATCTCAAGAAGCTACTCAATGCAACGTCCTGGCTTCCAAGGCTCATGCTCTGGGTCTGCACTCTCTTTACTCTCTCCATGTTTGACTCTCTTTCCGATCACCCCAAGCACTGATGCGCAGAGCCCTGAAATAGTCTGATTTGCGTATGTCTAATGTTTTCTGGAGTTTGTTTTCTTTCCTGAGTATTTTCTGTTTCCTCAAGGAATACTCTGTTATTGGGCTCCTCCTCTTCACTTTCTTTCTGGGGCACAAGGCTGGCCCAGAGCAGGGGTCATTTTTTTTCTTTTAAGAAAAAATTTGTTTTCAAGCCTGAAACTTACTTTACTGCTAATGAAAAGAACTTTCGAGGCTCTTCTCCTGGTCTTGTGTTGCATGAACCAGTCAGCTGGTTTGCTTCCGGTCCCTGAGGGGTGGCTCTGCAATCTCCAGCCACCTTCCCTAACCCAGCAGCCCTGAAATTCCTTGTCCCTCCTCCCATCTACTCAGGTCCTCATTTCTCTTCAAAGTCAACCTTCTCGTATGAAGAGCTTCAAGACAACCCCCAAACCCTGATGTTTTCCCCGGCTTATCTCATAACAGAGGACACGGGCTGGTGGGCTAATACAGAGACAAGACCATGAAAAGAAAAACCTGCCTGGGGAATTAATCTGGTGATCTAACTCCATTTGGAAAAGAAACCTGGAAGAATTTGTTCTGGCCTCTTTTGCTTTCTCCTTCCATTCCATTAGCCCCATCTCAGCTTCTGGCTCACTTGGTTCCTCTCTTGGCTCTGGTGGCCTCTCTCTGCCTCCTTCTTCTGAATTAATTGGAGTGTTAGGATATGATGACCTTTTTGCGAGACGCATTGGCAGTATTTCTATTTTAGCAATTATCTACTCCAGAGCCACAGGCATAAGGGAAATCAGAGGAGGAGCTAAACAGGAATTTAGATGGGATAAGAGGCAGTGGGACATGGGAAGACACTTCAGAAAGAAGCCCAAGACTTGTCTGCCAGATGAGATTCACTGAATCCAGTATACTGTGGCCAAAAACTGTCCCAAGGGACTTGGTTTAGCAATGGCCTTGGGCTCTGTTCTCAGGGAGCCCTCTTCATTGGCTCCTCCCTCCTTCTGGGTCCCTTCTAGTAGTTCTCTGTAGAGAATACTTTGGCCCCCTCATCCCCAAGGGTACCTGCCTGAAACAGAATGCACCAGTCCCTTCTCTTCCCACTTCCTCTGGTCTGTCTCATCCCATCAACTTAGCTCTTTATTATCAACTGCAAAGTTGGAAGTCCTCTTCTTCAGATCACTTTTAGATGCTGCTGATCATAATGAAGATGACAATCTTGATTAAAAAAAAAGACATTCTACCCTGAACTGTGCATTTATCATGGGACAGTCAGTGTTAAGCATTTGATTTTCTTTTATTTAATCCTCCTAGCAACTCTCAGAGGAAAGGAAGACACAGAGAAGTCAGACCCTTGGCCCCCAGGCTCTCAGAAATGATGGCAGAGCTGAGCGTTCAACTACAAAGGCCAGGGCTCTTAACCTCCTTAACCTCATGTCAAAAGTGCTGGCCCAAGAATTAATTTCAGGGGATAGTTTTCATTTTCCTCACTTCAGAGAAGTACCCATTTAGCAGTTCCCTGGTTTTCTTTTCTAAAACCCCCCTACAAATTCATGATAACTCCATTTTCTTCACTTCATATGAACCTTTTAAATAAATCATGTGCTTTGAAGAGATCAATAAATTGTGTGCTTGTGGCATTATATAATGCCAGGAATAATTTACCCTTTCAAAAAAACATGCAGCCTTTTTGTTTAAGAGTTTGGTAATTTTAAAAAATTGACTCTGAGTATTTATACTCAGTATAAAGGTCATGTTAACCTGTCTAGAATTCTCTGGTCCCCCAGGGGCCTTTGCCATGAACAGGAGACACATCCGTAATCTGGCATTGGGGTGTGAATACTGGGGCAAAAGCTGTAGCAAGGAGAGGTGTAACCTGCCCTCTGTCTGGGAACATTCTCTGTATGGCAAGAGCAAATGCCTGTGGCTGTCACAGCAGTTATATGAATGCTCAGGGATTGCCTAATATGACTGGGCAACAAAATCAGAGAAAAACAATGGAGGAGAATAATATGGGAGGTTTGCTTAAAATCTGGAAGCAAATATATATATACATGTGTATATGTATGTATATATTATTTAGGTATTTTATTATTATAGATGCAAACTATTGCCTTTGGAATGGATAAGTAATGAGATCCTGCTGTATAGCACTGGGAACTATATCTAGTCACTTATGATGGAGCATGATAATGTGAGAAAAAAGAATATATACATGTATGTGTGACTGGTCAACGTGCCGTACAGTAGAAAATTGACAGAACACTGTAAAGCAGGTATAACGGAAAAAATAAAAATCATCATTAAAAAATAATAATGCTGACCACAATGTATTAAGCATATTTTAAGTGCTAGAAGCTTTGCTAAAAATGTTCTGTGTTAACTCATTAAGTCCTTAATAACCCTCTGGGCTGGGAATTATTATTCTCATACTTCTCAGATGAGGAAACCAAGTGAGTAACTTGCCTAAAATCACACAATTAGTAAAGTTGGCGAAGCTGGTTTCAAACCCAGGCAGTCTAACTCAAAATGCTGCATACTCACTGACTGCACTATACCTTTGCCTCTCAGCAAGGGTATACACTTATGCTATGTACCTTAAGGTCCAATCCCATTTCACCTCACAGTGGGGAGGAAGGGTCCAAGGATTTCACTGTGGTAAGATGCTCTGAAACACAGGAGCTGTCAATTGCAAATGAACATCTTTCTGTTTTATAATGTCATTATTCATATTAAGATGAGAAAAGTGAAAGCTAAATATGCGCCACTGACCTACAAGTGCTGGCTGACAGGGAAAGACATATTGTAGCTAAAGAAACAGCCTCATGGCATGGAAAGGGCTATTTTATCTATAATTGGTATATATGTTGATGTAGGTTATCACTATAAAGCTAACATAAGCTAAATTTACTCTTCTTGTCTAGTCTAGTGTTAAATTCTTTTATGTTTATCAATTTATAAAATGATGAGTGAACTCTAATACAGAAAATTTTTTAAAAGTATAGCATAGGATTTCCTTTTGTTTTAGAAATATATATGCAACCTGTCTAACAAGTTAAAATATTTATTTATGTAGCTATATGAAGACCTCTGAGGATACTGCAAGAGTGTTCTGGAAAAGGACTTAGTGGTGAAGGAATCTGCTCAGGTGTTTTTTTTTTGATTTTTGGCAAAAAAAAAAAAAAAGTAAGAACATATTGTGACACTAACTGATGAGTCTCAACTGCTGCTTTCTAGTTCAATTGGATAATCTGGATGACTGAACACAATTTTTATGATCAAGTTCTTTTATGATCATGTTTTTTTTTTCATTCTCATTATGATTAAAATAGATCTTTGATATAATTATGACTGATCTTGAGGGAATCTTGAGTGTTTATTTTGTCCATATCTCTGTCTCTTAATCAGTGTGAGACTTGTAGGAATTTATGATGTTATTAAAAGATCCCCCCCTCTGTTGAAGAGCTTCGAGGACATGTATCGTTCATCCATTCTAGAACTCGTCAGTAGTCAGGTCTCAGACTGAGTTTTCTCCTGTGAAAGCTAGAGCTTTACACTGTTTCCTTCTACTGAGTTCCATGCATCTTTACCAGAAATGAGAAGCAGAGAGCATCTGAACCTTGACAATGTCACTTGACTTCAGTCCCATACTTACCCCATTACAGAATGATCTGAAAGTTCCCATCAGGGGATCTCTGATATTTTACCAAAAACAAGTGACTTGCCTGATTACGAAAGCTCTGTGAACAATCCTTAAAGTCTAGATATTTCATAATGAAATATCTTGTGAGGATGTTGGTTTACTTTATTGTATTTATTCTTCATTTCCTTTCCAAAACCCTGGGGTACATTTAAAAAATGCTACAGGGATCCCTAGGAGGAACCCACAGAGATGGATCTCAAACAGATCTGATTTTCTTTCCTGATATAGTTACTATGTTACTGGATCTGAGGAATGCAAGCATGGAGAACAGCAAGGCTGGAGAAAGGGTTATGAAATCCAACCAGAAGAGGCTGTGGCCCTTTGAACGACTGTGCAGACTGATGGCCCTGCGTCACCAGAGGAGCACTTCCAGTGAAGCACCTGGCCTGGCCAATGCTGAAAAATTGAAATTACTTCTATAATAAATTAAATTAATTTTGATAGACTGAAGAATTGGGCCCCCCAAAAAGGGTAAAATTTGAGAGGAAAATATATATAAAAAGCTTTCATTTAAGTTTTTAAAAAGTCAGTATATTGGAAACATTTACCTTGAGAAAATAACCAGGGGCTTTTAAGGGGGCACAAGCCTCAACAAGGCAGGTGATGAAGTCATAGAAAAGGCCCCCATCTCCCGGGCTGCATGGGGAGAGTGCCAGTGTCCTGGACACCCAGCTCCCCAGGGGTGTGTGCAAGACGGGTGTGTGTTAACCAGGGTCCTGCCAACAGGAAGCAACTAGGAGAGGGAGACGTACCCAGAAAGGTTAGTGCATTGGAGACAGGGCCCACAGAGAAGGGCTGACAATGAAGAGACATGGTTATCGAAGTTTTAGAGTCAGAGGAGACAGCAGAAATAACTTACACAATCTCAACATTTTTCAGATAAAGGAAAAGAGGCCTATGATGACCATTTGCAAATATTTTTAGGGCTGCCAAATAAGAGGGAACAGATTCGTTCTGTTTTTCCGGAGAGCAGAACCAGGACCAAAGGGTAGAAGGGTGGAGACTGGGCTCAACACAGTAATGAGATCCAGAGCTCCCTTCATCCCCCTCCCCCGACACCAGCTTTGCTTCTAGGCTTTGGAGATGTTCTGGTGGAGGCTGGATGGCATCCTTCAGAGATGCCACATCCTGGCCACCAACCTTTACCTGTCCTCCAGGTGTCATCTCATTGGGAAATCTTCCATGGACAGCCTGACAGCTTGGTATTTTTGTCTCAGTGTTCTCATCAAATCTGAGGCTTCCCCTGCCGTAGAATGATCACATTATAGGATGATTCTGTTTCTGTGGTTCTTCCCAACTAGTCCCCTGATGGCAGGGGCTTGTTTTATCCTCAATGCCCAACACAATTTTTGGTACATAGTAGGTGCTCACTAAATGTCTATCGAATTGAATTTCTATTAGGTGAAAGGCTGACTAAACAATCTCTTTCAAGTCTAAAATGCTAATAAGGGCCTCCGCATACAACCAACTGCAGAGGTGAGACCACTAGTAAATTACCATCAGCTTTCTTTCTTCTAGGCAGAATTTTCCTCCTTGAAGGTCATTTTTTTCCCAGCCAGCCTGGTCCCAACTTATCCTAAGGCAAACCCCACAGATTTATGGTAGGCTTTCCATTCCTTACTCAGGTTGATTATGCAGATTAATTTTCAGGTGCACTGAACAAACTTTGATTGTAATGATCAAGTCAGAAATTTAAAAGAAAGGTCTTAACTGAGCCCATTTTTTCATAAAGCCCCTTGTATCTTCCTTGGTGTCATTTCTAGTAATCATCAGGGTAGGTATGTCTACCCCAAGGGATACCCAAGATTATCCTTTCATAACAGAGAAAAAAATCCTCTACATATAAATAAGTATATGTATGTGCATATATATCATATGCACATGTATTTTATCAAACCAAGAGGAAAGCTGTAACGTTTCCCTGGACTTTCCCTAGCATATTCATGGCGGAGTGTCACTCGGACCACATGGTGATGGTGTGGGGCGGGAGAGCTCATGGACGGTGCAAGGACCTCAATGCAGAGGCACTGACAGGAACACGTGTCCCGTGGCTTTCAGTATATTGCAAATTAGTGCTCTTTTCAAGTGCCCAGTTAAATGGACTTACCTACTCTCTAGTTTTAACAAAGCTAACCTGCCCCCAAAATATGTGGCTTAACAAGGTTGCTCAAAGAAACTGCAGTTTGAAGAGAATACTAATCATGAAAGCACAAGAGAACTTTGAACCCTTTGGCAGCCACACTATGGGGTAAAAAAACAGTGACAATCGAATCAGATCTGTCAAGAAACCAGAACCAAAAAATCAGCAATAATTATCGAGAAGACTATTTGAAATATGGAACTACACATTTAAAACATGGAACTATTTCTCATGAAAAACTGAAGCTTCACCCTAAGGGCACAGTGAGTTTTGAGATTATTAGTGATGGCAGAATGTGTATATAAAATTTGCAAACTAATACAGATGCATATATAGAGGGTTGCAAGTTCAAAAATACTTTATTGAAGGTGTCTAATCTAATCAAAGGAGTTTGGAGACCACTGGCCCGTTCTTGCTTCCAAAAGTATTTTTTATTTATTTCTGACCATTCCAATCAACTGTGGAAAAGGTAAAATGCATGGAGGCAACAAAAACAAGAAAAAAGCATCCAGAATCTTACCACCTCAATATAAACATTTTTTGCATTTGGTGAAGTGTCTCTTCTATCACAACCATTTCCTATAACATACCTTTCAGAGGAGGAGGTTGAACTTACAGGGGAAAAAACTTTATAATGTAATAAATTCATTGAGTAATATAAAAAAACCTTTATAGAACATCATGTTCTGCCATGGGTCACTTCATAGTCTCCAGGGAGTCTAAGAAGGCATGTCAGGCACACTGCTACAGTCCTGGTTTTTGAACATTTGCCTAATCCAGTTGGGATAGGTTTTACTTCTGGCAAGGATATCCCCTGACCCCACCCCAGGTATACTGTGGGAGCCACATAGTTGAGTAAAAGGAGGCTGGTGCAACAACTCATATGTTATCTTAATTGAAATTAATTAGCCCATGTCAGCCATCAGTGATATGGTTAAGGAGTCACACTTGGAGCCCCCAGATGTCAGGGGAGCAGGCCCACTCTGGTTTTCAGTAATCCCTAGGAATTCCGAGAATGTCTATGGAATGTCTTCCTCTAAGGAAGGAAACCATAGCTGTAGGTTCCACAGTGCCAGCCTCTGCCCTGGCTTATGTCAGCTCTGATATATCTCTCATTACAGAAACCACCCTCAGTTTCACACTCTGAAGCTTCTCTACAAGTTTGCCCTTCATCCCCACAGTGAAACACTAACTGGTGTTTGAAATAATCTCATCACACTCAAAAATAGCTCCTGACTATCTGACTTGAAGGAGAAATTTTCCATAGGTTTGAGAGGATTTCCATTTCTGTCTAAGATGAAATGTAGCATTTCCCAAGCTTTGGGCCACACCCCAAAGGGGGAACCAGCTTCCTTCTAAAACCTGGGTGTTACTGCCTAAACCAGAGAGTGCAGAGCCAAATGTTCATCTCCCTCATTTGGTCTATTTATTATCTGTATCTCCCTCACTTTATCAGACCCTCATACAACTTCCCTACTTCTGCTCTGCTGTATATGCCAAGCTGTGGAAGCTACTGTCAGGGTGGGAGGGGGAACTCTTATATGGTCCTACGGCTGAAAAATGCAAAGCCTACAATTCAAATATCAAGCTCCAGTTAAACAGGATCCAATTTTAAAATATTTCATTTACAGCAAACTCTTTATAAAAGGGGGTATTTTTTGGCATACGCTTTGCCTTGGAAATGGATTTTCCCAGAATCACGGCAGGCAAAAGACACCCTAGTGGTGCCCCCAGCTGATGTCAGGGGGACAGTCCCGAGTGGCAAAGTGAGGCTAACCCACCCATTCTGGAACTGAACCAGCAATCTTGACCTCAAAGCCTCAGCTGTCTCATCAAATAAAGCCTAAATCTCCAAACCCTCAAGTTACTTCCCTCTCCTTACGCAGTGTTTGATGTGGATCTGGAATGACAGGAGAGTAAATAAAGAGTACAACAGCCAAATGCCCACACCTGCTAACCTAATTTCCCCATGGAATATTCACTCCTCACTGGGTGAAATGGAGCCGTGGGAGTGCCTGGGGCCAACACTGCTGCAACCAAACTCAACTCTGTGAGTCTCACTCCCAATTACCAAGGAACTATAACCCACACCCCCTCTTTCCTTTCTTTATGACCTTGGCCACCCCACCTTTATGAAGTTCACCCCATTCACGCCTCACTGCAAGCCAATATCTCTAATTTTCCACTGGCATTTTCACTGGTCTTTCAATACGTTTTAATACTGTTTGCCACCTGAAATCCTTTTGAGTGTGGAGTCAAAATAAATTATACATAAAAGGTATAAATTCACTTAATGTTATGGGATGCGTTGGAAGGATAATCGAGATCTATATTTAAAGACCTCTTTTCGTTTGTCTCAGAAACTGTGCAGAAAACACCTTTTAGAACATGACATCTTTAAGCAAGAAATTGCAGTGGCTTCCAGGAAGCCTGGATAGAGGGAAAAAAGAGAAAGGGCATAAGAGAGCAAAGGCTAGGAAGGGCTGCTCTAGGACGGCTTCTCTTATACATTCTGATTCTCATCATAAACATTTTTGGTCTCAAGATTCAAGAAGGCATCTGTTGCCAGGACAGTTGGCTGGTCCTGTATGGGATCGGGAATGAGACTGGGACTGGGGTAGTGGAGCTTTCAACATTTGAAAAATAATAGCTTTCCTTCCAAACCAGTTCCACAGAAGTTTCCACAGATATTGTTGGGAAGATCAATCCCAGACCCTCCCAGAAGCCCCAACTAGGAGGAGATGGTTGGAACACAGAGTAAAGTTTTAATAAATGGTAGATGGAATATTGGTTTTCCTTCATACCACACCCACCAGGAGCAAAGAGAAGATGGAGCTTTTTAATTTAATGCTTTGCCATCTCTGAAAAGGACAAAGCATCATAGGTGTTGAATATTCTCATACCCCAGAAACCCTACTGGCCTGGCTTTAGTTATTGCATCAAAGCAGGACATAATAAAAGGTGGATATTATGTGGGGCAGACATTATTAATAGGCATTGCAAAGGGGACATAAATATAACAGAACACCTGATTCTGACCTTCCCAAAATGAACCGAGGCATCAATGAGATGAACCAGCAGATGGCCTTTGCACATGCTTATTTTCTTGATAAGCAGAAAGCAAACTGAAGATACAGGTCTTCCTTCCTGTGGCTCCTGAGGCCCTGTGTGATTCCATCTAATTCCTGGTCTGTGGTCACCAGCTGAGGAGACCGCCTAATTTAACACCTACCTATTCATGAAGCTATGGAACCCAACAGCTCTACCTCCATCACCAAGGAGCCAACTTCACGGTCTTTCAGGAACTAAAGTGCCAAGTAAGAGTCCAAAACACATGGACAAAGCCCTTCTCAATGGAGTAATCCCAGACAGAAAGCAAGGAGAGCGGCTCAGCTTGGCAGTGGGGGTCAGACAGACCGGCAGGAATCCAACATGGTGGAGTGTGAATTTTTTTGATTTCTGAAAAGGTATCTGTGTTGCATAACCCCCTCTAATCCCCTTGGGCTACTGCATAACAGTCCCTTCCCATTTCTGGGCCAGGAGGCAGCCCGCCCTCTACCTCCCACCAGCCCCTGCCCTGCTACCTCAATGGTGTACTGCTCGAAGATGCGCAGCTGCAGGAAGATGTCCAGCTTGATCTTTCGCTCGTGGAACAGCTCCTCCATCTGCACCTGGGCATCGTCCAGCTGCTGCAGCACCGACTCAATGTGGCTGATGGAGCTACTGTGGGGCGTCTTGTTGTTGGATACGGCTGAGTCCCTGTGACAGAGCGGGAGAGAGAAGGGAGGGGCCTTGCCATGTTAAAAGTGAAAGATGAGCAAGGGGCCTTCCTAGCCTGAGCAAGGGGGGGCATGACTCAGTTGAGTCATTCAACTGGGAGATGTTTATCAAACTCCTACTTTGAGCCTGGCACAGTCTGCTTAGTCGGTGAACCAAAGATACCCATATCCTCTTTGGGGTTCACAGCACTGTAGTTCTGAGACTAGTTGCTGTCCACTTCCTCGGACAGAAAGAATTGTAACAGGTATCAAATCAAATACCGCATGCAACAGGGCTCCACAAATATGAAATGGAGTGGTTTCATGCATATATATGGTCTAATACATAGAGTTTCAATACACACACACACACACACACACACACACACACACACACACACAACACACACATATAACAATAAATAAAGGTAGACAAGTTAAAGACATGGGGAAAAAAATCCTTCCTAGTTTTACCTCACAGGATCATTGTTAAAATAAAATGAGATCTGGAGTTCCTGTCATGTCACATCGGTAACGAACCTGACTAGTATACATGAGGATGTGGGTTAGATTCCTGGCTTCACTCAGTGGGTTAAGGATCCAGCATTGCTGTGAGCTGTAGGTTGCCGACACAGCTCAGATCCTGCTTTGCTGTGGCTGTGGCTTAGGCTGGCAGCTGCAGCTCTGATTCGATATGGAGCCTGAGAACCTCCATGTGCCACAGGTGTGGCCTTAAAAAGCCAAAAAAAAAAAAAAAAAAGGTTTTTAATGAAAAAATAAATAAAATGAGATCTTGGCTGCCAAAATTATTTATCCACTTTATATTTCTATGTCAAAGTGATGGGCTGGTGTTATTACATAGACTTTGAGCTGTAGTTAGGAAAGCAGGGGGTCTGGAGGTTGCAAGCCAGGCTAAAGTCCCTGCTCTGACATATATGGGCTGGTGACCTTGGGAAATCACCTCCCGGAGGCCCAGTTGTCTCTTGTGAAGTGGACAATAATCCCTGCCCTGCTCACGTCACAGCTTGTTAAATAAGACGGCGTGTGTGAACGTGCTCTGTGACCAGAAACGTGCTGTATGAATGACTGTTAATCCTGAAGGGACACTGAAGTGTCAGGTGCTGACTGGGGCACAGGTCCAGTTGGGGAGTAGCGGCTTGAGCATAAGCGGCTGGACAGCCAGCAAAGATTACAAAGAACATAGAAGAAAAGGATGAGCCAAGCAGATGGGAGGGCTGGGCTTCTGATCAGAGAGGCTATACAAAAGTAGCAAGGGGAGGTGACAAGTCACAGAGGGAGTCAAGAGGTAAACTCGGACAAGTGAGGTGGTGGTGACACCTCCAAAGAGACCACTGTAATAGGAAAACTGGAGTTTAAGTGGTTTAGATTCTACATGGCCTTGAGTGAGTAAGCTAGAGCCCTGAAACTTGAAATAAAAAGGCACATTCGTTATCTTGGGACATATTATTTTTTTATATGATTTAAGAAGTCATTAGGGAAAATCATTGGTTTTGAATGCTCTTATTGGCAGCCTTTCTGAAAACCAGGTCTTTTGGACAGTGTTTGTCTCAGAAGCAATGGTATCTGAACTCACATTTTGTTTCTAAAGGGAGCATCAGTTTGTCAAGAGCCTCTCCTTCCATCATCCAGAGAGCTTCCAACCCTTTCCTTCTCACCCTGGCCTCTTTGAGCATGAAAGCCTTGCACTACACAACTCCCCCAACCATGAACAAAACAGAAGAGGTGTACTCAATGCTACACACTATGAGTTCATTGAGGACATGGCTGTTGGGAGGATATGACTGTTCTTTTTGACTGCTCCCCTCAGTCTTTCTCTATCATACAGCTTTCACAGGAAGAGGAGGCTCTCTGGCTATTGTGTAAAGCACCTATGTCAGTGTCACATTCACTAAGAATCACAGAGATGATGCAAAATCCCCTTAGGTTCTTGGTGGTTGGGGCTGGAAGAGTCATGGAGGCCCAGGGAAGATGTGTGTGCTGGCTGGTGTGAGCATCCTGCCAGTGTCTACTAGGCATCATTGACTTTCTTGCTTTGACTGGTCTTGATAACAGGGAGGGGAGCCCAGGCTAGCATCAGACTAGTGGAGGAAGGAAGAGTCCTCAGGGGTTCTTGTTACATGCCTATGGTCCTCTCTGAAAGCCATGGAACTTAAACTTGTAGGACAGGCACCAGCAATCTCATTGCCTTCACCATCACTGAGTAGCCTGCAGCCCCCAGGCATGGTGCAGGGGTGGCAGTGGAGAAGAATAAATTGCATCCACAGACCGGGCCCCATGGAGAGGCCAGCCATGATGGTGAAAAGGATTTGCAGAGAAAACACAAAGCCATCATACAATTCTAGAGGTGACAAGCTCCAGAGAGTGAACCCCTTAATTATACAACTGCAGCAGTGAAGGCCCAGGGAGGTTAAGTGACTGCCTACTCTTTGGAATTTTCTTCACAAGCAAATAACAGTGGAGTTTCCTAGGTAGGCAGATAAACCTGTCATGTATTATATATTCATGAAAATGAGCTGGGGGAAGAAAGGAAAGAGGCTGTCTCATTACTATGCAAGAGGAGGACTCAGAACATCTCATGTGCAAGTTTGGAATAGAAATGATTAATCCAACAGAGAAGCACGCCAGGGCCATCGTAAGGTACGTTCTCATTGTTTATTTATTTATTTATTTATTTTTTTTGTCTTTTGTCTTTTTGTTGTTGTTGTTGTTGTTGTTATTGTTGCTATTTCTTGGGCCGCTCCTGCGGCATATGGAGGTTCCCAGGCTAGGGGTTGAATCGGAGCTGTAGCCACCGGCCTGCGCCAGAGCCACAGCAACGCGGGATCCGAGCCGCGTCTGCAACCTACACCACAGCTCACGGCAACGCCGGATCGTTAACCCACTGAGCAAGGGCAGGGACCGAACCCGCAACCTCATGGTTCTTAGTCGGATTCGTTAACCACTGCGCCACGAAGGGAACTCCTCATTGTTTATTTAATTGGACAACTGGTATGTGGGGGGAGGCCTTCTCCAAGTGAAGTAATTCCCTCTGGCCCCAGGATTGTCCTGGGGCTTGCTGATGAGATTATTTCTGTCCAGGGCTGGCAGAGGTCCTGGCACTCAGAGATTTGGGGATAGGAAAAAGTCCTCGCAGGCAGACATCATTAGCGCCATCAAATCCTATTTACACGGCAACTGGGCACAGGGCTGGTTGCTGAGGGCCGGCTCAAGGCCTCATGACACTTTATCTGTGAAGCTGGTGCCCTTGACAGGGACGGAAAGCTAGACACTGATGCCAATGTTAAGGAGGCGATAGTGTGGATGAATCTAAATGAATGTAAGATATGAGACAGGATTCTAAGATTCTTTCTTAGCTATATTTGTTTAGGGCAATATGGGAGTTTTACTTTTCTGGGCAGCAAGGAATGGTGGAAAGGTCATATGTAAGTAATGGAGAGCAGGGTGGGAAAACAGTGCACACTCTCTACATTCTCAGAGGGCCAAAGGCAGCCATTTGGGGTCACATTTTATAGACTGGAGCACTGGAATTCAGAGTTAGCCTGAGAACAGGTGCCAAAGAACACTATGTTCCATAATGGCTATTTTTCCGCGTGACCAAATATGCCATCATTCTTCATGAAGATGTTATTTATTTTCTACTGAATGTTGCTACATTTTTGTTATGTTTATATGACTTACTGATGGCTGATTAACATCTTCAGTGATATGTAAATCTTTGAAACATCAGAGCTTTTCCATTTACTATTTCATTCTAAATTCAAGTTGGGTACGGCACAGGCATTTTCATGACTGACAGATGAAGAAACTGAAGCTCACACAAGACCACAAAGTTGGTTGCGGCTGAGCCAAGACCAGAACATGATGACTTATCTCGTGTCTAGTCCAAGGCATTTCCCACTGGAAAGCACTGCCCATGCTGACCTGGCCTCGCTGGGCTCCCCCAGGGAGGGAGGCGCTGACCTGAGCTGCTGGATAAGGTCTTCGCCCTCCTTGATGACATTGAGAGTGGCATCCAGAGTGGCCGTCTGCTGCTGTTGGAACTGTTTGATCAGTTCCTGGACTGCATCCACAGAGTCTGCACAGACATCCTCCAGCATCTCCTTCTGAAGGTCTTCCATCCATGTCCACAGCTGTGGAGGAGAGAGCAGAGACCACTAAGGGCACAGGGAGAGGCCAGGGCTGGGGTCAGAGCAAGAGTGTGGAAGTGAGGTCACCTAGTCTACCCTCAATCAGCATTTTGTATTTGTATTTCTGTATTTATATTCATTACCCATCTCTGCTGAGTTTACTCCACTAGTGCTGGCATTCCCTAATGACAGGAACCACCCTCAGCTTTACTTCCCTATGGTCTAGGGAACCTCGGGTTTTACAGGAGGGAGCTTACTCATCTTTGAAAGACTGGGAAGAATAGGAAACTGGCGATGGACAAATATCATTTCATCTTTCATAAAGGAGGGTTCTGCACTCCTCCTCCAGGCAGCTAGACGCTGATTCCTAGGAATGTACCATGACTTTACAAATATGAAAAAAGAATGTGATGCTCAATCAGAATCAAATGAAGATGAAGAAAATATGCGCTAGGCTAAATCATTTTGTTCTTTTCAGGACTGGTTACTTGGTTAGAACGTTGAATGCTAAAGACATGGCTTATCTTAATTTCAGTATAAGTATGAGACATTTCCCCTGTGGTATTTCAGATGACAAAATGCAGTCAGGATAGTAGTACTGGTCAGATAACTTTAAAAGAGCCGAGTATAGTGTTTTGAATGGAATAAGCATTGGAAATGATGAAGAGTTGACGTGAATTACCGAAAACTCACTTACTGACAACTCTTCCTCACGCTGAGAACAGGTTTCCAGTGGCCTGCCACACTTCCCCACTTCTAACTGCTCGCACTGAGGATTTTCATGAATAATGGAGGGAAAGATGAGTCTGATGTTCCCTCAGAAACAAGGACTCTTTACCTGACTGGCAGGAAAGATAAGCTCATGGCTTTACCAGGAGAAAAAATTGATAAAAGGAGCCAGAAAATGTGGATTGTGGCCCTTGTTTTTCCCATACCCATGGTACCTTTGAGTAAGTCACTATGCCCTTTGCTCACCAAGACTTTATGTGTAAAATTGGCTGGGGAAAGCATATAATAAAATGGTTGGTTACCTTATGGTTCTAACATTCTGTAAAATTTCCACGTTAAAAATACAGATAAATATCCACCTTAAGAATATTATTTCATCTTGAATGGATTAAGAAGATGTGGTACATATACATAATGGAATACTATTCAGCCATAAAAAGAATGAAATAATGCTATTTGCAGCAACATGGATACAACCAGAGATTCTCATACTAAGTGAAGTAAGTCAGAAAAAGACAAATACCATACGATATCACTTACATGTGGAATATAAAATGTGGCCCAAATGAACCTATCTACAAAACAGAAATGGACTCACAGACATAGAGAACAGACTTGTGGTTGCCAAGGGGGAGGGAGAGGGAACGGGATGGAATGGGAGTTTTGGGTTCTCAGATTCAAACTATTACATTCAGAATGGAAAAGCAGTGGGGTTCTACTCTATAGCACAGGGAAATGTGTCTAATCTCTTGGGATAGAATATGATGCAGGATGATATGAGAAAAAGAATGTATATTTATATGTATGACTGGGTCCCTTTGTTGTACAGCAGAAATTGGCTCAACATTGTAAATCAACTATAATTTTAAAAATTATCAAAAAATTATTGTTTAATCTTACTGGTTCTCAGTATGGAAAATCAGGTATGGCTTTTGTAACCAGGGATAGGAAAAGAGACAACAAAGAGAGACTATGGTCTTCAGATTTCAGACAAGTTATTCCTTATTCTTTAGAGAGGAAAAGCCCTAAGTGTGGCAGAAGAGGTTGAATTCACATTAATAAGACCTGGGGGTAGCAAATAAGGGGGTATAAAGAATGTTTTTTTTTTTTTTTTGATAGGTGAAAACCTCTCTGGGCCTCAGTTTCCTAATCTACAAAATTGGCAGAATAAGATTTACCCTGCTCACTTCAAAGATTATGAGAAATCATTCACTGATTATCAATGCCTTAAATGAACAAACAGCATTATTAGTAAGCCTATAGCACTGTGATGATAGCTATAAGGAATACAAATTATTATTATTTAGAGTCCCTGTTATTAGCAGCTTGCAACTGGATGTAATTAGTTCAGTTTATTTTCTTTACAAATATGCATTTTGTTATGAAACATAAAACAAGTTTTCCAGACCATAGAAGTTGGGATACATATTCCTATAGGTATGGGTGTATTTATTTCAAATCAGTATAAAATCAGGAAGTTCAGGATACTGGTCAGCATAACTTGAGGTTACTTTGTACTTTCTGGCTGTCATTTTGCCTAAAGAGCAAAGACATTTCCCAGGTATGCTGAAGTCCTTGAGTATGAGATAACGGGATCTTTGAAAAATTATTGTATAGAGAGGCAATTACAGTGGTTAAGAGTTTCAAACTCTACACAACACTGTAAGTCAATTATACTTCAATTTTTAAAGGAAGGAAGGAAGAAAGGAAGAAAGGAAGGAGCTTCAAATCCCATTTCCACCACATATTACCTATATAACCTTAGGTAAGTAACCTATGTTCTTTGTACTTCAGTTTTTCCTAATCAGTAGAACTAGAATAATAATTCTTACCTCACAGAGTTGTAAAGATTACTAATAAGTTGACATATATATATGTGTTATATCTATACATACATAAATGAGATATATATGTGTGTGTGTGTATATATATACTCTACATTTATATAAGTTATATGTATATACACACACACATAAATGCATATGTATATTTTGTCTGCACACACACGGAGACATGCACACAGAGATATATGTATATCACTTAGAAACAGTGCCTGGCATATAGTAAGTGCTATGTAAGTGCTAGATATTATTGTATTTAAAACATATTTTTTGATCCAAGCCACCTCCAGTTCCCAACTAGAAGACAGAGGGAAAGTGTGAAGAACTCCATTTGGATATTGATAAAAGATCAATACTGGATTTGGTCCTTCAATATGCTAGGATGAGTTTAGCCTTTCTTTTATGCTTTTGCAACTTTGTCCTGGGATATCTAAGCAAAGCCTAGAAACTGAGAAGTCTAGATATTTCTTTACTAAAAAGCAAGAAAAGAAAAGATGCAGAGAGAGAGGGAGAGAGAGATGAAAATTGCTAATAGGGCATAGGTCGTTTAAGAGGAGAAAAATAAACTCGGTGTGTCAGTGGAGGACAGGTACTGAGATGGAAGGCTGATTAGGATGAAGCTGGTGCTTATCCTGCAGGAATAAGAGAGAAAGAGGCTTATCGATGTTGTGAGGATTTTACCTTAGTTAACATAATTTTGTTCTTAGTACCATCCGCAAACTATTTTAATGACTTCATAGCTTGGAGGTCCCCTTTTATTTTCTCCTTAATTAAAACTTGAGCACCTTTGATGCAGGTCTCGGGAGAAAGTCAGCCTCACTCTTCCGAGGAAATTCATCATGACTTGTGATCCTTCTTCCACCCCGTGGTCATGCAGCTAAATTGTAGGGACAGTCAAAGACCAACCTTGAGGTGTCAGTGTTACGAGAGAAAAGACTAGAGAAAGATTAGGGATGTCTGAGAACACACACCGACTTCAGAAGGCAACATCATTTAAAAAACGTGTCCTCCTCAGAGGTACTCTCTGATTAATGTGTTGAAGCTGATTTCTCAGATTTCCAGTCATACACACGACTACTTTATAAAGAAACTCTATTCTAAGGTAGATTAAAGCCTACTGCTAAGGAAAATCAGCTAAGAGATGAACAATCAAGAATGACATTAGATGCCACTCAGCCCAGTGGTCAGTAGCCTGATAAGGAAAGGAAGGGGCCAAGAGGATAAAATGTCAAGTAAAATTTGCTAAGAATTGGACTTAGAGATAGGAAAGGGGATTATAGTACCAGAGACAAAGGCTTAGTGACATCTTTCTCTATTTTCTCTTTTGTAAAATCATAACCTAAACAACCTAGAGGGAAAGGAGTTCTTGAAGGAACTGATATTTACTGGTGATAAATTTTTTTTTTTTTTTTTTGGCCACACCTGCGGTATGTGGAAGTTCCCAGGCCAGGGTTTAACCTGCTATGCCACCAGGGAATTCCTAGGACTTTTTTTTTTTTTTTTTTTGCTTTTTAGGGCTGCACCCCGCAGCATGCGGAGGTACCCAGGCTGAATTAGAGCCACAGCCACAGCAACTCAGGAACTGAGCCGAGTCTGCAAACTATACCACAGCTCACAGCAACGCCAGATCCAGACCCTTAACCGACTGAGTGAGGCCAGGGATCAAACCTGCAACCTTATTGTTCCTAGTTGGATTTGTTTCCGTTGCGCCACAATGGGAATTCCCACTGGTGATAATTCTTGATTCTGCCCTTGTCGGACTAGTTCTATGATCATGGCAAACTACTTTACTTTAATTGCGTCATACCTAAAATAAAATGCATGTGCACAAGTGTGTGTGTGTGTGTGCGCGCGCAGGTGTGTGTTTGTGATTTCTGTAGCTTATCTCTAAAATCCGTTCCAACCCTAACATGATATGAGTTCTCTCCAGAAGCTGAGGTAAAGAAGAGGTAGTGATAAAAAGGCCTCTCTCAACTAAAAAATTGCAGTCACACCTTCGACACCAAGGCAGCCAAAGTCCAGAGAATTAAGCACTAGTTCAAGGATAATTGTGCTACAAAGTTAAGACACTATTTACAACCTAGGTAGCTTGAGTAGAGAGCCACTGTAAATCCCGAGAAACATGCACACAGTCTTCCCCTGATATCAGAAAGTTTAAATTGCAGGCTTATGATTTTGAATAAGCACCTCTGAGGCATAGAGTGAACAAACATAAGCATCAGTGTCACTCAACTGTGAGTAAGGGTCTGTATTTCATTCCTTAGGCTGTAACTTTCCAACTATCTGAATCTCCCATAGATCTCCTCTATGTATGTGCCTATTTGACTTATCCTGGAGGAGCATGCTTAGCTAGATTCCTTTGAAAAGAATCCACATCAGAGAGCCATTTCTATTACTAATTTGCCCATTATCAGGGAGCCAATGAGACTGAGCCAAATGATCTTATACTTCAAGTTTCCACAAGCCACTGCCAGAACAAGGAGAAATCATGGAGTGAGTCAGGCAGCTTGGGAGCAGACACCACAGGCTTTTCCCTCCATCTCTCTCCCCTCTACAATCCTCTGCTTGTAGAGTCTCACACATCAGCACTGCACCTTTGCTGTCAACCGACCTACTCCCCATAAAGAGTCTTATGTTTCAGCCATTTCCAGTCCCTCCCTTCCTGATCAAACACACCTGTGCTACAACCATTCATTCAGGGTTGTGCTCTCTGCTTGACAATAATTACTTGGTCCATACTGATATACATATACGTTATGTAGTCTTTCTCTTAGAGAACACATGTAATTGTGACCAAAAAATACCTACATCCCAAAGAATGAACCACATTTGAGAATTTCTAGAACCATGGCAAGGGTAGAATTAAGGCGACCTTTCAATGCCCTGCGTAAAGTCAGCTCTAAGACCAAAACCAGCAAGTTCAGGAAGGGCCACCCCTGGAGCCCATCCTGCTTACACAGTGGGACGCCTGGGAAAAGGGCAACTGAAAAGGACAAGAAGGGAGGACCAAGGAAGGAAGAAACCAGGAGTTATAGAAATAATGAGACTCATGGCTGAGTGGTTAAGGAAATAGGTAATGTTACTCCAGCACTTTCTCCTACTGATTGGCTGAACCATATTTGCACAACTCTGGTAGCCACTGTGCTGATACACCTGACTGACCCTGAGAGATGTGGAAAGAAGCACCAATTTCACAGGGCAAAGTGTCCCTCTCTCATAATGCAGACATCATTTTCCTTTGGCATTGACTACCAGCTTTTATTTCTTAAGTAAACACCATACCGGTACAGCAACTGAAATAGAGGATGACGCTTTTTGTTCTCCAGGCCATCATTTCTTCTGAAGATTGATTTAGTTTTGGTTCTATAGTGGGTGGGTAAGGGGACATGTGCATATATGAGTGTCTGTGGCATTTGTGGTGTGTCCGTGTGTGTGTACCTATCTGAGCCCGACATAACATGAAATAATGATTTCACAGGGTTATAAATGAAAGGAAATGGGCTTTTAATTAAACACTCTAAGAAAGAGCCGAGGTTGATTATCTTGGCCACATTCCTTAGTTAATTTGACTCACACTATTACTACAAAAATATCTAAAAATGGATAATTTGAAAACCCAGCAACTGCAGCATTTCCATGGAAACACAGCAAAGGAGAGAAAATTCTGTCTGGACAATTTCTGCAGAGCAGATGACACTGCTACAAATGCCTTTTTCTTGGACAAAGAAAATGAGGCCTCGGGTAAATGCACCTTCCAATATCCTCCCCAAGCCTCCAGACCAGCAAACAGTCAGCTGGTGTCTTGTCCCAAGGCAAGAAGACCATCTGAAAGTTCAGCACATTTGTATTAAGTGAGGTTCTGGATGTATCAGGAGGTTCCAAGCATGTGTTGTCACATCTCTTTACTGTGCAGCTCTTCTAAGAAGAGATGAAAAGTTTTGTTTTTGTAAAGTAACATTTATTGGGATCTTTTGTGATTTTTCAATGGAAATATCATTGAAGAAAACTTGTAAAACAAAATAAACAAAGGGAGTTCCTATAGTGGCACAGCACAAACAAATCTGACTAGTATCCATGAGAATGCAGGTTCGATCCCTGGCCCTGCTCAGTGGGTTAAGGATCTGGCGTTGCTGTGGCTGTGGTGTAGGTCACAGACATGGCTTGCATCCCGCGTTGCTGTGGTGGTGGCATAGGCTAGTAGCTACAGCTCTAATTTGACCCTTAGCCAGGAAGAGTCCATATGCTGTGGGTGCAGCCCTAAAAAGCAAAACAACACAAAAAAACAACAATGACAAAAAAACCAAGCAAAATATACAAAGGAAATTAAATCATCCATAACATTCTTAACTTCTCTGTATATTTCTTTTCAGTCTTTATGTGTGATCAAAATAGCGGACATGATGGATATACAGTTTTTTATGCATAATACCACAAGCACTTTCTCATGCCATTGTCACCTCTGACAATGTGATTTATAATAATTGTATAATATTTCACTCTATAGATTCACTATAATTTAATGAATCACTTAACAGGGAATATTTAGATGATTTCTAATTGTTCAAGGTTATTGATAATACTGCAATGAAATGGCTAGAAGGCTTTAACCCTTAAGACTCCTTTAGCGGATATGAATTCACAAAGCAGGGCAAATAGACTCTGCAACCTGAAGAAGAAGTGAGCCTGGAGAGTACCTTCTTCTTATCTTCTGTTTTCTCTCTGATTGTAATTAGATTAAATCTTTAGCAAAACTGAGCAGAAGATTATTCTTCCATTCACTCTATTTACTGTAAGAGAGAAAAACATCCATAGAAACTCAAAATTCTCTCACACTTGCAGACTATTAAACTTGGCTACTAATCTTGTCTTGTAAAAAGCTGGAAGTTTGCCTATAGAGTCAAGAGGAAGAACAGTTAATAGACCCAGGACCAGATAGGACCTACACTTAGTAAGGTTTGAGAGATGGCATGTCTTGAGAGAAATTAAAGTGAATAAGCAAAGACCAAAATGCAGGAGTTATGCTTCCTTAGGTCATCCAAGGATGTTCACTTCTGCCTACCTAATCATCTGTTTCTGCCTGCTACACAGGCTCTAGGAGAAAGCTCCCACAAGCAGTCTGAAATACCCAACTGACCTCTGTTTGCTGCCCGTAGAGTTCAAGTCAAAGAACTGGAGTAGATGAACACTGCAACTGAATGGGCTTCCCTTGCCCCCTCTTTATCCCCCTACTTCCCCCCCCCCATTTTATCTCTCTTTTTTATTTTAGGAGAAATGGCCAGCTTCTCATTGTCAAGTAAACCTGTCCAATATTTATTCAGCATCCCTATGTGTCAGACACAGAAGTAGAATCTACATCTACACATCTAAATCCACATGTGTCCTCTACTTACGAGCACTTCCAATTTAATGAGGAAGAGCCAATCAGCCCCTTGAGGTCCCAGCACCATCAGTGAGGAACACACGGTGTTCCTGGCCCATCTGGGTGGGAAGTTGGAAGGCCCAGGGGAGAATTTAAAGAGAAAATGATGTCTGAGTTGAGTCCTTAAGTTTCTTGTTAACCCTACGTTAGAGATGCTTTAAGAGTAAATTTGGGAGACAGTTTTTTGGTAGGAGAAAAACAGGTATTAGTATTATGCTACTCAATTTTGTAATCATCATCATCATCATAGTTATCACAAAATCTATATAACAGAATCTCTATTATGTATACAAAGCAGTCTCTATTAAAACAGAGACCAAGTACTTTTCTCAAAGGCACATAGCATGCCCAGTAAAGACCTAGATCTGGAAATCAGATCTCCCTGGCATCTAAGATCATGCTGTACTTAATGTGTGTGTTTATAACACAAATATATGTGCATGCACATACGCATATGCATGTACATATATATAAATATGGACATACATATACATGTCTTATTCTCTACTGTGCCTGAAAGAGACCTCTGACAGACTAGTTTAGGGATGGGAAGGTATACCTGAGAGATAACTTGTGGATATAAAAACCTGCAGGATGGCCTCCATGAACAGCCCCTCCATGATGGCCACTCAAAAGGATGCTATCCTTTGTGTCCTGAAGTCAGAGTCTGTGTGATCTAGGAGTTGTAAATCTCTCAGATAGAAAGAGCCTCACCATCACACACCCCATTGCATCCAGGCAGGACTTTTTCTAATTCCTCTCATATCTGGAGATCCCAAAGAAGGAGACTATGCTACTTTCTGATAGCCTTCTGCTCAACAAATTCCTGGCAGAGAAAACTCAAAGTCTCTGTTCCTTGGCCTTTAAATGAAGGCTTCCTATGAAAGGCTTATGAGAAAATGTATGGGCTTTGGAGTCAGAAAGACTTGGGATCAATTCCTACATTTGCCACATCCTCACTACTAATCCTGGATCAATGATTAATTTTTTTGATCTGTAAAACTGGAATTTAAAAAACGACAATTCTCATGGTCACTGATGAGAGAAATAGTTGAGCACACACAGAGCCAAATCCATTTTAGTTCCCTCTCTCTTTCTTCACTTGACCCAGTATCATGCTGCTCTCTTTAGTACTTTTTCATATGAATGTGGTTGTATGAGCTGAGCCATGTTGGGAAAACAAGTCTCAGGTACAAATAAGACTAAGCTTAGGCTCAAGAGATACCTGGGAAAATGATGGTTGATAACTGAATACCTGGATGTTCCTATCTGCCACATCCTCAACACTTTATCTTTCTTAGCTAAGAGCTATCCTCCCATCCAGCCCCTGCTTTCAGGTTTGGAAAGGTAAAGAGGAAAAGAATAAGGAGAAGGAAGAAGAGCAGAGAAGAGGAGGAGATACAAGCAGGGACAAGGAGGACAGGGCGTGGGGTAGCAGGTCAGAGCAGGAGAGAGAATTTAGGAAGAGAGGTTGTTTTTGCTGCCCTAAGCAGCTCTGTTTTCTGGGTCTTGGTCTCCCCATGTGAAAATATGTTTAATAAAGTCACTATCATAGATTCTCATGAGGATTACATGAGATGATATATAGCAAGTCCAGCAAGCAGAAGGTACTCAAACAGAAACAAATACTATCTAATATACACTGAGTACTTGCAATGAACCAAATCTTAGGCCAGGCAAATCGCCTGAATGATTTCAGGCCTAATTACCATTATTATTAATTAGTGTTATCAATATCAAATAAAGCAGAAGAATAGGGGAAGAAAAAGAAAGGAATTCTGAATCACATTGGAACCATAAGGGGCCTTAGGGCCACTGAATCCAACTGCATAATTTTATAGATAAGCCAACCCAGGGTCAGAGACACAGTGATTTGCACAAGCTCACATGGTTCTACAGCAGCAGGGTCTGGACAGGAATCCCAGCCTCCTAGTTCCAAGTACAGGAGGTGGGAGATGTAGCTGGAGAGGGTTCCCGGAAGCCACAGTCACCCATCCAGGAGTAGAACTTCCATGGAAATTGACCTTGTCCACCACCTCCCTTGACAGCCCACACCTCCCTTGACAGCCTACACTCCCACAGCCTTCACAAGGAACATGACTCCTGTCCATTCATGCTCCATTCTCTCACCCACAGGCTCATAATTAAGAGACTACACGTGCCTTTGGTTTCTGAGACGATTATTAAGAATGGGGTGAGCCACAGGCAAGCAGACAATCAGGCAGGAAAGCCTGGATTAGAGCTAATTCCCTTGCTTTACAGATGCTCCTCAGAGGGCGGTGGTAGGTCCCACAGTGAGGAAGCTGAGCCAGCTTCGTGGAGCTCGCCAGCCCTTCATCTGCCTGGGGAATCTCAGTTTAAAAAACATTATCTTTGCATGTTTATCTCTGATAGGCACAGCAATGATTTGCATTCATTCCCACAAAGTGTTAGAAAAGCCTGTGAAGTAGTAACAACCAGGCTTCTTAATGCATTTCAAATATCAAAAATCAACTTAATTAAGTTGGGTTAATTTTTTTCCTGAGCAGCAATCAAACTTTAATTAATACTCCATTAAAATGATTTCGGGGTGGGGGGGCACACAAGCATGCATACACCTAATGAGTTCATCTGCCAAGGGTGTTATTACAGAAGATGCTAAACATGCCTCCTCACTGGCCACTTACTTAATTTCAGAGTGCCCTGTGCTAATCAGAATCAAAAAGTAACTGCAGGTTTGCAACCCTCCTCTGTGGGCCCTTCTATCCTGCCAACCCTGAAACATGATCCATCCTCCCCTCTCCTTTCTCCACTCTGAGAATGATTCAGGGGCCAGACTTAAGCCCAGTTGGCTTCCTCCCGGGTGGAAGGCACTCCAGTCTCCCTTCCTTCACTGGCTGTCACTCCACAGTGAGAAAGGTGAGGACCATTTCACTTTAAGTCACCCCATGGCAGACCTCACTAAGAGGATTTAATCCTCTGAAGAAAATAAAACAGAAACACAGAACACATTTGCAAACTCTGTTAGTCCCTTGCTGATAGCAATGATGATCAAAGTTCTGCAGGGCTCCGATTTCTAATAGGAAACAGCAACCAAGAGAAACTGGGTGTGGTGTGGAAAGGGAGTCTCTGAGCTTATAATATTGTCTCTTTATGGTGATTATTTCTATACTAGGGAGCCCCAAATTTCTCCAGCTGCAGACTGAATTCTCTAGCACAAAACCACCAGCCTCTCCAGCCCCCTCCTCACTAGAGTTGAGGAGGAAATTTTGCCCCACGTTCGTTGAGACCTAAATACAGGTTATCAAGAGCAAATTGCTAAAAGCATCAACCTTAGGAGGCTAGTAACCCCCAGACCAACCAGGACCCTGGGGAGGTGGGGGGTGGGGGTTAGGAAGCCAACCTGACCTTTGCCTGAGCACAACAACCCAGCCAATCCTCTTACCTCTTTGGTGTGCGTGTGGAAGGAGACAGACATGTCTAGCAGAAGCTTCCGCTGCTCCACCCTGCGCACAAAGTCTTGGATGCGCACCTCCAGGTGTCGAGCTGCCTTGTAGATCTCCTCCGGGTCACATTCCCCCGTCTGAGCCAGCTGCTCCGCTGCTTCTAGGAGCTTGTCCGCATTGGTGTACGTATTCTGCCAGCAACAACAGTGAGGGAAAGTCAACTTGCAGTCAGGAGCAGAGCTTCGCGCCTTCCCCCAGCCCACCGGGGCTGCCCAGAGCTGGAGCACAAGGTGTGGGCGTGGGCACTGAGCCGAGAGCTCCCAGATCTGGCACTGAGGAGCTGAGCACCCAGCTCACCCGCCTCTCAGCCAGCCAGCAGCCTGCCTGGCAGCTCGGAACAAGCGGGCACTAGCTAGGTGCCTCCTCCGTCCCTGGGATCTCTCGGAGACAGGGTGTCCCAGGAAAGAAGCCAGAAGATACGCGAGAATCACCGTTCCCCAGCTGCGCCCTGACCCCCTACCCTTATGCAGATCCATCACTGCCCTCACATCTCAGGCTGTAACTGCCAGTGTTGAGAATACCTCATCCACAGAGATCAGCTGGGCTTCTGCGTGAGAACACCAGGAAAATAATAACTGGGAGACTTGCTCGACTTTTCCCCCAAGTCCCTTGCAACTACTGGTGTTTATCTTTTGGAACAGAGCTATCTCTTTGGAGGGGAAGGGGTCAGCAACTCAGGGAGCTGACAGAAGGAAGCAGACACAGCCAGAGTGAGGAGATGCAGGCGATTCCCTATGTGCCCGGTGAAGGCTTAAAGCTTGCAGGGAGGTTGGGGAGGAGTCTGGTGATTTTATCTTAAGCTACTGCATGCACACACACACATTCACACATATACACACTCTCCTCCAACCCATGTCTCTATTCTCTAGAGCATTTTAAATAGCAACCAGATTGTAATTATTGTTCATCAAGATGGAGCCACTGCCTCGATAATACACATATGCCAGTATGATACATATGTCATGGATACACCTTTTCCTCAGCAGGCTTCACTTAAAAAAGATCTCCTGATTGACCCCGAATTCAAGTTGGTGACTCAGGTGTACATAATATTTCCTGATATCCCCATAGTGGCACAGTGCCCTATAGAGTGGTGAGCCAATGGTTATTGGTGACAATGTGAATCTGGCAACAGAAACAGGACCAAATGTAAAGTGAGTGGAGAACAGGAATGGATTTTGGAGCAATGGCTGTATGATGCTTTACTCTGCTCCTGTCTGAAGTGGTCTTCAGTCTCCATGGAATTCTTAGACTCACCTGAAGACCTGGGTATTAAAGGTTGAATTGTATCCTCACTAAATTCACATGTCAAAGCCCTAAACCAACCCCCCCATGCCTCAGAATGGGACCCTTATTTGGAAACAGAGTTATTGTAAATGTAATTAGGTGAGATCAGGTCATAGAGAAGTAGGGTGGGCCCCTAATGCAATATGACTGGTGTTCTTATAAAAAGAATGCCATATGAAGAGACAAACATGCACTCCGAGAGGATGCCACGTGAAGCTGAGGGTGGGGGGGATCGGGGATGTATCTACAAGACAAGGAATGCCAAAGATTGCCCCCAAACCATGGGAAGCTCCCCAGTGAGGCATGGACCAGGTTTCCCCCTCAAATCCCTCTGAAAAAGCCAAACCGGCTGATACCTTGATCCTGGACTTCTAGCCTCCAGAACTTCGAGACAATATATTTCCATTGTTTGTCACCCAGTGGGTGGTACTTTATTACAGCAGCCTTAATACACTAATACACAGGGGGTGGGGGGGGTGCAACCTCTCAGACGATGTTGACCTAGGCTCTCGGTGGAACCACAGAAGATGAGCAGGGCTTTAGCAAACCCTTGTTATGGCTCCAAGGAATACCAAGAGAGTGCACCCCCCATCCACCTCCCATGGATCCTTCAGGAATGTTGTCTGACCAGCAACTGCCTCAAGCAAACACTGTCCCAAAGCAGGTGAGGTGGGACTGGGGACTGGGGTGAGGCTGTAAAGGAAGAAAAGTCCTTTGGCCTCACCTGGGGGATTCATGGAAAAACAGATGATCTTTGTGAGAGGAAAGAGGCTTTGCCACAGAGTTAAGTAAGAGTATATTGATTCTGGAAAGCAAGGACAGGAAGTACTCAGAGTCAGGATGGAAATGCCAGGAGAGATGGGAAATGACAGACAGGAGGAGACCTCTAGGGCTGTGGGCAAGGGTAAGTAAGCCTCCTAAAGGGTTGCCCACAATTTCTTTCCTTTTTTTCTTTTTTTTGTCGTTTTCTAGGGCCACACCCTTGGCATAAGGAGGTTCCCAGGCTAGGGGTCTAATCGGAGCTGTAGCCGCCAGCCTACACCACAGCCACAGCTACGCCAGAACCGAGCCGCATCTCTGTGACTTACACCACAGCTCACGGCAATGCCAGATCCCTAACCCACTGAGCGAGGCCAGGGATGGAACCCGCATCCTCATGGCTCCTAGTCTGATTCGTTAACCACTGAGCCACAATGGGAACCCCCACAATTTCTAATAAATATGCCCAGAGCTGATGGGAGAAAGGCTTTTTTTTTTCAAGAATCCCTCAAATCTTCCACTTTAAACTTTAGGGAATCTCAAGAAATTCCAAAGAAACCCAGAGGTTGAGACTTTGTATTTTCTAGCCAATAAATAAAAATCTATGGCAAAGCCAAAGCAGGCCTGCTTTCAAGTTAAGTCTGAGACCAATACATGGTAAATAAAAAGTAAGAATGAAGTGCCCACTGCATGTAAAGTGGACAACCTATCCTGGTTTGCCCAGGACTTTTGTGGTTCTAGTATAAAAGTTTTATGTCCCAGAAAGCCAATTGGTCCCGGGCAAATCGAGATGGCTGGCCACCCTAAGACATATTCAACACTGTAGGTGTCTCAGGAGTACAGATACATATATGTAATGTATGTTGCCTTAAAGGAGAATGAAATCATGCTTGAGATAAATAATGTCACAATACATTAAATGGGACAAGCAACACAATAAAAATTAGGTGTTAAAATTTCTTGACATGATATATAGGTGCCAAGAAGAAAAGGAGCAAAAACTGAGAATAATAATAGCCAATAATGATTAAATACTTTTCACATGCCAAGGACCATTCTAAAGGTTTACCTGCATATTAACTCATTTAATCTTCACAATAACCCTAGGCAGTCAATACAGCCATCAGCCCCATTTTACAGATGCAGAAACTGAGGCAAAAGGAATTTCTGGCTAAAGTCACATGTTTCAAAAGTGGTAGAACCAAGATTTTAATTGTTTGATCTCAGAGCCCAAGCTTAAAACCATGACACTACCTTATCAGATGAAGAGGAGTCTTGCACACCAGAGCAAGTGTTTTTGTCCAAAGCAGTGAACAGGCACTTAACAGTTGTAGGCAGAAGAGAGGTTTGACTGATGTATAGTGTCTAGAGACACTACCCTGCCTCTATACAGATGTAGACAGAAGCTGGAGGTTGGGCACAACTTTTCAGGGAAGGACAGGTTTCTCATAGCCAGGTTCCCCAGGTTCCCCTCTCTCTCATCCTACAGCCATGCTCATGCTCATGTAACGACCTGCTTCCCTGGGTCTCTTCCTCCTGGTCTGTGCACGCCTCAAAGGTAGGTTCCATGACTCACTCATCTTTGGTTCCTCACTACAGACACCATGACTGTATACAGTAGGTACTTATTAAATGTTGAGCAAACAAGATTCAGAGATGGGAATGAGCATATCATGTATGGATATGTTGAGCCAACCCGACTAAAAGTAGAGAGTGGCAGGAAATCATGGTGGAGAAGGCAGGGGAGCGCTAGATAAGAGATTTTACAGAGAGAAAGGGTGGGAGGGAACCAGGCTCAGCATTAAAAGCCAGGCTCCCTGCTCCACCCTCTATGCAGCCCTCTACCCCATCACTACCAGAAACAGCCTCTAAAATTCAGATCTGGGAGTTCCCATTGTGGCTCAGAAGTAATGAACCCAACTAGTATCCATGAGGATGCGGGTTTGGTCCCTGGCCTCTCTCAGTGGGTTAAGGATCTGGTGTTGCCATGAGCTGTGGCTGTGGCATAGGGCAGCAACTGCAGCTCTGATATGAACCCTAGCCCAGGAACTTCATATGTCACGGTGTGGCCCTAAAAAACAAACAAACAAAAATAAAAATAAAATAAAATAAAATTCAGATCTGGTCACAACTCTCTTCTACTTCTGCTGTTGAGTGGTTTCCCACTGTCTTTAGTGTAAAACACCTCAGGGTGCCACCAAGGCTCTTTTTCATCTGATTCTTTTTTTCCCTTCAGCTTCAACTCACATCATTCTATTAAAAACAGCTTGTGAAATAAACTGCTTACACTTCCAGAAACTCATGGCACTGAATCTTCCCCAGTCCTGGGGTGCCCTTCCCCCACTTTATTGTTTTTTTTTTTTAACATGACCAACTCTTACCTTTTAAGACCCAGCCCAGGAGTCACTTCCTACAGGAAGTCCACCCTCCACTCCACTTCTCTCCCAAGGTTGGCTTAGATGCACTCCTCTGAGTTCCCAGAGTGATCTGTGCCAACACCTGCCTTGGCACCTACCATATTCTAATGCAAATGTTTGCCTGTCTCATCCACACAGGGGCAGGTAGTCCTTCACCTCTTTCCCTTAGTGCCTGACACAGTAAGTACTCCATAAAAATTCGGTGACTGAATTAATAAATTAAACAATACATCAATCCCCAGCAATCCTAATATTCAGTCCTTGGCCCTCATCAACTATTTGGTATAAGACGTTACATGCCAGAATTCATGATCAATATTCAGACTCATTTGCCTTATCCCACCTCCTGGCACAATCTTGAAATAAGAATCTGCTTATAGGATATCAACTAAAGTAGTAACAGAGTAATACACTGATGCCTGTCATTGCCTCATATTGAAGCAAGGATCACAATAGGCTTCTGCTCACTTTCTGACCAAATCAACCTCGCTTTGAGTGCAGTTCCTAGGCCTCCTTTGGTTCCCCAGTTGGCTAGCTTCTGCCTTAGGTTTGAACCCTTGCTGGCATTTCCTAATTGATATTGCAAAAATGGGTTATGAGTGCTAGTACACCAATCCTTTTGCCCCTGGGGCTTTTAAGCAGGACTTGCGGTAGCCACAACTCTGAGTCAGAGATTTGGGCCATACAAATGGCCAGTTCCTTTTCTTCCTTCCCCCATGCCAGTGTCCACCAGATAAAATGCCCTAGATAATTCAACCCTTATGTCAATAGGCATAAAATCTCATCTTCATTTTATTGTGCTTTGCAGATATAGCATTTTTTTTTACAAATTGGAGGTTTGTGGCAGGCTTGTGTTGAGCAAGTCTACCAGTACTGTTTGTCTGAAATCATTTGTTAACTTCATATCTCTGAGTCACATTTTGGTAATTCTTGCAATACTTCGAATTCTCTCATTATTATTATCTTTATTATGATGATCTTTGATCAGTGATCTTTGATGTTACTATTATGACTTGCTGAAGGCTCAGATGATAGCTAGCATTTTTTAGCAATAAAGTATGTTTTAATCAAGGCATATACTTTTTTTTAAAGACATAACGTTATATCACACAATGGACTACAATATAGTGCAAACAAAACTTTTATATGCATTAAGAAACACAAATTTTTGTGACTCTATTGTGGTATTTGCTTTATTGCAAAGGTCTGAAACAGAACCCACAATATCTCTAAGTTATGCCTGTACCTTCCATTCCCCCTGCCATAGCCATTACTTTTTGGCCTTTTCCTCGGAGAAGAGACAAAGTGTTCTAGGATAAATTGTCTCTAAAAATACAGGCATCCCAGCAGTACTTACTGGCTATGGTTTCAAACTTCTTAGGCTGAAACAGAGGGACAGGAGGCAGGCTTTTTAAAGCCAAGGTATGGAAGAGACAATGCATAAAAACATTTCTAGTGTCAAGAGTTGACTTCCTTGATAATATGAAGTTAACACTCTTGGCTTTATGCTCTGGGGATAAGGAAGGATGAGGCCAAAATTACTCTTATAATTCAAAAGAAGCAGTGTGGACTGGAGAACAAAACTACCAGAGGACCAGGATAGAACTCCCCTCCTGATGATTATTTTTCCAGGCTGACACTTGGAACCAATGAACAGGGAGAGGAAAGCAGCAAAAGGACACAAGAATTAAAAATAAAAAATAAAAAAAAGAGAGACAGAGAGAGACATAGAAGCACAGAGACAGGTTTCTGGATCTTGACGTTAGTGAAAGAAGGCAAATCAAAGTAATGTCATTTGAATAGTACTTTACTGGTGACAAATCTCTCTCACCTTCCTTTCTTATCCAATCTGGGGAAGATATGCAGAGGATCCCCCTGTGTGTGAGGAAACTACTCAAGGCCAGGGAAAGAACCACTTGAAAGGGTTGGATATAACAGCTTTCAGTACTCTTAGGTCAAGGAATAGTGCCTGTTTTTAATCATACTGGAAAACCTCGTGATTCACAGGATATTGGGTAGATACTCAGAAGAGTCTTAGCAGGGGTGAATAATTGGTCCTAGACTGAGCACTTCTCTGTTTTCACCTAATGTATTTTAAAAGAAAGTCCTGAAAAGATGAAGTTTTTTTTTTTTAAGTAACTTAAATGTATTCCAGAACAAAGTTTAAGAATATTTATAAAAATACAGAAGTATCTAGCAACTGACAGGTAGGATTCACAATGTCAGGTATCCAGTAAAAAAAATTACCAGTCACACAAAGAAGCAGGAAAACATAACTTACAATGTGACTAAAAATCAATCAAAACTGACCCAGAACTGGCATAGATGTTGAAATTAGCATACAAGGGCTTAAAATGGTTATTTTAACTATTTCATATGTTCTAAAAGTTAAGTGGAGAAATAGAAGACATAAAAAAAGACCTTGCACTTTTAGAGATGAAAAATATACTTGATGGTATTAACAGCAGGTTAGGTTCCCCTTGCCTGGGAACCTCCATATGCTGCGAGTGCGGCCCTAAAAAGCAAAAAAAAAAAAAAAAAAAAAAAAAAAAAAAAAAAAAGAAGAAGAAAAAAGAAAAAGGATAGAAAAGAATATAATATGATAGCACTAATCAAAATAAAGCTTGGGTGGCTACATTAATATCAAACATAGTAGATTTCAGAGAAAATAATATTACCTGGGGGAAAGAAGGTGATTTTTTAATAATAAAGGGGTCAATTCATCTAGAGGATATATTAATTCTAAACATTTATGTACCTAATAACAAAGCTTCAAAATATGTTAAGCAAAAACTGATAAACTTACAAGGAAAAACAGAAAAATCCACAATTATGACAGAGAATTAATGCCCCCTCTCATTAATATATAGAAAAGTAGGCAAGAAATTAGTAAGGATATAGGATATTTGAACACTCTCAGCCAACTTGATTTAGTTTATAGACCATACACCCCAAAATAGCAGAAGGAGCATTCTTTTCAAGATAAATCATATTCTGAGCCATGAAACAAGTATAAAAAAATTTAAAAGGATATGAGTCATAAAAAGATTTTCTCTGATCTAATTTAATTAAATTATACATCAATAATAGAAATATCGCTGAAACATCTCCAAAGAATTGGAAACTAAATAAGATACTTCTAAACAATCCAAGGGTCAAAGAAGGTAGTATCACTTTACCAGGTATATATAGTACACTAGGCATTGTGCTAGGCTCTCTCTATACATTACATTTAAGCTTTGAGACCAATAATAAGATAGGCATTATTAATTTAATTTTACAAATTAAAAAAAACTGAGGCTCAGAGAGGTTAGGCAATTTGTTTGAAGAATGTTACAGAACTAGAAAATGGAAAGTGGTATTTCTGACTATAACCCCCAGGCTCTTTTCATTGAACCATGCACCTCTCAAAGACTCAATGTAAAATCTCCATCCCCTCTGCTTCACTGTTAGTTTGCACTATACTCACTCTTACACCTTTGATTTTCAAACTATGACACTGTACTTGTTCATTTGCAACTGCTATCCTTTTGTTTGCAACACATTTCCAGTGTGTACATGTTGGCTTCCAGACAGAACTGAATTCTCCTTGAAGGAAAGAGTCCTGTCTTACTCATCTTTTCTCTCAGCTATTCATCAATGTACTTAGTCAGCACAGTGCTCTGCTCTCAATAGGTACTCAACCCCAAAACTCTGCAGTTAGGCTTGGAAGTGGATGTTTACCTTATCTCCTAGTGTAGGTAGTCCCAAGATTAAGGATAAAGTACTGATCAAAAGTTCTTTTGTAAGCCCCTTATTTAGCACACTGGGAATATGTTTTCCATGTAAATGGGGATTAGATTCCCAGAACAAAGTAAAGAAATTCAGTTGAGCACATAGCATGTTTAAAATACAGTACTGATGGAGCACATCATGTGTAGTCAGCCAAAATTTACAACTAGGGTGACATAGGAAAATGCTTTTCAGCTTTCATCCTGGAACATCCGGCACACATTTCTCCACTGCCTGCTGGCTTTTGTAGGGGAGAAAGGGATGGACTCTGACAATGGCCAAGTGGTCTTTGGTGGGAAGCAATAAGAAGAAAAGAAGGAAACTACTTGATACATATGATGGCTTAGCCGACCACATTACATTTGCTGGAAGGACATCTTCCTAGGTGCCCTAAACAAGCAAACAAACAATAGTTGCCTCCATTAGGACAATCTTTATGTCCAAACAAGGAATAAGTAATGACTAGTCCTAATCAGATGCTTCTTAAATTAGAGACTGTCTGTTAAAAGCCTGCTACAAGACTACTTATAATTGGGACTGATCCCCAAAATAACTACTGCAGGTGCTGATACCTCCCAACACAAATCTCATCTGAGTGCTGAGATGATCTCTGGGCATCTAAATGCTGGCTTTATCACAGTTACATAGGCAATTATCACCCCGTCCCATTCTCATACACATCTCTACTTGCTGGAAAGCATTTTCCTCTCTGTATCTAAAATGCTTTGATGCCTTCTCCTATTAATGATAAATGGTGTATTTTCAGAGCTCCACATTTTAAAAGTAAAGTTTTATTTTCCTACAGTCTAATGTGTTTAAGAATGTACCTAGGCTGAGGGTATTCTGAAAGAAGAATAGCAACTGGTCTTTCCCTTTACTGATTCTTTCTTTTCCATTCTACTCCTTGCTAATCCTCTTGACTTACATGTTAGGCTTTAAGGGAACTTCCATGTGTTTTCTCTCACATGAAGACTGAAAACTGAATACCTAGGCACTCACAGGCAAAACAGCAAAAGCAACAGTGGCAATTAACTATTAGCATATTATCGACTCAATATAATAATAAAAAGCAATACCTTGTTTCCGGACCAAAAGGAAGGGTCAATCCCAGAGGCTACTGATACAGGTTATAAACCATGATTTGAGAGAAAACAGCAGGTCCAGCTTGTAAGAAAGAACCAGCCAGATTCAGAAAATGTGGCCACTCCTAGGGGACTGAGAAACAAAGCAAGGACCAACTTTTTTCCTTGACCCTCACTACCTATGTCTCCAGGGCACGGAGAGCAACTGAAGGCAGAGACCGGGCTGTACGTTAAGTCAGGCCTGATGCTTAGACAGAACAAAAAGAATATGGTGCAGATGGGAAGGGGCCTAAAGGCCAGAGGCTGCTCCAGAGCTGCAGGCTGGGGCTAAGAGGAGGGTCTTAGGGAGCTGGGCAATAGGGAGATCAAAACCAGGAGAGTGCCGAGCAGACACAAAGCTCTCCAGACTGTGGAGGGAAGCAATTAATCCTCTTCCCACTAAGCAAGTCCCAGATGCAGACAGCTGGTACCCATATCCCTGCTGGGAAGCAATCCACTGCTCTGGGAATTCGATAACACAGTCTCCACCCTGGCCACCCTTCCCCTCCCTCCTTCCCCTCAGTCAGCTCAAAAGAGCAAAATAATGAAGGGGAACATGTGACCTCCCCACCCCCACCCCAGTAGAAGAATGAAGACAAAAATATTTTCGAAGGGAAGAAGGCAGACCTGAGCATTCAGATGTGGATAGGTGGACTGCCCTGTGCCTGGCCCTGCAGAAGTACATTTTCAGGTGGAATTCTTTCTCTCTCTCTCTTCTGTCTTTTTAGGACCGCACCTGTGGCATATGGAATTTCCCAGGCTAGGGGTCGAATTGAAGCTGTAGCTGCTGGGCCTACACCACAGCCACCAGCAGCATCATGTGGAATTCTTAAATCCAAAGAAAGAGCAGTTGGTGAGACAGTATCACCATGGAGGAACAAAGACAGTAGGGCCACCTGCTGCCCAGGGTCCCAGTCAAGAGATTTGGAGGGGGTGGGGGTGGGGAAATGTACCCAAAGCGATGTTCTCTCTCAAAAGAGTAACTTTGCAGTGTTGCTGTTTTTACTGTTTTCCATATTCTATGTTTGGCTATCAGTGGGAGGCAGCGGGCTTGAGAGGGAGAAGGTAGGGCTTTAGAAAGATGAGACAGCTGGCTTGAAAACCTTGGGGCTTATGGATTTATTTTTCTCTTCCATTCTACTCGGAAAAGGACAGGCAGGGAACAGTGTGCCTGACCCAGGGAAATGGGAGTCAGGCGATGGGGTGAAGAAGCAGAGGGGCTCGCCCGTACCCGCTTCTGCCCCAGTTAGCACAGGGCTCCTCCAGCACTTTCACCCTCTGTGGTCACACATGTCCCTGAGGGTCCTACACCGATCTCCATGAGCCAACTGCCTCTGACCCACCTTGTGGATGTTGTCCCTGCTTACTTTCAGCATTCCTGGATGCCTCCTATCTACCGTGTTCTAGCCTTTCCGGGTTTCATCCACAGATACTATGGAAGAGGGTTTCTTAACAGTAGCACTATTAACATTTTGGGCTGGGTGATTCTATGATGTGGGGCTGTTATGGGTGGAGTTATGTCCCTCCAAAAAGCTATGTGGAAGCCTTAACCCCTAGTTCTTGAGAATGTGACATTTTTTGGAAATAGGGTCGATGTGGATATAATGAGTACAGATGAGGTCAAACTGGAATTGAGTGGGCCTTAATCCAACATGTCTTGTGGCCTTAGAAAGAGATGGGCACATGAACATACAGAGAAAGGGCGCCCTGTAACATGAAGGCCAAGACTGGAGTGATACAGAGGAATGCCAGAGATTGTCAGATATCTAGAGAGAGGCTGGGAACAGATTCTCCCTCACAGAAGGAACGAACCCTACCAACACGCCATCTCAGACTTCCAGCCTTCAGAACTGTGAGGCAATACACTGCGGTTGTTTTAAGCCACCCAGTTTGTGGTACTTTGTTAGAATCCTCCTAGAAAATGCATACAGGGGCTGTTCTGCATACTCAGATGTTTAGCACCATCCCTGGCCTCTATCCACAAGATGCCAATAGCAACCCCTTCCCCAGATGTAATAACCAAAAATGTCCCCAGACATTGCCAGATGTTCCCTGGTGGGGTCGGGTGGCAAACTGTCTTCTAGTTGAGAAACACTGTTTTTAAATCATAAGACCATAGAGGAGACCAGTAAGGGAGACCATACAACTTCCTCAGCTTGGAGCACTTTTCTGATAATCCTTCAGATGGCAGAAGCCTTAAGAAATCATGCAATCCTGTTTCATAGGACAGGACTGAGGGGTAGATAAAAGAGCTTGAAGGAGAAAAGCAATGCTCAGGCCCTAACCCAGACTGGCTGAAAGCGGAATGGGGGCTAAGGGTGGCAAGTGGGGGAGGGGAGTACCTCGCAGCATATGTTTTTGTTGTTATTGTTTGTTTGTTTGTTTTAGCCACAGTGGACAGTAGCTTGATGTGGGATCTCAGTTGCCAGACCAAGGATTGAACCTAGGCCACAGCAGTAAAAGCATCAAGTTCTAACCACTAGACCACCAGGAAACTCCCAGCAAATGTTTTTATTCTTATTTTTTATTTTTACAGCCACATCTGAGGCACACGGAAGTTCCTGGGCCAGAGGGTGAATCGGAGCTGCAGCTGTCAGCCTACACCACAGCCACAGCAACTCCAGATCTGAGCTGCATCTGCAACCTATACCACAGCTGGCAACACCAAATCCTTAACTCACTGAGCAAGGCCAGGGATCTAACCTGCATCTTCAAAGACACTATGTCAGGTTCTTAACCCACTGAGCCACAACTGGAACTCTACATATGTTTTTAAAAGCACCCCAGATGACTATAATTGCAGCCACTATTTAAGGTTGAAACCTCTTATTTAACCTCTCACAGCCTGGGCCAAAATTCTAAGGTGGGAGAAATCTAGTCTTTTGCCCTAAAATGTCAATAGCTTTGAATGAATGGTAATGCTCCTGAAGATCAGAAAAACATGGAGGACTAAGAACTGGAATGGATTTCACACTTTACTTTTAGCAGTTTAACTACAGTAACTGTGGTTTATAAAAGTAAAAACTAGACATAATCAAAATGTTCAACAAGAGGGGGGTGGTTTACCTCACTGCGGAAGGAAGAACCCCATGATGTAGTCATGACAACTATGTTTTGAAGACTACTATTTACTTAGTGATCCAAGGAAATATTCCTGATAGAAGATTAAATGAAGTCAGGATAAATCAAAGCTGGGTTCTGACTCTCTCTCTCTCTCTCTCTTTTTTTTTTTTTTTTTTTTTTTTTGTCTTTTTAGGGCTACACCTTCGGCATATGGAGGTTCCCAGGCTAGGGGTGGAATCGGAGCTGTAGCTGCCGGCCTACACCACAGCCACAGCAATACAGGATCCAAGCCATGTCTGCAACCTACACCACAGCTCATGGCAATGCCGGATCCTTAACCCACTGAGTGAGGCCAGGGATTGAACCTGCGTCCTCATGGATGCTAGTCAGATTAGTTTCGGCTGAGCCATGAAGGGAACTCCCTCAGGCTCTCTTTCTACCTACCTACCTACCTACCTACCTAGATATCTACTGGAAAAAACTACTACTGACAATGATGGCTGCCAGTTTTGGATCCACTTACAAACATTATATTACACGTGGTAGATTATGCTATTATATCATGTTACAGATAAGAAAACTGAGGCTTGGAAAGGTAAAAGAATTTGAGTAGGCTCCTATAACTGCTGAATGGCGGATGCTGGCATGGAATTCACATTTATCTGACTCCAAGCAAAATGTCCTTTGCATTCTGCTGTGCTGAATGGAAATAGGCCAGTAAATATTAATAGTTTATATGTAATTATCTCCAAGTTAGTGAGGATTTTTTCTTTTCTATAATTTCATTGTTTTCAAATGTCCAATGGTGAACATGTATTAATTTTATAATCAGAAGAAAATGGAAAAATCATTCAAAGTATAATAATCATAGGCAGGGTGTTCTATAGAAATTATTTCAAACAATAAATAGAATTTTATATTTACATATGTTTACCTCTTTTTGTATGTGTAAGAAGAAAAATGTGCAAGCTAACTGTGATTGCCTTGGGAGGGAGGGATTGGGAGGTGGGAGTGAAGAGATAATTAGTGTTTCTATTTACACGTATCTTTGCAATGTTTCACTTGTTATTACAAAGACTAGGAATCTCTTTTAAAGTTTAAAATGTACCAAATAAATGAAATTTTGGAGGATCCAATATATTTTTGTCAATTGAGTAAATCTAGAAATACAAACATTTCCTTACAAATGCTTTTATCTTAGAGATGGATGCATTTCCTAGTTCTGGGATCCTGAAGACACTAATGCTTGACCAGCCACTGGGAGAAATACAATCATATAAAAATGCAAAATCTCCTGTAGCCCCAGAGGGGGATTTCACCTTTCTCAGTTTGGATTTTATGACATTGCTCATCTTAGCTTAGAAGAAACATGATTTTGATATGACATATATATGCAAAAAAGATCCAGTTAAAAATAATCACCTGTGAAATCCTGGAAATCATTTCCCCTGGGCACAATGCCAACATCAACTACCCAGGACCCTGAGTTGTCTCCCTCAGCAGTTGAAAATAAGAGACATGTCAGATCTGAAAATACTCAAAAGGGAGGGAGACTCTCAGACAACACCCCCAAGAGCCTGTGTCTGGAACAGGGCTATATGGTTTGGTTGAAAGCCTTCATGACCATCATTTAAATATCAAAGCCCTAATGCCCCTGGCGCGGAGCTGACAGCAGTACTGTGTGACAGGCACAGGCCAGTCCTTGGGTACCTATGTGTCTGAAACTGACAAGCTGATGTGGATTGAAATGCTTAGAGCTCTTTAAATAAAAACCAGCAAAATAAAGATGGAGTGATGCAAAGTTCAAAGGGATAAGAGGAGAAATCTTTTGGAAGAATCATCCTCCCTCTTCCAGTCTTGCTGGTGCACTCTGGGGCTGGGGTTTCAGTGGTTTTAAAAGGCCTGGGTCATTTAGAGCTCAGCTCCCCCCAGTGTACCATTAAGATCATCGTCATCATCCAAATGAAACATGGCTTGTAGCCACAGGGCTGCTCCAGGGCCCTCAGGGAGTGACACTCACCTCTCTAGGGGGTATATTCCCTGATCAGGACCCCCTGAATGCAAGCCAGCCCTGCAATGTTAGACAAGACCTTCAGTAAAGGAAAAGGAAAACCTTGGCCTCTGAAGTGGCCCTGGAGGTCTCTCTGCTCATGACTGGAATGAGTGAACATTGCCATGCAGCCTGAGGCATCAAAAAGAAAAAGTGGGATTATGTTCAGAATGATCTGTAAACAAGGCATGGGAAGTTTAAACTGCATTTCAGAAAGTTTACTGTCAATAAAAGTGAAATTTGAAGAGTTTCAGCGTGAAGTGCTTAGGTTTACGTCTTGGTTCTCTATGAAATCAAATTATGTAGAAGAGTTCATTCTCCAAGGAGGGGAAAGAAATGAGGTGTGACAGTAGTACAAAGTGGTGCTGTGACACTGAGCCAGGCAGGCTAGGTAATGAGTGACTGAGTAAGATGGATAGCCCTGGAGAAGTCTTCAGCAGGAGACACATTTTTTTTGAGCCAACTTTAAAAAGTCTAAAAGGTGAAGGCAAAGAGGAGGAATCTGCCAGGCAAGGCAAATGGCTTAGGCAAAGATCCAGATTGGGAAATTGGGAAGATATGAGCAGAGGGGTCTTGGTGAGGAACTAAGTAAGAGACGCTCAGTCCTGGGGGCTCCTTCAGGCTGGGTTGGTGATGGAAAGCTTGCTGGGGGTATAAAGCAAGAAGTGGCTCTTTGGCTTTTCAAGAAGATCCACCTCTGCTCAGAGGAGAGCAGAGAAGCACAGCTCAGGAGTCAGAGAACTCAGCTCTAGCCCTCTCTGTGGGACAGGCCTCAGACAGGGGCCTTGTGGTATGGAACTGTGGGGCGGGGTGGGGGGGCGCTGTGAGAGGGCAAGAGAGAGAGGAAGGAGGGAGAGCTAGGCGAAGAGCGGGGCCACCTGAGCTCCTTCTCAAATAGGGCAAGAGTCAGAGATTTGCTTTAGGACGGAAGAGATACCCTATATCCAGCAAGGACTGTTCACCTGCCTGCCAAGACCCAGGGCCCGCTAAGATCTCAGGATCCCCACTTCCAAAGTGGGAGCAATATGTTCTTCCTGTTTCCTTTCCTTAGGAGACTGAGTGAAGAGGCTTACCCACTGAGCATTTCTTTAGAGCAGGGATGCTGCAGGAGATCAACGTCTCCCCACATGTGGCCCCCAAGGGAAAGGGCAGAATCTGAATAGCTGGAGACTGAACCCTGAGACAGGGAAGGGTCATGAGGTTCAGGCTCACATCCCATCATTCACCTCCTTATCTGGAGTTCTTGAATGTTCCCAACTTTCACAGGCCAAGAAGTGTCTTCCATGACCACAAACTACATACATTATGGAATCCTCATAGTCATGAAAACCTCGGCAAGAATTACAAGTAATTTTGTACAAAACCACCTTCAACAGGACAAAGGGGAAATTACACAATGAGGTTATGCGAATGGAGACATGATAAATGGCAGCAAGCAGGCCAGGAGGTGGGGTCTGGCAGGGCACGAATACCTGCACAGAATCCCAAAGAAGGTAGACGGGAGAGTGGCTGCAGGCCTCCAGAACTCTCTGAAAGGGCTGGGCATGAGCTGTGAGCAGGACTTCCCTGTGCTCTCTGGGCAGAAGGGTACACAAGATAAAGTGATCAGGATACTCTATGCACAAAGCATCATGCTGTTTCCATTTCCAAAATCCACTTGTGACCCCAGAGTCTCACTGATCTACACTTGCATAAACACCAGAACAAGGCTCATTAAATCACTAGCTTTAGCTTTAGAATGTGGAAAGCTTCCCGGCTAATCCTGCTACGCATGGGAATCTGGCCCTCAAACAGTGTCAGAAGTCTGGGGCGTGAAGAGTTCAGTTAAACTCAGAGACTGGTCAGCACATTCTCTCTCTTGGGAAACACCCAGTATGGGGCAATAGCATCAATCTTTTCTGTATCTTTAGCTCCTTTTTTCTGAGTGTGTTCCAGACATGATCTCATCCACCGTCACTACATCCCCCCAAATAATACTAATTTACATCTGCTCTGGGCTCTAGATTTAAAGTACTTTTAAGTACTTTATCTCACTTAATACCTCCATCAACTCTGATGGAATAAACATTATTCCCATCTTGCAGATGGATCGAGGAGGCTTGGTGCGGTTAGGTGGCCTGCACATACAGCTGTGAGTAGCTCTGGGCCTCTACCTGGATGTTCCAATCCCTGAATTTTTCTCTCACTGGAACCTTGTTGCCTCCTACAAGGAAAAAGGGAAGGAGAATCTGTAACTCTCATTTTGTTGATGGTGAGATTATGGCTTTAATTTTTGAAGTGGCCTTCATATGAGGCACAGGGGACAGAAAGGGAGGCTCTAGGAAATTACTGTATCAAAGTCATCTGGTATCATGGGAAAAAATAGTTTCCAGCAATGCAACTGACAAAGGCTTAATCTCTAAAATATACAAACACCTTTAACAACTCAACAGCAAAAAAGCCAACAACCCAGTTGAAAAATGGGCAACAGACCTGAATAGACATTTCTCCAAAGAAGATATATGGATGGCCAACAAGCACATGGAAAAATACCCAACATCACTGATTACTAAAGAAATGTAAATTAAAACTACTATGAGGTACCACCTCACACCTGTCAGAATGGCCAACATTAATAAGTCCACAAATAACAAATGCTGGAGAGGGTGTGGAGAAAAGGGAACCCTCCTGCACTGTTGGTGGGAATGTAAATTGGTACAACAGCATGGAGGTATCTTAGAAAACTATGCATAGAATTACCATATGATCCAGCAATCTCACTCTTGGGCATATATCTGGACAAAACTTCCCTGGAAAAAGACACATCCACCCACATGTTCATTGCAGCACTATTCACAATAGCCAAGACATGGAAACAATCTAAATGTCTATTGACAGATGATTGTATTAAGAAGATGTGGTATATACACACAATAGAATACTACTCAGCCATAAAAAAGAACAAAATAATGCCATTTGCGGCAACATGGATGGAACCAGAGACTCTCATGCTAAGTTAAGTAAGTCAGAAAGAGACAGACAAATGCAGTATCACTTATATCTGGAATCTAATATTTGACACAAATGAACCTTTCCACAGAAAAGAAAATCATGGACATAGAGAACAGACTTGTGATTGCCAAAGGGGAAGGGAAGGGAATGGGATGGACTAGGAATTTGGGGTTAATAGATGCAAACTATTGCCTTTGGAATGGATTAGCAATGACATCCTGCTGTATAGCACTGAGAACTATGTCTAGTCACTTATGATGAAGCATGATAATGTGAGAAAAAGAATGTATACATGTACGTATGACTGGGTCACCTTGTGTACAGTAGAAAATTGACAGAACATTGTCAACCAGCTATAATGGAAAAAAATAAAAATCATTATTTAAAAAAAGAAGTTATCTGGTACCAAACCATCGGGCCTCCTGAAGCCACAATGGAATGGAATTCCTCGGAGTACCCTCAATCCTTGACTCTTTCTAACTTTATAAAGCTGTAAAAAAGTGACAGCTACAGTAGGTGGGTAAGACCCAAGTTCTACATCCAAATAACCCTCTCTTCTTTGGTTTTATATATATATTTTAAGGAAATGGGACTTCCCTTGTGAATTCTCAAGACACTAAAGAATCCATAATTTTAGGCAGAGTCCAAGGCTCCTGAAGAAGAAGAAAACTGAAAGGGATCTATCATGTGGATTTGGTGTTCTCTTTTTAGCTTTATTCACCGCCCCCTTCCCTCAAAGTTATTTTCAAATTCTAGGCATGTGATGGACAAAAGTCCACAAGAGCTATTTCAATCCTTGGCATTGTGGAGGCTCAGCGACAATGTACAAAATAGCCCACAGTGTGAAACACCATGGAGATGTATAATTACAGCTGAGGTTGCCAATATTTAATGCTATCGCTGCTAAAATGTAGTAGGACAGCAGAGCTAGTCTCTACTGAAGTCCAAAGGGCAGTGCCCTGGGCTAGCTGGACATTCACCTTGTGGATCCCAAGGCAAATAAAGGCACCTATCCTGATGATGCTTGGATGTCACCTGGCACCACAAGAGGCCAGAAGAGCTCAGCTCCCACTGCCTCAAACCTGGCTGCCTTTCCAGGTGGACTAACTCAGATGTAATGCTTTGTTTCTGTCAGAACTTGGCAGTGGGCTTTTCTCCTGCTAAAAATTTATCCCATCACCTTGAAGGCCACAGCAAGGGAGCACTTGCCTCACGGAGCTCGTAGGGGTCCTGGAAAGCACTGCCCACCTGAAACCACAATCGGACCAGGACCAAGCACTGCATCTTGGACCCTCACTAGAGCCCCTGTTTCAGGAGAGGACCTCTCTAGAGAAGATGGAACAGACATGAAGGAATAAAGGAGGACATGAAGAAGGAGGAAAGGAAGAGGAGGAAAGAGGGTGTAAATGTTACTGTCCTGAAATACTCCCCACCTACTACCACTACCACCTCCACTCTCATCTCTGCACCCCATCTCAGCCAGTTTTAGGGGCTCAGAAGGTCCTCACAAGCCCTCTAGTCTTCATGCACCTGCAATGGGGAATTGGAAAGGCTTGGGAGGGCACTTGTAAAATGCCATCCTCTGAAGCTTTCTCTTGGGAAAGGATTCTGAATGCTTGGCTTAAAACCAGCCCTCTGTTTTCAATGCTTATTTTGCTTCTTCTGACCCACTTACCTGATTTTAATAGCCTATAATTACTAGAATCTGGGAAACAGTAAGAAGTCTTAATATTAAAAACTCCACTGGCAAAAAAAACAACAACAAAAAATAAAACCCCACCATAGATATATATCTATTACCATGGATATATCATTAAGTGAGAAAAGCTGGTGGCAAACATTCATATATGTATAAATATAGAAATGTCTGGGAGAATAAATGCCAAAGTATTAGCAACTGTTAAGACAGTCAGACAACTGAGTGGGTGGATTATTTTTGTTCCTTTTTGCTCATCTGCACTTCTATATTGAAATTGTGGAGTTTTGTAATTAGAAATTTTTAAAATACAAATAAAATAGATATTTCATTTGTAAAAAATCTAAATGAGAGCTAAATAAGCTGTTTTTCCCATCACTCTGAATGCATATGAGCTAGAATCATGGACTCTAGGGTCAGAATTCCTGGGTTCAAAGCTTGCTTTCTGCATTTGAATGATCCTCTCTAGGCCTGATTTTTCATCTGGTAATTGAGGATAATATTAAAACCTACTCCATAGAAGTGTTGAAAGGATTAAATGAAATATTTCTTTAATCAATAAATGGCAGGTATCATTTTTACTTATTCTTACATGTTTACAGCACAGGTTTAAAACCTTGCAAATAATGTTCACATTATTTTTATCCAGAAGAAATATTTTCAGTGTGGAATTTGCACACATTACCCTGCCCATGAAAATCTGCCATGCGCTCCCTCTTACCTCTGCCTTAGACAACACTGGCTTCCAGAGGCCCACCCTGCTTGCACAGTGTCACAGAAGTGAAAGAAAGAGGGAAGAGAAAGGAAGTCCCTTTGGTTTCTCTTAATCTGGGTAGGTTGGAAGACATAATACATGGTTTGCTTTCAGAATCAATACCAGGCAGATGAGAAAGCTTTCCTCTGGAACAGCCTTCCTGGTTTCCTCTCTAAATCATGTCAATGCTGAGAAAGAACAACTTTATTCTTCCCACTGGTATGTTATTCTTACCATGTAAGGTACATATGTTGTTACTTTGTGAATCACCCAGTGGCCACACACTTGGTACCCCTCTAAGGAGACCCACTGAGGTGAAGAATCCTTTAGAAGGGAGGGTGCTCCTACCTGGTGTCCAGAGTCTCTCTCCTTCTTTCCCCTTTTCTGAGGCCCCACAGTAGGCTCAGCTCCTGTGCTGTTATAGAAATCAACTTGAACCACATGTCTTACTTACAGACTGGTCCTCTATCCCAAGTCCCACTGGTAGCTAGTCAGGCCCTGCCCTGGTGCCCACATTTGATCATTAGACTTTTGTCCTACCCCTAAGAGTCAGCCTTTCCTTACCTGGTGCCCCAGCAATGTGCCTCTAATTTGCAGCCCAGTGGCTGGAGCCTTCTATTTTCTAAGAGTTTTCTTAATGCAAACTACCCATCCTCCTCCTTGGATCTCTGAATACATTGGCTCCTGGATGCACAGTGCTGGGTAGCCCCTACCTACCACCCCAGGGGAGGATGCACTATTACTGTACTGCCTTTCCTTGGTTCTGATTAGTCATATTGGATGGACAGCTCTTCCACATGCTTAATCCAAGGCCAAGCTTGTCGGTACCTGTAGCTGATCTTTCTACCCGGCACCTGGTCCATCTCAAAGGATAAGCCTACTCCTTCCAACACAGTTAGGCAGACCACACCAAGCTGAGTCTCAAGAGATGACAGCATGAAACTTAATAACCTGACCTGGAAGGGAGTAAAGCTGAGAAGTATCCCATCATCACCATGACCGCGGTCACCACTGTTGCCATAGGGGCCACCATTCACCAGGCACCTCCTATGAATCAAATTCTCTATCAGGCACAGCCTATGTGCTATTTAGAGCCCTTACATCACTCTTCGGGAGAGGTGTTACTATTTCCATTTTAGAAAGGACACTGAGGCTCAGGGAATTTAAGTGATCATCACAGGGCTAAAGGCCACTAAAAGGAAAGATTGGGTTGACTGCAAATGCTACTTCTCTTCATTGTACCATTCGTCCAAAATAGATGAGAAATTAGAACTGAGAAGGATGCTTCACATAGGCTTGTGGAGCTGTCAAGGGGGATGTGTTCTGGAAACAAGGTTTTGTTAACAATAGCTTGACCTTAGCAAAACATAAAAAGAAAGAGACAAAATAATATCTTGGGCTGGTCCAAATGTAGACCACCATTTTGTGCTAGAAAATGGAAATGAAGACTCAGGCCAGATACTGGACAAGTTCATTGTTAAATGGGCCAAGTGCCAGCAGAGAGCAGAGCCAGCTGTTACCAATTGTGGGTGCATGTCTTTCAGAGGACAGGCAGAGGAAGGTAAAAGGCAGTCATAGGATTCCCAGAGGCCTGGGGTCACAGAGAGTTTTAGATTAAGATGGTATCATAAAGGGTCCTGAAGGTGACCCTAGAGTCCAAGGGAAATCTTAGACACAAGGAGGGAAAGAGTGCCACTCAGTGGTCCTGTGGCCACTGTGCTAACACGTGGCTATCTGAGGGGTTATCTAGATCCACACACAGAAAGAGGACTAGGACTAGTTCTAGGGGTGACACTGAGGACCCTGCCAGCCCTGACCTCAGAGATGTCCAAAGTTGTTATGAATCAAGAGACTCTGGTGAAGGAGTTGAGAGCCTGGACTCTGGAGCCAGACTACTAGGGTCTGAACTCCAGTTCCACCACTGTAAGTTCTGCCAACTGGAGCTAATTATTTCACCTCTTTGTCTCAATAGGAATGTCAATACCTAACTCAAGGGCTGTTATGGGAATGTCTGGCACATAGAAAGTAACTCAGTAAGCATTATTGCTGTTATTACAGCTGTTGTCATTAGGATCTCCTCATGGAGAAGGAAAACATGTCTATCAATGGACATAAGAGACTGAATAAAAAGGTGAGCTGTCTTGGACTCAAAATCAATATACTAAATATAAAATCAGTATACTTTTGTCTAATTTACTTTTTGTTTTGCTGTTTCCTTTAAGATCCCTTTGAAAAGGGGCAATCTTATTCATATCTATCAAGGGAGAGTTTTTGAAAGGGGAAGAGAACTTCTAGAAAAGGGAGAGGATTAACCCCCCCCCACACACACACACACCCAGCAGTCAGGTGCAGCATGATGCTAACTATCCCAGCTGGAAAATCATGGAAACTTAGTGGGACTGGGAAAATGGACAGAGTAAGGATTATCATGCCCTCTTGTTGAAGTTGGTTTCCTATGAAATCTATTCATAGGAAATAATTTCATCTGAATTATTCAAAATTTGACTCTAAAAATGCTTCTTCCCAAGTGCCAGATCCTAAACTGGGGCTGTCCATGCTGGTTCTACCTCAGTGCAATCCTACTAATTATATTAGGATGGCTCCCAGTTGATATGTTTCTGGGGCTTGTGTTTTTACGAATGTTCATATAATTCACCTCCCTTTCAGTTATCATTCTTAGAGTTGGAAAGGGCCTCAGATACCATCTGGTCTGATAGCCACCCAACAAAGGAATCCCCTCTATACTAGTCACCCCTTTATTTTTCAAGCTCCAGTTGCATGTTAGGCTTATTGCACTAGACACTGGACCAAAAAGTTAATAAGATAACATTTCTGCTCCAAGGAAAGTCAAATCTGGGGAGTGAAGCCAGCATAAAACTGATTATGACACTATGTGATAACTACCATGATAGGGATGTGACAAGAAAAAGTGGATGCCATAGAAAAGGGGCATTCAATCCAAGCCATGGAGGCCACTGAAGGCTTCCCGAAGAGGTGATACTTGAGATAAGAGCTTAAAGAAGAACAGAAGTTGGTCAAGGGCAGTCAAAGTTAAAGAACTGGGAAGACTTAAAGAAGAGACACATTGAGAGTGGAGAACATGACTTGCTCAGGTAAACTCTGGGGCAGCAGGATTATAGAGTGGAGTAGTGGGAGCAATAGAGGGATAAAAGGTAAAACCACAGAAGGCAGAGCCAGGTCATAAAAGGTTTATAATATCAAAAGCGTTGAACTTTATCACAATAGGAAGACACCTATGAGTTCCATGACAAATGGAGTAGTAGCATGATGAGATGTCCATTTTGGGAAAACCATTCTGGGAGCAATGTGGGCATGGATTTAAGGAGACCATGACTAGAGTCAGGGAAAACAGGAGGATACTGCAATGATGCATGAGACTCTGATCTAGGGCAGTGGCAATGAAGATGGAAGGAAAGGGACACATCAAAGTCCCAGAATCAGATGGACTTTGCCAAGGATTCATGAGGGGGGACTTACAAGGGAGGAGTCAAGAATACCTCCCATGTTTCTGGCTTGGGCAGCTGGATGGTTGGTGCCCTTCACTGGCACAGTGAATACAGGGGGAAAATACCCCTGGAAGGGGGCAGAGATGACCAAATAAATTTTGGGTACATGTACGTATGACTGGGTCACCTTGTGTATAGTAGAAAATTGACAGAATTGAAAAAATCAAAGCAAAACTATCCAGAAAGCAATGGGTTTTCAAACAGGAAGCGCAGGGGTGAGATCAGAGACTAGACATGGATTTGGGAGCCATCAGGGTAGGGGTGGCAGCTGAGGTCAGAAAAGAGTATAAAATCATGCAGGGAGGGTAAAGTGAGAAGAGAAGAGAACAAATCCTGGGGGAAAGGGAGAAGTGTCCTCCAAGAAGGACCAGCCAGAAAGACCTGGGTGAGAGCAAGGTGTCATGGGAGGCTGAGGAGAGGGAACTTAAAACAGGATAAGTGGGGAGTTCCTGCTGTGGCTCAGCGGGTTAAAAACCTGATTAGTATCCATGAGGATGTGGGTTCAATCCCCAGCCTTACTCAATGGGTTAAGGATCTGGTGTTGCTGTGAGCTGTGGTGTAGGTTGCAGATGAGGCTCGGAGCCTATGTTGCTGTGGCTGTGGTGTGGGCTGACAGCTTCAGCTTTGATTCAACCCCTAGCCTGGGAACCTCCATATGCCTCAGGTGTGGCCCTAAAAAAGCAAATAATAATAATAATAATGCATTTTAAAAAATAAAAAGGAGGACGTGGTTGACAAGGTTAAATGTTTCAGGAAGCCCAATTAATATATGAAAAGTGTCTTTTGGATTTAACAACATCAAAAAGAAATGTTCAAGTAGAGACTTTGGTGAGATTAACCTTAGTTGGCCGAGGAAATAGAAGCCCAATGGTGGGGCCAAAGGGCATCTAAGAGATAAGGAAGTAGATGTGCAAATACAAATTGTTCTCTCAAGAACACAGGCTTTCAAGGGAAGGATAAATGGGAAAGTAGAGTCCAGAAAAGGAAGTCTTGGTTTGTTTGTTTGTTTCTTTGTTTTTAATAAAAGTGGGAAAAACTTGAAGATGTTTATATCCTAAGGAAAAAAGTGTCGCTGCCATTGGAAAATCTCCTGTGATAAGAAACACACTATGTCATGAGACATTTCATTCTGCTTTTGGATAGCTCATACAAAAGCAACCATGGCTTAGATGTGATACCTGAAGTAAGATAAGGTAGCTTCACTATACCCTCCACCTTCTCTCTTCTGTAGGAAGCCTTTAACTCTCAAATTCACCCTCTTCATCTTCCATAAAGAAAGTATTTACTCAAAACTAGACACTTCCTGTTACTTCACCTTCACTATCTTGGCAGCCTTCGAACAATCATAGTATAGTTTGTCAATATCCTTTTGAAAGCATATTTTCTAGAACTTTGCACTAGTATTCTGTATGTGATCTAAACAGTGCATAAAGAAATTCTCTTTTCTCTGGCATAGAGGTTATATTTTAATTTGTATCAAATCCTAAAAGTCTTCCCCTTTGCTCCAAGAGCAGTGTCTAAACTCTTTCATCTAAAGGTCAAGGTTCTTGAGAGTCTAGACACAACCCACATACTCTTTCAAGCTTTTCTACAATGATTCACGCTCTACATTGTTGAGCCCTTTGTTCTCATCAACTTATTGATGTTTTATTTACAATGTCACAGAATCTACAGGAGGTGGCAGGAAATTTGAGGGTTTTCATCATCACCATAGTTTTCCTTGAGTCAGAAACAAAATCATATCAGAACAGCATTTCCCATTTCCTTCATCAATGGGGCAGACTATGGTCCTCTGCAGTAACAATCATGGCTTCTTTTTTACTCTATTTAATCTCTATTATTTCTCCATATTGTTTACCACCCTCAGGTTTGTAGATCCCAAATAGATGAGAACCTTTCTGATATACCCTCACTCCTATTAAATGAGTCCTTTAAATAGAAAATCTTCGATTGCCATTTTTTTTTAAACCTATGAACCCTAGCATCTCAGGAATATTTATGATATTTATCTTCTTGTGTTAAAGTTTAAGTACCTTACCTGTTACACATGTCTTTTATTGATATATAGATGAGATGCTATATATATTGTTTGAAATGTGTATTCTTGGTATTTTTTTTTTAACCTAAGTTGACCTAAAGGCATTTCCTTGAGAAGATGCTTCTACCCCACCTGTGTGCCTCACATGTCTGGTTTTTGCTTTACTGGGATAATTTTCTCCTTCCTCTTCAAAATTCACTTAAGTTCTTCTAGATAGATCAACAAGGTTTTCTGCCAAAGCATATCCTTCTCAATCTTTACAAGATGCACTCTACCCCTTGCCAGAAGTCCATCATCCGGCTCTGTAGGATACAGTCCAGAAAACCTTTTAAAACACCATCTACACAGGCAGCCATTTGTTTCTCAGCCTGCCTTCTTTTCTATCATCACTGCCATCACATGGAACAAGACATAAAAAACACCACCTGTGCTTTCAAATCTTGCAGTTTGCTACCCAGAACCTTAAAGTCATTAGGAATACAGCCCCAATTTCTCCTGAGTTTGCCATTTGTTCCACACAGGAAGCAGCAACAGTGGCGGGACAATTCATAGTCTTGATAAGAAGTTCTTGGCAGGCTCTCTAAAATATCTTGGTTATTGGCTCCAACCCCCTCTCAATTTTCCATATCGTGTGTATACAAAGTGACCTTCAAAATCCCTGGTTGGGGATTATCCACCATATAAAACATCTTTCTTCTTCCTGACAGTGGTCATAAGACCCCTCCCATCAGTTCATGCCAGCAACTTCTCCATAGTGCTTTGTGGAAGGAATGTCCTGAGTCCACCCCAACGGGAAGAGTGCCAGGCAAGATCCAAAGGGTAAGACTATCCTTCATTTCTCTGCCGTTTCACATTCTTCTACTTGCCCACTTCATGACATTAATTTATCAGCATTTTCCTGGCTTTCTTCCTCAGGATGTTTTTTTTTTTTTTTTTTTTTTTAATCCTGCCTAACCTTTCATCATCTCTAAAAAAGTGGAGTGTGAAAAAGTATCTATTTGAGCTTTCCCACCTTTTCCTTCTGCTTGCATTTACATCTGCTGTAATTGGTCTCCTTCTCAGGCGTGAAAAGAAAGATGGAACTTACTCCAAAGGTCACTACACTACCGCTCGCGAGCATCTTTATTAGATTGCCAAATGAACGAAGGGTTTATCTTGGTTTCATTAGACGTGCTCCTTGAAAACTAAAAGAGTAGAGATTATGTCTCCTCTCTGACTGTGGGACTTCTTAGAAGGTTAGAATATACTGATTGAATGTTTTTCATTAGACTGTGAGTTTCTCAAAACAGAAACTGTGTATCTCTTTAATTTTCCATGGTGTCTAACACAAAGACTTGATGGGACATGGAAACTTGAGTGCAATTGTCAAACTCTCTGGGCATAGGCTTTCCACCTCTGTGGATTACTCTGTTCTATCTACCCTTCATACGCTAGTAGTTTAGCTGATTCCTCTGAATATCTTCAATGGCCAAGGTCACTGACAGGTCCACTAAACTGTTTCCTTTCCATTTTTGACTTTTTTGACCTCAAGAATGAGAAGGAATTTTTTAAATGTAATCTATTCAAGTTTGAGGAAAAATCAAGGGTCAGCTAGAGAATAACCAACCAGAGAGTATTGAATGAATTACTATGTAATTGTGCCCTTGTTCTTCTATTTCTTCAAATCTTTCTTTAAATGGTCTGTTCTTTCAAAAATGTTACACTGATGTTCATCTGCTTAAATGTGACTTGGTGCTTTGAGATTTTAAATAATATATATTTTAATGTAAATGCTTGCTATTTTTTTTTTTTTAACTAAACTAGCTTACAGAGAGTCTGGCATTTCAGATAATGAGGTCATAAAAGAGACCACTAACAGGGCAGGCACAGCTGCTATCTAAACCACAGGCACTCAAACTTGAGGACTCTCTACTGAGTCACAGCAAACAACTCAGGACACAGTGGCAGTACCATTGCGTCTTCTACCTCTGGGGCAGATATGGACACATCTATCCCCTGACAGCTATGGTCTTATGGGCAGCAACTCCATCCCTGTACTTCTTTATACTCCCAGTGACGGATACCTGACATGCAACACAAAATATATGTCTATGTATTTAAGTATCTGAATGTAATAAGTTTTTTTTTTTTTTTTTTTTTTTTTTTTGCCATTTCTTGGGCCGCTCCTGCGGCATATGGAGGTTCCCAGGCTAGGGGTCGAATCGGAGCTGTAGCCACTGGCCTACACCAGAGCCACAGCAACGCAGGATCCGAGCCGCGTCTGCAACCTACACCACAGCTTACGGCAACGCCAGATCGTTAACCCACTGAGCAAGGGCAGGGACCGAACCCGCAACCTCATGGTTCCTAGTTGGATTCGTTAACTACTGCGCCACGACGGGAACTCCATAAGTTTTTTTTAATCTGATTTACTCTATGGCTTGAGCCATTTGATGAGTTATAGGCAACTTGAGTCAAGTGTCTATCGGAACAGGAAAGGTTCCCACTGGTTTCTAACTCTTCTATCTCAGCATGGACAATCTCAGCAGCCTAGGCCAGAGAGACCCAAAGAGACAGCCCCTTGGTGCACCCCCTGGCCCGGGCTGCTCACCAGCTCACCACCTGCCTGTCAGGCTGTCATGACTGAGGCTTCTTTCCTCATTCAGTTCCATGTCTACGTAGGCTATTCGAAGAGTGCCATCTGCAGGATGAAGGGAGGACCCATAAATACTTAATTCATTTCCTTCAAATTAAAGTTGAGAATTTGTTTAAAATGTTTAAGAGCTAATAAACACAAGATTTAAGTTAAAGCTTAATGACAGATAATGAACTGGCACCTTCATTCTTCACAGATATCATTTGAATTTATTATTTTTTAAAAATTTTTGCTTTGTAGTGTCACACCCATAGCATGTGGAAGTTCCCAGGCTAGGGGTCAAACCAGAGCTGCAGCCACCAGCCTACGCCACAGCCATAGCAACTCAGGATCCAAGTCGAGTCTGCGACTTACACCACAGCTCATAGCAACGCTGCATCCTCCACCCACTGAGAGAGGCCAGGGATCAAACCCTCATCCTCATGGATCCTAGTCAGGTTTGTTAACCACTGAGCCATGAAGGGAACTCCATGTATTTATTTTAATGACTGCCTTAAATGCCTTTACCAAAGAGTAACCATGGTGAGAATCACAGAGCAGAGAGGTGCCCCTTCAGGGGCTTTCTGTTGTCCAAGACCTCACCCCATGGGTAGTTCCTTCTCTGCTTTTCCCTGCAGAAGGGCAGATTTCCAGGACCTGTGAGAGATGAAACCTCTCTCTTCCTGCTTTGAATCAAGACAACTTTTAACCTGATGCAAAGAATGGGAGCTCAGAATTCCCTCGTCATATCAGCCTCGGGTCAAAGAACCACAAAATCATGAAGTTGAAAGAGGTTCCTTCATGGATTCACGACAGCCCCCTGCCCCGCACTGCTGCTGACAGTCGATCCCTAGCCTCCTACCTCACACCACATGTGATGCCCTTCCTACCTTCCTGACCATATCTCATAACCAGTAGCCCACAGCAACCGGGAACAAGTTTCTATTACTTTCACTTTGTGTCACCTATCTTTGACTAACTCAAGAATGATCCAATTCCTGATTAAATTCACGTCTCTCCTCCCAGGGGCCCTCACCTACTTGAGAACAGAAGTAGGAAAGACAGCACCCTTTCCTCCCTAGATCACCCCTTTCTCTCCACCTGAGCGTGATGGTCCCATTATACAGTTCAAAGCAAGGTGGAGGCAGGTGGTCACTGACCGTCCACCTGCCTTCGCCATGGGATGCTAGGCAGCTCCACTGCCCTCTCCTGTCCCCAGAATGCGGATGAGGGAACAAGACAGGGTTAATTTTAAGACTGCAAGACCCATCTCTAGAAGTCAATTGCAGGGCAATGCAGTGATCTCATGGCCCCTCACCCAGGTGTTCCCTTTGTGGCCTGCATCTGCTGTTCCCCTTTCCAGAGGAAACCCTCTTAAAAGCATGAGGCTTTTGGAGGGTAGAATTCTCTCCTCTCCCATAAAGACATTCTTATTAGAAAGCAGAGGCAGGGAGAAGTGGATTACATCGAGATGACTCTTTGGCAGGACTAGGGAAAAGTAATGCCTATGAAAGGGGATGGCCACAGGAGCAGCCCCCCCCCCCCACTCCATTCTTGTTCTTTGCCCTGCACTTTCCCTTTTTTTTTTTTTTTTTTTGTCTTTTTGGGGTTGCATATGGAGTTTCCCCAGGCTAAGGGTGAGTTGGAGCTGTAGCCCCTGGCCCATGCCACAGCCACAGCCATGCCAGATCCAAGCTGCGTCTGCCACCTACACCATAGCTCATGGCAATGTGTATCCTTAACCCACTGAGTGAGACCAGGAATCGAACCTGCATCCTCATGGATGCTAGTCAGATTCGTTTCCACTGAGCCATGTGGGGAACTCCCTGTTCTGCACTTTCCATGGGCAAACTGGCAATGAACATTATACCCAATTCCTATGCCTCAGTAAGAAGGACAGCATGGAGTTAGGGTAAGAAAGGAGTCTGGAGTCAGATCCAGGTTGAAATCCCTGCAGAACCAGTGACAAGCTGGAATACATGGGCACTGAAGAACTCTCTGAGCCTTCATGTTATCTTTTATAAGACAACGCTAATACTGTCCATCACGCAGGACTGTGGGAGATAAAATACATCATAGACCCACAAGCTCTCGATAACGTGTCTCTTCTTTCTTTGGTATGAATTTAAATTAATGTGTTTCTGGCACTAAGTGAAAGGCCCTGTCCCATAGGAAGAGCATATCAGGCAGCAGCGAGAAGGGAGAGGAGTGACTGGGGGAAACCGCATTGAAGTTGGGGTGGCCATGAGGCTTGCTTGTAACAACACACAAAAATGAGTATGTCTAGATACTCATGTTGCAACAGAACAAAGGGTGGGGGAAAAATGTAATTGTAATGTATACGTGTAAGGATAACCTGACCCCCTTGCTGTACAGTGGGAAAATAAAAAAAAAAAAAATGAAAGCCCCTTCATGGGCCTCTAACCATGGCTGGCATTACCTATGAGACCACAGCAGGAAGACAGCAAGGAGTGGGCTAGATCAAGGTGGCTCTGGGGTTGCCCTTCCCAAGTGAGGAGGGCTGATCCACAGGATGGCCCAAAGGCAGGTGCACGGAAGCTGTGGGATGGCGCTATTGCAACAGCCTGTTCCAGGTACCACAAGGCCCCCTCTCAGCAGGCAGGGAGTCTGATGGCCCTCTCCTTTGCCCCGTAATAGAGTGCACAGACACCAGAATGCCTGGCCACATGGGTATTTTGGGTCTGTGCTACATCTCGTCCACCAAAGGCACATCGGGCCTGGGTCCGTATCAAGATGGTGGAGTCCAGGTCATTCTGCAGGTCCTTGTGTGGCTAATGAGGCTGGCTTTTCATTCTTGTGGAGGCAGTAGAGGTAAAATATGCATAACAGAAAATGCTTTAAGTTCAGTGGTATTAAGCAGATTCACCCTGTGGTGGGATCATCGCCACCATCCACCTCCAAAACTCTCTATCTCACAAAACTGAAACTTGGTACCGAGTAAATAATAACTCCCCATTCCTCCCTCTCCCCAGAACCTGGCAACTGCCATTCTACTTTCTGGTTCCATAAATTTGACTATTTTCAGTACTTCATATAAGTGGACTCATACGGTATTTATCCTCCTGACGTTTCACATAGCATAGTATCTGCAAGGTTCATCCAAGGCGTAGCATGTGCCATATTTCCTTCCTATCAAAGACTGAAAGATATCCCATTTTATGCATATACTATATTTGATTTATCTATTCATCTGTCGATAGACACTAGATTGCTTCCACCTTTGGGCTATTGTGAAAAAACCTGCTTGAACATAGGCATACAAATATCTTTTCACATCCTTGCTTTTAATTCTTTTGGGTATACCCTCAGAAATGGGATTGTTGAATCATATGGTAATCTATGTCTTTTTTTTTTTTTTTTTTTTGTCTTTTTGCCTTTTCAAGGGCCGTTCCCGCGGCATATGGAGGTTCCCAGGATAGGGGTCTAATCGGAGCTGTAGCCGCTGGCCTATGCCAGAGCCACAGCAACGCAGGATCCGAGCCGCATCTGTGACCGACACCACCTCATGGCAACGCCAGATCCTTAACCCACTGAGCAAGGCCAGGGATCGAACCTGAAACCTCATGGTTCCTAGTCGGATTCATTAATCATTGAGCCACAGCAGGAACTCCAATCTATGTCTAATTTTGTGAGGAGCTGCTATACTGCTTTTCTCAGTAGTTGCACCATTTTACATCCCCACCAATAGTGCACAAAGATTTCCCATGAAGCTTTCTTTTTCCCATGGATTAGGTGGGTCTAATCCACCTGCCTCCCAGGTTCAGGTCTGTCTGGCTCTGGCCTCTCTCTTCTAGCATCACTTGCTGCCCCCCAAGAGATGTAGCCTGCTCCCACTACTTCCTGTCCTCTAACAGATTCCCTTGGTTCTTGGTGGGCCCTCTCCCATTATACCCGTAGTTCATATCTGTCTGGGGCTGGTCACCTCCTTGGGGGAGGGCTGGGGCTTTGGACAAAGCCTGATAAGGCACCCACATTGAGGATCACTCACATAATGGGATCAGAGCCAGCACTGACTAAAGCTGTCTTATGGCAGTCCTAGTTTTGAGCCCCTCACCACTTAAGCGATTCCATTTCTCCATCCCATACTGATTCCCTTCCCTGCATTAGTCTATTTTTTTTTTTTTTGCCTTTTTTAGGGCCGTGCCCTAAGCAGTTTCCCTGCTCTGCACTCCCACAATTTTATTTCATAATACACACATACATACATACACAAAAATAATAATGTAAGACAAAGGTGAAAGTACTACCAATATTCTATGTATTTATCATTATTTTTTCTTCTTTTTATGGCTGTATCCATGGTCTATGAAGCTTTCAGGCTAGGGGTGGAATCAGAGCTGCAGCTGCCAGCCTATACCACAGCCACAGCAATATAGGATCTGAGCCACATCTGTGGCCTACACCACAGCTTGTGGCAATGCCAGATCCTCAACCCACTGAATGAGGCCAGGGATCAAACCCACGTCCTCATGGATACTAGTCAGGTTTGTTACTACTGAGCCACAATGGGAACTCCCTTTCCTGCCTTAAATCTTAACAGTCTGATTTTCTACTGCAACCGATCCTGGTCGACAAAAATAACTGGACAGTAGTATTTCATCTTGAAAACAAAGATTTCCAGGATCCATTTGGAAAATTCCTCAAAAGGGGAACATAAGGGAGTTAGGATAATACTTTTAGGTTAGAGGCTTAGAACAGAAACCTCTTATAATCTTCCACCATTAAGACAAAGGCTTCTCACACAGCATCTTTGTGCAAATTAGAAAACAGGGCCCTTTCTGGATCAGGTGTACAGCTCAGCTAAAAGGCTGACCGTTTTGCAATGGCAGATCACATACTGTGCCGATGATACAAAGGCGCACTCTCTGGGCATGTTCAGCCTTGTGGGTGCACCACTTGGTGAACAGGTGCCATCTATTCCTCCAGGTCCTGGAAAGGTCAAAGCTTTGCAAGCAGAGTGCAAACTAATTTTTGGCTCCCACTCGCCTGCATTGATAACTATAAGTAGTAGCTTCAGGCCATTGGTGGTTCTAATACGTCATCCCTCCTGCCATCACCACCTGTGGACAAGGCATTAGAGAGCATGCTGGCAGGAAGATTTTCTTTGAGGACCATAAACTGAAGGTTAATTTACTGCTCACCTAGTAATTCAGGAGCAGTCAAGGGTCTCCTTGCATCAACAGGAAGGGCAGCCAAGAAGCCGCAAGCTATCCACCCAACATGCCCCACCAAACACCAAAGCCACAGCCCTTGTCTCCCTCACCTGGCTCCACACACACGTACAACCAGACACAGCACCTCACCTGAGCCACCTCTTCAAAGTCATCGTGCCTCTTCTGTAGGGCCCGGGCTCGATGTAGAGACTTCCCGACCCCTGTGTGTTTGCTGAGAAAGGCCTCGCCGTGGTTTTCAATCCAGTCTAATACCTGGTCAGAGAAGAAAGACAGAAATAATGACTTCTTGGCAGAAGGAAAGACATGTGACAACATGTGTGGCTGCTAGGTTCCTAAAGTCCAGGTGGAAATGTTCAATCCATGGTGGACACAAGGGATTTCATTACTGTCACTGGCAATATAACTATTCCACCTTGAACTGCATTCAGCTCGCTTGCTTTCTTTATCTCTTCAGTTTTCTTAGCTTTAATTAGCCCGTTATTTTAAACAAGCTACACAGACCGGCAGGCACCCTTTAACCCCCCTCACTACCTTTACTCCAACCACATAAAGTCAGACACATTTCCCGAAAATTAGGTGGTGTCAGATCAGGGGAGTTCCTTGGACCTCATTCCATCTCAAAACACTCATGGCAGAGGCATCTAGTCATGGGGATCCTGCCTCATGGTGCTCCTGGGACACTTGTCCTAATCTTGGAAGTGAAGTCCACAGTTGTCAGTCTTCAACAAGAGCTCTGCTCAAGATCGTGGATCGCCAGGGCAACTGCTCTCTCTAGCTTCTTTCCACCTCTCTCCTCCAATCCATACCAACTAACCAACCAACCAAAGTAAGGTTTTTAGTATATGTGATTCTCTGGGGAGCAACTTCATGTTCTCCGGGCTTAAGGGCTAGGCGTTTGGCCTCAGGACATTTTCCTTGGACTTGAGAGAAGCTGGAAAAAAAGGTGGCTGGAGCAGCAGAGGGATGAGTGAGAAGATGCTGAGAAGGCTAAGAAAGATATTGTCCTGAAGGGCACTTGATGGGGGGAGTGGAAACCCCCTAGCAAAAGAATTGAAATGCACAGGGGATCAAAGCCTTTAATCCATCTCGCATTTCCCCCCATAGCCTAACAAAGATGTGTGCCTCCCAGGAAGAAGGGAAGCAACTCATCTGGGCTCTGAGGAGTTGGCACTCAATACGTCAGAGGGCCACAGTTAAATCAGAATTACAGGATAGGAGTTCCCATCATGGCTCAGCAGAAACGAATCTGACTAGCATTCATGAGACGCAGGATTGATCCCTGGCCTCGCTCAGTGGGTTAAGGATCTGGCATTGCCGTGAGCTGTGGCATAGGTCACAGGTGTGGCTTGGATCTGGTGTGGCTGTGGCTGTGGCTGTGGCATAGGCAAGCGGCTACAGCCCTGATTAGATCTCTAGCCTGGGAACCTCCATATACCACAGGTAAAGTCCTAAAAAGACAAAAAAACAAAACAAAACAAAAAAAAACCGAGAAGAATTACAGGACAGACGTACCTGCCACAAACGCTGCCAAGATCAACCAAGCCCACTCTACTCCTACCACAGTAAACTTCAACTGACCCTTTTATTAAGGGGGTACCAGCTTTCTCAGATTTTAGAAGGACTTTTGGCGAGATGATTTAGATAAACTAGGCCTGTATAAAAGGGTACTTTAATTCTGTTTCTTCTACAGATTGCCCTGTGGCAAACAGAGAGACCAACTCATTGCACGGACTGTAGGCATGGGAGTTCTGACTTAGAGAATCTAGCCTTTGGCTTCACTTCCTCTGACACATGAGATAAATCAATTCTGGCAACTGCACAAAATATGGAAGCTCTCAAAGTCTTCACTGGCAGTATCATCAAGCCATACCAAGATGGTATTCGTTAGGGAAATGCACATACAAAGAGAAATTTAACAAAAATGCACAGTACAGGAGTTCCCATTGTGGCTCAATGGAAATGAACCTGACTAGCATCCACGTAGGACACAGTTTCGATCCCTGGCCTCACTCAGTGGAGTAAGGATCTGGCGTTGCTGTGAGCTGTGGTGTAGGTTGCAGATGCGGCTCAGATCCTCTGGTTACTGTGACTGTGGTGTATGTAGGTCAGTGGCCACAGCTCTGATTCATCTTTTAGCCTGGAAACCTTCATGTGCCGCAGGTATGGCCCTAAAAAGGCAGAAAAAAATGTACAGTACAAAGCCAGGTTGTGTCCTTGTCCATTAAAATGAAGAAAAAAGGGTTTTTTCAAAAATGACTTTATCTAAACATTAGTGTAAAGATTTTAAATATTTTAGCAACAAGGATTTACTGTATAACACAGGGAACTATATTAAATATCTTGTAATAACTGATAATGGAAAATAATCTGAAAAAAATGTAACTCAATCACCTCACTGTACACGTAAAACTAACATAACACTGTAAATCAGCTATAATTCAATGAAAAAAAAAAGATTTTAAATACTTCATGTAACAAATTCTGGCAATATTTTTCAATATTTTGGAGACACACCTGTCGAAAGAAAGGAAATTTAAATATTCCTTTCTTCGAAGAAAGAAGAGCCTCTTTTTCTCTTGAATTGCTTATGGTGAAATTTCAACAATAAAAATCAGGAGTGTGCATTTTTACTTGACTTGTCACAATTTGAACCCACAATTCTGTACTGTAAAGGGGATAATGGGTGCCAGCATGCAAGGTCAAAGACAAACATTTCTAGTCACCAAGTTTCCCATAAAATATGTACCATGGATAGTATATTTTTATAATTTTTATGCATATTTTAACTTTAGTAATCCCACTTCAAGAATGAACTGAAGCTTGGAGATAATTTTTATATACCAAAGAGCTGTCTTGCAGCTTTTCATGAGTGCCTTGGAATTTATGACATATTTTCAAGTTATAATTTTTTTAAAAAAATTCATTTTGAGGCAGGTGTGATTCGCTTATCTGGAACTTTTAAAATAAATTTTACTTTATTCATTTCATTTTTTATCTCCAGCTTTAATACCTATTCTAAATAACATTCTAAAGCAAATGGGTTAGAGAGAAACGTGTTTCACCCACTAGTTCACAAGTGGCTAGATTTTATACTTCCTAGGGGTGATTTCACAACTTTTAAACTTTTTTTAAAAGGCAGCTTGTTCCCTGTTTCAGTTATTTTGCTTTCTTTAAAATGTCAATTCACTTTCAGTTAGCAGCACTTAGGTTTACTTAATACGCTCTACCATAACTGCTTAAAAATCTATTTATTTCATATTGGAGAGGCTTTCCTTAGTTTCAACATAACTTTGCTCTGTAATGTTACATTGCTTCAGTTTTGTCCAACTACTGCCATTACAACTGGAGCTGTACATGGAATGGATGGTCAGTGGGGACCTGCTGCAGAGTACAGGGAACCCCACTCAATACTATTACTCTGTAATAACCTCTATGGGGAAAGAATCTGAAAAAAAGAGATATGTGTGTATGTATAACTAAATCACTTTATTGTACACCAGAAATTATCACAACACTGTAAATCAACTAACTCAAAAAAAATGTAATAAATAAATAAATAAAATGACAGAACATGAAAAAAAAAAAAGAACTGGAGCTGTGGGGAAACCATATGCAACCTCAGTGAGGATTCAGGGACTGCAGGAAAATCAATTTCACAAACATAAAGGCAAATGATTTAGGACGTGAACAAAATTACTTTAGTAATACATAGAGACTGAAAAAGTACTTGAGGGCAGATAAACATACTCAATGCATGATGTATTGTTCAAAATACTGAATTCTGACAGTTTTATTTCAGACGTCCATTGAGAGCCAGCATGACTTGGTACAGACATTTAGCCATATGCTCTTTTGACCTGTGAACTCATGGCCCTCAACCCAAAGAGTACAATCCAGTTTCCTATGCAGACTGCACAGCAGAGAAATGTATTTCTGAGCAGCTGTCAGCAGTGCCTGACAGCTACATGACACAGCATAAATTTTGTTTTGTTTTGTTTTGTTTTTTTTGGTCGCACTTGGGGCATATGGAAGTTCCTGAGCTAGGGATCGAATCCAAGCTTTGGCTGTGACCTATGTCACAGCTGCAGCAATGCCTGATCCTTTAACACACTGAGCCGGCTGGGGATCAAACCTGTGCTGTCACAGAGACAATGTAGATCCTTAACCCTCCATGCCCACAGGGGGAACTCCAACACATCAAAAATTAATGGACAGCATTGGAAGTCTGGTGAATCCCAGAATCCGACCATTGCTGGTTGAAGAATAAACTGAGTTTCTAGCCTTACCTTGGACACTACCAAAGGGAAGTGCCCATCGAGGTACTCCTTATTGGCTGTCCCTTACTTAATTTCTCTCATCCACAAGACCTTATTTAAAATACTCAATTATCAATTATAGTCTGGAGAGTACAGAATGATAGCTAACCATACCTGCTGATGGCTTTGAACTGGATTTAAGTGTTTCCAACAATAGGAGGTTTTCTCCTTTTGTTTTTGTCTGAGGGGTCTTCAGGATATGCAGCAGTACATGAGGCATATGTCGATTCACAGATTCCAAAAAACATTCATTAGTCTCACTGTGACCCCATGCCAGGCACTGGGACAGCCCAGGCTGCATCATTTTAAATAAGGCAGGCGTGGCTCTGACTCTAGGAACTCAGTCTAAGTGGGTAACGAGCACTAGACATGAAATCACACGTGAATTGCAAGGGTGAACAGTGCCAACAGTCAGGGAAGCCCACCCTGAAGAAGTGAGGGTTAGCTGAGGTTTGGGAGAGAGTGGGACATAACCAGTCTAGGAACTGAAAAGGTCAGTGAGGCTTGAGTAGGCGTAAGGAGGAAATTCACCCAAGAAGGCAGGTGCCAAATGGAGCGGAGCCCTGGCTTGCTGAGTCTGATTCAGAGTTAGCCTGGGAGCTGCTGAAGGGCTGAAAGGAGGAGAAAGACATCAACAGATCTGCATTTAAAACTTAGCACTCTAAATGCATTGCGGAAAACCAACTGGAGGAAGGCAAGAATAGAGGGGAGAAAACAGGGGGTTCCTGCAGAAATCCTGACAAGAGGTGATGGTGGCTCAGACAAGGCAAACGGCAGTGTTGGTAGAGAGACAGCTTTGTGTAATATTTACAGGAGAGAATGGCCAGGATGTGGTGGCGGGGCATGGGGGGAATGGAGAGGCAGGTGGAAGGCTGACCCCCGGGGCAAGGCTTGAACAACTGGGTGGACGAGGAACTTGTCACTGGTGCAGAGGCAAGTGAGTTATAGGAGATGGCACGAAGACCACAGATTTTTTCTGAAGTTTTCTTTCAATTTTCATATTCACACTGCTCTGCTTTTGATAAATGACAGATGTGCCTCTGAACTTGAGTGGGAAGCAGCACCCAGTGAGGGTTGTCAATCTGATTCTGGCAAGATGTGCCTTTAATTTCAAAGGAGTAATTTTATACACTAAGGTTTAAAAATAAATTATAAATTGTTAAGATAGCCAGATCCTCATGATAAAAAAAAATAATAAGGCATATGAAATTCACCCAAAGAACACAAATCCAGACTTACATGGAATTCAGTCACGGATTCCTGAAGGGGCATTTCACTGGGATATAGTTTCAGGGGGCCCTTAACCCGACATGCAAATTCCTCTGTGATCAGCCTCACCTTCTCCCAACTCCACCTCCAATGAGCTCCTGCCCCACCCCCTCATCACCCCAAAAGCTGCTTCTCACCTCCCGAGGTCTGCTCTCACTATTTTTCACTTCACTTGAACAGTGCATCTTTTTTCTCCCTATATCCACTTCCCAGGTTCCTTCTTATTCATTCTTTAAGCGCCAAAGCCAAACTCTAGTTTGGGAAAGCCCCTTCTCTTGAACAATCCACGTAGGCTGGGGTGGTGTCACTCTATTCTGTTCAAGCCACAATTAGGGCCCACAGGCTGGTCTCTCCCACCAGGCTGACTCCTAGTGATTCCTGGACACAGCCTGGTACTCAGTACAGAGTGGTCTGCTTAAGATGTGCTGAACTGAACTCAACTCAGACTTATCCCTGCAACCCATCACTTGGGGTAAAGGTTTACAGCCCCATATACCTCAGTAATTCTCATGGCCTGTATTCAAAGTTCTCCCTTTGTGTGGATCCACCCACTCCACTGCAGTGGAGGCAGTGTGTTCCTGAAGAAGTGTGGGTTTCCACCATTGTCTTCTCCCAGCCTTTATCCCTCATCTACCCCCAGCACCCCTATTAACACTGCAAATGCAAGAGATGCTCAGGGACTGTTTATAGCCATGAATTTTCAAGTGCAAATCCGGCTGGCCTCTCGTCTTGGGAGACGTTGTGCCAACCCATCCAGCAAGAGGCTTGATCTTTGCTGTGTCACTGGAAGCAATAGCCCTGGCCAGCCCGGGACTCCTCTCGAGGACAGCAGGCAGGTAGTCTTGTAAACAACTTGTAAAGCTCTTCTTCCTTTCTCAAGCCCCAATTTTTCAACCAGAATTAGTCCTTTCCCAGAACAGCCTTTTCCAAGAAAGATACGCACATCCTGAACCGGATTTGGGAGCCAATTTAACAGCCATTATGCATAATTCCCTAATCACCCCCTTTCTTCCTCATCTAATTGTGTTTATTCCAACCAGCATACAATCAAGACAGAGCACTTTTCAGGGAAAGAGACAGTCCTTTCTAGCTGCTAAGGAGAAGAGAAATGACTTTTTGAAGAAAACTTGAAATTTTCTGAACAGTGGCCATGAATACAATTGAATTACTGAGAGAAAATCAAGGGCCTAGCTGCCTTGTCCCAGGATGCAGGTTTTTTGGGGTACTTGGAACAAGATAGAATCTCAGTGTTGGGGACAACCTCAGGGATCACCCAGCCCAGTGCAGGAGGCCCCTGCACTTAGCAACTGCCTTTGAACAAAGTGTTAAATTGGTGTCCAAGCTCTATCTACATGTAAGTGTTTCAGGTTCCTAAAGCATCATTAAAATGGGGCACCACCATGATACTCCAAATTATAGACACCACAACCTATGGAGAAACCTAGGTTCTTGTGTCAGCTCTGTCTTTAACCAGCTGTGACCCAGCTGAGCATGTGCCTTCTCCTCTCATAATCTTACTTCCTCAGATGAGAATGTTTGATCAGACCATCTTCCTAAATCTCCTTCCAGCTCAAAGATTTCACGATTTTGCTCCCCTGAGGGTAGGGCAGCTCCCCTCCTCGAAAGAAGAAGCTGCTGTCTGTGCAGGGTTTGTTCTTTGTCCAGCACGAGGCCGGGGCACATGCTCATCATCCCATCTATGCCACCTCACCACAGCCTTAGGATGGCTGAGTTATTATCCTCATATTTGGATGAAGACAGTCAATCTCAGAGAGGTTAATTAAATTGGCTGGCCTCACACAGCTACCAAACAGTGAAGTCAAAATTCAAACCCAAATGATTCTGGCAGCAATGTTACCATCTGATTCCCAGACTACATTCAAGTTTTGCCAGCTATCCCAACACTGAGTTTTCAAGCAAAGGGATGCAGTCCAGAAGCATGTGTCATGCTAGGCTGTCCCTTTAATCTGGAATAGTTCCTCAGATTTCCCTGCCTTTGACATTCTTGACAGTTACAGGCCCATTACTTTATCAAATGTCCCTCGATTTGGGTTTGTCTGATGTTTCCTCATGATTAGAATTGGGAATAACACAGAAATGATTCTTGTTCTTGCCACTACATGCCATCAGGTGGGGATATAATTTCAATCTGTCCTATTACCAGTGATATTAACTTTGATCCCTCAGCCAGGGTGGTGTCTTCCAGCCTTTGTCTTATTCCTTTGGAATTAATAAGTATTTGGAGGAGGTAGTTTGAGACCACGGAGGCAAGAGACACCATGATGTGCTATTAGGACCTTTTGTCATCCTGTGTAGAGTGCCACCAGCAGGCAGACAGCCCTGGGGGGTCAGTGCCCTCAGGGGATTACTACCTCCAGCTGAAGGGAGCAGCTTTGCCCAAGGCCACACCCCCTCTTACACTGACCTGTGTCCAGTGATGGAGTCCAGTCCAGTTCTCTCTCTTCTCTTACTCTCTAGTCCAGTGTATAAAGGCCCAGTTATCACTCCTCAGACTGGTAAATCTTTGAATGCCTCAAAGGGTTGGCTGAGGATTCCCTCATGGATGGCCTCCTTGACATGCTCTGTGTCTGCACCTATGCTGGGCCACCCTCTTCTACAGATGCTCTGTTCACCTTGCTTGAGCTCTGACACCTGCACCAGGTGGCTCTTACATAAGGACCCTCTCCTCGCGCCACTCTGGACCATCCTTCCTTGAGAACTCCCAGCCCCGAGGTCGGGCTCTGACCTCCCTTGGCCACTGTGGCCCTCCCACCCTGCAGAGATACCTGCCCTGCTCAGCCCTGCTTAAGAGGAAGAGCCTCCCCTGCCTGGACACATCTCTTCATTAGCTCCTGAGACACCACCATTACGGGGAATGCCCCCAGCTCACTGATTGCCGCTGTCATTTCCTTTTCTAAATCCTCCTAATCTTCCCAGCCTCTAAATTTTGGGGTGCCTGGGGCTCGGTACTGGACCTCTTCTCTCTCTTCTCTTACTCTCTAGATGATCTCACCCTGTTTCATGGCTTTAAATATCATCTCTGTGCTGGTAATTTCCATAGTCACAGTTTCAGCCCTAATTTCTCTCCTGAGATTGAGACTCATGTACCCAACTGCCCACTCTTCCTCGTCATTTTGGTTTATAATGAGCACCTCAGACTTAACATGTCTAAAACAGAACTCTTCAGTGCCTTCTGCCCCACTCCACTCCTCTCCTCATTTCCCTCCTATCAGTAAAAAGCACCACAATTCACCCAGTTGCTTAGCCTGTCTCATTTACTCTTTCCTGTACACTGCTTTCTGCCATAACACCCCCGGTCTGGCACCATCTTTCCTCACCCACCCCACCAGCCCTCCCGGGGTCTTCCTCCTTTTCCTCTTGACACCCCAGCCATACAGTAGCCAGATCTTTAAACCTAACATTTCTCTAAGCATAAATCAAGCCACCACCCTCCTCTTACTGAAACTTTCTAATTGTTTCCCATCACATTTAGAAAAATCCAAATCCTCTCCAGAACTTATATTGCCCAAATGCATCTGGACCCAACCCGTTTCTTCAAATTTCTTACCCCCTTTCCCTCCTCTCTATTGATCAGGTGCACTGGCCATTCTCCTGTTTTCATGAAGGCACCCTACAAGTTCTGGTCCCAAGGACGTGGTCCTATGTCACGTGCTTGGAACCTTTTCTTCAAACACGCTTCTTTCAGCAATCTACTCATACATCACTGGCCATCACTCCAGCACCCTTGCATATTTGCTTGTTTGTGCTGGTGTTTTCTCTCTACCTCCTGAATATAAGTGCCACAAAGGCAAGGGCTTTGTTTGGTTCTGTGCTATGTTCTCAAAGAGCATCTGCTGAATAAATGACTGACTGAACTCAACTGATCTGATTTGAAAACTTCCTGTGTGATAAAGGACAAAAACTATCAAAGGAAATGGAGCTGTTGAGCAAACAGCTGTGAAACCAGACTCCCAACTTTCTGATTCCCTCTTCTGGCTCTCTCTGATCAATCATCATATTTGAAATATGTTATTAAGTTTATGTCATAATTTGATCTACAGTAAAACAGGCATGTCATTTTGCTGTATTAAGTGAACTGAAGAACTGCTCCCCTAAGCTCGTACCTCCTGGCTGAGCCCCTTACTCTGTGTTATTCTGTGGCCCCTTTATTCCGAGATCAGGGAAGGAGGGTCTGGAAGGAGACCACCAGGTGTCAACAACATGTCTTATTCTGTTGAAGGCTCAAGTACACCCAGGATAGTCCATCAAACCATTATTTCTGTCTCTCTGCACAGCACACTGAGTATTCATTCTGAAGGCAAACAGCCCACGCTCTGCCAGAACCACCCTGCTGCCCATCAACCACACCTGGAGAACATGCGAGCACCACTTGAAATGCCCAACTGCCAGCAATTCATTTTCTGTCCCCTCTTTGGAACAAGCAGGATCAAAATAAACATCTTACTATGGCGGGAAAGCCATCATGTTTCTGAGAGGGCTCATCTGAGACTCATTAGCAGGTGTACAGACTCCCGTCCCCCCTGAGAGCAATGGTCCTTTCTCCTGACAGGTGTGATACTGCATGGAAGCTGGCTAAAAGACCACCCACCTCCCTCCCCAGGGCCCCTCCTTTCCCAGCCAGCCTACACCCGTCCCTTTCCGGCAGGCTAGGGTGACTGGAACTGTGTCCCTGGCACCTCCCTGAGAGCATCGCCTCACCCTGATGCCTTTGATTCCCAATTGTGGTGTCCCCACACTTTTCATCACTAAGGACTGAATCTTCCAAGTCAGAGGTTCTCCAACTTTAGAACCAACTTTTCAGCTGGTTCTCCAGCTTCAGAATCACCTGGGTTTTTTTTTAAAATACAGGCACCACCTAACCCACAGATTCTGAATCAAAAAAGTGTGGCTTAGGGTCAGATAATCTGTTTTTGACAAGCCCCTACTATACCTACAAGATTTTAATGCCAGGGGTCTGAAACCGAGTCCCCATAACACAGAGTTCCCCTGCAAAATTTGATTAACCTTTCTATCAAAAACTGTATTCTCTCTCTTGTTCTGCCCCTGTTCCCTTTAGGATTGAGAGGTAGCGAAGAAAAGGGGGGGACTGGAACTGAGCAGGACCCTGTGGGGTCTTTCCCATGTCCTCCGTTCTTGTCTGGTCTGGCCCAGGTTCCAAAGAGGAGGCACATGCAGTTAATGATCAGAACAACAGAGCCACAAGATTTCTAGTTCTTCCTGAGGATGCAGATTACAACCTGACACAACCTTTGAGCTGTTCTGCAGCAGCCAAGACCTCCATCAGATGGAGGAGGATGACGACATGCTGACCACAAGCACGTAGACTTCAGACTGGTTGGAACCAGAAGGGTGATGACTGAGATTCCCAAAACTTGACCCTGTTGCCTCACCACCAACCAGTCAGAAGAATGTCCCTGAGCTGATCAGGCCCTCTGTGAACCTCCCCGCTGACGCTGCCTTTAAAAACCCTCTCCTGAAAGCCAAAAGGGAGTTTGAGTCTTTTGAGCACTAGTTGCCTAGACTCCTTACTTGTTGCCCTGCAATAAATGCTTCTCTTTCCTTCACCACAAACCAGTGTCAGTAAATGGGCTTTGCTGTGCATTGGACTGGTTGACCCGAGCTGGGTTCTTTAGCGGGTCGTAGGACCACATTTTAAAAAATAAGAGTTCCATACGCACACTTGACACTTCCCTCGTTTTCTATATCAAAATGGACAGCAATTTCCACTGACTTTTTAAAATAAATGCTCTCGAGGGATCGGGAGCTTGGGCTTATCAGACACAACCTAGAATAGATTTACAAGGAGATCCTGCTGAATAGCATTGAGAACTATGTCTAGATACTCATGTCGCAACAGAAGAAAGGGTGGGGGAAAAAACTGTAACTGCAATGTATACATCTAAGGATAACCTGACCCCCTTGCTGTACAGTGGGAAAATAAAAACAAATAAAAAAAAAGGCAATAAATAAATAAATAAATAAATAAATAAATAAATAAATGCTCTCAAATCTACCCTTGGCTCCATCACCCTAGTTCACGCTCTGTGGCCACACCATGACCATGGCCCCAGGATCCTCTCACTCCAATCTAGCACCAAATTACTTCAGACTTTCACTCTGATCACTTCCTTCCTCTGCTCAAAATCTTTCAAAAGATTTAAAGTGTGAGTTATAAAGTGTGAGTCTTTTATCCTACAGTTGGTATTCAAGACTCTAGAAATAGCATGTTGATATCAAGGACATGCTGAGCATAGGGGTTATCAGAAAGGAGTGACCCCTCTTTCACCTTCAAGATGATAACTATCTCGTTTCTATAATTGTTAAATAGTAATTTTAAAAGAAACTGAGGACATTAAAGGTGTTTAAAATTACTGTGGGTCAAGAAAGCCTTGAAGCTCAGCAAATCTTGGGGAGGGACTTTCTCTCACTGCCTCCCAGGACTAACCAGATGGAGGCACCCAGGCCCTTCCTTCCTTGGAAGGTGCTCATCCAAAGGACCACTGTTCATTCAGAACAGAGTTTGCAGTCAGAAAATCAAAGTAAGCACCAAGGGAGAAGGCTGTGATGGGGAAGGATGGAGAAGGCACAAAGTGGGGCAGAGAGGAAGGGGGGTGAGGTCCAGAATGTGAAGGGGCACTAAGGGGCCAGGAAATTCCCAGACAAGAAGGTCTGAGCACATCAGGAGCAGATCTCTAAAGCCCACACCCCAGCTGTCAATTCTAGCTGGGGAGCACATGGGGGAAACTGGAACAGATACTTAAGTACCAGCCCATGACCATGGGAGAGGGATAGAGTGCCCCCTGTAAGATCAGTGACATCAGAGAGGCAGATGAGAAAGCTTCCCTATGTTCACTCCCATCAGAGGCAACCCTGACCAACAGAGCCCTGCCTTTCTCCCCTCCTGACCTCCCACAGTTCAGCTAAGCTTCAACCCTGCTCACTTTTTGGACACTCATTCTGCCCAAGGAATCACCTGTTAACTATTTGAATGTATTGTAATGATTGGATTATCACTGTTAAAACTTAATTGTGGTGAAGTTCCCATTGTGGTGCAGCGGAAATGAATCTGATTGCATCCATGGGGAAGTGGGTTTGATCCCTGGCCTTGCTCAGTGGGTTAAGATCTGGCATTGCCGGGAGCTGTGGTGTAGGTTGCAGATGCAGCTCAGATCCCATGTTGCTGTGGCTGCAACGTAGGCCAGCAACTGCAGCTCTGATTTGACCCCTAGCCTGGGAACTTCCATGTGCTGCAGCTGCGGCCCCCTCCAAAAAAAAAAAAAAAAATACCCCCCTTAATTGTGAACTTCAATACTGCCAAATACTACCGTGGGCAAGTGGATATTATTTAAGACACATTATTCAAGATATATGCTATGAAGAAAAGCACTAGCAATGATGAATTAACAGAATTATGGTTATGACAAACAAGGGAGAATGAGTAGTGCCTGTTTTAGGGACATTTGTATTAGCAATAAATAACCATAGAGGGCAATTTAAAAATGATGGGACAGGTGGAGAAAAGTGTTTGGATGTATGTTTGGGTGCCTGTGTGGGTCTTCCTGGACAGGCAATTTGGGGATGAACTTTAGCTGTCAGTGGTTATACGACACTGGGCAAGTCTCAATGACAACCTAGCACTAACTTATGAACCCCTCAAGGGCAGGGGTTCTGTCTCTCTGCACCCCATAACCTCTAGCACAGTGTCCAGGGCATAGCTGGGAGGCAAAAAGCATGGACCTAGAGCTTAGGTGGACTTGGGTTTGAATCCTTCTCTGCCACTAGCTATGTGACCTCGTGCAAGTTTACTTAACCTTTTTTCTTTCTGTTTTTAATAGCTGCACCCATGGCATATGGAAGTTCCTGGGCCAGGAATTGAACATGAGCCATAGCTGTGAGCTACGCTGGATCCTTTAACCTTCTGTGCTGGGCCAGGGATCAAACCCTCACCTCTGCAGCAACCCAAGCTGCTGTAGTCAGATACTTAACCCACTGCCCCAGAGTAGGAATCCTATTTAACTTTTCTAAGCCTCGGTTTCCTCATTGGTAAGATGGGGACCAAACCATCATAGTATTGGAAGACTAAATAAGAAAAGATACAAGAAGGGATTAGATGCTCAATTAGTCATGAAGATGATGAATTCTGAGTTATGAATAAACTTTTTATAGACATATTTAATCCCAGTCACCAAATCTCAGAGTTGGAATCCAATTATCCCTCTGATATTTGAGTCCCCTTCCCAACTAGTTGGTATTTCCAGTTTTGGAGATGGCTCCCACTTGTGTATGTCCCCATCTATCTGAACTCTGCCATAAGCAAGCATTTTCCTTCTAAGACACTTTCATCATTCCTTCTCATAAGAAGAGTTCATTTCTAGATCCATGCCTCTAAGCATGCTGTTTGTAGCCCAAAGTGCTCACCTTTTATTACGCAAAGCTGTCAATTGGATTATACAAGGCCCAAACTGGTTTAGCATGATTAAGGGGCTATAGTCACTACAGCTAGTGAAAGACTGAATATCTGCAGTGTTACAAAATTACTCTCAAATCCTTTTTACACATTCTTTGGGGGATAAGAACTGACATAGTAAAAGCTATAATTTTCTACATGAGGCTCCAGAAAAACCTGATAGAAACAGGTGAGATTCATTTGTAGTATAAGAACTATGGATTTTAATATTAATACATTCATTCAGAATGGTAAGCCACTGAGCCAGAAAATCCTGCCCTCCCTGCCCCTCCCTAGCTCACCTCTGGACCACTTAAAAGCCAAACATACTGCTTTTTTTTTTTTTTTTTTTTTTTTTTTTTTTGTCCTTTTTGCTATTTCTTGGGCCACTCCCACGGCATATGGAGATTTCCAGGCTAGGGGTCCAATTGGAGCCGTAGCCACCAGCCTACGCCAGAGCCACAGCAACGCGGGATCCGAGCCGTGTCTGCAACCTACACCACAGCTCATGGCAACGCTGGATCGTTAACCCACTGAGCAAGGCCAGGGACCGAACCTGCAACCTCATGGTTCCTAGTCAGATGTGTTAACCACTGCGCCACGACGGGAACTCCCCAAACATACTGCTTTTAAGGAAGGGCACTGGAGCCTCAAATGGGTCACGTCCCACCTCCCCCACCAAGACCACTCCTAACCCTTCCACCCTGATGCCTCACTATCACTGTCAGGAGGGCACCCAGTTAGATTTCCTCTTCCCTGTCCCCTGGCTATAGCTTATCCATCTGCTTCCCAGCCTTCCCCAGGAAGACCATCTCCGTCTCCTCGCCTGAGATCCAAGGGCCAGTACTAATCTCATTCCAACCATGGGGAACTTTCCCTGCTCTGACTCCACCAGCTTACTGTTGTCTTGCTTCTTTGGTTCCAAACCCAGACAGCCAAGTGCTATTCATCCACTCTCAGCTGTATATGTCTTATCTCAGACCAGAGCCCTCCAATCCTATGAGTCCCTGCACATAAGTGTTCCAAAACACTATTGATTTACTCTTGCACAACACAGAGGGAGAAGAAAGGGAGATTGCTCCCAACAGCTCCTCTGGCTGTGAAAAAAAAGTGGAATGGACTTTGCAGCTACCAGAAAGGTCAAGACTCTAGCTACTCCCTGTTCTTGTCAACAAAGTCAGCTCTAGCTAGGCTTGGAGGGAGTCCTTTACTCCTGTGGGAAGCCATAGGCCTGGGGAAAGAAGAGTGTGCTGTTGTTATAATAGTGCACTCTTTTGGCTGTTGCTTAGTACAGTTCCATTCTAAACTAGAAACACAATAGTACTGAAAATTATTCCATGAGCAATACTATGGCAGGTGCACCCTATCTATGCCTTCCTGCAGCTTAATGAACCCAAGTTCCAGTTTGATCCTTAGAGACTTACTTCCGAGGCCCCCAAGTCCAGCGGGAAGAGAATGTTAAGAGGGCACCTATTGCGGTCCAAGCAGGGCTACGACAGAGACGATGTATCAGGACAATTCTGGAAGCAGATGTTTGAATGGAATCTCTTTTTCACTGGGGTCGATCTTTGGTTTCAACCTCTCTGCTTTATTCTGCTTTGGACATGGTATTCCTACTTGGCCAAAGACCACTCCCAGAAATGACAATTAGACAAGGAGTCAGGTGAGGAGAGGCTGGCTTGCTCTCCCCCAACCCTCCATAAGCACAAGTCCCTGTCTCTTTCTCTTCTGCCTCCCTCCGCCCCCCACCCCCCACCACTTTCCTTTTCCTCTTTCTCCTCCTAACTTGTGTAGATCTGTTTCTCTGCTCTTTTTTTTTTTTTTCTTTTTTAGGGCTTCGCCTACAGCATATGGAAGTTCCCAGGTGAGGGGTTGAATTGGAGCTGCAGCTGCAGGCCTATGCCACCGTCTTAGCAATGCTAGATCTGAGCTGCATTGTTCTCTGTCTTTAAATCTCTCTCCTTTCTTTCCCATCCCCACTGTCTGCCTCTGTCTCTCCTGCTCCCTCCCTGTTTCTGGGTATGTATGTGTCTGTCTGTCTTTCTCCCACTATGTAAGAATGTGCATATGCTTCCTGTCTCTTCTCTTTCTCTGTCTTCCTGGCTCCTCTCTCATGTGGCTTTTCAGTAGGACACCTGGACTGGGAGCCAAAAGACTTAGCTTCTTGTCCTGGCACTACCATTAACTAGTTGTATGGTTATCGCCAAGTTGCTTTCTACCTCTGGGCCTCAATTTCCTTGACCCCACAGCAGGTTAGACTAGATGTTCATCCAGGTTCTCAGCAGTTCTAAGATTTTATCACTGCCTGAAGTGGAACTCAGACCCACGAAAGAGTAGCTATTGTAGAAATAGGAGAAGCATGCTGGGGGTTCCCAACAACAGCAAAAGTACCAGGGGATACCTGAGTACAACTCAAGAGAGGATGTGACTAATCCCAGACAACACTGCCAGAGGATCAACTACCTGCTGGGCAGGCACTGTGCTTGTACCTCATTCAACCTGGTGAGATGGGTATGGGATGGATCCTATTTTAGGGGTGAGAAAACTGAAGTACCAGGAGTGAGGCCACTTGCCCAAGGTTACACAGCTGAGAATCATTGGAGCAGGGTTTAAATTTGGGCTATCTGACTCCTAAGCCCATGTGTTTGTCTGTGATACTGCATTGCCCCAGGCACCAATGCTCACTCACAAGCTTCCCACTCAGGCTGCAGAGTAAATGGCTCTAGACCCTAAGGGTTCTTGGATCCAGACCAAATGGTTCAACCAATTCTCCCTTCCTTCACGATACCAACTCCGACTTCTCAGCTTCTGCCTGTGACTGCTGCAACAGGACTCAATTGCCTGCACACTGCCTGTGTGCTTGGGTAGCACTGACCTTTATATTTTCAAATGTGTACATCTTATGGCCATTCTACATAAACAGGCACCTTGCCAGAGCCTAGTGCAGTGCTGGCCCCACTGCAGAGGCCTTGGTTTGTGGAAAAACTGATGAGCACCAAGCTACTTCGTGGCACTGAGGTCATGTCCTTGAGTTCTCTGCTTGGGCTTTCAGTAGATACCTGAGACCCTGCGGACTTCATATCACAATCCCTGCAGGCAGCCTCCACCTACTCAATGGCACCTAAGGGATGGCTTGGGGAGAGGGTTAGATGGTATTCAAGTCACAGAAGCAGAACTTGGGGTCCCCTGATGATAATTCTAGCCAAGTGAGCAACGATAAAGAGAACCCCAGCTTCTTCACAGAGAAGCAGCAGCCATGACTTCTATTCTCAAGGAAACACTAGAATAAAAGAGATGAAACACGCAAAATAAAGAATGAGAGGAATTCCTGTTGTGGCTCAGCAGGTTAGGAACCTGGCTAGAATCTATAAGGATGTGGGCTTGATCCCTGGCCTTGCTCAGTGGGTTTAAAGATCCGGTGTTGTCACAAGCTTCAGGGCAGGTCACAGACGCAGCTTGGATCTGGTGTTGCTGTGGCTGTGGCATAGGCCTGCAGCTGCAGCTCTGATTTGACCTCTAGCCTGGGAACTTCCACATGCTGCAGATGCAGCTGTAAAAAAGGAAAAAAAAAAAAAAGAATAAGTATATGTAATTTTCTACAGCACGTTCACCCTTGTCTTACGTTATGTATGTATGTATTATGAAATAAAATCATGGGAGCACAGAGCAGGGAAACTGCTTTTGTAATCTGATTCTGAAGACTAGGACAGGCTCTTGCACAGCTGCAAGTCAAAAGCCTGAAGCCTGGGAGTCCATCACTGGAATCACCGAGAGTGTTACATCCAGAGCCCCATGAAGCCCCAGCTTGGACATGGGTCAGGCACCAATGGTTGTCTTGGTTTCAGGAAGCATGTAAGACCCATCACAGGTTTGATAGCCCTCATTTTTGACTTTTTTTTTTTTTTTTTTTTTTGTGCATCTGTCCCGCTGTCAGATATATGGTGAGTGAAAGTGAATGTGAAGTCCTGTCCCCAGAAGTCGCTTTCACATGTCCCAAAAAGAACAATGGAATTAACCATCCTGGGGAATTCAATCCTCATGGAAAATCCAAACCTTGTTCCACCCACCTCATAATCTTCTACTTACCCTTGTTGAGTGCTAGAAATATGATTCATTTGGTAGAGATGAATCCACAGGCCTCAATTCCAGAAATGCTCCCCTTTTTAAGAGCATGATTAGATTAGCCACCAGTGTAGTTTTATTACTTTTTCCCAACTTTAGTGTAGATGTCAGGGTGGCCACGGAAAAGTCTGATAACAACAGTTCCCAGATAGTCTGAGTCTGCATGCTGCTCTCCTGAAGGGGAGGCCTTTTGCCTGCCCTCCTCGCAATGCCCCGGCCCCTCCCCTCCCCGCCCCTCTCCAGAGCCCACCCAGGGACAACAGCCATGAAAACAGCAGGGGGGCCAAGAGCACACCAAGAAGCTGTGTGATCCAAGGCTCAGATACTCTCTAAAAGCCACCGGAAGTTCACTGAAGTCGTAGTGCCCCCTCTGTGTGCCCCTGGAGGCTGGCACTTCACTTTGTCTCAATCACAGGCCAATTCCATGCTCTCCTGTGCTCAGGGGTGATTTATTGATCCGGTTCTAGATGGCAGGAGCAGGCACCTGATTCATCTGCCTCTCCATCCCCAGCAAGTCCCACAGGGTTTCAGGGCTGGGCCAGCATATATTCTGCGCCCCTTTCTTCTGAGGCTGATGTGTCACCTCTGAGGACAAATCACTGCTTCAGCCGGGGGGTGGGGGTTGCAATGCAGTTAGGGCAGCCTAAGAAGGGGGGACCCTCCCGAAGGCCATCTACTCCTGGGACCTACTGCACAGCAGTGACCACACACCCAGAGAGTGGCAGAGCTGTGATTAGGGCCCGGATCTTCCTCCAACCTGCCTGCACCTCAGGGTACCCAGTATAAGGGCCCCCCCAGCAAGTGCTGTTAGGGGATCCAGCACTCCAAAGACATGTCCAGTTTGTTCTCAATTTTCAACACACTTTTGGTTGACACCTGGTCCACACTGCAGGAGGCATGAAAGAAGATGAAATGCTATTTTATATGAATGATCTTGAAGTTACGTGGTGGCCGCAGAAAAATCTAATGACACAAGGGCCCCCACCCCTGCATCTCGCAGTGAACCAGCAGGGAGGTGATGATAAACCTTAACTTTCATCTCCATCTCTGACTCCCAACCAGCTCCCCCACCCCCAGCAGATCAGTCTTGGAAAAAAGCTCCCAGGGCTCCCTAAAGAAACAGATGGAGAACGTATGAGGAGAAAAGAATGGGTCATTTCATCCAAAAGGACATGTGTGGCAAGGCTGTCCTTTTATAGTTAGAAACATAACCATTTCTCTATTATTTGTGGTGAAGGGAAAAGTTCTGACTTTACAGTAACACAAAACAAAAACAAACAAAACAGACTAAGCCTGAAGTAGCCTCTAATTATAGAACACACAATTATCAGCAGCCCATGTTTTAACTCTGGTTTCCCAAGTGCAGTCTTGCCAAAGAACCCTTAAAGGCCCTATACCCCACCACACCCCAACTATAGCAGGCCCCCTGCATCCCTGATTAAAGGTGAGCTCACTTTATATAGGGTCCAGCCCTGACAGTGCTCAGATAACCCCCAGGCCCAGAGCTGTCCAGAAAGCTGAAGCCTGAGGGAGGGTCAAGCTTCTCCCAGAGTGAATGATGTCACCTGAGTGCAGGGAGAGCTGTTTCTCAGACTGAGCCCCCTTCCAATGCCAGAGGGGGAGGAGGCCTTGTCTGTGAAGCTACTTAGGTAAGAAGCATCAGTTAACAAGTCAGATGGTACCGAGGGGGAGGGAGCTGCTGGGGGCTAAAGTGCCCTTTTCCCCCTACACATCAGGCCAGATCACCTAGGTCAGGGACACCCATGGATGCCAGGCACAGGGAAGCAGCCCGTTACCTGCTGGACATCCTGCTGGAAGACGCAGAGCTGCAGCCGCTGGTGGAGCCGCACCTTGCGGTGCTGCCAGATGCTCTCAAGCCGCCGCTGGTGGTGCAGCACCTCGTGCACCACGTCCAGCACCTGGTGCACTGCCTTGGAGTAGTTGGCTGTGGCCGTGAGGGACTCGGAGTTCCCAGGACTCAGGGGACGCTGCAGCACATCCAGCAGGGCTTTGCCATCCTGGCTGACCTGCAAGAGGTAAAGAGGGTCAAATCAAGGGAGCAGAGGGGCAGGTGAGACACAGAGAGAACCTCAGTCCTACCCAGATCCATGACACCCAAGGAGGGTGCTGGCCCGAGCTGCTGTGGTGCCTGCCTTGCTGCCTGGGGAGGGCAGAACCTTCTGGAATCCTGTAGGAGAGGAGGTGCTGGGGCAGTAGCCAGGTCTGCCAGACCCTGAATCGGTATCTCTCTCCCCTTTAAGTTTCAGCCTCATCAGGGCAGGGGTTCTGCCTTGTTTATCCCCCACCTCCTAAAGCCTAGAATAGTACCTGACACTGGGTACTTGATAAATATTTTGACTGACTCACTGACTAGGTCAGGCAGCAGAAGCAGAACATTATTTCAGAGATAAAGCCGAACATAAGCTACACCATAAACCTCTCTCCCTCTTCTTTCTTCACCTTCCTCTACAGCGCTCCAAACTTCTAGGCGTGTGGCCAAAGGCAACTTATATTACCTCTTTGGGCCTCAGTTTCCTTGTCTGTGCAATAGGGATAGTAATAGTACATACCTCATAGGGTCGTGGTGAGGACTATATAAGTTAACACATGCAGGGCATTTAGCATAGGACTTGGAACACTGTACTGGCCATTTCTACTTTTTTGGGGGGCTATTTAGGGCCGCACTTGAGGCATATGGAGGTTCCCAGGCTAGGGGTCTAATCCGAGGTACAGCTGCCGGCCTATACTACGGACACAGCAATGCAGGATCTGAGCTGTGTCTGCGACCCACACCACAGCTCACGGCAATGCCAGATCCTTAACCCACTGAGCAAGGCCAGGGATCAAACCCGCAACCTCATGGTTCCTCGTCAGATTCATCTCTGCTGTGCCACAACGGGAACTCCTGGCATTTCTACCTTTATCCTCCCCCTCCTCCTCATCATCATTTCTCTATCCTGTCGTTTTCCTTATCATTTTCCATTCTTTTATAGTTATACTTCTTTGACTCTTGTTCTATACAAGTTTTTTTTTCCCTCCTGAAAAAAGGTAATATCTCCATCTTTCTAGAACACGCAGAGTAAGGGAGGGACCGTTAGGTTGCAGACACAACCTCCAAGCCCCTGGGCTCCCCAACATCTACCCTCAGAGCTGAAACCAGTGGGGGTGACACCCTGTCACTTGTCACTGGAATCCTGGCAACATTTCTGGAAAGTGGCGTCACCTGATTGACACCTGTGGCTCTCCAGTGCTTGGCAGAGTATCCAGCAAGCATGTGTCTTTCTAATTTAAAATAGGGGTGACTAGGGAATTGATAGGAATTTTAAGACCCCAAATTAATTTGGTTAACAATGAAGTCAGGGTTGGTTTGGAGTTGAAATGGTCTTCTTTTCCTTCCCGCAATGTGGGAAAGGTGTTGACTAAGGGGGAGCTGTTTGCTGGGCTCGCAGTCTCCCCTCCCCCACCCTCACATCCTGATAATAGCTTGGCTGTGGGTCCAGGAGCACAGAGGCAGCTGTTACTCCCCAGGTGATAGAGCCACAGAGGTGCGTGTGGGGCTGGGGCTTGACCCAAGAGGAGCACTGGCAAGGAAGCAGCTGAGCCAGGAGGGGGAGCCTGGCTGGATGAATAGGGTCAGTTTCAGTGCCCACCTCTATCCACCCCATGCCACCATGCCTGCTTTCCATGACGAATGGCCAGGAGAGGAAGAGAGGAAGCATCTCCTAAACAACACTGTAATGTGAGTAAGACATGCATCCTACGGCTATACCCAAGAGAGCTCTCTTCAGGGAATTCTGAGCAATACTGCCAGGGCATTGGGCTACAGCCAGGGCAGGGTGGTTCCAGATGGAGGACCAAGTCCTGAAATACAAGGGCATTCAAGTTCCAGTCTTCTACCTCAGTCCACATGTGCAGGAGGTGGGGGCAACCCCCTGACCTCTGCAGTGGGCTTGGAGGAAGCGCCTATGTCCCAAAGTGCTAAGGCCTGAGAATTAACTGGGAGAAATGTTGCATCTCTTCATATAATGACACTCACACTACACGTGTGTGAACTGTGTACGTAAAATATTCACCTCATTTGTGTTGCTCTGATTTTGTGTTACATAAGGAAGAAATTTAGAGACCCTTGACCCATGGGCAGAGGCCAGTTCTGTTACAACGAAAGGCTTGGAGCAGAGCTGATGAGATCAGGCTTGGCTCACAAGCCTCCCTCTCTGCCTCCTCTAATGATGAAACCTGTTCCCATTTTTCAGCACTTATTACCGTCAGGCGCTGGGCCAAGTGCATTACATGGATTATCTTTACAACCCTCAAAACTACAGGCGGCTGAGATCCCCTTCGTTTTACAGAGGAAGAAACGGAGGCTTCAGGTGTTTAAGTAACTTGCCCGAGGTCACAAAGGTAAGAAGGGAGCCAGGATTCAAGCTTTGGTTTTGACTGTGGTAAAAACGCTTATTCTTACCCAGTGGCCATTCGTTCTTCGACTTTGACATGCACCAAACTCACTTAGGGTAATATTTATTAGAATGGAGGTTCTGGGTCCCACTTCTTCACATTCTGATTCAGCCTGGATTGGAACCAGGAATCCGCAATTTTTTTTTGTCTTTTGTCTTTTTTTTAGGGCTGCACCCATGGCACATGGAGGTTCCCAGGCTAGGGGTCGAATCGGAGCTGTTGCTACTGGCCTATACCAAAGCCACACCAACACCAGATCCAAGCCATGTCTGCGACCTACACCACAGCTCACAGCAACGCCAGATTCTTAACCCACTGAGCAAGGCCAGGGATCAAACCTGCAACCTCATGGTTCTTAGTCAGATTCGTTTCCGCTGCGCCATGATGGGAACTCCGGAATCTGCATCTTTAACACGTGCCTCAGGCTCACCTGAGACAGGTGGTCCAGGAACCCACTCTGAGAAACAGTGCTCCAGTTGACCTTGCCCCCAAGAAAACCCACCGGCAAGCAGTGAGTACCCTTTGCCCTCCTCACCCAGCTTCCGTAATTGGCCCATCTCTTCACATCCCTCAGCCCTTCCCTCAGAGTTAGCGAACTTACTGTATATAAACACACAGGTGCACCTGTAGGTCCCTTTCTTTTTACTTTTCCTTTTTCCTTCTCCTTTTGAAAGGACGTGTTTTCCCCTCCTAATGTGTACCAAGCTCCCAGCCTTTGACTTTTCAGCAGAAGAGGCTTTAGTCTGTCCTCTGCTTCCACAGCAGCTTCTCACTCCCACACGTACTCACCTCCATCCCATGGTGAGATGTCCTATGGACCCTCTGGTGGTAAAACTAGTATTTTTTGATAAGCTACTTCATGAAAGGGGTGGCAGGGCTAGTGCGTACATGCCCGCTTACCAGTCAGGAAGCTACTCCAGAGAAGCACTGCCTTGCTGTCTTATAGTTCTTCCTCAGAGGAGAGAGTCTGATCTTCACACAGGGTGAGGGGTGTGTGTATGTGTGTGTGTGTACACGGACACCAAGGTGGTGCCTGCTGATGGCTGCATTTTCCTGTTTGCTGGCTGGAGACACCACCATTCATAGATCAAGGATCTTAAAGATGTGCCAAAGGAAGAAAAACAGCCTCTCTTCTTCTTAGTCCAACTCAGGCAATTACATAGCACACAGGCTGTGCCACCCCCCAACACACCTCCCCCCCACACACACACAGAGCCAGGACACCTGGGTGTCCTCCTTGGTTCTCACCTCTGTGTAGGCCTGGGTCACCTGCTCATACAAGGACTGGTGGTGGTGGATCGCCAGCTCCAGGTCCTGCATCTCGGATGGCAGGCCACCTTCACTGCACATCTTGCACCAGGCGTCCACTCCTGACAGGAACTGGAAGGAGATGCCAGCTGGGTCAGTGTGGGGGCACTGGGGGTGGGTAAGGGGCAGATTATGTAGAGATGGTCAGACACCTTGGGAATAAGCATCAGGACCTCTGGAAGCCTTCAGAGTCCACTGCAGAGGGTGGAGTTTTTTCTTTAATTCTACAAACACCAACCCCAGATAAGTAGTCAGACTCATACCCATTTAGGAAGTGTGGTTTCCCACAAAGATAGATGACTATTTATGAAATTTCTAGGGATGGGAACTGTCTACCTTTTCAGTAGGTTATATCCACATGCTGATTATAAAATGCAAGTGTGCCAGCGGCTTCCTGTCCTGTGCATACTCACAGGCACATGCAAGAGGCAACATATAATAAAATGGGATGTTTCCAAACATGTGATTTAGAGTGTGGACACAGAGCTGTGAAGAATAGCAAAGAACATTTCACACAGGCCCAATCGGCACTCTAGGGAACTTGCAGAGACCATTCCCACAGGGGATGGAGATTAACACTCAACAAGATCCCTGCTGTTGGGTCAGAATCCCCTGGGGGTGGGGGAGGGGAGGGCGGCTGAGGGGGAAGGACTGTACTGTGCCTACCGTGGCTTCTGAGATGTGATATATAGACATAGCTCTTGACAGACATCAAATTATTTAAAAGTTAAAACTAACAACTGTGGAAGACTCTGGGTCTCCATGCACAAAGGGTTAGCTAACTGAAATCACTCAGATTTATTGGGTGGAAAATACACCTCTAAAATGCAAATAATTCTTCACCCAACAGTCTGGAATGGTTCTGTCTGTGATTCTTCTTGCCTGGCTGCACAGCTCCACTTAAATTAATTGCCTAAATACCTTTTTATCTCATTGCCTAGGACAGCCCATATGAGGATAATAAAGAGCTGCCCAAATAAACACATTGAAAAAATAGCCTTGAACCTGCTGTTCGGTGTGTATGTATGTGTATCTGCATGTGTTTTCCAGCTAAAAGGAAGCATGGTTTATGAGTTTCCCTGAAGGAATGGAAATACCTGAGAAACTGCATTCAAAAAAGGATACAAATAAAACCACTTCTGATCCAAACTAATCCAAGTCAGGAAACATCAAATAGAAGTTGACTCCTTCAGTTGCTCTCAGCTCAGGTACTAGGTTTCTGCAACTGTGTGAGTTCTAGTCTTGGTATTATTGTCAGCTTTCAGTCCTTAGCCAGGTTGGTTTTTTCTCTGTATGTTTTTATTACACGTGGAAAAATGCTGGGTGGCAGCCAGGGTCAGACTGCACGCACTTGCTATATCTCAGAAGCTGCTTTGCTTCAGCAACAATCATTTTTTAAAGGAACCTGAAAGCAACTTGACACTCCTGTGACTGCTGTGGGGGAGTTCCTTTTCAAGGCCTTTGAGACATCTATCAGAGTCTAACCAGAGTCCCATAGCAGATCCCACAGAATGGTCATCTCAAGGAGAGAAAGAAAGAGAGAGAGAAGTACCGAACCTCCACTGCCAAGCTGGAGAAACTTCAACAAAGTGTGCAAATGATAAGGCTGAAGAGAGGACAGGAGATGAGACGTGAATATTCTCATGGTCCAAGAACAAATCGGTCACTATCAGCCACTTCCCCCAACATCTTACATCATCTTAAACAACAGCAACAACAACAAAGAGGCTGGATCCCTCTCCATGTGTAAGGGCTGTTCTTGACTTAATATCTTTGGGGAGGTCTCAGATGGAAACAGACACAAGTGGAGGAAATACTATGATACAGGATAGTATGTTGAACAAATACCTGCAGTAGTGATGTCTACCATTTAAAAAACACACTAGGCACCTTACATGCTCCACCTCTAATTCTTAAAACAGTGCTGTGAGATTTATGACTACCTCCACATTAAAGATGAAGAAACAAGCTCTGGAAGATGAGGTGACTTGCCCAGGAATTAATGCTTAGGACCTACCTGTGTCTGGCATCAAAGCCGAGACTTTCAGTTGTCCCATGCTGCCTTCCAAGTTAGGTAGGCAGCTGAGGAAGATATTTAAGGTGTGACCTTGTGCCTGATCATATTATCTTCGAGCTACCCAAATGTCATACATATAAAGAAATTTAGAGGTTAAGACCAAGGCTTTAAAGTTAGACACACCTGGATTGAAATCCCAGATGCCTATTGATTGTATCATTTTCATAGGGGTGTTTACTAACCAGCATACAAAGGTATATATGTATGTGTACACACACATACACGTGTGTTATAAACTTTGCTTGTATAAAAGGTGAATAGCACATAATTTACAAAGAATAATAACATAGAGAATGTTTCTTATGATAAATTCCATGTAACAAATTGCTTCTCACAGATGCTTTCATGTGCAAGTGACAAACATATAGTTCCAACAAAAAAGCTGGTTGATACTTTCACTTTTGTTAAGGTGTAGCACAAAAGTGAAAAATATCTGGAGACATGTCAGAATGTTACTCATTCACCAATGACTGCAAGTGACTTCCTTGATAAATTGAATAATAGCTTTTGACTATCAGAGGTTTATTTCCTTAAGTTTGTGTGCTGTTCATAATGTAACAGCTATACACAGGGCACATTTTTAGGCTTAATTTGCATTTTATTTGTTTATTTATTTATTTATTTTTGCTTTTTAGGGCCACATCTACGGCATATTAAGGTTTCCAGGCTAGGGGTCAAATCTGAGATACAGCTCTAGCCTACACCACAGCCATAGCAATGCAGGATCCGAGCTGTGTCTGAGACCTACTCCATAGCTCATGGCAATGCCAGATCCTTATCCCACTGAGTTAGGCCAAGGATTGAACCCGCAACCTCATGGTTCCTAGTCGAGTTTGTTAACCGCTGAGCCACAACAGGAACTCCTTAAATTGCATTTTATAAGATTTATTTTCCCTCTAATTTTCTTAAGACTCCAGATAATCAATAAAACAACAAATCAAACCCTGGCTTATTAACATCTGATGATTTTCATGGTGCAAAACTTTTACCTTGGCCTATTCATGTTACCATCACAAAACCATCAAATGTGGAATTGGGAAGAAGTAATCAGGAGCCATAACTGTATGTTGTTTCTACCACAGACGTAAACAGAAATAATACCAAGAATACGGAAAATAATAAAATGTGGTAAAATAATTGAAAATGATGAGTGTTGAATACTCCTTACCTTTGTCTTTAATATGCTGTATTTAATTTAAATTTACATAGTTTAAAGTAATGGCTATATTTAACAATCAGCTCATAGAATTCCTGAAAATTCAACAATTGGCTCTCCCCAAGCTGGTTAGAGTCAGCTCCAACATGCCACTGGATCTTAGATCACTTAATCTCCCTGAGTTTCTCTGCTTCTCTCTACAAAACGGGTTAGTCCATGTCACTGGCCAATGACAGTAAGTAAATGGCAATAAGTAATTATTATTTTTGTCCATTGTATTATTATTACATTACCATTACTCACAGCAAATGCTTGATGTAAAATTAGTTTCCTCCTGCTCTCAGCAGTCAATGATCAGTTTTGTTTCACCCTTTTGGTCTATGCTCATGGAAAACAAACTAAGCAGTCATCACACACACACTCGCACAGACACAACAATAAGCCACTAAGCAGAATGTAAACAGGCTCTGGGTTCCTTCCTGTCTAACTGTTAAGCAAAGCCACCAAGAGTTACCAATGTCTCTGGGCCCACAGGGGCCATGAAAGTGTAGAACATGGATTATTGTCACAACTACTCAGCAGGGTCTTTGGTATTCTGAGGAGAGGAGGGGCTCTCCACCCTCAGTGTACGTATCCCCACCCTGCCCTGGCCCTGTCCCTCTACTCCCCACTGCTGGCTACTACAGCAGCTCCCTTGACCTCACCTGCTCAGCCTTCTGATGGAACACCGCAGACATGGCGAGGATGGTGCTGCGTTCATCCAGGGCGGCCGCAAAGCTCTTCCACTCCTGGTCTAGCTGCGTGGAGATCTGCTTGATTTGCTGCGAGGCATAATGGCCAGCCTCTGAGAGGCGGGAAGCCACAGACATGATGCGGTTGATGTTGACATAGGCATTCTGGGAAGCAAGGGAGAACAGGCGCTTAGTGGGGCAGGCTCAAAAGGCACTCACGCAGCACTCTAGGCAGGGGAATACATGGGGAAGGAGGTTACCCAGAACAAAAAGTCTGAGAGAGTCTAGTATTGGCCACGCCAGTGTATCCACTTGGGGGCCAAAGGAGGTCTCTGTCTATGACACAAAGTTTTAGTAGCTGGCAGGTACATTCTGGGGACCAACATAGTTTTTGTGCCAACTATGAATGCCCATGAATGCAGTCACCTTACATGGACCACTGTAATAATCCTCGCAGTCATCTTAGGAGGTCAAGCCAAGGGGATAGCATGATACTTGGAAGAGTTTCTCTCTGGAAGCAATGGCTCAGACCAGGGCAACAGCCAGAGGAGCCAAAGGCACCTCTCTCACTCAGGAGAAAGCTGTACCCAGGGCACTACTGTCAACTACAACAGGGTGCAGGGCAAAGGACACATGGCACATGATAACTACACATCTTCCTACCACCAAGTGAAGACTTTGCTGCGCTTCCCCCACCGAGAGAGCTGGAGAACTGGCCAGCAGCCAGGGCTTAAATAGAGAGAGCACATGTAGCCACAACATCCATGCTAAAAATACAGTCTGTGGAGCCCTTTCTTATCTCTACTTGACTTCAGAACATTTTCCTACCTGACCCCAAAAAGGCATCTGTGGGGGGTCTCCTGGGACTGCTGACTGCTCTTACCCAGTGTTTTGTTTATATTCATTTCTATCTTTGATTTCCAATTAAAAATTCATGATCATGTGTGATGGTCCCTACTAGGCCAGCAGAAAATTCTCTAGGAAGGACTAAGACAAAAGGAAACCCCCACAAACGAAGACAGTAATGAGAATGGTTATTTTTAACCGCTACCTCCTATTAATTGAGGTGTCAAAACAATTGAGTAATATTGTGTCACCTCCAGGGAGCTTTTCTGACTCACACAATGTCTGTCTGAAGAAGGACCAGAGTGGCAGGTTGCTGGCATACCTTTGTTCTTTGTTATGAATCTTCTCATATGATAATAAATATTCTTCAGCAACAGCATTTTCTCTTGGCTCTATCAGCTCAGTGGTAGTTCATTAATAATGGGTAAGTTTAATGAAGGTTCTTTATTTTCCTTTCCCTCTTCCCTCCTGCTCCCCATTCATCTTCATTGTCTCCAACCTCAAGAACTCCATCCCAAACCTGAGCCAAGTGGATAAGGTCTCCCTTCCTTTAAAAGGTCTCTGTGGAAACTCTGAGGTTAAGAGAACTACTTGAACAAAAATCCATCCTAATGTTTAATGACCTCCCAGGTGTAATCTCTGTGTGAAGTCTGATCTGAGAACTTTCTGACATAATGCATTTCGTTAATAGAACTAGAATACTAGTAACTCTTATTATTTGAAATAACTATCCTTTAAAGATTTAGGAGTCATTATCAGCCCTGTTTTCTGAGTTAGGATAGGGTTTCTTCTTAAAATTAAACTCTCTTTATAGAACCGACAGAAAAACCACTCTGATTTAGAAATAGAAGAAAAGAGGAGATGGGATTAAGATGGCAGAATAGAAGGACTGGAGCTCAACTTCTCTCCTATAAACAACAAAATTCACAACTGAAGACTGAGCAGTCTTCACTCAAATGGACTGGAAACCTTAAAAAAGATATCCTACTCCAGAAGAAAAAGAGAAGGACACATCAAGAGGTAGGAGGGGTGATTACATGATATAAACAACCCCATACCTGCCGGGTGGGAAGCCCCACAGACTGGAAACTACCTGGTTCACAGAGACTCACCTACAGGAGTGAGAGTGCTGAGCCCCACATCAAACTCTCACATGTGGGGAACTTGCACTGGGAGAAAGAGCCCCTGGAGCATCTGGCATTGAAGGCCAGTGGGGCTTGTGCACAGGAGCTCCATGGGACTGGGGGAAACGGAGACCCCGTTCTTAAAAGCCACACACGGACTTTCATGTGCACTGGGTCCCAGGGCAAAGCAAAGTCTCCATAGGAATCTGGGTCAAACCTGACTGCAGTTCTTGGAGGACCTCCTGGGAAAACAGGGGTGAATGTGGCTTCTTGTGAGGGAAGGACATTGAAAGCAAAGCTCTCGGGAATATTCAGCAGCCCTGCCTTTCTCTGGAGGTGGCCATTTAGGGAAAATCTGGCCCCACCCATCAAATCTGAGAAGCCCTAGGGAAAACAACAATCCAGGTGGGATCACAGCCCCAACCCTCAGTAAACAGACTACCTAAAGACCCCTCAAGCACACAGACACCTCTAACCCCAGAGACTAAGCCCCAACCACCAGAGGGATTAGAATCAGCTCCACCTACCAGTGGGCAGGCATCAGCCTCTCCCATCAGGAAGCCTACAGCAAGCCCCCATAGAGACTTCAGCCACAGGGGGGCAGACAGCAGAAGTAAGAGAGGCTACAACTCTTTTATCTGTAAAAAGGTCACCACACCAAAATCCTATAAAAATGAAAAGACAGAGGACTATAACTCAGACGAGGGAGAAAGGAAAAACCCCAGAAAATCAGCTAAGCCATGAGGACATTCTCAACCTCCAAGAAAAAGACTTTAGACTGTTGATGCTGAAGATGATGCAAGACATTGGGAATAAACTGGAGGCAAAGATGGATAACTTACAGGAAACACTGAGCAAAGAGATACAAGATATAAACCTTAAACAAGAAGACATGCAAAATACAATAACTGAAATAAAAAGTCACTAGAAGCAGCTAACAGCAGAATACAGGAGGCTGAAGAACGAATAAGTGAGGGGGAGGACAGATTAGAGGAAATTATGAATGCGGAACAGAAAAGAGAAAAAAGATTGAAAACAAATGAAGAGCATCTCAGAGAACTCTGGGACAATGTTAAACACACCAACATCCATATTATAGGGATGCCAGAAGGAGAAGGGAGAGAGAGAAGGAGACAGAAAAAATATTCCAAGAGGTAACAGCTGAAAACTTCCCTAACATGGGGAAGGAAGCACCCACTCAAATCCAGGAAGCACAAGAGTACCATATAAAATACACCCAAGGAGGAACACCCCGAGACACATATTAATCAAACTGACCAAAATTAAAGACAAAGAGAAAATCTTGAAAGCAGCTAGGGAAAAGAAACAAATAACATACAAGGGAACCCCAATAAGGTTATTGGCAGATTTTTCAGCAGAAACTCTGCAGGCCAGGAGGGAGTGGCATGATATAGCTAACGCGATGAAAGGAAGAAACCTCCAACTAAGATTACTCTACCCAGCAAGGCTCTCATTCAGATTTGAAGGAGAAATCAAAACCTTCACAGATAAGCAAAAGCTGAGAGAATTCAGCAACACTAAACCAGCCTTACAACAAATACTAAAGAACTTCTATAGGCAGAAAAGAAAAGACAGCAACAGGAAACAAAAATGCCACAAATGATAAGGCTCACCAGTAAAGGTATATCTACAGTAAAGATACAAAATCATCCATGCACGATTATACCACCAAAATCAGAAATCATGAGAAGAGGTGGGTACAAATACAGGACACTGGAGATGAACTTGCAATCAAGAGAACAACAACTTAAAATAACCTCGTGTACATTTAGACTCATATCAAAACTTCAGAATAACTGCAAACCAAAAAATCTACAATTGATACACAAACAAAGAAAAATCAACTCAAATACAACACTAAAGATAATCATCAAACAAGAAGAGGAGAGAATAAGAGAAGAAGGAAAGAAAAAAGAGCAGCAAAAACAAATCCAAAGCAATTAATAAAATGGCAATAAGAACATACATATCAATAATTACCTTAAATGTTAATGCACTAAACGCCCCAACCAAAAGACATAGACTGGCTGAATGGATTCAAAAACAAGGCCCATATATATGCTGTCTTCAAGAGACCCACTTCACTTCTAGGGACACATACAAATTGAAAGTGAGAGGATGGAAGAAAATATGTCATGCAAATGGGGATCAAAAGAAAGCTGGAGTAGCAATACTCCTATCAGACAAAATAGACTTTAAAATGAAGAATATTTCAAGGGACAAAGAAGAACATTACATAATGATCAAAGCATCAATCCAAGAAGAAGCTATAACAATTTTAAATATCTACGCACCCAACACAGGTTCACCACAACATATAAGGCAACTGCTAACAACCTTAAAAGAACAAATCAACAATAACACAATAATAGTGGGGGACTTGGACACCCCACTTACAGCAATGGACAGATCAACCAGACAGAAAATCAATAAGGAAACACAGGCCATGAATGAAGCTTTAAACCAGATGGACTTAATAGATATTTATAGGACATTCCATCCAAAAGCAGCAGAATACACATTCTTCTCAAGTGTACATGGAATATTCTCTAAGGTTGATCATATCCTGGGCTACAAATCCAACCTCCATAACTTTAAGAAAATTGAAATCATATCAAGCATATTTTCTGACCACAACGCTATATGACTGGAAATCAACAACAAGGAAAAAACTGCAAAAAACACAAACATGTGGAGACTAAACAACATGCTACTAAACAACCAGTGGATCACTGAAGAAATCAAAGAGGAAATTTAAAAATACCTAGCAGCAAATGACAACAAAGATACTACACTCCAAAACCTATGGGATGCAACAAAAGCTGTTCTAAGAGGAAAGTTTATAGCAATACAAGCCCACCACAGGAAACAAGGAAAAGCTCAAATAAACAAGCTAACTTTACATCTAAAGCAGCTCGAGAGAGAACAGACAAGATCTAAAGTTAGTAGAAGGAATGAAATCATAAAGATCAAAGCAGAAATCAATGAAATAGAAGCAAAGAAAACCATAGAAAAGATCAATGAAACAAAAAGCTGGTTCTCTGAAAAGATCAACAAAATTGATAAACACTTAGCCAGACTTATCAAGCAAAAAAGAGAGAGGACTCAAATCAATAAAATTAGAAATGAAAAAGGAGAAGTAACAACAGACATCACAGAAATACAAAGGATCATAAGAGACTACTATATGAAACTGTATGCCAAAAAAATGGAAAACCTAGAAGAAATGGTACAATTGTTAGAAAAGTACAATCTTCCAAGGCTAAACCAAGATGAAATAGAAAAGATGAATGGACCCATCACAAGAACTGAAATTGAAACTGTGATTAAAAAACTTCCAGCAAACAAAAGTCCAGGACCAGATGGCTTCACAGGCGAATTCTAGCATTTAGAGAAGAGCTAACACCTATTCTTCTGAAACTATTTCAAAAAATTGCAGAGGAAGGGATACTCCCAAACTCATTCTATGAGGCCACCATCACCCTGATACCAAAACCAGACTAAGATACCACAAAAAAAGAAAACTACAGGCCAGTTTCACTGATGAACTTTGATGCAAAAATCCTCAACAAAATACTAGCAAACCACATCCAGCAATACATTGAAAGGATTATACATCATGATCAAGTGGGATTTATCCCAGGGATGCAAGGGTTCTTCATTATCCACAAATCCATCAGTGTGATACACCACATTAACAAACTGAAGAATAAAAACCATAAGATCCTCTCAATAGACGTGGAAAAAGCCTTTTGACAACATCCAACACCCATTTCTGATAAAAACCCTTCAGAAAGTGGGCATAACGGGAACCTACCTCAACATAATAAAGGTCACATATGACACACCCACAGTGAACATCATTCTCAATGGTGAAAAGCTGAAAGAATTCCCACGGAGATCAGGAACAAGACAAGGATGTCCACTCTCACCACTACTCTTCAACATAGTTTTGGAAGTCCTAGCCACAGCAATCAAGAAGTAAAAGAGATAAAAGGAATCCAAATTGGAAAGGAAGAAGTAAAACTATCCCTATTGGCAGATGACATGATACTATACCTAGAGAATCCTAAAGACTCTACCAGAAAACTGTTAGAGCTCATCCGTGAATTTGGCAAAGTCGCAGGATACAAAATGAATACACAGAAATTGATGGCATTTCTCTACACTAACAATGAAAGAGCAGAAAAAGAAATTAGGGAAGCAATCCCGTTTACCGTCGCATCCAAAAGAATAAAATACCTAGGAGTAAACCTACCTAAAGAGACAAAGGATCTGTACTCTGAAAACTATAAGCCACTGATGAAAGAAATCAAAGATGACACAAATAGATGGAAAGACATACCATGCTTGTGGATTGGAAGAGTTAATATTATCAAAATGACTATACTATCCACGGCAATCTACAGATTCAATGCAATCCCTATCAAATTACCAAGGACATTTTTCACAGAACTCGAACAAAATATTTTAAAGTTTGTTTGGAAGCACAAAAGACCCAGAATAGCCAAAGACATCCTGAAAAAGAAAAATGGAGCTGGAGGAATCAGGCGCCTGGACTTCACACTATACTACAAAGCAACAATCATCAATAACACATGGTACTGGCACAAAGACAGACATGTAGATCAGTGGAGCAGGATAGAAAGCCCAGAATTAAACCCACACACCTATAGCCAACTCATCTATGACAATGGAGAAAGGACATCTTGTTCAATAAGTGGTGCTGGGAAAACTGGACAGCCACAGGTAAAAGAATGAAATTAGAACACTCTCTAACACCATACACAAAAAGAAACTCAAAATGGATTAAAGACCTACACATAAGACCAGACACTATAAAACTCTTATAGGAAAACATAGGCCAAACACTCTCCGAAATAAATGACAGCAACATCTTCTCAGATCCACCTCTTAGAGTATTAACAAAAAAAAAACAAAAATAAACAAATGGGACCTAATCAAACTTCAAAGTTTCTGCACTGCAAAGGAAACCCTAAACAAAATGAAAAGACAACCCACAGAATGGGAGAAAATCTTTGCAAGTGAATCAACTGACAAGAGATTCATCTCCAAAATTTATAAACAGCTTCTGTAGCTCCATACAAAAAACAAACAACCGCATCAAAAAATGGGCAGAAGATCTAAATAGACAGTTCTCCAAAGAAGACATACAGAAAAGATGTTCAACATCACTCATTCTTAGAGAAATGCAAATCAAAACCACAATGAGGTGTCACTTAACACCAGCCAGAATGGCCATCATCAAAAAGTCTAGAAATAATAAGTGCTGGATAGGGTGTGGAGAAAAAGGAACCCTAGTACACTGTTGGTGGCATTGTAAATTGGTGCAACCACCATGGAAAGCAGTATGGAAATTCCTCAGAAAACTAAAAATAGAACTACCATTTGATCCAGCAATCCCACTCCTGGGCATCTATCCAGAGAAAACCACGACTTGCAAAGACACATGTACTTCAATGTTCATTGTAGCACTATTTACAATAGCCAAGACATGGAAACAACCTAAATGTCCATCGACAGAGGAGTGGATCAAGAAGATGTTACATATACGCAATGGAATATTACTCAGCCATTAAAAGGAATGAAATACTGGCATTTTTAGCAAGATGGATGGACCTAGAAATGATCATGCTAAGTGAAGTCAGTTATACAATGAGATACCAACATCAAATGCTTTCACTGACATGTGGAATCTGAAAAAAGGACAGACTGAACTTCTTTGCAGAACAGATGCTGACTCACAGACATTGAAAAACTTATGGTCTCTGGAGGAGACAGTTTTGGGGGTGGGGGGATGTGCTTGGGTTATGGGATGGAAATCCTGTGAAATTGGATTGTTATGATCATTATACAACTACAGATGTGATAAATTCATTTGAGTAATAAAAAAAAAGAAATAGAAGAAAAGAGAGGAAAAAGATATATGCTAATTTTAATAGTCTGTCTTCTGAGAGACTGATATTTGGATTGCGCCCCCTTCCATTTCCTGCTTAGGTTACACCCAAAGCAGACCTTGAATGAGGATTTGGGGCACACTGCTTATTCCCAGGAAACACAGTGAGGGAGGAGACAAGTCAAAGAGGGAAGGGAGGCAAAGTAGGAATGGATGTGCCCATTGGTGGGTTGCTGCTGTGACCATCTGGGGTCCTCCCTCCTGAAGCCTTCTGAGAAATGCTGTAGGACACACTTTGGCACATCCCACTGGGAAATGAGGGATGTGGGATATTCATGCGCCAAGTCCCATTGCTCATGGGTGAAGGTCTCCCCTGGAGTTATTCCTGGGCATTTCCCGCATGACCTATGCACAGACCAAGCACAATCCCCATGTCAGAGTGTGGCCACGAGCAGAGAAGGCTGTTGGTGTGTATAGGAACCACCTGCAGATGACCTTCAGGGTAGACTGAGGGGATATAGGTAGGATCCTGCCAGTCTTTCCAACTGGATTCAAAGCTGTTCGTCCAAACTGCATTCAAATCCTGGGAACCCACACCCCCACACACATATTCATCTACAGCTATCTAGAGTTGTTGGGTTTTCCTGTCCTCAGAAAGACCTTATGTCCTTTGGGCAGATGGGGATGCAAGAATAGCAATGAGAGCAGAGCATGGTCTGTCCCCAGGGTCTCTCGTGTGCAGGGATGTCTGCCCTTTATCATCACTGCCTGTTTATATTCTCTCCCCACAGAGAACTTGGGGAGGTGTGTTTCTGCTCACTTTCAGGAAGAACTTTCCAGCTATTAGAGATGTCAAACTATGGCTGCCTCTGGAGGTTGTTAACACCTTGTCACTCATTGAACTATTTATGGAGAGTGGGCCAGGCTCTGTATTGGGGGCCATGGAAGATCAAAGAGGAAAGAGACAGGATTCCTGCCCTCAGGGTCTCACAGCTGAGACTTAAGAAATGTCTTCAAGGAGTTCCCGTCATGGCGCAGTGGTTAATGAATCCGACTAGGAACCATGAGGTTGCAGGTTCGTTCCCTGCCCTCGCTCAGTGGGTTAAGGATCCGACGTTGCCATGAGCTGTGGTGTAGGTTGCAGACGCGGCTCAGATCCTGCATTGCTGTGGCTCTGGCGTAGGCTGGCAGCTACAGCTCCGATTGGACCCATAGCCTGGGAACCTCCATATGCCATGGGAGCGGCCCAAGAAATGGCAAAAAGACAAAAAAAAAAAAAAAGAAAGAAAAAAGAAAAGTCTTCAAATAACTATAATTTAAAGGAGAATGAAGGCAGCTCGCTGTGGGGATGCAGGGGAAGGGATCCGAACTCCTGGCAAGGTTGCTGGAAAGGAGCTTCCTGCACAGAAGGGGAAGGTGAGGCTGGTGATCTTCCAAGGTCTCCTCTACCCCCGTGATTATAAATGAAAGCCCAAAACAAACAAACCCCCAAAAGACCACAGCTTACATTTCACATTCTAGAGACTAGCACAGTAAATGCCTTTTTGTTTCCTTATCCGTGGGCAGAGAAATGTCTTACTAAAGCTAACAAATGATTATGCCCCACACAAGAAGTAGAGGCAGTATTCCTCACAATAGAGGGATAAATATAATGTTGACTCATGAATCTGCTCATTATTCTTTTCTACAGCCCCTGTGCAGAGCAGCAAAACACTGCAGGTGGGTCACATTGCCCAAGTTCATCATCATTTCTTCTTCATGTCCCTCCAGCCTAGAACTTGAGACAAATAGGCAGACAGATTCTAAACTGGAGTCACAAACCAAATGAAAAGAGAGGAGGGCAGAGGAGGTTCCACGTGACTTAAAAGGACAGAATAAGCTTAACAAACTTAAGAATCCGACTAAACAGGGTGCTTGGTCATTAGGACCAGCCCCACAGCAGGGAATGTTGCCCATGTCATAGCCTTTGGTCAATCCTCCATATAGTTTTCCTGTGTCACTGTTTATGCCCCTGTTAAACAGCATCTGGGACTCATGTTTGTCCTGGGGGCATGGCCAGTGGGAATGGATGTTTTGACTCTTCATGGCCTTTCCATTTTCTACCAGCTGCCTCCTCCACTCCTGTCCATCTGACTGGTTCTGCTGTTCTTCCCTGTCAGCCCCCAATACCTTTGCTGCTGCAGAGCTGTCCTCAGTCAAGGGCATCAGAGTGGCTAGGCCAGGAGTTAGATGTGAGTTCTGGCCCAGCCTGGCACTCACATAAGATGCCACTTGGCTCCCTCTGTTCTCTGCTTCCTCATCTGTAAAATGAAAGAGCTGAACCAAACCTCACAAACACTCCATTTCTGGGTAAGCGGTGTTGGTGCCATCTACCCAGGCCTCTAGGTGTGTGCCCTGTTCATGGAAGGAGGCCAGACTGAGTGCAGAGAGAACCTGGAGGTCACAGTCTTCTGTCTCATCTTCAGTGCCTGGGGGAGCACTAACTAAATCTATTTCCCTCCGAAGACACTTTTCCATGGAGGAGGTGGGCCATAAACAACAAGGGTAACTCAAACCTGTCAAGCACCCATGTGCAGAAAGAAGATTTTAAACAGAAGAGTAACGTGATGGTTTACGGTTTCAAAAACCTGCTCTGTTCGCTAAAGGACTGGTAAGAGGATGCCTTTGTGGAGTGAGACTCAGGGAGAGCAGAGCAGCTTACCCCAGAGGAACATGTAGCACAGTCTCAGCTGTCCACATGCCTTATCCCCCAGTCTGGCTCTGCTCTCTGCCCTGTCATGTGAAGGCCATGGCTGGAGCTGGGTGACCGGGGGGCCAGCTGCTCCCTTCTCCCTCCTCTCTGTAGCCCCTTCCTCTCAGCTGAGCTGCAGAGACTAACCAACTTCCCTGACTTAATAAGCCAACATTTCTGACTTAGTTTCTTTTTTTTTTTTTTTTTTGTCTTTTTAGGGCTGCACCCGTGGCATATGGAGGCTCCCAGGCTAGGGGTCCAGTCAGAGCTGTAGCTGCTGGCCTATACCACAGTCACAGCAACACGAGATTCGAGTCGAGTCTGTGACCTACACCACAGCTCACAGCAATGCTGGATCGTTAACCCACTGAGTGAGGCCATGGATTGAATCCGCAATCTCATGGTTCCTAGTTGGGTTTGTTAACCACTGAGCCACGACAGGAACTCCATGACTTAGTATCTTCTTAAACCCTTACCTCAAGACTGCTTTATTGGAGTTCCTGTTGTGGTACAGAGGAAATGAATCTGACTAGTATCCATGAAGATGAGGGTTCAATTCCTGGCCTCGCTCAGTGGGTCAGGAATCCGGCCTTTCTATGAGCTGTAGTGCAGGTCCCAGACACGGCTTGGATCTGGCGTAGCTGTGCTATGGCCTACACCACAGCTCATGGAAACACCAGATCCCCGACCCACTGAGCGAGGCCGGGGATTGAATCCACATCTTCTTGGATACTAGTCTGGTTTGTTTCGGCTGAGCCACAACGGGAACATCTGCTTTATTAATTTAAACCTTCCACCATATCAGTGCTGCTATTATTACTGTCATTATTCAAAGTGTCTCATTATCCAAGGTTTAAATAGACTCTCCCCTGCAGTATGAAATGCACTGCAGCCTGGTCTGCTGCATCATCCACCCCCACCTCCATCTCCCCTCAAAGGCTTTCCTCTCTGATCATTCTGGCTACAAATGGGAAAAATAAGTAAATTCCAGCAAAATTTTGCTAACTCAAAACCCTCTATATTTATACTTTGCCCCCACTTTTGTTGCATACAAAACTCTCTGTTTTCTTCATCCCAGCAGCCGTTAACTGGAGATCACAAAACGGATGGCAGGCCCCTTCTCCTGAGGGCTTGTCTCTTGCTGTGATTAACTGAAATCAATGGAACAGAGTGTTCCTGCTTAAAGAACTAGTTGGCCAAATCTTGATGAAAATTTTCAGCCCCGCCAAAGGCTTTCATTTTGAACCTGGCTCCTGGCTGCAAAAACATGCAAACTGGCTTGCAAGGTTATTGATAACTTTCCACTTTAAAATTCAGCTGAATTTTCTCTTTAAATGTAGTTTCTTATGTGGTATACTCTGAAAGAGATACTGGTTCTTCTAGAAATAATCAGTTGATGCAAGCTATCATTTTGGTAACCCTAGGATCTCTGTCAGGGTCTGATTGGAAGACCAATCAGATCACTTCTGAATATTATTTGAACCCCATTCACTTCACCCCTAAAATCAGGGGTGAATTTTATGCTCCTATGGTCATAGTCCCCCACCCTGAATCAGAAACTGCCTTTTCTGGGTTACATGAGAGAACATAAAGCAGCCAGTCAGTTGCCTGGCATATAACCAATAACTCAAAGAATGTTGTATCTTTTCCTACATCCAATTTCAGCAGATTAGTGTTAACTCTCTAAGTTAAGTACCAATCAAATCAAAGCATTAGTAGAAAAGTATAACAAAAGGAAAGATCTATCAACTATCCCAACTAGAGACAAATATTCCAGTAAGTGTCCAAGGTCCACTGTATTTCATAGAGAGTGTGTCACAAAGTCCCTGCTTTTCCTCAGAACAAGTCCCTAGTCCAGGAGCCTGCCACAGGGACCTGCCCCACAGCAGGGAAAGTTGCCCAGCTGCCTGTCAGGCCACTGGTCTGCATACCACAGCCCCTGTGCTGGCAGATGCCCTTGCCCTAGGATTCAAGGGTCTGGAGCCCTGAATTGTCCACAGGTCTTTCTTTGACCCAGAAAAACTAGAGAATTCAGAACGAGCCCATGACTAGCTCTTTGAGCCGTATCCTTTGAACCTTAAGTCAGAAAAATAGAAGTACAGAAGTCTCTTTCTCTTGGCAGCCTTTTTTTTTTTTTTTATCTTTTAAGGGCTGCACCCGTGGCATATAGAGGCTCCCAGGCTAGGGGTCCAATCGGAGCTGTAGCTGCTGCCCTATACCACAGCCATAGGAACTTGGGATCTGAGCCACATCTGTGACCTACACCACAGCTCATGGCAACACCCAATCCTTAACACACTGAGCAAGACCAGGGATAGAACCTGCATCCTCATGGATACTAGCCAGATCTGTTTCCACTGAGCCATGATGGGAACTCCTTGACAGAGCCTTCCCAAGGTATCTCTACTACCTTGACATGTGTGAGCCACACCCAGAAGTGGAAGTGTCCAGCCTCATACAAGGGGACAGATCCATCCCCTTATCACTGACAAAAGGTGGCTGAAGCCTCCTCCCCAGGCCAGGTATAGGGACTGGTCACATTGTTGTCTGGGGAGGGGTGTATCTCATTGTCACCTCTAGGACAGCAAAGGACAGCAGGAACACCTCCAGGAGTCCTTTGTGAGGAATGAGTCCTGGGCACAGGGTTTTCACTTCCATTCTGCTCAGTGGGGCTGCAGCTTTTAAATGATTATTGTGAAAATGGAATTTGTGATCTGTCAGATCATCGCAGAAGGTGAGGCCAACTAAGACATAGAGGCCACTTTTCTGAAAGAGGTTTGGTCCTCTAGACAAGCCCTGGAGACCTTGACTCTCCAAATCCAAAAGTCCATGGAGGGATGCCAGGTAAACATCTGGCCAATGGCCAAGGTCATCAGCAAAATCATTCAGGTCAAATGAAAACCGAATGTTAAATCAAAATGTGAATTACAAAATATAAACAGTCTAGCCTCAGCTGAGAGAAACATTATGCATACCGGAGAAGCACACCCAAAGGTTACTGAGTCCTCTTTTGTACTAGATATACATGGTGCTGGCAGGGTTTCTTTGGGGTCTTTTTCTCATCTCAATTCTCTCGTGTATAGAGGTTATATTTATTTATTTATTTATTTATTTATTTATTTATTTATTTATTTAAAAAAACTATCTATATCTATATACATTTGTTCTAGCTAGGAGGAAATGGTCTTAAAACTCTAAGGTTTTATCCCCCAGCCCTCTCCCTCCCCAGTGAAATTAATATATCAAAACACCAAGTGTCTATGAATGATGGAATAAGGGGGAGTTTAACATTCAAACTTCTACTTTTATCTAACACATTCTCTTTATTGAGATACAAAGGTTGCTTCTAGTTTTCACTTTTCATTTTTTTTTTCTCTACAAATAATGCAGGGAGTTGCTGAGTAGTTTTAACTTCAATAGATTTGGTATTTAAAATATCTCCTAGTTTTAAAAATTATTTTAATGTATCTTTAATTTTAATAGACTTGGTCAGGTTGCATTCCATTAAAGCTGTAATTATTCAAATGTCCCCATATCTTTTTACTCTGATACAGCATTTTTTTACAAGGAAAGTACAATTTATGTGCAAGTGGAATAGGCAAAAATTTAGTGAGCAAATTATGGTTTCAGGGAGTTCCCGTTGTGGCTCAGTGGTTAACGAACCTGACTAGGATCCATGAGGACAAGGGTTTAATCCCTGGCCTCACTCAGTGGGTTAAGGATCTGGCATTGCCATGAGCTGTGGTGTAGGTCAAACATGCAGCTCGGATCCAGCATTGTTGAGGCTGTGGTGTAGGCTGGTGGCTATAGCTCCGATTGGACCCCTAGCCTGGGAACCTCCATATGCTGTGGGTGTAGCCCTAAAAAGACATATATATATATATGTCCTTTCAGAAAGAAAGGAATGTAAATACTTTATTTAAAGTCTTTTAGAAGTCAAGTTCATATAACAATCTCATGTTACAGTTAGAAAAAATCTAAAACCCAGGTATTTCTTGAATCTACCTAGTAGATGTTTAAAAAGTTTGTTAAATCAATTAAGAGATGTGTTTAAAGTTACAAAAAGAGAGGCAAGTTGGGACTAGACCCAGGTCTCCTGATTCCTCATCTGCTTGACCGCTCTGTTTATACTACCTTTTTTCTCATGCCCTACAGTTTATATTAAAAGTTTTTGTTTTGTAACACTCAAAGAGAGCCATGAGGCAAGGTTTTGGAGATTTTCCCATACAGCTTTCAGAGGCTTCATAAGTAACATTCAGGATCAGTAAGAAAATAGAGATTGTGCCAAAGCAATGGAAAAAGCTGAACTTCACCTCCTTTTTCCCAATTAATAATACCATATGTATTGCATACATCTTTGTTAGTACCAAACCTGCTTTGGGTCCTGAAGCTGTTAAAGCATCGGCTTATGATTAATTAGTTGAACATTACCACGTAAACCTGCTGATCCCACCTTGAAACATATGGACTCCGGGATGGTAACATCTGGAATAAGAGCTGTCCATGCTTGAAACTCTACTACAACAGCTATGAGATGGGGTGAGCGCCAAAGGAACCTCTAACTTCTGCCTCCCTCAAACCACAGGGTGCCCTCTAGGGGGTCAAATAGGGCAGCTGATGGATGACTATCTGGTCAGATCTGGCCAAACAGTAGGTCAAACCATGTGGAAGCCATCTGTCACTGTCAGACAGAAAGAGGAAAGGAGCTGGAACAGCCCTGGTACTCAGCAAAGATAACATTGGCCGGTGAATCCCTGTGTCTCTTGAGCCTGGCTTGCTGTAGCAATGTTTCATCCAGCAATTGCTTTACAAACCATTAAGCAGCCATGAAAACAAGCGCCTGGCCATATGTCCGAGGGCGAAGGAAACCAAGGAGCAGATCTAAGTAAAACGGAAAACCTCTCTCTCCTCTCTCAGTTCTGACTGAAACTTCCTTAAAAGAGTGTCATTGTATGAGGCCTTATTGTGGGGTTGAGACTGAAGAGAGGAATAGGTACAGCTGGAATTGGATTCAGGGACTCCTGCAGAGAAAGAAGCTGGAAACAATGCAGCGCTTCTGGGTTAGGAGGTAGCAATTTCGGGCTGCCTTTAAGGTGGGAATCAGAGGCTAGGAAGCTTCTTGCAAACACATTTCACCAGTATTTTATCCCCCAGACCACTCTCTTGTATTTCTGTTGGCTATTTAGAGCCTGGTCCATGCGTCAGCACAACCTGGGAACTGGTTAGCAATGCAGAATCTTAGGACCCTTCCCAATCCTCTGAATCAGAGTCAGCATTTTAACAAGACTGTCCCAAGTGACATGGATGCACATTAAAGTGTGAGATGTTCTGTAGATGGGAACTGTGAGGAGCTGTCCCAAACAAAAGCTATTCATTCTAGTACTCCTGACCCTGATGATGAATATTTGCCAAGTATAACCTCATGCCAAATGTCCTGCTTAAAATGCATGATCACATTTCATCCTTACAACATCCCTGGCAAAGGTACTATCACTATTCTCCATTTACGGACAAGGTAGTGAGGCTCTGAGAAATAGAAATAACTTGCTTATGATCTCACAACTAGGAGGGAAATAGAGAGCCACGATTAGCACTGAATGCCCATGCCATCTCCTGCTGTGCTGTTTCACTTTGCCATAAATGTGACATGGTTGGGCCAGCCAAGGATGTCCCTCACAGGAGAGGGGGAGATGATAAAGAGAGACTGCTCCCAGAGATTCAAAAGCCCATATCCTGGAGAAACAGGGGTCCTGGAGACAGAATAATAAGGATTTCTACTTCCCTGAAGCCTTCCCAATGAGGCCTTTGGTTTGCCCTTGGAATTCCCAGAATAGCTCAGCTCTAGGATGGGCAGGAGTTGGGAAGGTGCACTTTCCTTGTCTTCTCCTTCTTTGGAAAAATAATCTTTACCAATTAACTCCTTGGCAGTTGCAGACCTGGCAGAGGGCACCCTGGGGGACAGGTCTCTGCCTCCACAGAACCACAATAAAGCTCAAGATGAAGGCAACTACTTTGCCCCTTGACTTGATATCTTGATTTATTGTTGGAGTCTTAAATCTGCTACTCCATTTGTTTATTCAATCATTTATCCAACGATGCCAGGCCCTATGCAAGCAGGGAACAAGGCAGACAAAATCCCTATGTTCATGGAGCTTACATTTTAGTAGAAGAGTCAGACAATAAAGTCATATCTACTAAATATTTCTCATTTCAGTGCTATATAAAATATAGCTAGGAAAAGGATACAGCATGATGGGGCTGGGAACTGCCACTTAAAATAGAGAAGTTCAGGGAGTTCCTGTCATGGCTCAGTGGAAATGAATCTGACTAGCATCCATGAGGATGCAGGTTTGATCCCTGGCCTTGCTCAGTGGGTTGAAGATCCAGCATTGCCATGAGCTGTGGTGTAGGTCATGGATATGGCTCAGATCTGGTGTTCCTGTGGCAGGATGATCCCTGAAATTAGGAATGACACTTGAGCTTAGCCCTCAATGAAGTGAGAAGATGAAGAGCCAGGAAGAAAATCCAGGAATAAGAAAGAGCAGGGGAAAGGAACATGAGGCAGAAATGACCTTGGGGTGTTCAAGAAACAGCAAGAAGCCCAGAGTAACTGCAGCAGATGCGCATGTGGGAGAGGACGAGATTAGAGGGGTAACTGTGGTCCAGACCACATGGAGCCTCGTAAGCCATGGTAAGGGACTTCAGCTTTTATCCTGAGAAGGATGACAAGACATTAAAGCATTCTGAGTGGAGCAGTGACATGATGTGAAGTACCTCACTTTTGGCAGGATCGCTAAGGCTGTTATGTTGAAAATGGACAGTGAGGAAGTGAAGGTGGAAGCAGGGAGACCAAGTAGGAGCTACTACAATAGTCTAGGCAGGTGATGGTTGTAGAGGTGGTAACAAGTGGCCAGATTATGGACATGCTTTGAAGGTAGAATCCAAAGTACTTGCTGATGGAAATCCCTAGCTCTTCCTCACTCTGGGCCTCCAGTTTTGTCGTGAACACTGCCTCTGCTTTTTGCACTGCTCCCTTCGCTACTGCCTATCTGGTCCCAATCGCTCAATTCTTTAATCTTCTGATTTGTAAATGACTTGCCTGTCTGTCCTTGATCGGTCTATATCCCTCCTCTGGTACTCATGGTCAGCTACCAGCTGTATCCCAGACAGGCATGTGCAATGTTGCTGCTGCTTATTATCAATACTTCATATTTGTGTTGTGCTTTCCAGTTCAGGCCCTTTGGTATACATTATCTCATTTGACATACTAGGTTTCACGGACCATTTCATGCCTTTCATTCAGCTCCAGACCTCAGAGAAGAGGCATGAGTCAGCTTTAGCTGAATTTCAGAGAAATTAACTCCTTGGCAGTTGCAGACCTGGCAGAAGGCAGGCACTGGCTGCTTTTGGGTATGTCAAAGTGTGTGGGTATATTGAGCCATAAGGCTCAGGGGGCAAACACCCACAGGGCACAGCAAATATCCTGAGACCAAGGAACATACTGCAGAAGTTCTTGGAGAGCAGCGGATTGGAGCTAGAAAAGAGGTAGTGGGGGAGAGAGAGGTAGCTGAGCAGAGAACCAGGACTGAGGGGGAGGAGGCAGGAAATCTGGGCCCTAGAGGAGTGAATGATCAGGAGAGAAGGCTGAAGCAGGTCAGGGGCTGCCACGAGTCAAAGTCTGAGTGGTCAGCCAAGCCCTGCAGGTCAGCTCAAAGAAGTCTTCCAAAGGTGGGCCCAGGCCAGGTGACTGGGCAGCAGGGGAGGGTATTTATGCTAGAGTGACACTGAGTGACGCAGAGTTGTGCTTTGCCCCTGCCAAGGAGCTTCCATGTTTCTGATCTGAATAGAAGTCAATCTTCAAAACATGGCTGGTTAGAGTCTGGTGGGTGTAGGTAAATGGGTCACCTGAGGAGGTTGGAATAGGGAGCTGGGAAGAGGGAATAGAGATAGAGATTTTTCTCCCTGGACACTCCTGACCTTGAAGGGAAGTCCTCCAATCCCACAAGCTAATTATCCCATAGCTTTAGAATTTGACTCCAGGGCTCAAGTCAGTTGGCTTATTTTCTTACACCTGGTCCAGTGGTTCTCAGTCTGGTTCTCCATCTCATGCAGCTTTCCTGGGCTACAGTCCAGTGCAGTTAAAGTGCAGTCTAGGGCAGTGGGGCCCAGATGTGGTTTTTCTTCAAAGCTCCCCAAGTGACTCTAGTGGGCCATCAGGGTGAAGGGCTACTGCCTTAGACACAGGCACCAGATTCCCTGGGCTTAGTTCAAAGCATATACCTTTCTGCTTAGGACAAGTTTAATGCTGACAGTGGTGCCAAGAGCAAGGATCATAAACAGATCCTGGGAAGATCAGAAAAGAAATCTAATCCTCCTACTGAGTTGGAAGAAAAGGGAAATTCCACCCACAAGGCTGTTCATGGAGATACAAACATTGCATCTGTGACTCAATCAGTAAGAATAGGTCTTGTCGGTGATGCATGCAGTATTTTACAAGCACAGGTTTCCTTAGAAGGCCTGCCTTAGGAATTGCACTGTTAACAGCAAACAATGGATCATATTCCTTGTCAGGGAAGGATACATTGTAATGGCTTTACTTCCATCTTTAGGATCGGAACCTTAGAAACAAAGATGCTTGTGGTCAGGAACTTAAAAGATCATCCAGTCCAGTAGCCCCTGGACTTTACTGTGTATCACATGGGGACGCCATAAGCATCCTGGTTCCAAGGCCCACCCTTGCTGGAAACTATTGTTCTCATTCACCTTCTTTCCATGGCTATACAGCTTCTGCTCAAGTTACATCCTGTAGGGCTCCCTCAAAAATAAAGGCCATGCCTTGCCAGTTCTGCATCCCCGCAGTCAAACTTTGCTCCAGGTTGGTAAGAGATACTGTAGGATGCTTAATATCCTTATTCATTCAACATGCATTTATTAGACACCTACTAGATGTTAGGCATTTTATAGGCCCTGGAGATATGGGTGTGAGTGAAACAAAGCTCTGCCCTTAGGAGCTTATACCCTAGTGGGAAAAATTCTCTTCACATTAAGCACATGAATTTCAGGATGGCTAAATTGCGAGCTCCTTGAAGACAGCTTTCTTTCTTGTGAATCTTGCTGTTCTTAGTGTCTAGCAAAGGGCAAAGAGACTACAACAAACTCTGTTGTATACACCAATGAGTTAGTGTTAAGCGGTGCACCCAGATCCTCCTCCTACTGCTAACATCACCACAGTTGATGTCCACGCTCTGTCACCATCATTCTCTTTAACCATTAAGAAGATTATATCTTAAAGGTGGTGGAGCCCCGTTTACACGACATTCACTTCCCAGATGTCTTTTTCTCCTCTTCCTCCTTCTCCTCTTTCTCTGCTTCCCCTTCTTTCTTAATCATTTTATTGAGACATAATTCACATATCACACAATTCACCCATTTAAACTCAAAATATACAAGTGAGTGGTTTATAGTACAATAGTCTTTAGTACGTAAATATGTGCAACCAACATCACAAATTTACTTTTTTTTATCATCAAAAGACACCCTGTACCTTTTCTTTTCACCGTTGTTCCTCTATCATCCACCTATCCCAAGCCTACTGTTTTCTGTTTCTATAGGTTTGCCTACTCTAAACTTTTCTTTTTTTTTTTCCATTTCTTGGGCCACTCCTGCGGCATATGGAGGTCCCCAGGCTATGGGTCGAATCAGAGCTGCAGCCACCGGCCTACGCCACAGCCACAGCAATGCGAGACCCAAGCCACGTCTGCAACCTACACCGCAGCTCGCGGCAACGCCGGATCCTCAACCCACTGAGCAAGGCCAGGGATCGAACCCGCAACCTCATGGTTCCTAGTCGGATTCGTTATCCACTGAGCCATGACGGGAATTCCTAAACTTTTCATATAAATGGACTTGTACAAATATGTGGTCTTTGGTGATTGGATTCATTCACTTAGTAAAATGTTTTCAAAGTTCATCTATCTTATAACATGTATCAGCACTTCGTTAAGTTTAATGGTCAGATAATATTCTATTGTGTGTATATACCACATTTTGTTTATCCATTCATCAGATGATGGACATTTGGGTTGTTTCCATCCTTTGTTATTATTAATGTTCCTACAAAAATTTGTGTAAAATGTATGGACTTTTGTAAGGACATATATTTTCATTTTGGTTGAGTATATACACAGTTGAATCAGGGGGTTATTTGTAGGGACATATGTTTTCATTTTTGGTTGAGTATATATATACACAGTTGAATCAGGGGGTCAATGTTTAACTGAGGTACTTCCAGACTATGTTCCAAAATGGCCACATCACGTTACACTTCCTAAAGCACTGTGTGAGGGTTTTGATTTCTCAAGGTCCTCATCAATATTTGTTCTTATCTGACTTTTTGGTTATAGCCATCCTAAGGGATGTGAAAAGGTATCTCACTATGGTTTTGATTTGCATCTCTCTCATGACTAACATTTTTTTCATGCATTTATTGACCATTGTATATCTTCTTAGGAGAAATCTATTCAGAGTCTGTCCATTTTTCCCAGTTGGGTTGTCTTTTTGTTATTGAGTTTGAAAAGTTCTTTATGCTCTTATTCTATATTAAAGATTCTAGATAAAAGTCCTTTATCAGATAAATGATTTGAAACTATTTTCACTCATTCCGTGGGTTGCCCTTTCAACTCCTTGATTGTACTTTTTGAATCACAAAATTTTTATTTTTGATGAAGTCTAATTTACCTATTTTTTATAGTGTGAGTTGAGTCCAACGTCATTCTTTTGCATGTGGCTATCTAAACTTTTCCAGCACATTTGTTGACAATACTACTATTTTCACATTAAATAGTCATGGTATCCTTGTCAAAAAAATCAGTGGATCACAGACATATGACTTTATTTATAGACTCTCAACTCTATTCCATTGATCTTTATGTCTATATTTAGGCCGGTACCACACTATCTTGATTACTGTGGCTTCGTGGTAAATTTTGACATCAGGAAATATGAGTCCTCCAATTTTGTTCTTTTTTAAAGATGATTTTGGCTACTCTGGATCCCTCCTAATTCCATACAGAATCAGAATATACTTGTGAGCTTCTGCCAAGAAAGTCAGCTAGGATTCTGATAGAGTTGTGCTGAATCTGCATCAATTTGGGAAGCATGACCATCTTAACCATATTTTAAGTTTTCTATTCCATGAATGTGAGATGTTTTTCCTTTTATTTAGAGCTTTAATTTCTTTCAACAATGTTTTATAGTTTTCAGAGTACAAGTTTTTTTGTCAAATTTTTTCCAAGTATTTATTTTTGATGCTATTATAAATGGAATAGTTTTCTTAATTTCAAATTGTTTCCTGTAAGTGTGTAGAAATATCCTGAAAATGTGCTAAACTCATTTACTAGTTCTAATGATCTTAGAATAAGTGCCTTAAGATTTTCCATATACAAGATTATGAAACCTGAGAATAGAGATAGTTTTATTTCCTCCTTTCTAACCTAAATGCCCTTTCTTTTTCCTGAATAACCGCCCTGAACAGAACCTCCAATGTCAATTAGAAGTGGCACCTTTGTCTTGTTCCTGATGATAAAAAAAAAAAATGGAGTTCCCGTCATGGATCAGTGGTTAGCAAATCTGACTAGGAACCAGGAGGTTGGTGGTTCGATCCTTAGCCTTGCTCAGACGTGGCTCAGATCTGGCATAGCTGTGGCTCTGGCACAGGCCGGCGACTACAGCTCCAATTGGACCCCTAGCCTGGGAACCTCCATATGCTGCGGGTGCAGCCCTAGAAAAGGCAAAAAGACAAAAATAAATAAATAAATAAAGTTTTAAAAATATTTCTTCTGTTCCTTTCTTCTCTCATTATACTACTCTCATTATGCATATGATGGTACATTTAATGATATCTTACTTTTTTTCTGAGATTCATCTTTCCTCACTCTTTTTTTTCTTTCTGTTCTGCAGATTGTATACTTTCTATTGGTCTATCTTCAATATAGACCAATTGCTAATTCTTCTGCCAGTTCACCTACTGTTGACCTTGCCTAGGGAATTTTTCATTTCAGTGATTGTATTTTGCAAATACAGAATTTTCCTCTTGTACTTTTTGTAAAATAATTTTTATCTCTTTATTGATTTTCTGTTTGAGACATTATCATTATGCCTACTTTTACTTCCTCAATCATATTTTCCTTTGTTTTTAAAATATTTATAATGGCTACTTTGAAAATCTTTGTTAAATCTGATATCTGGTCACTCTACAGGCATTTTTTGTTGCTGGCTTTTTCAAGTGTATGCTTTTTATCTATTTAGTCCCCTTGCCCCACTCATATACTGCTTTTTCTTTGCACAGCTTGTAATCTTTTGATGGAACCTGGACATTTTACATAATATATTGTTGCAACTCTAGGTAATGATCCCTTGACTTCTGGAGCTTGTCATTTTTATTTGTCTGCTTATTTGTTTAGTAACTGGCTGTATTATTTTAATGGGAAACATCTGATGTTGTTCCTTAAGGAATATATCCTTGTATGTGCCACAGTCACCCAGGGATGACAGTGGTCTTCACGGTCCTCTCTTTAACTTTCTCTTTCCCTGACCACACCTAGCTGTTAAATTCCACTAATTGCCAGCTCATTATTCTATTGCTTTCAACAATGTCCTGTGGGATAAAATATTCCACAGACCTCTCTAATCAAATCCAAGCTCCTTTGAAGGTATAGTTCCTGAGATCTGTACCTGAGATTTGCTCTGGTCCCAGAAGGTCTCTTTCTCTGCAGCAAATTAGCCAGCCTACCATTTATCCTATATCTCCACTGATTCTAGCAATCTTCTCCCAGTTGCCTCTCACCAGAACTTTCCTAAGGGCATTTTTGAGAGGGCTTTTGGATTAAACTTCTCTCTCCACTCTTTGTTGCGAATAAAGTCACTTGCTTTGGGAAAAGATTTGGGGCTCTCTATTTTATAGCTTGCTTCTACTCCCAGGAAAAATCTCTGAGCCATCACTCTGGAGCTGGGGCTAGGAAGAATGGTGCACTTCCCTGAGTGACATCCCCACTCCAGAAGCCAAACACTCAGTGGGGTGGGTGAGAAGCCTTATGTCTTCTTGGCTTGCCTCTCCTAGATGGGACCTCTGCCTTATAAGCTGGAGCAAAGGTAAGAGCCCTAGAACTCTAAGCAGTGTTGCAACCATGGTAGCCTCTGCCCTATGAATGGGAGCTAGGCAGAAAAAGGAGTCCTCACCTCTTGGCTACACTCACCCAGAAGTTAACTTCAGCAACAGGTAGCTTGGAGTAAGATAGAAAATGCCTATCTGGGACGATAGCCTTCAGTTGGGAACTTGGGAAAAGGGGACTCTGTGTTCTTGGTTGTACCACTCTAGAGTTTCCATCTCATTAAGCTGGGAGGCAAGAGGAGAGAGGTAGAAAGTGGGTGTTGATTCAAATACCACGGATTCACTGTTCTTATTAAGTTTTAGTAAATTTTCATGAATAAATGTTTCTTCATTTGTGTGCATACAGGACTATGTCTAGAGAATTTAAATGGTTGTTTTAAAATAATGTTCACCAATTTCACCAGAGGGTGGGTCTGCATAGCTCCTCATGCTGTCATGCTGAACGTGGACTGTCTTTCAGAACTTGAAATGCTTTATTTTAGGGCATGACTATTTTATATATATACATCTCCACATAGCAGTTCTCTAACTTTAATATGTATATAAATCACCCATGAAACTTGTTAAAAATGAAATTCTTGGGGCCCCATCCCCCGGAGATCATGATTATCTATGACTGAGGTGAAGCCAAGAAGAAGTCTGCATTTTTAGCAAGTCCAATACATGATTCTTTGGACAAAACACACTAAAAAGATAAATGCTTACCAGCTAAGATTCATCTATGTTCTTTTTCAATAGGTTCTATGTCTACTAACAGGCTTTGCAGCTATGGCAGGGTCAAATCCTGGCTATTAAACATCACAATCGCACGTGTGTGTATGTGTATGTGTTCACTAAAATCTAGAAATGCTGTCATCATAGGAACTGCTGTTTGGGGGTGGGGAAATGCTTGCAGAACCATGGTTTGGGGCTGCCAAGAATCAAAGGACCCCTGAGGAAGACTGCTCAGATTGGAGTGAGGAAATCTGCTCAGAATCTGTATCTCTCTTACACCAGGTCTGATTTTTCCTTGGTGCTACCATTTGTAACTTCCCCTCAAAACAAAGAGAGAACACCATAGGCTTTGCAGCAGCTGGTCTGATTTGCACATCATCAAGTGGCAGTATGTGCCTCTGGTGAGCAAATTAATAGGATTAAAGCAGCTATCAACATGCCACAGCAGAAAGGCTTCCTACTGCCCAGCTGCACACAGTTATCACTAATGTGAGTCCTTACAGTCATAATAGAAAATGAATATCATTTCATATTTTAAAACTCTAGACAGAAACCATTAGCAATTTATTTTTTTCCCAAAGAACAGGCTAATTAAAATTGTAAATAAGACTGTTATGTTTGTACATACTCCAGTGAGTGTCTTTTCATGAGGAACAAGAGCATAGATGGCTACATGATTGTTCTGTTGTGTATTACAACCTGACTCTACTTCCATCTGCCCACACTGCCATCAGAGGAGGAGGCCATGCTCAGGGGAAGGAGAATTTGTGAGCAAGCCTTCCACAACAGAAGGCAGAATTTGAAAGGGGAGGGTGCCAGAGAGCTCAGGAAACCTAAAGCCAGAAAGCATTTTCCTACTAGGTTTAGTAGGTGAGTTACAGTTGTTATTATTAAAGATCAGAAAATATTTTCCTACTAGGTTTAGTAGGTGAAGCCAGAAAGTATTTTCCTACTAGATTTAGTAGGTGAGTTACTGTTGTTATTATTAAAGATCAAAAGAATAGGATTCTCCAGTGGAAACTGAAAAAAAAAATGCAAAGATTAACCAATTTCAACCTTTTTCTTTCAGAGTTGCTCATGGGCCATTCTCAGTGGGGCATTATTCCACACTCTTCACAGGTTAATCATTGATAGTCTTTATTGGTACCAATTTACAGAAAAAATTTAGGAAAAATCTGATTTTTTTTCCATGATTTAATGGTATGCAGTCATTTCTCAGTAATGGTCACCTCAGCTGTAGTTGAGTCTTTAACTGGTATGTAAAACTATATATATGAAAACAAAACTTAAAAAACAGATAAGTTATAAGTTGATCATTTTCATTAACCAAACAATATACCTGGTGCTACTTTAAATTACAAACTGGTATATTATATAGTTAATTCACAGATCATTAATTACTATCAATGAATGAACAATGAGCATTAAGTCAATACTGATTATTGATTAGAAAATGCACCTGACATCCTCTCATTTAAATGGAGCCCTTGGAGTTCCTGTTGTGGCTCAGCAGGTTAAGGGCTCAACGTTTTCTCTGTGAGAACGAAGGTTTGATCCCTGGCCTCACTCAATGGGTTAAGGATGGCATTGCCGCAAGCTGTGGTATAGGTCGCAGATGTGGCTCGGATCTGGCATTGCTGTGGCTCTGGGGTTGGCCTCAGCTGCAGCTCAAATTCGACCCCTGGCCCGGGAACTTCTACATGTCACAGGTACAGCCATAAAGAGAAAAATGAACAAATAAATAAATGGAGCCCCTTTTGTTATACTCCATCATGGCAGCCCTTACTTACCCTTCCAACATAAGACACTGATTTCCAATTACGTATTTACTTATGAAATTAAATATCATCTATCTCTCTACCAGAATCTCTCTTCTGTTCACCACTATAGGCTCAACATCCAGCACAACGTCTGACCCTTAATTATTTGTGGAATGAGTGAAGAAAGAAGTCATAAGTTTCTTGGGATCTTAAATTGGGAAGGTTGATCGACAGGCTTTAGGATTCTCTTGAATCCTCTGAAATTGTCTTTAAAAAGTTGTCCACATACATTTCTCTGGAGAGAGGACCCACAATATCCATTAGATCCCAAAGGGGTCTGTGACCTCCCTGAAAAGTAAGGAATCACTGGCCTATTTCTGTGGTAAAACAGGTTGCAATAGCAAAGAACTCACCTGTAGCCCAAAACAAAGCATGCCACCCACGCACCCATGTGGACCTTTACATGGACAGATGTGTGGGCATATGTATAAGTGTGTGTGTAATTCCCAAGAACTGAAAAGGAAAGGCCTCAGCGAATTTACAAAACAATCCACAGTCCCACTTCCCCTGAGTAAGTGATCATTCCTGCAGTTCATAGGCTCCAGCAGTTGCTGCTCGTATTCATCTGTTTCTTGGCAGCACCGTTCATCACTCAGGCCAGAAGTAAGGAGTCTGTGCTTCCCTCCTCTCACCTGTTTGGAATGCTGACATCCCTCTTCATGGAAGTTCCTTTTAATAACACACCTGGAAACCTCCCAGTTAACAAAGGCATGGGGCATGTTCATTAAGCACTGGTTTGGGCAATTTGATTAAACAAACCTGGGACTTCCCTTCCCCTGCCCTGCAGCCAGAGAGAAGAACCAGTCTAATCAGGCTAAACAGGCCTCCCAGCACTGCAGGCACTCACAGCCCTGGGAACTGGTGAGATGGGCTGGAACATGCTAATTGGCTGTTATATATTAAACCTCTTCTTCCCTCTCTCCCAGCTCCAGAAGATGCTTCCCTTCAGTAAACTTCCTCCTTCATTTTTTTCTGTACTGAAAATGGAGACTTCAAAAGTAAAGTCGTCAGAGGAAAGGTTTTTGATGTGTCATTAACTCTCAGTTATCCATATTAACAGAGAAGGGCAGTGGTGCAGATATTCAAAGCCAAAGGCTCTATTTAACTTTGTAGTTCATTGTTTTGAGAAGGTTGGTAGCAGACTTACCTCCCTAATTATGTTTGTCTTTGCTTCTTATTAAAAGGAGTTTGTCTGCCTTAGGGCCAGGCAGTTGGGTGACATGAAAATTCTGGCACAGAATTTGGAAGATTCACCAGGGGAAATCCACAAGGCACACAGATAATCAAACCTGACTAGATCTGAGTTCACATTCTTAATCACTTGTGATCAATTGCTTTGCTCCTCTGTGACTAAAGCGAGACAGGGATGAGACATAATTATAAAAGATTAGTTGGAGGGGGACAAGTCTTTACATTTAGATGAAGATATAGGTCTGCTGTGGCCAAAATTGATAACAGAATCAATATTGCTGTTATTCCTGCCTGGTCCCTTCTAGGCAGGAGGTGTCAGAGCCAGGATGTGTTCGGCTACGTCCCCTGTCTGGTGAGGCGGTGGCAACATCTGAGACAATGGCTGTTCCATCAGCCCGGGTCCCTGAGTGACTGTGATAAGCAGAGCCCCCACCAGTCAGTGAGGGGCAAGTGGCTGGAGCAAGAAGTAAACCCCTGTTGTTTTAAACCACTGAGGCTGTGAGGTTCTTAGTTCACTCAGCATATCTCTGTCACTGCACCTATCAAGCTGCATTATGACGGTCTGAGTTATCTCCCCAACTAGACACTGAAAACTTAAGGCCAGAATTATTTTTTCTTCAGTGTGTTAAGTCCAGTGTCTAACATAGTTAAAACAACTCGGTAGAATAAGAATGTCTTCCTTCCTGGGCTCTGTGATCCTCTGTGCTTATTTTTTTCTAACATCTGCCCCCTCCCAGTATCACCGGCTGAAATGATGTTTTAGATGTTCAGATATGTGGGGCATGGTGGAGCTATTCTTTTGGACCAGGAGTATAAGGTGGAAGAGCTGACAGGGGAGAGAAAGACACATCAAGGCATACTTTCAAGTACAATGGGCTCCAGGGGCAGACAAGATTTCAAAGTCTTGGGTGATCACGTGGGAAAAAGAGCATCCCAAATGTTAAAGTTTTTTTTTGTTTTTTGTTTTTTTTTTGTCTTTTTGTCTTTTTTTTTATCTTTGTTGTTGTTGTTGTTGCTATTTCTTGGGCCGCTCCCACGGCATATGGAGGTTCCCAGGCTAGGGGTCTAATCGGAGCTGTAGCCACCGGCCTACGCCAGAGCCACAGCAACGTGGGATCCGAGCCGCGTCTGCAACCTACACCACAGCTCACGGCAATGCCAGATCGTTAACCCACTGAGCAAGGGCAGGGACCGAACCCGCAACCTCATGGTTCCTAGTCGGATTCGTTAACCACTGCGCCACGACGGGAACTCCCCAAATGTTAAAGTTTTAAGAGAAATCACAGGTGTTAGCCAGACTGGACTCCTAGATCACCACCATCATCATTATCATAATACCAATATTTACTGATAACAGACTCTATACCAGGCACATCTCCAACCACCTTACAATTAACCCATTGAATCCTCACAAGTTTATAAGGTAGCTATTATCATTTCAGTGAGAAACCGATGTACAGAGAAGTAAATTTCCTACGGCCACCCGGCTAGCAAATATCCCTCTCTGAATTCAACATCTGCTTGGACTCTCCCCATCATGGGAGCTCACTAACTTCTAACACACCCTACCTCCCGAGCCACGGCCCGCCTCCCCCTCCAACTGCTGTCCCCTGGACAGTTCTGCCCCCTAGACCAACACAAAGAAGTTCTGCCCTCATCTCTCCCAGGTAGCCCATCACATAGCTGTGTCCAGTGAGGCTCCTCTTTCCTAGTCCAAACAGCCCCGTTCACTCAACCGTTTCCAATGTGCCACAGCCGAGGTCCCTCTCTGTCCCAGCTCAGTGACTCACACACTCTGGGTGGTTAAGTCAGTGGAGTGGAACTGGGGACTCTCTTCTATTCTTGCACTGGGCTTAATGCGTCTACAACCCCAGCATGTTCCTTTCACTATGTAAAGCAGGGTCTGGAGGCAGAGATGGGGCCATAATCTGCTGAAGGAAGAGCCGGCTGGACACGTGTCCTGCACACGTCCCCATCCTGGCAAATGGAATGAATGCTAAGGGGGCCGCTTGTTCAGAGTTTCTCATTCTTACTCAGGTTGGAAGTTTGTTTCTGTCCTCCCCACCTCAACCTTGTCCCCCCACCCTCATTTCTCCTGCCCCCAGAGAACAGGCCCTCCACTTACCATGGAGTTCATGGCAAAGTGATTGTGCTGCGTCTGGAGGTCTAGGGCATGCTGGTAGCTGACTCCAATCTCCGTATGGCTCTGAAGGAATAATTCCTTGTTGTGGCTTATCCAGTCGAACATCTGGGGGGAAAGGAAGGCACAGAGTAATCAGGAGGGTTATATGTCCTACAGCGAGAAACTTTCAGAGCTGCTGAAAGAAAAACAGCCCCCCTGCTGGTGCCCAGTGAGGACCAGTTATCCTGCTCAAGGTGGGGGTGGTCCATGACCTGGCTTCCCAGGGGAGCCCTCCCTCTGTGCACAAGGACCCACCATCACCCTCTGTTTCTTGAAGAGACTAAGAGGAAAAGACAAAACAAGTAAGAGAACCAAGGAGAGGGGGAGGAGGCAGTTCACTGTCCTGAGCTACTTTTAGAAAAAGCATCAAAAGGGCTCCACACTTGCTTCAGGGACAGGTGATGAGGGGACGAGCAGGAGGTTTCGTCTATTCCCCTCTTACAAGCCTTGTCGTAAGCCTCAGGGCATTCTAAGGTACCCCCACCTCACTTTCCCTGCCAGACCCTGTTGAGTTGACTTGGAATGAAATCAACTCTTGTGACTCCACAGCCTCACAATTCCAGGGTTTCTGCTATGACCCAACAGGAATCAGAAGAGGAAGATTTTAAGGGTAAACACTGCCTGGCACAGTGGGCATGGGGCCATTTTCCTCCCACTGGCTGTGTATCTGGTTTTCATTTAGTTTTCCATCTCTCCCTCAGGCAGCCCATTCACTTCAAGGGGAGCTGACCAGAGGCCCGGTTCCAAGCGAGAGCCTGGTCACGCTAAGGGCTATCCCTCCTCAGGACACCAGATCTAAGCCAGTCAGTGTGTGACATTTCCCAGGCAATGGGACTGTCTCAGAAACAGGAATGTTATCCAATTCAGTACAATAAAATATGAGGGGGAGTTTTCTGGAAGCTTCTGGGAACTGTAGTTCCTTAGATACAACTTCTCTTCCTCAGATACTGTCATTATGGCTCTGCACCTCAAATTGCTGCAGCCATTCTGCAGCAATGGGTGAAGCCAATGGGCAGAGAAAGGGTGTAGCCAAAACAATGGCAGGAAAACAGGCAGAGCCCTGATTGAGCCTTGCCTGATCTCCACTTTATCTCTGGACATTCTTAGTACCTGAGTCAAGAAATTTTCTTTATTACTTAAGTTGGTATAAGTTGGACTTTCTGTGATTTTCTACCCAGAGTAGTCAAATGACATAGCCAGGAAAGGTGTGAAACCTTTGGAGAAGAAAACTGCCATACTTGGAACTCATGCTCCATAATTTGGCATGAGTTAAAGGCTGCAGCTCAGTTGCAGAGTAGAGCAGTGAGGAACTGAGCAAAGATACAGGCTGAGAACATGCAAAGATCATGCCAGCTTCCTGGAGGCAGAACCTTAGCCTCATTCCATTTCTCCCCCTTTAGACAGAAAAGTGAATATACTTTTTTAGTTACTTTTAACCAACATTTATCAGATACTCATTATACATGCATGTGGTTCTTGAGTTGAAGTGGCTTAAAAGCCAGTGTGGAAAACAGATGTGGACTCAGATCCAGTGTTAGTACAACTTGGCATATGACGATTAAAATCACAACTCAAAAAAGAAATCAAAGTAAAGGTCAATACAGTGTATCAAAGTGGCAGCCACTCTTGATGGTGTGGAGACAGGGAAGAAGACAGAAGGCTTTCCAGAGGAGTGACACTTGAGTTGAGCCTTGGCTCAAGTAGGAATTAGCCAGGTGAAGATGGGTGGGATGTGAGCTCTGGGCAAAGGGACAGAACTGCGGGGCAGCTCAGTGTGTGGAGCACTCTGAAGGGACCACTGCTGTGCTTCTGGAGCCTGATGGAAAGAGAAGATGTGGCTGGGGAAGTAGATGGGACCATGGAGAGCCCTGGACACAGGCTTGAGGACACCTGGACCATATATATATACCCTGTGGGCTGTGAGATGTCAGTGGAAGGTTATAAGCGGAGCAGAGAAGCACGCTGAGCTCTGAGAACAGCATGGGGTGTGGACTGGATGGAGAGAGACAGAGCAGGGAAATGATTAGGAGGCTGTTACAGTAATCCTGGGGGCAAGGGTGAGAACCTGGAAACCCAGATGTGGGGGTGGCAGTGGAGTCTGAGAAGCAGGCAGAGTGAGAGCTACTAGGAAGGGTCTGGGGACTCTCAACTGTTTGGGGAGGGAGCATGAGGAAGAGCTGAGTGAGGGAAGACAGCCAGGTGTCTGACATGGCACCCTGGGTCCTTGTAAGAGAAGGTGCCACCAGGCACCTCCTCACAGGGAGGTAAGAAGCTGGGGTAGGGGTGAGGGGCAGAGGCAGCAGTCTCCCTTTAGGATGCTGAGTTTGAGAGGCTTGAAAGAGCTTCATGCAGAGCTGTCCTATGGGCAGTTAGATTCTACGCCTGGAGGTCAGGTGAGAGACATGGAGGCTATAACTCACACACTCAAGCACAAACAAGTCATCTTCCCAAGGAAATGGTCATGATTTGGAGATGACTCTCCTTTTGAATGATCCAGCTCCTGGATAACTACACAGACAAGGAGCGAGACTATCATTCTTCACTTTCGAGTGTCAGAGGATGATCCAGGCTTGGGGCACTTGCGGAGGCTGGGTGGGTATCCGTGGTGTGCCCACCATGGATCTGCAAGCCATAGCCAACGCCATACCATAAGCATGCAGCCAGGGCTTTAAAAAAATTATTATTATGGACAAGAGGGGAAAGAAGTGCCCCAGGAGGTGAAAACAATCTCATCATGTAATTTCTGTTCTTTAACATTCTGCCTCTCAACCCCATTTTAAAATAATTTCTCATCTCTTTTCCTTGTTGACAAAAGAATCAATAAAGTTAATGAAATTCTGAAATGCCTGCAGCCCTTGGAACTTGTGATGAAAAGGGCTCACTCCTTATACTTTCTTGGCTTTCCCAGTGGCCTAGAAGTGACCTTCCCTGTATTTTCTGTTACATGACTATTTAGATATGCTAATAAGCAGAGAGTTATGTACTAGCCCCGGAATGATTAGATTGCCCGGCGCCAGGCCCCTGCTGGACTGCAGAGAGCAAGGATTGCTGAACACAGGCCAATTAGGGAGGAAAGCAATAACAACAGTAAGTAAAAGGCAGGCAGGACTGGAGAGAGCTGGAGGAACCATACACCTCGCCAACTGACTTCTCACCTTGAGGTCTGCACCCAGGCCATTGTGCCCATCTGCCTTCTGTACTGGAGCACACGAGCTATCTCCAGTGGCCACACATTCTGGGAAAGTTTAGCTAGGTTGGAGGCAGTGCTCCAAAGAGGTGACACACATCTCAGGCACAGAGAAAAAGACCTGCTGTAGGGGCCAGACAGTCCACGTGATATTGGGAACCAGGGTCTCTCCAATATGGCTCCTTCCTAGGGAAAGTCTCAACTCTTCTCTGGGCCTGAATCAGCTGCTGACTGCATATAATCTCACTTTCTGAGTATGGCTGCCTGCAAGGGTCACCAGCATTTCTGCTGCATTCAGTGGAACTGGCTGCACGTGCACATATGCATGTGTGTATGTATGCATGTGTGCACCCACGTGCGTGTGTGCAAAGTGGGGTGAGGACTGGGCCTGGCTGCTTCTGGGCCTAGCTCTGTCATTAACTAGCCATGAGGCTGTGGGCAAGTCTCTTCATTTCTGGGCTTCTCCTCATTTACAAGGGTTAAGCGGTTCCCATAAGCATCTTGGTTTAGCAATAAGCTCAATCTGGAAACGTATGGAATGTATTTTTTTCCATTCAAATAAAAATCCATTTTATTGAGTCTCCTAGATCAGAATGCATATTCATTGCTACTACTTACATTCATAGCTTTTGAATAAAAGAAATGTCAATGAGAAAATTGGCATTGTTTTTGATAGGCAGAGAAAGACATTCTTACTCTCAGTCCTGACATCTGTCTGGTGCTTTAGAGTTCAAAACATCCTTTGCACACATCATCTCACCGCCTCCACTGGGCCATTTGATAGATACAAAACAGGTTCAGAGAAGTGAAATACACCCAGTGGGCTACATTCATTCCACCCAAGACATATTCCCTGAGTGTCTGTTGATCCAGGCTTTTGGGACACTGCCCTGCCTTCTGCATGTGACTGTAGGACCTCCTCTGCCTGGGCTCTGCAGAGCAGTTGCCCACTAAAAGGCAGCACTGTGGGGCTCTGATTGTTGTAAGACACTGTCCCTCACATGGGGCCACACACGGTCTAACACCAAGGCCCCTCCTCTCCTTCTCACCCTTGCCTCCATCAGGGCCTGGGGACAGCTGATTCAAATAGCTTCATTTCTCTCAATAAATACTTAAGCGAATGAAAGAATGAATGCATGAGCGAGTTGGCCACAGGCTCGCGGGTGGCTAATCTCCAGACAAGCTGACCCTTTCTAAGTTCCCTTCCAGGACCTTTCATGATTTGAGCTATGTGAATTGGGCTCTGTGAAAGACACTTGAACTAGACTGACCCAAAAATCTAACGAAAAACTAAAGAAAATATCTCTACAGTGGTTCCAAATATTTTGAGCCTTTTTTTTTTTTTTTTTTTTTTTTTTTTGGAGAAGCTACAAATGGTAGGTTCAACAAAATGTAATATAACAACAAAATTTCTTCAGGAGGAAAGTTTTTGTCCAAATAATGAAATTTTATCTCTTTATTTGGAAACCAACATAGTTTTGTCTCATTAAGAAGATGGATGTTGCATGTAAGCTACTTGGGGTTTTTTTTTTTCATGTTTTGCTTCATAATTTTTTTCTACGCTGGCTAAAACAGTGAAAACACAAAAATCTAGTTCTTAACACATAATAAATGATAAAAAGAATCTATTTAAATGCAAATTAGGAAAATAAACAGAAATCTTCTACTTTTAAAGATGGGAATAGCTAAAAGGTTATTATTGTTCTGTTCTATTTTTTAATAAAGCATAAACATTTTATAGCACAAGCTTATTAAATAAGGATCTTGTGCTTATTTTCCTTCATTGCCAAATTTACCATCATCATCTGATCTAGAGTTTTAACTTTCAAACCACCTTAACATCTAGTGTTGGTATTTTATACTGTCTATCATTTAGATAGTATTGGTTGTAAAGTTGCTCATATCCAGGTTTGATGACTTGATTGAGAGGACAAAAGACAACCAATGGATTCTCCTTCCTAAATGTGCACATGTCAGCATCACCTGTGTCCCCTGAGCCCTGCTTGTACACTGCAGTGACCCACAATGAAAGCCTGTGCTCTAAAGAAAGCTAACAACCTCCTCATCAGAAAACCTTGCCACATCTGAAAACTTGGCGTGCAGTCAATTCCATGATAAAATGTTTTGTGAGTTCTAGTGCAAAGAACAGAGGCTTCAAATCAGGAGACTTGGGTTCTAGTGCAGATCTGCTTTGACACACTACATTAATGATCTAAACCTCAGTTTTCTTATCTGTAAAATGGGGATAACCAGGTACACTATTTCAACCTTAGCGTAAGAGTGAGATCCAAATAAGATATGGTTTCATCCTTTGGTAAGTACTGGATAGATTTTTAAATATAAAGTGCATTCTATTACACACATTTCCCTAATATTTCTTTTTAGAGCACAAAACAGATGAAAGGTGTGGATTTAAAACTGTGCTATGTTCACATTACTGAGATATCCGCATGGGCTAATGGGAATCACAGCTGCAGCTCCCACACAAACATCCACAGCCCACCACTCCTGGAGGTGGGCTCCCAGAGCGACCATGGGGCACTGCACGGACCAGGGATAGCCATGCACCACCCCCCCTGCCCCTACCCTGACACACGCTCAGGGCCCTGGGGTGCCTTTGCCCACATGGGACTCAGAGACCCGTACACTCTCTCAGGGTTACACCCGAGGGTGCTGGTGCCCTCCTGCCCTCCCTGTATGGCCTGACCAGGGATCTCACTCCCGCCTTGCTTCCAAACTCCCCATTCCCTACCTGCTCTGCCATACCCCAACCTTTTCAGTCTTAGAGACTCAATCCCTTTGGCCCTTAGATTTTCACTCAGAAGAGATGCCTACTAAGTTGGATTAGCAAGGAGATCCTGCTGTGTAGCACTGGGAACTATGTCTAGTCACTTATGATGGAGCATGATAATGTGTGAAAATAGAATGTATACATGTATGTGTGACTGGGTCACCATGCTGTACAGTAGAAAAAAAAATGTATTGGGGAAATAACAATGAAAAAAATTTATAAAAAAAAACCCACAAACAAATAACAACAAAAAAAAAATAAATAAAATACATTATTCCTGCAACCCCTCCTGGAAATAGTTTATCCTGGACACAGAAACAGCTCAGTAAGAAAGCAAGCCATGACCCAGAGATGAGATCCTAATATGGGGTGGCGGAGGAGCCCAAGACAGAAAGAGGCCCTAAAATGAGACGTGGGTGAGAACCAAAGGCAAATTTCCCCACTTTACAATTCCACTTTCACAAGGACTCTGATTCCAGGCACCTGTCCTCATGGAAACAGGGCAACACACAGACCCCACATGTGTATTCTGGCCCAGGACACTCAAAACCCTTCAGCCTTGGTTTTCATTATCCACTCACCAAGGACTGAGCTTTCCTGCTTTTCCAAAGCAGGATGGAGAGAGAAAAAACTAAGGGCCCCAAAATTTGGACCTTGTTTCTAGGTTCCTAGAATTCCTCAGTGAAGGGAGTTGGACCCCTCACCTCTTCTGTACCTTGTAAGGTCTGCAGGCCACAGGGAGTGCGCAGTTCTGGAAGTGCCCCTACACTGGTATCTACAGACAGGGGAGGGGTTGGGACTTGAGCCTGACAGCAGACTGTCAGTAAACATCTATCAAGGGAGAGAAGGTGTTCTGGGCTCTGCTTGCTTTCCTTTAGGCTTTTGGGAAGTCAGCTGGCATACTTTTATATACGGTATAAGAGAGAAACCATTTTCATCTTTCATCATAAATCCAGCTGTTCTGAAGGATGGCTCAGCTTGGTTACCTGGGAGAACCCAGCACTGTAGCCTCAGGAATCAGCCAGGGCACCAAACAATTTCACTGGCCAGGATGTGTCTCTGACATGTAAACATGCTATCCATCCCCTAACACGTGTCTTACCCCCTCCATTCCCCCAATCCCCAATTTCCGGACCTCAGATCTAACATCCCAACATGAGGCTCACATCTAGAAATGCTCCATTTTCTCTATAAAACAGGTAAATGTCCCACTGTGAGCAAGGAGTTAACAAAACTCTTTCCCCTTGTGCATGCTAATCTGACCTTCAGTTAACACCCAGTCCTGTTTCCCTGGAAACAGATAAAGACAGTATGTGCCAACATGTTACTAAATCATGTTGCCTGTGGTAAAAACTCTCCCAATTGGTAAGCTGTGTCTGGGCTGGAAGGACTATTAATGAACTATAAATAACTGACCAGGACACCGTTCCTTGGTCTTCCCTGAAGGGGGTGACTCTCATAACAGGCATGTCCATTGCAGGAACCCTGGAAGCTGTACCAATAGAGTTGTTATAAGAGATACTGGCTCCGGTGAAGCATGGATTTTTGAGCCACTGCAGCTTCTGCAGCTGCCTGCCATGGATCTTGACTCCTTGCACCTGAGCTGGACCACTACAAGGACCATGGTACTGGGAAACCATAGCTCCCGTGTTCTATCATCGTGAGTGGTTTAGCACTAGAGGAGGCTGATGGTAGTCTTTTATTTTTTTTTAAGGGCCGCACCTGAGGCATATGGACCTATACCACAGCTCACAGCTCATGGCAATGCCAGATCCTTAACCCATTGGACAAAGCCAGGGATTAAACCCGTGTCCTCATGGATATTAGTTGGCTTCATTAAACACTGAGCCATGACGGGAACTCCCTATAGTGGTTTTAGGTCTGAATGCTCAGTAGCATTGGAGAGGACTCCTTGGGAGGTGTGGCATCCAAACTGTGTGTACATAGTCTCTTCCGGTCTTTCCTTTCTCCAGTCTCTCGTTTTCAGCGTCTCTCAATAACCGCAGTAATGATAATGGTGACCATGACAATGACAGCAACTTACATTTGACAGGTGCTCACTATGTGCTGGGCACTGTTCTAAGCAGTTTACACATGTTAACTCATTTAAGCCTCCCAGTAACCTCATAATTATCTCCCCAATGGTAACCCTCAATATTTGCATCTCCATTTTACAGATTGGGAAACTAAGGCACAGAGAAGTTAATTAACTTGTCCAAAGCCACAAAGCTAGTAACTGACAGAGCCGAGATCCAAACCCAGGAGCCTCATTCCAGTGTTGATCCTCTTAACCCTGTTGCTCCAACTTCTAATACTCCCTTCATTTTATTGACCATCACCAAACTTTAAGAAGTGTGCTCTGCCCCTGCTGCCTTTGTTTTCCCTCCATCCTCTTCCTCTTTAGCCCCCTTTACTTTTTCCCTAAGTCTGTACCCACCATGAAAACAAATCACCTCATCCTTTCTGAGTCTCAATCCTTCCCTTGATCTTGCGTCAGATGCAGTCCTTTCTGAAACCTACCACCTCTGGCCTCTGCACCAGGTCATTCTCAGGGGCACATCATCTGGCTGCAGACGTGATCAGCCTCTCCCTCTTTTCACAGTTTTCTCCCCAACACTAAATTCCCCCAGGGGAACTGGTGCTTTCGTACCCTCATGCTCTCTTCCTCAACACACCATGTCCAGTCTTGGCATTCCACAAACACCAGGAACACTCTAATTTCAAGAGCTCACCCACCCTTCAAATCGACACTGATTTATCCACACTCGCCTCTCACTTCACTGACTGCCCCTTTGTGGCTTTCCTTCCTGACCCTCAGACCTTTACTGTGAGGCAAACTCACAGTAAATCTCAACTCTTAGCCCTCAGCTCTCTGCCTTTTATTCATCAGCTCTGTCCATTTGAAAATCCATCCAAGCTCACAGTTTCAACAACACAGACTGTATTTCCTGTTTCACGTGCCAAGCCCTGTGCCAAGGTTCATCCACAGATTACCTCATATAGTCTTTATAATAATGCGAAAGAAGGTATTGTTAATTCCATGTTCAAACAGTGAAAGCTCAGTATGAAGAGCTGAAATAAATTGCCCAAGATCACACAGCTTATAAGTGATGGAGATAAATTTGGAATCTAGTATCCATCATTTCCTCTATCCCAGGGTGCACTCAAACCTCAACTTCCCTGATAACTGACAAGAATAAATACGTGACCAGGCCCAGTTCTGCACAATGAGCTTTACACACGTTATCTCAAACCTCCCAACAGCCCCAGGAGGTGGCAGATATCATCATTACCACCCTTCTCTAGCTGAAGGAACAGATTCAGAGAGATGAAATAACTTGGCCAAGGTCAAGCTGGCATATTAAATACTCAAATCTAAGTCTACCACTCCAAAGTCTGTGATTTTAACCCACTGTCAAACTGTCTCCCAAATGCATACCTAAAATCTCTGCTTATTCCTAGTCACATGGTGCCTGTGGATTCAACATGAGCAGCCCCCCTTGATGTTCCACCAGCATCTCAAACTACTCTGCCTTCTCTATGAAAACTGCTTACCTTCTCTTGACTTCCCACATCTTCATCCCTCCCCTCGCGGAGCCCATTCACTCATTCTTTCCTCAAAGCACTCTGAGATACATCCTTTATTCTCCAGGGCTACCAGTAGGAACCACTCAGCCCATCCTGCCGAGATCACTGTCATTATTCATTCCCTCACTGGTCTCCCTGGCTCTGTTTTCTTCTTTATACTGAGCAATCTGCCTCCACCAGGTTCACCGTGCTAATACACTGCTTTCACCCTGTCGTTCTCTCATTCTAATCTCCCCCCAGTCATTGTTGCTGTCTATGATCTATAATGCAAAATCCAATCTCCTTTCTCTGGCATTCAAGGGACCTCCCTCCTACCCCTAAGTGGTGCGAACCTGCCTTTTCCCCTATTATTTCACACCACTGTCCCACACCAAGCATCCTTTACTGTCATATCCCATCCACTGCCAGGCCAAGTTATTTCATGCTATGCTTATTTGCTCATTGCCACCCCCATGTGTGTGCTCACATCTCTCCTTTTGTGAAACAACCCATACCCAAATATCCAAATTATTTTCACCCTTTAAAATACAATTGAAATCTCACTTCCTCTAGATGCCTTCTTTGGCCAATTGAGCCCATACTGATTTCTTTTTCCTCCAAACTCACTGCTCAAGTATCAGAACTATCCAAAATGTGTTCTTAAAAATATAGCTTCCTAGGCCCTACCTTTGAGATTCTGATGCAGTGGAGCTTTGCAGGTGATTCTGATGTACTTGCATTTTTACTTAAACAGTTCGTGTGGACTTATACTCTGTTCTTGATGGGGTAACTGGCATTGAACTTAACTCCACCGCATTTAATCTAGTATTGGTCAACAACCAACCAAGGATCCTTGAGGGAAGGGAAACATATCATGTAAGCCCCATATCCACCTTGGCTTTCTCCCTGATGGTATTTTTCAACCTGTGGAGGAGAGAAACAGGAGCTGGGCAGAGAGCAGCAGTCTTAATGGGTGTAAAAAACCAGGAATCAGAGTTCAGGGCTGGTAAGGCGGGTGTAATTGTGGTGATAGGAAGTTAGAGAGAAAGGAACTAAGAAAAGGAGTCCTAAAAATCTTCACTAAAATTTCCTCCAGGTCCTTGGTCAAATCTTAATCTGTGTATAGGCCAGGTAAGACTCCAGAAGGTCTAGCAGAGAATAGCTGTGGGAGGTGGAGAGCTGAACAGAAACATTAGGAGTTACACACTGCTGGGGAAATGTTAGGAGCGCTAAATCAAACAGAGTTAAGGGACTTTGAGGAACACTCTGGACACTCAGCTGGGACCCCTGAAAGACCAGAGTGTAAGAGTAAGAAACACATCCTAAAAATAGGACTATAGGCTCAGTGGGTTAGGCCCCTATGGTGGCTCCCATTGTGGCTCAGTGGATAAAGCACCCGGCATAGCCTCCATGAGGATGTGGGTTCAATCCCTGGCCTCACTCAGTGGGTTAAAGATCCTATGCCACAAGCTGCAGCATAGGTCATAGATGTGGCTCAGATCCAGCATTGCCGTGGCTATGTTACAGGCCTGCAGCTCAGATTTGCCCCCCTAGCCTGGGAACTTCCATATGCTGTAGGAGCAGCTGTAAAAAGAAAAAAAAAAAAAAAAAAGAATAAGGGCTATGCCCCTAGGATTAATGTAAAGATGGAAGCAGGAGTTCCCATTTTGAATTAGCAGCAATGAACCCAACTAGTATCCATGAGGATGTGGATTCAATCCCTGGCCACTCTCAGTGGGTTAAAGGATCCAGCATTGCCACGAGCAGTGGCGTAGGTTGCAGAAGTGACTTGGATCTGGCGTTGCTGTGGCAGTGACATAAGTAGGCAGCTACAGTTCTGATTCGACCCCTAGCCTGGGAACTTCCACATGCCCATGCTGCAGGTGTCACCCTAAAAAAAATAAAAAAAAAAAAGAGAGAGAGAGAGAGAGAGAGAATAAGAAGCAGCAGCAGATTGGCCATAGCAAAGCCTAAACCAGGGCTCAAGATGCTCAAGATCTGTAGTTTAACTGCAGCTCAGAACAAAACAATATTTAGAGGATAACCTAATCAAGAGTCTGTACATACATCATCTGTAATAGCCAGTAAATTACTAGACATAAGAAGCAGAGAAAAGTGACTAATAATTCAAAAATTAAATAGTCGATAAAAACAGATCCAGAGGTGATCAGGCTATGATGATTTAGCAGACAATGCTTTCAAGATAACTATGATTAACAACTTAAAGAAAATAGGATGGAAAAGGATTAATGGATTAAAGGATGGAGCACTGCAACGGAGTCCAGTTTTGTTTCTTGTAGCCCAAAGCACTCTTATATAGTCACATGCCCATGATGCTTAGGACAATATTCTGTTCACTTACTGAGTGCCCACTGTATTCCAGACATTGGATAGGGAACTAGTGATAAAACATATCAAGGTCAGTGAGGGAGACAAATGTATTCAATAGTTCAGTCAATTTCAAGTGTGAAAAGTACTACGAAAAGTGTATACGGTTGGCTGATAGCAGAGAAGGACTTGGTCCAACTTGTCAGAGGCAGAGAGAGGTTAAAAGCACGGATGATTCCTAGAAGGTGGCAACAGCTGAACAATACTGGAAAGACAATCAGATTCAGGAGAAGTAGGTATAGATGGGAAGGGCATCAAAATGAGAGGAGTACTTGAATGAAGCCCTAGAGGCTACAACAGCAGGGAGTGAGAGATGGTATGGGGGTTCTAGAGCAGGAAGTCAGAGGGAGTGAGAAGGGATGACCAGAGGTAGGGAGGGCCTAGGTGGAAAGGCAAAGGCCAGAGGCAGAAGGCCTTTATTCAGTGGCCACGAGGAACCACCAAAAGAGAGCCATCAGGTCAAATTCCCTTCTAACTCTGAACTGGGGCTCTACACGGAAGCCCTCAGACACACAGTCATTTATCTCATTGCAAAGAGGAGTCCAAGCCAGCCCTGAGCTCACAAAACAAAACCCGACCAGTGCATCACAGACCTCTCACCCATGGAGGGTTCTTTTCCCCACCCTTACTCTCCCCTCTCCTCTTTCTTATAAACCCCTCAATGTCTGGATCAAAATGATCAATACAGAGGAGACAATAAAGACAACATGCGGAAGGTGCCCAGCACAGCACATGATACATGGCAGACACTGAATGCCCACCACTTCCTTCCCACCTCCTCTGGGTTCAGACAGGATAAGCTGGCAGTCACAAAAAGCCATGCCTTTTGATTAGAGAAACCCAGGCTACAACTCTTCATGCTAAAATCATACACTGCCCTTGAAAATGGGCACACTCCTGTTAGGCCTTAAAAGGCTCCTCTCTGCTTGCCCTCCTTGTGCTAAGCAATGTAAGAAAAAGTCTGTCCAAGTCTACTATTAATATCAATATTTTCAGACTTTGAATAACATATTTTTTTTTTTGCATTTTATTTCCAGCCTTCCTGCCCGGATGGCCTGAATGTCCTGTAGCACTGGCAACACACACACACTACCCTGCAGTGGGGAAGGAACGGTCATCCAGGAGCCAGCAAGTCAAGCAGATGAGAAACAGGACCAGCCAAACCAGGAGTCAGGCTGGGCAGCCCTGGGATATTGACTCTGAGTGGCTGAATTCCTTCCATCTGAACCACAGATGATGATAAAATATTTTCAGGAACAGCATGAGGGAATGTTCATTCACTTCCCAAAATGCGAAATTGAAGAGGTCAAACCCTATTTTATTCAAGCTGAGAGAATAGTGCCCAACTTTATCCCAGCGCTAAATTTAGGCATAAACTGAGCTCTGTCCCCTGGCAAGTTAATTTAGATGAGCTAATGCTTGTTTCTGGCATAAAAGCTATACTCAGTAAATGGTAACTATTATTGTTACTGCAAAAATGGAGTGTCTGTTGGATATTCTCACCCAGTCCTCCCACACAGCCTAAAATCAGCTGTGGCAATTACTTGCACATCTGGGAAAAAAACTCCACATGGGTGAAAGGAGTCCCTTCTATGCAGATCAGATGGTTCCCACCTGAGGGGGGGGTGGGCAGGTGCTGTGCTGGAAAGGGTCTTGCCAGGTAGGTTTGGCCTTGAGCTGAGGAAGAGAGCTAGCTGCCCTCTTCCAGCAGCTGCTTGGAAAAGGGGGCCAGGACAGCTGAGGGGCCTTGAGGGAGTTGGGCTCAGGCATACCCAGGAGGAGATGCCTGGTCAGGCTTCCAGCTTCCAGGTGCTACCTGGCAAAGCATACCCCACAGGAGGAGCTCAGCAAAGACTTCTGGAATGAGGAGCCCAATCTTCAAAACCCTCCACTTCTTTAACACTCTAATTCAGAGAAATTCAGGTAAATTCCTGTGTTTAAATAATGCCACTGTCCTTAAGAGCAGGGCAGAAATGCAATAACGAAATAGTTCCTGGTAGTGTTATAGTAACTCATCCCCACCTCTCTGACTTTTCTGTGCTTTAAGAGGAATTAACATTTGAATTTCATCACTGATCTTTCTCCCCAAGTATTTTTGGGCTCTCTTTCCACTGCTGTCCTGTAGTCGCCATCCTAAAGTGAAGGCCTTGGGGTTACCTAAGCTCTCCTTCCTCCCTGACATCTATTTGGTCACCTGGTCCCTTTCTTCCTAAAGGGACACTTCCTAGAGTGTCTCCAGGGTCTGCCCCTCTCCTCACCTGTCCCGTTGTCACCTCATTGCTCACACTTGGATTAGTATTTCCCTGCCTGCAAATCTCTCTCAATCTCTCTCAATTCCCACCCCCCACACCACCCCTCGCCCAGCCCCGCTAAAACCTCAGCAAGAGCACTGCAGTGACATCCCTTGAAACCACTCAGCAGCAGGTGGTGCTCTTGTGCCAGCACAGAACACTCACCAAAGTTTTGTTCCTTCAGGCAGCCTTGTGAGTACAGACTGTGCCATGGTCCACCCTTTATCTGGCACTGACTGTGTGCCTCTGGGGAACACAGTTATCTAAGACACTGGCCCTGACCTCTAGGAATTTGCAACATACATGGGTTGGAATAGAGCCAATTTGAGGGGGTTGGAGAAAGACTATGGAAAGGTGCCCAGAGGAAAGAAAGACCATATCCAGAAGGGGAAGAGTGGGGAGGGTAGCTGGGCCTCCAGCTAGGGTAGGTTGGTGTAAACACAGGTGTGATAAGGTGGGCCTGTGCAAAGCACAGAAGGAATGTCCTGGAGTGGGGCTGAATGTCCAAGTCCAGTCTCACCCTCCATTCTAGGCCCCTCTGGTTTGCACCTCCTTGTGACACCTCAGGATGAGGGGTGTCTCAGGGAAATCTTTTAGGACAGGATGAATGCCACACTGAGAAAAGACTGGCCAGTCCATCTGATTTGCATAGAGGGAACCAATACTCTGTTTTCTCTGTACCAAGAAGGGCAAGAATCCAGCTTCCCTCAAGGTCCCTGGTTACTCAGGAAGCAGCATGACTAGATTTCTGACCCTGTTTAACTTCTGGTAATTAGCATGGCGTGGACATCACCCTCCTACACTCCTCCCCACGCAGCCTGAGCTCTAGCCACAGTGGACAGTGGATGGTCCCAGAACCCACCCTGTACCTCTGAGGCTGCCGTGCCTTTGCTCGAGCTCTTCCCTGCCCTGCACCCCAACCTGGGCTCGATGTTTTCCCCATCTGTTCCCCACAATAGTAACTGGTACTCGGATCAACTTTCCCCAGGCAGCAGCAGCTCTCTGTGTGCCAGTGCCAGTGCCCCTTCTCCAACATGCAAAGGCCTGACTCCAGTTCATCTTGCAACTGCCTGTTCCCAGAACAGTATCTGGCACTTGTTTAATTGGTTTGTCTTTAGCAGCAGTGTTCTAAGACCTTGTCAACCTGGGCACATGCTTCCAATTTCTCTTTCCTACTAGTTTCTCCAGGTACCAGGCCCCTGCCTCACCTCCTCGCTCTGCTCCCACCTGCTGCCCGCCACATGCCCCAGCACCCTGTTGGGGATGACTGTGTACTTTCTGCCCTTCCTCCCGAGGCCTCTCTGCCACTCCCGATCCCAGCTCCCACCCATCGCTGCTAACCCTCCATCTGCTGAGCACCTATTGGGCTCCCAACATACTAGATGCTTCACATACATTTTCTTTAATCCATACCATAATCATAACATGTGTATTAAAATCTACATTTCACAGATAAAGAAACTGCTCGGAGAGGGTGAACTGGCTACAGATGGTCCATTAGCTAGCGAGTGGCTCAGCTGGGATTCAAACCCAAGTCTCTGTGACTGCAAAGTCAGTGCTCTTTCTAGACTTGGCTGGGTCTTCTGGCCTGCGCTCTCTCTGCTCTCCGTGGGAGGCATGAGCCACAGGGCACCACCCAAGGGAGGAAGCAGGACCACAGGAGGGAAATGAAACAACCAGTTCCGAGAGAAGGGCTGTACCCTAGAAGGCTGCGTAACACAGGCCAGAGGAGGTGCAAGGGCATGGAGAAGAGGGTCGACAACGGGAGGGGGGACAGAAGAGGATGTGGAGGGGGCGCAGGGGGGAGGATAGAGGGTGAAGGGAAGGAAGGAAAGTGGATTCTTCAGAGTAAAATGCCTGGAAAGAAATCTTAAAAATCCCTACCTCAAACAGAAATGCAGCTTGTTTTTTCACTTAATAAATTGTACCTCAATATCTTTCATTCTTCAAAAAGCCTACTTAAGACATTTCTTCCACTTCCCCTCCTGGGACAGAGTGGATATGTTTTCTTTTTTCTTGGCCCACCTCCACACTCTCTTCCCCCCATACAGCAGACCCCCAACCCTAACCTCTGCCCAGCAAGCAATAAAACCTTGACATTCCAGCAGGTTTGAACCACTGGAGTGGTTCCTTACAAGGATTGGGACTCACAGCAATGCTGAAACTGATTCTCCTTACACTTGCCCACATTATTGCCCTATCCAGTGCCTGGGGTGGGGACAGGTCCTCAGCATCTAGCAGAGGACCTGACATATGGAAGATGCTCATTATCTGTGAACAAAGGAATGAATGAATCAATGAATGTTTCTCAGTTACTTCCCTGTGCCTCATACAACATCTTTCTCTGATAAGATCTTTCTTTCCTAGCTCACCTAAATTGCTACGGACAGAATCAGGGTGACCATCTGGATGCTTCAAAGTACTATTAACACAATGTCCATGTTCTCAGTTCCAAAGGGTCACTGTGGGGTCCATACATAAGTAGAGGCCCCCTAGGCAGGCTATTCACATGTAATAATTCAAGTCCCAGCCCCTTCCTGCTCCTCATAAGAGACCTGGGAGGAAGCCAAGGCTCCCGTGCCCAGCGTTCCTGCCATGCCTTCCTCTGCTCTGCCCTCCACACCCACAGTTCCCATGCAGGCCTGCGACCTCAGCGGACACTGGGGCTGACTGAACATGCGGCAGAGGGAAGGAGGAGGGGAGAAAGGATGTACGGAAGGGAAAAACAGCTTCGGGAGAAAACACTCACACATGCAGCCCGCAGAACATTGTGACTTGGATTATTTTTGGAATCTAATGTTTCTAATGTTCAAGGGGAGGAAATGAGAAAAAATAAGTAGAGATTCCCAGGACCAGCAGGCTGGAAATAATATAGGACACTGTGTCCTGTATTGGGTGGGACATGGACACACTTCCTCGCCCTGAATCCAGTCAGTAGCGGATGGCAGGGCCATGGTTAAGGGCCCCTTAGGAGGAGGGAGGGCAGGAACGAGGGGTCCCGGGAGACTTTCTTTAAAAAAAAAAAAAAAATCAGGAAATCACAAACCACTCAGCAAAGACCTTGTCCCGAAGTCCCTCCCAACACCAAGGGCTCAGGCAATTGAATCACAGAGATATGTCAGCACACCCCCTAGAGGTCCAATCTGTGTTTGCCCTCCGACCAGAGCAGGTAAGGACACAGGTCAGGTGGCCTTGAACCTCTACTCCAACCCAGCCCCTCTAGCCACCTCCTAGGTGGCTAGCATATGTGCCTTTCTCCTGCAGGGCAAAGGTAAGGTTTGTGTGTATTTCTGTCTCTGTGTGTGTATGTGTGTTGGGGGAGGGGGAGGAGCCCCAGCCTCAAAGCAGAGGGCCCACCTTCCTGTCATCCACCTGGCTGTATCCCAGCCTTCCCAAGTCTCCCCTTTACCCTGTAAAATGATACTCACATCCACCCCCTGGGCCTGTCACACAAAGTAGATGGGAGACCAAATGAGGAACCACCAACTGGGTGGCTCTGGTTGGGTCTTTGCTGTGGATCAAAGTTTCCTATGTAAAAGGAAGGGCTAGATCAGAAAATCTCTAAGGTCAGGGGTGTGAGAAGACTTCAAAAGCCGACATTCAAAAAAAAGCTATTTGGTATTATAATGACTATAATGTCACTTCAGCTTGACAAATGACACTGCTGGCTGGAGGGGGATGGGGGTTGGAGAGGTGGCAAAGAGAAGCATCAATGGGCCAAGTGTGGGGGAGGGAGGAGGGGGCGTGCATTAGGTCCACACTGGCCCCAGAGATTCTTGTCAACCCCAGCAGAATGAGACTTTCAGCCCTGCTTTGGGTCCTGGGGAGTGATCAGAACTGCTATACCTCAGAGGAAGAGGGCAAGAAACAGCAATGCATAATTTGCCAGTGACAGGGCATCCTGCAGAGGTCCTGAATTGCTAGTACAGTTAGTAGGACATACAAACAGCAGAAACAATAAACACATAACCCTCAGGGCATCACCCTGCTGCCTACATGGGCCCCATACGCATTTTCTCAGGGTGATTAACATGAACGTAACATTATTTTGTTTGCACAGACCTCCAAGATTATCAAAATTGGATGGACTGTAGGAAGTGCTTCTGGCTGCGAGGTGGTAGGAGAATAAGACAGATCTGTTCTTTGCTATAATGCACGGCAGGAGGGGACAAGTGTCTCAGATGTAGAAGGTTCATGGGAAGGCACAATCACATCCCCCTGGGGAGAATCACTTTCCTCTGTGGCTTCAAAAGACAGACACTGGTATTCCAGAGACCTTTGCCTGCAGTGGCACCTCCAACCCTGACCCATCAGATGTGACCCCAGTTTGACCTCGGGGCTCTTGTCCTATGCCTGACCCAGGGGCACCACACAATCTTGTGAACTTGGGGGGTCCCCATGAACCCACATAATTGCCAACTTCTCTCAAAACTCAATTCTTGATTTCGTTCCGTGAGGGATCACTGAAAATTATTTGGAGCACTTGGAAGTGCTTGGAAGACTGCATTGACGACACTGCGAGGTCTCAGTGGGCGTTGGATGAGGAGTAAATCAGGACTGAAATGAGGCAGGGAGAAGGGAGGGAAGCCGAGGTCTAGGGAGTAGCGAATCTGGGCCAGGCATAGGGCTGGCACCTCCACACACGTCATCCCACTCAATTATCCCAACAACTTTGACAGCGTTTAGGCCTTCAACAGATTATGGTTCTATTTGCCAAGAAAATTTCTTATTTTCCATCATCACCCAAGGTGACAACCCTGAAGAGAGATGAGCCAACTGTAGATATACGGGGGGGGGGGGAATGAATAGCAAAACGGCAAAAAATTATTATAGAACTGTCAAGCTATAAAGGGTTTAGACATCTTGTAGTGTGGCAAGTTAGGGGAAGAGGAATGGCAGCTACGTTTGGGTTGGGATGAGTGGGGGTCTTCACCAAACTGTTCTGGAGATTGTGATACAACCCTAACAAGCCTATTCTCCTCCCCCACCGCCCCCCAACCATGACCGCATGTATACTGCCACTCCACGTCTCCCACTGAAAGACATTTTCACAAAGACAGAATATGGTACATGAGAACAGTGCCGTGGGGAAGCAGGAAAAAAGTCAAAATCTGAGCTACGCCCAATTCTTCATCTCTGTTTTGTTGGGAAGACAAATGGGAGTCAGAGGTTAAAGCTGTGTCTATGGTCTCCCAAGAGGTAAGAACATCCCAGCTCCACACAGCTCCATTTCCGCAAGGACAGGGCACTTGTGGCCGTGAACAGAGTCTCACCACGCAAGGATGAACATGCATGAAGGTATTTAACATTAGGTTTCCCAAAGAGACTGTCCCCACAGGTGGCGTGGTGAGGGCAGCCATTGAGACCAGGTTCCTCTAAGCAAAGAAGAGGCTCTCACCTTGGCAGATGCCTTGGTCACAGAGGAGGTGGGGCAGCTAAATATCCTCCCAGGCGTGGTGATAAAGACCTTGCTGTGGTCATGTCGAAGCACAGGCTTATACACAAAACAAACACAACGTGGGTATAAACCATAATAAGTACAGCTCCAATACTGGAAGCCCCACTGTGTAGCTCTGCTCATTCTTAAGGGGATTCTCTCCCAGGAAGTGGGAAGATAATCCTTTCCAGAATGGCTTTGAGCAAGATGAGAGGACAGGCCTCTGGGTAGACATCAGTTTACCCTCCTTTATTCAGAAGCCAAGTAGACAAAGAGGCCTCCATCAGCTAAGTCTATGTATGCACTGGAACCCTTCTAAGCACTTTCCCTTCTCTAAAAAGACTGGAGCACTGTGGGCCTTCTCCAGATCAAAAGGCAGATGGAGCAGTGTTTCTGGCATTTTCTGATACTTACCACTGCATCAGCATGCAGACAGGTATCAGGAGGACAGGACTGGTTGCCTACAGTGCATGGGAGGTAAGCTTCCACATCGAGGTCTTTTCCAGTTCTACCATTCTAAGGTGTACCCTAGGCACCTGGGAAGTGGGAGGGGCCAGAGAGAACCTTCCACTGAGCAGCACCCACCCTTCCTTTTTCCAAGGAGACATCTACAACAAGGCTACTTAATGACCCCTTACATCACAAACTGTCCCCTACTGGGGATGAGGCCTCCCTTCTCTCCAGCAATGGGATGTGCCCTTCATCACACAGGGTACACTGCAGTCAGGGGGCAGGGAGGGGGTAACTGGCTGCGAAACAGGGCTGCAAAGAAAGCCATGCTCTGTGCCTGACTAATGAGGAGCCAGTAGCCTGTGTTCAGTGACCACATTGCAGGACAGGCCCATTAAGTTACAGACCAGAGGGCCCAGGGCCCAGGTGCCTGTCTTCCAGCAAAATGCACTGTATGTTCCTTGAATCACCTCTGAATTACTCAGCTCTCCCACAGATCACTTGGGAAGGCCCCCTTGTTATTCCTGAGCTGCAATATCCCCCTTCTCTGAGAACTCCCTAATCACAGAGGCTGTGCCTAGCACAGTGGGGCACACACAGCAGACACAAGTAAGAATAAATAGGACTTGATGACAACTTGCTGCTTCTGGCTCACTCATTTTTATCCACGTGCCTTGTTTTGGGCTCACAACAGCTGCTCAACAGAAGTTGATTAAGTGAATGGGTGGCCTGCTTTATGAATTATTGGTGGAACAGAGTCCCTCCTTTCTAAGTGTTTAACCGGAGGAGAGAAAGGTTCCTTCCCTGCCTGCCACCCCCAAGATGAGGAATGTGTGAGGGCATCACAGAGGTCAGGGGAAGGTGGTGAGGGGTGGCTTCACCCCCCAAGACCAGCTGGTAACTGGGAGCACTGCCATTATTCAAGGCCTGGGAAAAAAGCTGTCACCCACGGGGCGAGAGGGGCGACTCGGTGCCCACCCCTTTGCAAAAATAGAAGCTGGGTGATCACCAGACTTCTCCAATTGCCAAGAGCTTCCCAGATCTGGAATTAGAGGCCTGCAACAAACCTCCCACCAGAGAAGAGGCTAAGACATGGCTCATGCAGTAACTATTTCCTCAGGCCCTTGTTTAGATGTGGATCTGCACACAAGCCTCTTCCCCAAACCACCACCCTCCTCACCCCTTTCCAAAACACCAAATAAGTCAAGGGCTCAGGCACTTAGTTCTGCACAGATATTTTAAATTAATCTTGAAGCAACTTAAAAAGGCTGTTTTTCTCCCCGGTCCCTCACCCAGTACATTTCTGTGGCAGCTGGGTCAAGCCTGAGCAATTTTCACCACTGACTCAATATTGAAATATTCCTGGGCTACCCTCTTCCCATCGTCCTTTCACTCCCTCTGTTTTGTTTGTGATATTCTCCCCACCCCACCCCCACACACACACTCATGTGCACAAACACACATGCATATACATTTCTTTTTCGTTGTTGTTTGTTTTTTTTAGGGCCGCACCCATAGCACATGGAAGTTCCCAGGCTAGGGGTCGAATTGGAGCTGCAGCCGCCAGCCTCCGTCACAGCCACAGCAACGCCAGATCCTAGCCACATCTGCGGCCTATACCACAGCTCACAGCAACACCAGATCCTTAACCCACTGAGCAAGGCCTGGGATCGAACCCACATCTTCATGGATACTAGTCAGGTTTGTTATCACTGAGCTGTGACAGGAACTTCACACACACAATTCTTTTTAAGGTATGAGCACAGACCCTTAGAGTCTATGCACAGAATTCAGGGATATTATATCTGAATAGGAAACATACATTTTTATTTTTACTAACCTCTAACTAAAATATAGCACTCTCTTCAATTATGAATGTCGCCAACAAACTTCATTAATGTTACCAGTACCTGGGCCGCTGACATCAATAGAAACACACACATTTTCCTATCACATCACAGCTGTTGCCCTGAAATATTATTTATGCTCATCACTACTTTAAAATTATGGTAGTTATAAGACCAAGTCCATCTTCTTATTTAACATGTTCCTAAAGAATTACATATGTTGTTATATTTTAAACATTTTAATGATTGTATTTCAATAATTTTCCAATCCATACATATATAAATATATAAATATTTAAAATACATATTTAAAATTATATATTAAAATATATGTTTAAAATAATGTATAATAATGTAATTTTAAATATACATATTTAAAACACATATTATATATATATATGTTTGTTTGGTCTTTTTAGGGCCACACACAAGGCCTGTGGAAATTCCCAGGCTAGGGGTGGAATCAGAGCTGTAGCCACTGGTCTACAGCACACCCACAGAAACATGAGATCCAAGCTGCTTCTGTGAACTACACCACAGCTCATGGCAATGCCAGATCCCCAACACACTGAGCGAGGCCAGGGACTGAACCCACATCCTCATGGATACTAGATGGATTGGCTTCCACTGAGCCACAATAGGAACTCCCCTAACTCCTATATTATTTTGTACATTGACAAACAGTATTCTGGGAAGTGTCCATAGATTTCACCAGACCAAAGGGATCCAGAGCATGGAAAGCTTAAGAGCCTCTGCTGTCAAATGGGCAGTGGAAGGTGGGAATTTGAGATTTAGCCTAGAGCCATCATGGGCCAAGGGGCTCAGGAGCTAATAGGCAGTGTCCGGTGGTAGCATGAGGCAGATCTTAGGAGCGGCAGGATAGTAGGGTTAGTGGGTAAGAGGTTGGGTGGGCTCTGGAGACAGACAAAACACTGGCTCTGTCCAACCCACAGTGTGATCTTGGGCAGGGCAAGCATCTCTCTGAGCTTCCATTTCCTCCACCATAAAATAGGAATAATGACACACCATCCAATTCTTACGAGCCTGAGTTGAGAGGATATATGTGTGGCAGCAATTACTGCTTGGTTGATTGGCACTAGGCTGACTCTAGAATGTCATCTCCCCTACTTGGGGACTTCTGGAGCCAAGGTTATGTTGTTTTGTTTTGTTTGGAGCCCTGCACTGACTGTGACCTCTTCAGGCTTACCTTATTGTTGAGCTTCAGGGATGCAGGGAAGTGCCTCAAACTCTAAAACATATGTAGGGGGACCAAGTCCCCTGCCTCCCCTTCGGTCCTGGCTCACTGAAACAGGCACCCAGGCTAGGCGGCAAAGCAGATGCCCTGCCCCAGAGTAGAAGAGACCTCAAGTAAAAGGGAGATGCTCCAGACCTTTCCAACATTGGTCACAGGAGCCAAAGTACCTGCCTCTAGCTTTACAGAGCAGCTGGCTCCTGACCTGGTATCTCTCATCACTTGGATATGAGATGGGGGTTCTGCAGTCCAATTATACCTAAGCTGGCACTCCCACATAAATAGGGATCATAACTATATAGAGTTTTATATCCTGATTTGATCATTTAAAACACCTGGAGACATTTTTCAATATGGGCTCTTAATAGACACAAAACCATTATAACAGGTATTATCTGTCAAACTTATGGGTTACTCTGAGAGGTCATGGTATTCATGAGTGGTACTGAGCATTTAAATATAAGTTATTTGCAGAAAGCTGATAGGGGATCACTTTCACTCTTCTTCTTTTTTTTTTTCTTCTCCTTTTTTTTTTTTCTTTTTTTTTTTTTTTTTTTGGCTGTGCCCACAGCATGCAGGGGAAATTCCTAGGCCAGGTATCAAACTTATGCCACAGCAGCAACTTGAGCCACGGCAGTGACAATGATGGATCCTTAATCTGCTGTGCCACAAGGGAACTCCCCGTTTCACTCTTCCTTAAGTGTATATAACAGTAAATTCTATTCTTTAGCTTGGAGGGAATCTAGAGAAGACACTTTTGCCTCCTCAGCCAAGAGGCACTGTATAGCATTTTCCTTTTTCACTTTCTCGTATCTCCCCTGACAAGGCGAAAGCTTTGAAAATTCACCACTGGAAAAACAATGTCTTGCTTCAGAAAGTGCGCAGTATTTGAGGAAAAACCTCCAGAAAGAAGTGGAATGGCAGGAAGAGCCCTGGACTTCAAACGGAAGAGTCTGCCATTGTAGCCCCAAGATCAAAGAGTACGCACTTCCCCGCCTCAGCCAAGACACCACCACCCACCTCAGAGGATCAAAGAGCTGCGTGGATTAAACGAGACTCTGTATGCAGAAGTGCTCTGTCAGTAGTTGAGTACACTGCAGGACAATAATTTGGTAACAGTATTGTTACTTCTGTTGCTCAGCTGGCTTGAATCACTCATGGCATGCAGTGTCCAACAGTGGACTCTGCAGCCATGCTGCCCCTCCTGGTTTGGCCAAGTTATTTAGCCTCTCAGTTTCTGCCTCCATAAAATGGGATGATGGTAACATACCTACTTCACAGGAATCTCGAGAGATTAAAATGAATTAATTTATACATGCTGCAAAAAACAGTACCTAGTACATAATAAACACTACACAAGGGGAGCTTTAAAAACTACTTGAACTGGTCAACAAATTCAGCAAAGTAGCAGGATATAAGATTAACATTCAGAAATCAGTTGCATTTCTGCATACTAACAATGAAATATTAGAAAAGAAATACGAAAATATAATACCTTTTAAAATTGCACCCCAAGAAATCAAATACCTGGGAATACACCTGACCAAGGAGGTAAAGGATTTATATGCCAAGAACTATAAAACATTAATCAAGGAAATTAAAGAAGATGTAAAGAAATGGAAGGATATTCCATGCCCCTGGGTTGGAAAAATTAATACTGTAAAAAATGGCTATACTACCCAACGCAATCTACAGATTCAATGCAATCCCTATCAAATTACCTATGACATTTTTCACAGAACTAGAACAAGCAATCCAAAAATGTATATGGAATCACAAAGACCCAGAATTGCCAAAGCAATTCTGAGGAACAAAAACCAAGTAGGAGGCATAACTCTCCCAGACTTCAGGCAATATTATAAAGCCACAGTCATCAAGACAGTGTGGTACTGGTACCAAAACAGACAGACAGAACAATGGAACAGAATAGAAAACCCAGAAATAAGCCCAGACACCTGTGGTCAATTAATCTTTGACAAAGGAGGCAAGACATAAAATGGGAAAAAGACAGTCTATTCAGCAAATATTGCTGGGAAACCTGGACAGCTGCATGTAAATCAATGAAACTAGAACACACCCTCACACCATGCACAAAAATAAACTCAAAATGGCTGAAAGACTTCAATATAAGACAAGACACCATCAAACTGCTGGAAGAGAACACAGGCAAAACATTCTCTGACATCAACCTTATGAATATTTTCTCAGGTCAGTCTCCCAAAGCAATAGAAATTAGAGTAAAAATAAACCCATGGGACCTAATCAAACTGACAAGCTTTTGCAGAGCAAAGGAAACCCAAAAGAAAACAAAAAGACAACTTACAGAATGGGAGAAAATAGTTTCAAATGATGCAACAGACAAGGGCTTAATCTCTAGAACATACAAGCATCTTATACAACTCAACAGCAAAAAAAGCCAACAACCCAATTGAAAAATGGGCAAAAGACATGAATAGATATTTTTACAAGGAAGATGTACAGATGGCCAACAGGGACATGGGAAAATGCTCAACATCACTGATTGATTATTAGAGAAATGCAAATCAAAACTACCATGAGATACCACCTCACACCAGTCAGAATGGCCATCATTAATAAGTCCACAAAAAACAAATGCTGTAGGGGGTGTGGAGAAAAGGGAACCCTCCTGCACTGCTGGTGGGAATGTAAGCTGATACAACCACTATGGAGATCAGTATGGAGATACCTTAGAAATCTATACATAGAACTACCATATGACCCAGCAGTCCCACTCTTGGGCATATACCCAGACAAAACTTTCCTTAAAAAAGACACATGCACCCGCATGTTTGCTGCAACTCTATTTACAATAGCCAAGACATGGAAACAACCTAAATGTCCATCGACAGACAACTGGATTCGGAAGATGTGGTATATATACATAATGGAATACTACTCAGCCATAAAAAAGAATGAAATAATGCCATTTGCAGCAACATGGATGGAACTAGAGACTCATACTGAGTGAAGTAAATCAGAAAGAGAAAGACAAATGCAATGTCACTTATATCTGGAATCTAATATTTGGCACAAATGAACCTTTCCATAGAAAAGAAAATCATGGACTTGGAAAATAGATTTGTGGTTGTCAAGGGGAACGGGGAGGGAGTGGGGTGGTTGGGGAGCTTGGAGTTAATAGATACAAACTATTGCCTTTGGAATGGACCAGCAGTGAGATCCTGCTGTGTAGCACTTGGAACTAACTATGTCTAGTCACTTATGATGGAGCATGATAATGTGAGAAAAAAGAATGTATATATGTATGTGTAACTGGGTCACCATGCTGTACAATAGAAAAAAAAATTGTATTGGGGAAATAACTATTAAAAAATAATAAGAAAAAAAAAAGAAAAAAACAACTCTGTGATCATTGGCCAAATATAAGACTGGGGTAAATGTACATCAGCTGAAACCGGTAGGCAAGTTTTTAAAGATTTTCCACAAAAGTATTATCATTGATCAAAAAGTTAGATTAGCAGCCTCTGTCACTCTCCCTGAAAAGACATGTAAGCCCCCTCCCCAGGCCCACTGAAGTTTGCCTGGAGCCCTCCTACCTTCTCGGCATCCTGCTCAAAGAGCCGCAGCTGGAAACACTGGTCCAGCTTGAGTTTGCGCACGTGCCACATCTGGTGCAGGTGCTGCCTGGTGGAGTGCAGCTTGTCCAGGAGGCTGGTGATCTTGGGCACCAAGCTCTGGAAGTCAGCGCTGCCCGGGATGCAGTTGCGCCCTGAGAAGCCATCGCTGCAGCGGATGCACTGCAGTAGCCGCTGCCCCTCCCGGTCCAGCTCTTCCACAGGGGCCTTGAGCACCTTCTTCTTGAGCTGTGTGTGCTCATCAATGAGCCGCCGCGAGCCCTCCACGTCCACTGGGAACTCCTTCCGGGCCAGCATCTCCTGCAGGTCCTCGAGGCGCGAGAGCAGGTGCACAGCACTGTTGAAGAACTCCTCCAGGGAGAGCCGCAGTTCGATCCACTCCTCGTGGTTGTAGTCCAGGGAGCCGTCAAACTCCTCTGTCAGCTGGGAGGGGTCCACCAGCTTTGTGAGGCCCTCCACGGACACCATGCTTGTCTGGGATGGGCAGACACAGAGAGGGCCATTCAGTGATATTGGGTGAGTAGGGGGAAGACCCCAGGGCAGCCATAGGCAGAAGAGAGGAAGTCAAGGGGGAAGGCAAGAGAAGTCCACATAGTAACGACCCTGCCCGGGAAAGGGCAAGTGGGAGAGCACATGGCCCCCTGGTCAGCAGCCACAATCGGCCAAGGCCAGCAGTTTCAACAGATTGGCTGACTGGCTCAAAAAGCCTCTCCACCAGCCACCCATTTGCCAGGGAAGATGAAACCCTGCTGCTCTCATCTCCCTCCTCCCCATCCCCAAGTCCATCACAGCAGGGTTTAGGATGCTAGAAGCAGAAGGGGGAATAACAAACCAAGTCTAGCTCTAGGAGCTCTAGTTCTCAACAGCTTTAAAACTCAGGATCTCATCATGGTTGCCCTAAATGGTATGGGTCAATCTTGGGCTGCAAGCATCTCAGCATCCATCTTCCTGCCTCTCCCGATGAGCAGATGCCCTTCTCTGGTGCAGTGAACAGACAGGCTGGGCCAGGGAGTCTGAGTCCTCAGTTTTCTCTGAGCCTACAAGCTCCTGGACAGTAGAGTGGAGAAGGTTTATCTCCAGGACACAGAGCTGCAAATGACGGCACCAGCGACCACCCCAATTTGCCAAGAAAGAGCTTTCCTTCCTATAGGATTTCCTGATTCCCTCTCCTGGGGAAGGAGAGGCTACTACAGAAATATACGGATGCAGAATCCAGCCCTGGACTAACTAATTGGGTGAACCAAGCAAACTAAGTTCTCAGAGTCTCAGTCTCTTCCTCTGTACAATGGAGATAATAATGCTTTTCTCCCAGGGCTGTGCTGGAATTAAATGTGATGGTGTGTAAAATACCTAGAGCACCAGGCTTGGGGAGTCCCTGTCAGCCTCCATCAGGATGTTCCTCACTGGACCTTAAAAGTGGTTCATCTCCCTTGATCTTGCTGCTCTCTGAGCATCTCCTCCTCTTCTCCCTTCCCCTCTATCTCCTTCGAAAGGCACAGGAAGGAGTTGCCTGTGTCTGCAACAGGGCTTCTCAACGGGACTGCTCATCAGAATCCCTTGGGGGTTTACAAAAGCGCTGATGCTCAAGCCTGACCTCTAGAAACTCTGATGTAGTAGGTCTGGGCTGGAGTTGGGCCTGGGTGGTTTTAAGAGCTCCTAATATGCAACCAAGGGCACAAACCTCTCTTTACCTAGATCCCTGCTATTCAAAATGAGGCCCTCAAACCAGCAGCATCAGCACCACCTGGGAGCTTGTGAAAAAATGCAGAATCTCGGATCCCTAGACCTACTAGGTTAGAACCTACGTTTAACAGGATTCCCAGAGGATTCTGTGTATTAAACTCCAAGAAGCCCTGTTTTAGAGCCTTTTCCTCTTTGAACATGGCTCAAAGTTGCCACTTCCAGGAAGTCTCCCATGATTCCATTTACCAATTATTAAGTAAATAATTGCCATTCAACAAGCCTGGACTCTCATCTCTGTAGCATTTACTGCTTTAGTCGGCACTAACCACTTCACCTGCTCTTTGTAAAACACTATAGGAGTTCCCACAATAGTACAGTGGGTTAAGAATCCGACTCCAACAGTTCAGGTTGCCGTGGAGGCAAGGGTTCGAACCCTGGCCCAGTGTAGTGGGTTAAGGACCTGGTGTTGCCACGGCTGTGGCGTAGGTGGCAGCTGCAGCTCAGATTCAATCCCTTGCTTGGGAACTTCCACATGATACAGGTGCGGCCATAAAAACAAAAACAAAACCCCCCAAAAAATACTACTTTGTAAATATTCCTCCAAGTGGGAAGCCGCCAGCTCTCTCTCCTGTTCATCTTGTTTAGCTGGCAAAGACAAGCTTGCTCAACTTGGGGTGAAGGGGGTGCAGGGAGATGGGAAGTGCTGGGCAGCTAGGCTGAAGTACAAGTTTCAAGATTTGTTGGAAAGATTGTTTCCAGTTACTTCAGCTAATAAATTTATAGGCCTGTTGTCACCACTTCTGTACAAACAAACCAAAAATACACAAAGCATTTATTTCCCTGCAGGACTCCTAGCGTTGGGAACATGTGCTTGGAGAGCATAAGAATTAACTGTTTTTACACCAAGTCAAAGTTCTCATGTGATTTTCACGGAGAACTGTCTTGGTCCAATGGTCAGGTTGTTGTGCTCAAACTGTAGCCTGTTGGAGCCAGCACACCCCCTGCTCACCGCCCCCCCCCCCCCACGCCAACGTGCTCCTCGGCCCTGGGGACAAGCCTCTGAAATGGAAGTTGCTGCTGGATTAAGAGCAGCTCGGCCTTTCCAACACACACACGTATGTATAATTCATCCCCTTGAGGATGGGGGCCACAATTCCAAGAAAGGGAAACAGCTTGGATTTGGCTGGAGCAAAAGTTCCTAAATCGTGGACTTAATCTGACGTGTTGTCATTAAACATCCTCGGGGGGCACATATAACCTCCAGAAAGATCTCTTTAAAAAATATGTTTTCTCTGAGTATAAAAGTAATATAAAATTCTCAAAAGAAAGTAGAAAAACCTAAAGAAAACAAAAACCACCATAATCCAGCCACCTCAAATAAATCACTGTCACCATTTTCATGCATCTCTCAGTCTTCTTCTCCATATACTACACACTTAAAAACAAATTTGAGATTATACTGCCCAGTTTTATAACTCCCCCTTTTAAAAGTAATATAGCATGCACATTTTTCTATGACACTATTGTTCTAAATATGATTTTTAATGGCTTCATAGTAACAAAAATTAATGGGTATTTAACATAAAAACTGTGTGTGTGTGTATATATGTGTATGTCTGTGTGTGTGTGTGTGCAAATCTGTGCATACATAGGGGTGTGAATTATTGCAAAAAACACTTTGATGATGGAGTTCCCGTCATGGCGCAGTGGTTAACGAATCTGACTAGGAACCGTGAGGTTGCGGGTTCGATCCCTGGCCTTGCTCAGTGGGTTGACGATCTGGCTTGCCATGACCTGTGGTGTAGGTTGCAGATGCAGCTCAGATCCCCCGTTGCTGTGGCTCTGGTGTAAGCCGGTGGCTACAGCTCCAATTAGACCCCTAGTCTGGGAACTTCCATATGCCGTGGGAGTGGCCCAGGAAATGGCAAAAAAAAAAGATAAAAAAACCCCAAAAAAGCAAAAAAACAAAAACACTTTGATGAACAACCTTGTGGACTTTTTTTTTGTTTGTTTGTAATTATAATTGGCTTTTCATCTTTTTTGTTTAATTTTTATAGTAAAAATATTTTCCTAGAAGGAGAATTACCAGATCAGTGGATATAAACTCTTTTTAAGGCATTTGACCCAAGTTACGAAAATGCCCCAGGAACAACTGTTCCGATTTATACTCACCAGAAGTAACAGGACTGCCTCATGACACCGTGTCCTGTGACAATCTCTCGAGCCTCATATTCCTTCTGAGGCTCTAACTGGTGAGGCCACAGTAGCCAAAGAATCCTGACCTATCAGGCCCTGACATGTTGGGATGGCAGGGTAGATAGAGAAGTGCAGGTGAAACACGGGTGGGTGGCAGGAGGGGAAAGGAAAGGGGAGCTAGGAGAGAGGTCCAGCTCACCTCAAAGATGAACTTGGAGCTGCCAAAGTTGGTCTTCTGTTTCTGCCAGAAGTTGTCGGGCTTGATGATGAGGGCCACATGGATCTCGGCTGGGAAGGCTTCCTGCAGCGTCTTGAGGAGGGGCTTAATGAGGTCCCACTTGGAGCCCCGCATGTCGATGATGACGGTGAAGCCACGTTTGCACACGTCCTCGCTGTGGGGAGGTCAGAGGTCAGGCATGATCACTCTAGGCAGCTGAGACTCTGGAGTATACCGTCAAAAAGCATCTGGAAACCTGCCTTCCTCTTTATCTGGACTAACCTTTCGACTTCAAGCCAGGCGTCCTGGCTGCCTTTCAATTCAACTCAAAATGTGTTGCCTCAGAAAACCTTTCTAGATTAACCTCATCTGACCAAGGGCATTCTGCCTTCTCTCAGCACTTTGCAAATAACTCAGCCTTTCCCATAGTCAACTGCACTTGTCGGAAGTTTATAGATTTGGTATTCTTACTGTGTGTTTAATTTTTTAAAAATTCTTGTCTCACTCTCCTGCTCCTGGGATGAATCGTGTTTTCTCCATTTGAATACAAACACTCTAAAGACAGGGATGCTGCTGCTTGTAGATCTGAGGTGGAAAGTCCTTGGCATGAGGAGTTCCTGTTGCGGCTGAGCAGGTTAAGAATCCAATATAGTGTCCTTGAGAATGTGGGTCCAACCCCTGGCCTCGCTCAGTGGGTTAAGGATACAGTGTTGCCACAAGCTGCGGCATAGGTTGCAGGTGTGGCTTGGATCTGGTGTTACTGTGGCCGTGGTGTAGGCCTGCAGCTGCAGCTCTGATCTGACCCCTAGCTGGGGAATTTCCATATGCCACAGGTGCAGCTGTAAAATGAGAAAAAAAAAGAAAGTCCTTGGCATGAGTGCTGTCCTTCCGTGGGCCCACATCAATGGCAGCCATTGCTAAGCTTCACCATGGACCCAACCTGGGTCAAAGAATCTTTTTAATAAAGGGCTCTAGCCTGATTCTATCAATTGATTAGAGATAGCACACAAGGTATTGATAACGCCAGTCTATTTAAGATATATTACTTGTAGTTAAAATTGTATGTCAATTTTTAAAAAATCAAGTCCTTGAGTCACGCTGGTAATTCTTAGATGGCCAAGGGTGGGACTGATGAGAACAGTGGATGTGGTCCTATTGTTTCATGAAAGCCCATTGTAAGAGTCAGGGCATAAGGAGGCACATTTAGGAAGCTAAGAGTGAAATCAAGGCCAGATGAAGTAACAGTGACCAACCTGAAAACCAAAACATAATAAGGCTAAAGTGAAACAAGACATTGTGGAGTTCCCGTTGTGGCTCAGTAGTTAACGAATCCAACTAGGAACCATGAGATTTTGGGTTCAATCCCTGGCCTCGCTCAGTGGGTTAAGGATCCAGTGTTGCCATGAACTGTGGTGTAGGTCGTAGATGCCGCTCAGATCTGGCAGTGCTGTGGCTGTGATGTAGGCCAGCGACTACAGCTCCAATTAGACCCCTAGTCTGGGAAGCTCCATATGCTTCAGGTGTGGCCCTAGAAAAGACAAAAAAAAAAAAAACTCTTGGACTTTATAGCTCCTAAGAATCAAAGAAAAAAAAAATGAAGGTCAGAACAGTTATAACACCTCAGTTTGGAAGAAAGTCTGTGTTTTAGTAGTTAGGGGTCTTTCCTTCGATCCTTCTTGGTTTATTTAACCTATGTGTTTATTTTATAACTCAAAATAAAACTTTGGTTAATTCACATGTTTGTATAAATATTGGTGTAGCATTTCCTTAGGGTGCTGGCTGTATTTCCTATTACCCAGATTATACTTGCTTAAACCCCTGTATACGCTGCTTGCCCCAGAGTCATGTGCCACCACCTAGCAATCACCTACAGCTACTGGACGTAAGGCCACAACTGGAGGATTTGGGCTACAAAAGAAAACCAAATAAGTGCCATTTCAGGCTTCATTCTCAAATCTCAATATGTCACAGACTTGTGAAGAGATAACAGCTCCCACTACTGAATGAATGTCTCAAGCAGATGGCAGCTTACTTAGGCCTCCCAGTTAGACAGTTAGACAGGAAACTCCCCAGTGAGGACACTCTGTCCCTTTCTTCTTGTTGAAACAAAGGATTAGACTCTGCATGGAGGAAGGCTGAGCCTTTTGTTTCTCGGCAGATCCTGCATCTCAAAGGAAAGGAGTGGTCTCTTCTCTTTCTCTGACACCTACTTAGTCAGAAAGTGGCCAGAATCTTCCATAAGTAATTCGCTCTACCTTATTGTCTGAAAGCAATGTGATTTTCTTCTTAAATTATAGAATTTCTTTCCCATTATAAGAAAAGACCTGCTAATTACAGAAAAGTTAAAACAGTCAAAGGTCTATGTAAGAGATACTAATGAGAGGGATTTATAATACTTGGCCTATTTCCTTCCAGTCTTTTTTTGTGCATGTAATTTTCATACTTTATTGTGTTCCACCTTTCACTGTAACATAGAGGCTCTTTTCACGTCTAAAATTTCTTTGAAACTGTCATGTTCCGCAACACATAGTCCATCTTACATCTACCATAGCTGAATCCTTCTCATTATTGCTTTACAGGGGGCATATCAATTTGTATGTCTACCAGCAAAGCATGAGTATCCTTCCCCCCTCCTCTTACTGTACCCTCATCAGCACTGGTCACTGAGTTTTTTAAATCTTCACCAATTTTCTAAGAAAAATATTACCTTACATTTAAATCTGCATTTCTTCAATGACTGGCTATAGCATACTGGCCCATAAGAAGTTCTTCTGTGATTTACCTGGTCATTTCCTTTATCTATTGAGACTTTAGACTTTTTCTCATTGAGTTTAGTTTCCTTTAGCAGGACTCACATGTGTTGCATGCCCATTTATGCCAGGCACTGCAGGACTGTGGTCTGCCTTTCCTTAGAGATGACCCACTTCCTTGTTTACCTGCTCCTCAGGCTCCATCACTGTGACCATAACTGTGCTGACATGAGAAATCCCGTCCCTAACAATGAAGTCAGTGTTACCACCAAGAGCCGGGGTTTGATTATCCCAGGATCTAAAATGTGGTCATGCATAACCACCAACACAGCTATTAACGGATAATCTCTGACAACTCAAAGAGAAATCGTGTACTAATACCCTCTAGGAAGTTTTCACTAGCTCAAAAAAAAAAAAAAAAAATGGGGAAAGAGGCCCAGGGGCTGAGTGTTGACAGATAACCTAATTGGCATCTTTCTGTGAAAACAGCTAAGCTGCCAAGGTGCTTTCTGTGTTTGGTCTGAAGCAAGGAGAATAGCCAGGGGAGGGAAAAGACGTTTTTTATCACATGCTTATTCTGTGCCAGGACTATGGTTGGGCACTTGACATACATTATTTCACTTTATCCTCAGAAAAACCTATAAACTTGGCATGGTTATCACCATGTAAGAGATGATGACATTGAGGCACAGAATTTGCCTAAGGTCACAGGACTAGTAAGTACCTGGCACAGAGTCAAAACCAGGACCACTGACTCCAGAGCCTGTGCTCAGGTCGCTGTATTACATCACTTCAGCAGATCACCACTGCATACGGTGTTTTTCTGATTGGGTGTGGGCTGAAGGGTTAGTGATGAGGGGACTATATTAGGGAGCTCATAGATGCTGGGGGAAATTTGAGCAAGGAATCTAAGTGGATGGCCTCCATTCTGCAACCTCAAAATCACAAAATCACAGAAGCAAAACAGCATGGTACATTCAGATAGTTCAAGTAATTCACTTTGGTTTAGGTATGTGGGTAAGAGGCAAAGAGTGATGGGAGTGCTGTCAGAATGCCTTAAGAGAGCCCGATTCAAGGCTCTAACCATCATCTTGCACGCCTGCCCCAGGGAACAAGGAGTCTTGCCACATAGATTCCAGGCTACCCACAGTCCTACCCTAGACCACATTCCTTGTACCTGAAACCCTAAAATTCTTGGCTTAAAACACCCTTTGCTACTTTCTGAGCACATGTATGCCTTCTTCCCAGGTCCAATCCCCCAGGGGTAAGGAACACCAGTAGGATGAGCACCGTGGCCTGGGGAATGGCAAAGGATGCAGCTAAAATGTGGATCTGTGAGTTTATTTTTATGTACGCTGTTGGAAAATTTTCTAATTTCATTCTTTTACATGTAATTGTCCAGTTTTCCCAGCACCACTTATTGAAGAGACTGTCTCTCCTCCAAAGAGAGTCTTGCCTCCTTTGTCATAGATTAACTGACCAGAGGTGCTTGGGTTTATTTCTGGGCTGTCTATTCTGTTCCATTGATCTATATTTCTATTTTGTGCTAGTACCATACTGTTTTGATTACTGTAGCTTTGTAGTATGGTCTGAACCCAGGGAATCTGATGGATTAAAGACCTAAATAGAAGACCAGATACTGAAAACTCCTAGAGGTAAACATAGGCAGGATGCTCCTTGACATACATCACAGCAACACCTTGCTTGATATGCCTCCTAGAATAATAACAATAAACACAAAAATAAAGCAATGGGAACTAATTAACTCAAAAGCTTTTACACAGCAAAGGAAACAATTCAAAAAAAATGAAAAGACAACCCACAGAATGCAAGAAAATCTTTGCAAAGGATGCAACTGACAAGGGCCTAATCTCCAATATATACAAACAACTCATACAACTCAACAACAAAAAAATAAACAACCCAATCAAAAAATGGGCAGAAGACCTAAATAGACATTTCTCCAAAGAAGACATACAGATGGCCAGTAGCCACATGAAAAAATGCTAAACATCACAAACTTTTATAGAAATGCAAATCAAAACTACACGAGGTACCACCTCACACTGGTCACAATGGCGATCATGAACAAGACTACAAGTGCTGGAGAGGGTGTGGAGAAAAAGGAACCCTTCTACATTGTTGGTGGGAATGTAACTGGAATAGCCACGATGGAAAACCTTATGGAGGTTCCTCAGAAAACTAAATATAGAACTACCATCTGACCCAGCAATCCCACTCCTGGGCATATATCCACACAAAACTACAACTCAAAAAGATACATGCACCCCTATGTTCATAGCAGCCACTATTCACAATAGCCAAAACATGGAAACATGCTAAATGTCCATTAACGGATGAATGGATTGAGAAGATGTGGTGCATATACACAATGGAAGACTACTCAGCCATAAAAAGAATGAAATAATGCCATTTGCAGCAACATGGATGCAACTAGAGATTCTCAGACTAAGTGAAGTCAGTCAGAAAGAGAAAGACAAATACCAGATGATAACACATATGTGGAATCTAATATACCGCACAAATGAACTGAAACAGACTCACAGACATAGAGAACAAGACTTGTGGGTTGGGGGGATTGGGATGTGCTGGGAGTTTGGGGTTGGTAGATGCAAATTATTACATTTAGAATAGATAACCAATGAAGTCCTGCTGCACAGCTCGGGGAACTATATCCAATCTCTTGGGATAGAACATATGGAAGATGGTATGAGGAAAAAAATGTACATTTATGTATGACTGGGTCACTAGGCTGTACAGTGGAAACTGATGCAATACTGTAAATCAACTATACCCTAATAAAAAATTGAAAGTAAAATAACCCTGTAATATAGTTACTCTTATTCACATTTTATAGTGAAGGAACTGAAGCATAGAGGTTAAAAGTAACTGGCCTAAGATTCCTTAACAGGTAAATGTGGAGCTGGGGATTCAGACTGGGAAAGTTTGGTTCTAGGTTCCATTCCCTTTGCTGCCGCCCCTCCTTTCTCATCGTGTTGAGTCTTAGCCTACTCCAGGCACTGTAAGCACTGGGGATCCAGCGAGGAAATCAATACAAACACCCCTGCCCTCACCGAGGTTACTGTCCTCTGAGGGAAAATGGGCATTAAATGAATAAGTAAACTGTATGATCCAGATGGTAATGAGTGCTAAGAGACAAATTAACCAGGGAAGGGAGGTCAGGATTACTAGGTGACAGCTGCAGCAAAAGAGTGGATATGTGTATGTGTATGACTGAGTCACTCTGCTGTACATGAGGCTAACACAACATTCTAAGTCTACTACACTCCAATAAAAATTTTTTTTTTAATGTGGTGTCCCAAGAAGACTTCAGTTAGGAAGCATTTTTGCAAAGATCCCAAGGAGGTGGCTCTTCTCTGCTTCTGTTCTCACCACTCCATCTGCCTGACCCCAGTTTATTCTCCCTCTGCACCATCGAAGGGTACTCTTCCCCAATCACCTGATCATGTTCCTTCCCTGAATGACACCCTTCAGTGGTACCGGATGGCCATCAGGATAAATGCAGCGCTTCTGTCCCGGCGTAAGATGCATCCTGATTTGAGGCCTGCCTCCCTCCACTCCTGCCAATTCTCTGAAGGCCTTCTTTTAACATTGAGATGAGGGCAGCAGAAGCACAAATGGAAACCCACATACTCCATGTCTAAGTAGTGAAAGTTAATATAGCAAGCTAACCAAACCTTAGATAAAACGTGGTCTACCCTTCTGTTTGACAAATATGTCTCCACAGCTACCTCGGAGGCCAGCTTCAGATTCAGATTTGTTGGACTCCTCTGAGTTCCATACTAGAACTTTGCAGTACAAGGAGCTCTGCCTTCAGCCCATGTTCTGCCTCTCTTCTCTGCCCACCACCCAGCTCTATCTTCTACTGCGGGGGGCCTCATATGAGCATGTGGATACTCTGGCTCACAATCCACATTTTATTTTATTTTTTAAAGTTTTATTTTATTTTTATTAGAGTATAGTTGATTTACAGTATTGCATCAGTTTCCACTGTACAGCCTAGTGACCCAGTCATACATAAATGTACATTCTTGGAGTTCCCGTTGTGGCGCAGTGGTTAACGAATCCGACTAGGAACCATGAGGTTGCGGGTTCGGTCCCTGCCCTTGCTCAGTGGGTTAACGATCCGGCGTTGCCGTGAGCTGTGGTGTAGGTCGCAGACGCGGCTCGGATCCCGCGTTGCTGTGGCTCTGGTGTAGCCCAGTGGCTACAGCTCTGATTCAACCCCTAGCCTGGGAACGTCCATATGCCGCGGGAGCGGCCCAAGAAATAGCAACAACAACAACAACAACAACAAAAAGACAAAAGACAAAAGACAAAAAAAAAAATGTACATTCTTTTCTTCATACCATCTTCCATATGTTCTATCCCAAGAGATTGGATATAGTTCCCCGAGCTGTGCAGCAGGACTTCATTGGTTATCTATTCTAAATGTAATAATTTGCATCTACCAACCCCAAACTCCCAGCACATCCCAATCCCCCCAACCCACAAGTCTTGTTCTCTATGTCTGTGAGTCTGTTTCAGTTCATTTGTGCGGTATATTAGATTCCACATATGTGTTATCATCTGGTATTTGTCTTTCTCTTTCTGACTGACTTCACTTAGTCTGAGAATCTCTAGTTGCATCCATGTTGCTGCAAATGGCATTATTTCATTCTTTTTATGGCTGAGTAGTCTTCCATTGTGTATATGCACCACATCTTCTCAATCCATTCATCCGTTAATGGACATTTAGCATGTTTCCATGTTTTGGCTATTGTGAATAGTGGCTGCTATGAACATAGGGGTGCATGTATCTTTTTGAGTTGTAGTTTTGTGTGGATATATGCCCAGGAGTGGGATTGCTGGGTCAGATGGTAGTTCTATATTTAGTTTTCTGAGGAACCTCCATAAGGTTTTCCATCGTGGCTGTTCCAATTACATTCCCACCAACAGTGTAGGAGGGTTCCCTTTTCCCTATACATTACAGGCTTATTTTAAAAGTTAAGTTAGTTAATATACATAAAGCACTTATGATGGTGCTGGATACATATCTATACTCAGCTGCCATAGGAGACACCGTTGGTATCCCTCCCAGGGTCCCTTTAGTGACCACTGGGCCCAGTCCCCTGCTCCAAAATTATTGTAGCAATCAGCTTATACCTGAGGCCATCTCAGGAAACTTGCCTTTGGCTGATGGGTGTATTTTTCCAAAAGATACCTGGGCAGTTATACCCCCAAACCAGGGAAGCTAGTGCTTGTCCTATCCCAGGGATACCTTTACCTCAAGGCAAAATAACTCCAGCGTGTGCTCCAGAGCCTTCTCATTTCCCCAGTCAGGCTCCAGCTAGACCTCATCTGAGGCTACCTCCTTACCCAGTCCTGCCCCTTCCTACTCTGCTTCTCCAACTCCCTTGCAAGTTTTTCTTGAAGAGAATGCCCTTAATAAATCATCTCTACCTGAAACCCTATCTCAAGAAACATAGCCACAGTTACACATACATAGATTTCATTCATCTATGAAATTATGCAGGCAATCCCATATATGATCTGAAGACTAAAGAAGAAATCTGGGTTGCAAATTTTGACTTGGAAGTCATACCATGCCTGACACACAGTAGGTGTTCTATAACATGTGCTGAATGAATAAATCCATGATAAGTGGCAGTAGATATGCACAGAGTGGGTGAGATCACTCAATGAAGACAAGTAAGACGAAAAGAACTATCTTCTGAGTCCAGGAGAGAACTGATGGGAATATCAATTTTAAGAGATGGGAGAGGAAAGCAGATGAATCTGAGGAACAAATGCAAAGAGGTTAGATAAAACTAGGAGAGGAGTGAAGGAAAAGAAATCAGAGAGGAGAGGACTTCAAGGAGGAAACACGGTGTCAAATGCCACAGAGGCAGGTCAGAACTACTGCATTTAGCAGCCAAGAGGTGGTGCCAGACAGTGCTGGGCAGAAGGAATGGGGTGAAGCAGAGAAGCAGACTTCTTAGTTAGTCTCTGAGATGACGGAAGGAAATGTCAAAGCCATGAGAGGTGGCGTTTGGTACATTCCTTGGCGGCCCTGTCCCCCTGACCTCCGGGAGCAAGCAGGGTCCACGCACTGTTCTTTGACCACCCCAAACCCCACGAGGCCCCCCAGCCATCCTCCTTCCCAAGCCTCCATGCCCTTGGACTGCTCTTCCCTCTCACACAGAGTGCTCAGAAGGGAAGCAGCTGCAGCAAACCAATGAACACTGGAATATAACTAACGAGCAGCCTTCTTTTCTCTTTTAGGTTATTTACCTTTTAAATGATAGTTCTTAGCCCAAATTAAATTTTCAGGGGCAGAATGTGCATTGTGGATGATGAGGACAGGAGCACAGAGAGGTGAAGTTTGGAGCAGCAGGGCTTCAAATCCACTTAGGAGGGAAAGGACACCGAACCACCCTCCCCAGGTCCATAGCTCCTGTTTTAGAGGGAGCTTTAGAGGCACACAGCTGCTGTCCCACCCACCGCCCCACTAGGTTCCCATCTGGGGCTTGAGACCTGGACCCTTTTGGCCAGCTTCTCAATTTTTGCGATAAATTACAGTTCCTTCCAACTGAGCTGTGAACTGTTTCATAGACTCTCAGGGGCTCTCCAGCCCAGGACATAAATGTATCCTGAGTGACCAGATGATTGATCAAATAGTTCTTGTATTCAGTTCCACACCATTTACTCTTGTGCTCCTTACATGTCACTGGGGCTGTTTTTACTCAGCAAGCCTGTGCTACCTCAAAACAGCGCTGGCACCACTCTAAGACTGTGATCCCCAAACTCTGACCTTCACCAGCACCTAGGATGCTTGTTTAAAAAATGATGATTTCAGCGACCGCTTTCAGAATCAGTCTGAGATGAGGCCCAGGAGTGTCTCCAGGTGATCCAAGGAAAACACCTAGACTCTCTTAAGTGTGGTCTGTGAGAGTTTAATGATGTGTACTTTATCTGAATCAGATGAGGACAGGCATTAAAAAACAGGAGGTAACATATAGTCAGCACAGTGTCTGCAAGGTGGACCAACAGCTATGCTATTACCAAAGTCTGCCAAAAATGTTAGCTGTTTCTCTCTCCATAGCCTCATGTTCTCTTGAAAGGAGTCTTTTATTGCAAGCCCAGGCTGGGGGGGAGTTCTGTCCTTGCGATGCATTTTTCTGGTTCTTTTTGCAAAGCCCAAGCTCCTCCTCTGTTGGCCTAGGGAGACTTCCAGGTTCCCCTCTCTACTTTTAAATTGCCATGAAATCACCAAGAGGTTCCTGCTTCTTATCATATCCCTGACCTGGTGGTCTTATTTAAACTTCTGGGCAACTTCTGGGTGTCTCTCTGGGTCCCCGTGGGTCCTGCCCCCATCTGACACCCCAGAGTCATGTCCTGACCCACGTGGCTGTGAACTCTGTGAGGATGGCCCCAGGTCTGACTGGTCCAGGTGTGCAGGCCCTCCACAGTAGGTGGTGTGGAACCAAGGCCTAGGCATGTCACCCTGACCCTTTGCATTCCTAGGTTGCAAATTTTGACTTGGGAGTCATACCATGCCTGGCAGAGATCACAGTTCAGCAGAGATCACAATTCAGCAACCCACCATTGAACCCAATCCTCCTGTGGTTTTATTAGACACAGTTGTTACTGTTGTTTATAATGCTTTCAAGTGCCTTTGGAGGAAGCTTAAACTCTTCATTCCTGAAACTACTCCCAGCTCATTCACACACTCACCTAACCTGTCTGCTTACTGGCCTGTAGCTTTGGCTTCTCTGTCTTAATTGCTGTTATTTCCCAGACCTGCTTCACACATTATAAGACTCAACAGCCTTAGCTCGGGGAACCGGGGTTAAGGCACCAGTGTCTCAAGGCAAGGGGGGCTCTGTGACCTGCACAGCATGGCAGAGTACCTGTCAGTGATAACCCCAGGCCAAGGCTTCTCCCTGGGTTACAGGTCTGGCCTCAGGAACTCAAGTGCCACGTCCTTCCAACACCTGCTCCCTCGGACTAGTGAAATCCAGACTATCCCTCTGGATTCATCCTGGCCATATCACCAAATCACTCCCATCTGGTTAAGGGGTCGGATTCAAAGGGCACCTTCTCCCTGGGGTCATCCTGGCTTTCTCCCCACTAAAACAACATATCATCCACACCTCTATCAGCATCCATTATCCCAGTTTTGTGATAGAACCTGGCCTCTCATTCCTGGATGCCTTTGGGCTTATCCATGCCAACCCCATCTGTGCCTGAATAATGTCTACTCACATTTCAAAGCTCAACTCACATGCCTCTTCCTGCAAGAAGTCTTCCCTTCCTGATAATGCCCCTCCCCATCCCACGCCATCCCCACTGGGATGAGGGCTCATCCCTTGCATCACCATAACCTCATGCTTACTCTGTACGGTAGCTGTCATGCATAGGGTAACTATAGCCATTCTCTGGGTGATCAATGTCTGAATCCCTTACAGAGACTTATGTGACTTCAAGATGAGAGCCTCGCTATGAAAGGGCTTCATAAATAATAAGGTTTTATAGAAATACATCATACTATCCATTAACTCACTAATTTATTCATCCAACTTACTCTATGGCTGTCCCAGTGCGAGGCACTAGAGATATAAATGTGGTTAAGACAGAAATACAAAGGTTACATTCTAGAGGGAGAGACAAACATAAGACTATTAGGTAGATTAACAGAATAAATGCACATTGTGATAAGTCTTAACAACTTATCAGGTGGTCAGAACAGGCCATTATGAGAAGCTGACATTTAAGCAGAGACCAAAACTATGAGAAGGAGCTAGTTAAGGAAATGCTGTAAAAATAATAATGCAGGCAGAGGGAACAGCCTGTGCAAAGGTCCTGAGGTGGAAAAGAGACTGTGTGCTGGCTGATCCTACATTACAGGGAGGAAGCAAGGACAATAAAGTTCATAAGGAAGCAGGAGACCAGCAGCCACACCCAGGCTCTAACCACAGCCACAGCAACGCAGGATCCGAGCTGTGCCTGAGACCTACACCACAGCTCATGGCAACGCCAGACCCCCAACCCACTGAGCAAGACTAGGGATTGAACCTGCATCCTCATGGATACTATTTGGATTCATTTCTGCTCTGCCACAACAGGAACTCCCGAGGCTCTAAGTCTCGAGGAGCTCAAAACCTTAAGCTAGAGAGAAATAAAAAATAAGAGCCAAACTCCTAAAACTTAGAGCAGTTGTTTTCATAAAAATAGGACATATATGTATATTAATGATAAAAGCTAATTTTATTGAGATGTGAGAATCTACGTCAGCTAAGTATTTTGCATTCATTGCCTTGTTCATTCCTTACACGAAACTCACCAGTAGTTACTATTATTATCCCACCCCATAGTTAAGGAAACTGAGGCCCACAGAGTTGAGCGACTTGCTAAAGTCACCAGAAAGAGGTAAAATCATATTTGCATCTGGTCTGTTTGGTTCTGTCTAGTGGGTCAGGATACCTTGCCTCAGAGAGACACAGAACACTTGAACCGAAGAAACTTCAATGCTTACTCCTCTATCCTGCATTTTAGAGATGAGGGCAGCAAGTTCCAGAGGGGGTACATGATTTGCTCAGGGTCAGAGGGTTGAGTGGATGTTTGGCTATTTGGGCCAGACACCCAGGTGTCCATCTCCCCACCTCAGGTCTTCTACTCAACCACGAGATCTCTGGAACTGAGAGGGAGAAAAGTCCTCCCAGATGACAAATAACCTGGTTTGGAGGCCCAGGGTACCAGGTGTTGAATACCAAAGCCCCTTTCCCAGGAATAAGGACCATCTGGCTCATGGTTCCACTGTCTCCAGCAGCAGAGAGACAGCCTGACCCTGCTTGGCACAGCTCCTATGATACCATCAGAGATTCACCCCATATCTCTGAATGTCCAGCTGATTCTCACTTGGAACAGCTGCTGATATAAATGTAACATCAATCCATTCTGGTGACAGGTGGGGGGGGCAGAGATCGGCAGTGAGCACCGTGCCTGCAGACCAAGCAACAAGCTTTCTGTTTAGTGTGTGCTGCAGAGGGCTGTTCAGTTGGTAATAGTTGTGAGCACAGGATATTGGCAGTGTGGAGTGTCAGAATCCCAGTGTAGGTAGGGGCCTGGGAAGGCCCAGATGTTGGCTGTGATGGAGCAGAAGTGGCTTTGGAGTCAGACTTCGTCACTAAGTAGTCCTGGGAAGGTGACAAATTCAACACTGGACTGGTTGCTGAGGAGTGGGCGAAGGACAAGAAGGCCAAGATGAATGGAGGACTTCCCCTTGAACGAGGGCAGCAGCTACCCACACAGCTCTGGCCCCACAGGAGCAAGCAGGACCAGCAACAAAGGGTGACCTGAAGGGATGGCGGAGATGTCTTACTGCAGTGCTCGGACAGGTCACCACGAGGAGACAGAAACAGGCAAAGGGCAGGAGGAAGATAGTCCCAAGAAGCCACCCCCGTCACCCCTTCTTCAGCACTGTGCTGCACCCATGCCTCCCCCAGATGGTTTCAGGAGCTGAATTTTCCACTTAGAATTTGAGGAACAAAAAAGTCCCCGGAGCACTGGGGAGAAAACATTCCCCTGACCCATTTCTGTTCTCATGCCATTCTCAGGCAGCAGAGTCCCTGGTTGCAGGATCCAGATTTTGTTTGGATCCCTTGATCCCTTGTCCAGCACCCTGATCTATGTTGACCTGTTTTCTGTTCCTCAGTGCTATTCTGGTAGCAGCTCTCTGCTGATTGCTCCAAACCACACCACACCCACTTTGCAACAACCAGAAATCAGCAGGTGTTGAAGAAAAGTGTTAAAGACACATTAGCACCTGCTTTAAGCTTTCTAATTGGTATAATCAGAAGCAGTAAAAAAAACTTTGAAGGAAGCTGTGCCTTATAGAGAAATGAGCCACTGTCCAGGGAACACTGTGTCCTGAGGGAGGGGTAGGTCACACTCAGGATCTCATCCTGCACAATGTGGAAGGCTCCTGGATGGCTTGAGGCCCAAAAGGAGGGGAGGGGCACCCTGAGAGGTGTGGGGAGGGGGCTCCTTTGCCTGGCACGCATCTCTCTTGGTGGCAGGCTAACAGGTGACTGTCCACCATCAGCTGCCTTTCTGCCATGGGATGATTCAACTACCATCAGAGCCTTTTCAGGATCCATGTTAATCCAAGCAGAGTTTTGTTTTTTTATTAATATTTTGTTTCTCATTTTTTGTTTTGTTTTAATCGAAGACCCTCTGTCCACTTTTCCAGCTTATGAGTATTCCAGAGAATTTGTGTTTTCCCTACAACACAATACAAACACATTGAACAACACATCTTTTGCCTCTGGCCTATGATGTCAGGGCTGGGGGACAAAGGTCAAAGGTGATCTTTTATCCTAAATCAAAAAGCCTTGATTCCTTTTCTGTGAAGTGGGGAGACTGACAAATTGGTCTAGGGTTTGGGCTCAGCATTGTTCAAAAGTTCCCAGTGATCTGAACATAGAGCCATGGTTAAATACCCCTACAGTAAAGATTCTAGAAATTTGCTTGCCTGTTTTCAGGGCCAGGAACTCCCTCTTGCCAGTTCTCCACCTCCGACTTTACCAGAAGCAAACCCAAGTCTAGCCCAGAGACTCAGGGTCCCAGTGAGCAAGGTTTACATTTTCCACCTCTTTAAAGTCTGCTACCTAATTCTATGCAAACGAAGCTGTTTAAACAAGCAAACAACAACAACAACAGAAAACCCCTCTGGCTGCAATTGTGCCAGAAGCAGCAATTTTGATTCTCATTTTAATTCCTGGACAGGTGTGGTGAAGACTCAGGCCCCAAGATTACTCCTGAATCCCCAAGTGTGGCCATAAAGCGACTGTGGCCTAAAAACACAGCAGGACCTCTGTACCCACATCCTGACTTGTCCTCAATGCTGTCTTTAAACAAATCACTTTCTAAAAACCAAAAACCAAAAAAACTCAGGAAGGACAAAGATTTGCCACCCTGCAGAGAGTCAAAGGAGCAGGCCACAGGCCAAAGGGAGCACCCAAAAAGAGTTCCAGAAATGGCCCGGCTGACAGCAGGACCAAGGCAAAAAGATACAGCCTTCCAAAGAAAGGTTCCTGTCGGGGCCAGCCTGGTCCGACCTTAATGTGTGTTCATCCACCAGGTCATGACCTCTGAAACACAGCTTCATTCACCAAAGGAAGAGACTCACTTTCTAAGCCAGACTGGCCTGGGGCCGAAAGGAGCTACTCTCAGCTAGGAGCAAAACAGCTTGGAGACTTGGGAGAAGGACCAGAACCAATGAGCCTAGAAGTCTGGGGCTGGCTGACCAGAGAGGGCAGATGGCAAAGGGGCAGGTTCAGGGGGTTGGAATGAAACTGATGTATCCTTTTCCCAACAGCAGCCTCCTATCCTGTTTCCCACCCTCTTCACACAGCTGCCTGCCCCTCCTTCTAAGGCATTCAGAACATGAAGCAGAAATGAAATGGAAACCAAAGCATCGAGGGAAAGAAAGCATGAATGGAAAGCAAGAACCACGCTCCTCTGTCCTCCATCGGCCCTTGCTCCCTCTTTCCTACACTCAGGCCGGGTGAAAAAGCAGTCTTTTTTTTTTTTTTTTTTTTTTTTTAACTTTAAAAACATGTCATTATAATCACCGTTCATATACCAAAGACTGAATCCACATTCCAAAGGCTATATAACCTGTCTAACCACAGTGTCTTGGCTACCCCAGCAATAAGACACTATAAGCTTCTTCGGAGTTCCCGTCGTGGCACAGTGGTTAAACGAATCCGACTAGGAACCATGAGGTTGCGGGTTCGGTCCCTGCCCTTACTCAGTGGGTTGACGATCTGGCGTTGCTGTGAGCTGTGGTGTAGGTTGCAGACGCGGCTCAGATCCCGCGTTGCTGTGGCTCTGGCGTAGGCCAGTGGCTACAGCTCCGATTCAACCCCTAGCCTGGGAACCTCCATATGCCGTGGGAGCGGCCCAAGAAATAGCAACAACAACAACAACAAAAAAAAAAAAAAGACAAAAGACAAAAAAAAAAGAAGTCAGTCACATTTCTGTATACCAACAATGAAATATTAGAAAAGGAATACAAAAAAAAAAAAAAGACACTATAAGCTTCTTCAAGGCCGGGGGGGGGGGGGGAATGACAGAGAAGAGAGCTGACATAAGAGAGGTGGCAGCAGAATGCTATGTGCCACCCTCTCCCCACCCCACCCCCACCCTCAGAGCAGGGGCTCCTCCTTGCTCACTGCAACCCCCGTTGCAATCACAGCTCTGTCTGCATCCTGCTGCTCCTTGCCCTCTCATGGGGACCCGCCACCACCACCTCCAGCTGGGCTCCGGTTTCCTGACAGGGCAGGTGGAATCCTCATTAATAAACCACACACTTCCTCCAGGAAATGATCTTTGGTCAAAACTGCCTGCACCTATCTCCCCTCCTCCCCTCCTTTCTAAGTACCAGGAACTTTCTTGAAAGCCTGATGCTATTAGCCTGCACACAGGGACACAGGCCCAAATAAACCCGTCAACACAGACACCCTCAGCTCCCAAAGAGGCACCTTCAGGGCCAGGCCCACTGGACCTTGCTAATGCAGGAGCCCTGCTTCCCAAAGAGCAGGCCACCCCCACCTAGGGGCCAGCTTTCCTGTCTTCCTGCCTTCCCAGCCAGGGTCCCTGTGATGTCCATGGAGAGAATCCTGTGAAGGTTGAGGCAGGGTGCAAACCTGAGAACAGCAAGGGAGGTGGAGGAGAGCTGGCAGAGAAAGAAACCCATGGGAGGGGACATGTTTGGAATGCAAAACCCAATAGGAAGGGCTCTAGTGGGTCTCTGCCCCCACCCACACTAGCTCGGGGGTTCTGTCAGCTCATGGGTGAGTGGGATAACCTCTCTATGCAAGATCCCAGGGAGGCCCTGACCCCAATGCGTGCTGCTCGCCCACAGGTCCTTTCCATGTTAGGAGGCAGTGCAGGGTTGTAGCCACTGGCCCAGCAACCACCACTGGCCAGCTGGGTGGCCCTGGGCATCTCACCACACTGGACAGCACTCCATCCTTTAAAAATGAGAGTTGGCCTGGCTGACCTCTGCAATCCCTTCCTGCCTCAAGCTCCAGGATTCTAAAGCATCTACTTCTTTTAAAATCCACCTCAGATTATACATCAAATAAACTATCTCTGATGACGTCCATTGAACTGGTATGCTTATTTAACAACTGTCTGGAAAACATTTAGTTTGTTTTCTCCAGTGGGTCCTGGAACCTTCACCAGACTGCAAGCTTTCCCAAGGGCAAGAACTGAGTCCCCCTCATTAGTCCGCAAGTTCAGCCAGAGAAATCCAGAGGATTATTGGGCCATTCTCTCTAAGTTGGTGTGCATGTCAGAACTAAACAATTGTCCCATCTACGCACAGAATTAAACCTGGACCACTTTGCAGGCAGCATAATGGAGCAGTCCATCATAGCTGGGGCTGGCGGGGAGGGTAGCAGATCTTGCCTTCTTCCAGGTCCAAAACAGGGAATTTCTTTTCAGCAAATAAGTTCTGAAGCCTGAGTTTCCTGCAAAGGAAAACAGCCTCCGGCCTGGAGATGAGAGGATGGTCTCCTCCAGGACAGGGAATCAGGGTGGAAGGTGTCACGGTACTAGGTTCAGACCTTGCCTCAGGCACCAGGCCAAGAAGAGTTTCTCTGTGAAACCAGGCACACAAATTGCTAGCAATGGGAACAGATAAAATGCCAGCTCAGGGATGCATAGGACAGTCTGAGAGAAGATGGAGAAAAATGTATTGGTTTTGAGGTTTTGAATAGTTCTCAAAACCAAAGCTGGTCCTCTCTTGACCTAGAAGGAGGAGGGAGGGGGTAGCGGGGAGAAGAGAGGCTTCGAGAGAAAGGGAAAGAGACAGCAGGCCCATCAGGATGCACACTTGGATGATGTCAGTAAATGATTTGGAAAAATATTCGTCCTCGCTGAGTCACGGCGGCTCTGACAAAGTGCTCCTGTCTGGGTTCCGGAAGAAACGGGGCTGGCTGTCACACTTGCTCAATTTAGAAACAGGAATGCTTCTCCTTGGTGAGACAGCGTCCATTCCTAGCTCTCTCACATGTTCCTCCCTGCTCCTGCCCTAGCAGAGGGCTTTGCCTCTCCTCTGAGGCAGAGCTGGTCCACCCACATGGCCTGAGCACTTCCTGTGGGCACAGCCCCTTACAGAGGAAAGAGGGCATCCCAATGGAGACCTGGGTATCACTTCAGTGACTTCATGTCTGGAAAAGAGAGCCTGGCATTGGCCCCATGTGGCCCTGGGGGTGAGACACTGCCCTCTTCCCTTGGAGAGCTCCCAGTCTAAGGGAATTCAGCCAACTTTCAAGGTGCTGCTCTGCAAACTCCCTGCTAAGAGACAGGACCTATTACCACTATTTTATGAGTTTTCTAGTTTCCAAGTCTTTTTCAAATGTTCTTCAAATTATTTTGTTCTGTATAAGTGATGCTGGACTTTTAAGAAAGAAATTCTTTAAAAAGTCTTTCATTCAAAAGCTATTCAAGAAGACTTGAGGTGGAGTGAAACCGGTAAGCGGGGGAGAACCTTTTTTTAGTCAAAGCTACAGTGGCAAACTAGTCCAGAAATGTTCCGTGACTAGTGAGTATGTTCCCCAGGGTTATAATCTCAGCACCAAAAAGCCCTAGGTAATGATGTTTTTCTCATTCTCATTCTCTGTGTTCAGAGAAGGAAAACAGAATCTAATGAGCAGGTCTGAAAAGACAAATTAAGACTTTTATCTTCAATGTCTGCGACTGATGCAAATAGCGAGGGAGACAGAAGTTCAGAGATCAGTATGCTTGGGGCACTATGACTTCAAATCTATCTAAGACTAAAGACAAACCATTAGAAATGATTTTTTTAAAGGATTTTTATCCTTAAAAGGAAGTCAAAAATTGGTATAGAGATTCTATGTTATTTAAGCATTTTCCCTCAAAGAGCATCATTACAAAATTCTAGTTTCAACTGGCAATTGTTACATACTCAAATTAAATATTTTTACAAGTGTCATTTAATATTTACTACAGTTGTCTAACAAAGATTACATTAACCTCATTTTGTAGTTGAGGGAAAGTAATTATTGCTAGTGGTTACTTGAGTTTCAATGTTTCAATAAAAAAAATTAAAGCCTATAAAATCCAAGGTCTAATGAGGAGAAAGCAGACTCTTACTGCTTGGAGCCTCTAACAAAAGCTATCGGTACCTTCCAAGTAGCTAAGGTGAGATACTCCGCCACTTGGTGGCCGCATACCTAAATTGCCAGAAGTATAGGTACATAATAAAGGCAGTCTCTCTACTACAGTATAATACCATGAAGTGTCCACATCCAATATATGCCCCAAAATATACACAACTCCAAACATCAGTGAGGGACACACAGTAGACCCTAGCCAATGACAGGTGAAGAGAGAAACACAAAACATGCTGAAAATAATTATATAATAGGGGAGGGAGAAAACAAGCCTAAATCTGAAACCCACCAAGTGAGAAACACATCCTTCTTCCCCAGCGTCAGAGTGTCTCTCCAGTACCTATCCCACATTTCCAATATTCCAGCCAAATGAATGTGAACCAAATTCAAATCATCCTGATTCCCTAGTATGAAATCTTGAAAAAGCTGGATATACTAGAACTAATTTCACCTGAAATGCGGCATTTTACCTAAACTAAGTGGAAACAGAAATATCAGTTTCCTAATCAGCCTGCTATTGGTGACCCATAGACTTCAGAAGCCTACAAAAAGGAAGTAAATATCCCCACCTCATGCTCATTCAACATTGCTGCCCAGAGACAAACTCCAAAGAGACCCAACTTTTGCTGTGGAAGGCAAACAAGGACCTCAGTTCAGATGAGTGCAGAGGAGATTAACAACCACTTTGGGCCAAGCCAAGCCAGGCACTGATTGTACAACCAGCCAAGGATCTGAAATACACCCGGAGGCAAAACTACAAATCCACCAAGGGCAAAAAGCAATTAAGTCTTTATAGATTTCTTATTAGATCTGAACTTTAATGTATGGTCCCCATTTACATTCCTATTTCGGGGGGAAAGTAAAAGGAATCCTAACCTGGGAGACCCCAAAGGGTAGGCCCTGTGGCCAATTCCTTTACTCTTTTCAAATCTAGGGTCAGGTTTAGGCACATAACATATGTGGCCCTAATCAGGGTTCTTGGTGATGGTAATAACAATGTTTGCGCAATGGGGCCTGGGCAATGAGGAGCCTATAAACTTAAATTTGAAGAAATACAGACTTGGAAGTCTAGGGCAAGGCACACTGGAAGTGTAAGTTGGGAAATTTGGAAAGAAATGTGGCAACGTCCATCAAGAGCCCTAAAAAAAAAAAAAAAAAAAAAAAAAAATCCATGACTGCCACAAATCTATCCCAAAGAAACAAACTAAAATGCAGACAAATCTTCATACATGAAGAAGTTTCCTGAGGATTTCCCATCACGGCACAGCAGAAATGAATCCGAGTAGGAACCATGAAGCTGCAGGTTCAATCCTGGGCCTTGCTCAAAGGGTTGAGGATCCGGCATTGACATGAGCTATGGTGTAGGTCGCAGACTCGTCTGGGATCTGGCGTTGCTGTGGCTCTGGTGTAGGCCGGCAGCTATAGCTCCAATTGGACCCCTAGCCTGGGAAACTCCACATGCTACAGGTGTGGCCCTAAGAGGACAAAAAAGAAAAAAAAAAAAAGGAAAAGTTTCCTGAGAGTTATTTACAACAATGCAGTTTTGGAAATTACTTAGATGTCTAATGATAGGGTTAATTAAAATATGGTGTCCCCCAAGTCACACTATTACACATAAAAAGTTTTTAATGTTATGAAATTATTCTTTGGGTATAATGTTAAGTGGAATAAAACAACAAGCAAAATTAAACAAGCAATATGATTCAATTCCAGCTTCAAAAATCTCCAAAGAAAAAAGATAGGAAGGAAAAATGTCAGTATGTTAATCCTTCCTATTTCTAGAAGGTAGAGTTATGAGTTTAAGAAAATTCTATTTTCTGCATTTATTTTCTATAATAAAGAAATATTTTCCTAATTTGAAAAAAAGTTCTAATTTGAAAAAGAGACTTTATTACACTATTGGGCATACATATTCATTTATTCAGTATTTATTATAAGCCTGCTAGGTAATACTGATCTTACTGCTATTAATACTGTTCCTTCTAACTCTAATCTTAACCTTAATTACACCCTAACCTTGACTTTGACAAAACTGTGCTAGAGACAATGAGGGACAGGTGACAAAACAAGGTCCTCACTGCCAAGCAAGGAAGAAGAAAGAAATTGCCCTTTGCCCTAGGCCCCTGCTGTGTGCCAAGTCCTAGGCTGGGTACCGTCCACGTGTTCTCCCATAATTCTCACTACCATTGGGTCTGGTGATATCTCTATGCCTATTTCACAGGTGAGGAAATATATCAGCAAGCATGCATGCTTCTCCTCCCAGAGGGGAGGGTTCAGGGGTTCATTCTTCCTGCACTAGAACCCCCTGCCTAGTTTCCAGGGTCGGTATTTGTCCTTGAGGCTACTTTTTCCTCCTCTACTAGTCTGCAGTGCCACTCTCAACAAGTCAGTGATGTCCAAAATCCCTTCCAAGGATACAGAAGATGCACGTGAAGAAAAAACAACACCCCCGTCTCCATTAGGAATTCTTTTTCCGATGGTGGATCCTTGATTTATCACCTGAAGGCATTTACTAGAAGCATTCCTGGAATAATGAGGGCTGCTTCTCATAGTTACTTCATGATCACATGGTTTCCGCCTCTGATTGTCCATGTTATTGTTCTCTTGGGAATCACAAATGCTTGTCTCTGCACTTGAAGCATTGTGGCTGGCTCTTCCCCTCCTCCCGCCTTCCCCTCCCAAAGAGTTGCTTTTCACAGAGTTTCCACAGGCCCCTCTGGCCCCTCTGCCTCAGGACTAAACCAGCAGAGACACAGATCTGCAAAGTCCAGAAGTGGCAATGGTCAAGGAAGTGAACAATCTTCAAAATGCGTATCAGCGGCCCACTGACTAATGCCAACATCATGCTTCTGATGCCAGCAATGTACGATTGAACCAGGCAGGGGGCTGAGTGAAAGAAACATCTCACACTCAAGGAAACAGAACACGATGAGCATTCTAGAATACAACAGAGGGGCCACTCCCACCATTCCAGGCTTTGTGTTCAGGGTTCCTTCTACACACAGTCTTTTACTCATCTCTTTAAATACTTTCCATGGTCTTAGTGCTTTTGCTTTCTCACTACCTCTCTTAATATAATCTGCTTACTGAAAAATAGCTATCATCCACAAATGAGTATAAATGAGGAGTGTTTATGTGTCTAAAATGGAACACAAGCCCCTGGGGGGGGGGAATATGAGGCACCCCCCTGCCACCTCCATTATCCTACACAACCATAGCTACCATGGCTGTCTTAGCCAGCAGAAACCCCGGTTTCAGGCAATTGCCACCTGCATTCCCCATGTGTAGCAACCTTCACACTCAGAATTCAAAGGGAATCTTGAAGAAAGCTGACTTGATGAACAGAATGCCACTGCCAACCACAGATTACATCCATCTCTTTACCACCCTCTTCTACCTCCCTGCTTCCATCCATTCCTTAGCCTGTCTTTCAGGGTTCACCTTCCCCCTCTACCCAAATATGTCCCCTGTTCTCCAACACCACTGCCTCCTTCACCCTAGCCTCCTTATTCTATTCAGGGGATAAAAACTCAGGTTCTGCTGCTACAAATCACACTGGCAAGTTGTGTCCTTAGGCAAGTTATCTAACCTCTCTGAGTTTCAGTTTCCTCATTTGCAAAATGGGAATAAATAATACCCATCTCAAAATGCTGTGAAAATGAAGTTTACGTATACAGAATACTTACAACAGTGCAATTATGTAGGCTGGCAGATACTAATAATGGCTAGCCCTTATTTATTACTTCCTAGATCAGTTTCCACATTGGTTAGAAGCATGAAGTGCTTTTTTCAACCCAAAGTCATGTTTGAAGATTTAGCCATGTTGTTACATAACAAAGTAGCTCAAAAAAGCTAGCCACAGACAACTATATATGGTATGATACCATTTTTTATAAAGCTCAAAAGCATACAAAACTGAGTGATACACTGTTTATGCAAACATATGGTAAACTATACCCAAAAAGCACGACAAGGATAAACACAAAATGCTAGATAGTATTTATTTCTGGGGAAGTAGGTGGGATCAAAGTGGGGAAGAGTCACAGGTAGCTTCAAGGGCAGAGGTGATGCTCTGCTCCTGAAGTTGGGGGTGTTCATTTTGTTACTATGCTTGAGAACTTAAACATTCATTTCATCTGTTCCTTCATAGGTAGAAAATATTGTCATATATGTGCATATACTTATTACTACTATCAGGCTCCTTTAGGAGACAGACTCTCAAACAGTAAGCACCTGGGTGCTACAGTGAGATTGCAGATAGTTTCTTCACAACACACTTAGGAGATGGGCATTCCTTTCCCACATTAAACATTAGAATACTGGACTCAGAAATGTTGAGTCATATGCCCAAGGTCTCACTTTGTGCCAAATATCTTCCTTTTGTCCCTCTGCATCCAATCTCTATCTCCTCCTGTCCAACTGATGCCCTGGGAGGCTGACCCACATGGACTGCATCAACAAAGCCCCTGGTACCTGGCTTTGGTTACATTCAGTCAATGACTAACAATAACAGGAGCTCAGAGAGTGGGAGGGGGTGGAGCAAGACCAGTGTCTCCCCTCACCCTGCATCATGGAATCACCATGAGTTGGTGGCATCTCTCTGCTTTCGGCCACAGCTCCTATGGGATGACCTTCTCCTACAGCTACCTCTCTGGGTTCTACGTGCTTCTCAGGCTTACAACTAATAATGTCTTCCCTCCCTGTTGCTGCCAGCTCTGGGATAACTTGGAAATCCAAACCTTGTTGGTTTCCCTGTCACCTGCCCACATCACTGGAAAGGGCCCCTTTGTCAAACTCTTCTCAGATAACCCGTGTGGAGTGGTCATGTTTCCTGTCTCAGAAGTGGTATATCTGGGATCTGAACCCCAGTGCCTTCCGTCTGTCCTAAGATGCCTCTGTTCCCTTTGCTGTGAAGGTCTATATGGCTCCAAAGAAGGTAACCACTAACAATGGCTATTACTATTGTAATGTTATGTTCCTTAGCAGCAGAGGAGAACACTATTTGCTTTGTAGGGCTTGTACTACATACTCCTAACAACAGGGACACTTAAGTGATAGTGCTAAGAAATTTACGTAGAATGTGGGAACTATAATATAAATTATAAGCCCTTTATACCTAAGCGACAAAAGCAATTAAAAACAGATCTGGGAATGGAGAAGCTATAGGCAAACACCCTTTTTGGCTCTGTTTTCTGAACCTTCCATCACTACTCCCTGCATCCTCCCTTCTCAGATGATCCCAGAGCAAAGGGCAGGATGCCAAGGACACATTTCACCAGGCCCTTACAACGAACATATTCAGTGATGATAGTTTCCATAGTTTGGGTTCTCTCATGCTGAATATAGTGGGAGGAAACCCCTGCAGTTTTTATCTCACCTTTTAACTGTATTTCTGGCTCTCTCCACTTATTTTTATTTTCTGGTCATGCTGCATGGAGAATGCTGGCTATAAGCCAAAATTATCTCTTGCTGAAATCAGTTGAACAAGAGCAAATGCTATCAAATAATAAGCTGTGAATATTGGCACCTTAGTTTGACTGGCATTACAGAATATCCCACTTTAATTTCTTGTCGTTTTTCCTCACCAATATGACACCTGCATTCTTACCAGAACACTCAGGCTCTTCAGCAGAATTGCTAAGAACAGAGTTAAGTAGCAGATACATCAAGGGGCTAACAACCAGTGCCCTTAGGAACAGCAGAAATATGACTGTGACAAAGCAGGATGATGAAGAAGGGGAGGAATCCAATGCAATAAAAATAGCCCAGGATTTCTTTACCAGATACTTAGAAACTCCTATTCCAAGCATATGATCAAGTTCCAAGAATCCTAGTGGGTAGATTTAGCCATACTGTGAGTTACACCTGGGTGTTTACTCTCAGGCTAGATTCTCTGTCTCTCAATTTCTAGGGACATTCATCAGCTGATTGTATTTCCTCCCCAATCCTTTCATGTACAAGTGACCACAAGCAGATAACAGGGCAGAAGGACAAAAAAGCTAGATAAGTCTAGGATGGATGACAGAAAAGGAAGCATAGGAGTTGACCAAGATCTCTATCCATGCCCTGGTTCATGGTAGGCACTTAATAAATATTTGTTGAATTGAGTGAATGGCATTGTTGGGAAGTTGAATCAGAAGACTTTTTAGGACCTCTCTTCCTACTCTAACATCCTATGATTCCTTACAATAAGATAATAGAAATCTTGGAGAAGCCCCAGGAGATAGATGCTCATCAGGAGCAAGAAAGGGCAGTTGGTAAGAACTCGGCTCGGGCTGATATGGATCCTAAAAGGACACCTAGTGCTGTTCCAACTGTCATATCCCAGGATGATGCCTGGCCCCTGGTGATGCCTCAAAATTCCCACACAGTGTCCAAAGGAAATGGAAAGCAGTCCTCTTAGGATTTAAGATGTAGACAAGATCCAAAGTGAAATTCTAGGCCTTAAACTATTTAGGGAACCTGAGAGAGACTATGTATAATGTGTTTTCCTCTAATATCATAGAATCACAGAATTCAAGGCAGGAAAGCTTCTTTGAAATGATCTAATCCAGCCTCCAACCCACTGGAGGAATCCTCCCTATAGCATCTCTAACAGAAGGCCATTCAGGCTCCAGTGACAGAAAGCTCACTTTCTCCAGAGGCAGCAGCATTACTGCTGGACAGCTCCACCTGGGCAGATCTTTCTTCCTTGAGCGCTGAGGTCTCTAACTTCTACCCATTGATGCAACAGAAACCATGCCTGTTCCCTCCTCTTTGGAGCAGCTCTCCTGATACCTGAAGTCAGGAATCATTTTTCTTCCACTTTCACTCCTGCCAGAAAACATCCATTAGTCCTTCAACTGCAGAGAAAGAGTTTGTAGATTTCTCAGTGCGCTGCTCCCCTGACAATACTCTATCTGATCCATGCAGTTCTTAAAACAGGGCTGGCAGGGTTTAATGTTGCAGAATTGACGAAGTCGTCCAGCCATGACCTGGCCTTCACATAGGATAGTGGGAGCCATTCTTCTCATTCCTGTCACATAACCATCCTTCCTCTCAGGCCCTCTTGGATGTTGTACCCTTTCACCCGGCAGAAGTCTTTTCCTTTTTAATTGCATCCAATCTGTTTTGTCCTATCTTTGCTTAACAAGCCAAAATTAAGAAAATGCTCTTCTGATTCTTTCATCTTCTATTCTAAATAAAATATGAGTTTGCCTTAGCAGTAGGAATGTGACAAACCTACCAGAAAGAAATATGTACCTCAGGATCATATCTCTCAGGATCCCAAATTTATATAGGCCCTAAAAGAACTAACAGTCTGTCATGGGTCCCCATGAAAATTTCTCCTGTAAATTGCTTTAGAAAATGCCTGGTTTTATGCCTGTTAGTATTATACTTGGGAAAGATGCTTTTAAAACTGCTTATCCCCTAGATGGCTAAATTGCTAAATTACCTATACCAATCATGGGTTATTTAATCCATCTCCTTGCCTCCAAGACAGATGAGAATATTTCTTCTGTATAAAGATCTCTAGGGGAAAAAATCTTCTACTCTATTCTTCATCCAAGTCTCATGCACTCACGTTTAGAAGTTCTTCTTTGGATATAACCTAAGTCCCTTTCATCGGAGCTTTAGAACCTTTATCTTTTTTCTGGTTCCCTGTGGATATCATCAAGAAAAAAAAAAAAGACACCAGTCGACATCTATTTGTTTACAGGCTTCTGCTTGGAGCTCTTCGGGGCTCCCCATTCTGCACAACATTCTTCCAAGCATTTGATGACTGCTCTTAAATCCCCTCTACCACCTGCCCATCAGCAGCCACCAATCCCTGTGCATGTTTCTCTCCCATGGCTCTTTCAAATGTAGTGCTTGCCTCACTTGACACCAGCTTCAATAACTTAATCAACAGATTCAACAATTATCCAAGGTCTTCCGGCAAAAGCAAGGCTCCTCTCTGTAACTTACCAATTCCTCTATGAAATGCACAGAGAGAAGACGAAGGTCCTAAAAGCCCCAGGCACCACTTGTTACTTGCCACAATGAACACTTGACAGCCTTCCACCCCACTAAGAGACAGAGAAATGTCCTCACTGGCCATGAGCGAGGACGGGGAGAGCATGGGGACAGAAGTCAGGAGGGTGGAGTTCTGGGCCAAGCTCTGCCACTACCACCGCCATCCCTATAAGCAACTCTGATCCCACAGGAACCCTGTATCCTAAGCAGAACACATCGTATCTTTGCCTGGATTACTTCTCAGCTCTTCTGGCTCTCATGTTCTATGATTCTCTGACTAGGCAAAGGCCTCTGTTCCCCGTCCACCCTTCTTAAAAGATATAAACCATGTCCCAGGGACATGTCTCCCTCACCACCCTCTGAGGCCAGCACCATCTAGAAACACTTAGAAACCAGTCCTTCTGAACTTTTTTTTTTTTTTGAATGATAGTTATTATTTATTGAACATCATCTATACACTGTGCAGGGAAGATGAATGAGAATGCTTCATCTGCATTTGCATCCTTTTGACTTTACAAAGCCCTCGCTTATTTTTCATTACATTTCCTCCTTTCAATGCCCTTTGATACAGGAAGGGAAAGTTTAATTTTGCCCACCTGACAGGAGAAAGATTTTTTTTTTGCTATTATCTCAAATGCCTCTCTTATGACTTTTTTTTATTACATTTATAGATGTACAACAATCATCACAACCCAATTTTATAGCATTTCCATCCCAAACCCCCAACACATCCCCCCACCTTCCTCAACTTTTTTTTAAAAAGTCATCATCATCCCCTGCCCCAAAAGAGACTCCTTATCCTTTTTTCCTTAATCACTCACCCAATGAAATCTGAATATCATAAATACACAGTATGTATCTGTTTATGTATTATGCATATAGCTGTGCTTAACACATAAAAGAGTAAGATTTTTGCCATCCCTAAGAGCCAGTTCTCATCCCCCTTGGAGGCAATGTTACCCCTGCTGAAAATGCATGACTTAGATTGAGCTGAAGACTACCTCTTGAATGATGTAAGTGGAGTTATTTGTCCCAAACATATTCAAAAGATGAAGATTTTAGAAAAATTCCATTACACAAGCCAGAGTGGAATCTGCCAGAAATCCCATTTCCCCAAAGTAAAGAGCAGTTTTCCATCCCTCCTCCCCAGGCCACACTGTCTCCTGTACCAAGGCCTGTTCTGGTCCTCTCAGCCCAGGACCTTCACCTCTGCCCATGGTTCCCACATCCAGCTCCTGCTCCATTCATATGAATCCCAGCAGTAACAATGGGAGTGATGGGAATGCAGTGAACAATGGGTGATGACGTTCCAGGAAGAATCAGAATCCATTCCAAGAGCAGAAACAGCCAGGCGCCTGGCAGGGATGGAGGTTCATTCCAACTCACTTGCATCAGCCCAGCTTCCCCGGCCCTCCCCTGCAGGACATTCCCATCACCTTACCTTGGCACGCTGGCCAGATAGGTCACGAGTTTCCGCAGGTCTTCCTGTCTTATTCTGTCATGATTGCTGCGAGCAGGGAAGGTCAGGATGGGTCCACCTCGCTTATCGCGGCCCCCTGTAGGGAGGCAAAGAAGGGAGTTTAAGAAAAACAGCCAGAAACTGTGCCACAGAGGAAAAAGAATTTGTCCCCGTGCTGGATGAACCAGGCAGAAACATGGTGCCCAGAGAAATCTGGCACTGTTCAGGGAAACGGCATGGGGTCTGGATGTGGAGAAGATACATGATGTTCGGTAAGTCTTTTGACTTCTCTGATGTCACATCTGCAAGATACAGGTGAAAATAATGACAATATTACAGAGTTGCTGCAAGACCTGATAAGACGGCATATGCGGAAGCACTTTGAAAAATATTCTCGGAGTTTCCATTGTGGCTCAGTGGTAACGAACCCAACTAGTATCCATGAGGATGTGAGTTAGATCCCTGGCCTCACTCAGTGGGTTAAGGATCCGGCATTGCCGTGAGCTGTGGTGTAGGTCACAGCTCTGGCTTGGATTCTGCATTGCTATGGCTGTCTCATAGGCTGGCAGCTGCAGCATCGATTCAACCCCTAGCCTGGGAACCGACATATGCCACAGGTATGGCCCCCAAAAGCAAAAAAAGAAAAATATTCTCTACAAATGTGTGAGGATAATGAAGGAGGTGATAACTGCTCTGACTGAGAAAACAAACCTTTGAAGGTGTTATAGTCTTTGGAAATTCAACCTCCAATTCACTTCTCTTTACAGACTTCTGTGATGGGAGAGAGCTCAGGATTAACTGACTACCAAGGTCAGAAGCCCTTAAAGCATCCAGCCGGGTCATCATTGCTGGGAGGTTTTTAGATTCACAGAAAAGACAATAAGTGTTTTCTATGAAGCCAAGGAACCACCCCTGCCTTCCTGCCTGAGGTGCCACCTGTCACTCCTGCTGGAGAAGCACATGCATCTTTATTGGAAACAGGAGGCTGAAGGTCTTAATCGCTGCAGATGCATATGTACACACTATGATTACAAGTGTTTTCTAAATATCAGGTTGAAAAAAAGCTGGAAGGAGTAATTGAGATGATGATCATTGTTTGCTATCAGAAGGCTGGGATTTTACATGGTTGCTTTCTCTTTCCTCTATTTTCCAAACTTTCTATTCACTATTTATTCCACAATTTAAAATTTTATTCATTTTTATTTTATTCAGTTTTATAAAATTAAAAACATTAAATTTATAAAATTTTATTCAATTTTATTCATTCATTCACTGTGCTACAATTAGAAGCCAGGACCAAGTCTCTCAGGAGGGTTAGACAGGGACAAACCTAAGGTATAGCAACCATGTCCTTACAGGTACTTGCTACTACACAAAGAAAACTCTGTCATGATCACAGATTCCCCATCCCACATGCATCTCAGGCTGCCACCTGACATTCCCCAGAGCAGGGACCACCAGGAATCTGAAGTAGGAGGGAGGAGGGGTTGGCGTGGCCATCACCAATACTGGAAAAGAAGCTTCTCTTTCCCAAGGAAAAGCAGAGCCTCCCAGGGCCCGGATAACATTTCCCTCTGACTGTACTGTCCAAAAACCACAAAGACAGAGGGGAGGCTGGAAAAACAAAATCCAATCCATTCCAGGATATTCCAGAGGAGGAAATAAGAAGGCTGCAAGGATAAAAGGAACAAATGAGATCAGGGCCACTGAGGGATTTGGCCTCAAAGTAAAAAAGTTTCAGCACCACCATCCCCTCCCCGAAGCCCCCAGTCAGGGCAGGTTTATGTAGAGAGACCACAGAGTTGGGCCCTGGCCCCCAGGTCCAAACCCGGTTTTATGTACAGATAACCAACCTCATCTCATCTACCTTGGACATGATCCACATCTGCCAACTGCCTTCCATAGGAGGAAAAGGAAGTGAGGAGATCAAATGATAAGTTTCCCCAAAGCTGGGAGGCTCCCCCACACTCCCAACCTTCCCCTCCAGCCTTGACCTCACCCAAAGGACTTGTACTCTTGGGTGGTTTTAACTGCAGCTGTTGCCTTTCTTCCTGACCTTCCATGGATGATCTAAGAAGAGTGCTGGAGGAGTTCCCGTCGTGGTGCAGTGGTTAACGAATCTGACTAGGAACCATGAGGTTGTGGGTTCGATCCCTGGCCTTGCTCAGTGGGTTTAGGATCCGGTGGTGCCGTGAGCTGTGGTATAGGTCGCAGACGTGGCTTGGATCCTGCATTGCTGTGGCTGTGGTGTAGGCCGGCGGCTACAGCTCCGATTTGACCCCTAGCCTGAGAACCTCCATATGCTGCAGGAGTGGCCCTAGAAAAGGCAAAAAAAGAAAAAAAATAAAAATAAAAATAAAAATAAAGAAGAGTGCTGGAGTTCCCATGGTGGCTTGGCAGTAATGAACTGGACGAGCATCCATAAGGCTGCGGGTTCAATTCCTGGCCCAGTTCAGTGGGTTAAAGGTCTGGCATTGCCGTGTGTTGTAGTGTGGGTCATAGACGTGGTTTAGATCTGGTGTTGCTATGGCTGTGGTATAGGCAAGTGGCTGCAGCTCTGATTCGACCCTTGGCCTGGTAACTTCCATATGCCATGTGTGTGGCCCTAAGAAGACTTTAAAAAAAAAAAAAAAGAAGAACAATGTTAAAGGACCCAAGGCTGGTCTGATGGCAAAGAGGTTTGGAGGGCTGCTGGCACTGTCCCTCTTGAGCAACAGCTAGTTCTGTCCTTTGCAACAGGAGTTTCATAATCTTGGCTGTGGAAGGTTCCAGATGCATGGTGGGGGGAGAAGCTCTGGGGAAGTGGAATCCCTCCCCTCCTGGAAATATGGATAAGGAGTCCAGAGGGTGCAGCATGATCAAACCAGGTATTTTTCAGAAAGGAGATGACCTTGCAAGATCGTAGGAAGAAGAAGAAGAACAAGCATGAAGGAAGAGAATCATTATGCTGGAATGAGTGGGGACAGTGGATGGACCAAGGTTTCAGACCTCATACAAGGAGATGGGGGCTGACCCTTTCTCTGTGACAGATTGATAGAACAAAGAGGGAGGAAGAAACGAAGATAAGGGATGGGGAGTGAGGGGTTCAGCCTGCCTTTAGGTGAAATGGAGTAGTGAGGGTCAGGGTGGGCTTGAGGTGCTAGGAGAAAGGAGGAGTGGACCATTGCTGAAGAGCATTCTTAGATAATGGACAGTAGGACTGTGTATGATGTGGGTTCAAGGGTAGGTGGCAGGGTACCGGGGCATAGTAAGAGCTCTATTGAAAGGTCTGGCCATGGTGTTGACTAGTAATTGACATGAGTGCTGAAGTTCTGAAGGGTGAAAAGCAGAGATGAAGAATGAGAACCCTCAGTTAAGGAAGCAGACCCCAGACAGTGGGAGACAAAAAGAGCCAAGTTTTGAAGACAATAGAGATGGTGGCAGGATCCCCTTGCTCACCCAACACCTGCTATTTGCCTACTTGGTCAAACCTTTGGTGCTGGGAACTTTAGGACAGGAATGTAGAGGATAAAGAGGGAGGAGGTGGTTTGATGTGCTGGAAGTGGCACTGGTCCCCTTCCACAGTGGCAGGGCAGGGGCAGGACGGCTGGGGAAGAGGTAAGGCTGAAAGCAGGGGAGGTTAAGGTTTCCCTGATTGAGGTGGAGGAGGATGGAGCTCACATTTTTCAGGAGTTGAGTTCCATTTAGGGCAAGCAGATTAGGGCAGTTTGGGGGAAGGACAAGAAAAGTACATCTAGGGAATAATTCCCAAAATCTGGTCCCTGTAACTAGAGTCCTGCGAGATGTTGATGGATATACACGTTGTTTTTAAGAGAATGAGGTATTAATCGTTTGGGAAATGCTTTCATGTGCTTGATGGACATGTGCTTTAAAGAACATGGTAAATCTCCAAGAGGGGGGCTATAACAGGCAGCGTTTCTCAAATGTATTTTCTAGTAGAACCCCTTTTTCTTTTTTGAAGAAGATCATCTCATGTGACTGTTGGTCTATGTCCCCACTTTGAGATGGTCTAGAGTATAAGAGATGGTGCCACTGCAGCACGGAGCTTCTCTGAGAATGATGGGCATGATGCTGATGGGAGATGAGGTGGCAGAGAAAGCTATCAGGAGGTGGCCAAAAGGAGAGGGTGAGTGCACACAGCAAGAACAGGGTGGACTAAGCCTGCCCAGGCTGGCTGGATAAAAGGAACACTGTGTGCTGTGAGCCGGAGGCAGAGCACATAAAGGAGGCTAGAGCTAGAGCAGGGGCAAAGGGGGAGCCCATGGGCTGAGAACACAGAGCAGAATGTGGCAGGGCTTGGAACGATGCCCCACCACCACCACCGAGGCCCAGCCACAGAGCCTGTGGCACACACGTGCACACACCCACACGCTGCTGGGCTGCACTGGATTATTCCAAATGTACGTTCCCATGGCAGCGCAGCTTCCCCGCACCCCAGCCACCCGGGGCCCCAGCAGGGGAGGGGGCTCAACTGGCATTTTGTTTTTCTGCTCAGCACTTCCTGCAGTGCCTCTGCTCAGAAAGAAATGTAACTGCTACATTGCATTACTTAATTCTGGGTTTCTTTATTTTGTTTTATTTTTGTGTTCTCTCTTTTAAAAGCTTAAGATACAAGGGCCTTTTTTGGTTTGTTTTTGTTTTGCGGTTTTTTTTCTTTTTTTTAGATGCAGTCAATCATCTCCCTGGCGCCCTCAGCGTCCTTCCCAGGCACAGAAGGACAATGTCCCTAAGCCCCAAAGCTCCTGGCAACACGTGCAGATGAATGACTTCCCCATTCTCAGTCCACAATGGCACAAGGGCATGAGTTGCAGCTCCCAGCCCCTAGGTCCTCCTCTGGGAAGCGGCTACCTGCCTTGCACCTGACTGACTGCCTTCCTGGCACCTTGCTGCTCTGTGCTCTATTATGAGAACTCCCTAAACTCAGGAAGCTCTTTTTAGGGCTCTGACAGAATTCACGTGGGAAAAAAATAAACCATGAATGATCAAGCAAGGGTCCCCATGTCCAAGTGAACCATGCCTGCACTCATATGCCCTGTACTGATGTGGAACAGGATGGTGTTCAAAAGATATGCCTTAAAGCCAGGAAGGCCTCCTGGAGGAGGCAAAATGGGAGTTGACTTGGAAAGGATAGGAAAAGGCTCAAAGCAGCACCAGGTGTGGGGCAGGCACCACAGGCAAAGGAGGCACAGTGCATAAGAGAAATGAATTAGCAGGACACGCAGGGGAGAAGAAGGACACCAGGTTAAATAGGCTCCAGGCATTAAAAAAAAAAGAGGAAAAATCTGATTGGGCTCCCTACAGAGCTGTGGGCCATGTCCTGGGAGCCCAGATGATGGGAGGCTGCAGAAGTCAGCAATCTGCGCTGCCCAGTGGCCCCAAGACTTCTGCATAGGGTATCCCCACATGCTCAGCAAGCACTCAGATCCAGCTCTGGAGGTTGACCTACACCTCTCACTATAATGCAGTTGCTACCACGTGATCCTGCCAAGGGATTAGCCTGAGCTTCAGCATCTTCAGTGACAGAGGCTCCCTACCTAATAAGATGTACAAGCGCTTAACACTAACGGGGAAAGGCGGCTTCCCAGCCACTCCCTCCAACAGCAATGACAGTAATAAAACACTATATTCCTACTACCACTATTATTACTACCTCTACTACTAATACTACTCACATGGAACGCACTTAGTACCTTACAAAAGCTTACATGCTCCCATCACATACTCTGCCTTCATCTCCCACCCTCCATGCTGAATCACCAGTCTGATCTCTTCCCTCTGGTCAGGTGGGGGACACCTTCTACTTGGTTTCTCCTTCCCCAAGCCCACCTCCCCTCTCTCCCTTCTCTCCATTTTGGCTTCTGCAGTGCCCATGGAGTGAACCCTGCACTGTAGGCCTGTGTTGGCTCTTTGCCTATGATTCCATCACCATTCCTTTTAGCTGACCAGAATCATCTAAAAACAAAGTCTTAGTCCTTGAAAGTGAAGCACTTGGATGTATTTCTCAAAATGTGATCCTTGGCTACTCACCTTGCCATCCCGCAGCCCCTGCCAGAGATTCTGATGCCCTAGAACTGGCACCCAGAGTGATGCTGGTGAACCTCATAATTTGGCTTCAACTACATCAGGGGTTACCAAACTTCTTCTTAAAGGGACAGATGGTAAATATTTTAGGCTTGTGGCCATCTGGTCTCTGCTAAAACTACTCAACTCAGCTGTTACAGCAACAAAGCAGCCATGGACAACTTGCAGTAGGCTGAATAATGGCCCCCAGACATATCAGGTCCTAGTCCCAGAACCTGTAAATGGAACTTTATTTGGGAAAAAAGGAGTCTTTGCAGGTAATGATTAAGATAAGGCTCTTGATATGGGAAGATTACTCTGCATAATCTCCGTGGGTCCTAAATGAGGTCACAGGCATCCTTACTGTGAGGCATAGGGAGATTTGACACAGACAGAGAAGTGGAAGGCAATACCACCCTGCAGGCAGAGGTGGGAGTGATGTGGCCACAAGCTGATGGATGCTGGCAGCCCCCAGAAGCTGGAAGAAACAAGGAACAAATTCTCCCAGAGCCTCTGACACCTTGATTTTGGCCCGATAAACCAATTTTGGACTTTTGGCTTCCATAACCATGAGAGAAGACATATCTGCTGCTGTAAGCCACCGAGTTTGTGGCAACTTGTTACAGCAGCAATAGGAAGCTAATATACTACTAAATGAATGCACATGGCTATATTCTAATAAAGTTCTAATTACAAAAAAAGCTGGCTGACCTGCAGCAAAGCACAGGCTACATTTTGATGACCCCTGAATTAGCCATTAAAAGGACCAGGCGTACAAGATAGGTTGGAGAGAGAAGTCAGAAATGAATTTTAAAAAATAAATTAAAAAAATAAAATAAATAAATAGACACAAACACCCACTTGACTTCCCTTTGCTAGAAGGAGAGATAGGAAGGAGCCAGAAAAAATTTAAATCTCCTGTTCATGACCTAGTCAGAGATGAACGCAAAGAAAACCTCTAGGACTGTGTGAGGGGGACAGACCCCTCTGGCTGCAGCATCTCTCAGAGAGGGGCCTCAGCAGCTCCTGTGGGCCTGACAGGCCCAGGAGGATGGGGCAGGGTGATGGATGTGTGTGTGGGTGCAAGATGGAGGGGGGTATACCCACTTTTGGTTGTGAACATCCTCCGGAACACCCAGCTGGGACCAGAGCACTCCCTCCCCTTTCTGCCTGCCTCTGCAGAGAGGAAGCAGCTGCTCAGAGCATCACTCCCACCTCCCTCCTCTCTCGCGCACACACAAAGAAGTACGTGCCTGCACACATGCATGCACACAAACATACACACACGTGCACACCCACATGCAACTTCTCTAGGTCCATTACAGAGGAAACCTCCATAGACACTCACCAGACACGAAGGCCACTTTTTCCTTTAGGATGGGAAGGACATCAGAAGCTTTCAAACCATCATTCCGAAAAGACCCTGTTGGAGAACAAGACAGAGAGAATCAGGGTGAAAGAGGCCACATGGCTGACTCCCTGGGTCCCACCCTCAGCTTCCCAACCCCATCGTGGGCCAGAAAGTAAGCTTGTTCAGGTCCCACAGCCCAGCCCAAGAGAGAGAGGGGCTACGTCTATAACAGAAAGGACACTTCTACAAGATGCCAGGCCACAGGAGTGACCAAGAGTGTGGACCTCCGGGTCCCTGTCAATGAGGGGACAGTCCAAGTCACTCCCCAAAACATACACAAAGCTCCATGCCCAGGAGGCAACAACTATAGCCCTGTTGCTATGAATTTGAAGACAGGGGGCATTTTAGAAATCGTTTTTGTACTTCTAGTGCTAGCACAGTGTCTGGTACACTCAGTGAATATCTGAGAAAAGATTAATTAATAAAAAGATGGACCACAATGTGCAAATAATTCTTTTTGCCTTTCCTCTACGTGGCACAACAACTGTTAGTCTTCCTTTCACAGGTGGGAAAAGCGAAAATCCCCATGTGAGAAGCCAAGTCGAGTGCAACCCTCTTCCCCCACTCTTCTTCCTCCCCTCAACGACACCATCATTGAGTCCACAATGGACAGCTAGTGAGCCACACCACCCCCATGGAAAGAAACACACTGCCTTCTTCAGCAACTCATTCTCTGCCTAAACCTCACTTCTCAGTTGGAAAGTCCTTCCTGGGGTCCAGCTGAGTCCTGTTAGGAGGCTGGAGGTGGAGGCCTGGGGCTCACACAGAGTAGTGACAATGTGTAACAATGTGTCCCAGGAAACAGTAGCCTTAGGAGGCAGAGGACAGCCCAGCCCAGTGTGGGATGAGTGGAAAGGGAGGACTCAGCTTACACACACAAAATGGCAGACCACCCACTGCACCCTTATTATTTATCCCGAATACCCCGCAAGGAGCCTCACAGAGAGCCAGTCCATACTCGGAGCCCTGTGAGCTGTAACTGTACTCTCCGCTGTCTACCACCACTAGGGACACGGCACAAGAGGACCCCAGAGGAGAGGCAGTGCTGTGTCAGCTCAGTGAGAAAGAACCAGAGACCATAGATACTGTTCTAGCGCCCTTCTGCCGTGGCTTACTCCCTTGTGGTCCCAACCTGACAATCGACAGAGGAAGAACGATGCTGGGCAGGACGGTCCCATTCAGGGCTATCTCAATCCCTAAACATTGATGATCTCAAGGATCCAAAACTGTGAGAAATTTTAGCAACAACCCAGGGCTAGGATCACTGGCCTAGAGAAGGGAAATAAGACAGCTGCACGCTAACCAAAGAGGAGAAATATCCCCAGAATGCCAGTTCCCATGGCCAGAGGTCATACCCTAACCTCAAAGAAATCCCCAAAGGGCCTTTCACCTATTTCTTCTTTTGCATTTTCACTAAATGAAGACAGTAAGCCTTTGTATTCATTTGTTGCTTATCTTTAAAAGCTGACCCAGAGTAGCTGATACTGGAGTAACCAGCTGTAAGACCCATTTTGAGAAGACTGTGGCAATAGAACAATGAAATAACACCACAAAAAAGAAAGTTTTTCTGATACACATTGTTTTGGACTTTCTTTGTTTCTACAGATCTTTATGCTCTGACTTTATCTTCCACATAGAAAGATATCTTCTATTAAATTATCTTCTATTAAACCTCACTAATAGAAATTAACTAGGATCAATATAAATTATTATTGAAATTACAAATAGATAATATGCATTTTAAAACATTTTTATTATAGTTGATTTACAATGTTCTGTCAATTTCTGCTGCACAGCAAAGTGACCCAGTTATACACACACACATATATATAATATATATATATATACACACATTCTTTTACTCATATTATCTTCCATCATATTCCATCACAAGTGATTAGATATAGTTCCCTGTGCTATACAGCAGGACCTCATTGCCCATTTCCTCCAAATGTAATAGTCTGCATCTACTACCTTCAAACTCCCAGTCCATCCCAATCCCTCCCCCTCCCTCCTTGGCAACCACAAGTCTGTTCTCTATGTCCAAGTCTGTTCTGTAGATAGGTTCATTTCTGCCATATTTTAATTCCACATATGTGATATCAAATAGTATTTGTCTTTCTCTTTCTGACTTACTTCACTTAGTATGAGAATCTCTAGTTGCATCCATGTTGTTAGAAACGGCATTATTTTGTTCTTTTTTTTTTTTTTTTTGTCTTTTTGTCTTTTTAGGGCCACACCCACAGCATATGGAGGTTCTCAAGCTAGGGAAGCTGAGAACCTCAGCTGAGAACCTCCAACGGAGCTGTCGTTGCCAGCCTATGCCAGAGCCACAGCAACACCAGATCTGAGCTGCATCTGTGACCTACACCACAGCTTATGGCAACACTGGATCCTTAACCCACTGAGCAAGGCCAGGGATCCAACCCACAACCTCATACTTCCTAGTTGGATTCATTTCCTCTGCACCATGATGGGAACTCCTTTATTTTGTCCTTTTTTATGGCTGAGTAGTATTCCATTGTATATATGTACCACATCTTCTTAATCCATTCATCTGTCAATGGACATTTAGCTTGTTTCCATGTCTTGGCTATTGTGAATAGTGCTACTATGAACATAGGGGTGCATGTGTCTTTTTCAAGGAAAGTTTTGTCCAGATACATGCCCAGGAGTGGGATTGCTGGATCATATGGTAGTTCTATATTTAGTTTTCTGAGAAATCTCCACACAGTTTTCCATAGTGGTTGTACCAATTACATTAACACCAACAGTGAAGGAAGGTACCCTTTTCTACACACCCTCTTCAGCATTTGTTGCACTTTTTCACCATAATGCAATAAGAAGTTTCTGCTTCTTACACAAGGAAGAGTCCTGTCAGGCTTTACCAATTAGATAAGAATCTTTTTTTTTTTTTTTTAATGGCTTAACCTGCAGCATAAGTTAGTTCCCGGGCCAGGATTTGAATCTGAGCCGTAACTGCGGCCCACATCACAGCTGCAGTAACACCAGAAACCTTAACCCACTGTGCCAGGCTGCTGATCAAACCTGTGCCTCCACAGTAACCCAAGCTGCTGCAGTCAGATTCTTAACCCACTGTGCCACAGTGGGAAATCCATAGACAAGGATCATCTTTAACAAAAACATAAATTCCTTGTGTAGAATGATGCTTCTGCTTCAAAATAGTTTATTTTCATTTGTGAGATGTCTTTCTATGCAGCAGTTTTATAACACTCTCCTCAATGTCACTACATACACTATTAATTTCTAGAGAAAAAAATCTTATGAGAAAAGTTAAACTTCAGGCCTGTCTTCATCCAGATTATGTACAAGTTCAGAAATAACAAGACCCAAGCTAATGAGATTTTACTATGTTACAAGAATCCACATAACCCTCTTCTCTCCTAAACTCCTGGTCTATTTTTTCCGCTGTTCCTTCTCTCCTCCCCTACCATGTTAAAGTATACAAGATGGCTCTAATTCCACACAGTCCCCAGACATTAAGGAAGAGTTTGGAATCTGTTATGACAGAAGAAAAGGTTCCCCATCCTGCCCCCTCCTGGCTCCCACCTGCAGAGAGAGAGAAGGAGTCTGGACTTTCGTCTACACTGCACTCATCTACCCCACCTCTTCCTTCTCCCCTCCAGACTTCAGGACCTGAGAGAAGGGGAACAGCTTGTCCATGTAGCTTGCAATCATTGGCCCAAGTAGAGGTCACTCTCTTGTGCTGGGCTGGTCTAGGATTCCCAGGCTTCCTCTTCCCAGACCAGAGCCTTCCCCCATCCAGCTGAGACACAGCTAAGCTATTTCCCAGGTTGTGTGCCCACTATAGGAAAACTTCAAGTGTCCAGATTTACAAAACCCTCAGTAACCATTTCCAACAGCAACAACAAGATTTTCACATTATAAAAGGATTTGTTCCAGGGTCTCTTTAAAATAAGGGTTGCCTTAGTGGTTTGAATTAGCTTTTCATTTGCCAAAAATTGAATTACAAATAACTTTTCAACAATGTATGTATTATGTAAAGCCAAGTAGAGCTAAACTAATTAGCCCAGGAGCTCAGAAGTTAGCAACTTTGCATAGAAAACCTATTTGCACTGGCTAAAGATCCTGTGTATCAATTTCCCCATGGCCTTTGTGAAACCAGCTGTCAGAATCCATAATAAAGGGGAACTTCATTGAAAGCTAACTCAGACAGGATCAATGAAATAGCCACATGTTTTCACTATCAGGTGCATGTCTGGGCAGACTTACAGTAAATGTTCAATACATATTTGATGAAAGAATAAATAAATGAATGAAATGTTAACCCTTCCTAAAGTGACCTGCACAAGTCAGTGGCCTCATCTGTCCCACCCAGTGCTAGTGATCTGCACAAATCATCTCCAGGGTGCCACTCAGCTCTACTATTCTGAGACTTTTTAAACATTGTCTTCATATATCTTGGTCTTTAAGATCCTCTGATTATCAGATCAATATGCTTTGAAACAAAGTCCTGGGAACCAGTTCCTAACAAGATCCAGGGCACTTTGGGAAGATCAAACCACCCTTCCCTGGCCTCTCAGCCCATTCCTTCTCCAGGGATCAGTTTAGGGATTGGAATGCTCTGGGCACATCTCCCCACTTTGTAGATAGCCCAAGTTGCCAAAATGGGAGACCAGTGACAGAAGAACTTTTGTGAGGCATATACATCTTGAAGGAGGCACACTTAAATTGCAATTACTGTCTTCCATACAAGGTATATTGGATAGCACTCTTAGCCTAGAAAACACAGGCCCCTTGTTACCTCTAAAGAAAGGCTGAGAAGAAATAAATGCCCCTGGACCCTTGGGGTTACTGCAGGAAAAGAAAGAACCAGAGGGCTCCCTCCTTGACCTGACCCTACATGACTGCTGTGCTTTATCTTAAGGACAAAGGCACACTTTGCTGGCGTTCAGTGATAACCAACCCCTCCTTCATGTCCTGCTGCTGTCAGAATTATAAGCCTGCTGTTCTGTTAATTGGCAAAGTTGAAATGTTCTGCCTCTATTAGGGAAGTAAAAATTACCACTGCCATCTCCCCAGGATCTCCAGCATGGGCTTCTCCCAGCCCCACACGTGCCTCCTCCTCACTCCAAATGGGTTACGCTCACATTGCTGCTGCCTGTCCCTTTTCACATTTCCCTAGTCACTGACCCTGTGCTGGAAGGTGCCAATCACCCTTACTCTGGCTCTCTGCCTCTATGGGGCCCTACATGGCAAGAGCAGGAACAGCCTTTGTGTCACAGGCTCTGTCTGTGGTTTTCTGGCTCTGGGATAGCAATGAATCTCTGCTAACCTCCTTCAGGAAGCAATCCTGATTTCCACAAGCGAAAAACAAAAAGTGCTAAGCATCTGGAGGTGCAAGCTGCCAGGGTACCCATGGATTGTTCTTATTTCCTCTTAGTTCTCCGTCACACCCCCTTAATTGGCACTTAGTTAGAAGTTATTATATTAATTGTAAGTATTCCAATGTTGCAACCAATGGGCCCAAACTCTGTTTTGCCACTGAGACAGCAAAATTCCTAATGCTCAGGTCTCTGCCTGCTCTTTCCACTCCATCCCTATGGTATCCAGCTTGGGGGCCTCGATCAAGGTGACACAGAAACACTGACTAATCTGTTGTATAAAAGAGACTTGGCTTGCAGTGGAGAGTGCCAAAAACTCATTAGGCCAAACCTTGGTTTGGATGTAATTTGGACAGTTTCCTATTCCCAGAGCCATTCTTTCATCGATTCTTTATTGAGCACCTATTATGTGCTTATGTTAGGCAGTGGTGATACTTTGACAAGTAAGAAATGGACCCTGCTCTCCAGGGGTTTCCAGGCAGAGATAGAACAGGTATGCAGATAGGACAATGAGCTGTTACCAGAGATAAGATATCACCAGTACAGAATGCAAAGGGAGCTCAAAGGAAAGGCTCCCAAAAGTTGAGTCCTAAATCCTTGCTACCTCAAGTAACAAGCATCAGTTACCAGCTAGAACCTTGCTAGAAAGGCAGAATCCCAGGCCCCACCATAGACCTGCAGAATCAGAGCCTGTATTTTAACAAGAAACCCAGGTGATGAACATGCATTAGGTTTAGGGCAGCCCTATACTCTAAAGCATGTCTTTCCACTGTAGAGTTGCCTCAAAGGCAGAGATAGACAAGAGCATCCTTTAGCCCAGTCTAAGCAGAATCTCTACAATCTGAACTAGTACTTAGGCTCATCACCCCTCCCACCCCCACCCTGGGAAGACCCCTCACCACTGCCTAGGATCCCAGAGATTCAGCCATTACCCTGGGACCCAGAACTCAAATTCCGCTCTGGAATAAAAATGCCATCCAGGGGTGGCTATTTCCTCTCCAGAGCACTGAAACTGACCATGTCTGGATTTTTGGTGGTTAGGAATGTTTACGAATAACACTTGTCCAAACTGCTTGGAATTTTGGTAGCTTAAACCACTCTGCCATGCATCAAATATTTTAATTTCGCAACAAATCTTCCTTGCTACCCCAACCCTAGAGCCCTCTGCCTTCTCTAACTGCTCTTAGTACCATAAAGACCGCCACTGATCATATTTAGAGGCCAGGATGCCATCTCTGAGATGGCCCCAGGGGACGGAGCAGCCAGGTGGTTTATGCCCTTTATTGCTCCTGTACTCCCACCCACAGGTGCAAAGCCCTGGACACTGGGCGATACTGGATGAGAAAGAGAGGAAGGAGAGGTGCCCCCACCCTAGGAAGCTCCACATCTAAGGAGACCACAGTGCTCACCTCAGGTAATTCCAACACTGGGAGAGGAGACCCAAGCTTTGCCCCCTGAGAGTTTCCTGCCTAATAAAATACCTAGTGCCCATTTCCCCTGACACCAGGAAGCCACCAGACACTGTAGAAAGAAAAAAAAAATTAAAAGATTCTGAAAAAGACCCTCTTATCCTTCCCCCCAAAAGGCTGTCCTGCCTCCCCTCTACCTTAACTACTGGTGCCATCATCCACTGAGTTAGCCAAACAGGAAGCTGGGAGACATATCCCAGACTCCACCCAAACTCTAGCACTGCTCCTACACTGCAAATATCGATTCAGATACTTGGTTCTGTTGCTTCTACCTCTTAATCATTCTCTAATCCATCATTTCCTCTGTGTGGTTTCCCTAACCTCCCCCATCAAGTGGAGCAGTCCCGGACTGTGCCCTGTACTCTATCACTTGAGAAAGGCATTTCTGTGTTTTCATTCTGCTTCCCATTAACTGTCCTGATACCCTGAGGGTGGGGACCATGTCTTATCGTTCTACCCCAGCACCTAGCACAGGGCCTGTCAGACAAAAGAGGCTAAAGATATAATGAAGTAAAACTGAGCATGCAAAGCTCTTAAGAAAACAGGGAATAAGAGTGGTGAGTGGGAGGCAATTCATCAGGGCAGCTCCCCCAGCAGGTGATCTTTGAGCCAGGTTTTGAATAAGGGAAGAGCCAGGGAATGGTGCTCTGGTGGGGAGTGGGAAGCAGCAAGCACTAAGGCAGAGAGGAAGGGGCAAGCAAGCTGTCTGCTAGAGATGGAGAGAGCTTACTAACTGAACAAAAAAGCCAGGTCAGGGAGTTCTTTTGTGGTACAGCGGGTTAAGGATCTGGCATTGTTACTGCAGCAGCTTGGGTCGCTGCTGTGACACGGGTTTGATCTCTGGCCTTGGGCACTTCCATATGCCATGGGCACAGTCAAGAAAGAAAGAAAGAAGAAGAAAGAAAGAGAGGAAGAGAAAGAAAGAAAGAGAGAGCAAGCGAGCAGGGTCAGGAAGTGATGGCAAGGAGGGTATGCAGGTGGTTGGGTGGGCTCCATGATCTCACTCTGAACTTGACCAATCTCAATAGGGCTCCTGAAAAGGCCCAGGCAAAGATGTGGCTGCAAGTGCCTGCAGAAGCTTGGACAGCTGGACTGTGCCTCAGCAAGGGCCAGAGCCAGGTGACACCCGGCTGGTCCCAGCAGGCACTGACCCCAAGCTCCACATCACACTCTGTTCTATCTTCAAAGAGACAGGGGAGGACGGGACACACAGCCCCTACTAGGTGGGTTCAAGGGGGTGGGGGCAGGGGAACACTGGAACTTGGCCTCTTTTTATCTTCTCCCTGGATTCCTGGAGAGACAAGAAGAACATTTTTCCGCTAGGTACCTCCTGGGAGCCTGTGAGAGTTTGTATAAGACTCCAGAAGACACAATGTGGAACTATTCATAAAGGGATGAGACCAAGGACATGGCCCCTTTTGCACAGGGACTAGATGGGCAAAGCCCTTGAGAGAAGGCACTGTCAGTGTAGCTGGGATGAGCGGGAAGCTATAGGTGGGAGGAGGTGGTGATCTTCATTCCCCTCATCCTTCTCTCCTTCCCACTTTCTTATGTTAACACAAGAAAAGGAGAGTGAGGTGCAAGAGTGCAAAGGGGCAGGGTAAGAGTGAGAGATAAAGAGCTGGGAAGAAACACACACACACACACACACACACACAGAGATGGAGGTGATTGTCTTATCTCCTCTTTACAGATGCTAATGAGCTACTGAGGAAACTGCCTGTTGGAAACTCCTCCAGTGACTATAAATATGTTCCTTGGAGCTCTCCTTAAAACAACTGCCACTGAGGCAGGAATTGTGTGCTGAGCAGAAGGAATAAATCTGGCAGAGAAAGAGACTGGGCAGCTTTGTGTCAGCATTAGACACAGCTCAGTGTGGGGAGCCAATACCCCTCCCCAGCCTGGAGAATCCCTGTTCCCAGTAAGGCTGACACCCCACAAAGTCCTCCACCACTGACACCTGCCAACGTCGGACCAATCAGCAGCATCCTTCCTGCCCTTGGGCAGAAGCCACTGGAAGAGCAAAGGTGTGGCAGGCTCTCCTCACTGCAAAAGGCTCTGGGACTTCTGAGAGGACATGCATGAGCTGCAGATCACCTGATTTCAATGCAAAAGGGGAGAGAGAAAAAAACACAAGGCCTCCTCTTTTAGCAACTGCAAAATACTAATCTTTTCTAAGCAAACTGATGGTAGTCAGGGACTTGAGAGGATGGCATTTTCATACAAGGAGAATGCAATGTCTACCTTCTCTGAATGCTGACTTGCATTTGAACTTCACTCCTCAAATGACCATTTTCTGACCTTCTCCATAGTGAGCTATGTCCCTTTCCCATGTTGCCTTCCCTAACTCTTCCCAACCCCAGACTGGACTGGTTTCCTTTCTCTGTATATCACATGGCAGGCATCTCACTGCCATGCCATCTCCACCCCTGCCTCTGGACCTCTCTCTAGACCCTAAGCTCTTGAGGGGAGAGACAGGGTGCTTATCTCCATATTTCCAATGCCTGACATACAGCTGGTGGTTAATAAACAACCCAGGAACCAAGTCTTGCTCATCCACAGTGCCTTCTACACAAAAGGTGCTTAATAACAGCTATGCCTCTTCTTCTGGTCCCTCTCTGTGTCTACTTCTACCCCAAGTCCATCCTTCTCTCTCTCATGCTTCACACCAGCTATAATTGTGGCCAATTTCAATATTAACTTCCTAAAGTCAATATTAGATATAAAAGCATGGCTAATGGGCTACTTTTGAAGAGCAGAAATGTGTAACACTTAACATTGCTAAATTAGCTCCATTAAAGATCACTAATAATTAGCACTTTAAACATGTGGGTAACACTCCTCTAAGCCCAGCCTATTGAGCAAACCATTTCTGTTTATTCTTTGCAAGCTTTCATATTAGCCTGAGTTGAGACCTCAGCTGCAATACACAGGTTCACTCACTCTCCCACCCTCCTTCCCTTCCCAGGAAAGTTGACACCATTCAATGTACTCTGGACATAAGAAAATTGCCACTTCAGAAGTGATTATATCTGCTCGTTACTTTTTAAAACATAGTCTTTGCTAACAGACCAGTTATTTAAAGTGCTCATACCTCACAGATGGTGGTGACGGTGGGCAATTTATTGCCTTTTTATTACACTGAGCATCATTCTGGGATGGGTCTTCAAAGTAACACAGAACATTAGCCAGTGACGAATCAGTTAGTGATGAATATAAATCAACTGATAAACATTAGCAGTATATTTGCTTTTACAATATATTTAGAGAGGGTTAGGGAGGTACTCAGAGGTATAAGGTGTGTGCTATGCAAGTTCAGACCTCAAAGTTTCACTCCTCCTCGGGACCCTCACTCAGCATGTCTCCCTCTTCCCCAGTGTGCATGTCAATGGCATTTTAATTTTTGTTAATTCTCATTTAATTGGGACATTATGACTTAGGTTAAAAATGAAATTGTTGATTTGAAAAGCCATATTTGGCCTCTATCATTACAGAAGACACTCAGGCAGGCATTCAAATAGGAAAAGGCCCAGAATCTCCCCAAGGCCTCTCTCCTACTCCCCACCCCCACTCCCATGGCCTGAAATTCAGGTGTGGGTCACAATAAAGCAGCAGTGGCTGATGGCAGAGCTCAGAGCAAGAGACCCTCATGGGCAGCTCCTAGAGCAGTTTCCCTCACCCTAGCCCAGACCTTCTCTCTGCTCCCACCTCTAGGCTTTCGGATTCCGCAGCTGTGCCATTACTGCCTGGGTCTCACTACCATGCCCCTCAGTGGAAGCAATGCCACACAGACTAATTGGGAACAGACTAGACACAGGTTCACTACAGACATGGAACAACTAACGAAAACGTAACAACCAGGTTTGCAGAATTGCAAACCAGGTGCAGCCTGACAGGTGAGAAGGGATACACCCAAAGGTCATGTTATTGAACAAACTTCAGCAAACTAAAGTACCTTCTCCCACTTCAAGGACATGCATGCTGCTGTCCTTGGTCCTGAGCGTGTAGTTGCTACCCAGAATGGCTGCTGTCCAGCCTGTCTTAGGATATACAAACCAAATGAGAGTTACACATAAAGATATATCAAGGAGATAAACAAATATGAAAAAGTGTTGAAGGATATAGACTTGGAGGGGTCACTAGAAGGAATAAAGATACTTGTTTTGGTATTGTTTTACAAATAACTGCAGTAATCAAGGAAGAAAGGTGTTTGGAATGTATGTATATGCATGACTGGGTCACTTTGCTGTACAGTAGAAATTGGTACAACATTGTAAATAAACCATACCCTAATAAATTTTTTTTTGTCTTTTTTGCTATTTCTTGGGCCGCTCCCGCAGCATATGGAGGTTCCCAGGCTAGGGGTCTAATCGGAGCTGTAGCTGCCGGCCTATGCCAGAGCCACAGCAATGCAGGATCTGAGCCGCGTCTGCAACCTACACCACAGCTCACGGCAACGCCGGATCTTTAACCCACTGAGAAAGGGCAGGGACCAAACCCGCTACCTCATGGTTCCTAGTCGGATTCGTTAACCACTGCGCCACGACGGGAACTCCATAAATTTTTTTTAAAAGAGAAAAGAAAAGTCTGTGCACCTCATTCAATAACACACACACACACACACCTCCCATAGAAATGAGACAGCGTGAACTCCTCAGGTCCCTCAATACTACATTTAGGTTTCTGGTAACCCGAGGTAGAAGGATTGGCCACAGAAAGATTTCCTAGAGTTTTAAAGAATTTTTAAGTTTCTCCTTAAGTTATTACTTTAGGTATCTAAACACTACCCAATTCAGTTTAATAAGTAATAATAGAACAACTATATGTGCCAAATAAAGTTCCAATCACTATGGGTAAAATGATAAAAAATGTAGAGTTCCTTATCTTAGGAAATTTTTAGAGGGAGAATCAGATATATAAACATGTAACTTTTTTATAATGATTTTTATTTTTTTCCACTGTAGCTGATTAACAGTGTTCTGTCAATTTTCTACTGCACAGCAAGGTGACCCAGTCACTCGTACATGTACACATTCTTTTTCTCACATTATCATGCTCCATCACAAGGGACCAGACATAGTTCCCAGTGCTTTACAGCAGGGTCCCATTACTTATTCATTCCAAAGGCAATAGTTTGCATCTATTAACTCCAAATTCCCAGTACCTCCCACTCCTTCCCCCTCCCTCTTTGCAACCACAAGTCTGTTCTCTACGACCATGATTTTCTTTTCTGTGGAAAGGTTTGTTTGTGCCAAATATTAGATTCCAGATATAAGTGAAATCATATGGTATTTGTCTTCCTCTTTCTGATGTATTTCACTTAGTATGAGTCTCTAGTTCCACCCATATTGCTGCAAATGGCATTATTTTGTTCTTTTTTATGACTGAGTAGTATTCCATTGTGTATATATATACCACATCTTCTTAATCCAGTCATCTGTTGATGGACATTTAGGTTGTTTCCATGTCTTGGCCATTGCGAATAGTGCTGCAATGAACATTCGGGTGCATGTGTCTTTTTCAAGGAAAGTTTTGTCCTGCTATGTGCCCAAGAGTGGGATTTCTTGGTCATATGGTAGTTCTATATATAGTTTTCTAAGGTACTTCCATACTGATAAACACATAATTTTAATATCAGGTAAGAAACACATTGATAGAGGTACATACAAAGAACAAATATTCAGAAAATGCAAAAGGGATAATAAAACTCTACGAAAGTGTCTGAAAAGTAAAGGATCAAGAGAGAAGAGGTGATGGGTTATAGGAACCTCAGTGAGGTCATGGACTGGACAGGGTGGTGGTGAATACTGAGGTCTCTGATAGGTTTCGGAGAACATAAAGGAATAGCTAAGAGTACCCAGGTGGGTCCCCACCCAGCCATAACCCAGACCCGCTCCACAGTAACAGAGCGATGAGTTAATGTTTGCCAGAGATAACCAACAAAGCTTCCCTTGCAAACTTAGCATAATAAGGAACTAGCATAAGTTCGGGAATGACCAGGATCAAGAGAGAGTCTGACTCATGATGCCTTCTTTATTTCTTTAGAAAGCAGCATAACTCTGGAGTCCTCACTGTGGCACAACGAGTTAAAGATCGATCGGGCATTGTCTCTGTGGTGGCGTGGGTTCAATCCATGGGCTGACACAGTGGGTTAAAGATTCACCATTGCCACAGCTGTGGCTCGGATTCAATCTCTGGCCTGGGAACTTCCATATGTCATGGGTGTGTCAAGGAAAAAAAAAAAAAAAAAACTACCGCCCATCACAGATAGAGTGTCTTGTGACTAAAAGAACTGAATTCAAATAAGCTGTAAAAAGAAAATTAATTTTTCATTAAATGTCATTTAGAGATTTTTCATGTAAGCAAATAGGGTTTAGCTTAGGAAGACAAGACATTAAAGAAGATTTAAGTAAAGTAAAATTCAAATAAAATCAATATGCTTTTGGATTTAAAAGCTAAATTTATAGAAGATATAAGTTGAATGAATCTCTAAGTACCTATTATATGCCAAAGGGATTTTCAACTAGACTTCTATTTGAGGGAATAAATGGATAAAAATAAGCATGTTTCATAAAAAAAAAGAATAATATGTTGTGTTTGCCCTACTAGATATTAATATGCATATTATACATATTATATTAATATATATAAAGCTACAATTATTAAAAGGTGGCACAAACACAAGAATTAACATACAAATGAATGGAGCCAGATTCATAGACCTAATACAGATCTGACATATTTAAGAACCTAATATATGATAAGTGGAGAATCTAAAGAAATGGGGAAAAGAGGAATTATTCAACAAATGGCACTGGAAAAATGGACTAGTTGGAAAAGAAAAATCAAATTACTCCTCAAAACTTCACACTATGCACCAAAATAAATTTTAGATAGAAAACTAAATCTTAAAAATGACATATAAAAAAAATCTTAAAAGAAAACATGGGTGAGTATATAACTAATAACTTAATAAGAAAGCACTCTCTAGACATGAAAGCATTGAAAGAAATAAGAAAAGAAAATATTTATGGTTTGTCTATAGAAAATTTTAAACTATACATCAGGGTATAAACAAAACTTAGAATATAAATGACAAGCTGGGAAGCATATTTACAACAAATCTGACAAAGGATTAACTCTACTCCCCTATCTGAAAAACAAGCAAAGAATATAAATATACATTTCAAAAAAAAGGAGAAATGGCAATAAACAAGAAAAAGTAGTCAACCTAATTAGTAATCAAGTATATGCAAACTGAATGATGAGATGTTTTAAAAACTGTTAAATTTGCAAAGATTTTTAAAAGGCAATAATCCTCAATGCTGGCAAGAGTTCAGTGCTAGCCCTCTCTGCCCAGATCCCTCCTGGTGCAAGTAAAATTGCTGCAACCTTTCCAGAAGGCAATTTGGTAATACGAGTCATGAATAATACTATACATAATCAATGACCTAATTATTCAATTCCCCTTCTGGATGCCTATCTAAGGAACTAAGGGAAAGTGAGGGCTAATATTCAAGGACAGGGATTTTATGCAGCACTTTTTTGTGTGTTTTTTTTTTTTTTTTTTTTTTGGCTTTTTAGGGCCACATCCACGGCATATAGAAGTTCCCACACTAGGGCTGAATCAGAGCTACAGCTGACGGTCTACACTACAGCCACAGCAATGCCACATCTGAGCCACATCTATGACCTACACCACAGCTCACAGCAACGCCAGATCCTTAACCCACTGAGCAAGGCCAGGGATCGAACCCACAACCTCATGGTTATTAGTTGGACTGGTTTCTGCTGTGCCACAATGGGAATTCCCAAGTAGCACTTTTTATTGTAGTCCCAAACTGCAAACAGACTAAATGTCCAATAGAAGGGGACTAGTTAGATAAATCTGAGATAGCCATAATGCCAATCAGCCATTAAAATTATTTTTGAGTAATTTATAATTTTATGGAAGAATACTCACAATATGTAAAGTAAAAAATAGGATACTAATGATACCTGTACTATATATGTTAGATTGAATCACATGAAATTGCTGAAGCCCAACTTTTTTTTGTTTTGGTTTTTTGGGTTTTTTTTAACCCTCAGAAATATCAATTTAGTGTGATCCCAAATATAGATATATTTCTGGGTTGTGGGGATTATGAAGCTATTTCATTTTCTTCTTTATTCTGTTTCTGCAATGAATATGTATTAAAATGTTAAAGTTGTATAATTATATACAGATCATATAAAGAAATATCCCAAACCTAACTCTAATAAACCACCTCTGCTTCCTCTTATCTGAAATTTACCATCCTCTGCGTCTTTGATCTCTTAATCTCCAGGCTCTGCATCTATGTTTCTTCTGCAATTTATTCACATGTTCTGTAATTTTCTCTTTGGGGTTAATCTCCAGAAAAAGAAGTGGGGCCCCAGAAGGGGTCTGACTTATGCTGTCAGTTCCCCTTCCTCTAGGAAGCCTTCCCAGATGAGGCATGAGAGTCATGAGATTTCTAATACCCAGAAGTGGCCCTATGCCTCTCAGTCAGTAGAAGTATCATGGAAGAGGAAAGCAGGTAGCCCTCTCATTGGGAATCCTCCCCACTTGAGTCCTTGCCACTCCCCTGGAGTTGGGACTGACATTCCTGCCTCTGCCCCTGCCCCATTGGTAGGCTAACAGATAAAAGGTTAAGGTCCACAGGCTCAAGCGAAGGCAGCCAGCAGCTTCCCTTCATCAGCTGGTGGGAGCCAATCCATCATCCCCAGGCTGACATCTCGTTGTGCTCTATATTCCTGACACATATTTGTTGGACTCTTTATCCACTCTATCATGAGGATCTTTCAATGACATGTCCTCTCCCAGCACTTCCTAACTGTGCCACTCAAGTAGATCCTAGGTCCCACAGGGTAGCAGAAAGAACACTAGACTTGGTGTCAGATGATCTGGGTTCAACTCATATCAACTTAGCAACTTTTTTTTTAATTTTTTTTTTTTTTTGTCTTTTTGCCTTTTCTAGGGCTGCTCCCGTGGCATATGAAAGTTCCCAGGCTAGGGGTCCAATTGGAGCTGTAGCCGCCGGCCTATGCCAGAGCCACAGCAACACGAGATCCGAGCCGTGTCTGCAACCTACACCACAGCTCACGGCAATGTCAGATCCTTAACCCACTGAGCAAGGCCAGGGATCAAACCTGCAACTTCATGGTTCCTAGTCAGATTCGTTAACCACTGCGCCATGACAGGAACTCCCTCAACTTAGCAACTTTGAGGAGATCCCTCACCCTCTCGGTCTTCAATTGCCTCAAGTGGATGTTTCAATACACCCCTAAGAAAGGATTAAATAAATTCAAAGTAAAGCAGTTGCCAAACAGCAAAAGTCTATACAGAGGTAAGGTATTAACTATCTCACCTGTATTGTAGCCTTTTTGTGGAAGCAGATACATATTGCATGCCTTTCTGGTCTCAAAGCATGCTTGTGCTTTTAGGCTCTAGCTAAAGCCCTCCCACTGCTGCCGCCATCACTGCCAACCTCAAGTGAAAAGCAGTACCTGCTTTTTAGTGGCGACGATCAGAGAAAGCCTGGCTCATCCCATCTACCTGCACTACTCTGCTGTCTCAAATCTCAGGAAAACAACTATGCAGACTGTAACCCCAAAGTCTAGGCAGGCATTAGTCTGCAGGGTAAGGAAGCTGCAGAATTATGTGGCTATGTTCCCATTTCCACTCAAACAGGACAGGAAACATTGTTCCCAATGTGGAGTGAGGGCTGTGTCGAAATAACCAAAGATACATCCCTGAATTCCTGCATGTGTAATTGTCTTGGCACACCCACTAGGACAAGCAGGTGAGTGAAACCTGGAAAACACTTTTGGTCTTCATGAAATGCCAGCCTCAGTGGATTCCTGCCACCTCTTCTAGCCTTTCTCTTCTGATAACTGAATGTCTCCTTACAACATCTAGAATGCACAGAGGTGGGTCACCATCCCAGAAATGGGACCAGGACCTCCACCCTCCACCCTCCACTCTCCATGAATTCACCAGCCTCCCAGAGTAAAGCATCACTTCCCCTCACCTCCCTCTCCCATGATCCACACCCAGAAAGAACTATTAAATATGCCTGGTGGCTTTGCTAATAGCCCCCTGCCAGTGGGTAACAGAGACAACAACCTTCCTTCCCTTCAGAGCACTGGGCCATGACAAAAGATGCCCCTTCCTAGAGCGCCCATCCAGGGCCAGAACCAAGTAGAACCAAACGGAATGGCAGAGCTGGAAAGTCCTTACCAACAGCTGGTCCTTCGCTGGCAGGAAGGGAAACTGAAATTCAGTAAGGGAAAGGTACTCAAGGTCACACAACGAGTCTAGAAATCCAATCTTAGTCAAGCATCTTCTACTCTATACCATGGCCTGAAAAGTTGCCCCACTATAGATGCATTCACGTTAAAATGCAAGGAGAGGTAAATAAGACTTAGGACTTTTCTTTCCAACATAGTAGCCAGCAGCTATATGAAACTATTTAAATTTCAATTAATTAAACAAAATTAAAAATTCAGGTCCTCAGTCACATTTGAAGTAGCTAATGGCTATCATATTGGTGAACACTGATAAAGAACATTTCCATCATTACAGAAAAGTCCTATCGACAGTGCCAATTATTTAGATGGAGAGAGAGCCTACAAATGGTTACATTCTCTAAGGACAAGGTCTGTGTCAGGTGCTCCCTTGGAATGTACTGGGAATGTTCTTCATAACCCACAACCAACGACTGAATGAGTGAAAGAACGATACAACCAATGAGAGGCTCAGCCAGCAAGGACCCAGAGGCCATAAAACACAGATGGTCACCCAGGGGAGCCGAAGAGCTGGCCTTTCTTGGTCTAAGCATAGGTGCCTAGGGAAGAAACATGTAGCTTCTGTTGTCTCATCTCTTTTTTCAAAAAGAATGACTATTAATGTTTGAAACTTGATCAAATTTTCCATGGGAACCAACACTTTCAGTTACTAATTGCCAAGCCTCACACAGATGAATTTGAGCTTCGGTCACTTTGGGAGGCATTTGTGCAGAAGGGCAAGAAGCATAAAGGAGAAGGAAAACCCTTCAGGTTCCCTAATGGGAAAAAAATCTTCACAAACCTCTTGTTTTCGAGAGGCAATTTGAAACCCTGCATGTGTGCTTGCTTTGTGGTGTCCAATCACCCTCCCTCATGCCCATGAAAGGCTGACTAGTCACAGTGGAAATCAGGCTGCCCTGCTACAGAGAGAAGCCAGCCTGCCCGAAGGCTTTGAAAGCCCACAGTCCAGCACACGGCAAGGTGAGAAGTCCCTCAAAAGACTGGGTAAACATTCTGTCAAGGAAAAAGCCCCTTTGCAAACAGGGTTGTCTCATTCTGTTCTATTCAAAATGTATGTAAAAGCATGATTAAGAACATTTTGCCAATAAAAAAGTGAGTTTTAGAAATTTCTGGATGTATGGCCTCAAACAAAGACATTCTTATTGATATAAAGTTTCATTCATTAAAATGAGACCAAAAGGGGAGTTCCTACTGTGGTGCAATGGGATCTCTGCAACACTAGGGTGCAGGTTCGATCCCCAGCCCAGCCCAAAGGGTTAAAGGATCCAGCATTGCTGCAGCTGCAACTTAGATTGCAACTACAGCTTGGATCTGGTCCCTGTCCCAGGGAATTCCATATGCTGTAGGGTGGACAAAAGTGGAAAAAAAAAAGGAAAAAAATGAGACCAAAGGAGAGAGAGATGAGCTGCTTACAGAGGCTAGAAAAAGACCAAGTCTTCTGGATACTTTTTTTCTTTCTTTTTTTAATAATGGAAGTACAGTTGATTTACCTCTGCATATTTTCATTGAAGTTCCAACTGTATATGAGAGGAGGAAAAGAACTACTCTGAGTTCTACTGACTCAGTTAAAGTGATTGATACAATTAATCTTTAGAGCTAATATGCTATTCAATGAACATTCGATTTCTTTTCCTTTTGCTGAGTATATTTTTTATTAATTCACACTGCAGTGTATAATAATTTACTTTGCTATGTCAATTTTAAGACATTTTTCTTATAATAATAGAGTTCTCTTTCACTTTGGAGGGCTCCCCTATTTTCCAGGCAGAGGATCAGTGTCAAAGCCCCCAGAATGTTACTTAGTATCACTGCGCCTCACTTTTCCAATGTGCAACATGTAATACCAACCTCATATAAAGTTGTTGTGACAATTAACTGAAATTATGTGTGTATTTTGTGACTGGTAGGTAACAGGAGTCCAGTAAGTTGCTAGGTGATGGAGTGAACGGATGAATTAATGAAGCGTCTGGACTGTGTGATTGATTTGTCACTGGGCTCAGCTGTACAACCTGGAAGCAGCCAAACTGCAGAAACCATTCACAATTTAAGACACAGTCATTCACAAGCTGTCAGCTCCTGAAATTGTAGGTACAATAACTGGCAGGAAATAAGCTGCCTATAGAAAGCATGCCTTGCAAATTCAGGCTACTGCAAAGGTGAGGACATTACAGTTCCTTACGGAAAAAAATTTTTCCTTAAGGGAAAAATCTTCCCTTCAACTCTAAAATTTTATGATTCTGTGTTTGTACAAATGAGAAGAATATGGGAGCTCCCGTTGTGGCTCAACTGAAACGAATCTGACTAGGATCAAGAGGATGCAGGTTCTATCCCTGGCCTCACTCAATGGGTTGGGGATCTGGTGTTGCTGTGGCTGTGGTGTAGGCCAGCAGCTATAGCTCCAAATTGACCCCTAGTCTGGGAACTTTCATATGCCATGGGTGTAGCCCTAAAAAAAAAAAAAGACCAAAAAAAGAGAGAGAGAGAAGAAGAAGAGTCAACAATCTAATCATTTAAGCTTTGGGGATTCTAGGATTAAAATCTTTCCATCAGAATCTATATGTACATTTAGAAGGGTTTCCCATACAACCTGGATCCAGGTATGGAAAGAGCAACTGAGTCCTAACTGTGGCATGGCCTTATGCTAATACCGTACATGACATAAGAAGGAGCACTGGACTAGGAGTATGAAGACTCAAGTTCACCTTGTGCCTTTTTCAAAGTCACTTCCCTTTTCTGGCCTTCATTTTCAACACCAGTACAATGACCAAACCAGACAAGAAAATGACCAAGGCTGACCCCTCCCAAGCTGTCCCACTGCCTGACTCTGTTTTGCTACAGAAGAGATAGTGGCTGGCAAGACATTAGAGAAGGGGGCATCCTAGAGAGGAAAGGAGAACCTCAAGGATGAGAATCATGCTGGGAAAATACCATATTTAATTAATTATAAAATGCACCATTTATGTGCCATTAAGAAAGACAAAATGGTTGCCATTAAACTACTACACACCATAAACTATGAGATGCATTCTGATTTCAGACATGGCAAAATGGGAGGGGAAGGGAATCTTAGAATGAAAGAAATATGGGAACTAGCATTTGCTGGATATTTGCTATATTCTAGACACTGGGCTAAGTGTTACAGTATTTCATTTAACCCTAAAACAACTCTGTGCAATAAAAATGTGTGAAAGATCAGCATTCTACAGAGGAGAAAATTTAGGAACAGTGAGTTTATATCATTTACTTAAGGTCATCTAACCTTTTGGTAAGAAGAGGAGAGATTTGAACCTATAACTATTTCACTCCAAGCTCCATCTTCTTAACCTTTTATTCTTTGAAGAAAATCCAGAGCATATGATACAAAGTGAAAAAGAGGTGTCTGATGGAGATAGGTTGAAATGTTAAAACTATCAGAATACATTAAAGGACCTTATCAGGGCGAAACACTTAGAACTAGAAGAGAAATTAAAGATAATGTTACACAAGCACATACTTTAGAGACAAAGAATCTAAAGCCCAGAGGGGATATGTCATGTGCAAGGTTACACGGCCCGTTAGTGCAAAAGCTAGGATTCTCAAATTTTGCTAGGTGAGATCAAGCTCTCAAGTCTATAATTTCCTGAACCTGCCAATTCTCATCTTTATACCTTGATTTCTTAGTGATTTCCCTGTGATCCCACAGGCACATTCCTTCAGTGCTCTGGGATGCAATTCCTGAGATACAGAGCATTCTCAAAGCAGTGTGGGGAGTGTCCTGGGTTCTAATCCTCTTAGCTCTAGGAACCCAGAAATCTTTATTTCTCTGTGCTTTGTGGATGTATGTGTAAAATGAGGCTAATAACACCAAACTCACACAATCTACAAAGTCTCCATGGCACATGGTGCGCAGGCAATTGATGGCCATTATTTTGGCTATGACAGGTAAAGTAGCTTGGTGCTTTTACTATGCCCGCACCTTAACTTGGTCATCGGTTCTTACATCGATAATCCATTCTGCATTTTCTAGTCTGAAACACATCCTCTTGGCTGGAAACAATGGAAGCAGGATGGCAGGCCCAACCCTTGCCTTCCCCACCTCCTTTTATGACAAACTTCCTTTTCCAAGCAGAAAACCAAAACCCTCCTTTATCCTTGCTGTTCCCAAGCTTGCCTCCTGCTGGCTTTAATCCAGTTACCTGCCTTCCCTTTAAATTTGTGTATAAGGCTTTAAACATCAAGCTCCTTGAAGAAATCCCTTTCCTTTCACAATTCATGCTGCTCATCTTAAAGTGAAGGCCAACCCCTTTCCAAGGCGTGGGCAGCCCTCAAGATTTCAGAGCTACTTGAAGCTCAAGGTCAAAGCAATTTATGTTCAACCTTCTAACTACTGGGAGTTGAGTGCCAGTACAGGAAAAGCCCCTTCCTACCTTCTCAGGGATCTTTGTGCTTCTAGTTACATACATGCGAGAAGACAATGTGTGATAAATTACGTTGCAGGCTGCCAGGAGCTAGGGCAGACCCTCAAGCTGAGAGGTGGAGAGTGTCAAAGAAGCTGAGTAGTCAGAATGTGGGCTGACTTATCAGTCCTACTTTCCATTTTAAAGGCACCTAACCCAGCCCCATACTTAGCCACTCTGTGGAAAACCCAGTTGGTGAAACCAGTGGGCATAACCAAGGCACCTCTGCCCCCCCCTGGGGACAGCCTACCTCACAAAACAAGGCTTTGTAAATCAAGTATCACAAGAGCCCGAATTTCAGCTCCTGCCTTCGGAAGCCCTGCCTGGCTGCTATTTTGTTCTTGCTGCCTTCGTGGGACTTGGCAGTACATATTTGCTGCCACGGATTAAAGGTCACTACCCAGGGTAAGGCTCCCTAAGTGCTTTTCATAACTGATATTGTTTCAGTCTCACAACTATCCTATGGGAAATACATTATCGCCACATTTTATGGATGGAAACTAAAGATCAGAAAAATCAAATCCTTTACCCAAAGTTACAGGGCTAGGAAAGGATGAAATCAGGATTTGAACTGAGGTCCCTCCCATTCCAAAGCCATTGTATGCACAAACCCCCATGCCATATGGCTCTATCTACCTCATTCCCAAGTACTTTGAGTCAAGGCACATCCACAGCATCAATCCTTTTAGAGTTGGAATCTAGCCATGTTTGATGCAGCCCCTGGCACACAGTTTGATATGTCTGGGATTAGCTTCCAGTGCCTAGGTTTCTATGGAGTCAGAGGACAGTCATTCTGGGGAGCTTCTGCCTCAGTTTCCTGCTGAGCACTGCTGTTAGTACCCTGCAGCTTGCATCGAGCTCTGAAACCCAATGTGACCGGGTAGGGCCTTGCTTATCCCTTGCCAATGCCTGTCTCCTGGTGCAGGCTGGAGGGAAGTTTCTTAGTCCCTGTGCCCCCAAGTCACTGCCTGGGAGCCTGCTAGGAATGGATTGATGACTCTACAGTGAAGGGCAGACTCCCCTGACCCCGAGGGTCTCTTACCACTTGTAGATGCTGCCAGCTTTGCCCAAATCTCCTTCTCCCACCTTGGATGGTGGGTAGTGATGCTGACCTGAAGGAAACTTTCTTTTGTGATGCTCCACTGGATCCCATGTACTTCCTGCTGACTGACTGCCTCTTCCAGGCTAGCCCTGCAGTCCCTGAGCTCTCAGCCAGAGATTCTGCCAACCCTTTCAGAAGTGCCAATGCCAATCTTGATTTGAAGTGGGGAATCAGTTTTCTTCGTGTAAGCAAGCAACTAAAACAACCCATAAAAACTGTCTGAAGCATCTCAGTCAACAATTGGCTAAATTAAAATGAGAAGTCCCATGAATCTTCCCACCCCATTGACTGTTAATGACTGGTAATTATAAACACAACAGCAAATATTATCAATTTCAAGTGTTAACTTGAAACCAGCTGGTACAGTCAGCAACACACCAGTCCTGGAAAGTTCAGGAACTCACGTAATACTACTATAAATCTAGCTTAAACGAAATCTCTGTCTGACTATGGGAATGGGGTTGTACTTCTCGACGTGCTACACTGCCCAGAAAACCCTAGGGGCTAAGCACACAAGTCTCCTGCGGTGAGCTGCATTGTCATATATTCATGTTGGCAAATGCTTCCACCAAGCCACTGGCTGGATGCTGACCATGCCCACTCCATCTTCTTCCAAGGGACATAACTCTTATACTTCCCAGACTCCCTTGCAGTTCAGAGCAACATGTGGATGAACTCTAGCCAATGAAATATGGGCAGAGTGTTATATGCCACTTGCAGGACTGGCCCATGAAATCATCCCACACATGTGTCCTCCACTCCCTCCCCTATTCTGAAGGCTGGAGGTGGAGGCTCCACTGGAGGGCTCCAAGGTATGGCAGAGAATTGAACAGAAGTGGATGTCAGCAAGAAATAAGCTTCTATTTGGTTACCCCTGATATTTGCAAGTTAATATAGTAGTCAACCTACGCTGACCAATTAGCAGAGAACACTGATGTGGTAGATATAATTTTGGGTGAAGTATCATGACAGTAAACTGTGCAGACTGAAGACATTGCTTTCTATCTCCATTCCAAAATCTTCTGTCTACTGTTAATGCGTGAAGGGTGAATAGGTCTCTTTCAAAAACAGTAAGGATATGTCAGGGATGTGGGTACAAAAACTGTGGGAGACCTCCAAAGAGAAGGAGAATGATAAACACAAAGAGGGAAAATCTGGGAGTACTTAGAACTATAAAGGACTTAGTAGTTAGCCAGGTTCTCCATTCTCCTTTCTGAAAAAGTTCATCCATTCCCATGCCTCTGATAACCTCATGTGACAGTACCAGGTAAATTTCAGAGATCAGTATTAATACAGAGTACTATCATCATTCTGATTCCCAAATCTAAATCCTTGGCCTTGTCTGTCACCCAGCATAGTTCCAGCTGCATTGCCAACCACCAGCAGGTGTTTCAGAGTTCAAATCTTTCTCTGTTCTCAAGTTTGTGTCTCCATCCTGTTGGAGAGGGGAATAATCATTTGCTCCACACCTAACATACACCAGACCCATACATAACAATTACAATACGCAATATTACATATGTATATTATAATTACAATTACAGTAATTACCTATTAAATCCTTTCATAGTCTTTCCTGAGATAGATGTCATTATCTCATTTCACAGATGTGGAAACTGAGACTCACAGACATCAGACGATTTGACCAAGGTCACACAACTGGTAACTAGGACTGTAAGAAATGATTTCCATTTATGTAAAACTTATAAGTGATGAGAATGCTTCTGTTGTTTAAGCTGAATACACTTGATGGGGTGCCAGAGCCTGCTGTTCTGGCTCCCAAGAGCCAATGGTAGTTGTCAGGATTTTTGCCAGCTGATTGTTAAACAGGTTGGTAGCTTGAAACTGGCCACAGATAGGAATATTTACCCAACAGAAATCAGCGAATGCTGCAAACACTACAATCAGGCTTCTATTCCTCCCTGAAAACATTCACAGTCACCAACTCCACCTTTCCACTTGGACTAATATGGTAACACTGATGTTCTGGTGTGATTTCAGCAAGAAGAAGAAGTAGAAGAAAAAAGCAGCTGATGGCAGACTTTGCAAACAAAAACTTAATAGAAGTAAAGGAAATGTTACAAAGGCACAAAGGAATGAGGAAGAAGTATGGGTTCCTAAACACCAAGGGTCTGATAATTCTATATAGAGCTCTCCTAATAAACTGGTTAAGAAACAATTAGGAAGGACGACAGGAGTTTTAGGAGGGGAGGCAGTTGGGTTCTGGGGCAATGTAGAGAACTGCTATGAGAAGGAAAATCTCAGAGATTTAGTTTTGAACTAAGGGATTAGGGAGGCATCACAAGTGCCTTGAGGTAATTTCTGCAACAAGGATTATCAAAATTTTCTTTTTTAATGTCAAAACCTACAGTTAGCACATTAACGCACAGATAATCCAAAGTAGGAGATAAAATCACATGATGCTTTCCAAAGCCCAAGAAAAATAACTGGAATATTTTCTTTGATCAACTGCACATGGTTTACCTTCTGTAATCAAAGTGCATCTTAATTAGATGAGCATATGCTGCTGATCAGATATTTGGGAAATGAGGGTAGAAGCTTATGGAGTGGTTAGGGACAGTCAGCCTGCACTCACTTTTCTCTTTTTAGGTAGACAGTCCCTATGTGAAAAATAAGAAACGGACACTTATTTGTGGCCTAGAGCAGTTGTTCCCAAACCTGGCTTATCATCAGATTTGGTTGAAAAAAAAATTTTAAATACAGACTCTGGTGTCTATATTTAGATTTAGATTCAGTGAGTGTAAGAAACTGTGTGTTTGTCAGAATTGAACTGAAAGACTCCTAAAAGTGTAACATCAAAAAAAGGATTATTATTAAAGGATGAAATGACCCTAAGAAGAAACTTAAGTAAGGTGGAACAACCTCCTCTAGTACAGCCAGGGAGGGGAAAACAGGACAGAAGTTCTGAAGCGGATTCCAGTTTTGAAGAGGTTACCCCCAGATCTAGCAGGACTCTGAAAGAAAAGGAGAAAGACTAATAGCCACATATTTGCTAAGTTTGAAGGGTGACTGTCTCACTGAGCATCAGAATTTTCATCTATAAAATGGGGAGACTCACACTGAAAGTGCTGGAGATGGAGAATGGAAAGCACTATCACTGTTCCTCGCACAGAAGAGGTCACTGTTAGCTATTGCTCTATCGTTATTTTCTCTTTCTCACCCTGCTTTGGGAACATTACCCCATGCCAAAGCATATAAAGCTACAGAAGCCACTACCTGGGTGCCTCCAACCTCCTTGTCTGGAAGCAGCCTGCATCTGGCTCATGGTATCCTCTGAGGAAGCCAGGGGAGGCTCATCACTGCACCCAGTCAAAAATCAACAGAGCAGCTTTCACTTGGCTCTGCCCTCAACTAGCTACACGACCTTGAATAAGCCTTCTGCATTCCCTTGTCTTTATTTCTAGTCCTGACAAATGGGCACAAACAAAAAGAACCTGTCCTGGCCAGAAAGCTCTAATGAACAGCCCAGGAGAACAGGTCAGTCTCAAGCTTCAGACAGCTCAGGGATAACAAGCCAGCTTGTCGCTATTCCTGGGAGCCTTCCGTCCTTGCCGGGTCAGGGAGATGGCTGGTACCCCCAAACTGCTGCATCCAGCTTCCGCTAATTGGAGACTTGATGACAGATGACACCAAGTTTCTGGGAAGCAAAATGATCTCTCCAGCCCCAGAGCTCTGCCGTGCTGATGAGGGAGGATGGGAAACTTCCCCTGTGTAATGCAACCAAGGTTCCTGGGGGCAGCATATCAAACATTAATGGACAAGCACCACCAGAACATGTCAGAGAGTAGAGGAAACAAGCAAAGCTAAGAGTAGGGGGTGCTGCTGGCCAGTGTGCCACTGGCACAACACACTGGGAAGGGGCTGGGGCCAGCCAGGAGCAGCAGGACACAGCATCAGGAGAGCTCAGAGACTACGGAACAGTCCCAGGGACTAAGGGAAATGTACTTTGTTCTTTACCAGAGAGGAAAAGAAGCATGTCTTGAAGAAAAGGTGGTGATGAAGCAAAATCAGGAGGGACAGACCCCAGTATCTATTGTCAGAGATCATCACAGGAGAGACAAACATAGGCCACAAGAAGAGGAAGCAGGCTTGGGAAGAGGGGAAGGGTAGATGAATCTGTGAAAAGGCAGCCAGAAAAAAAAAAATGCAGGAGGAAGGGGGATTCAAAGAAAATCAGGTTATCTGAACTTTCATTAAAGGAACAGAGTGGAGTGGCTGCCACTTCTCCACACAGAGAGAACTCTAGATCTTCATGCTGATTTCGTTCTAATTTAAATTTTCTAAATCACTTCCATGAAAATTAAGCAAAGCAAACACAGGGGAACTTAAACTTCCTACCTGAGCTAGCTCTTTCCCCACTGCAGTTGAACAGGGGTAGGAGATGGGAGGAGGGATGATATTGTACCCTAGCCTGTTGCTGGATGATCCTCATATCCAGATGCTCCTGGTCACAGCTCCAAGGCCCAAGTCTAACCAGAGATGAAGAGACAGCCCAGGTAAAAGCCACTTCTTTCCAAGATGGGAGCCATGTCTCTGGAGTAACTCCCTTGGCTGCATTTATGGATTTAATTCATACCAAACTAATTTGCATGTCTTTTAAACATTCTCAAAAAGTAAACATTCCCAAGTCTATCATTTGTTTATGTCTGATGTCCTCCAGCAGACCTGGAGTCCCCAAGGGCAGCTCTACATGTCTCCCTTCCCACCAGGAGCTTTGGGGAAACAGAAATCATAGCCATCAACCCAGACAGACCCCAGCAGAGCTGTACATCAGGACTTTATAGGACTCTGTAAATACTTTTTGATGAGGATGGCATTTTAAATTTCTGTTATTCCCTAAGGATTCTTCTCCAGGAAGAGAAAAGTTCTGAAAACTAGAAATGTCTGTTAAAAAAAGAAAACATGCAAGGCTCCAGTCTGCCACAGTGAATGCCAAGACACTGGAGTGACCAGGAGCTCAGCCAGCCAGAGTAAAGGAAAGCCATTGTTCTTCCTGCTATGAAGGATAGCCTGCATCACAAGTGTCTCCACCACCCTCTGAGCCCCAGTTCACCTGTGACTTTCCAGACCTCACAATCCTGCATTGGTCAGGATTGTGTTTGGCTGAGAGTATCAGAAAGCCCGACTAGAGTGGCTTCAACAAGTAAGGTGCTTAAATGTCCCAAGCAACAAGAAGTCTGGAGCTGGCAATCTGGAGCTGCCTAAATGGCAACTATCTTCTTGACCCACTATCTTTGCACATGGCTTTTTTTCTCTTGGTCACGAGATGGCTGCAATACCTCCTGGTATCATGTCCATATTTCAGGATGGAAAAAGGGTGAAAAGCAAACAGCTTTCTCTGTGGATGTTTTTATCTTAAGAAGAGAAGACCTTCACATTGACTTTTGCCTACATATCATTCTATTGATATGTAGGTCTTCTCTACCGGTGAGGGAAGCTAGAAATTTAAGGATGTCACTCTCCAACCTTGACAATAAAGGAAGAAGGGAGAAGTTCTTCAAAATGGGTGTTAGGACACCACCCTGCAGTGTCTGTGCCACACATACCGATTCACAAACCAAAAGGACACTCACACCCTCCCAAGAGGGATGATGCAGGCTACCTCCTGACTGTCTGCTATTTCAAATGCGAAGGGCTTTGAAAAAATTTACCTCAGGCTCCCAAATGTTTCCCCTCCCACTGAGCACACTGGATCACTTTTATATGCATTCCCTCACACACCCTTCATTTCAATTCTCTAAAGCCTGGGTAACCTATCCCACTTTTATAGATACAGGAAGAGAGGCTCAGAGAGTTTCAGTTACTTGCCAAAAGCCCCACAGCTTATAAGTGGCAGAATCAGATTCTGAACCCAGATTTCTAGTCTCAAATCAGTGCTTTTTTCATTAGACTACTGGTCATTCTTACACTGCATCTCTGACTGCTACGGTTGCAATTCCCCACCCTTCCTGCTTAGGATGATCCTTTCGCCTTTTAAAATTGAGATTAATGTAAAAGGAGATGGAATCTGTCAAAGGAGATGGAATCTGTCAAACAGCATAAAAGGTTGGAAAAGATCGGGAACCTCTCACTCTTGCCAACAGGACATGCATCTCACTCTCCCAAAGGTCACCCTAAAGAGGCCCTAAAATTCCAAATCCAAGAATAGAAGATGCCTTCTAGAGGCCATCCTCTCCATAGCCCTCACTCCAGCCCCTCAAATAGCAGAGACAGACCTTGGAGTTCCATGGCACGCCTGAGATTACCCCCTGCTGCAAGCTGCAGCACGGGCTCGGCATTGCTCAGGCCAGCCACGTACTCCTCCAGCAGAGCACTGTTATCCCCGCATGGTAATTGCCTGGCCACTGTTCTGACATCCACACAGACCCTTCACTCCTTAAGAAAAAAAGGACTGTGTCTAATTCAATATTGTGTCCTTAGCATCTAGCATCATGCCTGGCACATGGTAAGGTCGTAATAAAAAATATTCAAATAAATAATGCAAAAGATCAATTCTTCTTCTTACAGTGCCTGTACATTGATTTCTTCTTGCCCTCTCCAGAGTAGGAACAGAAAAGAGCCGGTCACTCTGGTGGGTGCCCAACTGGGACTCCACAGATCCCAGGGAGGGTTGAATTTGAGTCCTTCAGCACATATCTCTTAGAATGCCAAGATCCAAGGAGGCTGAGATCTACAGCATTGGGGATGATGTCTCTGCATTTCTTGGATGGGTGGGCGCTGTGAGAAGGAGAGGAAATGGGCTCTGAAATTCTAACTGGCAGAACCCTTGATGCAAGAAAAGCAGAGGAGAGGGAAAAGGGAAGAAGAACAGCCTGGCAGCAGCAAGAGTGAATGCACCATGTTCAGAAAATTAGTGCTGCAGCCACACAGGCAGCCTGGACTTGGCTTCAAAGTTCTGCTGCCTCTAGCCTCTCAGGCCTTTTCTTAGCTTCCTTAAGTCTGTCCTACTTCCCCGCCTTGACCCCTAGCATTTTGCCCCTGACTCTCCTAGCCCTGATCCCTCATGCTTCCATGGACTTCCTGAGTCTAGCTGAGGCCCTGAGAGGCATTCCCAGGCCCTGTCCACTGTAGCCCACAGCCACCGTTGATGGAGGAAGAGGATGCAGAAGTCAAAGGTGTCTCTAAAGCAGTGGTCCACAGCCTCTCTGAAGTCAATGACCCCTTTGAGAATCTGATGAAAGCCAGAGACTTGTCCCAGTCACATTTGTGTGTGTATATATATATATATATATCCACAAAATTTCCATGCAATTATAGGAGGTGAATAGAAAAACCCACTCACAGACCCAGAATAAGAACTCCTGGTCCAAGCTTCCACACATCTTTTGTTTTAGGGCTGTTGCACTCCCTTGGAGAAGCCTCCAGTGGCCCAGCCAGGCCACTCTCAGCCTGTCCTTCTCACAGGGAGGCTTTTGGAACAGTGAGAACACAAATTGTCCCTTATATCCCTCCTACCTCAGAAGCCTTTAATGAAGAAAACACTGAGCACTTACTGCATGGCAAGCTGTGGGAAGCCAAAGGGCTTGACATACATTTTCTGGAAATCTAATTTTCACAATGAACTTGTGAAACAAGTGTTATCCCCCTTCAGATGAGGAGATCAGGCTTAAAGAAGTTATGGAATTGACTGTGGTTGCACAACTGCATAGTGGGTTATAGACTGTGGAATCAAACCAGGATTGTCCGGGATCCATGCCTGCTCTTGTTTGATAGTTCCCACAGCTAAGCTACCCTTAGCAGTAAGCAAAGGAAAGCTCCCCTGACCATCCAAAATCTAGCCCCATGTTGCACAAAGCCTTTAATTCCACAATTAGAAATCTAGCTAAAGAAGTTCCTGATGTGGTTCAGTGGTAACAAACACTACTGGGATCCATGAGGATGCAGGTTTGATCCCTGGCCTTGCTCTGTGGGTCAGGGATCCAGCGTTGCTGTGGCTGTGGTATAGGCCAACAGCTACAGCTCTGAATCGACCCCTAGCCTGTGAACTTCCATAGGCTGTGGGCGTGGCCCTAAAAAGACAAAAAACAAGAAAAAGAAAAAAAAAGAAATCTAGCTAAAAGGAAAAGTAAAGTAATACCTGTGGTTATGCGTCCATTTATCTGGTTCTATATAAAGGTGGTGTGGTTTGGACGGTTCACGGAGCTGTCACCTGAGTCAGTGAGTACAAAGCAGCAGAGAAGTGTAGGGTGCACTCCAGTAGGAAATGGTGGAAAGCAGCTGAAAGGGACAAGGTGAGGGTTGGGGGGGACATGCAGAGGAGCATCTTGGAAGATCTAACTAGAAAATTAGCTGGCAGATGGAACGAACATTCCCAGATAAATGTAGAGCAAGACAAAAAGCTAAGCCATTTCCTGATAAATTCCTTCCCATGAATAATACTGCAGGGGCTCTGGTCAGAGCAGATAAGCCCTACTCTGTCAGGTACTGCTGGAGGGTGAGGGGGCTGGAAACAGCATTTAAAATGCACTGTCTTTATGTGCTGGCCATGTGAGATGCTGAGGATAAGACCAGCAGAGAACATCTAGGAAAGATGTTACCCAGAGCTGGAAGAGTGCCACAAGTGGAAGGGACCAGGGTGGGGACTAAATTGAGGTGCTGGTGGCAGATAAGAGCCAGGAGATAAGATCGAGTGAAAGCAGGTTAGGAGCAAATGAGAGGACAGGAGAAGACCACACTCTGGATGTCTGTCTGGAACCAGTACCCAAGGCTTGGTTTTAGAGTTCAGAGGCAAGGGCTTGGTCAGCAGGAGGGCTGGTCTTGATTAAAGCACCTGAAGAAGATGGGCCCCTCCTCCAAGTATCATAGATGTTTGGAAACCAAACAAAAAATTATAACACAGAATGCAAATAAAAAGCTTAACATGTTATAAGTCTACAGGATACCATGTTCTTCAAAGATACCAGAGGCGAATCTAGTCAGCAATGTCATTATGGATGTATGCAAAGATTAAAACAAGGGTTTATATTTTTTTTAAGATAAAATATTCCCAAATGTTCAACAGTAAGAGAGCAGTTAAATAAATCAGAGAGTCAGTATAACTGTTAGGTGTGTAGGATCTGAAATCAGGTGCTTAGAGTAAATCCTGGCTTTGCTACTCAAGAACCATGTGATCTTTTGAAAATTACTTAAATTCCTTAAGCCTCCATTCCTTCACCTATAAACGGGCATAATTATAGTAGTTGCCTCCCTGGTGTTATTATTCAGCACAGTGCTTAATATATTCCTAGATAACTGTAGAGCAAGAAATCATTCCATAAATGTTAGCTAGCAGTTTTGTTATCATTATTAAGATGCACTCATAAGACAGAATACTATTGAGCCATTCAAAATAATTTATAGAAATATGATACTGAATGTGTTTACAGGGAGGGATGTGTGTGTATGTATGACTGGGTTACTTTGCTATACGGTAGGAACTGGCAGAACACAGTAAATCAACTATAATGAAAAAAGTAAAAATCATAAAAGAAATAAACTGAAAAAAAAACATACATACTACCATGTATAAAATAATCATCAAGGGCCTACTGTATAGCAGAGGGAACACTATTCAATATTCTGTAATAACTTATATGGGAAAAGAATGTGAAACAGAATGGATATATGTACACATATAACTGAATCAATCTGGTGTACACCTGAAACTAACACAACACTGTAAATCAAATATACTCCAATATAAAATAAAAATTAAATTAAAAATAATGTATTGGGGAAATTAAAAAATAAATTAAAAAAATAAAAAATAATAAAAAAAGAAATATGTTTACAAAAAATGTGGGGTTTTAAGAAGCAGATTAGAAAGCATGCGTCCTTTATTTTATTTTCCCCATTTTAAAAAGTTTTATTGAAGTATAGTTGATTTACAAGTTGTGATAATTTCTGCTATACAAGAAAGTGATTCAGTTACACATATACACACCCATTCTTTTTCAGATTCTTTTCCCATATAGATTATCACAGAATATTGATTGGGTTGAGTTCCCTGTGCTGTACAGCAGGTCCCCATTGGCCAGGCATTCAGTATACAGTGCGCATGTGCCAATCTATTCACACATTTATACAGTTATGTTTACATCCACATGTTTCATGTGTCTATGCATTTAGGTGATAAAGAAAATGATACAAAGATTCAAAAATGGATAGACAAGACGAACTGGAAAGCACTTGTGTCCTCAGAAATGAAGAAAAGAAAGGCCAACTTCAAAACAGCCAGAAAAAGCTCTGAGAGAGTGTGCTGCTAAGGAATGTCTTTGATGTGAACTTATAGAAAATTCCTGGCTGTCACGGCTGGCCGCGCCTGCCCGCATCCTGCCCTTCTTCTCTCTTGTCTTTAGTCCGTGAACTGGGATTTGGATCTCTCCATTCTCAGAAGTAGGCAAAGGCAGCCTCCATCATCAGCAGCATGACCAACCATAAGAAGGGCAAGACCTTATACAGAAGGGGCGCTTCACCTTTTCTCAGGGTGCTTCGCATACCCAGTTGGTCTTTATAATGATTTTTACCTGAGCATTGACCCTGAGCAGGACCCCACCTGCAGCTGTCTCAGTCTGAGATGCACAACTCCTGGGGCCAGGAATGAAAGGAGTAAATCAGGGATGCTCACTCAGGCCACACAAATCGAAAGGACCACATATATTGTACAGACATCACGGAGGGGCAGTTCTGGGGGAGCTTGGCTAAGACCAGTGGAGTTATGGAAAACATTCTACCTCTTTCCATTTATTCCCAGTACTCCCACTGGACAGCTGGGGAAAGAGTTCTGGGCCCCGAGAACAAAGCTGGCAATGAAAGAAAGGTTCCAATTCCCTTCCTCTGGGCTCTGGGGAGCTCTGCCTCCCCTCAAGCACTTTTGACAAAAACCAAAGCAATTATAGGCATGCACCAAGTGCAGGTGAGTTTGGTGCAGGTGTCTGAAATTAGATTTCTGGCAGGTAGGCAGGCTTTTCCAGGCTTCAGCAGCTGTCCTTTTGTGCAGAAGTGTGGACAAAGCACCCCATGCTCACTGCTAAACTCGGCTCCTCATTGTTATCCAAACAATGGAGTCAAGATGTAGATGAGAGTGGAGGCACAGAGAGGGGTTCTTGTGGAGCCAATTCCGTGTCCAGGAATAAGTATCCAAGGGCTGTGATTCATTGAGGTTCTGTATTTTGAGACCTTCCCCTTTCAAGGCAAGTTGGATAAGACAGGTGGGCTCTATAAGGCCCTTGGGGAGGAGAAGGAAAGACTTCCTTCTTCCTCCCACCTGGTCCACATAGGGAGCCTCAGGAGGAAGTTCTGGAAATGGCAACATACTCTACTAGGGCTCTTAGAAGCCAGAAGCCAGGAGCCCCTCGCCACCAGGGACAAAGCACTTGTCATGGACCATCAGTTGAATCCATACAACAGGACAACGGGCAGCCAATGAGCTAACCACAGGCAGCATCCCAAGGACCACACAGGAGGTCTTGATGAAGGTGAGAGTCTCTGGCAGGGGGAGGGCAGGGAGAACGAGGCCCTGTGAAGTCTGGTTAGCAAGCCCTCAGCAGCTTGGCTAAGCTCCAGGAGAGAAGGTAATTAACGTGGGGCTACAGTAAAAGTTCTTTCACACCTTCTGAGCATGTGGTTATGATTTCTCCTGAAGTATTAACCTTCTCACTAATCCTCCTCCCCACACCTTTTCTAGCAGTAATAACAAGTCAACTCTGCAAACAGAATCTAAAGGTACTTAGGGTCCACAGACATTCACACCAGGCTGCAATATTTGCAACAACCTCAACCACATGTTTCATGCTGTTCACTCCCACCCATACCCCTCTACCATTGCTACTTTCTCTTCCTGACATTCAGCTCTACCAGCTCAGCATCCTCAAACACATGTCCTTAGAAAACACATTTTCCCCAATATATGACCCTCTTCCCGTGACGCTATGGATAAGGGCCCACTCAGAAAGGGAAGAGGACCAGAAGCCACGCTGACCCACAGACTTGGTGGCACCTGGTGTACAAAGGGTGCTGGGGGAAGGCTCAGTGCCCCTTGGGTTCAGCTGCACCAGAAGCTGAGTTAGAATCTCCCAATTCAGCTCAGATACTAAGTTCTCCTGCTCTTACAGGGCAGGTGATTAATACTTTCAATAACACAGAGATGCAGTTTTAACTACGGGGCACCACCAAAAGCAAGCACTTATATGAAGATTATTCGCTTCCACGTTCACCTGGAGCAAAGTGTTAATCCTGGTGGGAAGAAGTCTGGTTGTAGTTCTTTCAAGTTCTGCATTTCGTTCCAAGAAGTAGGCAGTGCTATCACGACCACCAAGAAACTGGAGCCGAGAAAGGCTTCTAACTTGCCTATCATCACTGATACAGCTCGTAGACATGATGGAGCCAGGACCAGACCCAGGTCTGCTTGACTCCAAAGCCCCCAATCTGTACCCTCCTTGGCCTGCAGCATCTTCCCTCTCCCCCAGACCTACCTAACCCTGCCCATGTGACTCACTATTCCGCTGGCGTCACAGGAAGAGACTTTGGAGGACCAGTGCAGCTCATGTCAACCTCTTCTCCCTCTGCCCCTTTATTACCCTCACAGTTTGAAGCACTTCCTCAGAATCTGATTTTGTTTTAACTCTTATTTCTAATTGCCTCATATATGACCTCTTGGCTTCCTAACCAGTCCCTGCTGGATCATTTCTTCTGTCACTTCTCCCACAATGCCCTGGGTACTGCAAGCACTAGTGATCAATGAGCTTGAGAGATGCAGATGCAAATCCTAGTGGGCATCCTCTTTTTTTGGAGTACAGAATTTCAAAAATCAGAATTCTCCCAAATTCTACCTTTTTTTTTGGCTCCTTTCACAAGTTAAAGTGGTGTTTATAAAGAATTCTAAAGAAATGGGGAAATGTTTATGATAAAAATGTCAAGCTAAAAGAGAGAGGGTGCAAAAATAGATATACTGTGTGAGCTCAACGATGTGAAAAATATGTGAAAATACTGGAATGAACACGTTAAAAAAAAAAAAAAAGAAAAGAAAGACTGGAAGGAACTATACCAAAGGTTAAAGGGGGGTTATCACTGGCTGGCAGGACTATTAAAGATGGCTGTTTTTCCATTTAATTTTCTGTATTTCTTTTGAAAATGGCAGAAATTGCACTTGAAAGAAATACCAGGAGGAATGTTAAATTGGATTCCATTTGCTGAGGAGTTAGTGGGAGTGAGCTTGGGGGTCAAGAGTGGTACATGGTTAGTTAAATTAGGAAAAATATTAAAGTGATACTTCATTCAGGGCCCAAACAGGTAAACAAAAATCACTCTAAGAATTCAAACCAGTGGGAATTCAATGCAGGACATTGGTTACCCAAATGGTAGAAAAGCTAAGAAGCCCAATAGGATGGAGGGGAAACCCAGAGATTATCAGGAGCCAGGATGGCTCATGAAAACTGGAACCAGGAGAGAAGTATTGTATTTCCTTAGCCCATAAAATGCTATAATCAGAGAGGAAGGGGAGGGGTACTCCCGCCTCCCTTTTCTCTCCACCCTTCAGTCTCCCTCTTCCACTGAACAAATGCAGCTAGAAGCCAGATCTCATGGAGCCTGGGAAATGCAGTCTACAGGGGTTGGCGCCCTACAAAACACCACAGGGCAGGAGAAGCTGGGGAAGAGGGGAATCTGAAGGCAAACAGTCTCAGGACCAGCATGAAGGGGGTAAAAATTGGACCAAATATCAAACAGATTCTAGGTCAGGTCAAGAAAGAGTAAAAGTATGTATACTGACAATTTCCAGGAGAATGTTAGGTTCTATACACAATTAGTTCATGGCAAACCCAAGTTCTATTTTAACAGCCAACTCTCAATACCAGTGTCTCCTGATGACAAGTCTCCCGGGGTCATTTGTTAAACACACAGGTTCCCAGGCCCCTACCTGAGGATATGGATTTGATCCACCCAGACCTAGTGTGGTAGGTTAAAGATGGCAACAATTGCTAGTCCTCCCATTAAAAGGCAGAGTGTTAATCCCCCTTCCTTTGAATCTGAGATGGCCTTAGTGACTTGCTTGACCAATAGAATGCAGTGGAAGGGACATTTAGGACTTCTGAGGTCTTGAAGCATCTGCCCGGGGCCCTTGAAACGCTCACATTAGGAAAGCCAACCGCGATGTATGATTGGATTTGGAAGTTGTGGTATATATACACAATGGAATACTACTCAGCCATAAAAAAGAATGACATAATGCCATTTGCAGCAACATGGATGGAACTACAGAATCTCATATTGAGTAAAATGAGCCAGAAAGACAAAGACAAATACCAAATGATATCACTTATAACTGGAATCTAATATCCAGCACAAATGAACATCTCCTCAGAAAAGAAAATCATGGACTTGGAGAAGAGACTTGTGGTTGCCTGATGGGAGGGGGAGGGAGTGGGAGGGATCGGGAGCTTGGGCTTATCAGACACAACTTAGAATAGATTTACAAGGAGATCCTGCTGAATAGCATTGAGAACTATGTCTAGATACTCATGTTGCAACAGAAGAAAGGGTGGGGAAAAAACTGTAATTGTAATGTATACATGTAAGGATAATCTGACCCCCTTGCTGTACAGTGGGAAAATAAAAAAAAAAGAAAGAAAAAAAGAAATCTGACTACCCTGAGACCACCATGCTATGAGGAAGCCCAAGCTAGACAAGTGGAGAGATGCCATGAAAGACAGAAAATTGAAAACTGACTGGCCAGCCAGCCCAGCTGTTCCCCTCGGCATCAGACATGGTATGACAAGTCATCCTAGACATTCCAGCCCCAGCAGACACAATGCATGTGTGTTGTGAAAGTGAAAGAGGGCAGGGAAAGAATCTAGCTACAGGCAAGATGGAAGCCCCAAACAAAGAGCCCTAGAGCACCTGCTCCAGCCCTCTTTAACTATCAGAGCCCCAAGAATTATGGAGTAGAGATAAGCCACTCCACTGCGCTCTGCCTGAATTCTTGACCCACAAAACTGTGAACATAATAAAATGGGTTTTGCTTCATGCCATTATGTCTTAAGGTCAGCCATAGACAAAAGAAACTCTTGCCAGGGATTTCAGAGTCTTCATAAATGATCTGTCCACCCCCAGCCTCCTCAGGTAGGAATGTGATTTAAGTAACCTGCCCCAGATGAATGTCAGGGTTGGTGATGTGGGAAGGGGGACAGGAAGGGGTCTTGAAGAGAAATGACAGTGCTTAGACATATAAACACTGGGGAGAAAGTCAGGGGCCCTGGAAGGATGCAGAGGAGAACTGGGCAAAGCCAACCACCCCAAGCTCCCTGTTTCTTTCAACTTCTGGGTTTGCACACATTCTTTGCAGCTCCAAATGTCCTCTGCTCCTCTGGTCCCTTCTCTTCTCCATCCCATCCTTTTGTCGCCCTCAAACTCTGCTCAAAAGTTGCTTTCTGGGAGTTCCCGTCGTGGCGCAGTGGTTAACGAATCTGACTAGGAACCATGAGGTTGTGGGTTCGATCCCTGCCCTTGCTCAGTGGGTTAACGATCTGACGTTGCCGTGAGCTGAGGTGTAGGTCACAGACACGGCTCGGATCCTGCGTTGCTGTGGCTCTGGCATAGGCTGGTGGCTACAGCTCCGATTAGACCCCTAGCCTGGGAACCTCCATATGCCACGGGAGCGGCCCAAGAAATAGCAAAAAGACAACAACAACAACAACAAAAAAAAGTTTCTTTCTGGATTAAGTGGGATCTGACCTGGTTCTAATCAGTCTCTTCCTACATTTTCTCAATGTCCATGCAAAGAAACTGGGGAAGATAGTTGTGGACTGAAATAGTTTGGTAAAGTACTTGTGAACTGTAAAGCACTATTTTATGTATATTAAGCACATAAACACACAGATATATTTTTTCCTTCTATGATTTTTTTAATACAATCTTGTATGTAGGAACTTTTCCAGAGCCAAGAACTGGATGGTAGCAGGGAGAGCATTTCTACTCCTGCTTCTTGTGCTTCTTACAAAACTCCTGGAATCCCTTGCCTGCTCTGAGGGTATGAGCTGACCTCACACAGGATGTCAAGTTTCAGATTTGAACCCTTACGGGTATTTGGCTCAGCATCTCAGAAAACTCTCCACTCCATCCTCCATCCCAAGGTGAACCTGCGTGCTCAGTCTAGCCTGCAGCATGTGACATACAGTGAGAAGACTGGGACAGTCTTTTTCAACATTTATTTATGAGAGACCTGAGGTGTCAGATGTTAGATGATTCTCCATGATGTCCTGCATTTTTTCACATCTTACAACCCCTGGTAACCTTTGTTCTAGACCATCTGTCCCCTCTGAGGCAGAGAGTAGATGTGTTTGCTAAGCAGTATTATAAAGATAATGTCCCCCTTTGGGCCAAATCCTGCATAGATTTGCCTGCAGCCCCTTTAAAAGCCTGGGGTTTCCTGGAGTTCCCACTGTGGCTCAGCAGAAACGAACCTGCCTAGCATCCATGAGGATGCAGGTTCAATGCCTGGCCTCATTCAGTGGGTTAAGGATTCAGCATTGCCATGAGCTGTGGTGTAGGTCACAGACGCAGCTGAGATCCTGCATTGCTGTGGCTGTGATGTAGATCGGCAGCTACAGCTCCAATTCCACCCCTGGCCTGGGAACCTCCATAAGCCATGGGTGTGGCCCAAAAAAGACAAAAAAAGAAGTAAAAACCTGGGGTTTCCAAAAGTCAGGGTTCCTCAGCTATTCACATGCAGCACCCATTGGGGCCTCTGCATGGTCTCTGTGGGACATGGGGGAAGGGTATCAATGCAAGTGTGCCAAAGCTTATGCTATTGGTTTGGTCACAGCAATGAAGTCCTTTGTCTCTGACCCAGGCTAATGTGTTAGCTTGTGAACAGATTAGATCTCAGGCCCGTGGGAGTTGGAGTTTGGGGACATTAGGCAAGAGAATACCCACTCCCTCCCTGTGAAACACCTGCTCCGACCTCTCCCATTCTTCTGTTCAAACTACTTCCTTCTGCCAAACCCTTGATGACAAACCCACCTCCTGTGTTGGCACATGACAAGAGAAGCTGAAGGTAAATGTAATTAAGGGACTAATTCGAGCGCCAGACACCAATTTCTGTCAGAACCAGCCATGCTGAGGGGATAATGATACTAAAGCAGCTTTTGCTCTGAAGGGAACTCTTTTCAGAAATGTTCTCCCTACAGAGCTTTTCTACCTGACTGTTTTCTTACTGTCCTGAAGGCCACATCCCCCAATCCCTTGCCAATAGTGCAAAGTCAGTTTATCTAGAGACCTTGCAAAAACTGCAGATTCCTGTCCCACCCCAGACTGAGTCAGTCTTTGGAGGTGGGATCCTGGAATCTGCATTTGAAACAAGTGCCCAGGTGATTCTCAAGTGTGCTAAGATTGAGTTTTAAACACTGTGGGCCCCTCCCTGGCTGTATGTGAAAATATGATGTCAGGGCTGCAGGCCAGAGATCCTCATTAATTTCTCTGGTGCTGGGGCCTGGACATGTGTTTTTTTTTTTTTTTTTTTTTTAATGCTTTCCTAAGAGATTCCATTTACAGTCTGGGTTCAAAACCCTCAGCCCAGGAGTTCCCTTCATGGCCCAGTGGTTAAGGAATCCAACTAGGAACCATGAGGTTGCAGGTTCGATCCCTGGCCTCGCTCAGTGGGTTAAGGATCCGGTGTTGCCATGAGCTGTGGTATAGGACGCAGACGTGGCTTGGATTCCACGTTGCTGTGGCTGTGGTGTAGGCCAGCAGCTGTAGCTCTTATTAGATTCTGAGCATGGGAATCCCCATATGCCGAGGCTGCGTCCCTAGAAAAAAGACAACAACAACAACAAAACCCTCAGTCCATTTATCCTACTGGGAATGGCAACCAGGTAAAAATGCACATACTGGGTTTTCTCCAATATTCCTCTGCTCCAACATCCTAATTGCCCTTCAACAAAATCATTTCATTATTCTCTCTTCAAATACAAATTTTAAGAATTCCCCCCACTTGTAACTCCCTAATAAATCACTTACAATAGAAATTTAGCCCCATAATGTCAAGCTAATTGGCCCATACCTTTTCTGTTACTCCATTTTGGAGTTCCAACTAATCCACTTACAGTTCATCTATCCATCAATCCCTATGTGCCTCCCTAAAGATATCTTCAGCAACCACTGGGTTCCTCCTGGCTTATATGCCATTCATGGTCAGTTCTCCATGCCTTCCTCTCACTGCCCCCTCCCTCAGCCCCAAGATCTTCAGGGGAACAGAAGCCAGGTGAAGACACTCTCTCATACCAGAGGCCTGAAGCAACCCAAGTGTCTACAGACAGATGAATGAATAAACAAAATGTGGTATAGACAGACTTGGGCATTATTTGGCCCTAAAAAGAAAGGAAATTCTGACACATGTTACAACGCGGATAAACCTTGAGGACATTTAATGCTAAGTGAAATAGTCACAAAAAGAAAAATACTCTATGATTCTACTTTTTTGAGGCAAAACCATAGAGAAATAAAGTTGAATGGTAGCTGGGAGGAAGAGGTAACAGGGAGTTATTGTTTGATGTTACCATGATTGCAGCCTCATGAGAGACCATGAGACAGAGGACCCTGTAAGTCATGTCTGGACCCCTGACTCACAGAAACTATAAGATGATAAATGTGTGTTATCTTAAGGCATTCAGTTTTAATTTGTTACACAGAGACACATAACTAATTAAACACACCCTTGAGGTCCTCTCTCTAGCCCCCAAATATTTGCCACCCTATTGTTTTGACTTCTGACCTATTAATATCTCCCCATCTCCACAGTGGCGTTTAACTCCCTTATGACTTTATCTTGCACATCATTTGCATCAGATTGGTATTTCCTACTGTGAAAGGATACAGTCCCTATAAAGGAGCTCCTATCAGTCAATATGGAAACATCCAAACTTAGGTTGGTACCAAGATTCCCACTCCTGATCTGCCACCCTGTGCATAAAATCCTTGAGGGTGCTCACTCTCCTACCTGACATGGACTCTTTTTGTCTGCTGCTTCCTTCTTCCTCACCAGGGAGAAGGTGTTGTTCTCCTATATCCCTTAGAGGAATCACTTTCCACTATAAACTGTATTTTCACAGCACAGACATATCATTGAGCCCTGTCTCCCTTTTTGATTTCCAATTCTTTCCAAACTACCTCAGGAAAAGATTTCTCCCACACACACACTTTCTCATCCCTGCTTTGTTCCATTTTGAGCCATAAATAATCCTAATAATGGCTAAGTGCAAGATTAGTGCCAAGAATTTACACCTGTATCAGAAAAAAGGCAGAGCCACGCATTTTGCAGTAAATTGGAGCTAATAACACAAGCCAGCAACTCTAAAGCACCTCAAAATCTTGAAAGCACCTCAAAATTAATGTCAGAGACTCTACAAATTCTTTAACCTCCCACCTTCTCATAGTCTAACTTAACCTGCTTTTGATCATATGCAGCTTTCCAGAAAAAATCAAATAGGACTCCCCTTTGCTGAGGTTTTTGCTATGCTTACTATTAAAACAATGTTGCTCTCTACTTTGTTTGTTTGTTTTCATTGCAAATGTATGATATGTGGTGAGTTATTTTGTGTTTAGCCTGGGAATGTTTCACCATGACACATAAATGTGGGTTTTTTAAAGAGAAGCACAAGATGGGTTCTGACACCTGACCGATCAATGAATTTTTAGACATAGCCCCCTCTGAGTTGGGGTCATAGATACATGTATGTAGGGTGTGAACGGTGCTATTCACTGTAGGAGGTGAGGGGAAGGGCAGGGGGCCGAGCAGAGCTGAGAGGAAGGAGACCAGGGAGTGAAGTGAGCTGTGTGGGAAGGGGAACCGAGAAGGGGTATGGAGGGACAACGGCATTTATGAGTAACTAACATGCGAGGGACAGTAGCTGGCTCCCCCCTCCTGCCACTTTCTGCATCCTCATGATCCTCATGGCAGTCAGATGAGATAGGGCATCTTCTCCTGCCATTTCTCAGCTGAGGATGCTGGTTCTTAGAGAGTTTATATACCTGCTGAAGATCACACAGCTCCTAAGTGGTGGCACCTAGATTCCAACTTGGGTCTTTTTGAATGGCCAGCAAGGACCTTTGCCACTTCCCTATACACCCACTCCCTTCTTTATCTCAGTAAAGAGAAAGGAGCGGGTGGATTGTCCCAATTTTCTTGATGAAAGTTAGGGCAAGGAAATCGTAAGAGCTGGAGGGCTGGGTCTGGATAGCTCAGAAGCAAGGAAGGAGAGAGCCAGGGCAGCCCTTCCCAAAGACAGCACATCCTCCTTCAGCAGGTAAGATACAGCAGCCCTAGCAGCAAGGGCCAAGGCAATTTTAGCAGCTGAGAGGAGTCACTGTTACAAAACCAAGAAAGGCTAAACACCAGTTACCCGGCCACAAACTCAGCATCATTCTAATAGAATTGTGTGTGTGTGACTATGGCTAAGGGAAAACTGAGGGCGGGGAAGCTATGGCTTAATGAGGAAAACACAGCTATGCATTGTGAGCATTCATTTCTTTAACATGTTTGCTCTGAAAGAATTACTTTCCTTTTACTTGCTTGCTTAGGGTTGTTTAAACATCACCCTTTAATAAAGAGAAAAGTTGTAGACCCGACAAAAAGGATATAGAAACTGTGCTCAGCTTTTATCTCAAGCAAACACTTGGACACCCCTGCTGGGACCTGTGCATCCAGGAAGAGCCCAGGACCTGCCTTTGGAAAGAGTCCCCAGGTGGCGCAGATGCACGTGGTCCAAACCTACCTTAGGAAACACTGGCTCAGACTGACTAGTTATGGAAAAGTTCACCTATGACACAGAAACACTGATTAGATTGGATTGCTCTCCAAGATACGGGGCTTAGGAAACTGAGGGGAAACTGTTGGAGGATAAGAAGAACCTTCTGGGCAACTGGCCGCTAAAATACAATTCTCTCCAGCATATTTCACACCCATCCTCATTGGCACTTCATAAGCATCTTCTCACTGACTTCTTATGACCTCCCCTCCCTAATCCTGCCCCCAGTTAATTGCCATTCCTGATGTTTTTACTAGTCCACAGGCTGTGGTCAAGGTTTCCAGGATATGCATTGTGCTGAACATGCTGCAGGGAGAAAGCACAGGGCTTTGCCTGAGTTCAAGCTTGCCAAGCAGCCCAGACCCAGTCCTCTAGCTCCTACCTTAAAGGCCACACAGTTTTCCAAGATTTGGGAAATGTAAAGGCTCTGGTTCCAGGATTTTCTCTGCCACTTTACTCTTAGGCTTTACCATCTAGCCTTGTCCTGAGCACATGGGAGGTGGCTGGCCTGCCCCTAGGGGAGTACCCACTGAGTTCTCCATCAGCACAGAGCAGAGCCCCTCAACTCCCAGGCCCTGTGGAAAGGCAGGGAGAGAACAGAGGAAGCCAGCAGCAGACCTACCCCCGACCTCCTACGGTGGTGCCCACCTGGGTGTCTGTGCACCTCTAACAGCAGAGAGACCACGTCCACATCTTCTCAAGGAATCTCACATGACCTTTGCTAAGTGCTCTGATCCCCTGGTACCCAGTGGACCTTTCTGCCCCAGGAGTCTGACAGGAAATCAATCTGCTGTCTCCTTCACTTTCTGAATATTATGGATGCCCATCAGGTAGGAGTTAGAATCAGATGATCTCCAAGATCCCTCCTAATACCAACACTCCATAATTCCTTTTAGCCAAGGCCCAAGGATGCCTATTTTGGCTTGAGGCAAGGAGAAAAAGTTAGCAAATGTAGTCACCTCCCAAATTCCCCTGAAAAGAGGAGAACAGTGGTATGAATAATCCAGAATTAGACCTTCTTTTTATACACTGGTAGAAACTGAGATGAGATTAAAAGGGCAACTTGAAAACAAGGTGATACGGCTGATGGTTGAACCTGGGTTAGAGCCCGAACTACTGGCTGCTCGTGTTCAGAACCCCTCCACCGCTCAAGTCTGCCACATTTGGCTTGACAGTGTATACCCTGACTTCTGGTACCAGAAGCTGCTTTACCTTCTTAGGGGTATTTGGTTCCAGCTAATATCCCTGCAAGTCAAAATCTTGAGCCCACAGCAGTCAGACAGTGAGGACAGGCATCATGGCCACAGTTGAGTGGCAGAGAGAAGCCCGCCCCACACTTTATAAGTCACCATAAATGCATCACAATGTGGATAATTTATAGAGAGGTTGCTGAGTAATAAAAATGATCACTGCACTGAATGCTATTAAGGAGCCCCCTCAGGACGGATTCCTGGCTGCTCCCAACCATCTCACTCCATCTTCTCTCGGACGATCCTGCTACGATCCTGGGTTAAGTCATTGCTCCAGGAGGTGGAAAGCAAATGAACACATTTGCTGTTTTAGGAAGATTGATCCAGGCGACCCAGAAAGGAAAAAGCAGCACCAGAAAGCCTGGTCAGGAGGCTTTTGAGGCAGCCAGGCATGAGGTTAAAAGGTGGGGATATATGGAAAAGAAGGAATGCAGGCAAGAGGCTATAAACAGCTACTGGATCTGAAGACCAGAATGAAGCAGCCATAGGAAAGAGCAAACAATAAAGAAACTCAAAGGTTTAAGTCCTGAGAAAGAGTGACAATGTATCTTGGGAAAAAAGGCTGAGTTTAACTTTTAGAGTTAATAAACAGGATAGTGACAGAGAGTACAGGGAAGAGAATCAGGAATGCAAAGGATGTGAGCAAGGCCGGCCACATCCATGGTGGTGCAGAGAGCAGGCCTAGGCACTCGGCCGAGCACACACCGTGCTGGGCATGCAGTGCCTCCAGGTGTGTGTGTCTGTCCCAAACATTCGGTAAGCATCTTGAGGGCAGAGAACGTGGTATGCTGTTATCCCACATGCTTCGCTGTGCCCAGCAACCTCCCTGCACATGCAGGGCCCCACCAATTGTCTCACCTGCCACATCAGCCTTCATGACAACAGAAGCCAGGCTGGCCTGGGGTCATGGGGCATCGGTCCTGCCAGCTACCCCCTCCTCTTGGAAGGACAATACAAGGTCCCCACACAGATGGGCCAGGCAGAAAAGGTCAATTGCCATTGTTTTCGCAATTCTGAAGATAGTGACCAGCTCACAAGACCAGGTCATCCTCCAAACCTCTTCCCTGCCAAGGATTACAGGCGTTGCAATCAAGAAAGGAAGAAGAGCTTTGACTGGCAAGGGACGTCAAGACTCTCCAGGCTCCAGGCCTTGTGGGTGAGTCCCTGGCCACAAACTTTTCTATCTGAAACTGAGGCCACCCACACAGGACCTGGGCCAATGCCCACCTCTGGCTCCTGACCACACAGCCTTCCTATCCCCCCCGAACCCTGGTGCTGAGTTCCATTATCTGCTGTTCCATACCTAGCCCTGTAATGAGAGTAGCAGGACTTACACTTTTCTTTCAAGGCAACTGGTGAGGGCTAAGCAGACAAGTTAATAGCTTGATTCTAATAGATTCTCAAACAAACAGGTGTATCCAACTGCTAGAGAGTTACTGTCACTTAGGAACATATTCAAGGTAAAGTCTCTTTCCCTCTGATCGAGGCTGAAGCCAGCAAAGATGATTAGGGGTGGATAATGCCTAAGAAATATACAGGCCTGCGTTCACCAGAGGTGCCATCAAGCACCCCATCCTCAGACAAGATGGGGGTCCTGGTGAGGTTCTCCGCACTCCTTCACATAATCGGTGAGCAGAAGCTGAGCCCCTGCACTCTGGACAAAACCTCAGCAATGCCCTGCATTCACACCTGGAGCACACCTCTGGAAACTGCCAGCACACCTGCAAGCTGCCCCCTACCTCCCTCCCCATTGTGGGAAAACTTGCCTCTGGATATGATCTGCCAACCGGAGCCTGGTCAGGTCAGGTCTGCTCTGCAGGAAGAGGGAGCTGGCAGAGACCCAACACCAAGCCACGTGCGTGTAGCCCAAGCCCTGCACTTGTGCCCTTCTCCAAGGAGACAGCTGTGATTTCAGACTTTTGGGCACCTTGCCCAACAGCCTGGGGGCAGAGGAGGGGCCCAGCTGACTCCAAGAAAGGAGCCTGACGTGAGAGTACAAGAAGGGGGCCCCAGGAGAGACAACCCAAACCTGAGGGGAGAGATGGGCAGAGAGGGAGAAGCAGGTAAACCCTGAGCCTAAAAGGCTGTAAAGTTCCCGCATCACTGCTGCAAAAAGTCTACTGAACATCAGGAACTCCTGGGCGATGGTGAATGGTGGGGCATTGTGCACTTCACAGTATCAACTGCAAGCTTTATGTATTTTTTCCAAAGTTCCTGGAAAACCCTGATCTCTGCCCAGCTGGGTATGTCTGGGGTCTTGCCCTGGCCTCTCCAGTTGGCCCTGAGATGTGGCCACTGAAAATAACAGGAAACCTTGGCACCTTCCCTCTTCCTCCCCCTTCCCCCAGTTACCACTGCACCAGGAGGCCAAAGCAAAGACAAAAGAGGTAGAGGAAGCTTCAGTGCAATAGTTTGTTGACCCTACATCCCCCCAAATCATCAAATCAACCTCAGCACCACTTCCAGAAGGCAGTTCCATTCTCCAAGCCTAAAAGAGGGTAGCGTCCACTCCCCATGTGCCTACCCTTCACCCTCTACACACCTCCCATCCAGTCTAGGACACCCATGTCCATAAGATAAACAGAGGCCACCACCTAGGCTCTGCCCTCCCGACCTTTCTCTTTACCTCTTTTCAAATTTACTTTTTCTCTTTATCAAATTTATTTCAGCCATTATAAAAGCCATACCTGTTCATCATAGAAAATTTGAAAAATAAAGTAGACATAGGAAATAAAATGACCTAATATCTCAACTCCTCCCCCATACATTAACTCTATTTTTTTTTTTATTTCCTTCTAGTCAACTTACTGTGCATTTTTCCTTCATTTTTTCCCCATCTGGATCAGGCAGCCTGGTTCCCCAGTTCTCTCACTTACTAGTCAGGTGACTCTGGGCCAGTTATTTCCTTAATCTCAGGAAGCCCAATTTCCTGGCTAGAATGACAGTGGGGGGTGGAAGCTGATTGTGGCAGCTCTGCTCACTCCTATTATATCTGCTTTCCAATGAACTCTTTCACTGAGATCATTGATCAGATCAGTCAATAAAGAAGGATCATTCAATTTCTAAAAACTCACATGACACACAACTGATTTGAAATGCAGCTATCATGTCCCAGGAGGTAGGTCATTCAAAGTGTGGAATCATCACTTCCTGTGGACGGCACAGCCCCAGTATGCACAGACAGAACAGAGATGCCCAGTGATGAGAGAGTCAAGAATAATAATTACAAAGCTTTCACTTACTGTGCACCTACCATGTTTCAGGAGCTCTGCTAGGCTCTTGGCAAAATTTCTTTTTCTCGTATCAAACAAAACAAAACAAAAGTTTGATCCTCATCCTACCAATGAGGAAAAGCAGACTAAAAGGCTGACCTCAAACCTCTGATCTAGAAGGCCCAGAGCCCAGGTTTTCTGCATTCAAATTCCACTCTGTTGTCCTAAGCAGTGACCTGATTCTCTGTGTGTCATTTCTGAATGTTCCGTCAGTACTGAGGGAGAATTTCTTGCTGTCTAGAGCAGACTTTCTGGCTGTTTTTCTTAAACTTCCTCCTCTGGGCTTTCTGCAAAGGACCAGGATTAGCTAGGTGGACCCATTCTGAGCTTCCTTGCTCATAGCAATCATGATAGAATAAAACAGGAAAATCTGTAGCAATGCATGACCCTTTGGCCAATATGCTACGGCAAAATGGAGATGGGGTGGGACCAGCTTGATGCAGGAGCTTTGAAAGTGAAACTTGAGTTCATTCTGCCCTTGGAATGGATTCCAATGGTTCCTGAAACATCATGACCTGCTATTGAATGAATGACACCTCACGGCAATCACACAAAATAGATACAGCCATATTACAGTAAGGAAAATGAGATTCAGAAAAGTCAAGTAATCTACTCAAAGCCACAAAGCCAGTCAGTGCTAAAGTTGAGCTGACTGAACACAGATCTGTTCAACTCTCAAAACCATGTTTTCCACTCCACCAGGCTGCCCTCCTCACTAAGTGTCCAAAAACATACAGTGGTAGCACAAGGTTTGGGGAGAGGATGCTTAGGGCACCCATCAGAAGCTTTCACAGAACCCCCAAAGACGATTTTGTTCAGGGACTCTGATGGCCACTGCTCACAGCTATTAAACCATGTATCTGAGAATCCAAATTCCAATTTCCTCCACAGGCAGGAATTCCTCAGGGAACATGTAGTTCAAACTTCAGGGAGAGACAGAAAAACAGAAGTCCTGTGGTAGATTCTTTACAAAGCTGGCCACGTCAAGTCATCCCATCTGTGTGTGCATGCTCTTTTGCAGGAGGTGGTGTCTATCTCCTTACTCCCAAATCTAGGCTAGTCTGAGACTTGGATTAACCAAAATGTAGCAGAAGAGGCACTGTGTGACTTCTTGGCCTCAACTTCTTACAGCTTATGCTTTCATCTTCTTGGAAAACTTTTGCTCTCATGTAAGAAGACTCAGACCTGCCTTCTGGTGAATGAGATGCCTCAAGATAATCAAGGAGAGACACTTGCTGACAGGCAGCTCCAACAGCCAGACATGAGAGTGAAACCATCTTAGACCATTCAGCCCTAGTCAGTCTGTCAAATGACTACAGTTACATAAATGAGTCCAGCTGAGACCAGCAGAAGAGCTGCCCAGTTGATCCTAACCCAAATGGCTGATCCACAGAACTGTAAGCAAATCAACAGTTATCTTCTTTTTCTTTTTTCTTTTTGTCTTGTCTAGGGCTGTACCCATGGCATATGGAGGTTCCCAGGCTAGGGGAACCAGAGCTATAGCCGCCAGCCTACACCAGAGCCACAGCAATGTGGGATCCGAGCTGAGTCTGTGACCTACACCACAGCTCATGGCAATGCCAGATCCTTAACCCACTAAGCAAGGCCAGGGACTGAACCCACAACTTCATGGTTCCTAGTCAGATTCATTAGCCACTGCATGACAGGAACTCCAACAGTTGTCTTAAGCCACTAAAATCTGGGTATTTTGTTACACAGAAATAGATAACTGATACACCTTCCCTTTGCCTCTGGGTACACATCCCTCACCTGCTCATCTCAGCAATACCCACCCACCTATCCAGCAAGGAATCTCCTATGGTTCTAAGCAATCCCTGCATAGGATTTCTCTCAGAAGGTTCTTGCTGATAATCATTTTCTTTCTTTCTTTCTTTTTGCTTTTTAGGGTGGCACCCATGGCATAGGGGTTGAATTGAAGCTGTGGATGTCAGCCTATACCACAACCACAGCAACGTGGGATACTAGCCACATCTGCGACCTACACCACGCTCCTGGCAACACCGGATCCTTAACCCACTGAATGAAGTCAGGGATTGAACCCGCATCCTCGTGAATACTAGTTGGATTCATTTCCATGGAGCCACGACGGAAACTCCTGACAATCATTCATTCTGTGTATATTTATGCAGCATATTTTATATGCCCAGCACTCTGCTGGCAGACATGATATTTTTTAAAGTGTAGGTTGAGGACTCCTCCCCTCAATGAACCCAGTGTTAGAGATGTCAGTAACCCCAGCCACCAAACAGCAGCAACACAAAGGGAAATGTGAGTTGCACAGTGAGCTCTGAAGAGACCATCCGCCTATGGCAGGCAGCAGGGTGAATAAACGGGCAACATGGAGGAAAGCGGCTTGGAGTCCAATTTCCCAAATTCCTTTACAGAGATTATCCCAGTGCACAAATCCATCCCTTTTGGGGCCACAAAGAGTGTGGGAACTGAGGAAGACTGTAAAGTAGATTTCAAGCAAGACAGCTGATGTGGCTCATGGCCTGAGACTCCACAGGCTCCATGAACCCCCAAGACTGGAGCCAGACAGCACATACAGTTTTGACTGCGTAAAGAAGAGCCGAACACAAGGGTTTCACAAGGGCTCATAAAAGTGGGAGAGGTTTAGAGACTGCTTTTATTGATATCCAGCTCCTCCGTGTGTACTCGAGAGGAAAACGTCTTCTCTCATATATCAAGCGATTGGTCGTGGCCAACAACTCCCTGTCTCCTTCTGAAGAATTCCAAACTTCTTAACCTGACATTAAGGAGCTCTCCGTGTTCTGCTGCTAAAGTCAGATCTGGAAACCTAATCCCAGCACTAACTCACCAGTTATGTGGCCCTGGGCAGGACACTTCACACCTCTGAGTCCCAGTTTCTTAATCTGTAGAGGTGGGATTTTTACATACATAGATCATGGGGATATTATGAAAAGTAAAATGACATAACAAAGTACCCAGTATTGTCCCTAGCACAAAATGGATGTTGACTAAATATACAGTTCCTTCCCAAAAGTTCTACATCTTCCATCACAGCGAACAGTTTGGGAGATGCCAGGGAGGAGGTAAGGGTTCCTTGTGGATAAAGGCATGTCTTGAAGCTTGATGTGGGGGGTAAAGAATCAGAGTGATGGGCTGGGTTTCTGTGTCACTTGCTTTTGGTTTTTACTACACATCCCAAGTATGTCTACATAGCAATCAGGCAGCTAACCGAGGCTTTGCCAAAGTAGTTTCTGAGAAGGAAACTCTGAAAAACTCTTGGTTGTATTTTATCCAAGCCAGCCATCCTCTTCTCACTTTACACTTCATACCCAACAATGGATGTTCACCTCTTGTCCTCAGGACCCTGTCCCACATTAGGACTATTCTCACCTCTGTATCTAGTTTCATGAGTGGATAAAAGTCTTACGTTAATTTCCTTAGTCCCATCCCAGCAAGGCACCACTCCCTCAGCCAGGCCAACTGAGAGTCCCAGAGAGCCTCACCCCCACTCTCCCCCCACCTGCTCCCCTTGTACAGGAAAGTCAGTCCACTGCTGGTCATAACTCCCTCCCTGTCTCTCTCACACAAATGTACACTGATATTCTGCAATAAAATGGGAAACTGAACTAAGAGAACGAAATCTCATACGAGACCAATCAAACCATTGAAGGGAATAGCTTTTCACTGAGTGTGAGGTGCCAGGGAGCCGTGGAAATCCTCCCTGCAAAAGTACACGCTCTGCCCCCTGCATCAATACCTGACACCTCCTGCATGCATAGTGGTAGACTATCCACAAGTACCAACCCTTCCCAACTAGAGCTGAAAGTTGGGCCAAAGCTACAGCTGCTAAAACATCAACCACTGGCTCAGGATTGAAGAGAAATTGACTCCTTCATACCTAAGGGCCCTTATCCTGTGGAAGGGCCTCCCTGACTCAGTAACCCACACACCCCTATCCCCACCCTATCGTTTAAACAGTCCAGGGAGCCCACATGCTCAGTAAAATAGAGTGGTTCCCAGTCTCCCAGCATGCACTCCTAGAGGTTACACTCTCTCTCCCATCCAAATTGCAGCAATGACCCCTCATAAGAGAATGGAAATAATTTGTTAAGTAACTCAATGTGCCAAGCCTTCTGCTTGATCCTTTACACACATGTTCGTCATTCATTCCTACAACATTCCAATGAGTAATGCATTATTATTTCCATTTTGTATATGAGTAAACTGAAGCTAATGGAGCCCAAGATAATAGTCAACAGATAGGATTTGAATCAAGGTCCATGCAGCTAAAAGTCCATGACTTTCCACCCAAGAGTCAACATTCAGAGTTGCATTCTCTTAGTATGTATTCTGAACATACCCGCCTGTGTTTGGATGCTACCCAGGACAGAGTCTCTGCCTTAGTCACAGGTTTCCTAGAGCTTCCAGCACAGTGTCCTGTTTGGAGACAGGGTTGACAATGGTGACAGAGGGGGCTGTCTTCCCAATCATTCCTAGAGTCCTCTTCCATCAGAGGCCCACAGAGACCTAACACAAACCAGAGGGCATGTAAATACAGCTGCCACACATTGAGAGGAGTGCCTTTTCCATGACATACAACATACTATGTTTTCATGACAGGAGTTAAGACCATGATGAAAAGATATGAGGAGAAGCATAGTGACATGCAGAGATGGTAGACAGAGTCACCTTTTCTATGAGCTCACTCTACCTGGGAAAGAAGGTGGCACCACAACCCTCTCCCTAGGGAGTTTCCCCTAGTTTTTTTTTTTTTTAATTGAAGTATACTTGATATAGATTATATGTTATAGGTGTACAATATAGTAATTCACAATCTTTAAGTTATATTCCAATTACAGTTATTATAAAATATTTGCTATATTCCCTGTGTTGTACAATACAGCCTTGTAGCTTATTTTATACCTAATAGTTTATACCTCTTAATCTCCTACCCCTTTACTACTCCTCCCCTGAGATTCCCCAAGTTTTCAAACCTGGTTGAGCCCTTGATTCAGGCACACCTCTTGACTCTCACCACCACTCGGGGGGCTCTCTTAAAGCCAAGGCAAAAACAACTCTCCCCAAGAGAAGAAAGGCGTTTCCACATTCTTCCCTGAACTCTCCCACATTCTCTCTAACCCAGGTTCCCAGAGCTTATACAGTCAGTTGTCAATAGCAACCAAACCCCACTGCTTCAATTCCAACTTCACTTTGATTGGTTTGGAGGGATGGAAGTCAAGGGGGGCCAGGACAAAGTTGTCTTGTGTCTGGTGCATTCACTTAATGCTCATCATGCCTTATACTCATGCAACTCGTCGACTTTTCTAAGAGCTTTCCAGTATCATCTCATCAGCTCTTAATCTTGCTGCCTTTCGTGAGGTGAATGACAATGTCCTCAGGCAGAGAGGAACTCCTTGCAGTTGTTTTGTCCTTCTCTACCAGCCTCAGCACCTTTGGAGACCAAAAGACTTTCAGCAGAGGAAGAGCAGGAATCTGATCCTCCCAATACAAAGCCACAGAATCACTCAGCCTTAGATGGATGGAGCCTGAGCACCTCTCCCACAATACATCCCTTATCCTTAGCAGGGGTGCCCTCTAAACCAGCATCATCCAACAGGACTTTCTGTGATGACAGACATGCCCACATCTGTTTGTGCACTATAGCCTCAGCCACATGGGACTATTAATCACTTGAAATATAGCCAATTCGGCTGAGAAGCTGAATTTTTTACTTTATTTTCATTGTAAATAATTTTAATTTTAATAGCTAGAGGCTACTGTGTAAGACAATAGCAACGCTGCAGACCTCACTGCAATGGTAATTCAATGCCTCAATTTGCTACTGTCTCCCAGACCAAAGGATGTCATAGAATTTTACACAGAGGACACTTGGTAAATGAGCTGAAAGAATCACATGGTGAAAAGGCTAAGTGGGCTACCTTTTGCCTACAGTTTGGATGTTGAGCACTTCAATAACAAAATGATTAAAGATTCTTACAGACCGAGTAGGTGGAAACAGAGGAGCCACAAAAGACCACCTAGCCCAACACCTTCATTTCATAGCTGGGAAAAGAGACTCGCTACCCTTTCTCCTCAGATGATATCTGATAGATCTGTGTTCTCTAGGGAGTCCAGTGCTTTTCCACACTTGCTCCCAAAGTTTCTGACAACCTTCTCAATTATCCTCCACCTCTAGGAATGCCAGGGAAAGAGCCAAGTTGGGGAGAAGAAATTACATCTGTCACCATCACCATCAGCAAAAGGTCTCCTCCTCAGGGATTTCACAAGGGCCCAGAGGTCAGCAGGGAAATTGCAAGGAAAGAGATGTGGGAGGGCCGGGCTCTCAATGCAGGGCCCTGCAGTTCTCTCCTCTTCCTGCCCAATTCCATCTTTACTCATCAGTCACCTATTTGCAAACCTCCAAATTTAGATGTTCAAAAACACATGTCTTTCTCTCACATTGGCTCAGAGCAGCGGTCACGGCTTAAATTTGGGAGTCCCAGGCAAAATTCTGGGAACCTCTTTCCCTTCCTGAAGGATCCCTGGAGAGAGGAAGCGCCCACTGGTATAGGTCTTAGAAATGACTATTTTGAAGTTCTGGAGAGACAGAATCTAATTTTCTTGTTAAGAAAAATATGTGGAGAGTTCCTGCTGTGGTGGGTTAAAGACCTGACTGAAGTGTTCAGGTCAGTACTGAGGTGCAGGTGCATGGGTTAAGGATCCAGACTGGCGCAGTGGGTTAAGGATCCAGCGTTGCAGCAGCTGTGGCATACGTTGTAGCTGCAGCTCAGATTCAGTCCCTTACCTGAGAACTTACATAGGCCATGGGTGCAGCCAAAAAACATATATCTGGGGGGAGACGGATCAAGACAGTGAGCTCACCTTCCTCTCCGTGTGGAACAATTCTCACAGAATACCTGTTGAACACTGGCAGACGATCTTATAAAACCAAAATTTCAGGAAAAAAACATTTGTTTTCCTTGTTTTTTAAACCAGAAATTAAGAAGGCGGCATATGGATTCCGTCTAAGTCTAATGTTAATTCCTGTTATCTAGAGATCTCCAGTCATACTATTTGTAAAGGAGAAACATCCGTGACCTGTAACTACTCATCCATCAACCACGTATTGAACACCTTCCTTCCAGTCAGTACACTGGCCATAGCATCATCTTACAGGGTAGACAAATAACATCCAACCATTCAATATTTATGAAGCCCCTACTAGACAGAGACGTTCTTATCTTCTTAGAACTCACATTCCAGTAATGGAAGGCTTTCAATAATGAAATAATGTGTATGAAATAAAAATATCATTTCAGTTAGTTTAAGTCCTAAAAGAACATACAAGCAGTAAGACTGGAGCATGGTGGGTGGGGTGGGGAATGGGCTACTTCAGCTATGGTGGGTAGGAAAGGCTGCTTTACAGAAGTGACATTTGAGCCATGGTCTGATCATTGGGAAGGAGGCAAATGAGAGGGTGAGGGAAGATGCCCCAGGGAGAGGGAAGAACATAAACATGGGCAAAGGCCCTGGGCTGAACAAAAGCTTGGGAAGTTTTAGGAACAGAGGACTGGCTGCAGTGAAGTGAACATGGCGGAAGTGGTAGGAGAAGGTATCTGAGAAAGAGACAGGTTCAGACTCTCTAGGGCCTTGCGGGCCACGGTAAGAGGTGTGCCTGGTATTCCTAGTACACGGGAAGGCACTGGGGTTGGGGTAGGGTCTAAGCATGAGAGGGATATGATCAGATTTATGAGTACAAATACTTACACTATGGGCAAAATATTTACAACATAGGAAGATGACTGCAAAACATAAAGCATTACAGGGACTATGCTAATAAAGAAACCTACCCTACAGGGAGGGGTTAGGGAAAGACCAGGCCTCTTCCGGTGAAGGCATCCCAGGCTATAAAGACAGCTGCAAAGGTGCAGAAGTGTGAAATGACTGTAAAATACGAGGGCACATTGGAGGGGACAGAGTGAGTCAGCATGAAGGGCAAGTGGGTACATTCATCCGAGGCTGTACGCACCAGCCTCAGGAATTGAATTGATTTTGCAGGCCACTGGTTCTTCACCTGGTTCTTAAACATACAGCTTCCCGGCCCCACACCAGGCCAATTAAATCAGAACTTCTGGGTGGGACGGCTGGCACTGGTACATTGAAAAGCACTTTGGGTGATGCTAATGCATGGCCAGGGTTGGGAACTGCCACTGGCGATGATGGCTGAGGGCCCCTGAAGGGTTTGAGACAAACAGTAACAACTATTTATTTTCCATAACAGATGTGTTTTTCTAAAGATTATACTTTAGAAGACAGTATTTTTAAAGTATAATATATTCAAGCAATGATGACAAATTAATTACCTACATTTGCATTTAAGAATTTTGAACATTGTTACAAATGGAGTCATGAGTTTCCATCCCTCCTGAACTCTGGCTTTTATGACTGTTTATGAGAAATCTGGAAACATCTAAACAGAAGAAACCATCAGCAGTACACAGGTAATGGATGTTAGAACCAGAAGGATACCCCTGAGAGCCCCTTTATTTTACAGATTAAAAAAAAAAGGCCCAGGAGTTCCTCTGGTGGCTCAGCAGGTTAAGGATTTGACATTGTCAGTGTTGTAGCTCAGGTCACAGCTATGGCATGGATTCAATCCCTGGCCTGGAACTTCCATGAGCCACCAGTGCAGTCAGCCAAAAAATACTCCAAAACAAAAACAAAACAAACAAACAACAACACAGAGAGGCCCAGAGAGATCCCATGACAAGGCCAAAGTTAACCAGGGTTAGCAGCAAAGACAGAACTGGAACCCAGGCTCTCCCACCACACTATGCTGCTGCTTTATTACTCAAATAAGAAAAGCCATCCCCATTTCTGGACTGGGCATTTTTCACAATATTAAGTACATCATGAAATAGCATTTTTTTTTTTTTTTTTTTTTTTTTTTGCTTTTTAGGGCCGCACCCCCAGCACATGGAGGTTCCCTAGCTAGGGGTCAAATCAGAGCTATAGCCACCAGCTTATGCCACAGCCACAACAACACAGGATCTGAGCCACATCTGCGACCTACACCACTTTTTTTTTTTTTTAAGAGCATTTAATTTTAGAAAAAAATATACAGGAGGAAAAGGATGGAAAATAAGAATCCAAACTAATCAAAGGGCACACAGAACTTTATTTTTCAGGTTATCCCTTTAGTTAATAACCTTCTGATGCTTTACTTTGATATTTCAATAGGCTTCTGTAAACTGAGAATTTGTTCAAAGTAAGACAATTTTTCTACAGGTTAGTAATTCTTATTCAAGGCGCATATTTCAAGATGTAGACCCACATCTTTCTCCAGCCTCCAGAAGATCAAAGAATTTGAAGCAAGAAAAGACCATTCCTCATGCTGAAGGATTCATTTGCAGGACAGAATCCCTGGCTCTATGTTACAATCAAGCACCTGAGGAATTTTTGAGCCTTATTTGGAAGCACCATTCCAAAACTGAAGGCTGAAATATGCTGCATATTTTACAGGTGTTCCAAGCAAATGTAGCAGCAGTGCCATCTGCATTTATACTGCCATCTTTGAGCTCAAGAACCAAGGTCACTCAGCAGAAACGGCCAGCCATGTGGCTCTTCTCTATTTCTTTAAGTCTTTCACTTTAGTTCCATATGGACAAGTTGGAGGGAATGCACCGAGATATTAATTGCCAGCTGAGATGATCTGAAACAGAGGGAAAGAATGGCTCAGCCAAGGTCATTGTCTAATCTGGATGCAATGACAGCTATGGAAACTGACTTTGTTCCTTCCAGGGTGTGAGTTCTGCAGTGCACCCAAAAGACAGTGTTCCTTGCTGCTCAGAATGACCACAAAAGAGACTGGGTTCAAGCCAGCCATGTGTAAGCTATGAAAGCATGACTGTCCCCAGCAGGAACAGATGTTACAACTGAATCAACACAAACAGTGGCTTGGCCAAGGCTTGGTCATGCACAGACAGGAGCAAATCTTCAGGTATTAAAAATCAGTCAGGTGGCCCAGGAGAAGCCTGTGTGGAGGGAAGCTCAGGAGGAGCACAGACTTGGAAGGTGGCCCAGAGCAATCTGGTAGGTGAAAAATAAGAAGACCATGGTCAAGGGCCACTCAGCCCAGGGTGGGGGTGGGCAGCACTTCTGATGTTGAAGGTATCGAGCTCATCAAGACAGCCATCGGTATGTGTTCTTCAGCTGGAAATGCTCTGAAACAGCCTCAGGACCTTCTTTGAGATCCAGGACATTACCACTGTCTGGAATGAAATAAGGGTTCCCAGGACTAGGCTGTCTTTCCAAGCTGTGAGACTACCCCTTATAGTCCTTTATGATCCTCAGATATTACTTTCTTGAATAACTTTTTATTTTGTCTTAAACTCCCAAAAGGGCATCATCTAGTTTTTTTTCCCTACAGCTTCTCAGTGTCTTTTATAAACAAATCCATTTTTTTCAATCCCTGAATAAAGGTCCTGTAATACTTACACATTTCTTTTTCCACCTTTGTAACATTCATTACTTCTTATGCAGCTCCAATTCTTAAACCTATTTTTTTACATGTCTTAGAACCCATTTTTCTCTCCTACCTATGGTCTGGAGTGCATCCAGCTTATAAAGTTCTCCAAAGAAAATGAGCAAAAAATATATTTTAATGTCATCAACAGATTTAGGCACAGTCCGATGCATTAGAGGAGGATATTTTTTTCCAGACGGCTTTCACATAGCTTGCAAGGTGAACTGTCAAAACAAATACTTTACCACTCTTCTATAGAAGACTTCATCAATTCCATACATGGTGGCTCCCTTCTATTTTTAATAATTCTGGAAACACAAAAGATGGTTCAAGTGTCATATGATGGAATCCGTGATTCCATCCTTCTGTGCAAGTGATCAACCCTCCACTGGCAAGTCCTGCAGGAGCTGCTTATTCTCCATGGATGCTCCCTTGCCCATGTGTTCACATCCCCACTCTAAAGAGGTTTGCTAAGAAGGTCTTGAGAATGTGGGGGTGGTGAGCACATGAGACCTCAGGCCAGCGTCCACTCTCAGGCACTCACAGTGGTAAGCTAGGAGAACACAGTGCTTTTTTTTTTTTTTAAACTCTTCTCATCTTCAAACATATTTATGATGTGTTTTGAATACAGCTAGAAACTGTGGGTGGTTTGCATCTGTTCCCTGTATGGCCCTGGTAAAGATACTTCTGTTTCACACATAGTCGCAGTGGAAATTGGGAACTGGAGGGTTGAGAAGGAGAGGCCGGCGTTATCTCTGTCCTGCACCTCTGTCACCCATCAAGAACTGTCTGTACAGTGAACACGTCCCACACGTGAAAGTGCATTCATCTCCTTTAGACATGCTTGTTTTCTTGGATGGTACCTGGAGGTCAGGCTTCTTCCTCTGCTTTGGAATGGGCTGCAGAGAGGAAGGGTTTCATGTGCAGAGAGGAGGTTCCGTTTTGCTGAGGAGAAAGAGGACAGCATGCTGGTTAGTGCCTCTCTAGTTTCTAGACAATTTTCTCCATCATATAAACTCTGATAATAGCCCCTTCAGAGGGCACTAAGCAGTGTTCCAGCTCTGAAGGCCCCACCTCAGGAATAAGATTAGGTCTCTGGCGTTGCCTCAGAGCATGGATTCACAAGAATTCACACAAAATTTGCATACATTATGGAAATAAGCCACTGCAGCTAAAACAGACTATAATATTCGGTTTAGATAAATTTAAACTCTTACCTTCCAGCAAGAAGACTTCTCTTTTTCCTTTATGAAACTTAAAGTCAAGGGCCACGGAAGCTGATTTCCAAAATCCTTCCAACTCCCGCACCTTCTTCTGACCGTGCGAGGCAGGGAGTGTCTTGCTTTATTTGTAGCTTCCAAGGCTCCAGGGAGCATCCACACCACCCAGACACTAAAGGCCTACTCAGGAGGACTGCAATGGTCCTCCAACCTGCAGAGTGAAAGTCAACAACAAGGAGCCCACAAGGAAGACACTGATTTTTTTTTCTACCCCAGCCTCCTCTTAGAAGACTGGCTGCCTCCCCTGGAGACAGAAACACAAGCAGCCATTAGATCTGAGAGCCCAGCCTGGCCCTGGCCACCACTCAGATCACCGCGCATCCCAGGCAGCTCTGCATTCGACATGCTCTGCATCGTCATCGTCAGAGGTGACTTGGAGGAGGCACAAGAAGGTCCTGATAGCTGAAGACAAAACCTGAAACATTTGATTTTATGCTAAAATGAAGCAACTTCTCAATCCAAAAGACATCCATCTTTCTCAGAAATAGACAGGTCATCAGAGGGGCCTGTGCTTCTGATCTTCAGAAGCAACTCGAAGCCAGGCAAAGGAGCAAACTGGAAGGTGAGGCTGTGAGGCTCTGATGCGGACCCACAGGCCTGGAGAGTGAGATGCTTTGGGAGGTGTGCGAAT